>NW_026712984.1:7495306-8842960 GCF_030625045.1 Achroia grisella | reverse complement strand
GGGGGGGGGGGGGCGGGGGGGGGGGGGGGGGGGGGGGGGGGGGGGGGGGGGGGGGGGGGGGGGGGGGGGGGGGGGGGGGGGGGGGGGGGGGGGGGGGGGGGGGGGGGGGGGGGGGGGGGGGGGGGGGGGGGGGGGGGGGGGGGGGGGGGGGGGGGGGGGGGGGGGGGGGGGGGGGGGGGGGGGGGGGGGGGGGGGGGGGGGGGGGGGGGGGGGGGGGGGGGGGGGGCGGTTATCACTTACCATCATCTGAGCCATACACCATGACGCCATGAGCGTTTGTCCCCGCTGTATATAAGAAAAATACATTTCAGGTCTCGTTTCACGCTGTCGACGTTTTCATTCATAGTTTGATATATATAGAAATGGGAATAGATGTACATTATAATGATAATGTTGTAAGTATAACTTTGTATACTTTTGCTTATGTATTTTTAGTTAGTAGTACCAAAGTCATAGCACCACCTAGTACGTAAGTTAATCATTACTTTAATATTATAAATGCGAAAGTAAGTCTGTCTGTGGCGCATTCACACCAAAACTACTGGGCCGTTTTGAATTAAATTTGGTACATAGATGATTTAGAACCTTAGATAGGCTACTTTTTAATGCATAAAATGTACGGAACATTCGTTATTTTGAAAGCTAAAAATTAGAAATTTATTTTTGCCTATTGATTAAATATAAATAAATGACATTAAAATATGGAAAAATTTTACCCTTAAGGGTAAAATACAATACGTTATGAAAGATAGTATAGAAATTCGTAATTTTTGAGCTAGAACGATGTCATGCCAGTCTTTTTTGTAAAATAAATGGCCTTAAAAATTAAAAAAGTTTATTCCACGCGGATGGAGTCGCAGCCACGGCTAGTAGTTCAATACTTTTTTTTGTTTAATTTTCAGCCAGCCACCATCATTTTCGCGATAATAATGGTAGCGGTGTGGGTTATCAAAAATTATATATTGCAAGTCATAATCAGCGTGGAGTGTGACAAAATATATTCAAATTTTAACGACGCCCAAACCACGTGTTCCTCTCTAATGAACTCAAACACATTAACAGGTAATAACGGCCCAGATGGTCTAACACAGTGTTTTCCAACATGGAGCCCACGCCTCCACAGGGGGGCAATTCGAAATGTGAAAGAATTTTTAATTTTTTTTAATTTAAACCCATTACTTAAGTTATTTACAGTTTCTAGTATCCATGAAACGCTCTATGCTCTACGTTCTGCGTAGCTTGGGACTAGATCTCGCTGTGTGAATTATCCAGCAATATATATATATTTTATTTTAGTTTCTAAGACAATTTCTTATAGTATAGCCTTTCTATTCTGTATTTTTTTTATATGTATATTGTTGTATTTGTACATGTTTTACGGCTCTGAATAGAAGTTATTATCAGCCCAACCTAATCAACTAAATTTAATTCAAACTTGTTGTGTTTTTGTTTATTCATGTAGGACATTATAGGCGGTTTAGAACGTATTTTTTTTATATCGTCTATTTATTTTTTGTATCCCTATCGTCCAGTTCAGTATACAGATTCAATTGAGAAGAACTGCCAAGAAACTCAATTGAATTTCTTTTTTTATAGCCTTTTAATTTACATTTCTTACTTATTAAGGTGTTTGTCTAACATTTAATGAAAATTCCGTGCATGAACAACTATTGCCATGCACGCTCGTCATTCAAGTAATCTTATAGTTAGTAACTTTTAGATGTTCATTTAAAGTTTTTATGTTTTCAGAAGAAGAGAGAAGAATCTACAAGAACATACATCGTTTGATTTTCACAACTTTCAGCAAATTGAACCCGTGTAGACTTTTTATTGTAGACGCCACTTTACCGCAGCGACTGCTCAGCCTTATTGGAACTTATACTACGCTGTTACTGCAGTTTGTTTTGAAATAACTTGCACTAAAAAATGGGCCTCGGTGGTCTATTGGTTTAGCACACCGCTTTATTAGCAATGGTCGCGGTTTGATACCACGCATGGTAGTGGTACAAACATTTCATATTGAGTACGATTGTTTGTATGGATCTGTATGTTAACTATGCATAATAAGTAGCTATGAGCAAAAATAATGTAATTATGTTTTTAAATATATCTAGTAACACAAGCGATATAAAAACATAGATACATTATCTAATCTGTTAAAATGATTTTAATGTGATTATTATATAATTGAAGAGTTTTTTTGAAATGAAATGAAATAATTTATTTGCGAAATATTGGTACAGTACTATAATTAATACGATGCCACATGAAATCGGTTGAAATTGATCAGCAATATTTACCATACAGGCATGCAAATTACGTGAAGGCGCTTGTGCCACTCAAATATTCTTGGACACTGTAAAAATTACCAAGTGACAGCCAATTCTTTAGTTTGCGTTTGAATAACGTATGAGACCCCAGTTCTTTAATCTCTCTGGAAGATTGTTGTACACTTTGATTGCCATACAGTATACATTTCTCTTATGTAAGTCTAATCGACACATTGGTGTGTATAGTCTATCATTAGGTCTCGTTACTCGCAGTGTTGTGTCTGTTAATTTCTTAAAATAGTCAGGATGTTCCCTTACAAATATACAAATGTCTTTAATATACATACATGGCAATGGAAGGATGTTTAATTTTTTAAAAAGAGGTCGACAACTTTCTCTTACTCTGGCATCACACACAGCTCTTACACATTTCTTTTGCACGATAAATGCCCTAGTAGCATCCACAGAGTTTCCCCATATTATTAATCCATAGGATAGCTTGGAAGAAACATCCATGATATCCATGATATGCGTTCAATGCAGCCTGTTTGGAAACTGATAAACGCAGTTTCCTTATTGCATAAACGAATCGGTCAAGGTTATTACATAATGCATCTGTGTGAGACTTCCAATTACAATTTCTATCTACAATTATACCTAAAAATTTTGTATTGTCCACTACTTCCACAGATTCATTACAATAAATAATATTTAATTTCACATTATTCGAATTATATGTACCAAATTGTATTATCTTAGTTTTCTTTAAATTAATTTGTAAATTATTTTCAGTTAACCATTTTATAACGCTTTGTAAAGTATTAATAATTTGTCTTTCTATGTCATTTTTGTTATTACATTTTACTACTATGGTAGTATCGTCAGCGTATATAATACATTTGTGTTTTGTTATGTCAGGTAAATCATTTATATAAATGTATGGACCAAGTATACTTCCTTGAGGTATTCCTATTTTATTTAATATTGTTCTAGATCTATAAGTTTTTTTATGTCCATTAACAACTTTGAATGTTTCAGTGCATGGTCACGGTTCAATAGATAGCTTTTAATCCAATCATTTGCGTTTCCTCTTATTCCATAATTACATAATTTATTCAATGCTATGTTATGATTCAAGCAATCAAACAAAAAGTTTATAAATGATAATAATGTTATAGTAGAAAAAACTTATAATTCGTAGCGCTGACAATATTATCTGTTTGCACTATGGATGAGTGCGTAACGATGTCTATGTTGATTATGGCATCGCATTTTTTTATGTTATTTTAAATTATTTATTTATAAAGCAACATACAATTTTCTTGCTCATTCTTCTTGTGTTTAGTCTAGTTCCGTATCAGTGGTAGAATGAAACAAAATGACTATTAAAAAGTGCTTGTATTGAGTTTATTTATATAAAGAATATTCTGTTACAAGTTCTGCTTATATTGGGACTAGATGGCCCTCTGTGAAATGTCTGTAACCTGCAGGTTGCAAAGCAAGGGTTAAAGTTAATTGGAGGAGATGTGGCAGTTAAATTATAAAGTACCTTAGTTCTGCGGAATAGCCACGCAGGCGGGGAATACATGTTACAGTTACCATTTTCCACCCGGTAGGACGGTAGGTTTTAATTATTTTTTTGTGTAATAAAATATATTTTTATATATATATTGTATAATATGGTTACAATATTTGACAGCTTTGCAGCTCTTTAATGTTTTGTTTGGTCTATATAAGAGCTGCCACATATATAACCACGTGTACTAAATGATTGAACCCAGAAACTACTAACTGTAAAAAGTTGCTATTTATAATTTCACAGGCGTATTGACTTCTTTTTTCGATGTACTTAATTCATTTTTGATTTATTTTTTACTATAAAAAATAAATATTTTTTTTTAATAAATATTTTTTAAAATATATCATTTAAGTATATCATTTTGATTTATTTTTTAATAAATATTTTTACAATATATCATTTAAGTATATTAATAAAGTAGTAGTCTACTAAATGCAACATTTTAAGAATAATAATTGTATCTGTTGGGCAGTTAGATGCTTCTTTTGCTTGTATTTTAAATAAAAATGCTATATGTCTTAAAATGATTTCGCTATTGACTTAATAAAAAATATACAAATACATATAATGACTGGACGCTGTGACGATTTCGAACGCACTGCCGTAGTGGGGTGCAGTAGGCAGGATGGATGTATTTGTGTGAACACCAATACGAAGCGTTAACACTGTTAATCTAAGGTTGTCTTCAAAATATTCCTTTCAACTATAAGGCATAAAAATAAAATAATATATAAATTCAAATAAAGCATATTCTGTCCATCCATCTATCAAAAATAATGTCAAAAGTCCTTCAAGTCTAACAGAACAGACAGTGATTAATAAAATAACAGAATGAAATATTACGAAGTACTCAGGTATTAATTTATAGAATGATTCAATTAAATAAAAGATAAGTAATTGGTTAAAGTAATATTGATATTAGTGCGGTCTCTACTACAGTAACAACTCTACATAGAAATGAAATATTCTTATTAACAATACTGACATACAGTAAATAATTTAAAGAAATGATTACCGATTGTAATATTAAAAATACAGAAACATTAATTCATAACTACCTAGACTCAGAATTTCAAAAACTGTTGCGACCATTTAACATTCTAAATGATATTACATTCACATTGAGATATAGAATAAACAATAATTTTATTACTCCAAACGAGAAATTATTCAATTATATTTCTTTTATAATTTCTTTATTCAATTTCTTCATTTATTTAATTAGATTACACATAAACATCAACCACTGTGTCAAGGGTATATGTCTCTGTTATTTCATAGATTTAATGGTGTATTCTTTTGGATTTTGTCTTAATGTTATCGCTAATATTTTGAATAGCAATAATAATATAAAATTAATTGTAAAACTGTATAGTGTGTTCAAAATTAAAATAAAAAGTGACAATTATTACAATATTTATATGAAATCAAATTGGTTGTGTTTCATTATGTTGTGTTCGTTTTATTTCATTGATTTCTTGGCAATTTCTTCAATATATTGGTCTTTATCGTGGTATTTTGTTTTTATAGAAAATATCGTTTCATTTATGTTGTTTTATTTCGATGGAAATCTCCTTTATTCTACTAGAATCATGACGTTGATCAACCACGAACTAACGGTTTGGAAAACAGAAATCATAGAATTTTCTGGAATATATTCTAAAGGTACAGATGTAAATGATATCACAATAAGCAGGAATGAGTACTCTAAGAAGTTGTTGGACATATTCGTTGATTTATTTGACGCTTTTAATTTAAGCAAAAAAATCTCTTCAGTGCCGGTAAGTACTATTATATATCTTTATAGTAATGTCATAAAGAGAGATCAATCGTATCTTGGTATGGGGAAAGTATACGAAACTCCTGTACCACTCCGATTTGAGAAATTCTTTCACTGTTTGAAAGATACATTATTATATTAAGACATATGCCATATGTTATGTTAATAAATACAAAACTGCTTAAAGAAGAGTTACTTCCTGAGCGAGGGTCGGCCACTGGTACAAATGAAGTGCTAAATAACAATGAACTACATAAATAAATATGTGATTAAAAATCAATAATAGATCGAATGTATGTACAGTATAGTTATTTGTTAAATAACTGTACTGTTTTTTACGTGTACAACAATAATAAGAAAATACATAAACAAAGTTCTTCATAAATTTATTACTAGAATTAGCACCCAATTCTCAGAAACACAAACTAGATTACATGAAAAGTATTCTTGATTTAAATTTAATACATGGAATATTATCAATATGTAATAATTAAAATTAATTCGCGTTTTATATATATTGTGTGTAATTGCTATTATTTTTCCCCATTTCTAGGTATCGTATCAAGTTGTTGACTTCGTTGTACACAGCTTGCTGTACATTCAAATAGTTATTGATCTATACACCGAAAGAGATTTTGTAAGTATATTTAGATAAATAAATGAGATATAAATATAATGTAATGACTTGACTTCATGTTTATGTTATCGTCCTCTACTGGTGCCCAGGTACCGTTAGCGCAGACAGGTGGATTATTTCAGTATTATCAATTTTAAAAAATCATGTTCTCTGTCTATCCCTCTTGGGATAATGGTCGTAACATGTAATGTTTAAATTTAGTGATATCTCACCTCTAATGTATATTTTCAGTCGATGAGACTAGCGTCAATAGTAAGTCTAACGGCGTGGATGTTCAGGAATATGATGTTACAAGTCATGATGAGTTCACAGTGCGAGATAATATATTTAACGTTTAATGATATTCAGGCAGCGTGTGCAACTCTGATGTATTCAACAACATTGTCAGGTAAATCCTTACCAATATTATAAATGCGAAAATAACAGTTTGTCTGTCGTTTTCACGGCAAAACTACTGAACAGATTTAAATGAAATTTGGTACACAGATGATCTAGATCCTGAGAAAGGACATAGACTACTTTTTAATGCGAAAAAGGGTTGTATAGATATCAAAGCTGGAAGCCTGAAACTTGTCTTTTGAGGCTGTTGATTAAATGTAAATAAAGAAAAAGCGTGGTTGAAAAGGGAAATGAAAGATTGTTTGGAAGTATCGTCATTTTCAAAGCTAGAAGTTTGAAGTTTATTTTTTAGCTGTTGATAGAGTTATCTGGAATTCAGTATGGAAATTGATAATTTTAAAAGCTAGAACGACGAAACTTTTTTATTTGCCTTTTATTGCTTTTTTATTGGGTGAGATTATAATATATTTTCTTATTTAATATTTGATAATCTAACCCAATATTAGTATAGGTGCTTTCTGTGAAATATGTGAAAATGTTGTGCTCATTTGTGTAATGTATATTTAGTCTTCAATGCATATTAATTTAAAGATTTTTACATTTTAGAAGGAGAGAGAAGAATTTACAAAAAAATACATAGACTGAGCTGCGTTTCGTTCAGCAAACTGAATGCCAGCAAGCTGTGTACCGTGGACTCTAAGTTACCTTTGCGGCTATTAAGTATAATTGGGACTTATACAGTAGTGTTACTACAGTTTGCTTTACAAGTATAATGATGTAAAAATAGCATTTTAATGAAATTCTTTCGTCAACCAGATAATCTTCAAACGCCTGAACAGATCTTCATGAAAAACACCTTAAGACTGTAGCTTTCAAACAAAAAGTGATTAGAAATTTAAACATACTACACTCGCGAGCAAAAGTAATTAACTTTTCAAATGGTACTATTTTCATTATATTTAAAGCTAGTTCTATTTAATTGCATTCTATACATACAGCACAGATGAGAAAATCGAGCAGTATGGAACTCTATATATATTTAGAAAAATGAAAAAGTTACAATTTTAGTGATTCATTTTGTTACATTTATTAAAACTTGTACGTAAATATAGGAAAAATCACGGAATTTGAGTACCACACATTTCGGCAGTTTCAACGGCCGCGATCACGCGTAAACTGAAGAGCAGTGGGTAGATGGTAAATAAAACGTTTAATGGATATGGTAATATCCCTTGATCTTTCCTAATTATATGTATAAGTAATAATAAGTAAGTAACAGAAAATTTAAATATCAAATTTCAAATATCTTATATTTATACTTAATACCTATTATTGAATTAAAAGAAAATAATGGAATTGAATGTAATTTAGCGTCAGCCTTAACGTATAATCAATAGTTTAATAAACTGATCGACGCCTCGTTGACGACTTGTGTTTGTTCTTTATCAATAGATACCTTTCGGTTACTTACGTGTTATTTCCACAAAGGCTTCATAGTGATAATACCTATTCTGTAAACACTTTCCATCTATTACAACAAAAATAATTTATCATACTTAAATATAAGATTGACTGTATTCAAAATATATAGGTCTGAAGAAAGTAAAAAGAAATAAAATATAAAAATGATAGACGATACAAACGATAATGGCCGTATAAGCTTAGACTCTATGCCTTTTCTATAAGGATAAATATAACCGAAGAAAAAATTTGATGCTACAAAAATAATTGCCATCTACATTAATGAAATTTAAATAAATAATAAAATACAATTCTTCAATAAAACCAATAAATAACCTTATTTTACCTGTGTGTTATTTCCACGATTGAGTTATCATTGAGAATATGCTAAAAAGATGTGCCATCTACAGTGACAAAGTTTGTACAAATAATGAAAATCAAATTAACAATTCAATAATTTAACACTACCTACCTGTAATTTCAATATATCCATTGATATTTTCCAAATAAATATTTATATTACTTAATGTAAAAGTGAATAAAGACGCGTAATGACTTATATTAAGAATAGTAAATATAAAGATACATTATTTAGTAATTATTTGAGTGAAGAATTTCAAGAAATGTTGAAACCATTGAATATATTTAATTATTTTACTATAACATCAAGATATAGAATAAATGACAATTTTATAACTTCGAATGGTTTTATGTATAATTCTATTTCTGTAGTAATATTTCTCTGCGTTTGCTTCATATATTTAATTCGAATATATTTGTTTACCAAGAACTGTTTCATAAATTCAGTATGTGTAACATATTTCATAGACGGAATCATTTATTCTTTGGCACTCTGTCTGTATATTATAACCAACATTTTTAACAGCGACCACAACATAAAATTACTTGTAAAACTCTACAACGTCTATAAAATAAAATTAAGCAACGATAATTACTACATAAACTATGTTAAATCTAATTGGATGTGTGTTTTGGTGTTATGTGTTATTTATTTTATTCTATTTGGTATAACAATTTATTTTTTTATTTCGTTTGTCCCATGGTATACTATTATGATAGAAATTATTATTACTTTCAACGTACTGACATTCGATGGAAATATCATTTACTGCAGCAGAATTATTGCGCTGATCAATCATGAGCTGACGGTTTGGAAATGTGAAATAAAAGAATTTACTGGCGTGTATTCAAATGATCATAACGTAAATACGAATTTAATAAATAGAGATAAATACAGCAAGAAGTTATTCAATGTATTCGTTGATTTATTGGATGCTTTCAACTTGAACAACAAGGCATCTGAAGTGATGGTGAGTTATATTGTTTAGGCTTATTTACAATAGAAAAATATTACTTGACTAATCGAATTACATCGTCCTGAGTGGCACCTTATTATTAGTTTTATTTAAACACTTCAATTATCTTTAGAAATTAATTTATTATATAATTGCATTATACAATATATTTTAGTCTACATTATCAATGTCCGTCAGCCCCATGGACAAATTCGTATGCGTCATATTTTCTCCGTTGTTGCAACATTTTTCATTTCTGCTCCACTTCTATTGATCATATTATGACGTTATAGAGTCTATATCATTCCTCGATAACTAGTCTATATGAACACTAAAAGAATTTTAAAAATAGAGTCACTAGTACTCATATCCCCGGGCAACAATTCAAAATCAATCATTTGCTGCTTGAGTAAAGAATACACTGAAATGCTGACCTTTTTGCTTATGGCTGATACACACACACTACAGGTACGTTACTCACACGTTGTTAGCAGTTGGTAGCTATACTGCATATTGTTACCTTGTGTGTGTGTGTCCTTTACATTAAGTTCTTTTAGGTATTTGTTCAAAATCTACCCTGTAACATCGTAAGCACAGATTATTATATTAGAGTCCGTTAGTTTTCTGTTCCCGCGCCTTTGCCTCCCCTCCCTTACCTAGTACTGAACGGACCGTACGCCGGCCATGACGCGCGCGCATTGTGTTGTGAATTAAAATAAATTAGAACTGTGAAATCTACTGTGTTAAACCTACTGTGAAACTGGAAAGCTAGCGAAGATATCTTCGAGACCCTAAAGCCCAAGAAATCCGGAGAACCATACAGGTACGTGACTGACGCTTCCACTCATTTTTCACTATATATATACAGAGAGTAAATTCCCTAACATTTTGGTAGCAGAGTAGTTTCCCAAACAGTATTATATTTTTAAATATATTTTTATCTAGAAAATCCCCGAAATCTCCAACTTTACCTCTTTAAAATATTTTTCAGATGTTTTACCACATTGTTGATGTGTTCATACACAGTTTGTTATACATCCAGACGGCAATTGATGTGTATGGTACAGATGTAAGTATAACTGTTTAATTTTCACATTCAATATTCAATAGTACAAAACAAAGTGGTATTAGAAACACGCGTACAACTCTACATCCTCTCTGATCGATTCAAACGAGACTGTATGGAGAAAAACAAAAGATGGAAATTATAATGGCCTGAGCCGAGGTTCGAATCCCTAGCGGTGCTCTCAGACGAAATTCGTATCCGTGAGTTGGCTTTCAGCCGCTACAAAAGCTTCAATGGACACCAATATCGTTTTTTTATAATCATAATCCTAAAGTAGAATTTCCAAAAATATACATAGTTTAGAATTATGCTAATAATAACACAAGCTCTTAGTTTAGGACCAGTTAGATGGCGCTGTATGAATTGTACTGAAATATTATTATTATTATTGTTCATCGTCGTCATTTGTGACATCAATATGCTCATCCTTACATGCAGAAATTAACTGTGTCTGTCTGTCGCATTTTCACGCCAAAACTACTGAACCGATTGAAATGAAATTCGGTACAAAGATAGTCTAGGACATATGCAAATGCAATGCAATATTAAAGTGGAGATGAAAGGTTGTATGAAACAATCTTCATTTTTAAAGTAGAAGCATGAAACTTATTTATTTGGCTGTTAATTAAATAAAATATGTGACAGTTGTAAAAATTTTACACCTAAGGGTGTAAAATAAAACAGGGATGAAATTTTGTATGGTAATTCGTCATTCTAGAACGATTAAACTTTTTTCTTTGGATTATTAACCCAATAATCCATTATATTAGATTATGAAATATTTTATGCTATAGTATAGTATCACTATTCAACACAGACCAAGTCGCGGGCATAGCTTGTAATGTTCATTTTTAATAGTTTTAAGTTTTGCGACATAGGATTTTTATTTTACTTACAGAAATTTATTTTAATTACAGAAAAATTCTATATCAAAAACCTTTTTATTTATATAAAAACTTTTTTTTTATTAAAAGCATTATTTTTTTGCAGGCTGTCAGGATTATACCAATGATAACAACGATAATAATCGCATTATGGATTCTCAAACAGTATTTCTTACAAGTAATGATCAGTTTACAATGTAACAAAATATACGCAACATTTAATGATGTTCAGACCGTCTGTACATCACTAATGCATTTGAATACATTGTCAGGTACACATCATCTAATATTATAATCGTGGAAGTTTGTGAGCATGGATGGATGGATGGATGTTTGTTACTCTTTCACGCGAATACTACTAAATGGATATTAATGAAACTTTACAATAATGTAGATTATACATCGGAATAACACATAAACTACAAATGTCACGCGAGAATATTACAATAATGTAGAATATACATCGAAATAACACATACACTACAAATGTCACGCGAGAATATTACAATAATGTAGATTATACATCGGAATAACACATAAGCTACAAATGTCACGCGAGAATATTACAATAATGTAGATTATACATCGAAATAACACATAAACTACAAATGTCACGCGAGAATATTACAATAATGTAGATTATACATCGGAATAACACATAAACTACAAATGTCACGCGAGAATATTACAATAATGTAGATTATACATCGAAATAACACATAAACTACAAATGTCACGCGAGAATATTACAATAATGTAGATTATACATCGGAATAACACATAAGCTACAAATGTCACGGGAGAATAAGAGTATAAATTCGATTTTTTTATCTATAATTAAATTACAATATATGGAGAAATATCTTACGTCTTACTTCTTTGGAACAAATAAGTCCAAACAAAGTTCGGTAGCATCAGTCAATAAGTTTACGGATACCGTGAGTGCTGCGGGTCGCGATCTTTTGTTGGACAATCTAGTGACGGTAGACGAAAAAACTGCTTTCACCTATCTACATTGACATCGCTGTTACTAGTCACCTCGTGACAACGGCTAGTACAATCTATTCGAAATGTTGAGAGGTAAATTTACTATAAAATCTGTCGTGCTCAGACCCGGTTAACAATATCTTAATAATATTATAAACGCGAAAGTTTGTGAGTAGATGTTTGATACTCTTTCGCGCAAAAACTACTGAACGGATTTTGATGAAACTTTATATTAATACGATACAATGACAATAATATAGCTTATGCATCAGAATAACATACAGGCTATAGTTATTATTGAAATTTAACACGAGTGAAACCGCGGGCTCAGCTAGCAAATAATATGTATTAAACACGAAAGTTTAAAACAAATATTCCTTTTTGCTTATACAATGTTACAATATTTTCAGCGAGTGATAGCATACATCGCTTGATAGCATACATCGCTTGATTTGCACAACTTCCAACAAATTGAACCCGTGCCGGCTGTATGTGGTGGACGCCACTCTACCACAGCGACTGCTCAGTCTGATCGCTACGTATACTGTTGTGCTACTACAGTTCGCTATAAAATAGATCTTGTGCTATAGATTATATAATTAATGAATGAACACTCTTTATTGTATCTGTCATACCTACCTCTCATACAAAACGTTAAGAAAGAAAAACCAGCACGCCACCACATGCCTGGACATTTTAGAGAGCATGACAACTCAAGACACTCGACCACGTCATAGCTACTTAAATAACTTTAATGGTAATCCATGTGGTAGTTACAGAATTGGCACTTTATATAAGAATGTATGCGGCAGTAAATAAAGGTTTTTTACTAATTTATTATTTTAATAATTAAATTTAGTGTTAAAAGCAAGAATTTGCCTTTTTCATTAAATTGGCGTCGAATCTAAAATAATCGTTTAAATGGCCCGGAGCGAAAGGATTAAACTCGTGTCGAGTCCATTTTCGAATTGGTCCCTTTGGGGCGTGTGTCCTACAATGAGAAACACCGATATAGTAGTACATGTGTAGATGACGCTAGTCGATAGTTACTAGAAAAATACCTAAGACAAGTTCTATATTAATTAAATAACTAGAGTACCTACTATTATAGTTGTATATAAATACTTTACATACGGTACAACTAATTTAATTTACTGAATAACGTAGTGAACTACTAGAAAAGTAATTGTCTAAAGTAATATTTAATGTAGTTTGCTTTCTACCTTAACAACAACCGGCCCTACAAATTTATCTATAATATGAACTTGAACATATAGTTTAGAATTACAATGGAGACGTTAATTGACAATTATTTGGACGAAGAATTTCAAACGATGTTACGACCTTTGAATATATTAAATCACTTGACATTCACATCAAGATATACAATAAGTGATAATTTTATAACACCTACTAGACTATGGCTAAATTGTGTTTCTATAGTATTTACTGTAGTTCTTTTCTTCATTTATATGTTTAGAATATATTTGAACGCCGATGATTGCGGGTATACAGCGTCGTGTCTAAGTTACTTCGCGGATGGTATAATGTATACGTTTGGTTTTTGCCTCAATCTTACAAACAATATATGCTACAGCAATAGTAGCATACAGTTATTAATGAAATTATATGGTGTATACAAAATGAAGCATGAACTAAACAACTACAATTATTACAGAAACTTTACGAGATGCAGTTGGATGTACGTCTGCGTATTGTGTGGATTTTATTGCCTCATATTCACTTTAGTTATAATTATATTAAGTCCGATTATGCCTTGGTATATTGTCATCGAAGAAATGTTTTTCATGTTTGTTCTAATTATATTTGACTCGAACATACTCTATTCTAGCAGAATTATAAAATTGATTGATTATGAACTATCTATTTGGACATTTGAAATAAAGGAATATTCTGGAATATATTCAAACGGTAAAGATGTAACTGATAACAAAGAAAACAGATATAAATACACCAAGAGGTTGTTTAGCGTGTTTGTTGAGTTGTTAGATACTTTTAATCTAAGCAAAAAGGTATTTCATATAATGGTAAGTGAAATTATTGTTATAATTAAAAGCAGTCTTTTGCAGCATCATTGAATCACGGGCATTGCAAGATGACGTGATATCCATTAGATGATGTCTACCTGATTTTGTTTGCAATTAAAATTACATAAAATATTATTGTAAACTGCAGTATCGTGATTAGTAGTTTCTTAAATATCTAATGTCTAAACAATTCAATAGCTAAATAGAAATATTAATGAAACTAAAATATATCTACCAAAGAAAAAGTAGAAAATTCTTCCACGACATACATATAACGTATATATTAGATATGGTTGGTACCCAATGCACCTTGGTATGTCACAAATGAACAACTGCATCATGATCTGGAGATAGATACTGTCAAACAAGAGATTTTAAAACAAATCAAATCATACGATGAAAGAATGACAAATCATCCCAACCGCCTGGCAAAGACACTGATGAAAGTGAGCCAAACTAGTCGCAGACTAAAACGCAAAATGCCTCAGGACCTTGTCAAATAAGCAGTGCATATATGAAGTAAAGTAGGATGTGTGTAACACATACCGAGCCTGTCACGACGAGATAACCCAACAAACATACTACTTAATGTTCAGTTGTGACAGATTGTAGTACATAACGAATTTTTTTGGCGACCACGGAGGTCGCTTAAAATTTCATTATATGTAAGTTTTACACCAAGTTAAACC
This sequence comes from Achroia grisella, assembly GCF_030625045.1. NCBI lineage: Eukaryota > Metazoa > Arthropoda > Insecta > Lepidoptera > Pyralidae > Achroia > Achroia grisella. The sequence goes on along the minus strand of NW_026712984.1, from coordinate 8,827,904 downwards.
AATTCGTCAGTACTGCGACATGTGCCAAAACCGTCCATGAACATTGACCCCACCTACTCTGTGTGCCGCCACTGCTAACCGCGATGATAATGGCTACATCGTGATACAAAAGAAGAGGCGCACAAAGGGCCAGTCGGAACCACTGTGGCACTGCAACAACTGAGCCTAACTTCCTGTTACGTGCTGCAACACCGACCACGGCACTGTACCCGTCCCGCTTACACTACGCCACCAAGGAGCAGGACATTGTCGACTAGGAGCAACCTGACATTGCGGGTGATGCAGCTGGAGTCGAGTCACAATGCGAGTTTCAAACCATTTGTGATTTGGATCCCCACCAATATGCTACCCACCTTTATACCGATTTACCACCGCCTTAAACCAGTAGTCAATGAGATCTTTTAAGGTATATCGGCGCTACCGTGGTAGATTGCCGTCATCAATGCCGTGACCACAGAGACGATTTATATTTTATTATTCTGACATATGTATGTTAGTCTATAAGATATTCATAATATGTGCCATTAGTAGCCTGAAAGAAATATAAGGACCATGAGAACATAATATGATTATATCACCCTACGTCCTGTATGACATTCACAAATGTTATTTTCAGTTACATTTATTATTATTGTTAAACATATCTTAACATGAATTAATGTCATTTTTGTATTTTCTTGTTTAGTATACATTATTTATATTATTAACTGGGTCTTAACCTAGTCGAAACGTCGGGTGAGGTAAACACCCTTATTTGCCATAAAATAATTCGTGTAATAGTATAACAGTGATGATTGTTAAGAAAAGTGCTGACAGATTGTAGCCATGGGTATCGCTGTTACTACAGTCTGTTAGACCCCACGGTTAATGTAACCCAGTCGAAATGTCGAGACTTTTTTATGGTTATGTTTGACATACTGTAAGATTTTAAAAAAATTATATTAATCTATATATCTCAATTCGGCCACAGAGTTTACTCATCAACAAAAGAGTACCTATATATATGTGTTTGTGTCAAATATATGGTACTGTGTGTTCTTTATATATTGTAGTGCATAATTAAAAACAAATAGTATTCTGCGCTCTTTATCTATATAAACTAAAAGTGTGCGTAATTTCAGACTCCGCGCAGTTTTCGTAAAAAAGGGTACCTACAAAGTTTTTGCTTCACGTACTATTATAAAGTTTAATAATAGGTAATCTATAACTTTTAATGATCACAATTGCAGGTCTCTTACCACTCCATCGACGTTTTTTTACATAGTTTGATATATATTCAAATGGGATTAGTTTTATCGAATAGTAATAATTTCGTAAGTATACTTTAACATTTTTCTTATTTTATTAATTTACTAGCGACCGCGCTTCCCGTGTTCTTCCTTCATAACATTCCGGCTTCGGACTGATTCATAACAAATCTTTGCACTTCTCTACTTGTTATATACGCATGTATTATACATATAAACGTTATACAGCGGCGGCGACTTTTTTTTATACTATGTAATTTATATCATTCTGATTCCCGAATTTTTTATTTATAAGCTATTACTTACATATATATGTTTACCAGTAAAGTAACCTAACTTATATAATTTTTTTTATCGTTGTGGGTGCTTTATTTGTATATTATGAATGTATTTAAAAAATGTATCTGTGTATTTATATGTCAAGTATAACACAAACTCTTCTTAGCTTGTTACTAGGTACTGTGTGAATTGTGTTAGTCTCTTTGTTTTGGAACAATGGATAATAAAATCTGTGGAAAACTTGTCTTTGACAAAATAAAATAAAATAAATAAATCTACTATATTTTTGGAATATTCCAAAGCATAAAAAAATATTTCTTTCTTGGATAATGAAGGTGCTATTTTCACTTTACTATTTTTGACTTTACTATTTCGTTATTTACAGTCGATTACAATTTTCGGAGCAATAAGCGTTGTAACATGGATTTCCAAGCAGTACCTTCTGCAAGTGATGATCAGTGTACAGTGTGAGAGAACATATTTGACAGTTAACGATGCCCAAGTAATATCTGCATTTTTGATGCATTCAAAGGCTTTATCAGGTAAAAAAATATTTATTGTTGTAAATATTAACAATAGTAATCCTTACTTCTTACTAAAAAAAACGTAAGTAACTCGTGCGCGACATTGTTGACCTTTCTTATTTAATAATAATTCTCCTAAAATAATGCATTAATAGCGATGGTGTTTTTATAAACATGACATTAATCCGAATGAATTGTAACTCTTTATTATAATATTTCAAATTTTTACCTATTATAAGAATTTTGTTTTGAACTATAAAAAATATATAGGTCACTTTCTATTCCTGCCAAATAATAATTAAGAACTAGAGGAATAAATATCATATTAATTTAATCAATTCCAATATTAATTTAGATAAAATATAGTCATAGTCATATTTTAGTAGTTGTGAATGATTCTTCGCAAACATTTGCAACTTCTAAAATATATTTATTTCTTTGGTTTCTTTTTTAGAAGAAGAGAGAAGAATTTTCAAGAACATACATCGCTTGATTTGCACATCTTTCAGCAAATTGAACCCGTGCCGGCTGTATGTGGTGGACGCGACTCTACCACAGCGACTGCTCAGTCTGATAGCTACGTATACTGTAGTAATACTACAGTTTGCTATAAAATAGATCTTGCGCTATAAACTGATATATTAATATTATTAAAATAATCATAATATTGTGATTATAGCTAGATTAATGTATCATATTCTAAAGCTATTAATGTAACTTTGAATTCATGCGAATTCTGTAAAATTTGGTACAAATTTGGAATATTAAAACAGTGAATTGTTTATTTATGTTTTATATATTGTACATTTCAAATGTAAATACATATAAAATATGTAGTAATGATAAAGTAATAGGGGATTAATGGAAATAGTTAAGTAAAAATACTATGACTTATGAGTTATGACAAATTGACATTATAAGAAAAACAAATTCAGTTGGTTTCTTGCCAGTTCTTCTCAATTGAATCCATAGACTGAAGTGGACAGCGAGTAACATAATATAAATAAATAATACTAAATAAAATATAATACTAAAAGAAATAAAACCTTCACTTCCTTAAGCGACTACAATGACATGAGTACCTAAATTAATTTAGAATTTGTTTTTGATTTCCAAGTGTACACGAAGAACAAAATGTTGTTCAATAAATAAATTTAGTCCAGTAGAAATATTAACAAAATCAAAATTGTTAGTGCTATTAAATATGAAACTTGAATATTGATTGTGAATGAAACTGACACACAAGTGTAATAAATACTTGTACTGCAGGTCAAGTTACTCTAACTCTTGTTACTCTAACTAACAAAACCCAATGTTCGTGTTAGAGTAACAAATCACTAGACAATGGTCTCATATAATAAAGAAGTTCATATATTATTAGTACCACTTTTGTATCAATTTATACAATCTATTAATGACTTATTGCATAAGTAATTGGCTAAAGTATCATTAAATGTAGTTTCGTTTCTATCTTCACAACAACCGGCAGAGCCGGTTACACTGTAGCCAACAAAAACACATACAAAATGTTGTACAATCATAACAATAATATGGAAACTTTAATTCCTAATTATTTAGATGAAGAATTTCAAGCAATGATTCAACCATTAAATTTGTTGCACGATGTTACATTTACAGCGAGGTATCGAATAAGCGATAACTTTATAACTCCTAATGGAAAGTTATTCAACTGTATATCTATCGTCAATTTACTAGCCATTGTCCTCGTTTATTCATTTCGAATATATATTAACATTGATTTGTGCGTAAATATTGATTGCATATGGTACTTCGCAGATACTATAGTCTATTCTTTCGGTTTTTTCCTAAACATCATCAACAACATTTGTTATAGCGACTATAACATACAAATACTTCTAAAACTGTACAATGTATATAAAATGAAAGTAAACAACGAGAAATATTATATCAACTACAAGGGAACTAACTGGCTGTGTGTGTTTGTATTGTGTGCGTTTTATTTCCTGGACGTTGTCTGCGTACTATGCTTATTTTGGCCGTGGTACTTTGGTGTTCTAGAAGTTATTATTTCACTTATGACCCTATGCTTCGATGGGAACATAGTTTATTCTACTAGGATTTTTGCACTGATTAATCATGAACTAATTGTTTGGCACTCTGAAATAAAAGTATATTCTGGAATATATTCAAAAGGAAAAGATTCCAATGACATCAAGGATAATAGAGTTGAATACTCCAAGAAATTGTTGAATGTATTTGTAGATTTATTAGACGCTTTTGATTTATGTAAAAAGGCATTTCAAGGTATGGTAAGTCAATCTAAATTACTTTAAAAAAATTCATTCATTCTAATGAAGAGTTAATAGTGATTTTAATTCTCCTCTATCTAGATATTGTATCATGCTGTTGACGGATTTCTCCACAGTCTATTATATATACAAATGACAATTGACATATATAGTTATAATTCGTTCGTAAGTACAATTTGTGTGTTCATAAAATATGTTTCCTTAAAATATGTCGAGAATACAAAGTATCGTTTGTTTCAGGAGGTTACTGTTTTTACAACCAGCATTGTAGCGTGGATTCTGAAAAGTTTCCTGTTACAAGTTATGATTGGTATACAATGTGAGAAGATATATTTAACATTTAACAATGTTCAGACCACTTGTATATCTTTGATGCCTTTAATACCATCATCAGGTAAATAGAAATTTCTTGAGAATGTACTATTAAAGTACATCTGTGCTCATGGTATACGCTAAAAACACTGAATACCAGTGATATTTGAAGCAAGACATATATACATCATTGAAATGATTACGTACTAAATAAAGTCCCTAATTCTAAACAAGATGCAGCAAGAGCTTCAATTTTGGTAGCTTTATTAGTTGTAAATGTTTACTATCAGGCGGGCCAGATGCTTTATACACAACTAGGTACTTGCTTATTAGGTTGTAATTCTGACGGGTAAAAAAATATTGAATGAATGAATGAATGGAAAATACTTTATTGTTCCTCTCACAGAAAGAATAATTACCATATACTACTATAATTATAAATTAATATGTACATCAAATATAAAAATAAAAACAAAATAATTATAATATAGAGGTAACAATGGGCGGCCTTATCGCTTAATAGCGATTTCTTCCAGCCAACCTTAGGATGGAGAGGAGTGATTAGACTGTGTCTGGTCGAGGTATAACAATTAGTTGTTGGATGAACAATTTACATATCATACACATATAACTACATAACAATCATTATATATAAATTAAACATACATGTATATATACATATAAATAAATAAAACAATAATATCTATACAATAGCGACGTTACTATGAAGATAAGTTTCGTGAATAATATTTTTTAACGCTCGATTTAAAAGTAGGTAATGTTAGATTACTGATGATTTTCTTAGTATAAAAATGGTAACCTCAATATGTATTATATGAAATTTCTACTATTTTAGAAGAAAGAAGAATTTATAAGAATATTTATCATTTGAGCCGTATGTCATTTAGTAAGATGAAAGCATGTGGACTATATGTAGTAGACACAACTTTTCCACTAAAACTACTTAATCTCATCGGAACTTATACCACAGTGCTTCTACAGTTTGCTCTAAAGGTTGATTCGAATTGATTGATTAGCTCGCTGTGACATTTTGATTACAGTAAGACCACTTTGTCTAATCGAACATACACCTACCAAAGTTCGTTCAACAAGTGGAAGCAGATTAATGAAATTTTAATAATGAGAAGTAGGACAAGCGATAAAGGAGAGACATATCTTAAAGAATATGTGAGACAAACAGGAACTATGAACATTAAGCAGACGAGAACTCAGTCTATGAGATTTAATTGTGAGTTTATAGTAATCAACAACAAAGCAAGATCAACACAACATACACAAAGTGCAAAATATGTAGTTAGTCAATAGATATATTTGTTATACTAATTGGAAACAAAGGTACTCAAATAAATGAATAACCAAGTACTAAAACAAATTGACTTAATTCTTTCATTATTAATCGTAATACAATATTCGCAGTTACATTCAGTGAGTTGTATAAATTGGTCAATATATTATGACTCCTAAAAATTATATTACCACCTCAGAAAGTTTGGTTTCAAATCATTTGGATATAAACTTTCAAGCAATGCTTCGACCATTGCATTTGGTGCAGTGTCTGATTTTGGCACCAAGATACCAAATAAAAGATGACTTTATAACACCAAACGGGTCTTTGAACAACTATACCTCTGTAGTGTTATGTTTCATTGTATTTGTTTTATATTTCATTAGAATTTATATAAATACTGATAGTAACACTAATCCGATGACATACTTTGGTTATTGCGCAGATTTAGTACTATTTTCATTTGGGTACTGCCTAAATATGGTTACTCAAATTTATAACACAAATAATAATGTGGAGTTACTTTTGAAATTGTACAATGTATGTAAAATGAAAATGGACAATGACCTTCATTTCAAAAGCTATAGAAATAGCAACTGGATGTACGTTATCACATTATGTACTTATTATTCTATTAGTATCATGTCCCTATTGGGTTTAGCTGAGTTATATGAGTGGTACATAATTGTTATAGATATGTTTTCCACATTTGTATTATTGCATTTCGATATGAACATTCTTTATTCGAGTCGAATAATAAACTTGATAAATTATGAACTATCTGTATGGAATTGTGAAATGGCAATATATTCTGGGCTGTATTCAAAGCATAAAGGAAATTATATTAAGAAAAATAGAAATAGATACTCTAAAAAGTTATATAACAATTTTGTTCAGCTCTTAGATTGCTTCTACTTAAGCAAAAATGTATTCCAAGTGATGGTAAGTACTCATAACTAACGTTAACAATGTTTACCCGTGAATGTACAACGAAAATTGTGTGCCAAAAACAAATGACATAATTTCTATCCATTCGGTGGGAAATGTCATGTGGTTTGCTGGATTATATATTGTTTTATAAGTACAATTAGAAAAAATATATATTTACGGGGACTCAATAAAAATAAATAGACATGTACTAAATTGCTAGACCACCGATGCCATCAATTTCTTATTATTCACGATGAAATAGGTTCAATAGTTACTTCATATATTACTTACCACATTTTAGTTTCTCTACAGATATTTATATAATTATTCAAAGATTACTGTCTCTAATACTAATATTGTTTCTTCTTCTTCTTTCTTAGATACTGTATCATACCGCAGACTTTTTCTTACACAGTTTAATATATGTAGAATGGTTAATAAAATTATTCAAAGAAGACGAGTCTGTAAGTATATTGAAAAAGATAGATACTATCTCTAATAATATTATAAAGACTGTTGTCTAAGTCTAGATATTACAATATTTATCTTAAATAGTATTCCAGTATAAAATGTAAAATTTATTTCATAGTAAAAACTAATTCCTGATATTGAATATCTGTTTATGGTATATATATTTAATCAATAGCCTAAAAAATAAGTTTCAAACTTCTAGCTTTAATAATCACGTATTTTTTACATTACACTGAATAAAATATTTTTCTTTCTTTCTTTCACTATTTATGTATATCCAACCTGTCACCTCCCCCTTCGATCCCTTACAACCCTTTCTCAAATTAAAATGTGCTCTATGTCCTTTCTCAGAGTCTAGAACGCTAGACCATTGGTGTACTAAATTTTATTTAAATAAGTTTAGTAGTTTTGATGTGAAAGCGCTACAGATATATAGATACTTTCGCGTTTATAATATTGGCAAGGATTTATCAAATGAATTTGAGACCAACTTTTATAAGAAAACACTTTAAATAAGACGTGAGTAATTTTTTGCCTTAGATAACATTATGCGGTTATAATTTCATTAAGTTAATAGCTAAGTCAGAGTAGTGTTTTGCAGCATAGATTAAATCTTCAGAACTATAGAAATATAGTTGAAGTAGGAGAAAAATGTTTACAAAACGGTGTATAGAAGTAATAATGTATAAAAAATGAATGTAGATGAAAATAATATTTTTAGAAATTACAGAAATAGAAATAATCTTTATTCAAATAAACTTATATATGCACCTTTGAATAGTTATATTATTTTATTCTACCACTCATTCGAAACAGAGTTATTCTTTTAAATAAATATTCACCTCCTTGAATTTTTCAGAACGTCATTTGAATAATCTTTATCATTACATAGTACGAGTATAAAAAAAAGTCGCAGTCGCTGTCTGTTCGCTTATATCTTTTAAATTACGCAACGAATTTTAATGTTATTTGTAAATGTTCACAATAAAATACACTGTTGTTTATAATAATCACTTCTTTAATACTTTACTTATATATTCTGATACAATTTACTTTGTAACTTAATTCTTAGACTTTTTAACTCTTTAACAGCAGAAATACAGAGATCCATTCACTTATGACATTTTTAACCAAAGACAATAATCATAAAGCTTACATTTATATTTTACAGAGACAATACCATAAATAAGAAACTATAAAGGTTGAGTCTGTTCTTTACCTCAACACTCTTCCTCAGGCTCAACATTTATGATACCCAACTTATATACTAATTCACTAAAATGATTTCTACTTACAGGTTTTGTAAAGACATCAGCTAACTGTTTTTCAGTTTGTATATATTCTACAGATATTAAACCTTCTTCTACCTTTTGTTTAATGAAATTGTATTTAATCTCTAAATGTTTAAGTTTTCTTTGATCATAAGTTTTTACAGACTTAATGGTGCTTTGATTATCTTCAAATATTGTAAAATTCTGAATATTAATCTTAAAATCTTTCAACAATTTAAGAATCCAAGATGACTCTACACAAGCTTCACACAATGAAATTAATTCAGCTTCAGTTGTACTTAATGCTACTACAGATTGTTTCTTTGATTTCTATATTACTGTATTACCATAAATTTTAAATAAATATCCAGTAGTTGACTTTCTATCTATATCCCTACCCCAGTCAGCATCTGCATAGCCAACTAAAGGTTGTAACATTTCTTTCTTTTCAAATATTAAATTATAATTAATTGTTTGTTTAACATATCTTAAAATTCGCTTTAAAGCTTTCCATAAGGTTTCATTTGGTTTACTTTGATATCTACTTAAATAATAAACTGAAAAAGCTAAATCAGGTCTAGAATTTACAGTAGCATACAAAAGAGATCCTATCAGCGATCTACATTGTCTTTCATACATCATATCTACTTTAGTATCATTAAATTTGAAGTTTGTATCCATCGGAGTATCTAAGCCTTTACAATCTTTCATTCCGAACTTGCTAAGTATTGTTTGCAAATATTTTGTCTGATTAATTAGAATGTATTTATTTCCTTTATTAATTGAAATCCCTAAATATGTTAAGTTTCTGTCTCCTAATTCCTTCATTTTAAAATGAGTTTTCAAAAAAATTTTTACATTATCTATTTCCTTTAGATCTCTTCCTACTAATAATAGATCATCTACATAGAGCAAAACATATAAATCTTCTTTCATATACAAACAATAATCATTTTCTGATCGTTTGAAACCATACTCCATCATAGCATCTGTGAACCGTTCATACCAATATTTTGGCGATTTTCTTAAACCATACAAAGATCTTTCCAATTTTAATACATATTTACTATCTAGCATATCATATCCTTGGGGTGGTTTTAGGTATACTTCCTCGTCTATTCTTCCATAAAGGAATGCGCCTTTCACATCCATTTGATTTATTTCATAATCCTTTTCTACTGCGACAGCTAATAATGTTCTCAATGTTTGCATTTTCAATACAGGAGAATATACGTCATCTATATATTCTGTCTGTTGATAACCCAATACTACAAGTCTTCCTTTATATATGTTTTGATTTCCGACTTCCTTTTTGGTAAAAACCCATTTGGTATCAAGTAACTTCATACCTTCTTTCATTAATGTCTTTTTCCATGTACCACATTCATCTAACGTCTTTAATTCTTCCTTAACTGCTTTATTCCATAACTCTTTATCTGTTCTAGTTCTGATTTCTTCAAAGTTTAGTGGAACATCTTCAGTTTGTCCTGCTTGTAATGCAAATAAAACTTCATCATCTTCTTCAAAATTTATTTCATACTCTTCTTGCCATTTAGGTCTTTGTACTTTCCTTTTTCCTCTTCTTAAATCTCTATTTTCGCTAATCTCGATGCTATTTTCTTCATCTATTATTTTAATCTTTCCATTATCATTATTTGTATTATATTTATCTTTACTTATATTTTCCTCTTCTCTCTGTACTTCATTCTCATCCATATTATCGTTAATTTCTTCCATGATTTTCTCTGTATCTTTATATATCGGAATTTTTATTATATTTTCTTCATTTTTATCTCTCTCATCAAAAATCACATTTCTTGCCACAATTACTCTTCCTGTTTCTTGATCCCATAATTTATATCCATTTAAGCTGTAACCTACCATAATCATTTTATTTCCTTTCGGGTCTAATTTTTGTCTTTGTTCTTTTGGAATATGACTATATGCGATACTTCCAAAAACTCTCATATTAGACACATTTGGTTTTCTTCCTTGCCAAGATTCAGAAGGAGTCATATCCATTGATGCTGTGGGACATCTATTTGTTACATATGCCGAGTATAGTATTGCTTCTCCCCATAATTCTTTATTTAATTTTGATTCCAGTAGTATAGTCCGAGCTCTATCTGTCAATGTTCGGTTCATCCTCTCAGCAACCCCATTCATTTCTGGGTTATAAGGAACAGTGTATTGCAGAGTTATACCATTATTATAACAGAAATCTTTGAATTCTCTTGATACAAATTCACCTCCATTGTCAGTACGTAGATTAAGTAAGTTTCGATTAAAATGCTTTGTTGCATAGTTATAATACTGTTTAAATTTGTCAATTACTTCTGATTTGTGTTTTAATAAATATACCATTACAAAGTGTGTACAATCATCTATAAAGGTTACATAATATTTATATCCATCCCATGTTTGAGGTGTCATCGGTCCACATACATCACTGTGTACAAGGTCTAAAGGTTTAGCAGCCCTGTGCCCTTTGTTTTCAAATGGTAATCTTGTCATACGTCCTATCATACAACATTCACACAAAACATTTTCAATCTTTGTTCCTTTCACATCTGACAATCCATCTACCATACCAGTGTTAATTAGCCTTTTTAAATTTTCCATAGATAAATGTGCAAAACGTCTATGCCATAACTCAACTTCTTCAGTATTTTTCTTATTTGAATAATTACAACAACTATATCTCAAATTAAATTCAACTGAAAATAGTGAACCTTCTGGATAGCCAATAATAATCAATATTTCCTTTGGATTATAAATACGTACAGAACCATTTGCAAAAATTACAGTATAACCAGCTATTTCTAATTTTGACACAGACAATAAATTTTTTCTTAAATCTGGTACATAGTAAACATTTTTTATAGTGTGACAATGAGTTATTCCATTAATTACAGTTTCTGTTTTAATATTACCAATACCTATCGCTTTCAAACTTACATTATTTTTGGCAGCACATATACTTTTTGGGTTTTTTAATTTAATATATCCGTCATTAAACAATTTAATATCATTTGTCAAGTGATCCGAACTACCTGAATCTATGTACCATTTATTTTTAATAATATTAGAATTATTCATTGTATTTGAACTTATATTACAAACAAAAGCATTACCTGGGGAATTCTCACTTGCCATAAAGGTTCTATATTGTTCATATTTTTGTTGAGTGTATCTGCCACGACCTTGATGATGATAACCACTTCGTCCTTGATATGTGTTACCTCTTCCTCGAGTGAAGGCTCCATGTACTGGCTCAGGATTCTCGCTGCGTCCTCGCCAACCGCCGCGACTATGTCCACCTCTGTTGTACTGATTTACTGAATTTGTTCTACCTGAAAAACTTATAGGTTTTCTGCATTGAAATTTTTTGTGCCCTGCACCACCACAGTTATAGCAGTTAAATGCTGTTGAATAATGCTTATTATCTTGTGTAATTTGTCCTTTATTCTGTTTTTCTTCCTCTCCTAGTAATCTTTCTTTGACAAAATGGATATTCAATTCGGACATCGTCTCCAACGCTGTAATTACCATCTCGTAGGATTTTGGCATGGACAATAAAATGTAATTAATTTTTTCTTCATTTGATAAATTTGTACCTGCGTTCTTAAGCTCTGTAAATATGCTTTCAATTTCTGAAAAATGGTTTTGTAATTTATTTTGTTCATTGTATTTTAAATCACTTAATTTTCTTCTTAAAAACATTCTACTTCTTGTATTTCTTTTCATAAAGTTTTCTTCTAACCTTTTGATCATATTAAAAGCTGAATCCTCTTCCCTAATATATTCTATGCATGAGTCTGCCACGGCGCCGACAATTATGCTTTTTGCACGTGCTTCTGATTTTTTATTTTCTTCGATGCTAGCATAATGTTGCTTGCAAATAGCATCTATACAATCTTGCTCATTTAATATAACCTTTAATCTATAAAGCCACGTGTTGAAGTTTATTCCATCAAATTGCTTTAAAGTGTTTAATGCATACTTTTCGTGTGAAGCGGCCATTTTTGTTCCTCGTGTCGCGTTCTGTAAGCGCGTTTTTGCATGCGCAGTGGAAGCGTGCTAATGTTATTTGTAAATGTTCACAATAAAATACACTGTTGTTTATAATAATCACTTCTTTAATACTTTACTTATATATTCTGATACAATTTACTTTGTAACTTAATTCTTAGACTTTTTAACTCTTTAACAGCAGAAATACAGAGATCCATTCACTTATGACATTTTTAACCAAAGACAATAATCATAAAGCTTACATTTATATTTTACAGAGACAATACCATAAATAAGAAACTATAAAGGTTGAGTCTGTTCTTTACCTCAACAAATTTTAATATAGTTTTCAGCAAAAGGTAGACTGCTTCAAGAGGAATTATTATATATGCGTGTTATGGTATACAAGAAACCAAGATATTCAAATATTTGTAATGCATTCGTACTAAGCACGGTTGTTAGTTTTAATATAAAGTACAAATCCTAAAGTAGCTTCATATAAGCTCTTTTGAATAGTCTTACTAAAAATTTCTTATCCGTTTCAGATTTAATGTTAACTTCACAAAATTGCTAGCTAATGACACTCTATTTAATAATGGTGACAATTGTATTTCTTGTGTTCAGGCCGAATTTACTTTATCGCTTATCAATATTGGAGCGTGGATTATTAAGAATTACCTTCTACAAATTATGATTGGTGTAGAGTGCGAAAAAATGTATTCAAACTTTAAGAACGCAGACAATATATGTATAAGTGTTATGCATTCAACAACATCAGGTGAACATTGTTTTATACTATGACGTTCACGAGACTACATCAAGATCGCTCTTCTGATTGATCCCCCGTCCAATTCAAACGGAGATCGATATTTTTTTCTTTTTGTGGATGATAATGGAATGGTGCACCCGCCTGCGCTAACGGTTTACGCTGGCGGGGCACCAGTGGAGGATGATAGATGAGCATGAGGTCAGGTCAGTTAGCACATCGTGACAAATTTACCAAGAATTTATCACGATGGTTTCCAGGGGTAACCGCGTGGCATGGTACATTGCTAGTAATGGGTTTATTAGTCTACATTACTAAAAATCCCATTTCCCCCCGGAGATCGATATTACGACAACCTAAGCCGAGGTTCGAACCCCTAGCGATGTCCTCTGACTAAAGTCGTATCCGTCAAGTGGGAGTTGGCCTTCAGACTAAAGTCCTTCCGCGGGTTTCGAGTGCCACCTGCACTCACCCTATTGTCCGTTGAAGCTGTAAAGGCCAGCAGCGGCCAAAAGCATTCGAGTAGTCCGAAAAACAAAAATACATCAAGAGATGCCCGTGGTATCTATCACTCCTGCGTTGTCATTCCGGAAGACCAAGCCAGGGTATGGCAGTCCTGTCTCCGTACCCTGTAAATGACAAGGGAGGCACCTTGTCATCAGCCTCATTTATAACACATCTTGAAAGAAGCTGCTTGACGATCTCATTCAATTAACGATAACAAAATTAAATATTGAAGTTACTTAACAGATTATATTATTTTGTCTAATTCTTCTGCTATTAGCATGTATAAGACCTCAAACATTTAGATCTAGCTACAGCTACTAGAAACGTAAACGCCATTAAACAAAATTGTATATCTACTATTAATGAAAGGACTTTCGTAAAATTATAATAAATTCGATATAGTAACAAAATATTCAAATTACAATAACTTGCCCTTTATTTGTAGTAATAGAGAGAAGAAATTACAAGAACATACATCGCCTGAGTAGAGCAACGTTGAACAAGATAAATGTATGCGGATTATATAATGTGGAGGCGACCTCACCATTCATGATATTCAACTTACTCTTTACCTACACTTCAGTTTTATTACAATTTGAATTAGTGAATATATTGTAAACAAATATTATTGAAATAAAATGCGTATTATGATTTAGTTCTAACCCCACTATGATATGTTCATGTTTTTATGTTTATTTTTACAAGCTGTGACCGCGATTTCACCCGCACGAAATTTATAGTCTGAGTTAATCTGATGTATCTAAGCTATGTTATTGTACTTTCATTAAAATCCATTATGTAGTTTTACCGTGAAACAGTAACAAACATTCATCCACACTTACAAATTTCCGAATTATATTAATAGTAATAAATATATATAATAAATATTAGTAAGATTGTTTTGATAAGTGAGATGAAAAGTATTGTCTTTACATAATGAGTAATAAAATCTACATAACTCGCATAGTGCCGTTTAGGCATTTAGAGAATTTAAAGTTACGTTACTTTATAAAATTTATAAATAAAATTATTTACTTAATTTTACTTAAAAATAAAAATTTGAGGTGGACCACCCTTGTCACTTAAAAAATAGAAAACAACTCATATCTACCGAGTATAAGAGAGTAAAATATTGTATAAAGTATTTGTTGATTTACTCGACGCAGTAAATAGAAGCAAAAAGGTATTCCAAGTAACGGTAAGTTATATTTATTATTCTGTTATTCTTACTAATATTATAAATGCGAGAGTAACACTGTCTATCTGTCTGGCTTCACGCCAAAATTACAGCATAGATTTCAATGAAATTTGGTAAACAGATAGTCTAGACTAGAAGAAAGGGCATATTTTACTTTTTAATGCAAAAAAAGGGTTGTATGGGGTTATAGGAGAGATGAAAGATGTATAGAAGTATGGTCATTTTTAAAGCTAGAAGCTTGAAACTTATTTTTTCGGCTGTTGATTAAATATAAATAAATAAGATATTGAAAGTTTGTATGGCAAATTGTCATTATTGAAGCTACAATGATTAATTATTTTTATAATTTTTGGTACTTTTAGGTTAGATTATTAAATATATTATGCTATCTAAGGTCAGTAATACGCGTATGAAGACGTGGCACAGTTAGTTGTTAATTTTTAGATATTGGTTGTAGCCGACGTGCCTCGCGACTGCAAACCGGACCTGTAAAATAAAACTAAAATATTAATAAAAATAAAAACACATAAAACATATAGAAATAACCATAATCTATATTGTAGTGTATGTGGAAACACTAGCAGTTTATTATCTATCGTCTCGAGCCGAGCGTACACGGACCGCCGTGCGCAAGAGGGAAGGGATTCCTTGCGCAAGCGCCGCGGAGTAAAGACCTGGAGCTATGGATAACGAGCCGATATTACGTCGATAACAACTTACATACAAGAAGACATAAATAACAAATAAGTGAACACTATATATATATAAACCCATACTTACCTTTTACTATATATATGTACCTTTTACTATATAAATTGATGCTTCACTGTTAAAATATATTGTTTGTTTGCTGGGTGTATCTGTACAATTTAATGTTACATACCTGTGTACCTACTTATTTGGTAATTAAATTGATCCCACCGCTTGTGCGTAGATAGCGACACCTATAGCAGTTATCACTTCCCTCGCACCGCAGGCGAACGAGTCCACTACCATCACGATATATATGCGCAAGCGACACGGACAGCTGTAAACTTCAATCTTTTCATTACTGAATATTTCACCACTCCACGCTTAACTGTATCGGCATCAAAACGGCTGGACTGATTTTGCCGGAAATTACACTCGCAGATAACTAATATTGTAAGGAGTGCTACCTACATTTATTTTAGAAATTTTTTATTTTAATAAAAACCAAGTTAATTCCACGCAGACGAAGTCGCGGCTAACAGCTAGTTGTGAAAATAAAGGAAGTAACCATTACGATGATGTACACTTCAATTCTTCTTATAGAGCGTTTTCTCTAATAGGTATTTAATATTATGTTACTCACATCAAGGTAAACCGTCAATTTATCAAAGTAGACAAGTTTATATACAAACAAAGAAATAACTTAATTACACCTACATACATAACTTTTGAGGGTAGTACCATTTACATATTTAATATGCTTACATTATTTACAAATAAATATTATTCAGAAACATTATCATTAAAGCGTCAGTTATTATTGAACTATTTTCGTCATTTATATTTTAAGAGTCAATAAGAAGGTTGATTATAAACATACTCTACAAATATTTCCTGTGAGAAAAAAAAATCCAATATTTAGAAAGTTAATATAAATATATAAATATTTGCTTACATATAAATAAAAAACGAAATAATGATCACTAAACCATCATTTCCATCTAACTGCGAAGTTCTCATAAACAACAGACTAATCAAAGACTTTCAAGCCATGCTTCTGCCATTAGATTTTTATCAAAACATATTACTCCTTCCCAAATATTATATTAAAGACAATTACATAACACCAACCGGAATTGTTTTAAACTTAATATCTCTATATGTAACTCTAGTATTTGCTACATCTTATTTTGTACGTGCAGGACAAATAGACAGAGATAAAGAGAGATTTAGATACACGTCGAGATGTATAGATACCGTCATATACAACACAGGGTATCTCATTAATTTACTTGGTAATGTAATTAATAGTAAAAATAATGTTAAATTAATTTTAACATTACAAAACGTAAATACATTAATACATGACAAATCAACGTTAAAAAAGTATACAATTCTAAATTGGATATTTACATCAATTGCATTTTCTTTACACATTCCCACATTGCTATCATTACTCTTTGGTATTCTTAGTTTCATTGATGTAATAAGTTTCTTCGGTATGATCATTTTTGATTTAATACTCATTTATATAACTCAAATCATATCATTTTTAAAATCGGAATTGAATGTGTGGACATCAATAGTAAAAGTTCGAAACAAATTATCGGCGTCTGATGAATTTAATTGGAATAAATTGTTTTTAATTTATAAACAAATAATATATGCCTATGGGCTGATTAAAACAGTTTATCAAAGCATGGTAAGAGTACTTTCTTTAAACGTTTTAGTGTTAAGTAATGTTTGCAGAAATGTTATTTAACATGTATTGTGTACAACGCCATCTGGTAAGATGGCGATTTTCTACAAAACACCCATATCGATGCAAACAATCATACTCATGAATATAAATATTTGTACCGTACGAGGAATCCTGGAGCATCGGAAGTTAAGCGGTGTGCTAAATATGTGAAAAATAAAAATATTTTTATAATTACACAGTGTTTTTTTTTCAGATATTATATAAGGTATGTGCAATTTTCGTGCATACTATTTTGTACATTTATAAAGCAATTCTTCGATCTGGACAAATTACAAAAGGTTCAGTAAGTAGAGGAATTATGTTGCCTATGGTCACTCAAGCCGAAAAGACATTTATGAATTTGAACCATATTCACCATGAAACAAAGTGGAATTCTAGAAATATTGATAATTTTATTATATAATAATAATAATAATAATCTCAGGACAATTCACACAGCGCCATCTAGAACCAAGTTAAGCTAGTTAAAGCTTGTGTTATGGGTACTAGACACCTATACAAATACATAGATTTTTTTTTCGTAAATACATACATATTATATATAGAAAACACCCAGACCGACACAAACAATTATACTCATGAATACAAATGTTTGTGCCGTGCGAGGAATCGAACCCGCGACCATCAGACGTAAAGCGGTGTGCTAAACCACTAGACCACCGAGGTCGTCGATATGATCGGTTAGGTTGTGGGAATGCAAAATTATATTTAAATCCAGTGTTTGTTTATTTACGTTATCTATAGCGTGAGTGACAAATATTTAACGTAACGCTTCCAGTAGCGGTG
Source organism: Achroia grisella (assembly GCF_030625045.1). Lineage (NCBI taxonomy): Eukaryota > Metazoa > Arthropoda > Insecta > Lepidoptera > Pyralidae > Achroia > Achroia grisella. The sequence continues at coordinate 8,809,550 of NW_026712984.1, read as the reverse complement.
GTCAGGTTTCCTCACTGAATATTTGTGATCTCACCATACTAATGTTAGAGGAATTAAACGAATTAATACAAATTAATTAAGTAATGACGTGGACTTTCTCAAAATAAAGTTTAACTCAATAAAATATATAGAAACGAATACTTCAATTTCAGGTTTTGGAGTATGCAATAATAGCATCTCTATTTGCGTGGCTGATGAAAGATTTCCTTATTTTTGCATGCATGTGCATGACATTTGAAAGATTTTACTTGGCTGTAACCGATGCAGAAACTGCATGCACCATGATTTTAAATTCAGACAGACTTTCAAGTAGGTATCTATTATCATACTATATTGATGTTGATACATATCATGTAACATGCAACTATTTCTACTTCTACGTTCTGTTACTGAATACCCAAACCATATTATGTTATCTGTGCCTAAACGTTGAACATCTATGGTGAATGTAAGATGTTATTTGGTTGAACAATATTAGTTTCAAATATGTAATTTTGTCATTTTTGCTGTTATAAGATTAAATATAATTGTAATCACAAGTATTGTAATAGTTTATAGATGGATATACACATATCATCATTGCCTTGCCTTTATCCCATTATTTGTGGTCGGCGCAGTATGTCATTCTCTTCCACTGCTCTCTATCGGTCGTCATATCTAAACATACTCTTCTTTTATTCATATCATCTTTCGCCCTAAGAAAAGATGGATAGATTATCCATCTTTTCTTAGGGCGTCCCCTCCCTTTACATTACATGGATATACATATATGTAGATAAATTAGACTTTTGTAATTAACAATGGTAGCTGTTGCATGCCAGTATGACTAAATGTGTGACAATTTTAAAGCCAACCTACATCACTATATCACAATCAAGGCAACCTGAATCATTACATAGTATAAAACAAAGTCGCTGTCGCTTATGTCGCGTCCCTATGTATGCTTAAATCTTTAAAACTATGCAACGGATTTTGAAGCGGTTTTTTTAAATAGATAGAGTGATTCAAGAGGAAGGTTTATACATATAATACATACACACAGTACATAGTACGAAGTGTGCGAAGCCCGCGGGAAGCCGGGGCGAGTAGCTAGTAAACAATAAAAAAAACTGTTTATAAAATGGTCACTTACAATGCGATTTCAAAGGATTTTCTTGTAAGCTCTTTTTAAAGAGAATCTGCTAATGTATTCTCTAAGTACTGAAGCATGTGATATTTCACGAAGAATAATATTTAAATATAATTATTGTGTGGGACTGTGTATAGGGCGCTGGGGTCGGTGCAGCCAACGATGGTAGTAATTAAAGATGCAATATGTAAAAGTATAGTACATTATAAAAATATATGTCGTAACAAACTATATGAAAGCAAGAGCAATACAAGGAATAGATAAAAAATGAATAAAATAACAAAACCATAGCAACGATATAAAATATAAATATTTAAAAATAAGGAATAATCGTACCAGCCAGCGCCACCAACCACTTGTAAGGAGTCCTGTACAGTTATAATAAGTATAGTTATAGTTTAATAGGTATATTATTGTAATACTCACTATAGTATCTAATATATTTGCTAAAGAAATGTGTATTATTGTTAGTATATTGATTTTACGATGAAACGATATATATATCTATTATTTTTTTTCAGATGAGTTAAGAAGAATGTGCAAAGACGTACAGAGGTTTACTTGGTCTATGTACAGTAAATTAAAAGCCGCCGGCCTCATAGTAATCGATTCTAAGTTACCCCTACACTTGCTGTACATACTTACTACTTATACTATTGTATTACTACAGTTCTCTCAGTCACATGTTAAGAAAATTCTTAATGTTAAAGTAAATAATAACATTAGTAGTAGTTTATAAAGATAGAGTACGTCTGTAAGTACGAGTAGTATAAATCAAAAACTTTTCGCTTGTATCTTTTAATATATTAAAAGTGAATAAATTAAAAGGCATAGGAATTACTGGAATTGCACATAATATATTTAAATCCTATCTATATAATCGCAGACAGATAGTTAAAATAGATAACATTCAAAGTCAAACTAGAATCGTAACTTGCGGAATCCCACAAGGTTCTATTCTCGGTCCCCTATTATTCTTAATATATATTAATAATATATATAGCATTGGTCTAAAGGGGGATATTACATTGTATGCTGATGATACAAGCTTATTCTATTTTGGTCATTCAATAGATGCTATAATTGTGGATGCACAAGACGATCTAAACTTGCTAAACAAATGGTTTCAATATAATCTTCTAACTATTAATATATCTAAAACAAACTATATCATATTCAAAGCAAAAAACACAAGAAAATTGTAGATACTATAGACCTAAAGATAAATAATATAAAAATTAATAAAACTGAAATTGAAAAATATCTTGGCCTTCTTCTTGATAGTACTCTCACATGGAAACCACACATTCAAAAGGTTAAATCCAAATTGACTTCCCTTACTGGAGCATTACGAGGTATGACCCGATGTCTTCCTCATAAAGTGCGTTATTATGTTTACAATTCTCTTGTTAAGCCTCACATCGATTATTTAATAGAAATTTGGGGCACAGCTGCTAATACTAACTTAAACTTAATACAAAAATCACAAAATAGACTGTTAAAAGTACTTTTTCATTACAATTACCTTACATCTACCCAAAAAATATATAGAGAAACAAATTTATTAAATATTACACAAACATACAAATATTACACTAGTTTATTAATACGAAAAATATTAACAAAAGACATACATACGCACATGAGCTTCACTAAAAAACAGCAAGTGCAAAAAATGCAACTGTGAAGGATGGAGATCAAGATGACGAGCAAAAAGTAAAAACGGCACCGTTATAGTTGTAGAATATTTTTTGTATTAAATTGACTTATGTCATATAAAAACAATATAATATTATAAAAAATATAGACAATAAAAAGGTATATAAAATAGTTTCCAACATAGTCCCACCCGTGTAGCAATTTGCTACACGATTATGTCTTCATGGAGTAAGGCCTTTTTGTCCAGCACGGGTTTTCTCAGCGTGCCCCCTTTGGAGGTCACATCAGCTACTCGATCAAGTCCATCGTTGCCCGGGAAAAACAATGTCATTCTACGTATCTATGAGGGCATAGGCCATATGTCTAGCGGTAAATCGGGTGGTACAAATTTCCAGTCATAGTGCATAGCATCAGCGAAATCTCTCACGAACTGGTAATGGAACACGGCTAACTTCAGGCTTTCACAGACATCGAACCGTCTCAATTTTGGTATGCTTCTGTCTAATATAAAGCCTCGTAAATTTTTTATTCTGCTATCAGTTGAAGAATTTTCGACGATTTGTAGAGATGTTTCATAGGTTGTTTCATTCATGCACATGAATAAACGAAAATGTGACATTCTGTGTGACACCGTCTTTGAAACATCCATTTTATTTTCTAAGTTCTTAGGCAATGTATTTGAAAACTCTTTGTTATCGTTCAATGTAGGTTGTCTGGAGAAACGAACATTATTTGACGTTGACCGAAATAAATTATTATTAGTCGATTTTGATGTAATTTGACATGTCAAAGGTTGTTCATTGTCAACATATTGCAAATATTCATGTTTTTTAGCATTATCAGAAGAAAATATAGTCTGAATATTACGGTTGATAGGTTCCGAAATATGATGAGATGAATTACTCACATAATTCTGATCGACATAGTTAGGCTCCGGAATTGAACCTGGTAAAAAATGAGCGTTATCTTTTTGTTTAGGATTCATTACGGGCTCATTGATGTCTATATTTGGACAGGTAAAAGTATTATGTGCGTCGTTTACCCAGGACGCAGTACGAGAATGTGATGGACTAACCAAACGAGTGGAGCGGCGCTCTGATTCCTGAGCCGCTAGGTTTGCTTCCATCTCCAGTTCTTCTACTTGTTTAGCCTGTTGAATGAGCTTACGTTCATGTTCAAACCTTTTCTGGGCCAGCTGCATGGCGAACTCTTGTTCACGTTCGAACTGCTCACGTTCCCGTTCCATGCATCGTCGAGCTAACTGTGCCTCTGCAGTCAACCTACGTGCCCTAACTGTGGACGATGACTGTAGCGACCCCGACAAATGCACTTTAGAACTAGAGCCATATTTCTTGCGTTCGGTGCTTAACGTTGGACTCTGAATAGGCGTAATAAGTTCAGGGTGGCTTGCCGCGAGCATCAACGTGGGTTCGGCTAAAACGTGGTCAATTTCTGGTGACCGACCGAACCCACCCGCGACGAGCATATCAGACTCCGAACATACTTCGCTAGTATCCTTCGCTTGCGTATATTTCTGTGTCTTCCATCCCGTTTGCATGATTGTCCTCGTAAATACTTCGGCGATAGAGGACCAAACTGTGAAGGTCGGCTCGAAGACCAAAATATGAAGGTCGGCTTGAAGACCAAATGTGAAGGATGGAGATCAAGATGACGAGCAAAAAGTAAAACGGCACCGTTGTAGTTGATAGAATATTTTTTTTTTTGTATAATGAATTGACTTATGTCATATAAAAACAATATAATATTATAAAAAATATAGACAATAAAAAGGTATATAAAATAGTTTCCAACATAGTCCCACCCGTGTAGCATTTTGCTACACAATTATGTCCTCATGGAGTATAGCCTTTTTGTCCAGCACGAGTTTCCTCAGCGTGCCCCCTTTGAAGGCCACATCAGATACTCGATTCCTAGCGATAAATCGGGTGGTATAAATTTCCAGTCGTAGTACATATCATCAGCAAAGTCTCTCACGAACTGGTAGTGGAACACGGCTAACTTGCGGTTTCCACTAACAAACTGTCTCACAAATTTTGGTGTGCTTCTGCGGACTACAAAGCGTCGTAAACTGTTAATTGTCAAATCAGCTGAAGAATTTACAATGTTCAGAGAAGCTGCGTGGGTCTTCATGCACGTGGATAAACTAATATGTGACTTTATATACTTATGTGACTTTCTCTGTGACACTGTCTTAGAAATGTCAATTTTAATTTCAGAGTTCTTAGGCAACTCATTATTTTCAGTCGATGCAGGTTGCCTAGACAATCGAACATTGTTTGACGTTGAACGAAGTAAACTGTCATAAATCGGTTTTGATGGAATTTGATTTGTCAAAAACGGTTTGTTATCAAAATGTTGTGAACTTTCATGATTTTTAGCATGTAACACAATATGGCTATGATGCGATGCTCTTTCAGATGGTTTTATAGTGTGAAAATCACGGTCAATATGTTCCATTGTGCGATGACATGTTCGTGGGTTAGCTTCGTAGTTGGATTCTACATACACCGGTTTCGCAATTGAATCTATTGGTAAATCATGACCACTATATTTTTGTGTGAGGATTGGTGTTAAAGGCTCACTATTGTCAACAGTCGGATAACTACATTTATTTAGTGCGTCATTTATACAGGACGCAGTCCGAGATTGGGGTGGACTAACCAAGCGACTAAAGCGCCGTTCTGGTTTCAGTGTCGCTAGGCTTGCTTTCATCTCAAGCTCTTCTACCTGTCTTGCTTGATGAATGAGCTTACGTTGGTACTCAAATCTTCGGTGAGCGAGCTGCATGGCGAAATCTTGCTCACGCTCGAACTGCTCACGTTCCCGTTCCATGCATTGTCGAGCTAACTGTGCCTCTGCAGCCAACCTACGTGCCCTAACTGTGGACGATGACTGTAGCGACCCCGACAAACGCAATTTAGAACTGGAGCCAATTTTCTTACGTTCAGTGCTTAATGTGGGACTCTGACTAGATGTAACAGGTTCAGGGTGGCCAGACGCAGATGCCAACGTGGCTTCGTCTACGATGTGGTCAATTACAGGTGACCGACTGAGCCCATCTGCGACAGGCATATCCGACCCTGAATATACATCGCTAGTATCCTTTGCTCGAGTACATTGCTGCGTCTTGGATCTCGTTTGCATGGTTATAGCAAATACTAAAACGGCAACGAAGGACCAAATGTGAAGGATGGAGATCAAGATGACGAGCAAAAAGTAAAAACGGCACCGTTATAGTTGTAGAATATTTTTTGTATTAAATTGACTTATGTCATATAAAAACAATATAATATTATAAAAAATATAGACAATAAAAAGGTATATAAAATAGTTTCCAACAGCAACTGAGAAACGCAAATAATTTAATATTAAGGCCACCGAGAACTAACTATGGCAGAAAAACCATTGTATGTGAAGGCGCACAAATTTATAATTAACTCCCCAAAGACATTAAAGAATCGCAATCAATAACTACATTTAAAAAACTATTGAAACACTATATAATAAACCACTATTAGTAATCTCAAAAAATATGTCGCTATAGATATATATAGTTTTTCTTATAATTTATTTATTTTTATTTGTAAATATCATAAATAATTAATAGATAAATAAAATATAAATAAAAATTAATATTAAAAAAAAAATAAAAAAAAAATAATAATAAAAAACATAAAAAAAAAAAATAATAAACTCTCTAATATGCCACATCTAGTACATGATGATCTGATACATCTGTGTACATGTGAACCCAGTACCGCTGAGGCCATCTATGCGCGGTAAGCAACCAATAAATGTTATCATTTATGCGGGTAGTTACTACTTAGACTTTGTTACTGCACCGTCCGCATTATATATGTACACCTTCTTTTGTATTTCCACTAATATTTAATTTTGTATAAGTTTATGCTTTTAGTTCTCATGTTAAGTGAATTATTTGTAATTCTTAATGAGAATAAATATCTAAAACCTAAATTGTATAATGTATTGTATGTTGGACTCCAGTCTCCGCAATTAGCCTCTCATTCGGGACGTTGTGCGTGCAGAACCAGACTACTAACTGCTGCTACTGCTACTAACTGCTCCTCCCAAAAGCGCAGAAGATTCCTTGTCTTCACAGGCTTCACGGAGCGACCTCACCGTTCCGAGGATTTGTTTACGTTGTGGGGCCACTGCAAGCACTCCAGGATTACGTGAGCCGCCGTTTCTTCAGCTTCAAAACAGCCCCGACAAAGGGGACTGTCTGTAGCATCAATTTTGTATGTTTGTTTAAGGAACAATGGCCCGTTATTGTCCCTATCATTATATGTTGTATGCATTATGGTTTTTGCCCCATAGACCAGGTCGCATAATCTTGTGGCAGCTATAGCTGCTTTCTGCTGTATGTATAGGTCAAGGGGTGTTATGTTAAGGGCTGTTTCCATTGCCATTGTTGAGGTTGTTTTCATATATCCAGTAACTGAGGAGCACGCAAGTCTTTGAAAAGATCTTAGTTTGTTGACTGTGGTCGAGAGTTTCGACCTTGTCCACCAAACCAAGGCCCCATATACCAGCATTGGTATTATTACTGATGTGTATAGCCTAAGAGTTATTTTCGAGGAGATACCCCACTTATTTCCCAGCATTTTCCTGCATTGATAAAATGCAATTGTGCTTTTGTTAATTTAAGCAATTGTATAATGAGTGTAATAGTATAGAACAAGCAGAGAACTTTAAACATTTGTAATGCATCCATGTGAAGCCGGGACAGAAGCCTACGTCGCAACATCTACCTGCCTGCTAAATTTCAGCCCGATCCGTCCAGTGGTTTGGGCTGTGCGTTGAGAGATCACTATGTCAGTCACCTTTGAGTTATATATATTTAGAAGTATATTAGTTTAATTAATTTCAGATCGTCTATTGTTTTATGTTTTTTTCGCAATAGCTCCTGTGGATGATTATTATTATATATATATATATATACTAGCTGCCCAACAAACAATGTTTTGCCTTAAAATAAAAAAAAAATTTAGGGGTGGACTACCTCTAACACATATGGGGATGAAAAATAGATGTTGGCCGATTCTCAGACCTACTCAATACGCTCACAAAATTTCATGAGAATCGGTCAAGCCGTGTCGGAGGAGTATGGGAACGAAAACTGTGACACGAGAATTTTATATATAAACTAGCTGTACCTGCGACTTCGTCCGCGTGGTGTTATACTTTATTTTTCTAAAATAAAACAATATTTCTAAAATAAAAGTAGCCTAAGTTACTACTTATTACATTAACTACCTGCCAAAAATATCCCGTCGAAATCGGCCCAGCCATTTCAGATATTAGCCGGAACAAATAGCGTATTTATATTCATATGCAGTAAAAAACGGTTATTACAATATTACAAACAGACACTCCAATTGTATTTATATGTATAGATGTATAGATAATATATTTACCATGATAATGTAAATATTATGATTATGGAGATGTTTAATATTTATGTATGCTTAATATAATGAATATAGTTATTTTTACATTGCATGGGATTTTTAAATTCACTGCCCATACAAATCTCAATTTGGTTTGGTATCTGTGTTTCCATCATCGGAGAGTTAATCAGTAACATAAAATTCACGCAAGTTTCTTTTTCGTTGCCCAGATTTGAACTCTCGACCTTTGGGATCGAAGTCGGTAATGTAAACCACTAAATCACGGCGCTTTTAAAATAAAAAGCTTTTGTTTAATATACTAAAATACAACTATATTTTCCTATGATTCATTTATCAAAGATGGCAATTATATACATACTAGCTGTGTCCCCGGTTTCACGTGACTGAATATTGTAGCCAATTTGTTATTCTGATGTATAAGCTATACTATCTTTTGCCTGCGGCTTCGCTCGCGTTACTTTATCACCTTCGGGGTGGAATTTGTCAAAATCCTTTCTTAGGGGGTGCCTACGTCATAGTGGGACTGGTCTGCTCTTATCACTACGACTGATTTAATCTTATTGTGTTTTTATATTTGAGCCTAAATAAATTATTGCTGGTTGGTAGTTTGTATTCACACGTTTCGACTTGTAAAATGTGAACTTATAAGGATTGTTTAAAAGAGCAACACACAAGTTTCTTGCTTATTCTTCTTGTGATGAGACAGCTTTCCGAATAAGCGATAGATTTAAAAAAAATGTTGACTGTTCAAAAATGCTTAAATTAAGTTTATTTGAATAAATGATTTTCTATTCTATTCTATTCTATTAAGTCGTGAATAAAAAATATGTAACAACCCATTCTCAGACCTACCGGGTATACATATAAAAATTCATAAAAATCGGTTAAACCGTTTCTAAGAAGTATGGCAACTGACATTGTCACATGAGAATTTTATTTATTTGATAACTGAAAATCTTTAGAGGTTTACTATTCCTACCATCATGATTATACTAGCTTCGACTTCTTCTGCGTGGAGTTTTGCAACATAACTTTTTTTTTCTAAAATAAAAGTAGCATAAGTTACTCCTTATTAAATCAGCTACATGCAATGCAATGTAATAAAAGTCCCGTCAGAATAGATCAAGCCATTTCAGAGATTAGCCGGATTAAACGGACAACAGAATGAACAGTTTCCAATCTAGCAAGCATGGATAGCGATGGGACAGAGAAATAAACAATACACAGATGTAAACTCGCCTTACAAGTGTACCGTACCTCTACTTCGTAGGTGCCTACTTCGTGCGCTTGTGTCGCTGTCCTCATAACAGCTGGTTCCACGAGGCACGCTAGTGTTTTAATACAAATGTTACATATCAAGGTTTGATTGCCAATAAATTTGGTAAGGATGTGAGATGAATGAGTAACTACTGTTAGGTCATCGCCTAATTTGTTTATATACAGAGCAGTGGAGTAGGAAGATGATATAGGACATATCGATAGATGACATGCGGGTAGAGCAGGGTGTTTATATAAAAGATAAATTCACTGTTAATTTATTATAATAATGATTAATTTGTAAAGTTCAATAGATAACAGTACTACCAGCAATTCTATGAAGAAGGTTCACATCGCTTAATTTGACTCTATATAGTGATCTCTATATATCGTCTACTTTATATGTTTACCGTTTAAGCCCTAATTTTCTTTGAACACCAATAGGTCATTGTATATTGCTCAGGTATACACTTCCGTCTCATTCCCTTCGTTGACTTCCGTAATTCTTCTCCATGAAGCATATTCCGCTTTTAATCCGTCCCGCCCCAAGTAAAATGGGAAGGATTTACTGGTGGAGACGTAAAATAACCCCTGATTACTTCTTCTAACTTTCGGTCCCAAGAAGTTCAGTTCTAAATGAATGTTGTTGTAGCAGTCGCAGTCTCTGGCCTGCTGGATGCTGTCGCATTTGATTGCGATGAAACCTTTAGGATTCTTCATGGCGGATACCCAGATAGGCAGGACGCGGAAGTGGCTGCAAGTGGCGACGCAGGGAAACATGTTGAGGTCCGAGGGCTGGTACTCGCCGCCGTTGACGTAGAAGTCGACGTGTCCCATCCTGGCGGCCATGCCGTACCCGTCCACGTTGGTGTGCACCACCTCCACGAAGTCGGCGTCGGAGGCGGCCAGCCGGTCGTCGGCGTCCAGCCGCCTGAAGCACGGCCCCGACGGCTCCAGGGCGGTGATCTTGGACACGTTCCTGCCGGTCATATGGCGGTAGTTCTTGGCGACGTAGCTGACGGTCTGTCCGCCGAGACTGAACCCGAGCAGTTCTAGTCTGTCAGGCTGCAGGCCCCGCTCGGTGAGCTTGACTAGGACCTCCGCGACGTGCTTGCCCACCGGACGCATCAGACGCGACGCCCTGAAACAAATTAAAATTGTTTGTTTTTAAGTCATTTTATTATTATTCATTCATTCATAATTTAAGAGCTGTGCTGTTGTCGGTGGAGCTCCCGCCACCTTCCACGATCTTCTATCAGTCCTTTTAGCTGTTGATACGACACGACTCCAACTTTTTCTTTAACTTACTTGATATAGCTGTGTCTTTGTCTTCCCCTTCCTCTCTTTCCATCTATTTTTCCTTTAATAATGTTGTTAATTAGTTCGTCGTGTCGTATCAAGTGCCTCAACATTTTCCCCCGCCTATTTTTATTTTTATTAAGATTCAATTTTTTTTTAACACAAAATATATATTATATTTTAAATTCATTAGAGTGCAAAACTTAACAAACGTTCGTAGGGGTCGGAACGAGTCGTAGGGACGAGACGGTCGACATCTCTCGGACGAGTTAAATAATTTATTATCAATGTATTCACCTCAAGGGCGTCTAACACACATTGTGTCTATGATATATCAATGTACACTTCAATTATTACCCACTCATTACTACAATATACCACCATATGGTCGATTAGAAGACATCTCTTCCAATTATAAGTTCGTCTTTACTCACATTGTCTCTAAATTATGATTTAGTTAATATTATTTATTATTATACTTTAATGCTGAAATAAAAAAAAATACTTATTAATTGGTAAAGATCATAGGTTGATACCACGTTTCATAGTTATTGAGTTTCCGATATTTCGGCAGTGTTTCAACCGCCATGATAACGGGTAAACTTAACTCTATATACATATATATATATAATATAAATTATACTTTAATGCTGAAATACAAAAAAAAAATACCTATAATTGGTAAAGATCACGGGATCTTACCACGTTTCATAGTTATTGAGTTTCCGATATTTCGCCAGTGTTTCAACCGCCATGATAATGTATAAATATTGACCTCATCAAATTTAAAATAGTATATTACAAAATAAAGGTGCATATACTGCGGACTTAACACCATAAAGCATTTCCTGCCAGTCGCCCATACGGCAAACAGAGATTAGTGAGCGGTGCATTATTAAGTAAATAACATGAAATTAATTATTTTATTGTCTGTGTATAATATTATGTATATTGAGTGTCACTTACAGATAGTAATGTACGGTGGTGAACCGTTGGTTGTCGACTATGATCACGTTGTAGCCGAGCGCCTCGTACTCGTTGGCCAACATCGCTGAGATTGGGAAGTGGCTGCTGTCCAGGTAGCCCAGCAGTATCACCACCGTCCGCCTGTAACACGCATAAATCGTTCAACAGATAACAAATACATGTTCAATCATTTTTTTTTTAATCTATTTATTCGTTGTATTGTGCATACAATGACGTAACTTTCGATGATGATGTTACCAACTCTTCTGATACTGTTATTATTTTTATATTTATATTTTTAGAGCAGTTCTTTTCATATGTCATGTTATTTGATATACTTCACTTTATTGTATTATTCTCCTATTGTTCTTTCAGTTCGTAACAATATTTAAATATATTTTTCCACAGATAACATAATAATTTTACTATCATATTATATACGTGTTTTCATCATTTAGACACACATACAGTCCACCGATCCATTACAACGTGTATATTGACAATCATTTATGTATATTATAATTCATAAAATAATTATGTAAATGTTTATTGTAATTGTAATGTGTAAACTATAAGTACAAGACTACAACTCCATGTTTTATTAAGCTTCGTTGCTAGCTACTCAACAACAGGTGGCGCTGTATGACGTTGTGAATTTGATTGCCACTGTTAGCTCCAGGTCCCTGACAATCGTCTGAATCGTCTAAACGACACCTTATAGCACAGAATATACAACTATATTATTCTTATATTCTATTTTTTTTTCCAGTTGAGCAAATAACGATTCTTCTAGAACAGCGAGTTGACATTTTATAAGCAACACAAGTCCCAAAGTAATATTGTCTTACCTGTGGTAATATAGAATACACTGTGGTCATAGGTGAACATCAACATCTCCTCCCCCCTTTCCTTTCAACCTCTAATTTTACTAAGATATACCTCGGAATTTTATAGAAAAAAAAAATCCCATTTAATTCCAGAAGCTTTGTAAGAGTACTTGTAATCTAAATGTACACAAAAGTATCACGAGGTATGCAGTACAGGTGGCTATCGAGCCAATATACAGTTGGTGTGTACCTGTTGAGGTGTACCCTGGTGTCGTTGGCGATGTCTGCTGCGCTCCAGTAGGTGTATGTGTGTCGCGAGCGCTCGTCTCCCTGCACCACGAACTGCAGGTACTTCAGCTGGCTGCGGGGGATGGTCGCCGTCTTACTGGACCCGGGGCCTGGAGTGTTACGGGAATATATTTTTTTTGGCGTTATTTTACTACATCAATATACTCTATAACAAAAAAAAACTTAATGGTAGGTGCATAACACTAGTCATACGAGTTCAGGGGATTGTTAGTGATGTGGAGTCATGACCTTATTACTAGCAATGTACCATGTCAGGTTGACCTCCACGCGGTTCCCCTGGAAATCATCGTGATAAATTCCTGGTGAATTTGTCACGATGTGCTAACTGACCTGACCTCGTGCTCATCTTATCACCTTCCACTGGTGCCCCGACAGCGTAAACCGGTAGCGCAGGCGGGTGCACCATCCCTTTATCTTATATATAAAATTCTCGTGTCACAGTTTTCGTTCCCATACTCCTCCGAAACGGCTTGACCGATTTTCATGAAATTTTGTGAGCGTATTGAGTAGGTCTGAGAATCGGCCAACATCTATTTTTCATCCCCCTAAATGTTAGGGGTAGTCCACCCCTAATTTTTTTTTTTATATACCAGCTAGTCATCTAAGTCATACGGTGGCAATATGAATGTGGGGCTCCTAGTAATGTGGACTAACACATTGTTATTAATGTACACACAGTCCCCCTGGAACCCATCGTCACAAGTGCCTGGTCACTCTGGTCAATTTGCCACGGTACACTAACTGACCTGACCTCATCTTCATTTCATCACTGGTGCCCCGCCATCGTAAACTATGCACCGTTGTATAAAAATCTGTTACAATAAAACTCGTCTCCACACGAAATTTTTAAAACAGGACGGGTATTTTGAAAATTTTCGGAATAACTACATAAACTTAATGAAATTTTGTCCGTATGTTTTACACAACTCCGATTTCTTTGAACATAACGGAAAATTTTTATTTTCAGAAAAAAAAAATCATCTTTAACTAATTCGTATGAACAATCAAAGACGGTATAAAAATTGAATACTGAACAATACCTTCATGGTTGTTTTATTTCGCCGACGTAGTTCTCTATGATTAAAACAAAATCTTTATGTACCTACTTAAATTTATATATCTTAAAAAAAAACTATTTATTTATTTAAAAAAGTCATAATTTACTTTCTATAACATACTCTGTCTCCGGCTGAAACTACAGTCAAAATCGGTCTAGTCGTTTCAAAAATGAGCAAGATGATATGATCTATTTTTTTCATTTCCAAATGTAGTAGTATTGAAAAGCTGTTAATTTTCTATTACAAAACAGACACTTAAATGTTCTTATTTGTATATATATATACATATATAAATGTACATACATGTCTACAAACATTTCTAAGCTACATACAAACTGACATGAGTCCTCGCGGGTATCCCTCCTCGGGTCTGCTCTCCTTAGGATGCTCTCCTGCACTGAGGCACACCATCACAATCCACGTATGTATCACTGACCATTTGTACATTATTAGAAAAAAAAAATATATATTATTAAACACCTAATTAATATTATAAAGTTTTATTTGAACTGTTATTATAGCTGTATGTATCAATTTCCTTTGACCAAAAAAATATGTCGTAAAAAAATAAAATTTCCACAGATAATAAAATACAAATTAATTTCAATTAATTCTCGGCCGCTTCGTTAATTATTTAAGTGTCTGTGTAGCGCGGCGACTCTGTCCCCATACAGCCGGACACGACCGAGTGGAGCCCTACACTATCCGAGCGCTCCGTCCACCGGTTGGTTGCGAATCTCAGATGGTATTTATTACAAAACGCAGGACAATTTAGCTGACCTTGTAATGCATACTTAACTATTAAATAAAATTAGATGTTATTAGGCATTTGTTTTTGTGTGCGAACACATATATTACTTATGTTGACATTGGTACAGTGACAGCTTCAGCAATGAATTTTGCAGGCGAAATATTTCGCAATGTTTCAAATGAGACAAGAATTCCATCTGTTTGTTACCTTTTTATGGCAATAAAAATATATACATATAATTAAAATTGGAGTGTCTGTTTGTAATATTGAAATACCGTTTTTTACTACATGCATAAATATTTAAATACGGTACATACACCAAAAAAAAATATTTTTTTACAATTTTTGTCTGTCTGTCTGTCTGTTTGTTCGGGCTAATTTCTGAAATGGCTGAACCGATTTTGACGGAACTTTTATTGGTAGGTAGCTGATGTAATAAGGAGTAACTTAGCTTACTTTTACTTTAGAAAAATAAAGTTAAATTCGAACGAAGTCGCGATAAGTTAGTATATTATATAATTACATCAAAATTAGCTCTGGGACGCAATATTGCCCCGTTTTCGGAAACTCCGCGAAAATTGTAGTCGAGCGGGCCGGTTGTGATGTTGATTATTATTGTTTGTTAAGGTGGATATAAAAAAAACATGTCAAAAGTTTCAGTGTTACTTAAAAGCTTCACTAGGTACTATATATTAAAGAAAATTTTGTTCATCCGCTAATACTCAACTTTTAAGCTAACGTTTTTTGAATTAAGCTTTAATAAAATTGTTTATTTCATTCAAAATGTCCCGTTTTGAGTTAAAGAAGAAACTGTCAGGTTAGTCACATCATAACGTTTTATTGGCCAATAATGTTTACTATTATTACATATATATATATATATTTATTATATCTCCCTTATTACGGGGGTAATATATTCAAACACGCGGGCCTTAGCCAAGCATGGATGAGTTATGTGATGAAGATAGAAATTTTCTGACTATTCGGCATGTGTTTAGTATGACGGCTTTTTGTAATAGGTCTATTGTAGAGGAGGGGATATGCAACGTGTCTACGTGTTTGTTCAGACTTTTTGGTATAATTCCTGTGGATGACAAAACTATGGGTACTATGTGGATGGTGTGTGCTTTCCATTGTTTTTTTAATTCTATTGCTAGATCTGTGTACTTTGTTAGTTTTTCATTGACTGTGCTTTGTATATTGTGTGTGTTTGGGTTGGCTAATCTACAAGATATACTTTTTTATTAATATTATTCCAAAAATTATTATTATTATAAGAACACGTAGATTATAAAATTCAGGCGGGTGTAACCGCGGGTTTAGCTAGTGAATAATATGAACGTCCGCCTATCATCCACGTCGCCGACATGCACCTGACGAAGTTTTTTTTTATAACACGGGACAAACGAGCATGCGGCTCACCTGATGGTAAGTGATTACCGGCGCCCATGAGCACCCGCAACACCAGGGGAATTGCAAGTACGTTGACGGCCTTTTAAAAAGGAATAAGCTCTTTTCTTGAAGGTTTCAATATCGTATCGTAAGGTGCATGTTTGTGTGTGTGTGTCTGAATGTGTGTGAGTCAGTACATTATAATTGTGCAATGAAACATAAATAAATAAATATTGAAGTACCATGACGACTGTATTGATATATATTTAATACTAGTTGACCCGCGCGACTTCGTCTGTATCACACTTATCACTACATTTCACCCAATTTACATAATATCTTTTTTAAATTATAGTCTATGTGTTATTTTGATGTAAAAACTTTCAACCACTATTTTATTTTACCCTTTTAAGGGTAATATTTTTACTAACTTTGAATGTCATATTTAATTAACAGCCTCAAAAATAAGTTTCAAGCTTTTAGCTTCAAAAATAACGATTCTTCCATACAATCTTTCATCCCCACTTTCAACCTCTTACAACCCTTTTTTACCATTCAAAAGTAGCCTATGTCCTTTCTCGGGGTCTAAACTATTTGTGTACCAAATTTCACTTAAATCGGTTTAGTAGTTTTGACGTGAAAGCGAGACTATTATAAATGCGAAAGTAACTCTGTCTGAGTTACTTTCGCATTTATAATATTAGTAAGGAAAAAAAATAATATTTAATACAAAAAAATTATATGAAATAGAGAATGAAAGTTTGTGAACACTTCAGGTATGCTTTGGGAATAAAATATCTGTAATGCGTGAATTCGTGTCTTTTTAAATATAAGACCTGTCTCCGTCCTCGTGAGGTATCACCTGTGAAGATACATCGTACTGTATCTTCATCTGCGGGGCACCAGTGCAGGATGATAAGATGAACATGAGGTCAGGTCAGCACATCGTGGTAAGTTCATCAGGAATTTATGAGGACATTATTAACTTAACTTACTTAATAAAATTATTCCAGTAAATCGAGTCTCCATTGCAGGTTTATTACTAGTGAACAGGTAGAGCTTCATTGCAATACAACCTTGTACGCGGTGCATTTCTTCATTAACTTTAATTGTCAACCAATTACTAAAATGAGGACGTGCGTATTAATTTGTTGGCTATTTATGTCTGAACAAGTTGTGTCTTCATTCAGGTCTGTTGACAACCTTCGTGGTGTCGCGGTAAAACAGCTTCTACGGTCGTGGGTTCGGTCACCGTGCATGCATATTTGTTTACATGAATACAACTATTATTGAAGTTTTAGCTTAATATTTAAGTCCCAAGACTAGATGGGGTTGTGTTGTTTATTCGACCTGGATGGTATTTACGATGGTCGCGGGTACGATTCCTCAATCATTGTTGGTATCGGTCTGGGTGTTTTCTATGTATATTATGTATGTATTTACAAAAAAAAAGTATCTATGTATTTATATCAGTTGTTGTACTAGAAGAGACTAGATGGCGCTGTGTTAAATGGCCAGGGTTATTTATTTATTTATATCAGTTGTCTAGTACCCATAACACAAGCTCTGCTTACCGTGGGGCTAGATGGCGCTGTGTTAATTGTCCAGGGTTATTTATTTATTTATATCAGTTGTCTAGTACCCATAACACAAGCTCTGCTTACCGTGGGACTAGATGGCGCTGTGTTAATTGTTCAGGGTTATTTATGTATTTATTTATATCAGTTGTCTAGTACCCATAACACAAGCTCTGCTTACCGTGGGACTAGATGGCGCTGTGTTAATTGTCCAGGGTTATTTATTTATTTATATCAGTTGTCTAGTATCCATAACACAAGCTCTGCTTACCGTGGGACTAGATGGCGCTGTGTTAATTGTCCAGGGTTATTTATTTATTTTGTTTACTGACTCTTGACATTTTATATAGCATCTGTGGTTTTTCAAATACGAGCATAACATAATGACCGACCGCGACGGATGGACGGGCGTTTAAATTCCTCTTTACAGTTATTATAAGGTTACAAATATATTTAAGTTTATCAAAAATATAAGTACTAAAGTAAATATTATAACGTCTAAGTTAAATGTACAGAACAGATACTCTATGTTGAGTAGTGCAGGGTCGCTCCGAGGTCGCACAGCTCCTGTCCAAGGGGAGTGGTGTCAACTACGTACACAGACAGACAGACAACCTCTGCCTGCTTAACTTGCGCAACAACCAGCCCGAACGACTGCACAGAAAACAGATCGCGATTATGTATATGATTTTGTTATGGTGTATATATTAATTATAATCATTAGATAGAATATTTATTTGCTTCAACATTTACAACAACAGTACAAATGTTCGCCTCATATTCAGGGGGCATGCAAGTTTAATAATAACCTTATATATATAATCCCATCAAAAACATAAATAATAATAATAATCCAATAATAATCTTAGGACAACTCACACAGCGCCATCTAGACCCAAGTTAAGCTAGCTAAAGCTTGTGTTATGGGTACTAGATAACTGATACAAATACATAGATATTTTTTTTTTTTTGTAAATACATACATATTATATACAGAAAACACCCAGACCGATACAAACAATCATACTCATGAATACAAATGTTGTGCCGTGCGAGGAATCGAACCCGCGACCATCGGTCGTAAAGCGGTGTACTAGACCGCTGGACCACCGAGGTCGTCAATAAATGTGAAATGATAGCCGAGTTTAATATTATGATATATACCTACCTTGATTGTAGACTTCTACGACAAAAGAGATGAGATCTAAATGGGTGCCAAGTTCAATGGTCTGTCCTGAAATGTATTTATAACAATATAAAATATCATTTCTTCTTATAACTTAGGATAATGTACTGTAGCCTAAGGTATAACTTGGCCAGTTCTCATATACCAATTATTACTTTCTATTGCTAGTTACTATTAATATTAAAATAGGAACCGACAAGTAACATGTTTAGAACTTGCGAAGGCTACAGTATATTTCGTATTTTGTACAGTTTTCGTTCCCATACTCCTCCGAAACGGCTTGACCGATTCTCATGAAATTTTGTGAGCGTATTGAGTAGGTCTGAGAATCGGCATCACATCTATTTTTCATCCCCCTAAATGTTAGGGGTAGTCCACCCCTAATTTTTTTTTTATTTGAAGGCAAAACAACTTTTCCGGTACAGCTAGTAATAATAATAATCATCATTTATTCAGCATATAAAAGTAGTAATCCAGAGTAAAAAAGAAAACTTAAAAACTAATAATTCGCTGCTGATGAGGCCTCCACTCAGCTGGGGCCGCAGCGTGTCACTACAGCGCTGATTTTCAGTGGAGTCACTTGAAAAAAAGAAACAGCATTCGTGATGAATTTAAATATATAAAATGAAGAATCAGTTTCACATCATTACCTCTCTTCATGACGTCTAGATGGTTCTGGTTCTAGATACTAGACAACTGATATAAACTCAATTTTTTTTTTACTAAATACATACATAATATACATAGAATAGTATATTATAGTGGTCTAGCGGTCTAGCACACCGCTTTACGACCGATGGTCGCGGGTTACATTCCCCGCATGGCACAAACATTTGTATTCATGAGTTTGTATCGGTCTGAGTGTTTTCTATGTATGTATGTATGTATTTACGAAAAAAATATCTACGTATTTGTATCAGTTATCTAGTACCCATAAAACATGCTTTAGCTAGCTTAACTTGGGTCTAGATGGCGCTGTGTGAATTGTCCTGAGATTATTATTATTATTATACATAGAAAACACCCAGACGGATACTAACAATCATACTCCTGAATACAAATGTTTGTGCCGTGCAAGGAATTGAACCTGCAACCGTCAGAAGCAAAGTCTAAACCGCTTACCACCGAGGTCACCTGTCTGTGTATCTGTGTCTGTCTGTGGCATCGTACCTCCTAAATGAATGGTGAACCGCATAACTGATTATTATGCGGTTTTTGTAATACTTTACAGTATTAAAGTAGTCGTCATCGAGATGTTTCGTTTGACTACAATTTATTAGTTTATTTTATTCAGAAATAATTACAAATTTGTATTTATTTAAAAAAAATAGAAAGAAAGAAAAACATTTACTGACAATCATTATTGATATAAATATATATATGTACATGTTTAAAATATGTATTACATATAGAGTTGCCTACAATATTATTATAACATAGTTTTGGAACTACTCGTTTTCGTATTCCAATACTGTTGGCCGCAGCTAGCCTGTCCCAAACGATAGGGGGCGAGTGCAGCTGGCACTCCAAACCAAAGGAAGGACTTATGGAGCGGCTGAAGGATAACTCAATAAAAATAAGCTATTTTTACAATGCCGTCTGCACAAAGTCAGTAATTCATTCTATGGTAATTGCGTAAGATTTTATAATAAACTGCCAGAATCTGCACTAAATCTGACAGAGAGGCAATTCAAATCTAATATTAAACAATTTTTGTGTAACAAAGCCTATTACAGGATAGAGGAATTCATAGACGACAACATATCAAGTAAATAATTAGTTTATTAGCATACAACGTTATAATTTGTTTATCTCATTGCTTTCTTGATTTAATTATTTTAGAAATATGAAAGCGTAGCGGTTTTTGTATTGATTGCCGCATGCATTCTTATGTGAAATGTGAATAATATAACCATCAGATGGCAATTGTGAGTAGCTATGACGTGGTCTAGTGTTTTGAGTAGTCATGCTCACTAAAATGTCCAGACTTGTGGCGGCGTGGTGGGCCGGGTCATTGGGTTCTCTAAAATATGGTCGAGCGCAGTGGTGGCTGGCTCATCCGTCATACTCGTGAACGGGTGCTGCTTGTGTGGACTGGTCTGCTCTAATCACTATGACTTATTTTCTCTTATTAATTGTTTAACCAGTTGTTGTATATTGAATTTTTTTTTCTATTTTATTATTTCATTGAATGTGTGCTAATCGGTGGTTTGTATTCACACACTTAAACTTAAATTGTAAGTAAGAATAAATTATTTAAAAGAGCAACACACAAGTTTCTTGCTTGTTCTTCTTGTGATGAGACAGCATTCCGAATGAGCGGTAGATTAAAAAAAAAAAATGTTATGACTATTCAAAAGTGCTTCAATGTAAGTTTATTTGAATAAATGATTTTCTATTCTATTCTATTCTACTCCCGCCTGATGGATACGACGCCAGTCTGGCACCGCCAGGGGTTCGAACCTCGGCTCAGGTCGTAATTTAGATCTCTGTTTGAATTGTACGGGGATTTTGGTAAAAATAATCTCAGCACTAAAACAATTTGTAGTCTCAGAAAGTCCACTGATCTCAGGATTCAAGACCTCTTAGACTGATCCAACCTAATATTAAAAATTCTAAAGTGTGTGTCTGCCTACAAGGTTGAAGGTTACTCAGTGTAGTTTATTTATGAAAATTATCGTAAAAATCCAGTCTAAGAAGCGAGTAACGGTTGGTATTATAAATTACTAACTACTCGCCCTGGCTTCGCACGGGTGTACATGTATTATACATATAACCTTCCTCTTGAATCACTCTATCTATTAAAAGAAACCGCAACAAAATCGTTGCGTAGTTTAAAGATTTAAGCATACATAGGGACAGACAGACAGCGACAGCGACTTTGTAATGACTAGCTACTCGCTTTGGCTTCGCACGGGTGCACATGTATTATATATATAAACCTTCCTCTTGAATCACTCTATCTATTAAAAGAAACCGCAACAAAATCGTTGCGTAGTTTAAAGATTTAAGCATACATAGGGACGGACAGACAGCGACAGCGACTTTGTAATGACTAGCTACTCGCTTTGGCTTCGCACGGGTGCACATGTATTATATATATAAACCTTCCTCTTGAATCACTCTATCTATTAAAAGAAACCGCAACAAAATCGTTGCGTAGTTTAAAGATTTAAGCATACATAGGGACAGACAGACAGCGACAGCAACTTTGTAATGACTAGCTACTCGCCCTGGCTTCGCACGGGTGCACATGTATTATATATATAAACCTTCCTCTTAAAGAACTCTATGTATTAAAATAAACCACTTGAAAATCGGTTGCATAGTTTAAAGATTTAAGCATACATAGGGACGGACAGACAGCGACTTTGTAATGACTAGCTACTCGCCCTGGCTTCGCACGGGTGCACATGTATTATATATGTAAACCTTCCTCTTGAATCACTCTATCTATTAAAAGAAACCGCTTGAAAATCGGATGCGTAGTTTAAAGATTTAAGCATACATAGGGACGGACAGACAGCGACAGCGACTTTATTTTATGCTATGATATTTCATAACATACATATTACAGTTTGTTCCCAGTATCATACACGAATGAGTTACTCTTTGATCCCAGATATCATCTGTACTGCGTTCACAATATGTTGCAACCGTTTTAATTACTGCACATATTTGATGAGAAACATATAATGAAGAGAAAACTGTCTGCCAGGCAACTTTGTACTGTAATGTAAACTGTGTAATGTACTTAATAGCTAAAGCTGAAGTTTATTTATATAATAGATAGTTATATACTATAGTTAGCTGCTCGTCCTAATCGTCCCACCTGCTGAAGTATCACACACTTCAGCAGGTGGGACAGACAAACTTTGTCGGACTCTATCTTATACATAAAATTCTCGTGTCACAGTTTTCGTTCCCATACTCCTCCGAAACGGCTTGACCGATTCTCATGAAATTTTGTGAGCGTAATGAGTAGGTCTGAGAATCGGCTAACATCTATTTTTCATCCCCCTAAATGTTAGCGGTAGTCCACCCCTAATTTTTTTTTTATTTTAAGGCAAAACATTGTTTGCTGGGACAGCTAGTATATATATATATAATAATAAGTTTAATAATAACCTTATATATAACATTCTCGTGTCACAGTTTTCGTTCCCATACTCCTCCGAAACGGCTTGACCGATTCTCAAGAAATTTTGTGAGCGTATTGAGTAGGTCTGAGAATCGGCCAACATCTACTTTTCATCCCCCTAAATGTTAGGGGTGGTCCACCCCTAAATTTTTTTTATCATATAGACAAAATTTTTAGTTTCTATTTTTTTATGATACAACATACAAAAATATATACAATCCTAAATTTTCACCCTTCTATCATCAACCCCTTTTTTTTTATAGCATTATTAATTTATATGGCAAAACAACGTTTGCCGGGACAGCTAGTATATATATATATATAGTATATATATATTACTAGGCTTAGGCCCTGAGACCGACCACCGATGGTTCAGGGAGAGAACCCCAAGTAGCGCCCGTGACTTGTGACACGGGTGTAGGTTTAAAGGGCCCTTTTAGAATGCATTAACACTCACCTTCACTACTTGTGGTGTCCTCCCAGTCCCAACTAATAAACCCCCCCAATGCCTACAATATTTACAATGACCTATCTCTTATTTGTTTTTATAATAATATTAACACTTCAACGTTTCAAACCTCTTCGCTCCAAACTTCCGCTGCGTCAGTTCAATGCATCCATCAATCTACTTGTCAATGTCACAAAGATTATTTAAGCTCTGGTCTCTCCACACCCGCGCCCCTCCGATCGATCAATTCCAATTCAAACGGGGATCGATATTACGACGGCCTGAGCCGAGGTTCGAACCCCTAGTGGTGCCCTCAGACTAAAGTCGTATCCATCAGGCAGGAGTTGGCCTTCAGCCGCTGGATAAGTCCTTCCTTTGGTTTGTAGTGCCATCTGCACTCGCCCCCTATCGTCCGGTGAAGCTGTAAAGGCCAGCTGCGGCCAACGGCATTAGAGTAGTCCGAAAAAAAAACATATAAATAAAATTGGAGTGTCTGTTTGTAATATTGAAATAATTGTTTTTTACTACATGCATATGAATATAACGTTACAAAACCAGACACAAAAATTGAAAAAATGTTATTTTGGTGTACAAATAACATTTTTTCAATTTTTGTCTGTCTGTCTGTCTGTTTATTATCCGTCAGGAAGGAGTTGGCCTTCAGCCGCTCCATAAGTCCTTCCGCGGGTTTGGAGTGCCATCTGCACTCGCCTCCAATCGTCTGGCCAACAGCAATAGAGTAGTCCGAAATAAAAAAAAAAGTTCTGGCCTCTGCCGTTTCGTTTCAGGTTACTCTGAATATCTTAGATAAAGGAACATGATTATTGACTATACCATTTCAATGAATGTTGCCTCACACGATAGTTAACAATAACTAGAGACTTAGAAAGAGGCTTATTATATAGGTATATATGTATAAGCAACGTCGAAAAGTCGACCAGTCGTCTGGATTGTCACTCACACTTAAAAAACCTAAACCTAAGGCGTTAGGAATTAATGAAACAAACAAAAGTTTCAATAAATATTTAATTAAAAGCTAGTTCTTAAAGTCTAGAGGCGCCGCGTGTTGGCAGCCCTCGCAGGTGTCCTTGGGCCTGGTCCTGCATATCTTCCCTTTACAGATATATTCCCCCTTCCTGGGGTGGTCGGGCGGCGGGGGCCGGTCCGGTCTCAGCCACGGCGCGTGCAGCTTGTCCAGGAACGACTGCTCCGCGCTCAGCCCCGAGTTGCCGTTATATGCCCAGTTGAAATTAAAACATGCCACTACGATG
Organism: Achroia grisella; assembly: GCF_030625045.1. Lineage (NCBI taxonomy): Eukaryota > Metazoa > Arthropoda > Insecta > Lepidoptera > Pyralidae > Achroia > Achroia grisella. The sequence goes on along the minus strand of NW_026712984.1, from coordinate 8,784,827 downwards.
CACAAAATAATCTGAAAATAAAATCATTTCGTTGGTATAACACACTTCAGTAATAAAACCTATTTATTATAAAATATTTATATATATAACTAGCTGTCGCGGCAAACGATGTTTTGCCTTAAAATAAAAAATAAAAATTAGGGGCGGACTACCCCTAACATTTAGGGGGATGAAAAATAGATGTTAGCCGATTCTCAGACCTACACAATACGCTCACAAAATTTCATGAGAATCGGTCAAGCCGTTTCGGAGGAGTATGGGAACGAAAACTGTGACACGAGAATTTTGTATATAAGATAAGAGTTCGTTAACGATAATGGTTTTGTAGAAAAACTTAAAATCCATAGCACTGACAATATTATCTGATTACACTAATAATGAGTGCGTAGCGGATTCTATGTTGATTATTGCATGCCTCTTGCTTGTTATTGTGTATTTATATAAAAAAAACATCTATTCAAAAGAGCAACACGCAAGTTTCTCGCTCGTTCTTCTTGTGATGAGTCTGCATTCTGAATGAGTGGTAGAATAAAAATATGACTATTCAAAAGTGCGTGTAATGAGTTTATTTGAATAGAGATTATTTCTATTTCTTAGATATCATGAAAGTGTAATAAGAAAAACTCTGTCCGCCATGTTATATTTAGATTAAATGTGTTAGCTCCATCGGTTGAGAAGGGTCGGTTCGGAATCAGTTGAGAAGAAGTTGAAGAAGGGGGTAAGGGGTTTGTTAGTAATATAATAGATAAGATACTATTACCACAGATAATATAATATTACATACTATTACATAGTAATATGGACTGAAGATCCCATTATTAGAAATGGACCATTAGAGTTTGACTTCCACACGGGTCCTCGAAATTGTCGCGATAAATTCCCTGTGATTTTGTCACGATGTGCTAACTGACCTGACCTCATGTTCATCTTATCATCCTGCACTGGTGCCCCGCCAGCGTATACCGTTAGCGCAGGCGGGTGCACCATTACATTATCTATACATATAAATAAAATTGAAGTGTCTGTTTGTAATATTGAATGAACCGTTTTTTACTGCATGCATATGAATATAAATACGGAACATACACCAAAACACCTCTTTTTAAAATTCATGTCTGTCTGTCTGTCGTTCTGTTTGTTCCGGCTAATCTCTGAAACAGGCGATTTTACCGGGACTTTTTTTGCCAGGTAGCTAATGTAATAGGGAGTAACTTAGGCTACTTTTATTTTAGAAAAATAGTATTAAATTCCACGCGGACGAAGTCGCGGGTACAGCTAGTCATACATAAAAACATGCCACTAAGAATCCTACTTACAAGATATGTTGGTATTAATAAAGAAATAAAGACAGTCCCATAGTTGTGGCCATTGTTTAACTAACTAAGCGAAGTAATTGTTGGTGGTGGGAGCAACATTAAATAACTTATTATTTTATGCATGAGATGTTTGTAATTATACAAAAAAAGTATGTATGTACTACGTACGCACAAACGTTGTTGTCAAAATCTAACAAACAGACAGACCGACCTACTCTAATATTTATAATATTAGTTTGTATTCCGTTGAACATTTTCTGAGTTCCGTTGTGTATGTTCCGGGTCAATATTATAATGATGGTACGCAGTTCATTGAAACTATATTACGACTACAAACAGGGAAACAAAGAACTCGCAAACTTATTACATATGTCTACTGCCAACTTTGAGAATAAATAATTTTTTAGCGCCCCCCTTTATTCACCTACTTAAAAACCACTATGCATATGTATATAAATACGGTACATACGAGTACACCAGAATAATATTGAACGGTCTACTGGTCGGCCGACCGTTGAGAGATGTCGTCGTAATTAAAGAAAAGAGCTTGTTTTCAAAGTAAAATATAATTATTTAAATATCTACATATGTAATTGTCCGTCTTTTTTCCTTGTCGAGTCTGTCTTGTCAATTCTTTCGTCTGTCCTAGTTACGTCTTATATCCGGCCAGCAAGCAGTCCTGTCAAGGAGGCCGCAACATCCCCACCTCCAGTATTGGAAATCAATACTCTAAGTGCGGTCGCGGTACAGTCTGGCGAGCCTCGTTGCTGGTCGTTTATATAGTCCGGTCGAAGTCAGCACGTCAGCTACTCGGACCCTACCGTCCTTCCCAGGGTACACAGCTGTCACTCGTCCTTTGGACCACAGGTTGCGGGGAAGTTGGTCAATTTTTGTATGTCTGTTTGTTCCGGCTAATCTCTGAAATGGCTCAACCGATTATGACGGGAATTTTATTGGCAGGTAGCTGATGTAATAACGAGTAACTTAGGCTACTTATATTTTAGAAAAATAAAGTTAAATTCCACGCGCTTTCTACGCGCTGATACAGCTCCTTATAAATATAAAATATACAGTCTCGGTAAGAAACCTTAGTAGTTAAAAGCACACAATAATAATAATAATAATCTCAGGACAATTCACACAGCGCCATCTAGACCCAAGTTAAGCTAGCTAGAGCTTGTGTTATGGGTACTAGATAACTGATACATATACATAGATATTTTTTTTTGTAAATACATACATATTATACATAGAAAACACCCAGACCGATACAAACAATCATACTCATGGATACAAATGTTTGTGCCGTGCGAGGAATCGAACCCGCGACACTCGGTCGTAAAGCGGTGTAAACTAACCAATAACAACAAAAGCAACACTGATATATATATAAAAACACGTGGCTAATAAAAAAAACGACAGCCGATCGTCCACGGTCAGAACCTGTTAAATTGCACGAGTAACATTCATATCGGAATCATTTGTCGTACACGACACATGGGTAATGTTAATGACTGCTGCATCTGATTAAATTAAGACAATTGATGCAAATTATTTCGTTTTTATATCGATATTTGTAGGTCAAGATCGCCGGTGGACAGGGAAATGTAGAACACGAATAAATAATAAATAAATAACCCTGGACAATTAACACAGCGCCATCTAGTCCCACGGTAAGCAGAGCTTGTATTATGGGTACTAGACAACTGATATAAATAAATAAATAACCCTGGACAATTAACACAGCGCCATCTAGTCCCACGGTAAGCAGAGCTTGTGTTATGGGTACTAGACAACCGATATAAATACATAGATACATTTTTTTCGTAAATACATACTTCATACATAGTATAAAACAAAGTCGCTGTCGCTGTCTGTCCCTATGTATGCTTAAAACTTTAAAACTACGCAACGGGTTTTGAAGCGTTTTTTTTAATAGATAGAGTGATTCAAGAGGAAGGTTTTAGAGGTTAGCTGGAACAAACAGACAGACAGGCGGACAATTTTTTTTAAATGTTATTTTGTGATTTGCACTGTATTTATATTCATATGCATGTAGTAAAAATCGGTTATTACAATATTACAAACAGACACTCCAATTTTATTTATATGTGTAGATGTATAGATAATGATTATGTACTAAATGAGTACATACTAACGTATGAACCGAACCGAATTCTTGATACAATGTTTCAATTACAATGTTAGAAGCGTATACATATTAATTAATACAATCTAATATAAATTAAATTAAATTATAATATAATATAAATTAAATAAAAAAAAATTAGATTAGAATCAAATATAGTATAAAAGCTAATGAATTGTTTGCATTTAAATTCTTTTCAAATAACCGTGTATTTTTGAAATGCAATAGTAATAAAAAAATAAAACTCGAACAGACTAGTTCAGCAGCCCCGTTCATAAGTATGACGGATGAGACAATGTTCAGTCAATTACAATGTAACATTTAAATCATAATAATACAAACGATCTTTGGACATTAATTAATACAATTTCTTCTCAACATCAATGAACCGTTTATAAATTTTATACAATACCATCACAGCCGGCCACGCGTCGCTGTGTCTAAGGTTCTTGAATAAAATAATATTGCGACTATAAATTGAGATGTAAGCTATCCTATCTTACAAGTTGAATCAAATTTGCAATCGGTTCAGTAGTTTAGGAGTCCATCGCGGACAAACAACGTGACACGTAATCTATACATCTATACATATAAATAAAATGGAATGTCTGTTTGTAATATTGAAATAACCGTTTTTTACTACATGCATACATACAAATACGATACATACACAAAAATAACATTTTTTACTAATTTTGATTGTCTGTCTGTCTGTTTGTTCCGGGTAATCTCTGAAACCTTCCTCTCAAATCACTCTATCTATAAAAAAAACAGCTTCTAAACCCGTTACGTAGTTTTAAAGATTTAAGCATACATAGGGACGACGGAACATATGCTGGACCGATTTTGACGGGACTTTTATTGACATGTAACAAGGAGTAACTTAGACTACTTCTATTTTAAAAATTCTGTCATTTTAGAAAATATAAAGTTAAATTCCACGCAAACTAAGTCGCGGGAACTGCTAGTTTTTGTATATATAGATATTGTTTAACCAGTTGGTTATATATTCAATATTTTTACTATTTGAGTATTTAATTGAATTGGTGCTAATTGGTATTTTGTATTCACACACTTAAAAATGTAAAGTAAGAATAAAATTATTTAAAAGAGCAACACGCAAGTTTCTTGCTCGTTCTTCTTGTGATGAGACAGCTTTCCGAATGAGCGGCAGATTAAAAAAAATGTGATGACTATTCAAAAGTGCTTCAATGTAAGTTTATTTGAATAAATGATTTTCTATTCTATTCTATAAATATAGGTAGTTGCGAGAGAGGTGTCCACGCAGACGAGTCTGTCCGTTTGTACAAATTACCTAGACTTAGTCAGTTATTAAAATATTTTCTGAGTGCGTTTTTTAAAGTGAAATTAGAGAACTCACCAAAAAATTCATCTCGCTCGCTGTCACTCGGCTGAGTGGCATTGGAAATAAACATTTCATTTAAATAGCGTCGTAATACTGTGCTCCGGCTGTACCGTAGTACGTACATCATGTGACTAGACGTCCCGTTTTGAACGGGACAGTCCCTTGTTATAAATAATAATATTAAAGAAATTACTTATTGATGTCCACCGAAATCATTCGAATCATGTCGGTGAACGGTATATATATACACACACTCTGGAAAACACAGACGGTTGGGATTACATACACTAATTACACAAGAAAAAATAAAATAAAAAATAATGCTCTAATAATTCTGCCCGCATTGTACGCCGGGTAATCTCTCCCATCCTACGAACCCCAGCAAATTACTAGTAAATATGCCGGGGGTAAACGACTAACAACACTCCTTAAGAGGGCCAGAGATGAGAGTTTTGGAAAAATAATAATAATAATAATCTTGTTTTAAACTTGACGCGGTCATTATTTATACGTATAATTAGAAAACATCAGACGGTTGGGATCTTACCACAGGGTATCAGATCAGTTTACCCGTGATCATGGTGGTTGAAACACTACCGAAATATCGGGAACTCAGCAAATAAATATAAAACGTGGTAAGATCCCGTGATTTTTACTAATTATACGTATAAATAATAATCTTGTTAAGTTATTGTCAATTTTTATGTTTACTTTGTTAGTTGTAGTTTAGAATTTAATGTGCTATCGTTGTCGTAGATCTCTTACTGTATTATTTACTGTAAGGGCTTATAATAGAATAGCAGAGAGGGTGGACTCACTGCCCTCACTGAGTTGTAGACCGTTTTGTCTCCTTCATTACTTTTAAATTTTATTATTGTACTAGCTATTCCCGCGACTTCGTTCACGTGGAATTTAACTTTATTTTTCTAAAATAAAACTAGCCTAAGTTACTCCTTATTACATCAGGTACCTGCTGAAAAAATCCCGCCAAAATCTGTCCAGCCATTTCAGAGATTAACCGGAACAAACAGACAGATAAAAATTGTAAAAAATATTATTTTGGTGTATATACCCTATTTATATTCACATGCATGTAGTAATAAACAGTTATATCAATATTACAAACAGACACTCCAATTGAATTTATATGTATAGATGAATATAGGTTTACATTTAATAAACTGATGTCCGGTTTTGAGTGGAGTAATAAATGGTCATGTTACATACATACCGTAATCGTTCCCAATTGAAGTGAGTCACCACAACACAATACTATATATACACGTGTACACGTATATACTCACTCGCACACCACACACTATTGTTAAGGCGTGAATTAAAAATGCCAGACTTTCTATATTTGCATATATTAATATTTATATATTTATTTAAACTTTAATGCACAAATCTAAATATATTTAAAACTCATATCGTATCGTACTTATGTGTGCCTGTTTGCAATATTGAAATAACCGTTTTTACTACATGCATGCGAATATAAATACGGTAAATACACTAAAATAACATTTTTTATAATTTTTGTCTGTCAGTCTGTCTGTCTGTTTGTTCCGGCTATTTTTTTTTTTATTGGGTTGCTTGGGCTATTGTCAGATGTGTAGCACCTGTAGCACTGCGACCTACATAGATCTATTGTGCTCGCCCTTTTCAGAGTTCGCTACCTAGACCCGTCAGGGACAAGAATTGAAGGATATTCTTAGGATTTGTTCCGGCTAATCTCTGAAATGGATGGACCGATTTTGACAGGACTTTTTTTTGCAGGTAGCTGACGTAATAAGGAGTAACTTAGGCTACTTTTATTTTAGAAAAAAAAAATTGGAGTCGCGGGAACTGCTAATCCAAAATAAATTTATAAACATATTTGTTCTGACTAATAGCTGAAAAGGCTGAGCCAAAGACTTTCTCGCAGATAGCTAATGTTATAAGGAACTGCTATCATTACGATCAATCCCCCGTCCAAATCAAGGGGGGATCGAAATTACGACGGCCTGAGCCGAGGTTCGAACCTAGCGGTGCCCTCAGACTGGCGTCGTATCCATCAGGCGGGAGTTGTCCTTCAGTCGCTCTATAAGTCCTTCCATTGGTTTGGAGTGCCATCTGCACTCGCCCCCTATCGTCCGGTGAAGCTGTAAAGGCCAGCTGCGGCCAACAGCATAAGAGTAGTCCTAACAAAAAATGACCAGTGAGCAAAAGCCATTCAGAATATCTGTGTAAAGGAACTGGAAAGTAATTTTGTTAAGTTTGCGATTTTATTACAGTCGTTGTAGTGCGTCTGGAAAAGATTTATTATTGAAGGCAATAAAAGTATCAGCGGCAACTGTAGGTAACGGTGATGGTAATCGATTACTGTCACACCAAATGAAATATAGCTTATCACTTAGTTGTTGTGTTATATAAATTAATTTTATAATTTAGTGATTACTTTCTCATTTGTTACTTACCGTAATGTAATTGGTTATAATTCTAGCGAGTGGAATGTTTTGTTATGTAGTTGAGATCAGCCGGAACAAACAGACGTAATTAATTGTAAAAAAATGTTATTTTGGTGTATGCACCCTATTTATATTCATATGCATGTAGTAAAAAACGGTTATTTCAATATTACAAACAGACACTACAATTTTATTTATATGTATATTATGAATGTTAGTCTATAAGGTTATATTATGTTGAGTTTCTTATGAGTTCTTCTCAATTGGATCTATATACTGAAATAGACGGTAGGGAAAAAATTATAATATAAAAAACTTGAAGTTCATAAGCGTCTAAAATGTCCTATATGAATAAATGTATTTTGAATTGGAATTTGAATTATAGGGTACTATTATGACGACCTCGGTAGTCTAGCGGTCTAGCACACCGCTTTACGACTGATGGTCGCGGATTCGATTCCTCGCACGGCACAAATATTTGTATTCATGAGTATGATTGTTTGTATAGATCTGGGTGTTTTCTATGTATATTAAATATTTATTTAAAAAAAATATCTATGTATATGTATCTCTTATCAAGTACCCATAACACAAGCTTTAGCTAGCTTAACTTGGGACTAGATGGCGCTGTGTGAATTGTCCTGAGATTATTAATATTGTTTAATATGAGCTGGTACTAATATTCCTGGTAAATTTGTCACGGTGTGCTAACTGACCTGACCTTATGCTCATCTTATCATCCTCCACTGGTGCACCGCCAGCGTAAACCATTAGCGCAGGCGGGTGCACCATTCAATTAAATCTTATATATAAAATTCTCGTGTCACAATGTTAGTTACCATACGCCTCCGAAACGGCTTGACCGATTTTGATGAAATTTTATATGCATATTCAGTAAGTCTGAGAATCGGCTACTATTTTTCTTACCCCTGAGTGATAAGGGTTGTCCACCTCTAATATTTTTTTTTTAAATTTTTGGGCAAAATTTTTTATTTATATTTTTTTATTATGTCTTATTAAAAACTACATACAACCCTAAATTTTCACCCTTCTATCACCAACCCCTATTTTTTTATAGCGTTATTAAATTATATGGCAAAACAACGTTTGCTGGAACAGCTAGTATTAATAAAAAAGTAAGTTGCTTGATGACTTAACTAGTTGAGAGTGAGGTGCGTAGTAGTTTTGCTGCGACGCACACAATTTACATGTTATAATGGCAATCATTGTACTCATTATATTAATTAATATTATCAAATTAAATACAGCCAACGTGTTAGCACACGGTATCAAGCGGTGAGCACATGCAACGCTATACAAACGTTGACACAGCGTCCTGGACTTGGTTTTTACTACTTGCAGGATAAAGTCCCGAGTTCGAATTTTGGTAGACACCAAAAACGACGAGTGTCCATTTATATTTAAGACTAATTGCCCACTAATTATATTAATTCGATAGAAGATCTTTGACTGTCACAACATGGCCAGTTTTTGGTAGGTTTTTGGGTTCAATGAGGTCATCTACCTCAGATAATGGGTCCAATGAGGTCATCTGAGGTAGATGACCTCATTGAACCCAAAAACCTACCAAAAACTGGCCATGTTGTGACAGTCAAAGAAACAAAGGTCCAAGTCATATAAGAAAGTTATGTACATAGCAGAAAACAATGCCACTCAGGTATATATAAAACTAGCTTTTGCACGCGGCTCCGCTCGCGTTAATTTATACTCTTAGTGGTGGAATTTATCAAAATCCTTTCTTAGGGGATGCCTACGTCACAGTAGCTTTATGCATGCAAAGTCTCAGCCCGATCGGTTGAAAATTGACAAAGTTTCATACAAACTTTCATCCCCTATTTAATCCCCTTGGGGGTAGAATTAATCAAAATCCTGTCTTAGCGGATGCCTACATAATGACATCTACCTGCATAACAAATTTCAGCCCGGTCCGTCCAGTGGTTTGGGCTGTGCGTTGATAGATCACTATGTCAGTCACATTTGAGTTATATATATTTAGATGTATATTTCTACGTGTAATTTTATATTAAGGCCTCGATGGTCTAACGGTTTACCATACTGCTTTGCCTCCGATGGTCGCGGGTTCGATTTCGGTAAAAACATGATTACGATTTATTACAATCATGAGTATGATTGTTTGTATTGGCCTGAGTGTTTTATCTATACATTTACAAAAAAGAAACATAGTCAATTGTCCGTCCGTCCGTGGGACTAGATGGCGCTGTTAACACAGCTGTTATGTAGAGATATTACTATTATATTCATATAGAATCCTTGTGTACACGCCCTAATAGATAAATTTCTAATAAAAAAATATTTATTATATATATATAATAATAATATAGAACGTGTGCTTCTAATTTTAACTAATCAGTCGTGGTGTGCGGTCCGGAATGTCTCTGTCCACAACATATACTCTGGCGTGGGTCCTCATTACACTATGTGACTACACTCATGGTGAGACAATACGAGTTTGACTTTGAAAGGACTCTGGTTTATAATATACCAGCTACTCGCCCCGGCTTCGCACGGGTGTACATGTATTATACATATAAACCTTCCTCTTGGATCACTCCATCTATTAAAAAAACCGCTTCGTAATCCGTTGCGTAGTTTTAAAGATTTAAGTATACAAAGGGACAGACAGACAGCGAGCGACGTTTGTTTTATACTATGTAATGATACTTTATTGCACATATATAATTGATTAAATAATTACACATATAAATTTTTGTTAGTTAGTTACTCCTTATTACATCAGCTACCTGTCAATAAAAATCCCGTCAAAGTCGGTCCAGCCATTTCAGAGATTAACTGGAACAAACAGACAGACAGACAGACAGACAAAAATAGTAAAAAAATGTTATTTTGGTGTATGTACCGTATTTATATTCATATGAATGTTGTTCAATATTACAAACAGACACTCCAATTTTATTTATATGTATAGATTATACTTTTCCAGTATAGTAATACACTGATTACGTTCCGACATATTACGCCGACCCTAAATGAATGGGATAAGGAGAAGCAGATGATGATGGTGATGATGATGATGACTCTTCCATTTTATTTACAGGCACGCTATCATTGAGCTACCCGACCGAGTTCCATCTCAAAGCAGAGGATATCAACTTAATGACGGGCCTCGTCCAGCCGGTTGAGATGTGGTAAGTAGCAAGGTGGATAGTGAATTTGTGGGGCCCTGGGCTAAATCTACTTAGGGGCCCACCTAATTATATTACTCAACTAAAAAAATACACCGACCAAAAACAAGCGACCAGAAACTCCCCGTTCCTTTCTATAGACGCGCACTTGCATGGGTTGATTGATCTCAGGGTTGCCAACCTTATGATAGGTTTTTTAACATTCTAGATATTTTTTATATTCTAAACTAGCTCTTGCCCGCGGCTTTGTTGGCGTTAATTTATCCCCTTAGGGGTGGAATTTATCAAAATCATTTCTTAGGGGATGCTTACGTCATAGTAGCTTTATGCATTCAAAGTCTCAGCCCGATCGGTTTAAAATTGTCAAAGTTTCATGCAAACTTTCATCCCCTATTTTGTTCCCTTAGGGGTAGAACTAATCAAAATCCTTTCTTAGTCTACGTCATAACATCTACCTGCATGCCACATTTCAGCCCGATCCGTCCAGTGGTTTGGGCTGTGCGTTGATAGATCACTATGTCAGTCACCTTTGAGTTATATACATATATTTAGACGTAGATTAGTTTAATTAATTGCAGATCGTCTATTGTTTTATGTTTTTTTCGCAATAGCTCCTGTGGATGATAATTATATATATATATATACTAGCTGTCCCGGCAAACGATGTTTTGCCTTAAAATAAAAAAAAAAAATTAGGGGTGGACTACCCCTAACATTTAGGGGGATGAAAAATAGATGTTGGCCGATTCTCAGACCTACTCAATACGCTCACAAAATTTCATGAGAATCGGTCAAGCCGTTTCGGAGGAGTATGGGAACGAAAACTGTGACACGAGAATTTTATATATAAGATATATATATATTATATCTCCCTTTGATGGGTATATATAATATAATTAAACTTATATCATTATTATTATTATTAAGGTACAGTACAGACCTCAAGCGATACAGAAACGATTACTTCGGAGGGTCCACAAAAGAGTTGTACATCCGCCACGGGACCAAATCTTACGGGATTGTATACACGGTGAGTAGAGCTGACACATTTTTTTTTGCAGTTAAAGTGCTTTGGTATAGGCAAGAAAAATAAGTAAATAATATCAAAATAAAGTACAAACAATTTATCTTTAACTTTATATTTAAAAACATATTTGTTATTGCTTTTTGCAGTTTGTATCACATTAGTATCTCTACTAAATAATTGCACACGATTTACAGTTTATTTACATTTATTACATTTATTACATTTATTACATCACACATCTCAACACAATAAAACGATGCCGACAGCTGCATATAAATTATTATATAAGATAAACGTAAATAAAAACAATTCATTAAATTAGAGATGAAATCATTATATACAAAGAAAAAAAAAATAATAATAATAAAGTAAAAAGTACAGTACAGTCTATATTTATATTAAAATAAGTCTATACGTATAAATAAAATTGAAGTGTCTGTTTGTAATATTGAAATAAGCGTTTTTTACTACATGCATATGAATATAAATACGGTACATACACCAAAATAACATTTATTACAATGTCTGTCTGTCTGTTTGTTCCGGCCGTGAAATGGCTGAACCAATTTTGACCACATTTTTATTGGCACGTAGATGATGTAATAAGGAGTAACTTAGGCTACTTTTATTTTAGAAAAATAAAGTTTTATTCCACGCGGACGAATTCGCGTGTACAGGTAGTACTAAATATATAACTCGGTAACATATATTTTTGTTCAAAATTTCCAGACGCACCCCGCAACTACAAAAGATTTAGAGAGTGAAATTATTTGTGAGAAAATAAAAATAAGGGGCGACATGGACAGCATGCTGCCGGAATTGAAACACGCCCAGCCGCATGGTAATGTCACAGATATGATAATATTACATAGTAATATCAAACGAATCTATAACATATAAATAAAGTTGGAGTGTCGGTTAAAATAACATTTTTTACAATATTTGAGTCTGTCTGTTTGTTCCGGCCAATCTCTGAAATGGCTGGACAGATTTTGAGTCGACTTTTTTTGGCAGATAGCTGATGTAATAAGGAGTAACTTAGGCTACTTTTATTTTAGAAAAATAAAGTTTTATTCCACGTGAACGAAGTCGCGGGAACAGCTAGTGAATAATAATAACAGTAGTGGGTGACCGCTGCTCGAAATGAGTAATTAATAAAAAACTTACAAAAAAACTAAAAAAAAATTTTTTTTATATTGCTGCATTTTTTAAGACTGTTTAAGAAAAAAACCCACCATATATAATCTTAATGTAACTTGAAATCTTTTTTTATTATACTATGGTGCAATCAAGCATACGGCCCATCTGATGGTAAATGGTTACCGTAGCCTATGAACGCCTGCAACACCAGGGGTGTCACGTGCGTTGCCGACCCTTATTTACCCTTTATACAACGCAAGACCACACGGCTCTAATCTTGAAAGAAAGAAAGAAAGAAAAATATTTTATTCAGTGCAATGTAAAAAATACAATATAAACAACAAACGAAAAAAAGGAGCAAATAAAATGTACATATAATCTTGAAGAATGTTCTCGAATTACTTGACCCTTATCATTACAGTTCTTTAAAATATGTTTTTAAAGTAATCCCTATGTTTGCTGGAGGAATATTGCAATGTTTAAGTTGTTGTATTATTGAAATTAAAAATGGGTTGAATATATTGTAATCTGAATTTAATGGGGACGCCACGGAATGTTCGAGAAGAAGTGAAGAAAATATATAAAAAGTGAAACAAAACAACATCGATATTGAACTTAATGGGGACGCCACGGAATGTTCGAGAAGAAGTGAAGAAAATGTATAAAAAGTGAAACAAAACAACATCGATATTGAATTTAATGGGGACGCCACGGAATGTTCGAGAAGAAGTGAAGAAAATATATAAAAAGTGAAACAAAACAACATCGATATTGAACTTAATGGGGACGCCACGGAATGTTCGTGAAGAAGTGAAGAAAATGTATAAAAAGTGAAACAAAATAATATCGATATTGAATTTAATGGGGACGCCACGGAATGTTCGAGAAGTAGTGAAGAAAATGTGTAAAAAGTGAAACAAAACAATATCGATAGTGAATTTAATGAGGACGCCACGGAATGTTCGAGAAAAAGTGAAGAAAATGTATAAAAAGTGAAACAAAATAATATCGATATTGAATTTAATGGGGACGCCACGGAATGTTCGAGAAGAAGTGAAGAAAATGTATAAAAAGTGAAACAAAATAATATCGATATTGAATTTAATGGGGACGCCACGGAATGTTCGAAAAGAAGTGAAGAAAATGTATAAAAAGTGAAACAAAATAATATCGATATTGAATTTAATGGGGACGCCACGGAATGTTCGAAAAGAAGTGAAGAAAATGTATAAAAAATGAAACAAAACAATATCGATATTGAATTTAATGGGGACGCCACGGAATGGTCCAGCTATTTCAAAGATTAGCCCGAACAAACAGACAGACAAAAATTATAAGAAATGTTATTTTGATGTATTTACCGTAATAAAAGACACATGCATGTAGTAAAAGACGGTTATTTCAATATTACAAACAGACACTCCAATTTTATTTATATGTATAGATAGATATATGTATAAGCTATGTATTTACAAAGTTTCATCAAAATACGTTTAGTACTTTCGGAGTGTATGAATAACGAATATTCGTCCAAAATTAATATTTTTGTCTTCATCAGGTGAAACGGAGTACAATGGTAGGAAGGTGCAAATCTGGTACAGTGGTGACAGTGTGGCGGGCGTAGCCGGCGGTCGAGTAGAGGAGACACTACTGACGTACAGGACTTCGGACGGACAAGACGTACCCATAAGGTTGGTTTTTAGGACCCTTTTTTATTTTTTTATCGTGTGGAAAAATCTTCAACAAGACCGTCACCCCGCCGGAGGGATGGCGAGGTGGTGTGTGGGACTCGTACCCACTAAAAAACCACACGGTATACCTCGAGGTGCCGCGGGCCGAAGTCCGGGGTTCGCACTTGGCGCTCAACCCAGACTTCGGCGGCTTGGCCTGTCCTGTAGATGTTGTAGGACAGGCCCCCTCTCTCTGGTTAGGGTGCTATGGCTTGCACCCTACCTTCTCGTGGAGGCGCGTAGGTACACGCGCGCGCCTCCAGGGGCCTGGTTGTGGGGTGGTGCCTGGTTTTTAGGACCCTAAACTAAAAATCAAGTCTATCGAAACCATTACACGATAATAATAATTCTTTAATACACATTGTTATCTGTGGCATTACTAATTGGAATTTTATTTCAGTTTTTAGGACCCTAAACTAAAACTCAAATCAATCGAAAGCATTACTAACAAAATTGATTTCATTTTTCAAAATATCTTCAATATTACAATTGTTTTTAGGTTGTCAGATCGACAACAATAGTAGACCCTGAAATAGACGTTGTGATTTAGTTACGATTTCTTTGGAAATGAAAATGAAGTAAAATTGTTTATTTACGAAATATTGGTACAGTAAGTCCAGTAAAATTTAAAATTAAACATGATGTGACCAATTTTGGCGCAATATATAAAAATAGGTCCGCGAATACATGAATAATAATATTCAGAAAGAAATTTTGATATAAGTCGACGGGAAAGGTATGAAGAAATAAAAAAAGGATCGAAAAACAATTTTTTTCTTAATAACTCGATAACGGTGAGAAATATGAAAAAATGTTTTAAACAAAAGTTGTAGAGAAAAAAATTCTGCATAAAACAGGTCCTCTTCATTTTGTCATTATTTGCTGTTGTTTGGCCACAAAAATTAAAAAAAATGTTAGCTAAAACTAACAGCTGAACGATATGTAAAAGGGAAACACGTGTAACAGTATTAGTGCTTATCTGCCATATACGGGCTTACTATAAACTATGGTAAGGATGGTAAGGAATATTTACTATAACAGGCATGCAAATTATAACAGGGCATTCAAATTTGTTAAACAGCTTGATTACTGTAGAAATTATTGAGCAACAGCAATAATTAAGTCTACGTTTAAATAATGTAGGAAAAGTCAAGATTTCTAAATTCTTTTGGAAAATTATTATACTCTATTCAGAGATATACAGATTTTTATCTTTAGAATTGTAATTCTAGTGTAAATTATAACAAGGCATTCATTTTTGACAAATATGATTCATAAGGTGCGTAAGGTTTCAGAACAAATCACCAACATATTACCAGAGAGAGAGAGTTATAAATCTGCCTGATAAAAGATTTAAATGTCATATAAAATATTTCCTTTGCAAAAAAGCTTACTATAAAATTGAAGAATTCGTTAACGATAATAATGTTTTTATAGAAAAACTTAAAATCCATAGCACTGACAATATTATCTGATTACACTAATAATGAGTGCATAGCGATTTCTATGTTGATTATCGCATGCCTCTTACTTGTTATACTGTAATTATTATATATAAAAAAATCTATTCAAAAGAGAAACACATAAGTTTCTTGATCATTCTTGAGATGAATCTGCATTCCGAATGAGTGGTAGAATCAAAATATGACTTCAAAAGTGCTTGTAATGAGTTTATTTGAATAAAGATTATTTCAATTTCTATTTCTATTGCATTTTTGTCAAATATACCTTTAAATAATGTATGAGATGTCAATTCTCTAATAACTTTGGTTAACTTATTATAATAATATACTTAAATTGAGACGAATACAGACTTTTAACTAAACCAAAATTCTAAAAAGACTATTCCATCGTGCAAAGTTTTATGAAAATCTTTTTCTACTTTGTTTTTAGTTACGAAAGAAAAATATCTGAGAGTTGGACTGGACGCGTGACTAAACACAGCATCAAGAATTTTTACGGCTTCAACTCGACCGTGTCACTGGAGGAGTTTAGAATTAATAATGGTAAGAAACCATCTAGAGACTAGACCCTCCGGACACTCCCACGTCCAATTCAAACGGGGATCGATATCCCGACGGCCTGAGCCGGGGTTCGAACCCCTAGAGGTGCCCTCAGACTAAAGTCGTATCCGTCAGGCGGTTGTCTTTCTGCCGTTCCATAAATCCTTCCTTTGGTTTGGAGTGCCATCTGCACTCGCCCTCTATATATTTACCGGCGACCTCGGTGGTCTAGCGGTCTAGTACACCGCTTTACGACCGATGGTCGCGGGTTCGATTCTTCGCACGGCACAAACAATTGTATTCATGAGTATGATTGTTTGTATCGGTTTGGGTGTTTTCTATGTATAATATGTATGTATTTAAAAAAAAAATATATATGCATATGTATCAGTTGTCTAGTACCCATAACACAAGCTTTAGTTAGCTTAGTTTGGGTCTAGATGGCGCTGTGTGAATTGTCCTGAGATTCTTATTATTATTATTATTATTATTTACGTCCGGTAAAGCTGTAAAGGCCAGCTGGCCGTAGTCCGGAAAAAAATTGGAGACTTTATACGAAGTTGTTCGCGGGCAGATATTGTGTGTTTTTTATGTGTGTATTGTAGAGATTTTGTTATTTATGTAATAGCAAACAAGATAACGACCTCGTGATGGTAAATGGTAACCGTGGCCTATGTACACTAGGGACATTACGTTATCATGGTACATCAATGATACCACTCACGTATTCTCCAGATCTTTTGATTCCAGAGAACTAGGATTCCTCAGCCTCTTATACTGTAATCAACCACAGCCTAATCTTCACACTACAACTAAAATATAAATTAAAAAGCAAACTGCTTATCAGGAAAAATACTTAAGGTTGAGATCAGCACGCAGACGAGTTTTAGTCTGGTAAAATTGTGGCGACATTAAATTCATTATCGGTCCTAAGGATCAACATGTTATATCTCTTCATTTTTTTATAACACAGCGGACATACGAGCATGCGTCTCACCTGATGGTAAGTGATTCCCGCCGCCCATGAGCTACACCAAGGAAATTGCCAGTACGTTGTCGGCCTTTTAAAAAGGAATAAGCTCTTTTCTTGAAGGTTTCAATATCGTATCGGTTCGGAAATACCATTGCTGGAAGGTGATTCCACAATGTGGTTGTGAGTGGCAAAGTTTCTATAGAACCGCACTGTGGAGGACCGCCATTTAGAAATAGAAATAGAAATAATCTGTATTCAAATAAACTTAATATAAGCACTTTTGAATAGTACAGTTTTTTGATTCTACCGCTCATTCGGAATGCAGACTCATCACAAGAAGAATGAGCAAGAAACTTGTGTGTTGCTCTTTTAAACAAATATTGATTTACTTTCATCTAGATGATCAGGATGGTATTTTAGTTTCTGGCGGGTGGTGGTCATTACCACATATCATTAATGAAGGCCTATCAAATAGCAAGTTGTTTAGTGGAGTACATTTTATACTATATCATATTCGTGCGTCCCATCTATTTCTGTAACTGCTGGTTACCGGACGGAAGTGTGTGGTGTTGCAATGTGTCGTGTGCAATGGGCAGTCGGTTTCTGTTAGGCGAATCGTATCCTTCATTGACTTACATAGAGCTCGTGTTCAATGACCCGCACAGTACCAGTGTCGCCTTTTACCAACCGGCATTTAAGGTTAGGCTTGTTTTGCTCAAATCTCAATAAACTGAGAATTAGGTATTTTAATGATCTACCATAGACTATATTAACATTCAAGTTATTATCCAAGTTTAGAACTTTTCTTTTTGATTCTTTAACCGACCCGTCCCGGCTTCGCGCGGGTGTACATGTATTATGTATATAAATCTTCCTCTTGAATATCTCTATCTATTAAAAAAACCGCTTCAAAATCCGTTGCGTAGTTTTAAAGATTTAAGCATACATAGGACGGACAGACAGCGACAGCGACTTTGTTTTATACTATGTAATGGTAATAATGATAATGTAACCCGAAAATACGACGAAAAAAGTCATCATCGTTCTAGCTTCAAAAATTACAAATTTCTATATAAACTTTTATATACTTTAATCAATTCCTTTATGTAATACATGTACACCTGGGCGAAGTCGGGGCGAGGAGCTAAATATATTCCACGCGGACGAAGTCGCAGGCATTGCTAATATTATATAAATAACTAAACACTATGTATGTACGTATAATTAAGATATATATATATATATATATATTAAGTTTTGGTTTAACTATGTTTATATTGACATTGGCTATTTGAAGATTTCTTATAAATAATTTTAATGCCTTTGTTACGTCATGTTCTGTTGCAGAGACTGTATGCGAGGATGTCGTAAAACTCGGTAAAAATCTAAAGAATCATCTCAACACACTGCAGCCTGGCATACCGGCACATATTAACTTCGCATTCACAAGGTAACTAACCATAACATTATTACATGTATTTATATCTCTAAACGATAATCAAACTCACGTGTAGATTTAGAAATTTTTTATAATAGTACAGGATCAATAATATTTGAAAAGAATACGAGCTGAGTTTCTCGTCAGTTCTTCTCATCTCGAAATCATTCCGAACTGACGCTAGATTTGACATATCATAAGTCTGTAATAGACCTATATGAATAAAGATATTTTGAATTTGGTCTCAGTGGCAGAAGTACGCAAAATAAACTATTGAAGAATTTTCCAATTTTCTACTAAACTATTATTGTCTAAATATATATAACTCAACTGACTGACATAGTGATCTATCAACGCACAGCTCAAACCACTGAACGGATCGGGCTGAAATTTGGCATGCAGGTAGATGTTATGACGTAGGCATCCACTAAGGATTTTGATTAATCTACCCCCAAAGGGATAAAATAGGGGATGAAAGTTTGTATGAAACTTTGTCAATTTTAAACCGATCGGACTGAGATTTTGCATGTATAAAGCTACTATAACGTAGGCATCCCCTAAGAAAGGATTTTGATAAACTCCACCCCTAAGGGAATAAATTAACGCGAGTGAAGCCGCGGGCGAAAGCTAGTTGGTATTATAAACTCTTAATACAGTCTTAGGGAAAATTATTTTTATTTAAATCGTGGGATATTTAGCACTATCACACTAGGTTTTCTTATATAAATTGTTGAATGGTCAAATTGATTCTCCCCTTCTCCTGTCATCCATAAATTTTAACGCACAAATTCGTAGACCTGCACGCCTCTCTCGACGCTCCAGTAACATGTTGGTACCACCACGGTTTAAAAAGAACTACACCAGTAATTGCTATATCCCATCAAAAACATAAATGTGAAATGATAGCCGAGTTTAATATTATGATATATGCCTTGATTGTTGACTTCTACGACAAAAGAGATGAGATCTAAATGGGTGCCAAGTTCAATGGTCTGTCCTGAAATGTATTTATAACAATATAAAATATCATTTCTTCTTATAACTTAGGATAATATACTGTAGCCTAAGTTCTAACTTGGCCAGTTCTCATATACCAATTATTACTTTCGATTGCTAGTTACTACTAATAATAAAATAGGAACCGACAAGTAACATGTTTAGAACTTGCGAAGGCTACAGTATATTTCGTATATGAAAACTAGCCAAGTTAGACCTTAGGCTACAGTATATTATCCTAAGTTATAAGAAGAAATGATATTTTATATTGTTATAAATACATTTCAGGACAGACCATTGAACTTTGCACCCATTTAGATCTCATCTCTTTTGTCGTAGAAGTCAACAATCAAGGCATATATCATAATATTAAACTCGGCTATCATTTCACATTTATGTTTTTGATGGGATATCATTACTTTTTGTACATAAATTATACGAGGTACTTATTTATAACTAAATTAATACCAAATTATTTTTGATAAATTACTGTATTTTCGTATATTTACGGGGTATAATTGTCTTTTTTTTTTTGTGTTATTTTCTATATTTTCTTGTAACTTTTAAATGTTCAAGTGCAATGCCAATTCAGTATCAGGAATTTTTGGGCAAATCGGAGCGGTATAACGTCCACAGATGGTTGTACTCTGCAATAGAGCTCTCGTGACTTGGATCTAAATTGTTAAGACGTACTCCATCTAAGGTTTTAACTCTGGAGAGTCCAACGTAAACCTGCCCTTTATTAAATATAGAGGAGCCCATGTTGAGAAGAGGACTGCCAAAACTAAGGCCTTGTGATTTGTGGAGAGTAATAGCATATGTTAAGCAAATACGGAATTGTTCTCTTTCAACATATACATTATTTAATATCTGAAACTTCGTATTGACACGTTATAGTTCATAAAGACGATTATGTAACAAATTGACTGTTATCTATTGAATTCTCAAGAAAACAATTTGTTACCAATAAGTTCTCATTCTCGAGTTAACTATACATTCCTACTTATAACTGTACTAAAATTATTATTAATTTTTGGTTTAAACTATTGTCTATACCATACGTATTTACTAAAATAATGTAATAATAATATAATCACAAATATATAAGTATAATTTAAGAAAACTATGAATTTCGTTGCATAAATACCAACCTTATAGGTTAGTTCAACGTTTTATCGCACCGCTCCCACACGGCGCCGCGGCGCCCTATACCGATATGCCTATTATTTAATAATTATTTATAAAATTAATGATCTTACACTATCGATGTGCGCTAAATATTGCAACAATAATTAATACCAAATCTCAGTTAATAACATAATAAATACGAAATTCGACTATACTCCTAGTTATAAGTACGAGTATATTTTAGACAGAATCTAAATTATAGCAACTAGTGTTTACCGCTCAATGCAATATTTGAAGTTTGCTAGTTATCGACACTGATGTGAAGGGGTCAACGTAAATTGGTAATGATCGACGTTTTCATACAATATTACTTTCCGTCCAGTACAAGATGAGATATTTCGCCAGGGATCAATGTCAATTGGTGGCTATCGACGTTTTCATAGAATTTTAGTATTCGTCCAGTATAAGTTGAAATAGAATCAATTAAAGTGAAAAATTGTAGTAAAATGATAACAATTTACTAGTTTCAGATTTTTTCCTTTATATTCACCTAATTACCTATCTGCATGCCAAATTTGAACTTCCTAGGTCATCTGGAAGTGGGTTATAATTTTGATCTATAGTTGATCAGTGATAAAAATGACGATTTTTGGACATTAATATCTAAATAACCGTTTGAGATATGTTTATGAAATTTGGAACACATATTTATCTCGCAAGTCTCAATATATGAACCAAATTTGACAGGTTTGTGTGAAAGAGTTTTTGAGTTATGTGTGTATATTAATATACACACGGTGCTGCTTCCCAGTTTACTTGAAACTCGGCTTGACACGCTACCGCGTGTCTAGATATCCCGTTCCGTCAATATGTATAACACAAAGTTTGTTGAATTGGATCCGTTTTGTTGCACCTTAGTTACATACAGAAAGAAACTTTTCGAAATACAAAAGTAACCCCCTTTTTATTTTTATTTTTGTTATTATAATTATTATAATGTTTGTATTGTAATACTCTTATTTCTTATTCATACTCATTTTTCTTATTCATTTTCTTCGTATTTGTATTGTTTTGTTTTTATTTTAGTCCACTAGGCTCACTTAAAAAAAAATTAAGTAAAAAATTTTCGGCACTCAATGTCTATCGTAAAAATTACTTTTATTTGTATATTTATATGTTTTTATAACGACTGTTTGTTGCCAAAATAAAGAGAAAAAAAAACTATCATATATGTAAAAAGGGCAAACGAAGTAATAAGACACAAATAGTACTTCATAAATCTAACTGAGTTCGAGTTCGAGTTCGGACATTTAGTAAAACAAAACAAAATCTGTTAGTCTTTTATCGTCTCAGCTCCGTATGAAATGGAATTATCATTTTTTAATTTATAACATCGTTACACAATGTTCTTTATTTCATTTCCAGCTATGTGAAGCATCATAAAAAGGCGTACACGAAAAATGAACATGTCTTCAGGAAGGATATCTTCTTAGATAACTGGAGGTTTGTATATTTAAGCTAAACTGTTGTAAATGACTAATAAGAAATGTGTTTTATAATAATAATAATAACAATAATCACCCACATAGTACCCATAGTTTTGTCATCCACAAGAATTATGCCAAGAAGTCTTATCAAACACGTAGACCCGTTGCAGATCCCCTCCTCTACAATAGACATATTACAAAAAGCCGTCATTCTCAACACATACCGTATTGTACGGAAATTTCTGTCGTTATTATTATATATAAAACATATATATAATAATAATAATAATCTCAGGACAATTCACACAGCGACATCTAGTCTCAAGTTAAGCTATCTAAAGCTTGTGTTATGGGTACTAGATAACTGATACAAGTACATAGGTAATTTTTTTTCGTAAATACATATATATATATACGTATATTATACATAGAAAACACCCAGACCGATACACACAATCATACTCATGAATACAAATATTTGTGCCGTGCGAGGAATCGAACCCGCGACCATCGGACGTAAAGCGGTGTACCACCGCTAGATCACCGAGGTCGTCGTTTTATATTCTGAATTTATATTCAAAACTAGCTGTTCCCGCGACTTGGTCCGCGTGGAATTTTCTAAAATAAATGTAGTATATGCTACTGATTTCTACATCAGCTACCTGCCAAAAAAAGTCCCGTCAAAATCGGCCCAACTATTTCAGAGATTAGCCGGAACAAACAGACAGACAGACAAACAAAAATTGTGGAAATATTATTTTGGTGTATGTACCGTATTTATATTATATGCTTATGCTGCATATGCTTGCAGTAAGAAACGGTTATTTCAATATTACAAACAGACACTCCAATTTTATTTATATGTATAGATGGTCTGCAAAAATCATATATTCCTGAAATATTTAGAAATAGCATTGTAAGGAGTAATTCTAATGTTTTAGACACATCAAAGAACATAATATGAAAAATCTGAGCTACAAAATGGAGATCAACAAATTCTCGGACCGCACCAATGAAGAACTCCAGTACTTAACAGGAACTAAAGCTCCGCGTGCAAAACTTGAAGCCACACACACGTTTCCATATAGTTCGGAACAAGTGGACTCCCTGGCTGAACAGCTGCCGAAGGAGTTGGACTTAAGATTGGAGGGGCTGCTCACACCAATTAAATGTGAGTGTTGAACCTTGTACTAGAGAATAGAATAGAATATAGTAAATATCTAATAATATCTCAGGACAATTAAATGTGAGTGTTGAACCTTGTACTAGAGAATAGAATAGAATATAGTAAATATCTAATAATATCTCAGGACAATTAAATGTGAGTGTTGTACCTTGTACTAGAGAATAGAATAGAATAGAATAAATATCTAATAATATCTCAGGACAATTAAATGTGAGTGTTGTACCTTGTACTAGAGAATAGAATAGAATAGAATAAATATCTAATAATATCTCAGGACAATTAAATGTGAGTGTTGAACCTTGTACTAGAGAATAGAATAGAATATATAATAATATCTCAGGACAATTAAATGTGAGTGTTGAACATTTTAGAGAATAGAATAGAATATAGTAAATATCTAATAATATCTCAGGACAATTAAATGTGAGTGTTGTACCTTGTACTAGAGAATAGAATAGAATAGAATAAATATCTAATAATATCTCAGGACAATTCACAGAGCGCCATCTAGTCCGAAGCTAAGCAGATCTTATGTTATGAGTACTAGACAACTTATATAAATAGATGGATACATTTTTTCTAGGAAATTTAGAAATTTCTAAATTGAGTACCTTCTGTAAGTTGTCTAATTTAAGGACCATCAAAAATGCCGGCTTTAATCTCATCCATAGTGAGCTGAGGAAACTTTGCTTTGTTGCTTGCTTGTTTTTATGTAGTATGATTTAACAAACTGTTTCATGATGTCCAGTTTTATATGTAATGTCAGAAGCTAGCTTTGTTACGAGCTGCTAATGAATTCTGGACTATATTTTGCTTTCCAGGCTCCATATTTTATCTCAAGTTTCTTCTTACCCAATACTCTTGTTTAGGTCTACCGTCCCAAAGACATAAAACAGGGAAATTAGTGTAACCACTATACTGACCGTGAAGTATGTTCACTATTTTCAAGTCTACATAAATTTGCAATCAACAATTGAGAGCCTAAGACCTCTCATTTTTATTCAAGAGCATCCCAATATACTCAAAATAGTTATATTTGAGAAACTCTGATATAACTTTTCTACAATCTTTGAACACATATTCTCCATATATCTATAAAAAAATATCTGGATTGTTCAAACGTCTCCTTGAACTATTCATGATGGAAATACTTTAGATAATAATCTTAACACAATAAAAAATTAAGTTATTGATTGAAATATATGCTTGATTGACAAAAATCAACAACTAAGAAACTCAACCCGCTCAAAAAATTTTTAGAGTAAATATGACACAAGTCATAAGTGAACATTACCATCCAAAAAATTCATGGCAACAGACATAAAGTTAAATTTTCAAAACTAGTGTAAGCATTACATAGTAAGTATAAAACAAAGTCGCTGTTGCTGTCGCTGTCTGTTCGTATCTATATATGCTTAAATCTTTAAAACTACGCAATGGATTTTAAAGCGTTTTTTTTAATAGAGTGATTCAAGAGGAAGGATTATATGTATATCTAGCTGTATCCGCGACTTCATTCCGCGTGGAATTTAACTTTATTTTTCTAAAATTAAAGTAAGCCTAAGTTACTCATTATATCAGTTACCTGCCAATAAAAGTCCCGCCAAAATCGGTCCAGCCATTTCAGAGATTAGCCGGAACAAACAGACCGACAGACAGACAGACAAAAATCGTAAAAAGTGGTTTTTTGGTATATGTACCGTATTTATATTGCATGTACATCATGACAATTCACACAGCGCCATCTAGTCCAAAGCTAAGTAGAGCTTGCGTTATGGGTACTGGACAACAGATATAATGTTTTTTTTTTAAATACATAATAATAATAATAATAATAATCTCAGGACAATTCACACAGAGCCATCTAGACCCAAGTTAAGCTAGCTAGAGCCTGTGTTATGGGTACTAGATAACTGATACATATACATAGATATTTTTTTTTTGCAAATACATACATATTATACATAGAAAACACCCAGACCGATACAAACAATCATACTCATGAATACAAATGTTTGTGCCATGCGAAGAATCGATCCCGCGACCATTGGAAGAAAAGCATACATTGGAAACATATATATTATTTTATTTCCAGCCCAAGGTAACTGTGGCTCTTGTTGGTCGTTTTCAACGACGGCAGCTGTTGAAGGTGCTATAGCCAAAGCTCTCGGAGGTACACGCTTCGATTTAAGTGAGCAATCACTTGTCGACTGTGCTTGGGGGTACGTCCTTTTATCTATACTTATAATAAATCTGTAGAGGTCTCAAGACTCAAAGGTGACTGACATAGTGATATATCAACGCACAGCCCAAACCACTGGACGGATCGGGCTGAAATTTGCATGCAGGTAGATGTTATGACGTAGGCATCCGCTAAGAAAGGATTTTGATTAAATTAAACCCCCATGGGCTTATAATAGGGGATGAAAGTTTGTATGAAACTTTGTCAATTTCAAACCGATCGGGCTGGGACTTTGCATGCATAAAGTTACTATGACATAGGTATACATAAAGATTTTGATGAATTCTACCCCTAAGAGGATAAATTAACGCGAGCGAAGCCGCGGCCAAAAGCTAGTGAAATATATTTCCTAAATAACTTTCAGGGGGTGATTAGTGATCGATACTGATGCCGAAAATGCAATTAGTAAAATGTTTGTCTGTCTGCCTGTATGTTCGTTATAGAAACAAAAACTACTCGACGGATTTTAATGAAACTTGGTACTATTATTCTTTATACATTGGGGCAGGTTATAGTATACTTTCATCACGCTGCGTACAATAGGAGCAGAGCAGTGAAGGGAAATGTTAGGAAAATACATCAAAAACCACTGAACCGTGAGTAAGGACATGGGCTACTTATTTTACGAAACACGACGAAAACGCAGACAAAGTCAATGGCAACAGCTAGTACATACGAATACTACAATATTATAAACGCGAAAGTTCTCATAAACCCTCCGATCGACTCACTGTCCAATTCAAACGGGGATCGAAATGACGACTAATTGAGGTTTGAACCTCTAGCGGTGCCCTCAGACTAAAGTCATATCCATCAGGTGGGTGTTGTCCTTCAGCTGCTCCATAAGTCCTTCCTTTGGTTTGAGTGCCAACTACACTCGCCTCCTATCGTCCGGTGAAGCTGTAAAGGCCAGTTATGGCCAGCAGCATCAGAGTAGTCCGAAATAAAATTGTTTAATATTGGCTTCCCCAGATACGGTAACATGGGCTGCGACGGTGGTTTGTTGGACGCTGCCCTCAAATATGTCGTGGAGTATGGCATACCGACGACCGAAGAATACGGAGCATACATTGAACAGGTACACGGATATTATTGGAGAAATAACCAAGTGTAAGGGATGAATGATTTAATGAACACATTAGATAGATAAATTCTTTATTCACAATTACAGACACATAACATACATGAGATACAGAAAAAACACGAATTAATAAAAGAAATGTATGTGACTACTCAACATAATGCTACAGATAACTCTGCAGCGCTGATATTCTGTTGGCTCCTTACTTATACATAGTAAGGGTTGGCAACGCTCATGTGACACCCCTGGTTTTTAAGACGTCCATAGGCTACGGTAACCATTTACCATCAGATGGGCCGTATACTTGTCTGCCACCTGCGTGGTATAAAATAAAACATTAGAAGAAGTATGAACATGGCGCTGGTGTCGGAAAGGTTAAAGAGTAATCGCCTATCATGGTATGGACATGTAA
Source organism: Achroia grisella (assembly GCF_030625045.1). Taxonomy (NCBI): domain Eukaryota; kingdom Metazoa; phylum Arthropoda; class Insecta; order Lepidoptera; family Pyralidae; genus Achroia; species Achroia grisella. Next base: position 8,757,518 of record NW_026712984.1, on the reverse strand, counting down.
TGCGTAGGAATGAGGATAATGTTTTAAGGAAGGTGTTACATATGATTGTGGATGGTTATAAGGACAGAGGAAGACCGAAAAACAGATGGATGGACTGTGTGAAAGATGATATGATAAGAAAGGGAGTGAATAACGAGATGACTGCGATCAGAGATGAATGGAAGAGAAACACATATTAAGACGACCATAAATAAATGGGATAAGGAAGAAGCAGATGATGATGATGATGAACAAGGTTTAGTGATTTGGGTTTTATTAAAGCCATAAAATGTATTATTATTAATAATAATAATAATAATCTCAGGACAATTCACACAGCGTCATCTAGACCCAAGTTAAGCTAGCTGAAGCTTGTGTTATGGGTACTAGATAACTGATATATACATATTGATTGTTTTACACTTAACTTAAATCTCTATTTGTGGAGATGTAAACTAATGGAAGGATCTCAAGTGTCGGCAGAAATATTACAATTGTGTGCACAATAGCACTGACCACTTGGTACTAGTTAGCATAATTGTACTAAATAGTAATTCTAATTGTATATTTTTTAATTTCGTCAGGTGGGCTACTGCCAGCTGCTGAACGTATCAACGGTACACAAGATCTCTGGTTTCTCTCAAGTGCCCATAAGAAGTGCCAACTCGTTGCGAGTGGCGCTACACCAGTACGGGCCGGTGGCAGTGGCCATCCACGCCAACATGAACATGAAGGAGTACTCCAATGGAATTTACTACGATCCCCAATGGTCCTTCTTTTGGTTTTTTTACTACTCTAACGCTGTTTACACAGCTGGCCTTTACAGCTTCACCGAACGATAGCGGGCGAATGCAGATGGCACTCCAAACCAAAGGAAGGACTTATGGAGCGGCTGAAGGATAACTCCTGCCTGATGGATACGACTTTAGTCTGAGGGCACCGCTAGGGGTTCGAACCTCGGCTCGTAATTTCGATCCCCGTTTGAATTGGACGGGGGATTGATCGTGAAGCATAAACTGCGGACCACTTTTAACGAAAATTAAGAGTTTGAAATGAAATGAAAGAAATTTTTTTGATCCAAGACGCAGACGAGTTTTTATAATCCTCGCCTCACCTCAGTATACTCCATAGACACATTAATTGAGTTGGTTTTACATGAAATAATAATAATATCACTAGACAATTCACACAGCGCCATCTAGTCCCAAGCTAGGCAGAGCTTGTGTTGTGGGTACTAGACAACTGATATAAATACATGGATACATTAGAACCCACGACCATAGGAAGTACGGCGGTGTGCTACCACTAAACCAACGAGGTTGTCGAAATATTGGTAAATCACATCGTTGGTGCCACCTATCAAACGCCTAAGGAACATGAAGCATCATCATCGTCATTATAGAAAAACTTTATATCTGACAATATTATCTGATTACACTAATAATGAGTGCGTAGCGATTTCTATGTTGATTATCGCATGCCTCTTACTTGATATACTGTAATTATTTATATAAAACAACATCTATTAAAAAGAGCAACACACAAGTTTCTTGCTCATTCTTCTTGTGATGAATCTGCATTTCGAATGAGCGGTAGAATCAAAATATGACTATTCAAAAGTGCTTGTAATGAGTTTATTTGAATGAAGATTATTTCTATTTCTATTTCATCAGATTTTACGGATGTTTGTTCACAGCGCCGGTATGGAAGCGAACCATGGTGTGACGGTGGTGGGGTATGGTGTTCGCGACGGCCAGCAGTACTGGATCGTGCGCAACTCGTGGGGGGACGACTGGGGCGAGGGGGGGTACATCCTGATGGCGGCTGCAGATGACAATTGCTCCATACTAGACTACCCTTACTACGTCATCATATAAAAAAATAAACTGTACCTAATTGTATTGAAATATATTCCACGTACATAACTTATTTTATTTAATAATCTATACATATAAATAAACTTGGAGTGTCTGTTTGTAATATTGAAATAACCGTTTTTTACTACATGCATATGAATATAAATACGGTACTAAAATAACATTTTTTACGATTTTTGTCCGTCTGTCTGTTTGTTTCGGCTAATCTCTGAAATGGCTGAACTGATTTTGACGGGACTTAGAATTTAGATTTAGACGGGAAGGCATTAGGCATATAAGATCATATGAAAAGAATACGAGCTGAGTTTCTCGTCAGTTCTTCTCATCTCGAAATCACTCCGAACTGACGGTAGATTTGACATATCATAAGTATGTAATGGACCTACATGAATAAAGATATTTTGAATTTGTAACCGGTATCCGTCGCCTATACACGTGTTAGAATTCACATCATTATTGTAGAAAAAATCCGATACTTTAAAAATATATTAAAAGAAGGTAGTTTGTTTTTAGTACTAATGAAGTACCCAATGTAAGTATTATTACGAATATTGTAAATAGCGCCATCTAGTATTTATAGACCAACCTACTACACTGACTTTGGTCTATAAATACGGAGGTCGGTAGTTGAATAATCCTCTTTCGTTGCGTGAGCCGCGGCATTCAGTCGACGAGCGCAGAGCGTACCAGTTGTGTTTTGGATACTAAAGTGAATTGTATTAGAAATGGGTTTATCCAGGTCTTAGTTGGGCCTGGGGGGTAGCTGCAAGTAGTGAAGGTGAGTGTTAATGCATTCTAAAAGGGCCTTTTAAACCTACACCCGTGTCACAAGTCACGGGCGCTACTTGGGGTTTCCCTTGCGGTAGCCGGCTTCAAAGCCTCAGTCGTCCATCATAATTAGTGCTTCTTACACACGAACATCATCACGGATATTATGATATCTCATAACACCCGTGATACCAATAATGCGTTACCATATTTTTAAACAACGATGTTTACCAAGCATACGGCCCATCTGACGGTAAACGGTTACCGTAGCCTATGCACGCCTGAAACACCAGGGGTGCCACGCGTTGCCGACCCTTGAGAAACCTTAATATACCCTTCTTGAAAAACCCCATGCTGTAGTTCTCTTGAGAGAACCTCGACACGCAATATGATATAGTATAAACAGAACATATACATACTCACTGCTCTGGACAGTAACTTAGGCTTTAGAATTGAAGAGAATGACGACCTCGGTGGTCTAGCGGTCTAGCCAAAACGGCACAAACATTTGTATTCATGAGTATGATTGTTTGTATCGGTCTGGGTATTTTCTATTTATATTATGTATGTATTTACGAAAAAAAAAAACTATGTACTTGTATCAGTTATCTAGTACCCGTAACACAAGCTTTAGATAGCTTAACTCGGGTCTAGATGGCGCTGTGTGAATTGTTATTAGATTATTATTATTATTATTATTAGAATTCTTTTATTCTAGAAAAATAAAGATAATTTTGTCTGGTTTCGTCCATTATTCTTTCGCCATTCAGGCAATCACACTTTGTAACTTTCAAACGTAAATTACTTATTTAAACTTGAACCTTTCCTTTCCTGTTTTCTCATTGTGCTTTTTATTTTTAGATAAATATATATATTTTTTTTAATTCCATTATTTGTGGCAGTACATGATATTTCATTGTCAGATTATTAAATATGTATTTATGTATGGTTTATGTAAGTATATATATGTTATTTATTCATATATATTTTTATGTGTATCGTTTAATATATTTTTTATATTTGCACCGCCAACAATTATTCTCTGCACCACCCATGGTTGACTGGTAGATAATGCCGCATGGTGTTAAGTCCGCCATATGTACTTTCAATTATGTGCATTAAAGTTTTAATAAATAAATAAATAAATAATTTCCACGCGAACGAAGTCGCTGGTACAGCTAGTTATATATAAAATCATATTTTGTATACCGTAATAAGTAACTGCAGGTTAATTTTACCGTTAACTTGTCATAGTATATACGTTTTTTCATTAATTATTGTAATTATATGAATATTATCGCGATTTACAGTTTTTTTTTAATAACATAGCCTATTAATTACGACACAAAACCGGTGTTGTTTATCTCAAAAATGTTTTTTGTTGTATTATTCTCCTATATCAAATACTAGTTGTATCCCTCGACACTACACGGAACAAAAACCATACCTTGATAAAAAGGTGAAATTTTATAAAAGAGTGAATATTAAATATTGACAGTTAAACAGACAGACAAGCAGACGATTGTCGTCTTGTCATAATTTTACTGTTTTATTATATACATACTAGCTTTTTCCCACGGGTTCGCTCGCAAAACTTCATTACTGACTGCTACTGACATAGCGCTGAAGTAGCAAAACGTTGATATTTTGTTTTTTGTTTATCATTGATTTGTTTATTTATTTTTTTTAATATAAAGTATCCTACGTTCATTCTAATACCTCCAAGAACGTGTGTACAAAATTTCATGATGATCGGTTCAGTAGTTTTTGCGTGAAAGCGTAACAAACACATTTATAATATAATAGGCTTTGTTCAGTAAATATTATTTAACAGACGTTTTGAATTTATTTAAGGGTAATTCCAGTATATAAACGACCTATTGACTTTTTCTAAACGATACTTAGGGACAACAAGTTTATAGAGACTATGAGTATTGTACGCAAGCAGAGACAGGGCGGGTAGCTAGTGTTACTTACAGGGAAATGATAACAATATTGAGCCCCTGTAATGAGCAATGTGAGATTACAATGTGATACAATAAAAGTTCAGTCATTAATCGTGTTTACTGATACGATCACTATTTCAATATGGTGCAGTTAATTGATAAAATATTTTTTTATATCACAATATTAAAAATCAGTTCGGGATATTTCATTTTAGGTGAGTGAGTGCTCTTAGAAGCAGTATGGAAAGGCTCGGCCAGTTTTTATTTTGCTTATTTTGGACTGTACACGCGACTTCGTCCGCGTGGAATTAAATTAAATTTTCTAAAATAAAGGTAGCCTAAGTTACTCTTTATTACATCAGCTACCTGCCAATAAATGTCCCGTCAAAATCGGTCCAGCCGTTTCAGAGGTTAGCTGGAACAAACCGGGAGACAGACAAAAATTGTAAAAAAATTATTTTGGTGTATGTACCGTGTTTATATTCATATGTAGTAAAAAACGGTTATTTCAATATTACAAACAATTTCTTTTTTGTTTTCGTTTTCTTTCTCTCCAATTTTATTTATATGTACAGGTGAATGAAAGAATGCAACATCTAAATATATATAATTGACTGACTGACTGACTGACATGGTGATCTCAACGCACAGCCCAAACCACTGGACGGATCGGGCTGAAATTTGGCATGCAGGTAGATGTTATGACGTAGGCACCCGCTAAGAAAGGATTTTGATAAATTTCACTCCTAAGGGGATAAAATAGGGGACGAAAATTTGTATAAATCTTCTTAGATTTTCGACTGATTGAACTAAAATTAAAGATTGGAGCTACTATGATGAAGACCTTCGCTTAAATAGGATTTTGATAAATTTAACCCCCATGGGGATAAAATATGGGATGATGCAGGATGTAAATGTGTTAGTTTGAACCTATCAGTACCTAATGGAACGAATAAATTAAGACGAACAAAAAATTTTCAGTTCTTTAGGCTACTTTTATTTTAGAAAAATAAAGTTAAATTCCACGCGGACGAAGTCGCGGGAATAGCTGGTTTTATTATAATTATATTCAATTGTACAACAGATGCAGACAACGAGGACCTGCTGGACGGGCTGAGATTGCCGTCAAAATACCATTTCAAAGGGGAAATAATCGACATATTCCATGATTTAGTGGAGCCTTTTGAGATATGGTAGTCATATAAGTTTTAATATTATAATTGCTTATAGCATAGTATTGGGAAGTTTCAGAAATGATACGTCGATACAGCAGTACTTTTATTTTATTCCATTTTCAAATTACACTCCACATAAATTGCGTCGCTGTACATTCACGTCTGGTCGTCTGTCTCTGTCTGTTCGAGGCAACCGATGCCTCGAACAGACAGAGAGCAGCGCGCTCCCTCCTTGTTCCCGGCCTCTTTATATCTATTACTATTGGTGGCGCCATTATAGTGACGTCACCAACATCACGTGACTTATTATGGTTCCAAATTTGAAATGTAAGTAGTTTGTATGGATTATTGGGAAGTTTCAGAAATGTAACGTCGATGCAGCAGTACTTTTATTTTATTCCATTTTCAAATTACACTGCACATAAATTGCGTCGCTGTACATTCACGTCTGGTCGTCTCAGTTGCTTCGAACAGAGAGAGAGCAGCCCGCTCCCTCCTTGTTCCCGGCCTCTTTATCTCTATTACTATTGGTGACGTTACCAACATTACGTGACTGACTATGTTTCCAAATTTGAAATGTAAGTAACAAACTAGTCAACTGAGTGTTCTTTGTGTATTGAAGCTAACAATAAACAGATTATAGATATTATTGAGAATAGGTGGGGGAAATGTTGGGGCACTTGATACGACACGGCTAAGTTTGCGGGTATTGCCTTGAGAAAACATTACTTCCCTCATGGACAGTTTTATGTTGCTCGCTCAGTAACTTCAGTCAATAGCTTGATAGTTTTAGCGTCTAATGTCAGATTAGTTAAGAATATTGTGTACAAAGAAGTTTTGTAGGCCCTTTTTTACACACGTTGAACAAAAGTAAAGCCGCAAAAACTATACCTAATTAACAATAATACTTCTTAACGCGAGCAATGCCGCGGGCATAAGCTAGTTATACATATAAACCTTCCTCTTGAATCACTCCATCTATTAAAAAAACCGCTTCAAAATCCGTTGCGTAGTTTTAAAGATTTAAACATACATAGGGTCAGACAGCGACAGCGACTTTGTTTTATACTATGTGTTAGGGAAACTACGCTCTGCTACCAAAATGTTAGGGAAAATACTATGTATATATATATAGGGAAAATATTTGGAAACGTCTGTCTCGTACCTGTATGGTTCTGCGGATTTCTTGGGCTTCAGGGTCTCGAAGGTATCTTCGCTAGCTTTCCAGTTTCACAGTAGGTTTAACACAGTTCTAATTTATTTTAATTCACAACACAATGCGCGCGCGCGTCAAGGCCGCTCTACGGTCAGTTCAGTACTGGGTAAGGGAGGGGAACAGAAACCGCGGGAACACAAACTAACGGACTCTAATATAATAATCTGTGCTTACGATGTTACAGGGTAGATTTTGAACACTATGTAAGGATGATATTTCTGCTACTGTTATGCCACTTTTACATTCAGCCGCTTCCCCTGCCACTCGCGCTGCGGGAAACATTGCCGCGTCAGCGCGAGTGTCGTTTACACTCAGCCCTCATACTTATCGGGCGACTCGCAAAGATGGCTGACGTGTAATGAATTAACTGAGCGAGAGGGCTGAATGTAAACACACGCTGCCACTCGCGCTGCCAGTCCTTTGACTCGCGCACGAAAAACCGACAATCGAGGGAGCGCCGGGCAGCGCGAGTGGCGGCGCAATGGCATGGGAAGTGTTTCCACTCATGTTTACACTCTCGCGCTGCTCACTTCCCTGCCCACTCGGGCTGAGTGTAAATTGGGCTTTAGGTACAACGAGGCCGCCAACCGTTCTCGGATCGAGTTGTATAATGGCATGATAACCAAGTATTACCTGGTGAAGAATAACGATGGAGACGGTACCTTAGTTACGGTAAATATACATTCATTACTTAAATCTTTTACTTTTTTAACAGGAAATAACTTTATATCATTTTTACGTTGATTGTCACATGAACTAACTAGACATGTGCCAATTCACATGCCTACTTTTTTTTTAATTCTTACTTCTTATTTAGGGACTTTTATCATAATATGATAATGCCAGTCCCATCATATCTTATTACTAACTAGCTGTACCCGCGACTTCGTCCGCGTGGAAATTAACGCTATTTTTTTTAAATAAAAGTAGCCTAAGTTGCTCCTTATTACATCAGCTACCTACCAATAAGAGTCCCGTCGAAATCGGTGCAGCCATTTCAGGATTAGCCCGACCAAATACTCCAATAGACTACTGCTATTGAGTAAAAACAACATATGCATGATGACTAGGGCCCTCACAGGACACTGCAAATTAAACAAGCATATGGCCAAACTAGGCCTATGCACGTCAAGTATCTGCAGATTCTGCCAAACTGAAGAGGAAACGCCGCTACACATCCTATGTGGTTGTAGCCCACTCATGCATAAACGAAATATCTCCTTTGGAAAGTATACACTCTATCCTGAGGAGATAAAAACGATCGCTCCTAAGAATATCCTTCAATTCTTGTCCCTTACGGGTCTAGGTAGCGAACTCTGAAAAGGGCGAGCACAATAGATCTATGTAGGTCGCAGTGCTACAGGGGCTACACATCTGACAATAGCTCAAAACAATCCAATAAAAAAAATACCCTGTAATTTCATGAAAGTTTACTCCTGACAGTATCACCCACAATCCGAGGACACGCAGACAATAGAGATGGTCTGCTACTCATCTACATTTGAAGGAAGTGAGTTCAGCCTCCTGCCTACATCTAATGAGGATTGGGTATTTAGTGGTAAGCATTTAAGATACATAATAATAATAATAATCTCAGGACAATTCACACAGCGCCATCTAGACCCAAGTTAAGCTAGCTAAAGCTTGTGTTATGGGTACTAGATAACTGATACATATACATAGATATATATATTTTTTTGTAAATACATATTATACATAGAAAATACCCAGACCGATACAAACAATCATACTCAGGAATACCAATGTTTTTGCCGTGCGAGGAATAGAACCAGCGACCATCGGTCGTAAAGCGGTGTGCTAGACCGCTAGACCACCGAGCTCGTCAAATAATAACATCTAAGGAATCCTTAAGATTACATAATGTAAGAAGCACTAATTATGATGACGACTTAGGCTTTGAAGCCGGCTACCGCAAGGGAAACCCCAAGTAGCGCCCGTGACTTGTGACACGGGTGTAGGTTTAAAAGGCCCTTTTAGAATGCATTAACACTCACCTTCACTACTTGCAGCTTCCCTCCAGGCCCAACTAAGACCGGGATAAACCCATTTCTAATACAATTCACTTTAGTGTCCAAAACACAACCGGCACGCTCTGTGCTCGACGACTGAATACCGCGGCTCACCCACCGAAAGAGCATTATACAACTACCGACCTACGTATTTGTAGACCAAAGTCAGTATAGCAGGGAGGATTTTTCTTAAAAATTGATGTGAACCCTAAAAATAATAATTAAATATCATGTATGCTAGGAAGAATATAGACAATTTCAAAAGAGTTTTACACAATAAAAAACTGATTTTACCTGAATCTACTTTAACTAAAGTTAGTAATTCGTTTTATGATAATTGCGTACGGTTTTACAAAAAAATACCAGAGTCTGTTATAAATCTGCTTGAAAAAGATTTAAATATTATATAAAATACTTCCTTTGTAAAAAAGCTTACTATAAAATTGAAGAGAGAAGGGTGCACCATTACATTCATCCGTTAAAGAAAAGTTTCTTAAGGGTCGATAACACATAATTAAACCTTGTTGTCTATAGGTTACGGTAACCATAAGATAGGCCGTATGCTTAATTGCCACCAAAATCTTTATACTTTCAGAACAAATGGCCTTTAATGATAAAGCTGTAGACGTTTGGATACGGTCGGACAGTGCCGATAGGACGCTACACGAGGAGAAACTTTACGTGTACAAGAATGAGGAGGGCTTGGATATACCCATCAGGTACGAAGTTGTATCAAATTACCCATTACCAAAAAATTGTATAAAAATTATCAAAGTATTAAAAATTAACAAGGAATAAAAAGTTAACTCATCAGTCATACTCCTGAACGAGTGCTGCTTGTAGGGACTGGTCTGCTCTTATTGTGTTTTTATACTTGATCCTAATAAATGAGTGCTGGTTGGTAGTTTGTAATCACACGTTTCGACTTGTAAATGTGAACTTACAAGAATTATTTAAAAGAGCAACACTCAAGTTTCTTTCTTATTCTTCTTGTAATGAGACAGCTTTCCAATTAAGCGGTATATTAAAAAAAAATTGTTGACTATTCAAAAATGCTTAAATTAAGTTTATTTAAATAAATGATTTTCTATTCTATTCTAACAAAGAATTAAAAATTACCAAGGGGTAAAATATTACCAAAGAATTAAAAAATAATGACAAGGAATTAAAAATTAACAAACAATTAAAAAATAATGACAAAGAATTAAAAATCATCAAACTTAAGGGAAACGTTTCCAAGATCATGATCCGGCCTGTTGTCTTGTATGGACCTGAGTGCTGGCCCGTAAATTCCATGGATTAAAGACAACTGCATACAACGGAAATGCGAATGTGCTGGCCCGTAAAGGCGACGGATGAAAGACTGAATGAAGCATGCAACTGAAATGCTAATGTTAAAATGGATGTGTGGTGTGACAAGGATGGCCAAGATAAAGAATGAATACATTAGAGGAAGTATGAAAGTGGCACCGGTGTCAGAGAGGTTGAAGAGTAATCGTCTATCGTGGTATAGACATGTAATGCGTAGGAATGAAGATCATATCCTAAGGACGGTATTACATATGAATGTGGATGGTTATAAGGGCAGAGGAAGGTCGAAAAGGAGATGGATGGACTGTGTGAAAGATGATATGGTAAGAAAGGAAGTAAATAACGAGATGACTGCGAACAGAGATGAATGGAAGAGAAAAACATTACGACCATCACCTGCTTCTTCCTTATCCCATTTATTTGTGGGTGTAATATAAATGGGATAAGGACGAAGCAAGTGATGATGATGAGTTAAAATTGTTATTTTTAAATGATTTAACTTAACAATACCGCGCGTGCACAGCAATAATTGATGACGTGTACATTTAGGAGGACATCAAAGAAATACAACTGGTGGACGGGAGCTGCCTCCTCGCACATCATCACAACCTTCGAGGGATATCACACCGCGTTCTCATTGGAACACCTTCTTGTTAATGGTAAGGTGATATTCATCAGACTATTGCATTTTTTTGTATAGTATAGGGGATATACGAGTTTGCAGCTCACCTGAACTGATTTCCCGATACCGACGCCTATGAGCACCCGCAAAAGTAGGGGAGTTTCAAGTGCGTTGCAGGCATATTAAGAAGAAATGGGCTCTTTTCTTGAAGGTTTCAGTAATCTATACATATAAATAAAATTGGAGTGTCTGTTTGTACTATTGAAATAACCGTTTTTACTACATGCATATGAATATAAATACGGTATATTTTAAAATTTTTGTCTGTCTGTCGGTCTGTTTGTTCCGGCTAATCTCTGAAATGGCTGGACCGATTTTGACGGTACTTTTTGACAGGTAGCTGATGTAATAAGGGGTAACTTAGGCTAGTTTTATTTTAGAAAAATAAAGTTAAATACCAACCGGACGAAGTCGCGTGTACAGCTAGTACATGACATGATCTAAATCGCCTAAAAAAATCATTAAGACAGGCTCTCTACACATTGTATTTTAAATTACCCCTTTATCTTCAACTAATTTCTATTCAAATGCTGTTTTCACGATCGAAATTACACCTAAATCGTTTCGAGCCAACAATAGGTCAATGTGATCAGTTTCCTCCCGGTCGACAACTTTTTTTTTTTTGGTACAAACAGTCATTACAGTTATAATTACAAATTTATATATATATATATATATAGATAGTTGATAGACAACGAGTACCGAAAAGTATTTAGTACTATTATATTAATAAGTAGAATTGTGATAATGAGCCTAGATATTAAGGTTAGATTTTTTTTTTATATTTTACTATAATCAGACGATACAGTAATATGAAATATAACAAAACAATTATAACATAGACAGTGAAGAAAACATAACTATTAATTATTAACTAAACAAAGAATACCCAAGTACCTACATTACAATGTCTGGAAAGTAACTAGTACATTTAAAAAAGAAAAGACAAAATCTACAAATACATAATTATTGTGTCATATTAGATACAATTCAATTTTTGTATTACTTCCCTTTGGAGGCATGCAATGAATTTGAAAAAATATCAATGTCTGAAAATTCTTTGTGTATGTTTCTTTATTACTTCAATAACGGTTAAGGTATTTGTTTTATGAAGACTAGAGAATGTTAACTGCGGTTTGAGGGTTGATTAAGGTGTTGGAACAATTGTCTTAACCAATTTAAAGGTTTTCAGCCGAGAGGAAATTGGACCTTGTGTCCGGCATCATGGAATGTAGATGGATAATATCTAGAGACAGTGGGAAGGTGATTGTTAGTTATATATATTCATGATTACATTGCTAGCAATGTGCCAAGTTAGGTTGACTTCCACACGGTTCCATCGTGGTTTATTTTAGTGTATGCTAATGTAATGGTGCACCCGCCTGCGCTAACGGTATACGCTGGCGGGGCACCAGTGGAGGATGATAGGATGGGCATGAGGTCAGGTCAGTTAGCACATTGTGACATATAACACCAAGAATTTATCGCGATAGTTTCCAGGGGAACTGTGTGGAGGTCAACCTATCTACTCACTAAACGATTACTTGAATGACGAGCGTGCATGGCAATAGTTTTCATGTTCGGGATTTTCATTATAATGTTAGACATAGACACCTATATAAATACCTATGCATTGTAAATAAACTGGATTTAAAAAAAAAGTAATTCAATTGAGTTTCTTGCCAGTTCTTCTCAATTGGATCTATATACCGAACTGGACGGTAGGGAAAAAAATATAATGTAAAACTTGACGTTCATAAGCGGCTAAAATGTCCTACATGAATAAATGATTTTTGAATTTGAATTTGAATTATCTTGGCATATTGCTAGCAATGGGATTATTAGTCCACATCACTACACATACGTACATCACATCCCAACCATCGTTATTAATTCCTGATTAATTTGTCACGATGTGCTAACTGACCTGACCTCATACTCATCTCATATCATCCTCCACTGGTGCCCCGCCAGCGTAAACCGTTAGCGCAGGCGGGTGCACCATTACATTATCATCCATAAAAAAAATATCTATGAACAGACGCGCTCGTGATTAAATTATGAAGAGCAGATAGTTTCGAAAATTACAGCAGCCGTTTCCCACGATTCAACCAGTTCAAAAGATAATAAACCCTATGTTATATAAACCATTCACCAATGTATTTAATTACAAAATGAAGTTTATCTCTAAATCTATTCGTCTATGGTCTAAAGATCGACCTTTTAATCAGTGGCTAAATGCAAAAATACAAACTCCATTTTAAAAATTCTATTGTAAGTTGTAGTTTTTGGAAAAATATTTTAACTAAACTTAAAAATATATTAAATAAACATTTTTAAAGCAAATTTTACGACAATAAAAATATATAAAAGAGGTTGGTAGTCAAAGATTTGAAAAAAAATATCTCGCTATGAAATTCACAAATATTTAATAGTTTGAGCAACCGCGTGGAGGTCGATCTGACATGGTACGTTATCCACATTACTAACATTACCATTCCGCCTATTTATGTCTGTAAGAAAAAAATATATATATTATGTGTCTATCTACATATCCTCGTATTATATATCTAATTACTAAAAAAATTTATCTAAGTATTTATATCAGTTGTCTAGTACCCATAACACAAGCTCTGCTTACCGTGGGACTAGATGGCGCTGTGTTAATTGTCCGTAAGAAAAAATATATATATTATGTGTTATTTATATATTATTATTTCAGAAAAATGTATATAATATGTATATCAGTTGTCTAGCATATAACACAAACTTACCTTTCACTAGATGTCGCGTTAAATTTCAATAAAAAATATAGTCTACCATCAGACCCGGCCACGCGTTGCTGTGTCTAAGGTTCTTGAATAAAATAATATTGCGATTACAAATTGAGATGTAAGCTATCCTATCTTTCAAGTTGGATCAAATTGCACACAATGTGCAAATCAAATTTGCAATCGGTTCAGTAGTTTAGGAGTCCATCGCGGACAAACAACGTGACACGTAATTTTTATATACAAATATATGTTATTCCGATGCAGCTCCAATTATATATTCCAATATAGCTTATATTACTGTAAAGTTTCATCAAAATTCGTTTAGTAGTTTTTGTGTGAAAGAGTAACAAACAGAAGAGTAACATATTGACAAACTTTCGCATTTATAATATTATTATTAAGATTGAGATTGTTCTAGATTCCGAATGCCAGACTCAGATGGCCGAGATGCCTCTGAACAGCGCGCTGCAGCATCTGCATCCTGATGTACCAGTGGATCTGGACTTAGCTTTTGATCGGTAAAGTACACAGGTTCTAACAAAAAAAAACTGTAATTTAAGTAGCTCACCTGATGGTAAGATTACCGTCGCTTTATGACTAATGGCTACGCATGAGTGGTTTTTTTTAATGGTTGACTATAATGGAATGGTGCACCCGCTTGCGCTAACGGTTTACGCTGGCGGGGCACCAGTGGAGGATGATAAGATGAGCATGAGGTCAGGTCAGTTAGCACATCGTGATAAATTCACAAAGAAATTATCGCGATGGTTTCCAGGGGGAACCGCGTGGAGGTCAACCTGACATGGTACATTGCCAGCAATATGACCATCAATCCACATTACTAACAATTCCCTTTTACCCTTAACATGAGTGATATCACTGTCGTCATATGGTATGGTCTTCTGCGTGGTGATGTTCATGTAATAGTAACGACGGTTGCCACCTACCATCAGGCGGGACTGGAATATATCAGGTCAAACAACACATCTGTATCTAGTACCAAGCTAAGCAGAGTTTGTGTTATGGATTCTATACAACTAATATAAATACATATATATATATATATATATAAAATTCTCGTGTCACAGTTTTCGTTCCCATACTCCTCCGAAACGGCTTGACCGATTCTCATGAAATTTTGTGAGCGTATTGAGTAGGTCTGAGAATCGGCCAACATCTATTTTTCATCCCCCTAAATGTTAGGGGTAGTCCACCCCTAATTTTTTATTTTATTTCATAGACAAAATTTTTAGTTTCTATTTTTTTATGATACAATCCTAAATTTTCACCCTTCTACCATCAACCCCTAATTTTTTATAGCTTTTTTAATTTATATGGCAAAAAGTGAAGACGACAGATATTTCCGTACAATACGATATGTCTTGAGAATGACGGCTTTTTGTAATAGGTCTATTGTAGAGGAGGGGATCTGCAACGTGTCTACGTGTTTGGTGTTTCGTGTTATTATTATTATTATTAATAGAATAGAATAGAATAGAATGAAATGAAGATGTATTTTTTAGATTTAAGAGTCACCACAAGAAGAAGTATGCTGACGATGACGAGATGAGGAAGTTTGTGTTTGAATACAACTGGAGGTAAGTTGATGAATCATCTAAATATATATAACTCAAATGTGACTGACTGACAGACGTAGTGATCTACCAACGCACAGCCCAAACCACTGGACGGATCGGGCTGAAATTTGGCATGCAGGTAGATGTTATGACGTAGGCTTCCGCTATGAAAGGATTTTGATTAATTCTACCCCAAGGGGATAAAATAGGGGATGAAAGTTTGTATGAAACTTTGTCAATTTTTTGCATAAAGCTACTATGACGTAGGCATCCTTTAAGAAAGGATTTTGATTAATTCCACCCCCAAGGGGATAAAACAAGGGATGAAAGTACGTCAATCAACGCGATCGAAGCCGCGGGCAAAAGCTAGTTACATAGTATAAAACAAAGTCGCTGTCGCTGTCCGTTCGTCTCTATGTATACTTAAATCTTTAAAACTACGCAACGGATTTTGAAGCAGTTGTTTTTATAGATAGAGTGATTCAAGAGGAAGGTTTATATATATAATACATGTACACCCGAGCGAAACCGGGGCGAGTAATTAATATTAATAATTTGTGGTCCATGAACATATGTTCGTTAAGTAATTTCTTTGATTAATTATCAATTAATAAGATGAATCAACTGTAATACACTATTATAGAAATACTGGACAGTAGATGGTAGCAGTATCTACCACTTAGTGGTAGCAGTTAACTGTTAGTTACTGTTAGCAGTTAACTGGCTGTTACCAGCGACTGCGGAATTACTTTTTTTTATGTTATAAAAAATGTAATTTATATATTTATTATAACAAAAAGTTAATTCCGTAGAAGATAAAGAATTAAAATTATAATATAAAAAATTTGACGTTCATAAGCGGCTAAAATGTCCTACATGAATAAATGAATGAATGAATGAATTTGAATTTGAATTTCTTAAATGTAAGGGGTCCAAGTTACCCTTCATAACATTAGCTATCTGAGGGTCCTGCCAAAATCAGTGCAACTGTTTCAGAGATTAACAAGAACGAACAGACAGACACTTAAAACTATCTATACACGCGACTTCGTCTGCGTGGAATTTAACTTTATTTTTCTAAAATAAAAGCCTAAGTGACTCCTCGGCTACCTGCCAATAAAAGTCGCGTCAAAATCGGTACAGCCATTTCAGAGATTAGCCGGAACAATACTGATGTGAACTCATGTTAGAGTTATATGAGTAATATTCATTGTTTATATTATTAACCGACTTTCGTGAGCAGTCAGCTCGTGACCACGGCTAGTGCAACCTAGTCGAAACGTCGAGAGAGGTAAATACCTTTATTTACCATAAAATTAGTTCGTGTAGGTAAGGTATTTATTTACCTTTATTTCTAATAAAATAAAAGCACTAGTGTACGTTACGACAATATGTAACTCTGCCCCAATATTTCTATTTAATTCTTTACTTTAAGAATTTTATTAATCAATTCGTATCGTAGTTAGTTCCGGTTAATAATATAAATAAAGTATATTAAACACGAAAGTAATATTTTTGTATTTAAAATCAGGAGAGTCAAAACTCACAATCGCAAGCGATCCACATATAGAATGGGAATCAACGAGTTCGCAGATTGGACCCCTGCGGAGCTGGCACGACTGACCGGAGCCATGCCACCCTCGCCCACCACACCACACGTCGGCACACACCCTTTCCCACACACTTTGACGGAAGTGGACAGCATTGTCAAAGAGTTACCTGACAACTTTGACTTGAGATTAGAAGGAATTGTACCTCCGATTAAGAGTAAGTTAAAAATAAGCTTTGTTGAAACATAGTACAAAACAAAGTCGCTGTCGCTGTCTGTCCCTATGTATACTTAAATCTTTGAAACTACGCAACCGATTTTGAAGCGGTTTTTTTTAATAGATAGAGTGATTCAAGAGGAAGGTTCATATGTATAATACATGTACACCCGTGCCAAGCCGGGGCGAGTAGCTAGTCTATATATATAAAATTAATTGCTGTTCGTTAGTCTCGCTAAAACTCGAGAACGGCTGAACCGATTTGGCTAAATTTGGTTTTGAAATATTTGTGGAAGTCCAGGGAAGGAAACGGTGATGAAATATGAAGAAATTGCATGTAAAATAGTAAAAACAACAATTTTATTTTCCCATACAAACGGCTGATACCTGTGAAACAGGGTGCGTTCAGAAATTTATTGCGTAACTAAACTTCAAAAACCTTTGACACATCTTTGAGCAAAAATTTTATAATTTCAAACACAATATAAATCGTTACTGAATAAATAAATAAATAAAAAGAGAATAAAAAAAACCTACAAGAAGGTCATTCACCTTGAAATTGTATGATAACTCATTTTTTATATATTACTTTGTAGATCAACTAAACTGTGGCTCGTGTTGGGCGTTCGCGACCACCGCGACGGTGGAGGCGGCCTCCTCGCGGACGCTCCAGGCACCGCCACCGGACTTGAGCGAGCAGTCACTGGTCGACTGTGCTTGGGGGTCAGTACATCTCCATACTAATATCAAATTCAATTAAAATATCTTTATTCATGTAGGTCTATTACAGACTTATGATATGTCAAATCTACTGTCAGTTGAATGATTTCGAGATGAGAAGAACTGACGAGAAACTCAGCACGTATTTTTTTCAAATGAGGTTATATATAGTTGCAGAAATACGGATTCTGTTTCAAAATCCATTAGAGAAGAATGTAGTGACTACCACAACATATTCAAACAAAAAAAAACTGCGTGTAAGAATCGATTTCACTAGTGGCTGATCAACAATGCTGGCATCTGCACTATGCCTGCGCTAACGATCTACGCGGGCGGGGCTCCAGTGGAGGATGATAAGGGCAGGTCAGTAGCACATCGTGATAAATTCACTAGGGATATATCACAATGGTTTCTAGGAGGTACCCCATGGAGGTCGATCTTTCACGGTACATTGCTAACAATGGGGATTACTAGTTCCTATTACTAACAATCCCATTCCTCTCAGGGGGTTAATACGTTAAAAACATGCCCACCGGTGGGTCACTCCGCAACGAACGTAAATTTACACGTTGGGACACGTGATCACGCGTTGTTTGATATCCCCCCTCGTGTGGGGATCGAATAAAATGCCTAAAAAATAACAACTGTGGTGTCGAGACTGTTGTTTTGTTTCAGGCACTATAACATGGGCTGTAACGGTGGTTATTTGGCGCAGTCATTTGAATATATAATGGAATACGGTATACCTTTAGAAAGTGAATATGGTGGTTACCTGCAAGAGGTAAGTCCTTATTTACACACTCACAATATGTACAATATGATATGGCCAATGTTGTTCTGCCATAGAAATTAATATTGCTATTAAAAAACTGGGGTTTATTGCAGGAGGGTTAAATATATAGAATCATAAAAATATTAAAAAATAACTTTTTATATTTATATAAAAAATATAGAAGCTTTCATCTCTTAGGATTATGAAAAATAGCTTACGTCCTATACTCTTACCTACTGTACATACACACAAAATTTCATAAAAATCTGTCAAGCCATTTAAAAGTTTTGTTACAAATAATGTGACATATATATATATATATATATATATATATATCTGATAACATCTATTTTTCATCCCCCTAAATGATTCCACCCCTAATTTTTTTTTTTGTGACATATATGTATATATACTAATATATATATATTAAATGTAAATCAGTATCACTACATAGTATAAAACAAAGTCGCTGTCGCTGTCTGTGCTCCTGTATGTATGCTTAAATCTTTAAAACTACGCAACGGATTTCTAAGCGGTTTTTTTAAATACATAGAGTGATTCAAGAGGAAGGTTTATATATATAATACATGTATACCCGTACGAAGGCGGGTCGAGTAGCTAGTTACATATAAAGTGTTGAATCTTTGTGAATTGGAACTTTGCAGTTGTGCAGTATCAGTAGACTATATTATATTCCACAATATTATTACACTCTACCACTTATACGGAAAGAGCGTATTACGATATTCGCGTATAGTGGATATAAAATAACAAAATATTTGCAACGTCAACAAAAAGAAAATTAATTTAATAGAACAAACTACCAATCTGAACTAAAGTGTGAATCAAACTGTCTGTTAACTCGAAACCTAAACCAGAGTTGCCTCAGAAACATATATAACGTTTTACAAATTAAAATGAAGTTAATAATTCGATTATTCTTCGGAGCGTGCGGGATTTTCTTCTAAACACTTTTCGTATATAAATAGTGCCATCTAGCGTCAAATAGATAAACTAACGAAACTATAGGCGCATTTTAGTTGCAATTGTTAGCGCTAGATGGCGTGATTATATATATTAACAACCTCTAAATCTTAGCAATATTCTAAACGCGAAAGTTTGTTAGTATGGATGGATATATAGATTGATGGATGTTTGTTATCCTTTCACTTAAAAACTTATGAACTGATTTTGATGACTTTTCAGTATAAATATAATAACACACGCATAACACATGGGCTATAAATTTCATACGAGTGAAACCGAGGGCATAGTTAGTACAAGCACAGATAACATAATATTACATAGCACAAGTATAATTTGTGGACTTATCAGGAAGTGATATGTGATACAAATAAATGTAGTCGTATTTAATGTTTTATATCGAACTAGCTGACCTGTCCTGATGCTGTCCTGTATTAATTATGAATATTGAAATATTTCAAGCAATTTTCTTAATTTTACTTCACATGAAGACCTTCACATACAAATGAAATAAATAAAACGAAATTTCATTGTATAAAATGTAATACAATAACAGACAAAACAAAAAAAGCATAAACGAAATCGGTACAGTCGTTCACAGCTTGTGTCACCAAGGGAAATTGGGATTATTTTTTTTTACATTGCTTATTTAATATTTGCAGGACGGCATATGTCATATAAATAATATGACGTCAACATACAAAATATCAGGTTACACGGCTGTCACAGCACATAGCGGCAGCGCCCTCAAGGTGGCGCTGAACATGTACGGAGCTGTCTCCGCCACCATTCACGCCAGCGATGACATGCTGCTCTACTCCAATGGAGTGTTTTATGATTTCTCGTGGTTGGTATTATTATTAATATATTTAAAAAAAAGGACAATTCACACAGCGCCATCTAGACCCAAGTTCAGATAGCTAAAGCTTGTGTTATGGGTACTAGATAACTGATAAAGCAAGAGCCCACGACGGCCTGACATCTGTATTATTAGTAAATGTGAAAGTTCTTGTATGTGTGTCCCCAACACAGGTAAGAACGGTCTCCAAACATGAAATTTGGATCGTGGTTCCTTTGGCAGGTGTAATTTTTTTATATCAAATTCGAAGTTCCAGAAAAAAATTATTATTTACGTTTTTCTTTTAAAAGTACGATATTTTTCAGCAATAATGAACACCTCAACCACGCTGTCACCGTGGTAGGTTACGGAATCCGGGACGGTGAGGAGTACTGGCTGGTGAGGAACTCCTGGGGCGAACAGTGGGGCGAGGACGGCTACATTCTCATGTCTACTAAAAATAATAATTGCTTGCTTCTGGATGCACCGTACTATCCCATTATATAGGTCATTTTGATTGACTAAATATTTTAATGTTCGAATTTCGTTTTAACGCCATCTAGTTATACTTTTCAGTACTATTAATTAAATCTCCCGCAAAGCACCAAAGCAATGTATAAATAAAATTTATATAATACATACTTGCTAAGTTTTATTCAATGTTGTTCATGTGTATTTTATAAAAAAAAACTCGATCCACCGTATTATCCCGTTATATAGGTCATTTTTTAGTCCATATCTTAATATTCGTATAACATTTGACTAAATGTTTTAATGTTCTAATTTCGTTTTAGCGCCATCTAGTTATATTCTTCAGTACTATTAACTAAATCTCGCCCGAAGCACCAAAGCAATGGATGAATAAAATTTATATAATACATACTTGCTAACTTTTAATAATTGTGACCAATTTTATGAAAAAAAACTTTAACATTATTTATGAAATATCGGAATAAACGTCTCAAGTCACGGGTCGACTGATACAATGTACAATTTGATCGGGAATATACTTTAGACTTAAAAACAGGTATTGGATTTTTTTCTATACTACTGTGGTGACAAACAAGCATACGGCCCATCTGATGGTAAATGGTTACTGTAGCCTATGGACGCCTGAAACACCAGGGGTGTCACGTGCGCGTTGCCGACCCTTAAGAAACCTTAATATACCCTTCTCGAAAAACCCCATGCTGTAGTCTCGTGAGAAAACTTCATCAGGTAGTTCATTCCACAATGTAAGTGTACACGGTAGGAAGCTCCTCTGAAACCGAGCTGTCTGAGACCACTTAGGTTCCAGCGTGTGATGAATACCTTGTCGATGGCGAGCGGTGCGATGGTAAAAGGTATTTATTTTTCATATTATATAGGGTTTAATTTTCAGTAGCCGGATTTTAGTTTCCTTTTTTACTTTATTCAGGATCACCAACAATTATAAATGTATAATTATTTATAGGTAACCATGGCAGTCAAAGGGATCTTACAAAGTTATATAAAAAACTTGTTTTTTATAATTAGAGATTCTTTTTTATATAACTTACATACGTTTTCAATTTATTTAATGTTTGATATTAATAAACTCTAACTCTATTATTTATTACGATACTGATAATCATGAAACCAAAAAATAATGTTTATATTTTGTAATTCAACAATAGAATCGTTAGTAATTTAAAATTCAAAAAACAAAATTTTAAGTTACAGATACATTACCTTAATTTCAGAATTAAGTACCTCAAATCAAATCAAAATATCTTTATTCGCGTAGGTCTATTACAGACTCTTATGATATGTCAAATCTACCGTCAGTTCGAAATGATTTCGAGATGAGAAGAACTGACAAGAAACTCAGCTCGTATTCTTTTCAAATAAATGTTGTACATGTTTACAATAATACAGATTCATTTTTAATGTAAACAAATAAATTAATTGTTTCAATGTACCATGGAAATCATCGTGATAAATTCCTTGTGAATTTGTCACGATGCTCTAACTGACCTGACCTCATCATCCTCCATTGGTGCCCCGTCAGTGTAAACCGTTAGAAGCTTCAGTGGTCAATTTTTAGTTTTTAAACTTCTTTTTATAATTGTTACTCAACTATACTCTATAAATGATAAATTATGATAGACTCGTGTTTTTTTAAATATTAGAATCTGTGATTAGAATCACTTATATATTATTATTTTACAACAGTCTTATATCCATGTTAAAATTATAAATGTGTCTTTGTATTACACTTCCGTGAAATGACTGCACGGATAGCAATGGTATTACGAGGACGGTTTTTTTTTTTTGTGGATGATAATGGAATGGTGCACCCGCCTGCGCTAACGGTTTACGCTGGCGGGGCACCAGTGGAGGATGATAAGACGAGCATGGGGTCAGGTCAGTTAGCCCATCGTGACAAATTCACCAGGAATTTGACACGATGGTTACCAGGGGGAACCGCGTGGAGGTCGACCTGACACGGTACATTGCTAGCAATGGGGTTATCAATCCACATTACTAACAATACCCTTCCCCCCCCCCTACGAGGACGGTTACAAACTAAACTATCTTTTATCTTTAAAAAACAGATATTCTATTGCGATATTATCTTGGGAGGAGGAAAAACAATTACTATGGTCTGTACGCGTATAAATACATTGTTTACAAAATAGCTACTTATGTACTATCAACAGCTGTCTTCTTCATTATGAAGCCCCTTATCAATTCTTATAGCAAACTCGCTGGGCTCTCACTGTTTGCTCTGAACTATGAACAGACCTACATACTATTAGGGTTGCCAACCATACTTTATATTAACGTATCCTACTTTATTTTTGGTTTAATTATACTTTATAATCTACTAGTTACTCGCACCGACTTCGCACGGGCGTACATGTACGATATATATAAACCTTCCTCTTGAATCACTCTATCTATTAAAAACCGCTTCAAAATCCGGTGCGTAGTTTTAAAGACTTAAGCATACATAGGGACCGACAGACAGCGACAGCGACTTTGTTTTATACTATGTAATGATACATATAACAAAAATTGGAGAGTTTATTTGTAATATTGAAATAACCGTTTTTTACTACATGCATAATAATATAAATACGGTACATACCTACACACAAAATAATTTTTTTTACAGTTTTTCTCTGTCTGTTTGTTCCGGCTAATCTTTGAAATGGCTGGACCGATTTTGACGAGACTTTTATTGGCAGGTAACTGATGTAATGAGGAGTAACTTAGGCTACCTTTATTTTAGAAAAAAATCTTTCATTTTAGAAAAATAAAGTTAAAGTCCACGCGGAGTACTGCTAGTTTTACATAAAGTATGCAAAAATACTTTATTTTCAACCTTTACTGTGATGCGTAAAACAAAATACTCATTATGGGTACTTAACGATTTGTAATCACTGAACGTAATGTTAAGACGTCAATTGTGAGTTGTTTTAGCACAGCTCTAGTGTTAAACACATACAAACATACGTTTAAAATGAAAAAAAAAAACTTCATTTTCCTATCCAAACCAGTTTATATGTTGTTTTAGTTAAAAAAAAACTGGCAACCCTATATACATTCCACCCCCAGTCCCGGGCCGCCCCTCTGGCAGACCGCGTTGAGCGCGCGCCGTGAACGCTCGTTACATCCTCGTTTCTACAATGAAATTCAGCTACTGAACAAAAACACTGTGATTCGTTTAAAAATGTGGAAGTATAATGTTATATTTGTGATGTTCCTGGCCATCTCCCTCGTTGTTGGTAAGTCGTAATGTTGTATTGCATTAGTTAATATTATTTCGAGTTTCATTCGTAATATGCGTCGAGTAACATGTTAAACAAAGAGTGGTTATTAGATAATAAAATGAATGAAATAAACGCTGTATAAATTAATAATTTCAAATACAAATCAGGGAGATCAATATGCGTACATTAAAATATGATTTTTATGGATAATCTGTACATATAAATAAAATTGGTGTGTCTGTTTGTAATATTGAAATAACCGTTTTTAACTACATGCATGTGAATATAAAAACGGTACATACACCAAAATGACATTTTTTATTTGTACAATTTTTGTCTGTGTCCTGTCTGTTTGTTCCGGCTACTCCCTGAAATGGCTGGACCGATTTTGAGGGGACTTTCGTTGGCAGGTAGCAGATGTAATAAGGAGTAACTTAGCTACTTTTATTTTAGAAAGATAAAGTTAGATTCCACGCGGACGAAGTCGCTGGTACAGCTATAATATAATAAATTTAATATTCAGTAAGTGATATATAATAAGATCGCTTAATATTCAATACGTCTTCCGGGCTGAGATGATGATGATGAAGTGATATAAATGCCCTATATAATTTAATAATTTTAAATATATATCAGGGAAATCAATATGGGTATATTCAAATATGATTTTTTATGAATAATTTTTAATAAACTATCGGTATTGTATTCGTTACCAACATTAATACGTGAAGATAAAACGTTGTAGCCCTTTTTACGAAAATTACGCTGACTGAGGAGTATGTAATTCTGCACACTTATCTATACATATAAATAAAATTGGAGTGTCTGTTTGTAATATTGAAAAAACCGTTTTTTTACTACATGCATATGAATGTAAATACGGTACATATACCAAAATAACATTTTGTATTTGTTACTAGCTGTACTTGCAACTGCGTCCGTGTGGAATTTAACTTTATTTTTCTAAAATAAAAGTAGCCTAAGTTACTCCCTATTACCTGCCAAAAAGTCCCGTCAATATCGGTCCAGCCATTTAAGAGACTAACCGGAACAAACAGACAGACAAAAATTGTAAAAAATGTTATTCTGGATGCATATGAAGGCATGTAGTAAAAAGCGGTTATTTCAATATTACAAACAGACACTCCTATTTTATATATATTGAGAAATCTATTTTAATATTGAATTGAAGAAAATTAAATGTAGTTTCGTAACAATATTGCGTCACAGTTAACAACTCTGATTGGATTATTTCCGTCAAAGATTCCATTTCTCTGTTTCCAAATAACTTCTTTGTAATCTTGAGTTACTGTTTTCAAATGTAACTGACAGTTAATCCCCGAGGTGGTTCTTCAGTTATATTAAACTAAATGTTATATGCCTATTTTCCTTTGATTACGCATATATATATACTAGCTATTCCCGCGACTTCGTCCGCGTGGAATTTAACTTTATTTTTCTAAAATAAAAGATTATTTCTAAAACAAAAGTAGCCTAAGTTACTCCTTATTACATCAGTTACCTGCCAATAAAAGTCCCGTCAAAATCGGCCCAGCCATTTCAGAGATTAGCTGGAACAAACAGACAGACAAACAAAAATTGTAAAAAATGTAATTTTGGCGTATGTACCGTATTTATTATATACTAGCTTTTGCCCGCGGCTTGGCTCGCGTTAATTTATCCCCTTAGGGGTGGAATTTATCAAAATCCTTTCTTATGGGATGCCTACGTTATAGTAGCTTTATGCATGCAAAGTCTCAGCCCGATCGGTTTAAAATTGACAAATTTTCATGCAAACTTTCATCCCCTATTTTATCCCCTTGGGGGTAGAATTTATCAAAATCCTTTCTTAGCGGATGCCTACGTCATATTATCTACCTGCATGCCAAATTTCGACCACTACGTCAGTCACCTTTGAGTTATATATCTTTATATTCATATGCATGTAGTAAAAACCCGTTATTTCAATATTACAAACAGACACTCCAACTTTATTTATACGTATAGATATAGGTATGCGAGTTCTCCAAGTATATATTACATTACCAAATACAATTTCCACAACATCAGTACTTTGTCGTAGAGTTTAATATACAGTTGCCAACCGTCCTGTTTTCCCAGGACATGTCCTAGTTCTTGACGTGTCCCGGGAAGTCCTGAATAGATATTTGTCATCGTCCTGGGTTTTTAAAATACGCGCGCCTCTTAATTACTGGTGGTCAACAGTACAATTTTATCAAATACTGTTTATTAAGAACCTGATTATATTAATTACTTGAATTTACTACACATTAATATAACTATTGCAACACTATTACTGCGTTCTGTTATTAGAATAGAATAGAATAGAAAATCATTTATTCGAATAAACTTACATTGTAGCACTTTTGAATTGTCATCACATTTTTTTTATCTACCGCTCATTCGGAAAGCTCTCATCATAAGAAGAACGAGCAAGAAACTTGCGTGATGCTCTTTTAAATAATCCTTGTAAGTTTACATTTACAAGTCGAAACGTGTGAATACAAACTACCAACCAGCACTAATTCATTAGGGTCAAATATAAATCATAAAATTGGAGTGTCTGTTTGTAATATTGAAATAACCGTTTTTTACTACATGCATATGAATATAAATACGGTACATACACCAAAATAACATTTGTTTACAATTTTTGTCTGTCTGTCTGTTTGTTCCGGTTAATCTCTAAAATGGCTGGACCGATTTTGACGGGACTTTTTTATTACTTAGCTGATGTAATAAGGAGTAACTTAGGCTACTTATATTTTAGAAAAATTCGCTAATTAACTATTTAACTTTTTTTTTATACTATGATGGTGGCAATTTAGCATACGGCCTATCTGATGGTAAATGGTTACCGTAGCCCATGAACGCCTGAAACACCAGGGCGACTTTTATTTTAGAAAAATAAAGTTGAATAGCTAGTATACAATAAGATTAAATCAGTCGTAGTGATAAGAGCAGACCAGTCCCTACAAGCAGCACTCGTTCAGTGCAGTTTCAAACTGGATAGTCCTAGTTTTTCTGAACTTTCAATCCTAGTTTCTTAAATTTGCTCTTGGCAACCCTAATTTAATCAAATGAACTTGAATCCCGTCTCAGAAACTCAGCGAAACATCCGTTTGTGCCGCTTCTAAACAAATTATTCGATTCATATTTGTCTTTGAAACTAACGTGAAGGCTAATCGGGAGTAATGAATAGAATAGAATAGAATAGAAAATCATTTATTCAAATAAACTTACATTGAAGCACTTTTGAATAGTCATAACATTTTTTTTTTAACCTACCGCTCATTCGGAATGCTGTCTCATCACAAGAAGAACAAGCAAGAAACTTGTGTGTTGCTCTTTTAAATAATTTATTCTTACTTACAATTTAAGTTTAAGTGTGTGAATACAAACCACCGATTAGCACTAATTCAATGAAATAATAAAATAGAAAAAAAACATTATATAATAAGTCATTGTGATTAGAGCAGACCAGTCCACACAAGCAGCACCCGTTCACGAGTATGACGGATGAGCCAGCCACCACTGCGCTCGACCATATTTTAGGGAGCCCAATGACCCGGCCCACCACGCCGCCACAAGTCTGGACATTTTAGTGAGCATGACTACTCAAAACACCAGACCACGTCATAGCTACTCGCCATCTGATACTACTTGCCATCTGATGTTTGAAGAAGACTTTAGAATGAAGACTTCATTATATATTGATTTTGTATGAGAGACGTGGCTAGCATGACTTCACGTAAAATAGAGGCTTCGAAGCTGATTCGAAAATGAAATGAAATGAAACGAAACGAAACGAAAAGAAATGAAATTTAATGAAATTTATTTGCGTACTAGCTGTTCCCGCGACTTCGTCCGCGTGGAATTTAACTTTATTTTACTATAATAAAAGTAGTTGTGATGAGACAGCTTTCCGAATGAGCGGTAGATAAAAAGAAATTGTTATGACTATTCAAAAGTGCTTATATTAATTTTTTTTTGAATAAATGATTTTCTATTCTATTCTATTTCTATTGCTCACGAGTGTAATATATGTGGATAGTTCACACAGTTATATATCTGTTGGTTAATTTAAGAGCCATGCTCTTGTCGGAGGAGCTCCCACTATCTTCCACGATCTTCTATCACTCTTTTTAGCTGTTGATACGACACTCCAACTTTTTCTTTAACTTACTTGATATAGCTGTGTCTTTGTCTTCCCCTTCCTCTCTTTCCATCTATTTTTCCTTTAATAATCTATACATAAAAATAAAATTGGAGTGTCTGTTTGTAATATTGAAATAACCGTTTTTTACTATATGCATATGTATATAAATACGGTACATACACCAAAATGTCACTATTTACAATTTTTATTTGTCTGTCTGTTTGTTCCGGCTAATATCTGAAATGGCTGGACCGATTTTGACTGGACTTTTTTGGCAATTAGCTGATGTAATAAGGAGTAACTTAGGCTACTTTTATTTTAGAAAAATAAAGTTAAATTCCACGCAGACGAAGTCGCGTGTACAGCTAGTTACCAAATATAATTAAATAACTTATCTTTATTAGAAACTGCTTAAAACCAAGTGACGACATGAAACCGAAATTAAAAGGAAAAATTCACTTCGTCGGAGTCTTTTGTAAGAAAAAAAAACCAAACAGTTTTATAACTCTCTCGCCTTGATTTACATGAAAAACTCATTCATTTCAACTTCCGAGTGGACATTAAAAGCTTAAGGCGGTACAGTCAGCTGGATAGTAGTCTGTCCGTCAACATAATTTATTCCGCCGCCGAGTGTACTTAGGTTAATTTAAATAAGAAAATACGGGCCTGGTTCGGTTAATGTTACGGATTTAGGAGTTAACAATTTAGGGGAAATAATTTATAACTACCGCCACGCGCTCTTAGACACGAAAAAAGTTATACGCAAAATGATTTTCGTTCATTTCAACAGATTTGAGTAAAGAGGAGCTCCTATTACTAACTAGCTGTAAACGCGACTTCGTCCTTGTGGAATTTTCCTAAAATAAAAGTAGGTTAAGTTACTCCTTATTACATCAGCTACCTGCCAAAAAAAGTCTTGTCAAAATCGGCCTAGCCATTTCAGATTAGCCGGAACAAACAGACAGACGGATAAAAATTGTAAAAATGTTATTTTGGTGCATGTACCGTATTTAGATTCATATGCATGTAGTAAAAAACGGTTATTTCAATATTACAAACAGACACTCCAATTTTATTTATATGTATAGATGTATAGATAAATGATATTCTATTCTATTCTATTCTATTCTCTAAGGCTGTATGAGTAATACATCCAGAGCCGTTATTGAGTTTCAGCGTATTGTTTGTGAACACAACAATCAAGAACTGAGTTATCACTCGATGGTTTATACATCAAACCTTCACAAATCTTCAGCAAGGTCACGGGAAGCCTCCATTGTACCTGAACATAATAGCTTGGAAGCTCCATAGGGATGAGATGCTACAACAATATATTTTTAACATTTATCGATATCGAATTATAATTAAATATATGCGTAACTTCGACTGCAGTTTTAGCCAAACTGAAGAGGAAACGCCAGTACACATCCTATGTGGTTGTAGCCCACTCATGCATAAACGAAATATCTCCTTTGGAAAGTTTACACTCTATCCTGAGGAGATAAAAACCATCGCTCCTAAGAATATCCTTCAATTCTTGTCCCTAACGGGTCTATGTAGCGAACTTTGAAAAGGGCGAGCACAATAGATCTATGTAGGTCGCAGTGCTACAGGTCTTAACATCTGACAATACCCAACCCCCCAATAAAAAAAACTTCGTCTGTAACACAATTACTGGCCATTTATCATTATACTAGCTACTCGCCCCGGCTTCGCACGGGTGTACATGTATAATACATGATATAAAACTTCCTCTTGAATCACTCTATCTATTTAAAAAAATCGCTTCAAAATCCGTTGCCAAGTTTCAAAGATTTAAGCATACAATAGGGACGGACAGACAGCAACAACGACTTTGTTTTATACTATGTAATTTTAGCCTACATACTATTCTGATGTATGAGCTATATTATTGCAAAGTTTCATTAAAGTCCGTTCAGTAGATTTTGTTTGAAATAGTAACAAACATTCATCCATCTATCCAACCATAGCTTTACATCCGATGGTCGCGAGTTCGATTCCTCGAACGGCACACATATGTATTCGTGAGTATGATTTTTTGTATCGGTCTGGGTGTTTTCTATGTATAATATGTATGTATTTACGAAAAAAATATCTATGTATATGTATCAGTTGTCTAGTACCCATAACACAAGCTGCAGCTATCTTAACTTGGGTCTAGATGACGCTGTGTGAATTGTCCTGAGATTATTATTACTATTATTATTCTCACTATCGTCTCACTCTCTCAGCTTTTGCTGGTTTTTTTTCACACTTACGGGCTGAAACCGAGTAAGTGCAGTGTGTGTGTGTGTATTATTATTATTTTTTCTTTATATATTATTATATATCTCCCTTTGTTGGGGTAATAGACTTATCATTGCGGGTAACAATCACCAAACAATGACAGTATAAATGATGAATGATGAGGATGGAGAATTATTAAGTGGAAGACAAAATTTTGCGGTCTATTCTACAAGTATTACAGCTTTTTGGAGAAGTATGAAAGTAATAGTCCAAGAGCCCACGACGGCCAGACATATGTCTTATTAGTAAACGTGAAAGTTCTTGTATGTGTGTCCCAGTGTCTGGCAATGAGCAGAGCAAGTTATAATACTGTTACGAGCAATATGTGAAAAAATGGAGTATCTTAAAATAACGAATTTGATATGAAATTGTACACACCGTTGTTACCCAATATACGGTGTCATTGAGCCTGGTAGGATGACAGAACCTACAAAACTGTCTGGCAATTTAAGAAACACAGTCTAATAGTTCTCTCAATAATATATATAAATTTCAGCTTTATTAAAATAACGTAAGTTTATTTATAAAATAATATAGTTTAGGGGGTCCGGCGGGGGGTTGCAACCACACTAAGTGTCTGGCAATGGACAGCGCAAGTTATAATAATGCTACGAACAATATATGAAAAAATGGAGTTTCTTAAAATAACGAATTTGATATGAAATTTTTTACACTTTTGTTACCTGCCAAAGGAACCACGATCCAGGTTTCATGTTTGGGGATCGTTCTCACCTGTGTTGGGGACACACATACAAGAATTTTCACGTTTACTAAAATGACGTATGTCTGGCAGTCATGGGCTCTTGGGTTATAAGTGGGTCAAGTTGTAATATCTTGAAGCTGGTGTGTAGGGATGCTGGGATGACACCTGTGGACAAGATAATAATTGGTAGAGTTTTCACTGTTTCTACCTGACATTGTATTTTTAGTTCTTTTGCCAGATCATTATATTTAGCAATTTTTTCTGTATGTGTTTGTAAAAGATTATATGTGTTTGGTATTGCAATATCTATAATATAAACTATTTTATTTTTCTTCTCATGTAGTGTTATATCTGGTCTGTTGTGATGTACAGTTTTGTCTGTTATTATAGTCCTGTCCCAATACACCCTGTACCCGGGAGAGTCGAGTACTGTCTGCGGGGTGTATTTATACGAGGCTATTTTTTCGGTGATTAATGGATATTTAGTGGCTAAATCTTGATGTACTTGATACAATCTTTCATCTCCTCTTTCAACCCCTTACAACCCTTTTTTCGCTTCACCCTAGTTTCG
The DNA here is from genome assembly GCF_030625045.1 of Achroia grisella. Taxonomy (NCBI): domain Eukaryota; kingdom Metazoa; phylum Arthropoda; class Insecta; order Lepidoptera; family Pyralidae; genus Achroia; species Achroia grisella. The sequence goes on along the minus strand of NW_026712984.1, from coordinate 8,725,605 downwards.
CTTCCTATGTCCTTTCTCAGGATCTAGACTATTTGTACCAAATTTTATTTATATAGGTTCAGTAGTTTTGACGTGAAAGTGAAACAGATAGACAGAGTTACTTTTGCATTTATAATATTAGTAACGATAACAAAATATATACATAAAAGTTTCGTATATTTGTCAGTTAGTTTTTTCGATGGCAAATTCTACAAACACACAAGTAAAACCACAAAGTGGAGGCTATAATATTGTGAATTATTGAACCGTACACAGTCGGCCGGGGTTCATTATTATTATTATTATTCTTTTTTCCTTTTTTTTCTCTTCTTTTATGGATTTAAAAGAAGGTAATACTCACCTACACGGGCCTTAGCCAAGTGTGAGAGAGGTTGTGCTGGGTGAAGATATGTTTTGGATGGTGTTTTGGGTACAATACCCGTAGAAGAAAGTACAATAGGTACAGTATGTACAGTATCAGCTCGCCGTTGTGTTCTTACCTCTATTGCAAGATCCTGATATTTTGAGACTTTATCTGAAATGGTAGATTGTATGTTGTGTGTGTTAGGTACAGCTATATCTATAAGATATACTGTGTTAGAGTTTTTGTCATGTAATGTGATATCTGGCCTATTGAAGTGTACTGTCTTGTCTGTGAGAATGGTCCTATCCCAGTATAGTTATTATTATTATTATTATTATTATTATTATTATTATAGCTCGATAGAATTTAATCGATATGTATTCATCCCATCACTATTTACATTCTATACACAATTTTCTTCTTTTGTTGCCGCGTCGGGATAAAACGACGTTTTGTGTCTCAAAGTAGGTATATATTTGTCCATGTTGAGATGAATGAATTACTCAGTTCAGTCGGTTACAAATAGAGTTGGTAGATTTTTTTTCAGCCTATAACGGGCAAACAACTAAATAGACTCAAAAATATACGAGAATTTATTTTTTTATCCGGCACATATAAAAAATAAATTATATGTAGTGACCGGAAGACGCAGAGTGGGCTGTCCAAACCACTGGACGGATCGGGCTGAAATTTGGCATGCAGGTAGATGTTATGACGTAGACATCCGCTAAGAAAGGATTTTGATTAATTCTACCCCCAAGGGGATAAAATAGGGGATGGAAGTTTGTATGAAACTTTGTCAATTTTAAACCGATCGGGCTGAGACTTTGCATGCATAAATCTATGACGTAGGCATCCCCTAAGAAAGGATTTTGATAAATTCCACCCTTAAGGGGATAAATTAACGAGCGAAGCCGCGGGCATAAGCTAGTGCAATTATAATCGTAATTAAAAACTGTCATCAACTCTCTTTTTATTAAATTATGGGAACGAACGTTGCGTGCGTGAGTATTTTAGTGTATTTATAATAAAAAACGGAACACGATTCGATACGGGACTGAGTCAGTCCCGCTGGGACATTTTGAACTAAGCCTAAAATACGGGACGTCCCGGGAAATGCGGGACATCTGGCAACGCTAGTTACAAAACTGTTTGTGAGAGAGATGTTTGTGTGGGAGCGTGAGGGGGCTCTCTGTCACAAAGTGTTTTGTGGCGGGAGGCTGTAAGTGCTGTAACCCTGGGATACAATAGATCTCTTATTAATGTTTGTTGAGTTGTTCAAGTCATTGTTACAATTAATTATCTATAAATAAAATAATAACATATAAATAAAATTGGAGCGTCTGTTTGTAATGTTGAAATAACCGTTTTTTACTACATGCATATGAATATAAATACGGTACATACACCAAAATAACATTTTTTACATTTTATGAGTCTGTCTGTTTGCTGCTATTCTCTAAAAGGGCTGGACCGATTTCGACGGGACTTTTTTTAGAAAAATTAAGTTAAATTACACGCGGACGAAGTCGCGAGAACAGCTAGTACTAAATATAGTATAAAAATTCCTCTCGAATCACTCTATCTATTAAAAAAAAACCGCTTTCAAAATCCGTTGCATAGTTTTAAAGATTTAAGCATACATAGGGACAGATAGCGAAAGCGACTTTGTTTTATACTATGTAGTGATTTATTCTATAAAAATACAAATTTATTTAAGTAAATATATAGGATAAACTGGCAACACTAGTTCAGAATGATATATGCGACAAATGAAGCTGACGGCACGTTTTTACGGAACGAACAGTTGGGGATATTGGAAAGAAATTGTCCGTTGGTTGATTGGTGAAGCCCAGTTTTTGTCCGAGTGGCTTAGTTGACCGTTACTCGGCGAAAAAGGTAAAAGAAAGAAAGAAAAGAAAAAGAAAGAAAGAAAAATATTTCATTCAGTGTGACCTTGGTAACCTAGCGGTTTATATACCGCCTTACTTCCGATAGTATCGGGTTCGAGTCTTCGCGCGGTACAAACATTTGTATTCATGAGTATGTATGATTGTTTGTATCGGTCTGGGTGTTTTCTCTGTAAAATATGTATGTATTTACAAAAAAAATATCTACGTATATGTATCAGTTATCTAGTACCCATAACATAAGCTTTAGCTTACTTTACTTGGGTCTAGATGGCGCTGTGTGAATTATCCTGAGATTATTATTGTTATTACAACAAAACTAAAGAGTTTGTTTGAACGCACTAATCTTAGGAACTACCGGTTCGAATTGAAAAATTCTTTTATTTTTGGATAGTCCATTTGTCGAGGAAGGCTTTAAGCTATATAACATTACGCTACGACCAATAGGAGCGGAGCTGCAATGAAAAATATTGTAAAAACGGGGAAAATTTTCTATATTTGAGAGTTTCCAATCGCGATAGCGTTTTTGACAACCACGCGAACGAAGTCGCGGGCATAGCTAGTCTATACAAAGATTACTTATTGCTATACTACATTGGTTCAATAGTTTTAGCGTGAATGCGGTACAGACAGACCGACAGAGTTGCTTTCGCAATAAAATTGGAGTGTCTGTTTGTAATAATGAAATAATCGTTTTTTATTATATGCATATGAATATAAATATGGTGCATACACCAAAATATCATGTTTTACAATTTTTGTCTGTCTGTCTGTTCCGGCTAATCTCTGAAATAGTTGCACCGATTTTGACGGGACTTTTATCGGCAGGTAGCTGATGTAATAAGGAGTAACTTAGGCTACTTATATTTTAGAAAAATTCGCTAATTAACTATTTAATTTTTTTTTTATACTATGATGGTGGCAATCAAGCATACGGCCCATCTGATGGTAAACGGTTACCGTAGCCCATGAACGCCTGAAACACCAGGGGTGTCACGTGCTTTGCCGACCCTTAAGAAACCTTAATATACCCTTCTTGAAAAACCCCATGCTGTAGTCTCGTGAGAAAACCTCGGCAGGTAGTTAATTCCACAAACTTCTTTAACTTCCACGCAAACGAAGTCTCGGGTACAGCTAGTATGTAAGTAAATCTGTATTTGCAGCTGTATCTACTTGTGGAAGTCTAGAAAAACTGTGAAACATGTAAAAACAGTGCAGAAACGAAGCGGAAAGTGTTGTTACGTGGTAGAGTTACGTGCGCTCCACGGCTCTGGGAAAACTGCAGTCGACACTGACTATTAGTTCATCGAACGGTTACCATACAATAATGGTACAAACCAGGGCTGACCAATCTTTTTAATCGACGGGCCATATTTTGTTTCCGGCCGCACATAAATACATGTAAATAAAATTGCAGTGTCTGTTTGTAATATTGAAACAACCGTTTTTTACTACATGCATATGAATATAATTACGGTATATACACCACAATAACATAAAAATAACATTTTTTACAATTTTTGTCTGTCTGTCTGTTCCGGCTAATCTCTGCAATGGCTGGACCGATGTTGACGGGACTTTTTTGGCAGGTAGCTGATGTAATAAGGAGTAAATTTGGGCTACATTTATTTTAGAAAAATAAAGTTAAATTCCACGCGGACGAATTCGCGGGTACAGCTAGTAGTCAAAAACTTTTGCATTTATAATATTAGTAAGATATTGATGGAAGAAAGTAGAAAAAATATATTCAATCAATTAAAATATAACTTCAAACATATTTAACAGGTGGTAAGCGGGTCGCAGGCCGCGAGTTGTTCATCCCTGCTACAAACGATGTTCTAGATACTTCCAATTGTATATTCAATCTGTAATTCCGCCATTCGTATTACACTATCACAGTAATATGTGTATAGCAGGTGACAAACGAGCATGCGGCTCACCTGATGGTAAGTGATTACCGCCGCCCATGTGCACCCGCAACACCAGGGGAATAGCAAGTACGTTGTCGGCCTTTTAAAAAGGAATAAGCTCTTTTCTTGAAGGTTTCAATAATAATAATAATCTCAGGACAATTCACACAGCGCCATCTAGCCCCAAGTTAAGCTAGCTAAAGCTTGTGTTACGGGTACTAGACAACTGATACAAATACATAGATTTTTTTTTCGTAAATACATACATAAATATATACTATGCAAATACATAGAAAACACCCAGACCGATACAAACAATCATACCCATTAATACAAATGTTTGTGCCGTGCGAGGAATCGAACCCGCGACCATCGGACGTAAAGCGGCGTGCTAGACCGCTAGACCACCGAGGTCGTCGTTTCAATATCGTATCAGTTCGGAAATGTCTTGTCTAAATGTCTAACATTAAATGAAAATCCAGTGCCTGAAGAATTATTGCCATGCACGCTCGTCTTCAAGTAATCGTTTAGTGAGTAATAGACTTTGCTCAGTAAATATGATTTAACAGATATTTTAAATTTATTTAGTGGCTCTGACAATAAAAACCTTTTTAAAATATGATTTAACAGATATTTTAAATATATTTAGTGTCTCTGATATTAAAACTTTTTTTAAATATGATTTAACAGATATTTTAAATTTATTTAGTGGCTCTGACAATAAAAACCTTTTTAAAATATGATTTAACAGATATTTTAAATATATTTAGTGTCTCTGATATTAAAAACCTTTTTTTAAATATGATTTAACAGATATTTTAAATTTATTTAGTGGCTCTGACAATAAAAACCTTTTTAAAATATGATTTAACAGATAATTTAAATATATTTAGTGTCTCTGATATTAAAAACCTTTTTTAAATATGATTTAACAGATATTTTAAATATATTTAGTGGCTCTGATATTAAAAACCTTTTTTTAAATATGATTTAACAGATATTTTAAATTTATTTAGTGACTCTGACAATAAAAACCTTTTTAAAATATGATTTAACAGATATTTTAAATATATTTAGTGTCTCTGATATTAAAAACCTTTTTTTGGCAGAGGATTGTGGAATCAGCTGAAATAACCTAAAATTTGCGCTGACCACGATATCGCCCTACATGCTACCAACATAATAATATACTCGGTCTTTAGACCTTTACACGATGTCCGTTTCGACATATCTCAATTCGCTCGGGTCCAGACCAGGGCTGCCAACTACTAATAATAATATATTTTTTTTTATTTAACTTTAATGCACAAAAACAATGTGTACATATGGCGGACTTAATACTTTGCGGCGTTATCTACCAGGCAACCATGAGTGGAGCAGAGAAAGATTGTTGGCGGTGCACTAATATAAGTTGGCGGTGCAATAATGTAATAATAACATTGCAAATAAACTGGCTTTTAAAAGAAAAAGTAATTCAATTGAGTTTCTTGCCAGTTCTTCTCAATTGGATCTATATACTGAACTGGACGGTAGGGAAAAAATTTGACGTTCATAAGCGGCTAAAATGTCCTACGTGAATAAATGAAATTGAATCTTGAATCTCAGGACAATTCACACAGCGCCATCTAGACCCAAGTTAAGCTAGCTAAAGCTTGTGTTATGGGTACTAGATAACGGATACAAATACATAAATATTGTTTCGTAAATACATACATATTATACATGGAAATCACCCAGACCGATATAATCGACTCATGACTACAAAATTTGTACCGTGCGAGGAATCAAACCCACGACCATCGGACGTAAAGCGGTGTGCTAAACCGCTAGACCACCGAGGTCGTCATAGTAATAATAACGCAAATATCTTCGTATAACGAGATTTCTCTTAAGGACAAAGGAAGGCCGAAAAAGAGATGGATGGACTGTGTGAAAGATGATATGGTAAGAAAAGAAGTAAATAACGAGATGACTGCGAACAGGGATGAATGGAAGAGAAAAACATATTACGACTACTACAAATCAATGGGATAAGGAATAAGCAGATGATGAGAGTGATTCAAGAGGTTTATATGTATAATACATGTACACCCGTACAAAGCCAGGGTGGGTAATTTCTTTTAATTCTTTCGCGCAAAAACTACTGAGCGGATTATGATGAACTAGATGTGCCTGCGAATTCGTTCACGTAAATTATCGATACTTCCATGTAACCTTTCATTTCCCCTTTCAACCCCATACAACCCTTTTTGGATTAAAAATCGTTATTTACTCCCTTACATCTTCCTTAGGATATGCTCTTCATTCCCGTACATGTCCATACCACGATAGACGATTACTCTTCAACCTCTCCGACACCGGCGCCACTTTCATACTTCCTCTAATGTATTCAATCTTTATTTTGTCTATCCTTGTCACACCATCACCTCTTGAATCACTCTATCTATTAAAAAAAACCGCTGCAAAATCGGTTGCGTAGTTTTAAAGATTTAAGCATATATAGGGACAGACAGCGACAGCGACTTTGTTTTATACTATGACTAGCTGATACAGCAAACGTTGTTTTGCCATAAAAATTGCTATTTTAAAAGGGGTTGGTGATAAAGGGGTCAAAATTTAGGGTTGTATGTATTTTTAATGCCATATTATAAATAGATAAAAAAAATTGTCCAAATAATAAAAAAAAAATGTTAAGGATGGTAAACATTATCACATAGGGCTATGAAAAATAGATAGTAGCCGATTCTCATACCTACTGAATATGCATGTAAAATTTCATAACAATCAGTCAAGTCGTTTCGAAGGAGTATGGTAACTAACATTGTGATACGAGAATTTTATATATAAGACTAGCTTTTGTCCGCGAGTTCGCTCGCGTTAATTTTCATACAAAGTTTCATACGAATTTTTATCACCTATTTTATCCCCTTGGGGGTAGAATCAATCAAAATCCTTTCTTAGCGGATGCCTACGTCATAACATCTACTTGCATGCCAAATTTCAGCCCGATCCGTCCAGTAGTTTGGGCTGTGCGTTGATAGATCACTATGTCAGTCACCTTTGAGTTATATATATATATATAGATATTATATTAGATACTTAATAATGATAAATTGTGTAATTTTCCGGCTAAAACTGCTATGTCGTGTAATAGTATTTTAGGAATGGGACCTAGAATATATAATAATCTTCCAAGGGCATTAAAATCTATTGGTAGTATCCATCAATTTAAAACTGCTCTTAGAAATATACTGATTGGTAAAACTTACTACACGGTTGGTGATTTCCTGACTGATACATTGCCGTTTAGACAATTGATTAATAACTATCGGTATGATGACGTAGTACAGTGATTTTATTTCATTAAACATTAATTGTACCTACAATTTGAAATTTTGCACGCCTCTTACGAGGTTAATGTACGGATCCCAACAACATATTTTTAACACCTTATTGTTTACCTAGATTTGGCAAATAAAGTATTATTATTATTATTATTATTACATATATATATATATATATTTATTATATCTCCCTTTTTACGGGGGTAATATATTCAAACACGCGGGCCTTAGCCAAGCATGGATGAGTTATGTGATGAAGATAGAAATTTTCTGACTATTCGGCATGTGTTTAGTATGACTTTTTGTAATAGGTCTATTGTAGATGTGCAACGTGTCTAGGTGTTTGTTCAGACTTTTTGGTATAACTCCTGTGGATGACAAAACTATGGGTACTATGTGGATGGTGTGTGCTTTCCATTGTTTTTTTAATTCTATTGCTAGATCTGTGTGCTTTGTTAGTTTTTCATTGACTGTGCTTTGTATATTGTGTGTGTTTGGGATGGCTATATCTACAAGATATACTTTTTTATTGATTTTGTCGTGTAATGTTATGTCTGGTCTATTGTGATGTACAGTTATTATTATTATTATTATTATTATTATTATTATTATTAGATTTTTTCTATTTTTCTTCCTGAATATTGTAAGGTCAACCCTGGTAGAAACAGGCACAACGGGTCCGCAGAGAGTCGATAACGCTCGCAGTTGATGTTATTAGCAACTTCACTGAAGTATCCCAATCTGTAGGAAGGGACGTGGACCGCAATATGTAGAGGCTTACCCCAATTCAGCAATAAAATATCTAGATCTTGGGAGAAACGTCTTACGTAAGGATGTAGAATAGTTAATTATTCTTAGGAATTGTTCGACATGATGCCGACGGCCACCTTTTACCATCGCACCGCTCGCCATCGACAGGGAATTCATCACACCCTGGAGCCTAAGTAGTCCCGAACAGTGCGGTTTCAGAGGATCTTCCTCCCGCGTACACTTAGATTGTGGAATGAACTTCCCACGAGACTACAGCATGGGGTTTTTCAAGGGTATATTAAGGTTTCTTCGACAATGCGAAAACACCCCTGGTGTTTCAAGCGTCCATAGGCTACGGTAACCATTAACCATCAGATGGGCCGTATGCTTGGTTGCCATCATCGTAGTATTAAAAAAAAACTTGTATACAGTTGCCAACCGTCCTGTTTTTCCAGGACATGTCCTAGTTCTTGAAGTGTCCCGGGAAGTCCTGAATAGATATTTGTCATCGTCCTGGATTTTTAAAATACACACGCCTCTTAATTACTGATTGTCAACAGTACAATTTTATCAAATACTTTTTATTAAGAACCTGATTATATTAATTACTTGAATTTACTACACATTAATATAACTATTGCAACACTATTACTGCGTTCTGATTTTAAACTGGATAGTCCTGGTATAATGAACTTTCAATCTGGTTTTTTAAATTTGGGCTTGGCAACCCTAAATTAAATTTAAGTAATTGTGCCCGTGGTTTTACTTGCGTGAAATTTATAGCCTATATGTTATTCTGATGGATAAGCTATGTTACTGTCCCGTCAAAATCGGTCCAGCCATTTCAGAGATTAGATGGAACTAACAAACCGTAGACAAACAGCCAAAAATTCTAAAAAATGTTATTTTGGTATGCATGTAGTAAAAAACGGTTATTTCAATGTTACAAACAGACACTCCAATTTTATTTATATGTATACCTATACACTGTTATCTTTTGGACTTCGATTTGACAGTTGTATTATATATGCCATCTCTTCCAACTCATTGGTAGCTCCATAAATCAATATGTGACAAATATATAGGATTTAGTTGCTATCTGTTAAATCATATTTACTGAGCAAAGCCTATTACTCACTAAACGATTACTTGAATGAGGAGCGTGCATGGCAATAGTTGTTCATGCACGGGATTTTCATTTATTGTTAGACATAGACACCTATATAATTATACATTGTAAATAAACTGGCTTTTAAAAAAAAGTAATTCAATTGAGTTTCTTGCCAGTTCTTCTCAATTGGATCTATATACCGAACGGTAGAGAAAAATATTAATACAAAAATCGACGTTCATAAGCGACTAAAATGTCCTACATTAATAAATGATTTTTTACTTTATTTGATCAGGATATTATTTTAGTTTTTGTAGCTGGAACATACTCATGATCTATAAAAATAAATAAAATAAAGTAGAATACATTATTATAAATTGTAGAATCGAACGAGATAATTTTTATTTGTTTTAGTTCCTAAGCGTTTAGTTTTATATGTTATTCTACATCTCGCTGTTAAGATTTCTTTTTGAGTAGATATAGTCTTTTCATAATTATTAATAAAAAATACATCGACTGCCCAATCCCACCCGAACCCGCTTATAGTCAGTGCGGTCTACTACGCACCGAGGAGTAATATCCGACAAACGAGGCATATTCTCATTGATCCCGACGACCCCATAACGGCAGTAACCTCCCCCACGGACCTACCAGTTCCGTTCCGCCCACACTTTTACACATATACACGACACCGTCCTCGCCGGCGAAGACGACGACCCCAAACACACCATATCGCGCACTGAACCGGGTGTCTGTGCGCGCCCGGGCGCTCCATACCGGTCGCCCCTCCGATCCCCCGTCCAATTCAAACGGGGATTGATGTTACGACGGCCTGAGCGAGGTTCGAACCCCTAGCGGTGCCCTCAGACTAAAGTCGTATCCGTCAGGCGGGAGTTGGCCATCAGCCGCTCCATAAGTCCTTCCTTTGGTTTGGATGCCATCTGCACTCGCCGGCTATCGTCCGGGGAAGCTGTAAAGGCCAGCTGCGGCCAACAGCATTAGAGTAGTCCGAAAAAAAAACATCAGAGTAACAAACGCAATATCCGTTTGATCAATATCACTCGCAAACGTAAATTACGTTCACAATAACCATATATCCGTATCCGTATATCCGACGTGACTGTGTCCGCCCAGTATCACACGCAAACGTAAATTACGTTCACAGTAACCATGTATCACGAGATGCACCGACGGTGTATCGTATCTATATCCGTATCCGTATATCCGTACCCATATATCCGACGTGACCGCGTCCGCTTGATTGATGAGTCTGCATTTAAGCCAATCCGTTCAATATTTATGCTGAACACCCGTCCATTGGAATGACAAATTTAAAAACGAGGTTCATTTTGAATATGCACAATAAATTGTCGACGACCTCGGTGGTGTAGTGGTTTTTTCACTACCTGGTTTTGGATTCATGTTGATTTTTTTTAGATGATAATATAAAAAAAAATAAATAAAAAAAAAAATATAAAATAAATAAAAAAAAATTGTCGCGGGTATATATATAAACAAACAATATCGCATGCGTACCAGTAATTAAGTCAACACATATACCTGGATTCATGACTCATGATTTTTTGTTACGTATGAATAAATAAAAAAATAAAATGTAATAGTGCACCCGCCTGCGCTAACGGTTTACGCTGGCGGGGCACCAGTGGAAGATGATAAGATTAACATAAGGTCAGGTCAGTTAGCACATCGTGACAAATTCACAGGGAATTTATCACGATGGTTTCCAGGGGGAACCGCGTGGAGGTCAACCTGACATGGTACATTGTTAGCAATGGTATCATCAGTCTACATTACTAACAATTCCCCTCATGAGTATGATTGTTTGTATCGGTCTGAGTGTTCTCACTCTTTCTCTCTCTATCTCTCCCTCTCTCTCTCCCTGAGGCTAGTCTAATACGCATAACACAAGCTCTGCATATCTTGGGACTAGATGGCGCTGTGTGATTAGTCAAGATTAGTATTATTACTTCGAAACTAGCTGTTCCTTCGACTTCGTCCGCGTGGAATTTAACTTTATTTTTCAAAAATAAAAGTAGCCTAAGTTACTCCTTTAATTCAAATGAAATGAAACACGGGATTCGAACCAGCAATCGACGAGGAGCCAGTGCAACACCACAAGGAAAATCGGAACGTAATTCCACGCTGTGGATTTTTCCAGTGAGTTATTTTGTAAAATCGTAAGTTTGTTTAGTTCGATTCATTAAACTCACAGACTCTGCTCTGTTCTGATTCAAACACAATTATTGTTACTTCAACTCCAATTTTATTTATATACTAGCTGTTCCCGCGACATCGTCTGCGTGGCATTTAACTTTATTTTTCTAGAATAAAAGTAGCCTATGTTACTCCTTATTACATCAGCTACCTGCCAAAAAAAGTTCCGTCAAAATCGGTCCAGCCATTTCAAAGATTAGCTGGAACAAACAGACAGACGGATAAAAATTGTAAAAAATGTTATTTTGGTATACGTACCGTATTTATATTCATATGCATGTAGTAAAGAACAGACACTCCAATTTTATTCATATGTATATCTATACATATAAATAAAATTGTCTGTTTGTTCCGGCTAATCTCTGAAATGGCTGGACCGATTTCGACGGGACTTTTATTGACAAGTAGCTGATGTAATGGAGCAACTTAGGCTACTTTTATTCTAGAAAAATAAAGTTAAATGCCACGCGGACAAAGTCGCGGGTACAGCTAGTTTATATTATATAAATATTGCATTCTTTATGGCGATCATTCTCATACAACAATTTTGTCATTTTATAATTCTGGACGCGCGCCAGAAAATATTTCCAATAAAAGAAACGCATCAGTTGAAACAGTTTCAAGAATGTAAAAGTTATTTTATGGTAGTGTCCCGGCGGGGATTCTATTATTGCGCCTTGGGCTACTGTTGTTACGTACAGACAGACATACAATTGTATTGTATATGCTATATACTTCATTCAGTAAAGTTATATTTCTCTGACTACTCTAATGCTGGCCGCAGCTGGCCTTTACAGCTTCACCGGACGATAGGCGAGTACAGATGGCACTCAAAACCAAAGGAAGGACTTATGGAGCGGCTGAAGGACAACTCCCGCCTGACGGATACGACTCTAAAGTCGTAGAACGTGTGGTGCTCTCAGATTAGTCTGAGGGCACAGCAACCAATTTTTTTATACAAATCAGGGATATGAAAAATGATTTACAATCTACTCAGACCTGATTATACACACGGAATTTCATAAAAATCTGTCAAGCCATTTTTAAAGAAATTACGACATGAAAATGTTATTACTAGGTACTCGCCCCGGCCTCGCACGGATGTACATGTATTATATATATAAACCTTCCTCTTGACTCACTCTATCTATTAAAAATTCGCTTCAAAATCCATTTCGTAGTTTTAAAGATTTAAGCATATATAGGGACGGACAGCGACAGCGACTTTATTTTATACTATGTAATGTAATATGAAGTTAACATAACGTTACGTTACGCTCCAAAGATTCTGAACTCGCATTACTCTGTACATATCTGGCTGTACGCCAGAGACTGCGGGGCGCCGGACTGCACTCGTAGTCTTATTAACCGGGTCACCGCGTCCGGATAACCGGTACGTACAGGTGCACTATCCGGACGTCGTTATATGAGGGAATTAAAGCTTTATGTTCCAGTTAGTAGATTATTGTATGTATTTTTTATTTAGATTTGAAAGAAAGAAAGAAAGAAAAAAAGTAAAAAATACAATATAAACAACAAACGAAAAAAAAGAGCAAATAAAATGTACATATAATTAAACTTAATTTAGCATAATTAAAAATAAACATAAAATAATAATTTTGTAGAAAGTCGTTAGTAGGTACTTGGTATGTGAATTTAACTTAATTTCATCGAGTTTAATCGACGACCTCAGTGGTCTAGCGGTCTAGCACTATGCACAATACTACGATGGTAGCAAACGAGCATACGGCCCGTCTGATGGTAAACCGTTACCGTAGCCTATGGACGCCTGAAACACCAGGGGTGTCACGTGCGCGTTGCCGACCCTTAAGAAACCTTAATAAATCCTTATTGAAAAACCCCATGCTGTAGTCGAAACCCTATGCTGTGTCTTTCCTAATCTCTGAAACGGCTGGACTGATTTTGACGTAACTTTCACTCGTAGATAGTTAATAACTTAGGCTATTTATCTCCTATTTATTTTAATTCTAGTTAATGTAAATAATAAGAATAAGAAATAAAGAAATGTTGTGTAAATTCTACGCGAACAACGTCGCGGGTGACAGCTAGTAACAAAATAAAATCCTTATAATCCTCGGTGCTCTAGCACACCGCTTTACGACCGATGATCACAGGTTCGATTCCTCGCACTGCACAAACATTTGTATTCATGAGTATGATTGTCTGTATCGGTCTGGGTGTTTTCTATGTATAATATGTATGTATTTAAAAAAAAAATCTATATATTTGTATCAGTTATCTAGTACCCATAACACAAGCTTTAGCTAGCTTAACTTGGGTCTAGATGGTGCTGTGTGAATTGTCCTGAGATTATTATTATTATTATTAATACTGGTTTGTTCGTCTTAGCGTTGTATATCAGAAACTACGACCGGTATCGATTTTACGATTGGCAAAGTTTCAGAGCTATTGTAGAATTAATCAAAATTCTTTCTTAGCGGATGCCTACGTCATAACATCTACATGCATGTCAAATTTTAGCCCGATCCGTCCAGTGGTTTGGGCTGTGCGTTGATAGATCACTATGTCAGTCAGTCAGTCACGTTTGAGTTATATATATTTTGACTAGCTCACCCGAGCAAATTGGTCTGCTTTTCATTTCCCCACCTTTAGAATATTTTTCATTACAGCTCCGCTCCTATTGGTCGTAGCGTAATGTTATATAGCTTAAAGCCTTCCTCGACAAATGGACTATCCAATACAAAAGAATTTTTCAATTTGAACCAGTAGTTTCTGAGATTAGCGCGTTCAAACAAACAAACAAACTCTTCAGCTTTGTTATATTAGTATAGATATCACATATTACCATACTAACTGTACGTGTGACTTCGTCTGCGTGGAATTTTGCAATATTACTTTATTTTTCTAAAATAAAAGTAGCCTAACTTACTCCTTATTACATTAGCTACCTGCCAATAAAAGTCCCGTCAAAATCGGTCCAGCCATTTCAGAGATTAGCCGGAACAAACAGACACATAGACAAAAATTGTAAAAAATGTTATTTTGGTGTATGTACCGTACATATATTTATATTCATATGCATGTAGTAAAAAACGGTTATTTCAATATTACAAACAGACACTCAATACGCAACGGATTTTGAAGCGGTTTATTTAATAGATAGAGTGATTCAAGAGGAAGGTTTATATATATAATACATGTACATCCGTGCGAAGCCAGGGCGAGTAGCTAGTATATAATAATAATAATAATAATCTCAGGACAATTCACACAGCGCCATCTAGATCCAAGTTAAGCTAGCTAACGCTTGTGTTATGGATACTAAACAACTGATACAAATACATAGATAATTTTTTTTTTCGTAAATACATAGAAAATACCCAGACCGATACAATCAATCATAATCATGAATACAAATGTTTGTGCCGTGCGAGGAATCGAACCCGCGACCATCGGACATAAAGCGGTGTGCTAGACCGCTAGACCACCGAGGTCGTCAAAATAATATATTATCATATTGCCACATTTAACGTTTGTGGTTAAAATGACGTGTCCTTCAGACGAGCATGTAACATGCCCCTACGGGCCGTCCCGCCCCTAACAGTATTAAGGGAGGTAATTAATTAATTAACTACAACCGAGCACCTCTTGTACACAATTGGCGCACCCCGGAGACAATACATACATACATTTTAGTGTATGTATATGTAAATTGGACTCCATTTTCCGCAATCTGGACCGTTGTGCGTGTAGAGCTGAGACTACTAGAGCAGCCAGCCAAGGTCATCCCAAAAGAGCAGTCTCCTGATGTCTTCACAGGCTTCACGGAGCGACCTCACCGTTCCGAGGATTTCTTTTCGTTGTGTGACCACTGTTCACTCCAGGATTACGAGAGCAGCCGTTGCTTTACACCAAAATAACATTTTTTTACAAATTTTGTACATAAATATAAGTATTATATTAGCTACCTGCCATTAAAAGTCCCGTCAAAATCGGTCCAGCCATTTCAGAGATTAGCCGGAACAAACAGACAGACAGACAAACATTGTAAAATATGTTATGTTGGTGTATGTACCGTATTTATATCCATATGACATAGTGATCTATCAACGCACAGCCCAAACCACTGGACGGATCGGGCTAAAATTTGACATGCATGTAGATGTTATGACGTAGGCATCCGCTAAGAAAGAATTTTGATTAATTCTACAATAGCTCTGAAACTTTGCCAATCGTAAAATCGATACCGGTCGTAGTTTCTGATATACAACGCTAAGACGAACAAACCAGTATTAATAATAATAATAATAATCTCAGGACAATTCACACAGCGCCATCTAGACCCAAGTTAAGCTAGCTAAAGCTTGTGTTATGGATACTAAACAACTGATACAAATACATAGATATTTTTTTTTTTGTAAATACATACATATAGAAAATACCCAGACCGATACAAACAATCATAATCATGAATACAAATGTTTGTGCCGTGCGAGGAATCGAACCCGCGACCATCGGACATAAAGCGGTGTGCTAGACCGCTAGACCACCGAGGTCGTCAAAATAATATATTATCATATTGCCACATTTAACGTTTGTGGTTAAAATGACGTGTCCTTCAGACGAGCATGTAACATGCCCCTACGGGCCGTCCCGCCCCTAACAGTATTAAGGGAGGTAATTAATTAATTAACTACAACCGAGCACCTCTTGTACACAATTGGCGCACCCCGGAGACAATACATACATACATTTTAGTGTATGTATATGTAAATTGGACTCCATTTTCCGCAATCTGGACCGTTGTGCGTGTAGAGCTGAGATTACTAGAGCAGCCAGCCAAGGTCATCCCAAAAGAGCAGTCTCCTGATGTCTTCACAGGCTTCACGGAGCGACCTCACCGTTCCGAGGATTTCTTTTCGTTGTGTGACCACTGTTCACTCCAGGATTACGAGAGCAGCCGTTGCTTTACACCAAAATAACATTTTTTTACAAATTGTGTACATAAATATAAGTATTATATTAGCTACCTGCCATTAAAAGTCCCGTCAAAATCGGTCCAGCCATTTCAGAGATTAGCCGGAACAAACAGACAGACAGACAAACATTGTAAAATATGTTATGTTGGTGTATGTACCGTATTTATATCCATATGACATAGTGATCTATCAACGCACAGCCCAAACCACTGGACGGATCGGGCTAAAATTTGACATGCATGTAGATGTTATGACGTAGGCATCCGCTAAGAAAGAATTTTGATTAATTCTACAATAGCTCTGAAACTTTGCCAATCGTAAAATCGATACCGGTCGTAGTTTCTGATATACAACGCTAAGACGAACAAACCAGTATTAATAATAATAATAATAATCTCAGGACAATTCACACAGCGCCATCTAGACCCAAGTTAAGCTAGCTAAAGCTTGTGTTATGGATACTAAACAACTGATACAAATACATAGATATTTTTTTTTTTTGTAAATACATACATATAGAAAATACCCAGACCGATACAAACAATCATAATCATGAATACAAATGTTTGTGCCGTGCGAGGAATCGAACCCGCGACCATCGGACATAAAGCGGTGTGCTAGACCGCTAGACCACCGAGGTCGTCAAAATAATATATTATCATATTGCCACATTTAACGTTTGTGGTTAAAATGACGTGTCCTTCAGACGAGCATGTAACATGCCCCTACGGGCCGTCCCGCCCCTAACAGTATTAAGGGAGGTAATTAATTAATTAACTACAACCGAGCACCTCTTGTACACAATTGGCGCACCCCGGAGACAATACATACATACATTTTAGTGTATGTATATGTAAATTGGACTCCATTTTCCGCAATCTGGACCGTTGTGCGTGTAGAGCTGAGATTACTAGAGCAGCCAGCCAAGGTCATCCCAAAAGAGCAGTCTCCTGATGTCTTCACAGGCTTCACGGAGCGACCTCACCGTTCCGAGGATTTCTTTTCGTTGTGTGACCACTGTTCACTCCAGGATTACGAGAGCAGCCGTTGCTTTACACCAAAATAACATTTTTTTACAAATTGTGTACATAAATATAAGTATTATATTAGCTACCTGCCATTAAAAGTCCCGTCAAAATCGGTCCAGCCATTTCAGAGATTAGCCGGAACAAACAGACAGACAGACAAACATTGTAAAATATGTTATGTTGGTGTATGTACCGTATTTATATCCATATGGATGTAGTAAAAAACGGTTATTTCAATGTTACAAACAGACCGTCTAATTTTATTTATATGTATTCTATTGTTATTTAGTTTTAGTTTATTCTGATATTTGTATAAGTATAATATTTATATAATTAGTGTTAAGCCTTAGACACTCGCTTTTGCATTTACATCTTCTAAATATATATATATACATAACTCAAAGGCGACTGACATAGTGATCTATCAACGCACAGCCCAAACCACTAGACGGATCGGGCTGAAATTTGGCATCCAGGTAGATGTTATGACGTAGGCATCCGCTCAGAAAGAATTTTGATAAATTCCACCCCTAAGGGGATAACATAGGGGATGAAAGTTTATATAAATCTTCTTAGATTAACGACTGATTGAACTGAAATTAAACATTGACGTTACTATGATGAAGACTTTCAAAAAGACGTGAATAAAAGTCCCTATCTACTGGACTATGCCACATAGCCAGTTACCAGTTTGAGAGGAATTTAAATGTACAATTGTACCCGGGTCGTAGCGTTTTTTTCTACAAATAGTAGGGGCATGTATCGCGAGGAACATTTGCGAGCGTGCCTCGAATTTGCTTTGCTTTTAATTGCATTTTTCACTGCGGAAACTTCATTTTCAATTCAGTTGGCTCCAGTTCGAGTTTGTGCGATTCACGTTGATGGCCTCGGTGGTATAGCGGTTTAGGTATCGACTTACTTTACACGGGTTCAATTCAATTCAAAATATCTTTATTCATGTAGGTCTATTACAGACTCTTATGATATGTCAAATCTACCGTCAGTTCGGAATGATTTCGAGATGAGAAGAACTGGCAAGAAACTCAGCTCGTATTTTTTTTTTAATGTTGTACATATTTACAATAATACTATTTCATTTAAATTTAAATTTGGCAGAATAGAGTGACCACCAGCATATGCTATATAAAAAAAAATAAAAAAATCTAATCAGTGTTCGCAAACTGAACAGACCAGTCCCCACAAGCAGCACCCGTTCACGAGTATGACGGATGAGCCAGCCATCATTGCACTCAACCATATTAGAGGGCCATCGACCCGGGCCATCACGCCGCCACAAGTTGGAACTTTATAGCGAGCATGACTGTTTCAAGTTACTCCACTACTCCACTACGTCAGTTCGATTCCTCGCACAGTATACACTAGAGCAAGCTGTACGACTACACGTGGTTGTTCAGCTCGATTGGGCCGCTCGAAACTCGCATATGGAATACTGTTCTCATCTCTGGGCGGGAGCACCACAATACCAGCTACTTCCATTTGACTGCATTCAGAACCGAGCAGCCAGAATCATTGGTAATCAACGTCTATGTGACAGACTCGACCTTGCTTTGCGGCGTGATATTGCATCTCTGTGCATTTTCTACTGCATATATCACGGGGAGTGTTCTGAGGAATTGTCCGGATTAATACCAGCTGCTGAGTTCACCACCGTACCACCCGCCAGAAACTAAAATACCATCCTGATCATCTGTATGAATGGCGGTCCTCCACAGTGCGGTTTTCTAGAAACGTTTTGCCTCGCACAACCACATCGTGGAATCACCTGCCAGCAATGGTATTTCTGAACCGATACTATATTGAAACCTTCAAGAAAAGAGCTTATTCCTTTCTGAAAGGCTGACAACGTACTTGCAATTCCCCTGGTGTTAGTGTCATGGGCGGCGGTAATCACTTACCATCAGGTGAGCCGCATGCTCGTTTGTGTTATAAAAAAAAGTCTCGTTCTCATTTTATCATCCTCCACCGGTGTCCACCATGGACCCGTAGGGAGATTAGGGGATTCCGAATTGCTGTTCACGTTTTTTTTTATACAACGATGGTGGCAATCAAGCATACGGCCCATCTAATGTGTATAAGCGACAGTAACCTTTGCTCGTTACATTGTTGTTTTCCCTTAATCATTACTTCCCTGTTTTTTTTTAATTATTATTAAAAATTCACTCTATTTTTGTCTCTCTCACACTTAACCAATTAACCTCGTTCACCTGTTCTGTCAAACAATTAACACGAAACAATTCCCTGCAGGCATCCCTTTCACACGCCTGCAAGAAGTTGAGACAAAAACTAAACAATGTGATCGGATATGAACGTCCACATCGCGTGAAACTTACACGTGGGAGCATATTGTGGGTTGCAAATGGGTGTGGCTGCAGTGTTAGCGATATCGCATAAGCGTATATTATTTTATATGATAAGCTAAAGTTATAAATGATTAGCTATGACGTGGTCGAGTGGAATGTGTGGTCATGGTCATTAAAATGTCCAGACATGTGGCGGCGTGGTAGGCCGGGTTAGTTGGCTCCCTAAAATATGGTCGAGCGCAGTGATGGCTGGCTCATCCGCCATGCTCGTGAACGAGTGCTGCTTTTAAGGACTGGTCTGCTCTTATCACCACGACTGATTTAATCTTATCGTGTTTTTATATTTGACCCTAATAAATTAGTGCTGGTTGATAGTTTGTATTCACACGTTTCGACTTGTAAACGTAAACTTACAAGGATTATTTAAAAGAGCAACACACAAGTTTCTTGCTCTTTCTTCTTGTGACGAGACAGATTTCCGAATGAGCGGTAGATTAAAAAAAATGGTATGCCTATTCAAAAGTGCTTAAATTAAGTTTACTAACTTCTTTAGTAGGCTATAATTTAAAAAGATACTAAGCAAATATAATGATAAATTTTAATTAAGATGCAGATGAGTTTCACGGGGCAGTTAGTATGGATTAAACGCTTTTTAAAACACGCCCACATTGACACCACACTTGTAATGTCGGTGCAGTTAATGAAGGAAGAGCTAGCTTTGCCTCCTATATGTAATATATACTTACTATATATATATGTCTGTACGTATTTAACAGCACAAGTTCATTAGCTTAAACCGCTTCCCTGCCAAAGCTGTGTCTCTAGCTTTTAGTCTAAATATATATAACTCAAAGGTGACTGATATAGTGATCTATCAACGCACAGTCCAAACCACTGGACGGATCGGACTGAAATTTTGCATGCAGGTAGATGTTATGACGTAGGCATCCGCTAAGAAAGGATTTTGATTAATTCTACCCCCAAGGAGATAAAATAGGGGATGAAAGTTTGTATGAAACTTTGTCAATTTTAAACCGATCGGGCTGAAACTTTGCATGCATAAAGCTACTATGACGTAGGCATCCGCTAAGAAAGGATTTTGATAAATTCCACTCCTAAGGGGATAAATTAACGCGAGCGAAGCCGCGGGTAAAAGCTAGTACATAAATAAAGTTCGAAATACTGTGAGGATATTTTTAAATTTTGTTTCTAAATTATACTTTACTAGCTACTCGCCCCGGCTTCGCACGGGTGTACATGTACTATATATATAAACCATCCTCTAAAAATCACTTTATCTATTAAAAAAAACCGCTTCAAAATCGGTCGTGTAGTTTTAAAGATTTAAGCATACATAGGGACGGACAGACAGCGACAGCGACTTTGTTTTATACTATGTAATGATTAGAAAAATAAAGTATTGTTGCAAAATTCCACGCGGACGAAGTCGCGCGTACAGCTAGTATATAAATATGTCTGTACGTATTTAACAGCACAAGTTCATTAGCTTAAACCGCTTCCCTGCCAAGAAGCTGTGTCTCTAGCTATTGTTAACGTTATTAATTGCGGTAAACCAATATTAAACTCCCCGCAGGATTTCACCGCGAGTTATTTATTAACCTGTTATTTATTAACCCAAATATATGTTGTACTAGCTGTACTCGCGACTTCGTCCGCGTGGAATTTGTTGTAGTAATAAGAAAAAAGACTTGGTAAAACGGAGAAAATATATTAATAATAGACAACTAACATGTTAGGAACAGAAAGAATGAACTGAAGTATCAAAAAAAACAAGAATGTAATATAAAAGAACTATAAATTCAAATACAAATTTAGAATATAAAATACATATCTGATTAGCCAGTTACAACAGAATTAAACATATTTTTTTTAAATAAATGTAGCCTAAGTTACTCCTTATTACATTAGCTACCTGCCAATAAAAGTCTCGTTAAAATCGGTCCAGCTATTTCAGAGATTAGCCGGAACAAACAGACAGATAAAAATGATAAAAAATGTTATTTTGGTGTATGTACCGTATTTATATACACATGCATGTAGTAAAAGTTTTTTTCAATATTACAAACAGACACTCCAATTTTATTTATATGTATAGATAATGAATAGGGATTTTAAAAAAAATCTATGTTTGCTTACAAACTTATGCGAAATAAACACATGTTCACAATTATACTCTGGCATATAATAACCTCAGGACAATTCACACAGCGCCATCTAGACCCAAGTTAAGCTAGCTAAAGCTTGTCTTATGGGTACTAGATAACTGATACAAATACATAGATATTTTTTTCGTAAATACATACATAGAAAGCACCCAGAGCGATACAAACAATCATACTCATGAATATATTTGTGACGTGCGAGGAATCGAAACCGCGACCATCGGAAGTCTGCTGTGTGCTAAACCATTAGACCACCGAGGCCGTCCATGTGGCATTACAAGAGTAATAATGTAATAATTGGGACTAAATAGTGATATGTGAATAGTCCTGATATGGTATTACTATTATAAATTACTTAAATTTAAAACAAACAAAATCCATGAAATCATCTTTGCATCTTCCGAGGAATTGAATCCACTACCATCAGTATTAAGACAGCGTGCTTAACCATTGGACCACTGAGACCGTAAATCAACAAAACCCATGAAAACATATATTTGCATCTTCCGAGAAATCGAACCCACGACCGTCGCGATAAACACAGTGTACTTAACTACTAAACCATTGAAGGTTTTGTTGATTTGCGATCTCAATGGTCAATATATATTTGCATCTTCCGAAAATCGAACCCACAACCATCGGGATTAGGATAGTGTTCTTAACCACTGAACCATCGAGACCGTATTGCTCATCTCCGTAAAATCTTTGAGTAATAACAAAACTTGAGTATGATAGCTAGTAGTGTTTGTAGTTCCGTTCCGCCCCAGAGCACGGCTGCACGCAAACGCTCGTGTTTATTGAATTGTATAATGAGCACGAGTTTCTACAACACTTCCTTCTGTCGGTTCCTTATTTGCGACATGTCATTGACGTCCAATAAAGACATTAAAATTAGAAAAGAAGAATCAGAATTATTGTAAAATACCGTGCATAGTAAAGTTATTTGATAGCCCTGGAGCAGTATAGTAAAATGAACACAAAATTGTATTAAATAATATCTATAAAATAAGAAATAAGTAAATTTGTTCAACCGAGAGCTATCAATTATTACTGGGAAAGAACCACGGTGTTTTTGGTTCCAAATATATAACAATTTAGATGGGTTACAACGAAATTCTAATTTAAGTAGACCAGTACTGAAGTCAAAATTAAAAGGAGCACTTCTAGATAAACTTTAAAAACAAAAATTGTAATTCTATATAATCTTATACATAAAATTCTCGTGTCACAGTTTTCGTTCCCATACTCCTCCGAAACGGCTTGACCGATTCTCATGAAATTTTGTGAGCGTATTGAGTAGGTCTGAGAATCGGCCAACATCTATTTTTCATCCCCCTAAATGTTAGAGGTAGTCCACCCCTAATTTTTTTTTTATTTTAAGGCAAAACAACGGTTGCCGGGACAGCTATTTATCTATAAAACCTGTCTTTATGTGGATAGATGTTTATGGGAACAAAAGTATTAAAAAAAACTGAGCGATATCTTGCCAACAAACTGATCTACAGTTTGGCGAGTCAGTGTATAAAAACAACTGTATCTTTATTAAATAAATTAAAAAAAAATATCGTGGTCATATCGTGCAGACAGGGTTTGCTAACCCTGCATTGGTAATCAACGTCTATGTGACAGACTCGACCCATTGGCTTTGCGGCGAGATACTGCATCTCTGTGCATTTTCTACCGCATATATCACGGGGAGTGTTCTGAGGAATTGTTCAGATTAATACCATCTGCTGAGTCACCACCGTACCACCCGCCAGAAACTGAAATACCATCCTGATCATCTGGATGAATGGCGGTCTTCCACAGTGCGGTTTTCTAGAAGCTTTTTGCCTCGCACAACCATATTGTGGAATCACCTTCCAGCAATGGTATTTCCGAACCGATACGATATTGAAACCTTCAAGAAAGGAGCTTATTCCTTTTTATAAGGCCGACAACGTACTTGCAATTCTCCTGGTGTTGCGGGTCAGGTGAGGCGCGTGCTCGTTTGTCCCCTGTGTTATAAAAAAAAACTCCACGATCCGAAGCATTAGGGTCTGGAGGTGGCAGAAGCTATTCCTTATACGCCTAGATCAAAGGTCCCTTCGATATATTGTTGCTAACTATACTTTATGATAACGGATCCTACTTTATTCTTGGTAATTATACTTCATTACATAGTATAAAACAAAGTCGCTATCGCTGTCCGTCCTTATGAATGCTTAAATCTTTAAAACTACGCAACGGATTTTGAAGCGGTTTTTTTTAATAGATACAGTGAGTCAAGAGGAAGGTTTATATGTATAATGCATACAGCTGGGACGAATAGCTAGATATATGTAGTCACTCGAGTGTGAAAAATTGGTTTGTTTGTTGTCGCTTGAATCCTTTGGGGACATGTATTATGTACTCACCACGGCTGTCTGAACTGTCAAACAGAACGAGACATGTGTCTATATTAAAAGTCTGCTCGGATATTGTTATTCTTTTGATGTTTGCTGAGAAAGTTTCTTTTATATTGGTTTTGCGTAGGTTTGCCATCTCTAAAATTTGGATCAGGACAAGCGTGAAAACACCAGATTTCTGAGTCCAGAACCCGGACATGTCAATGAATGACATACAGTCTAGACTAGAGGTCCCCAAATTTTTTTGTGTCGTAGACCCCTTGCGATATTTTTCGGTTTTGGGTAGACCGAGGAATGGGGGTTCCTGGTATTGATTTTTTGTAAATTTCTAACTGTAGTAAAGTTTGTTGCCTTTGCCCTTGCAGTTTGTTATAGACCCCTGGGGGTCGATATAGACCATTTTAGGAATCACTGGTCTAGAATTTGAGATAGGATAAGAAAGATAAAAGGAAGGAAACCGGCTACTTTTTAATGCTAAAAAAGGGTTATAAGAGGTCTAGTCACTATGTCCAGACATGTGGCGGCGTGGTTGGCCGGGTCATTGGGCTCACTAAAATATGGTCGAGCGCAGTGGTGGCTGGCTCATACGACATACTCGTGAACGAGTGCTGCTTGTAGGGACTGTCTGCTCTTATCACTACGACTGATTTATTTTGTTATGGAAGTAACTATCTAAATATATATAATATATATAAAGCCTCGTCCAAAATCGGTCCAGTCATTTCAGAGATCGCCTAGTCGATGAGGGGCCCCTAGCCAATGAGACCCATAGTTAATAAAGGGTCCCTAGCCGATAAGGGGCCCCTACCCAATGAGACCCGTAGCTAATGAAGGGCCCCTAGCTCTATAAAGGGTTGCTAACCGATGAAGAGTCCCTTGCCAATAAGGGACCCCTAGCCAATGAAGAAGATAAAGAGCCCCTAGCCGATAAAGGACTCCTAACCGATGAAAGATCTCTAGCCGATAAAGGGCCCCTAGCTAATGAGGGGCCCCCAAGCCGTTCCCTACGCTGCCTAATGTTGAATCCGGCCCCTGAGATAAAAATATGAAAACAAGAGAAGTACATGCGAGATGAAAATGTGGATTTAATTAAGCGCTGCCTTTGTGGCTTCAACTTCCGCGGTGGAAGTCATTATTGCCTAAATATATTAAATTCATACCTACCAACGTCCTGATTTATCGCTCATCTATACATATAAATAAAATTGGAGTGTCTGTTTGTAATATTGAAATAACCGTTTTTTACTACATGTACATGAATATAAATACGGTACATACACCAAAATAACATTTGTTACAATTTTTGTCGGTCTTTCTGTTTGTTCCGGCTAATCTCTGAAATGGCTTGACCGATTTTGACGGGACTGTTTTTGGTAGGTAGCTGATGTAATAAGGAGTAACTTAGGGTACTTTTATTTTAGAAAATAAGTATAATAATAAATTCCACGCGGACTAAGTAGCGGGAACCGCTTTTAATATACATCGTCTCAACCAACAACATCGTAGACCGTACAAGAAATCGTACCCGGGACCATCGTAAGTAAGGCAATGTACCAAACCGCTAGACCACCTAGGTCGTCAATGCATGTGATTTGAATACTAAAATTTTTTCTTACATCTCTTAAAAATGGCGTGAGACACAGCGAGCCGGCGCCGTGCCGCTAGTAATGTACAAATAAAACATCATAAAATGCAAATGTCACACAATTGTATTAAATAAAACAATTAAATTTATAAACAATAGAATATTTGTAACTAGCTTTACCCGCGACTTTGTCCGCGTGGAATTTTACTTTATTTTTTTAAAATAAATGTAGCCTAAGTTACTCATTGTACCTGGCAATAAAAGTCCCATCAAAATCGGTCCAACCATTTCAGACATCCGGAACAAACTGACAGACAGACAAAAATTGTAAAAAATGTTATTTTGGCGTATGTACAGTATTTATATTCATATGCAGCAGGGATGTTAGGGAGCTCCGTAATCATAACCGAAACTATCGGATATCCGATATAAAAAAATATTCGTAACCGTAACCGAATCCGAAATGAAAGTTTCGGATAATATCGGACAGGGGCGGAGCCTAATTGAGACACGTTATGTAAACATTTTATTAGCTATTTATATTTTACTTTTGAAATTCCTCAAACAAAAAATATCCGTAACCGAAATTATCCGAAACTAACGGATAATCCGAAATAATTTCATATCCGTATCCGGTATAATAACCATTCCTATATCAGAAACCTATCCGTATCCGATATTTCATATCCATAACATCCCTGATATGCAAATAGTAAAAAACAGTTATTTCAATATTAGGTACAAACAAACACTCCAATTTTATTTATATGTATAGATATTTATTGTCCATTATCTTCAATAAAGGGCTTACGAGAAAATATAGAAAAAAACGGAAATAGAAAACAAACTGAACGTGAGAGATAGCTTCTCATTGGTCGGATCAATCAAAGAAAGTGAAGGCAGATTACAGAAGTGTAATAGAAAACATAATGGTAGGAACAGGTCGGGCTCTAATGACAATTTTATTGTACACTTGTGGCCCGCCCCGGCTTCGCACGGGTATTTGTTCGAAATTACACGCACAAATTTCAATATCCTTACTAATAGTAACTCTGTCTGTCTGTCGCTGAAACCACTGAACCGATTTAAATGAAATAATTATAATGAAATTGATGACTGACAAAGGATATAGGCTACTTTGTAATGCGAAATAAGGGTTGCAATGGGTTGAAAGGTTATATGGAAGTATCGTTAATTTACGCGGACGAAGTCGCGGGCACAGCTAGTTGCTCTATAAATCTAAATATATACAACTCAAAAGAGGATAAAATAGGGGGTGAAAGTTTGTATGAAAGTTTGTCAATTTTAAACCTATCGGGCTGAGACTTTGCATGCATAAAGCTACTATGACGTAGGCATCCCCTAAGAAAGGATTTTGATAAATTCTACCCCTATGGGGATTAATTACCGCGAGCGAAGCCGCGGGCAAAAGATAGTAGAATAGAATAGAAAATCATTTATTCAAATAAACTTACATTGAAGCACTTTTAAATAGTCATTACATTTTTTTAATCTACCGCTCGTTCGGAAAGCTGTCTCATCACAAGAAGAACGAGCAAGAAACTTGCTTTGCAAGAAATAGGCTTTCTTACATAAAAATTGTTAAATATAAGATTTGAATTGCCTCTCTGTCAGATATAATGCAGATTCTGGCAGTTTATTATAAAATCTTACGCAATTACCATAGAATGAATTACTGATTTTGTGCAGACGGCATTTATTTTCATGTAAAATTTGCTTATTTATATTGTGTAAGTTTCTACTTGTAGTCTTTGAGTTTTTTAAAACTCTCTAAGTTCTTCCGTGTATACATGACATTTTCATAAATGTATTGTGAAGTAACTGTGAGGATATTTGATTCTTTAAAGCACTGATGTAATGACTCTAGTTACTCTAAAAAACTGTAGTACATCACTTTTTAAAATTATGGAGTCTCTATTGTATATATGTATATATAGGTTGCACTAGCCGTTGAACAATCTAGTGACGGTAGATGAAAAAACTGCTGTCACCTATCTACATTGACATCGCTGTTGCTCCAGTCAGCTCGTGACCACGGCTAGTGCAACCTAGTCGAAACGTCGAGAGAGGTAAATACCTTTATTTGCCATAAAATTAGTTCGTGTTAAGACCCGGTTAATAATATAAAGAATGTATATTAAACACGAAAGTATAAAAATAACTAAAATAACTACATAGATCTATTGTGCTCGCCCTTTTTCAAAGTTCGCTACCTAGACCCGTCAGGGACAAGAATTGAAGGATATTCTTAGGAGCGATGATTTTTATCTCCTCAGGATAGAGTGTATACTTTCCAAAGGAGATACTTCATTTATGTGGTCCATACATGTGTAGTGGAAAAAAATTTAGATCCTTAAGTGAATTTTGCGATGTGTTTATTGAATTTGTACATCACTTGCTCTATTGTCAATAATTTCTGCAGCGTACGCAATATGTGGACTTTTTACGGAAATTATCATGTATGCCAGGAAAAACATTGACAGTTTTAAAAAAGTAGGTGATTACACTAATAAAAGCTTACGTAATATCAACAAACCAGTTTTACCTAATTGCCGTTTGACGAAAGTTAGTAATTTGTTTTATGGAAATCGCGTAAGGTTTTACAACAAACTCCCAGAGTCTGTACTCAATTTTCCAGAAAAGAAATCATTTCTTCATGAAAGAAAAAGAAATCATGTGTTATAAAATATTTTCTTTGTAAAAAAGCTTATTGTAAATTTGAAGAATTTATAAATGATAATAATGTTTTTGTAGAAAATATCTAACTTAAAATTAATAGCGCTGACAATGTTATCTGATTGAACAGAGATTAAGTGCGTAGCGGTTTCAATTTTCAAAAAGTTGATTGTCGCATGCCTAATCCTTGTTAATGTAAATAAAATTAAATCAATATTTATTTAAAAGAGCAACACACAAGTTTCTTGCTCGTTCTGTTGTGATGAGACAGCTTTCCGAATGAGCGGTAGAATAAAAAAAAATGTTATGACTATTCAAAAGTGCTCAAGTTAAGTTTATTTGAATAAATGATTTTCTATTCTATTCAGAAAGTCGTTAAATTCACAAAAATACACTTAGAGCTCAGAATTTACGAGGCAATATTCAATATTTTTGACTTGTGTCATTGAAAACTCGACCTAGCTGATATCGGAGAGGGTCGTATTTGGGTATTGAAGGGTTGTTCATAGCAATTTATCACTTGAAGCACATAATTTAGCGGTTTGGGTATCATTTCTGACGCCGCTTCTCACAGATAAACTGTAGGCCAGGAGACCGACCCTCTCTGTGAGGTCTGCGTAGAATATTTAATTTAAGTGAATATTTATACCTGATAAAAGTAGATTTATTGCAGTGACATATATCACAGTAGCTACTGTTAGAGTTCACATCACTATTGTAGAAATATCCGATATTTTAAAATGATATTAAAAGAAGGTAGTTTGTGTAAAGTTTATTACAAATTTTGAAAACGCCATCTAGTATTTATAGACCGAATTAAGTTGTTTGTCATAAGATATCCATTACCAGGTTCTCTTCCTACTACACTGACTTCGGTCTATAAATACGGAGGTCGGTAGTTGAATAATGCTCTAATTGTAACAAATGTTATTTTGGTGTATGTACCATGTTTATATTCATATGCATGTAGCAAAGAACGGTTATTTCAATGTTACAAACAGACACTTGAATTTTATTTATATGTATAGATGATGTAGGACATTTTAGACGCTTATGAAGGTAAAATTTTTTAAAAAAGACGTAGAGTACTTTTTAGTTCGAAAAAGGGTTGTAAGGGGTTGTAAGGGGTTGAAAGGGGATATGAAAGGTTGTATGAAAATATCATCTTTTTTTTAGTAGAACAATGAAACTTTCTCGCGTCAATATATTTTCTTTACTTGGTCAAGTTCTATTGCACGCGGACGAAGTCGCGGACACAACTAGTCAATAACAAATATCATGCGTAATGTGTTTCCCCATAATGGAATGTTTAAATATGATTTGATACACTATCACAATGAATCTGTATTGTTGTAAACATGTACAACATTTATTTGAAAAGAATACGAGCTGAGTTTCTCGTCAGTTCTTCTCATCTCGATATCATTCCGAACTGACGGTAGATTTGATATACCATAAGAGTGTGTAATAGACCTACATGAATGAAGATATTTTGAAGTTTGATAAACAAATTGAATCATGCTTATCGGTCGTTATCTCCCCGACTACAAAGGGTGGCCATGAGGTCAGGCCCCACGTTTTTCATTCAGCCAGGCGAGTAACTCTCGACAATGTTACATATTTACATGTATTGTATACTATTTCCATACCATCCTGATCATCTGGATGAATGGCGGTCCTCCACAGTGCGGTTTTCTAGAAACTTTTTGCCACGCACAACCACATTGTGGAATCACCTTCCAGCAATGGTATTTCCGGACCAATACGATATTGAAACCTTCAAGAAAAGAGCTTATTCCTTTTTAAAAGGCCGACAACTGATATCAACGATTCAAACACGACACCGTCCTCGCCGGTGAGGACGACTCGATCGGGGGATTGATCGGAGTTCCCAGTTAATTGCGTTGGTTGGAGTGATTGAGGTCGTCCAATTCAAACGGGGATCGAAATTACAACAGTCCGAGCCGAGATTGGAGCCCCTAGCGGTGGTCTCAGACTAAAGTCGTATCCGTCAGGCGAAAGTTGGCCTTCAGCAGCTCTATAAGTCCTTCCTTTGGTTTGGAGTACTATCTGCACTCGCCCCCATCGTCCGGTGGAGCTGTGAAGCCAGCTGCTCCCAACAGCATTAGAGTAGTCCGAAAAAAAGAATTACACGTAACTGAAAAACTATTTTTTACCAAATAAAAAGCCTATGTTTATCTAGTTCCTAAGAGGAATTAAACGCAGTTCCAAAATGTTTAAATATTGTAGGACCTCTGTTTGTCTCAACATTACAATATTTTACAAAAAAAACAGTCATTGTAATCCAACGCTGCACATACCCAAGATACTGACAGCGTACCCTCTCTGAATTGAATTCTAATGCCCAATTTACACTCAGCCCGAGTGGGCAGGGAAGTGAGCAGCGCGAGAGTGTAAACACGAGTAGAAACACTTCCCATGCCATTGGCGCTGCCACTTGCGCTGCCCGGCGCTCCCTCGATTGTCGGTTTTTCGTGCGCCAGTCAAAGGACTGGCAGCGCGAGTGGCAGGGGAAGCGGCTGAATGTAAACGTAGCAATATTGTTATAGACTATTTATAGTTGTCAATAAACGATATGAATGTCTGTATAATTACTTATTTTGGATATAACAAATTGGCGACGGCGGTACTCTTACCCAATTACATGTTGTCTACGCCTGAAACGCTCTATTAGCATATGCGATACTTATAATTATTGCTAAGAAAATATTTTAGGCGCTTCGTAATTTATAGTCTATGCCAATATAATTTTTCATTCTTATTCAAATACACATCCACATCGATTTATTGCATTATTGTTATAAAACACTTCAACTATTTAATAATTCTTACACATGCCATGACACGACAACCTCGTCATAATACGGCAATTACTAATAACTCAGAGATCGATCCTGGCCGAGAATTTGCAGCGGGTTACCGCATACAAGCCAGGAGTTAGGCAGACCATAGACGGAAATGGGAATTCGGCTGTGTTAGTGCGATTAGGGCGCCCGCACTACAAAATTATGATGGACAATGTTTACTACTGGTATCGTCGCCTGGACCAGCTGCTGTCGGCGCCTATTCAGCATCTAGGCTAGGTGGGGATGGACTGATATAGGCTATTCATTGTTGTCTAGATAACCAGTCAATAAACGATACGATGTCTCTATAATTACTTATTTTGTACACTTACATTTTGGGCTAAATAGCCCCTTAAGAAAGGGGAAGGTTAACAGAATAGAATAGAAAATCATTTATTCAAATAAACTTAATTTAAGCACTTTTGAATAGTCATAACAATTTTTTTATCTACCGCTCATTCGGAAAGCTGTCTCATCACAAGAAGAACGAGCAAGAAACATGCGTGTTGCTCTTTTAAGTAATCCTTGTAAGATCACATTTACAAGTCGAAACTTACACAAACACAAACAACCAACCAGCACTAATTTATTAGGGTCAAATGTTAGTAATGTTGAATAATAACCCTATGGCTAGCAATGTATCATTTCAGGTTCTCTTTGGAAACCATCATACTAAATTCCTGGTGTATTTCTCACGATGTGCTAACTGACCTGATCTCATGTTCATCTTATCATCCTCCACTGGCGCCCCGCCAGCGTACACCGTCAGCGCACGCGGGTGCACCATTACATTATAATAATTATATATCTCTTTATGGAATATAATACAACAATATAGCAATATAGCGATCATAAAACCGGTCAGAACCAGATGTCACCGGTTTCGTACCGGTAAAATTTCGATATACTATTCATTTATGAGCAATTCCAGAGTTATGACCACATTTTCCATTTCTTGGCCCGATCCCTGTTTATGACAAGCGTTATCTTCGCATTAGTTGATTTGCAACCTTATTAATATTACATTTTGTTAGATATTGAATTGTATGTATACTTCAATTATGAAAAAAAATTCAGAACAACATTTCTTTAAAAGAGCAACACGCAAGTTTGAATCTCATTCTTCTTGTGATGAGTCTGTGTTCCGAATTTATTTATTACTCACTAAACGATTACTTGAATGACTAGCGTGCATGGCAATAGTTGTTCATGCACGGGATTTTCATTTAATGTTAGACATAGACACCTATATAAATATACATTGTAAATAAACTGGCTTTAAAAAAACGAATACGATTGAGCTTCTTGCCAGTTCTTCTTAATTGGATGTATATATTGTACTGGACGGTAGGGAAAAAATTATAATATAAAAATTTGACGTTCATAAATGGCTAAAATGACTCACTTCCGTGCTCACTTCCCTGCCCACTCGGGCTGAGTGTAAATTAGGCATTATGCCCAATTACACATATTACATATTAACGAAAATACGATTTTTTATATAACTAGCTAACGATTTATGTAACTAACTGTACTCGCGACTTCGTCCTTGTCAGTTCTTCTCAATTGGATCTATATACCGAACTGGACGGTAGGGAAAAAATTAAAAATTGTAATGTTAAAAATTTGACTTTCATAAGCGGCTAAAATGTCCTACATTAATAAATGATTCTTTTAAATTTGAATGAGTGCTAGAATAAAAGAATATGATTATTCAAAAGTGCTTACATTAACTTTGTTTGAATAAAGATTATTTCTATTCCATCAAATTGAGTCGTAAAAGATCTGTTTGATGAATGAAAGTACGTTATCTCTTTCATCTCGGCCTATATTTAATTAAAGGCCCTTTGTCATTAGGTAGAGACGGGAATGATCGTAATTTTGTAGCTACACAAGACGGATAAGATTGCCCGTGAAAGTAATTTAACAACCTTCACTTAGCAGCGCCGTGATCTAGTAGATACAACCCCGACTCACCTCAAGGTCGGGTGTTCGTTAAAGATAAATTTATCTTTAGGTAATGGAAATCTTTAGAAATAATCTTACAATAACTTACAATAAGCAGTTTTTTGAATAGACACTTTTTTTATTCTATCACTCATTCAAATTAAAAAAAAAACATTTATTCATGTAGGACATTTTAGCCGCTTATATACGTCAAATGTTTTCCCTACTGTCCAGTTCAGTATACAGATCCAATAGAGAAGAACTGACAAGAAACTACGAAATCTTTATTAAAAAAAAACTTAACATCAGCACTTTTGTATAGTCGTATTTTTTTTATACTAGCACTCATTTATATTAAAAAAAAATCATGTAGGACATTTTAGCCGCTTATGAACGTCAAATTCTTTATACTTATACTATAATTTTATTTTTTTCCCTACCATCCAGTTCAGTATATAGATCCAATTGAGAAATAGAAATAATCTTTATTCAAATAAACTCATTACAAGCACTTTTGAATAGTCATATTTTGATTCTACCACTCATTAGGAATGCAGACTCATTACAAGAAGATTGAGCAAGAAACTTGTGTGTTGCTCTTTTTAATAGATGTTTTTTTATATAAATAATTACAGTGTAACAAGTAAGAGGCATGCGATAATCAACATAGAAATCGCTACGCACTCATTATTATTGTAATCAGATAATATTGTCAGTGTTTTGGATTTAAAGTTTTTCTATAAAAACATTATTATCGTTAACGAATTCAGATTTTTTATAGTAAAGGACGAAGTCGCGGGTACAATAGCTAGTTAGTTATATAAAAAATCGTATTTCCGTTAATATGTAATATGTGTAATTGGGCATAATGCCCAATTTATACTCAGCCCGAGTGGGCAGGGAAGTGAGCAGCGCGAGAGTGGAAACACTTCCCATGCCATTGGCGCTGCCACTCGCGCTGCCCGGCGCTCCCTCGATTGTCGGTTTTTCGTGCGTGACTCAAAGGACTGGCAGCGCGAGTGGCAGCGTGTTTTTACATTCAGCCCTCTCGCTCAGTTGTCGCCCGGCAATATTTCCGGCAGCGCGAGTGGCAGGGGAAGCAGCTGAATATAAACGTTTATATTATAGCGTTACTAGTTCATATGGCACGTGGCCGGGCAGGACTGACGTGTGCAGTAGAGCGGAGGTCGGATTCCGCTGATTCACGACACTGATACAATGTTCCGCATGCGAATATTTAGCCATCCGTGTAAATGGAAATCAATAATTGTATCAACATTGCAATATTAATATATTTTAGACTAGCTGCACCCACGACTTCGTCCGCGTAGAATTTAACTTTATTTTTTTACAATAAAAGTAGACTAAGTTACTCCTTATTACATCAGCTACCTGCCAATAAGAGTCACGTCAAAATCGGTCCAGCCATTTCAAAGATTAACCGGAACTAACAGACAGGCAGACAAAAATTGTAAAAAATGTTATTTTGGTGTATGTACCGTATTTATATTCATATGCATGCAGTAAAAAATGGTTATTTCAATATTACAAACAGACACTCCAATTTTATTTATGTGTATAGATGTATAAATTTAATATCAAGACGAAGGTTTACGACGAATGTGTGTTGCCAGTGGTGACTTACAGCACTGGCAACACACATTGGTCGTAAACCTTCGTCTGTGAGACGTGGTCGCTAACTATGGGCCTCATGAACAAGCTGAGAGTCACTCAGAGGGCAGTAGCCCATAGCATAGCCCTCTCGGCTAAGCTCGGAGTTTCTCTGCGTAATCAAATCAGAAATGAGGAGATCCGCAGAAGAACTAGAGTGACCGACATAGCCGGAAGAATTACGAAACTGAAGTTGGAATGGGCAGGGTACATAGCTCGTAGAACAGATGGCCGTTTGGGGCAAGTCCTCGAGTGTCGACCGCTGACCGGAAGACGCAGTGAAAATTTTAAAGAAACTACAACAAATAAACTTTTCTTTGACTTTTTGGGTTAGGTTGTGAAATACTAGCTGTGCCCTTGCCTAACCTCGACCAAATAACGAAAAAAATTCAATGACATTTTACATTTTTCCCAATTATCTGATTTCCGAAGGACCAATTGACCGAACAAAATTAGCAGACTTTGGAAGCACTCTGTAGAGATGGGTTTTGATGCCCAGTTGTTTGCCCATTAGTACGTCGTGGAAATTCCTAACATTTTGCGCCAACACCACATCTCGAATGGATTCCTCATCTCTTTTGAATATTACGTTTACGTAAAGACTAGCTTTTGCCCGCTGCTTCGCTCGCGTTAATTTATTCCCTTAGGGGTGAAATTTATCAAAATCCTTTCTTAGGGGCTGCCTACGTCGTAATAGCTTTATGCATGCAAAGTCAGCCCGATCGGTTTAAAATTGACAAAGTTTCATACAAACTTTCATCCCCTATTTTATCCCCTTAGAGATGGAATTTATCAAAATCCTTTCTTTGCGGATGCCTACGTCATAACATCTACCTGCATGCCAAATATCAGCCCGATCCGTCCAGTGGTTTGGGCTGTGCGTTGATAGATCACTATCTCAGTCAGTCACCTTTGAGTTATATATATTTAGAAGTACTAAGTAGAAAAAATGTTTACAGTATCCTCGCTTCCGAGCCCAACGACGGCAGACGACGATGATGATGACGAGGACCCAACACCCACGCAGGTCCGAGCCGACGCCGACGACGACGGCCGCGTCTATAAGAACCCCAGGAACTCCCCGTCAGCAGAGTGTCCTCGGGATGAAGTGCAGGCCACTATGCTGGTAATTAGTTTTTATAGCTTCTGGAAGTTACCACACCACCTAATGGACATAATACTTCACCATCTTAAATTGCTGACAGTTCGTCTACAAGAACCCCAGGAATTCCCCTCAGCAGAGTGTCCTCGGGATGAAGTGCAGGCCACTATGCTGGTAATTAGTTTTAATAGCTTCTCAAAGCTACCACACCCCATGGTCTTTTTTATGGATGACAATGTAATGGTGCACCCGCCTGCGCTAACGGTATACGCTGGTGGGGCACCAGTGGATGATGATAAGATGAGGTCAGGTCAGTTAGCCCAAATTCACCAAGAATTTATCACAATAGTTTCCAGGGTACATAGCAATAAGATCCTCAGTCCACATTACTAACTGGTTACCATCATTTTAGATTATTGACAGATCTCGTATGTTTTACATTTATACTACCCTGACGGCGACAGTAGTCCATTGGCTAGC
The DNA here is from genome assembly GCF_030625045.1 of Achroia grisella. NCBI lineage: Eukaryota > Metazoa > Arthropoda > Insecta > Lepidoptera > Pyralidae > Achroia > Achroia grisella. The sequence continues at coordinate 8,688,773 of NW_026712984.1, read as the reverse complement.
ACACGTCTTTACTTCGGCTGCTCACGGGTTCGATTCCTCGCACGGGACAAACATTTATATTCATGAATATCATTGTTTGTTGGTCTGGGTGTGCTATGTATATATTTATTTCGTTATGTGTTCTAGCACTTCGGCTGTTCCCTTGAGAGTCTTCTTTGTGTCAATTAAAATAGGGAATAAAATCTCGCTTGGCTGACTGTTTGTACAGGCAACAATGGAGAAGCTTCCCTGCTGTACAATAAACAATTGGGTTTCTAATTCGGCGATTTTTTTAACTTTATAATGAAATAACTGTGCCTCCGATGTCACATGCATTTAATTTCAATCTATACATATAAATAAAATTGGAGTGTCTGTTTGTAATATTGATATAACCGTTTTTTACTACATGCATATGAATATAAATACGGTACATACACCAAACTATGTATACCTGTATACTTTGAGAGGTTGTAGGAGGGGAGGTAATCTCTAGATCTGAAATAAATCTCAAAATTCGTAGGGTTACGTTTAGATACCATTTAAACTTAACTCTAAGAACCTAAAAATTCAAAAAAAGAAGGCATAAGGGACAAGTAGATATAGAAATAGAAATAATCTTTATTCAAATAAACTCATTACAAGCACTTTTGAATAGTCATATTTTGATTCTACCGCTCATTCGGAACGCAGATTCATCACAAGAAGAATGAGCAAGAAACTCTTTTAAATAAATATTGATTTACTTATATATAATTAACAACAAGGATTAGGCATGCGATCAATATAGAAACCACTACGCACTTAATCTCTGATCAAGAATAAATAATAAATTTCTTTTTAATTTTCAGGGACAAAAATGTTTGCGGAAGTGCTCCTCTGACGAGGACTGCAAGAGTAAGAAGAAGAAATGCCTCTGCGACGCGGCCTGCGGCATGTCCTGCATCAAACCAGGTCAGTTCAGTACTTCATAATATTACTGGAAAGCCGCTAAATGTGTTCTTCTAGAAGGTATCCTAAGAGGAGTGTGTTCTCACTTTGCAGCGGCGGAATCGTATGCTTAGTTCTAAGAGGAGTGTCTTCTCACAATGAAGCGGCGGCTCCGTCGCAAAAATACATTCGGACAAAAAGCCGCTATCTGTTTGCGGTTTTGTATTCACGCAATAAATTATGATGTAGGTGAATACTTTCCTTCAGTATTAGTTCTATCTCTGTTCAGCGAACTTGCGTCTCCCCTCACCCGAGCGGGATAGCAATACTTTAAATCAAAAGTTAGCCGTAAATATTTATGTTCTGCTCTACTCAAGCCGCCGTAATTTCGATCCCCGTCAAATTCAAACGGGGGTCGAAATTACGACGGTCTGAGCCGAGGTTCAAACCACTAGCCATACCCTCAGTCGAAAGTCGTATCCGTCAGGCGGGAGTTGTCCTTCAGCCGCTCCATAAGTCCTTCCATTGGTTTGGAGTGCCATCTGCACTCGCCCCCTATAGTCCGGTGTAGCTGTAAAGGCCAGTCGCGGCCAACAGCGTTAGAGTAGTTCGAAAAAAAGGCTTACTCTACGTTTACAGTACAGTACAGTACAGTTAGTAGGATACTAATATTATAAGCGCCAATGTTTCTGAGTATGAATAGAAGTGTCTCCATACAATAAAATTACGATGTAGGTATTCTTCAGTGTTCGTTCTATCTCTGTTCAGCGAACTTGCGTTTACCCTCACCCGAGCGGGATAGCAATACTTTCGATCGAAGTCTAGCCGTAAATATTTACGTCTGGCTCTACTTGGCTTACTCTATTATTACAGTAAATATAAAAGGTTTTGTTTTAATTATTTTGAATATTATAATTATTAATGATTACAATTTGACGACCTCGGTGGTCTAGCGGTCTGGCACACCGCTTTACGTCCGATGGCCGCGGGTTCGATTCCTCGCACGGCATAAATATTTGTATTCATGAGTATGATTATTTGTATCGGTCTGGGTGTTTTGTATGTATAATATGTATTTACGAAAAAAATTATCTACGTATTTGTATCAGTTATCTAGTACCCAAGCTTTAGCTAGCTTAACTTGGGTTTAGATAGCGCTGTGTGAATTGTCCTGAGATTATTATTATTAAATTCGGACTCTTTGTTTTATATTAGTGGAGGGGATATCTTGTAAGCGTCTGCAAAGATAGGACGACTGGCGAGTTTTCTATTGTGTTGCTTTAAATAAATCAATGAACTAAATGCCTTTCTGATGGAGATCAAAAACGAGTCTCAAACACGAGAGCAATAGGGACAGATTATACGTAAACGTTTCACTAACTAATCATTACATAGTATAAAACAAAGTCGCTGTCGCTGTCCGTCCCTATGTATGCTTAAATCTTTAAAACTACGCAACGGAAGCGGTTTCTTTTAATAGATAGAGTGATTCAAGAGGAAGGTTTATATAATACATGTACACCCGTGCGACGCCGGGGCGAGTAGCTAGTTTACTCATAAAAGGCAACAAGCATGTTTCTTTTCAGATCATAAATCAATTTGAACAAAATACTTGACAGGTGTAACGGAAGGTACAACTTAGGAATTCGGCCGAAACAACGATGAATTTCAGGTTTCTTGAATGCTTTAAATTAATATTTTCATTGCTATATTTACCTGTTAGGGAGACTAAACGGTTACTTCCACTGAAAATCAGCGTCGTGGATTTTGTTATGGCATAATGCTGAGATGGGTCCCTTACACACATCAGTACAGTAATGCGGTGGCGATGCTAGGCAGTGGTGGATGGGAAATGCATTTTTTTTTTATTTATTTATTTATTTAATTTAGGCTATATGGCCCATATTATAAATACCTTATAGACTAACATACATAAGAAATAATAATAAAATATGTAAACAAAATTGTCTCTATGGTCACGGCACTGACGACGGCAATCTGCCACGGTAGCGCCGATAGACCACACTCTCCGGCCAGTAGTCCTCCTTCATGAAGTTGGGCAGCATGTTGGTGGGGACCCGAATTTTACTTTAGTATTATTATTTAGGATTGGTTGATTATTATTATTATTATTGTTTCTTTATATATATATTATTAGACGACCTCGGTGGTCTAGCGGTCAAGCACATCGCTTTACGACCGATGGTCGCGGGTTCGATTCCTCGCACGGCACAAACATTTGTATTCATGAGTATGATTGTGTCTGGGTGTTTTCTATGTATAATATATATTTATTTAAAAAAACAAGCTCTGCTTAGCTTGGGACTAGATGGCGCTGTGTGAATTGTCCTGAGGTATTTTTTTTGTTTGTATTATTTATATTCATATGCGTGTAGTAAAAAACGGTTATTTCAATATTACAAACAGACACTCCAATTTCATTTATATGTATAGAAATAAATACAGGAACACTTCTTGAGTCTGACACGCTCCAAATAGCAACCTGTCTATGGCTTGGGGTTCCGGTCTGCCCTCCTCACAAATGTCCCTGTGGTAGTGATGTCGACAAAATAGGACATCACGGACTGTCATGCCAAAAAAGTGCAGGCCGTTTCTCGAGACACGCCGCACTTAACGATATCATACGCCGGTCCCTTGCCACCATCAACGTACCAAGTCTACTTGAGCCGACTGGTATTGCAAGAGACGATGGTAAGAGACCGGACGGTATGAGTTTGATTCCATGGAAGATGGGCCGGGTGCTGGTATGGGATGCAACGTGTTCAGACACGCTGGCCCCATCCCATCTACATGGAACCAACAACCGAGCTGGTGCGGCATGTGAAGCGGCTGAAAAAGCCAAAATATGTAAATACAGGGGTCTAGGCTCCGAATATGACTCCCTTTCGGTGTCGAGACCTTTGGTCCGAAAGGTCCTAGCCCTATAAGACTTTTCAAAGAAATAACGAAAAGGTTAATCGACATCACAAAAGACCGAAGAGCTGACAGCTACCTCGGACAAAGAATTAGTCTAGCTATTCAAAGAGGGAACGCTGCCAGTATCTTCAGAACGTTGCCTAAAGGGACCCCTTTTAATAATATATTTTAATCATCATATTATGTATAGATTATCCTAGCCGTTGTTATATTACTACAAGCATCGCATAACAAAGTTTAATTCAAACTCGGTAATACAAACTCTAAGAAATCTTAATCCCCTTAATTCCTGCACCGCCCAGTCTTCTCCTTATCATATTTTGCTCGCACTAATTTCAAAATGTCACCAACATATTTGTTTCACGTCTAACTAGGCGTTTACAGCGACTTTCCTCGCATGGAATCTATTTGGTTTTCAATATCTTAATCTTATTAATATTATAAATGCCAATTATTAATAACTAGCTACTCGCCCCGGCTTCGCACGGGTGTACATGTATTATATATATATATAAACCTTCCTCTTGAATCACTATATCTGTAAAAAAAACCGCTTCAAAATTCGTTGCGTAGATTTAAAGATTTAGGCATATGCGATTCAAATTCAAATTCAAAAATCATTTATTCATGTAGGACATTTTAGCCGCTTATAAACGTCAAGTTTACATTATATTTTTTTTCCCTACCGTCCTGTTCGGTATATAGATCCAATTGAGAAGAACTGGCAAGAAACTCAATTGAATTACTTTTTTTTTTTAATTCAGTTTATTTACAATGCATAGGTATTTATGTAGGTGTCTATGTCTAACATTAAATGAAAATCCCGAAAATGAAAACTATTGCCATGCACGCTCGTCATTCAAGTAATCGTTTAGTGAGTAATAGGCCTTGCTCAGTAAATATAATTTAACAGATGTTTTGAATTTATTTAAGAGTAATTCCAATATATCCTTTGGTATCTTATTGTAAATTTTTATACCTATTCCCATAAAAGACCTATTGACTTTTTCTAAACGATACTTGGGGACAGCAAGTTTGTCTGTAAATCTAGTATTAATTTTTTTTATTTATTTTTACACTTTTTTGCACCAGTTACAGAAAAAATTAATTACCATAAAAATATGTATAACAATGACGAGTACAAAAGGCGGCCTTATCGCTAAGCAATCTCTTACAGGCAACCTTTAGGTAGACAGTGAAAATATAAGAAAATGAGTAGGTGGTACAAATGACAACAAAACTAAGATGGGTATAAATAATACATGCAAATATACATAAATATATATAGACATACATATGTACATACCTACATAAACATACATAAACTTAATAATACACATATCCATGAAAAGTTTGAAGGAAAGAAAGGGACTATAAGAAAAGGGAAAAGTAGAACTAAAGGGAAAGGAAATGAGTTTTCACTGATGCTTTAAAGCTAGCAAGAGATTGAGCGCGCCGAATAGGAGCGGGAAGCGAGTTCCACAACCTAACAGCCTGGACAGAAAATGATTTTGAATAGAAGGAAGTGGAGTGATTGGGAAATCTAAGACGGAGATTGTTTACGCTGCGCAAGGAATGACAACTACTCTCACTGAGAAATAGGGAGCAATTTTTAAGGTAATCAGGAGTGGCGGGATTATGAATATTGCTGTTTTTTGGAAATAAGTCAAGATTTTTATGAACATATAGGATATTTGAATATATAAATTGAGAAGCAACAGTGAGAATATTTGCCTCTTTGAATTTCTCTCTTAATGATTCGCGTATTCGTGGACTTACTTTCATATGTTACGCCTAAACTGGTCACAACATGGTTTCGTTTGAAATGTTACTGGTCTAGAAGATTCTGTTTCCATGGCAACGGTATCAGAGCTCCCGATTAGTCGCCTGTAGAAATGGATCATGAATCTACAACCCTAGTTAAAATTTATAACGTTCAATTTTCAATTATGAACACATAATTAATGTTAGCCGTTAATTAATTAGGACTGATTAATTAATTAGTTATCTTAAGACGATTTAATTAGTTCTCTATTGAATTAGTGGTAATTGTGTAAATTATATTTACTTTCATGCCAGGTAGACTTTGTGTAAAGCAGTCAGTTTAAAAGTTCAAGCTGGCGTCCAAAAACCTCGGTGTGATGAACGGGAGGCGGTACTTAACTGCGGACCAGAGACTTCTCTTGTATAAGTCACAGTTCGGCCGTGGTACTGCTCTCATCTTTGGGCGGGAACACCTGGATACCAGCTCGGTCCTTTTGACTCTGTTCAGAGACGTGCTATGAGAATTGCCGCTGATCCCAATCTCTGAAATGAGGCGACTCCACTTAGCTTGAGGCGAGACTTCGCATCGCTTTGTGTGTTCTACCGATTACACGCGGACGAAGTCGCGGGAACAGCTGTTATATATATATATACTGTACAAACATCGACTCTAATAGTTTTGTAATATTGAAATAAATAAAAAATAAATGTTTTTTTTACCTAAATACTTAACCGTTCCATATTACAAAATGAAGTCGCTTATACTGTCTATTCGCTTAAGTCTTTTAAACTACGCAACGGATTTTATTGCAGTTTTTAGCTATAGATAGAGTGCTACGTCCCTTCATATTAGAAACTTAGACTACTTTTATTTTACGGTACATACACCAAAATAACATTTTTTATCATTTTTGTCTGTCTGTTTGTCCCGGCTAATCTCTGAAATGGCTGGACCGATTTTGACGGGACAGTTTTTGGCAGGTAGCTGATGTAATAAGGAGTAACTTAGGCTATTTTTATTTTAGAAGCCAGCGGGTGCAGCTAGTATACATATTATTATTGTCTGACCAATAATAAGCTCTCTAGTCTTCACTTGTAACAGCCCCCCTCACCCCCGAGTCAAATATCATTTGAAGAAAGTTAAATGGAGGCTTTTAAAAAATATAACCTAGAAATTTCAGTTTAGTAAAACTGCCGTCCCTGAAAAAACACGGTCTTTACTTAAAAGGTCGAGGGGCTCTCGGCTGAAGCCTATATATTTTAGGGTTCCGTAATCGCAGTTGTTAAACTATATTCTCGAACTAGCTGTCTCCGCGACTTCGTCCGCGTGGAATTAACTTTATTTTTCTAAAATAAAAGTAGCCTAAGATACTCCTTATTACATCAGCTACCTGCCAAAAAAGTCCTATCAAAATCGGTCCAGCCATTTCAGAGATTAGTCAGAACAAACAGACAGACAGACAAATATTGTTATTTTGTTATTTTGATATTTTGGTGTATGTACCGTATTTATATTCATATGCATGCAGTAAAAAACGGTTATTTCAATATTACAAACAGACAATCCAATTTTATTTATACGTATAGTTGCATGTACACCCGTGCGAAACCGGGGCGAGTAACTAGTAATTTGTTTAAGCTGTACCTAAATAAAATAGCGAAATATTAATAAAATACTGTAGTAATTATAGCTGTTGATTACCCAAATAAAATAAAGAAATATTAATAAAATACTGAAAAACTGTTAAAATTAATAAGGAACCCACACCGTGTGAGGTCGACTCACACTTGGCCCGTTTTTTTTTTATTAATATCGCGCCCATGACATCGTTCCAAGTGGATGTTAAGCTGTGTGCCTTAATGAAATTATTTGAAGATTGCAAAATATGACGTCGCTCTTTTTTTAATAGATTCTGTACGGTTATTTATTCTGTGGAAAGAGATTTGAAAACATAATGTTAGGATATTTATCCACAAACAAGTATTTTTTTTAATAGTCCTGGACAATTCATGTGCGCCATCTAGTCCCAAACTAATCGGAACTTTTATTATCTAAATATATATAACTCAACTGACTAACGTAGTGATCTATCAACGCACAGCCCAAACCACTGGACGGATCGGACTGAAATTTGGCATGCAGGTAGATGTTATGACGTAGGCATCCGCTAAGAAAGGATTTTGATTAATTCTACCCCCAAAGAGATAAAATAGGGGATGAAAGTTTGTATGAAACTCTGTCAATTTTAAACCGATCGGGATGAGACTTTGCAAGCATAAATGATCCATAAAGCTACTATGACGTAGGTATCCGCTAGGAAAGGATTTTGATAAATTCAACCCCCATGGGGATAAAATAAGGGATGATGCAGGATGTAAATGTATTAGTTTGAACCTATCAGTACCTAATGGAACGAATAAAGACGAACAAAATATTAGTTCTTTAGTTAAAGTTATCTTCCACGCGGACGAAGTCGCAGGTACAGCTAGTTGAATATAAATGTTTGTATCGTGGACTCAAACGCGCGACCATCGAGGTAAAGCGGTGTGCTAATCCACTAGACCACCGGGCCCGTCAAATTCAATGGAAATATATTTTCTTTAAGAATAATAGACTCCGAAACGTAAACAGCGTTTAGTAAAAATAATATTTTAGAAATAAATATTTTTACTAAAACTGGTTATTTTTTTGAGCCCGCATCGGCTAGGTCTTAATCTCTGGAGTAGGATTTACACGACCACAGCACAGAGCCGCACTCAGTGATGCCGGGGCCCCGCTAATATTAATTAATATTCCGCAGAGCTGGCAGCTACCTCGGACAAAGAATTAGTCACGGGTAACAGCTGGTTAAAAATGAAGAATAATTAAAGATCCGCGTTTTATATGAAAAGTATTCCGGAGTTTTATATATGTATTTATAAAAAATATAGATACATTTGTTTTTATATCAGTTGTCTAGTATCATTAACACAAGCTCTACTTAGCTTGGGAATGGATGGCGCTGTGTGAATTGTCCAAGGTTATTTATTTTATTACTTATTACCTAGCTGTTCCCGCGACTTCGTCCGCGTGGAATTTAACTTTATTTTTCTAAAGTAAAAGAATTTTTCTAAAATAAAAGTAGCCTAAGTTACTCCTTATTACATCAGCTACCTGCCAAAAAAAGTCCCGTCAAAATCGGTCTAACCATTTCAGGGATTAGCCGGAACAAACAGACAGACAGACAAAAATTGCAAAAAATGTTATTTTGGTGTATGTAGCGTATTTATATTTACATGCATCTAGTAAAATACGGCTATTTCAGTATTACAAACAGACAATCCAATTTTATTTATATGTATAGATAATATTTAAGTAAATTAAATAAGTAATATTTTACGTAAGTAAGAAATTCTATAAACGACTTTAAATGTTTCTCGTTTATGTAACAAATATTTCATTATGTACCATGGGGCCCCAATCAAAATCATATACTTGGGGCCCCAATAACTGCCCTGTATACAACTCTGTGCATAGAATACATATTTTAAGCGTTACTTTTAACGGAATGACTTGAAAAGATAGCTGCAAATGCGAGTAATTTTTTATTACAACTCCGCCAGGGGAAGGTATATGAAAAGATGTTTGTTGCGAGGCCCGAGTCGAATGGATGGTGCATGGTTTACTCATCAAGTATGTAAGAGGTCAGGTAGCCGATTACGGAAGACTGATCCTTTAGATAAGAAAATTAAATCTGATAGAAGAGGAGAAAAGAAATCTAGTAAATCTTGACGAATCTTGACGACCTCGGTGGTCTAGCGGTCTAGCATACTGCTTTACGTCCGATGGTCGCGGGTTCGATTCCTCGCACGGCACAAACATTTGTATTCATGAGTATAATTGTTTGTATCGGTCTGGGTGTTTTCTATGTATAATATGTATGTATTTACGAAAAATAAAATTATCTATGTATCTGTATCAGTCATCTAGTATCCATAACACAAGCTTTAGCTAGCTTAACTTGGGACTAGATGGCACTGTATGAATTGTCCTGAGATTATTATTATTATTATTATTATTAAATTTGACAGAAAAATCTAGTGAAACATCTTTGAGGTCCAATTTGGAGTATTTATTTATTCATATGCATTCAATAGTGTTACAATAAACGTTGGGTACAATATTATTTTTTATGGATGATAATGGAATGGTGCACCCGCCTGCGCTAACGGTTTACGCTGGCGGGGCACCAGAGGAGGATGATAAGATGAGCATGAGGTCAGGTCAGTTAGCACATCGTGACAAATTCACCAGAAATTTATCACGATGGTTTCCAGGGGGAACCGCGTGGAGGTCAACCTGACATGGTACATTGCTGGTAATGATGTCATGAGTCCACATTACTGACAATCCTGTTCCCCCGGAACAATACTATTAGGTCCTTACATATGAAATTGTCGTTTTGTCGTACTGCCCACTTTGATCTCAAAAATCTCTTGTTTGGTTAGGAATTGCAATTTAAAATTTATACAGCTACTAGCTTCTGCCCGCGGTTTCGCTCGCGTTAATTTATCCCCTTAGGGGTGGAATTTATTAAAATCCTTTCTTAGGGGATGCCTACGTCATAGTAGCTTTGTGCATGCAAAGTCTCAGCCCGATCGGTTTAAAATTGACGAAGTTTCATATAAACTTTCATCCCCTATTTTTTCCTATGACGTGGGCATTCCCTAAGTAAAGCATTTTGATAAATTCCACCTCTAAGGGGATAAATTAAGGCGAGCGAAGCCGCGGGCAACAGCTAGTATATTTTGAAAAATCGACTTTAGACTCCCTTACAAAACGCCAAGTTCATATGTTAGGATCTAATTTTTTGTTACTGAGTTTATTTTCGATTTCATACCTGCTAAGTGTTACACAAGTTTATACTTAGCGTCGAACCTTTTCAATTCAAACGATCGATCAATGGCTACACTGATACGCTATTATACAAACTATAGGCAACTGAATGAATCTATATTTAAATAATATATATGTATATATATGATTAACCGGGTCTTAACACGAATAATTTTTAATATTGCTGGAGGTTCCTACAACTTTATCCACGTGGAATTAAACTTTATATTTCTAAAATAAAAGTAGCCTAAGTTACTCCTTATTACATCAGCTACCTGCCAAGAAAAGTCCCGTCAAAATCGGTCCAACCATTTCAGAGATTAGCCGGAACAAACAGACCGACAGAGTGACAGACAAAAATTGTAAAAAAAAATATTTTGGTATATGTACCGTATTTATATTCATATGCATGTAGTAAACGGTTATTTCAACATTACAAACAGACACTCCAATTTTATTTATATGTATAGATTAGTAAGTTTATTTTTGATAGTGTACTAATTGGTTTATTAGTAACGCGTACATTCGACGCGGAGTTGTAACGTGGACTGATTTTACACTTAACTTAAATCTCTGTTATCTGGAGAGGTACTAATGGAAGGGTCTCAAGTGCAGCCACATATTAAGAGTTAAATTCCCCACGAACGAAGTCAAGGATAACAGCTAGTTAAAAACTAAGACGGGTTAATCTGTAACGGTTAAATGCTGTGTTATATAAATGAGTAGGTCCCCGGTAAGCCATCAGTAACTCGTTTAAATTACCGTAAAAAAACTCCATGATTATTCATCATATATTCGCAATCTTACGTCTCAACATAAATATTCAGCGTGAATATTTCGCGGCGATTCCGTTAGTTATGTGTTTATAACCTGTTAATACTACAAATTCATTTATTGTTAAGGATTACCAACACAAGTGTTACATATGTATGTGGATATAAGGGCAGAGGAAGGCCGAATAAGAGATGGATGGACTGTGTGAAAGATGATATGGTAAGAAAGGAAGTAAATAACGAGATGACTGCGAACAGAGATGAATGGAAGAGAAAAACATATTACGACGACCACAAATAAATGGGATAAGGAAGAAGATGATGAAGGAGTACCAACACAAAATACAGCAATAAAAAATTTACATGATTCTATACGATTCTAATGATCTTATACTAACTGTTCTCATAATTATAGGTGACCACAGCATGCTTTGAGTTACAAGATTATATCGCTACTATTAGAAAGAAAGAAAAGAAGAAAGAAAGAAAAACATTTATTGTCAACCATTATTACATTTACACATTTGACAAACATATTACACATGTCAATAATATTAATTAATGTTGAATTCTACTAATAATCTTATATATAAAATTCTCGTGTCACAGTTTTCGTTCCCATATTTTATTTTATTTTTTATTTATTACTCTTTATTGCACCATAATAACAAAAAAAAACATATATACAAACGAAATACTCCTCCGAAACGGCTTGACAAATTCTCATGAAATTTTGTGAGCGTATTGAGTAGGTCTGAGAATCAGCCAACATCTATTTTTCATCCCCCTAAATGTTAGGGGTAGTCCACCCCTAAATTTTTTATTTTTATTTTTTAGACAAAATTTTTAGTTTCTATTTTTTTATGATACAACATACAAAAATACATACAATCCTAAATTTTCACCCTTCTATTATCAACCCCTATTTTTTTATAGCGTTATTAATTTATATGGTAAAACGTTTGCCGGGACAGCTAGTAATACAATAAAACATACATACAACACCGTTATGATGTGACAAGGAAAGTCAACTTTTGAGCTTAGTTATGTACTCGGAGTGATTGCCAAAGAAAATATCAATTTTTCCTCTGCAAGATCGTTGCAAATATTGTGTCATTATCATCATCACTACATAGGGACAGTTCATTAATCACGTGATCTTGTATTGTTGTGGACATAATGTGGTGGTGTGTAACCCTGGAGTGCTTGCAGTGGTCATACAACGAAAACAAATCCTCGGAGCGGTGAGGTCGCTCCGTGAAGCCTGTGAAGGCACCAGGAGACTGTGCTTTTGGGAGGAGCTTGGCTGGATGCTCTAGTAGTCTCAGCTCTACACGCACAACGGTCCAGATTGCAGAAAATGGAGTTCAATTTACATTTACATACACTAAAATGTATGTTTGTATATGGCTGCTCTAGTAGTCTGGCTTTACACGCACAACGGCCCGAATGAGAGTCTAATTGCGGAGACTGGAGTCCAACATACAATATTTATTTATTTATTTTAGGTAATCAACAGCTTATACAATTTATAGACAATATATAGTATTACTTAGTTAGTAAAGCCAATAACAGATACCTCATAAATTTATCTTTAATATTAAAGTTATATTTAAACTGGTTATATAAAACAATACAGTTACACACTTAAACATTTAAACAGGTCAGAACCAAAGATAAAGAACAGGTAAGGATATATCCTGTGATTTTTTTAAGCATTTTTAACCCCCCTCCCTCTGGGTGAGGTTTAAGACTACCCCCCCCCCCCCCCCCCCCCCCTCCCCCAATAAACATATTAAAATTTTTAGAATATCTTTAAATACATGTATAAAGTATAATCTTATTTTATTCTGAAATTAAGGACCATGATACAAATGTCTGGACAGAAAGGTTGTAGATTGTTTTTGATTGGCATAAAATAAATACACGTGATATCTTACTGGACCCCCCTCCCCTTGTGATATTTCGTGATTTCTTTTAAACCCCCCCGTTAAAAAAAATCACGAAATTTCCCCTTTCAAGTCACACGTGATTAATGGATAGCCCCATAGTATGGAACAAAGTCGCTGTCGCTGTCCGTCCCTATGTATGCTTAAATCTTTAAAACTACGCAACGGTTTCTTAAGCTGTATTTTTAATATATAGAGTGATTCAAGAGGAAGGTTCATATGTATTATGGTTTATAGGTATATATAAAGTTTCATACAAACTTTCATCCCCTATTTTATCCCTTTGGGGGTAGAATTAATCAAAATCCTTTCATAGCGGAAGCCTACGTTATAACATCTACCTGCATGACAAATTTCAGCCCGATCCGTCCAGTGGTTTGGGCTGTGCGTTGATAGATCACTACGTCAGTCAGCTTTGAGTTATATATATTTAGATGTACCCGTGAAAAACCAGTGGTCGCTAGTTCTATATAAAAACAGTCCACTTGCATTCTACAAAGCTCGTAAAACTCGATAACGCCTCACCCTCACCCTCGCCACCCCGTACTGGCGAGTGGAGACAAACGGGCGGGCTTATTGCTGAAATAAATCAAACGGACGTTGCAGCTCGAATTAATGAGTCACACATATTACGTAGTGGCCACACGTTACAGTTTTTGTTTTAATTTCTCGCCTATATTGCTGTCCTGAAAAACTAACAGGACATATTATTTGTACGCTATTATCAGCCAATTTCACTGCTTCTTATATATCTAGACACGGTAGAGTGTCAAGCCGAGTTTCAAGTAACATGCGAGCAGCACCGTGTGTATATTTATTATAATTATATTTATTATAATTTCATATACGAAATATACTGTAGCCTTCGCAAGTTCTAAACATGTTACTTGTCGCTTCCTATTTTATTATTAGTAGTAACTAGCAATCGAAAGTAATAATTGGTATATGAGAACTGGCCAAGTTAGACCTTAGGCTACAGTATATTATCCTAAGTTATAAGAAGAAATGATATTATATATTGTTATAAATACATTTCAGGACAGACCATTGAACTTGGCACCCATTTAGATCTCATCTCTTTTGTCGTAGAAGTCAACAATCAAGGCATATATCATAATATTAAACTCGGCTATCATTTCACATTTATGTTTTTGATGGGATAAACTAGTTACTCGCTACATGTATTATATATATAAAGCTTCCTCTAAAATCACTCTATCTATTTAAAAAAACAGCTTAAAAATCTCTTACGTAGATTTAAAGAGTTAAGCATATATAGGGACGGACATACAGCGATAGCGACTTTATTTTATACTATGTAATGAAGACTAGCTGACCCGACAGAACAAAGTTTGGCGGGTTGGCCAGTCATATAAATGAGGAGCGTGCATGGCAATAGTTGTTCATGCACGGGATTTTCATTTGATGTTAGACATAGACACCTATATAAATGTACATTGTAAATAAAAAGTAATTCAATTGAGTTTCTTGCCAGTTCTTCTTAATTGGATCTATATACTGAACTGGACGGTAGGGAAAAATTGATATTATAATGTAAAAAATATGACGTTCATAAGCGGCTAAAATGTCCTACATGAATAAATGATTTTTGAATTTGAATTTGAAAACGTACAAATTAATATCGTTATTAAAAATAGGGGTTGATGGTAGAAGAGTGAAAATTTAGAAATGTTGTATTTTTAATGCACAACATGATGTGATGAGACAGCTTTCCGAACGAGCGGTAGATAAAAAAAGGCAACTCCAATTGTTTAAAAACGGCATATTACAGCTGGATTGCAGTTTTTTTTTTATAATTTTCTGCTATACCGTGCCCGGTAATCGTATTCAGGGACCGTGTATCGTGAAGTAAGCACTTCACTTTACTACATCTGTAGCAAAATATGCTGATGTTTTTGAATTTTAACGAGAAAAGTGACCCTTCGGTATAGATATACAAATAAACTAGTTGAGACTGCGACTTTGTGTACATAAAATTCGTTTACTTTTATATAAATAAAATTAGTGTCTGTTTGTAATATTAAAATAACCGTTTTTTACTACATCCGTATGAATATAAATACGGTAATATACATACACCAAAATAACATTTTTTATAATTTTTGTCTGTCTGTCTGTTTGTTCCGTATATGTAATAAGGAGTAACTTGGGCTACTTTTATTTTAGAAAAAATGTTTTATTTCAGAAAAATAAAGGCAAATTCCACGCGGACGAAGTGCGATGATGATGATTATCTTTAACCTTCTTAAACGTAAAATTTTTAAAAACAAGGTTGATAACAACAAGGTGATGAAGGTTTATATGCAAATTCATCATTTTTGAAGCTAGAACTTTTTTCGACGACGTAACTTTTTTCTTTAGCTTTTTTGGGTTAGATTGTTAAATATTTTTTCTATATTCGGTCAAGCCACTATAACATGCAGACGAAGTCGCGAGCACAGCTAGTATAACATAATTACACGACCTACATATAACAACTAGCAATTAAATAAATCCGTCCAGTTAATGTGGCCGTAAATTCATGAAAATGTTAATTTAAACGTTATCTTAATGTGATTGATAGCTGAACATTCGTTTGTGATAACACACCGAATCATAATTTTTAGGGTTGCCAAATGGTAGGATGAAACCTCTACAATAAAAAAATAAATAATAATTAAATGATAATAAATAATTTCACCCGCAGTGATAAGTGTAACACCCCATCAAAGGAAGATATCATTACATAGTATAAAACAAAGTCGTTGTCGCTGTCAATGACAAGTGTTTGCTACGTTTACATTCAGCCGCTTCCACTGCCCCTCGCGCTGCCGGAAATATTGCCGGGCGACAACTGAGCGAGAGGGCTGAATGTAAAAACACGCTGCCACTCGCGCTGCCAGTCCTTTGACTCGCGCACAAAACACCGACAATCGAGGGAGCACCGGGCAGCGCGAGTGGCAGCGCTAATGGCATGGGAAGTGTTTCCACTCGTGTTTACACTCTCGCGTTGCTCACTTCCCTGCCCACTCGGGCTGAGTGTAAATTGGGCATAACACCCTATGAAAGGGAGATATTTAATATACTAGCTTTTGCTCGCAGCTTCGCTCGCATTAATAAAAACATGAAAATATAGGCATAAATAGGTAATATTAATATTACGACAATATCGGATAAGAAAATGTCTATAGTACTTACGATTTTTATTTTTTTTCTAGTCTCATGACCCGTCGGTGGAATTTAAATTTTTTCTAAAAAAATTTTTTTTCTAAAATACAAGTAAAGTTACTTTCATCCTTCCAAAAAAGTAAAATTTATCCCTTTGAGGGTAGAATTAATCAAAATCCTTTTTTAGCGGATGCCTACGTCATAACATCTACCTGCGTGCCAAATTTCAGCCCGTTCCGTCCAGTGGTTTGGGCTGTGCGTTGATAAATCACTATATCAGTCACATTTGAGTTATATATATTTAGATATACATAAATAATAGTAATCATAAACACACACACACTGCATTTACTTGGTTACAAAACATAATAAAAAACATTTTTGCAATTTTTTTACTGTTTTCCTTGTCAGGGCGGGTACTTTTGAGACCGCCCGGGACTAAAAATCAAGATAGTGTAAAACACATATCTACTCTGTATATTATTTCGCTTCCTTCCCTGAAATTGTTCTGAATTTCAGTAAATCTCTTAAGACTTCCATCAGAGCTCGAGTAGACACCAGGGAGCTACCATATCTAATCCTTTAATTAAACATTGTAAGCATTACAGATGGCCGATTAGAAATAATCTGATGCTATTTATTCAACGTCAAGTTGTATTAAGACATAATATAATTAATTGTTCAAATAGAAGTTAAAAAATCTACCTGTACATATATAACTCAAAGGTGACTGACATAGTGATCTATCAACGCACAGCCCAAACCACTGTACGGATCGGACTGAAATTTGGCATGCAGGTAGATGTTCTGATGTAGGCATCCGCTAAAAAAGGATTTTGATTAATTCTACCCCCAAGGGGATAAAATAGGGGATGAATGTTTGTATGAAATTTTGTCAATTTTAACCAATCAGGCTGAGACTTTGCATGCATAAATCTACTATGACGTAGGCATCCTCTAAGAAAGGATTTTGATAAATTAAACCCCTAAGGGAATGAATTTACGCGAGCGAAGCCGCGGGCAAAAGCTAGTAAAATATATAATCTGTTAAATCATATTTAATGAGCAAAGCCTATTACTCACTAAACGTTTACTTGAATGACAGTGCAGGGCAATAGTTGTTCATGCACTGATTGGACATAGACATCTATATAAATATACATTGTAAATATACTGGCTTTAAAAAAAATTTGTTGAGTTTCTTGCCAGTTCTTCTCAATTGGATCTATATACTGAACTGGACGGTAGGGAAAAATTATAATTTAAAAAATTTGACGTTGATAAGCGGCTAAAATGTCCTACATGAATAAATGAATTTTGAATGTAGTATTTTATAAATATATATATTAACTAGCTGTGCCCGCGACTTCGTCCGCGTGTTATGAGCTTGACCAAATAAAAGAAAAAAACCAAATAAAGAAAAAATATTTCATAATCTAACCCAAAAAAAGGCAAAAAAAGATTCTTCGTTATAGTTTCAACAATGACGATTTTCTGTACAAATTTTCATCCCCTATTTTTTACCCCCTTAAGGGTAACAATTTTACAAACCTAGTCATATTTATTTATATATAATGAACAACCTAAAAAATAAGTTTCAAGATTACAGTTTTAAAAATGACGATACTTCCATACAACCCTTCATCACCCCTTTCAACCCCTTACAACCCTTTATTCGCATTAAAAAGTAGCCTATGTCCTTTCTCAGGGTCTAGACTATCTGTGTACCAAATTTTATTTAAATCGGTGTAGTAATTTTGGCGTGAAAGCGAAACAGACAGACAGAGTTACTTTCGAATTTATAATATTAGTAAAGTAAGGAAGTAAGAACTATGGTCTTTGTTGGTAATAGACGTATATTTAATTCGTTTTATAGCAATTGCGTATGGTTTTCCAACAAAATACCAGAGTATTATAAATCTGCCTAAAAAAAGATTTAAATATCATATAAAGTACTTCCTTTGCAAAAAAGCTTACTATAAAATTGAAGAATTCGTTAACGACAATAATGTTCTTATAGAAAAACTTGAAATCCATAGCACTAACAATATTATCTGATTACACTAATAATGAGTGCGTAGCGATTTCTATGTTGATTATCTCATGCCTCTTACTTGTTATACTGTAATTATTTATATAAAAAAACATCTATTCAAAAGAGCAACACACAAGTTCCTTGCTCATTCTTCTTGTGATGAATCTGCATTCCGAATGAGTGGTAGAATAAAAAATATGACTATTCAAAAGTGCTTGTAATGAGTTTATTTGAATAAAGATTATTTCTATTTCAAAAGTGAGAGAAAAATGCAATAATAATTAAAAAAATATTTTATTATATCTTATTCATTTTTTAATTTATTTTATTCCAACAGCTAAGGAACGAGCGCGGCGTACGCTTAACCGGTTCTAGAACCAACTTTAACAATAGAGTTTTGGTTATAAATTTTTCGAGACAATGCTCATCGCATCCGGTCGCGTTGTGAACGCCAGTAAATCCTGTAAAGTGTTCACTGTTCACCGTTATATTTGAGACTAGTTTTCAGTTCTGTACAGGAATAATGGCTCTATAAATTATTTTGTACATTCTGGAAAGGAAGAAAGAAAGATATATATTTATAAAGATATATATTTATTTGACGCATACAAAACATTGTTACAAAATATTATTAATTATTTAAAAAAAAAAATACAGCTGCGATGAAATCGTTTACAGCACAGTTTTGTGGGCTGTTTTATTTTAAAATAATACAGCTACGACCAAATTGGTTTCCGATCAGCTTTGTAGGCAGTTTTATTTTAAAATAATACAGCTACGACCCAATTGGTCTCCGCTCAGCTTTGTGGGTCAAATAGACCTTAAAAAAGTCTCAAAAGCACACACGATTGAAAGATATTTTTGTCTACATTTACACGCACACTCTTTCCTGCTGGAAAGCGCAATTGGCGCGTGAAAGGGACACTCTTTTTTTGTGTGAAAGACGAATAGCGCGTGAAAGGGACACTCTTTTTTGTGTGAAAGACGAATAGCGCGTGAAAGGGACACTCTTTTTTGTGTGAAAGACGAATAGCGCGTGAAAGGGACACTCTTTTTTGTGTGAAAGACGAATAGCGCGTGAAAGGATGTGTGAAAGACGAATGAAAAGGGACATTTTTTTTGTGAAAGACGTAGCGCGTGAAAGGGACACAAAGACGGATGGCGCGTGAAAGGGACACTCTTTTTTGTGTGAAAGACGAATAGCGCGTGAAAGGCACATGTGTGAAAGAGAGCGCGTGAAAGGGACACTCTTTTTGTGTGAAAGACGAATGTGAAAGCAGACGTGTGAAAGGGATAGCGCGTGAAAGGGACGTGAAAGACGAATAGCGCGTGAAAGGGACACTCTTTTTTGTGTAAAAGACGATGGGCACATGAAAGAGAGACTATTCTTTATTTATCTTTCGTCTTCCACACGATGGTGCGTGAAAAGGAGATTCTTTTTCGTGTGGCAGACGATGAAAGGCAGATCTTTTAAAATTAGATTAGAAAGAGTCAACGTGTAAAAGCAGTTAATTAATAAGTTCTTAACTTAAATAGGCCGTAGTTATCGCCAATCATGGATAGAGCGAGCGGTTTCGCTAATTATTTGGGTGAGGATACCCTCGACTAATCACTAAACGGTAGCGCCTCTGAAATTTACTCCATTAAATGTACATCAATATTGTTTGCTTAAACTAATACAATATCGGTTGGTTCCTGTTTAGAACTTCACAATATGTGTGATTAGATATATTAATTTTTACCGATTTTTTTTTAAATCTTTTTTAAATCTTTAAAACTGCGCAACGGATTTTGAAGCGGTTTTTTTAATAAATAGAATGATTCAAGAGGAAGGTTTATATGTATAATACATGTAGTATAAATGCAAGAAAGAAAGAAGAAAGAAAATGTGTTTATTCGATATATATATACAAATGTCCTAGACCCAACATAAAAAGGTGTCGTCCTACACAAATGGAGATTGAGCATAGTTAAGATACATCTAAACATATATATATATTCAATTATAAATATACTATAATTGGAGTGTCTGTTTGTAATATTGAAATATATGAATATAAATACGGTTCATACACCAAAATAACACTTTTTACAATTTTTGATTGTCTGTCCGTTTGTTCTGGCTAATCTCTGAAATGGCTGGACCGATTTTGACGGGACTTCTTTTGGCAGGTAGCTGATGTGACGGACGAAGTCGCCAGAACCGCCAGCAACAGCTGCGGCCAACAGCATTAGAATAGTTCTAAAAAAAACGTGTTCAGCCGAAAAACATGTACTACATACAATTTTTTTTACTTGTGTCAAACTTACAAATTGATTGTTGTTGATTGAATACACTCAGGCATTCAATCAGAATTCCCATCAATCTGCGATAGACGTGGTAGCTGATACTGCAATTCCCAAGACTCAAGTTCAAAGGGCTCGGTGAATCAATCAGGTAAACAGAACTGACATATGGCAGCAGATAATCAATTACGTCTCCATCCCTCCTTTGATAGACGAGTAAAATATACACAGACGTACTTACAGTTTTATTTATTTACTAGCAGTTCCCGCGAGTTCATCCGCGTGGAGCCTAACTTTATTTAACAAAAATAAAGGATTTTTTCTAAAATAAAAGTAGCCTAAGTTACTCCTATGTAATAAGGAGTAACTTAGGCTACTAGGCATCTATCTGCCAAAAAAAGTCCCGTCAAAATCGGTCCAGCCATTTCATATATTGTAAAAATATGTTATTTTGGTGTAGGTATGCACCGTGCATACACCAAACTAGCATTTTTTTATAATTTTATCTGTCTTAATTTTGTTCCGGCTAATCTCTGAAATGGCTGGACCGATTTTGACGGACTTTCATTGGCAGGTAGCTGATCTAATAAGGAGTAACGCAGGCTACTTTTATTTTAGAAAAATAAAGTTAAATTCCACGCGGACGAAGTCACGGGTGCAGCTAGTATATATACAAAATTTTATTTTTAAAGAATACGAGCTGAGTTTCTCTTCAGTTCTTCTCATCTCGTAATCATTCCGAACTGACGGTAGATTTGACATATCGTAAGAGTTTGTAATAGAGCTACATGAATAAAGATATTTTGAATTTGAATTCGAATATATATATGTATAAACAAATGTTATTTTGCCATTGACCAAAAAAGAGATGGATGCGCTATATGAAAGATGATATGGTAAGAAAGGGAGTGAATGAAACGAGATGACTGCGAACAGAGATGAATGGAAGAGAAAAACATATTACGACGAACATCAGCTAGTCATCCGTAAAAATGTATGTATTGTTGTTATGTATGTATGTTAAATACGATATCCTACAGCAACTCATGAAGCTATACATCTTTTCAATCTGAATTTTTACAATATTTATTTTTGTATTGTCTTTTTATATTGTTATTATAAATTCACTGGAGGATTCTCTAATATACATAATATTTAAGACTAGCTATGCTTGCGACTTCGTCCGCGTGGAATTTAACTTTATTTTCTAAAATAAAACTAACCTAATTTACTCCTTATTATTATACATCAGCTACCTGTCACGAAAAGTTACGTCAAAATCGGTCCAGCCATTTCAGAGATTAGCCGGAACAAATAGACAGACAGACGAAAATTGTAAAAAATGTTATTTTAGTGTATGTACCGTATTTATATTCATATGCGTGTAGTAAAAAATGGTTATTTCAATATTACAAAC
This sequence comes from Achroia grisella, assembly GCF_030625045.1. Classification (NCBI taxonomy): domain Eukaryota; kingdom Metazoa; phylum Arthropoda; class Insecta; order Lepidoptera; family Pyralidae; genus Achroia; species Achroia grisella. The sequence goes on along the minus strand of NW_026712984.1, from coordinate 8,666,659 downwards.
AGATACTCCAATTTTATATATATATAGATGTTAAAATGTATCTTAACTATGCTCAATGTACCAGTCTGCCTCCATTTGTGTAGTACGACACCTTCTTATGTTGGTTTTAGGACATTTGTAAATATATATATCGAATAAACATATTTTCTTTCTTCTTTCTTTCTTGCATTTATACTATTACTAGCTACTCGCCCCGGCTTCCCACGGGTGTACATGTATTATATATATAAACCTTCCTCTTAAATCACTCTATCTATTAAAAAAAACAGCTTCAAAATCCGTTGCGTAGTTTTAAAGAATTAAGCATACATAGATACAGGCAGCGACAGCGACTTTGTTTTATACTATGTTATGATGATTCATTTTAAAATATAAATCAATTTAATTATAAGCATTTTTTCTGTAATATCTCAATACAATTTACACAGCGCCATCTAGTTCTAAGCTAAGCAGTGTTGAGGGTACTAGACAATTGTTAACTGATTTCCCTAAGTTCCCACGGTAACAAGAGGAAAGATACTTCTCACAGAGCAAGCCAACCTAAACTAGCGTACTTAGAACACATCGTAACGAATATCCTCATCCGTCATACTCGCGAACGAGTGCTGCTTGAAGAGACTGGTCTGTTCTAATCACTACGACTGATTTAATCTTATTGTGTTTTTATATTTGAGCCTTAATGAATTAGTGCTGGTTGGTAGTTTGTATTCACACGTTTCGACTTGTAAATGTAAACTTACAAGGATTTTTTAAAAGAGCAACACACAAGTTTCTTGCTAGTTCTTCTTGTGATGAGACAGCATCCCGAATGAGCGGTAGATAAAAAAAATTGTTGTGACTATTCAAAAGAATTATTAAGGGTCGGCAACGCGCACGTGACACCCCTGGTGTTTCAGGCGTTCATAAGCTACGGAAACCATTTACCATCAGATGGGCCGTATGCTTGATTGCCACCATCGTAGTATAGAAATCGTATCAAAAAAGAAAGTGCTTAAATTAAGTTTACTATCGTAGTAATAAAAAATAGAAAGTGCTTAGTTTAAGTTTATTTGAATAAATGATTTTCTATTCTATTCTATCCCAAATACATCAAACGTGTAGCTACCCTACATCACCTGCGAGGCAATGACCCGTTTTATGTTATTTGATTTGTCTCTACCTCCCCCCAACGTGGGGAGTTCACCTTACCTCCCTATATGAGCTCTTATATATATATATATATATATATATATATATATATATATACTAGATGTACCTACAACTGCGTCCGAGTGGAATTCAACTTGATTTTTCTAAAATAAAAGTAGCCTAAGCTACTCCTTATTACATCAGCTACCTGCCAATAAAAGTCCCGTCAAAATCGGTTCAGCCATTTCAGAGATTGGCCGGAACAATCAGACAGACAGACATCAATTGTAAAAAAAATTTTTTTGGTGTATGTACCGTATTTATATTCATATGCATGTAGTAAAAAACGGTTATTTCAATATTACAAACAGACACTCCAAATTTTATTTATATGTATATATGTTGTTTAGAGCAGTGTCGAATTTCACAATATATAAACGTAAAATGCAACTTATTTATAAAATAAAGAAAGCGTAAAATTAAATAATATAAAATTATAAAAAAGAATGACTGAACAGACTCTTATGAATTTTATATATCATAAGAGTCTGTAATAGACCTACATGTTTCATTAACAATGATAATGAAACGGGTTTGAAATTTGTTTCATTATGTGTTCTTGAATATAGATTAGAGATGAAACGGATATCCGGTAACTATCCGGTATCCGGCATATCCGGTCGAATACCGGATAACTACTAATTAAAAAAAAACTGGGTAAAAAAATATTTTTTTATGTAATTATTTGCTTTATTTAGTTAGTCTTAGTATTACTTAAGGAATAAAATTAGTTTTAGTTTTAAATTTTTAATCACTCAATAGTAAATGACTGTTATAGAAAGAAAATGAATTTATTAGTTAGCTAAGTTCCGCCGGATATCCGGCTGTTTGGTCACATGTTTGGCCGAATATCCGGTATCCGGTATCCGGCCAAACTGCTATCCATTTCATCTCTAATATAGATATACTAGCTTTTGCCCGCGGCTTCGATCGCGTTAATTTATCCCCTTAGGGGCGGACTTTATCAGAATCCTTTCTTAGGGGATGCGTACGTCATATTAGTTTTAGGCATGCAAAGTCAGCCCGATCGGTTTAAAATTGACAAAGTTTCATACAAACTTTCATCCTCTATTTTATCCCCTTGGGGGTAGAATTAATCAAAATCCTTTCCTAGCGGATGCCTTCGTCATAACATCTACCTGCATGCCAAATTTCAGCCCGATCCGACCAGTGGTTTCGGCTGTGCGTTGATAGATCACTATGTTAGTCACCTTTGAGTTATATATATTTAGATTTATATATATATTTATGTAATGTATGTATATTATTATACATATTTTTTATCGAAATTTATATTTTTTATATTTTGGTTTATATTTTTATATCCTTTTTTACATTTCTCATTCATATTAGTGCACCGCCAACAATCTTTCTCTGCACCACTCATAGTTGCCTGGTAGATAACGCCGCAAAGTATTAAGTCCGCCATATGTATGTACACATTGTTTTTGTGCATTAAAGTTAAATAAATAAATAAAACAGCCACATCTAAGAGGACAGTTCGCGGAGATCTGTGTCCTGATTTCCTGAACTGTTTATAACTGTTTAAAGTTAAATAAATAAATAAAACAGCCACATCTAAGGGAACAGTTCGCGGAGATCTGTGTCCTGATTTCCTGAACTGTTTATAACTGTTTAAAGTTAAATAAATAAATAAAACAGCCACATCTAAGGGGACAGTTCGCGGAGATCTGTGTCCCGATTTCCTGAACTGTTTATAACTGTTTAAAGTTAAATAAATAAATAAAACAGTCACATCTAAGGGGACAGTTCGCGGAGATCTGTGTCCTGATTTCCTGAACTGTTTATAACTGTTTAAAGTTAAATAAATAAATAAAACAGCCACATCTAAGGGGACAGTTCGCGGAGATCTGTGTCCTGATTTCCTGAACTGTTTATAACTGTTTAAAGTTAAATAAATAAATAAAACAGCCACATCTAAGGGAACAGTTCGCGGAGATCTGTGTCCTGATTTCCTGAACTGTTTATAACTGTTTAAAGTTAAATAAATAAATAAAACAGCCACATCTAAGGGGACAGTTCGCGGAGATCTGTGTTCTGATTTCCTGAACTGTTTATAACTGTTTAAAGTTAAATAAATAAATAAAACAGCCACATCTAAGGGGACAGTTCGCGGAGATCTGTGTCCTGATTTCCTGAACTGTTTATAACTGTTTAAAGTTAAATAAATAAATAAAACAGCCACATCTAAGGGGACAGTTCGCGGAGATCTGTGTCCTGATTTCCTGAACTGTTTATTCTTAATGCCGTGTCTGAGCGTCGGGAAGTTACTTTAAAAGTCGCCGTCAACAAAACTTTGGGATCAAGTTAAGCGGTTTCCTTCTTTCCGATTCACTTTGGGATATTAATTTTCTATTTAATACTAGCTATAAACGCGACTACGTCCGCGTGGAATTTACCTTTATTTTCTAAAATAAAAGTAGGCTAAGTTACTCTTTATTACATCAGCTACTTGGCAAAAAAGTCCCGTCAAAATCGGTCCAGATATTTCAGAGATTAGACAGACAAAATTGTAAAAAATGTTCATAGGCATGTAGTAAAAACGATTATTTCAATTTTACAAACAGACACTATTTTTTTTTTTATATGTATAGATATGTATGTTACCATATATAGTTTGAATGTTATTTATACTATATAAAAATGTGTTCTTTCTAGATTTATACATGTTAATACTTACAAGATTTGTGAATGGATTTGTAGTAAACTTTGAAAAAGCGTGTCTTAAGACCTCACAAGATCACAGGTCGCAATGCTATACGAGTATCTATCTATATACATCAGTGAAGATATTTACTAAAACAAAGCAGATGTATCTGTCGATATAAATAAAGTAAATCTTATATATAAAATTCTCGTGTCACAGTTTTCGTTCCCATACTCCTCCGAAACGGCTTGACCGATTCTCATGAAATTTTGTGAGCGTATTGAGTAGGTCTGAGAATCGGCCAACATCTATTTTTCATACCCCTAACCGACAAGGGTTGTCTACCTCTAATATATTTTTTGGGCTTAATTTTTTATTTATATATTTTTATTATGTGTCATTAAAACATACAACCCTAAATTTTCACCCTTCTATCACCGACCCCTATTTTTTTATAGCGTTATTAATTTATATGGTAAAACAACGTTTGCCGGAACAGCTGGTATCTATCTATCTATTAATGAAGATATTTATTAAAACAAAGCAGATGTAAATGTATCTATCGATGTAAATAAAGTAAGTATTTATGTATACATTAGTGAAGAAATTTATTAAAACAAAGCAGATGTAAGTGTATCTATCGATGTAAATAAAGTAAGTATTTATGTATACATTAGTGAAGAAATTTATTAAAACAAAGCAGATGTAAGTGTATCTATCGATGTAAATAAAGTAAGTATTTATGTATACATTAGTGAAGAAATTTATTAAAACAAAGCAGATGTAAGTGTATCTATCGATGTAAATAAAGTAAGTATTTATGTATACATTAGTGAAGAAATTTATTAAAACAAAACAGATGTAAGTGTATCTATCGATGTAAATAAAGTAAATATTTGAATTTTATTTTATGAGTATGCTTAATTTATCGGAAAAATTCCAAAACAAAGTCAAAACGGAATAAAGCCGATAAAAAATCCATTCGTTCTTTAATAAAGGACGAAGTTATCAAAGCGGAGTTGGTTCGAGTTTAGATTTCTCCGCGGGTGAGTCTGTAACTTCGATTTGTCATATCCAGGGCCGTCGGCTATCATTCTAAGGGCCTATATTCTCTTTAAAATCTATAGGAGACGTTCCCGTTTTTGGGTCGTAGACCCCGTGCCATATTTTTCGCTTTTGGCTAGTACCCCCATTCTTACCTGGTATTGATTTTGTAAATTTCTAACTGTAGTAAAGCTTAGTGTTAAAACCATAAAGTAAAAACAAGATGACCGGTGTCGTAGACCACTTGCAGTTTGTCATAGACCCCTGAGGGTCGATATAGACCACTTTGGGAACCACTGACGTCGTCGTCGATCTCTTATTGTATTATTTTACTGATAAAGGCTATAAGAGAATAGCAGAGAGGGTGGACTCACTGCCCTCACTAAGTTATAGAACGTTTTGTCTCATTCATTAGTTTTAAATTATATTATTGTATGGGCAATAGTTGTATTGTGTGAAAGTTTTTGTTTGAGACAAATAAAGATTATTATTATTATATAGTAATTAATATCCTTGGATAAATCACACAGCGCCATCTAGTCCCAAGCCAAGCAGAGCTTGTGTTATAGGTACTAGACAACAGATATAAATACTTAGATACATTTTTTTTGGAAATACTTTACATAAAATACATAGTAAATAGAAATAATCTTTATTCAAATAAACTTAATATAAGCACTTTTGAAAGTCAAGTCTTTTTATTCTACCGCTCATTCGGAATGCAGACTCATCACAAGAAGAATGAGCAAGAAACTTGTGTGTTGCTCTTTTAAATAAATATTGATTTATTTATTTAGTAAATATCCAGACCGACATAAATAATGATACTCATAAATACATGTGACGAGGAATCGAACCCATGCCCATCAGAAGTATAGCGGTGTCCTAAACCGATGTACCAATGAGGCCTTCAAATCAAAAATGATTTATTCATGTAGGACATTTTAGCCGCTTATGAACGTATAATTTTTTGTATTAATATTTTATACCTACCGTCAAATTCAATTGAGAAGAACTGGCAAGAAACTCAACAGATTTTTTTAATAGTATTTTTTTACACTCTGCACTAGGTTACTTACACTTAGGTGTCTATGTCTAACATTAAATGAAAATCCAGTGCATGAACAACTATTGCCATGCACGCTCGTCATTCAAGTAATCGTTTAGTGAGTAATATGCTTTGCTCAGTAAATATGATTTAACAGATGTTTCGAATTTATTTAAGGGTAATTCCAGTATATCCTTTAGTATCTTATTGTAAGTTTTTATACCTATTCCCATAAAAGACCTATTGATTTTTCTAAACGACACTTGGGGACAGCAAGTTTGTCATTTAACAGATGTTTTATGGTTAATGATATATGATGATATTTAAGGTTAATTCCAGTATATCCTTTGGTATCTTATTGTAAATTTACATACCCATTCCCATAAAAAACCCATTGGCTTTTTCTAAACTTTATTTAGCTTTCAACAAATGCAAAATATCTTTATTCATATAGGTTTCGCCTTTTTGTTTTTGGGCGGGGTGCAAGACTTAGCCACCCACCCAATAGTTCGCCGGACTCCCCAAAGCGGCGCAGATGACGCACCGTGGATCGGCTGTGAATGTCGCTGCACGGTGACCTTCTTCTCCACAACAGTAGCCAGAGCCGCTACGGTCCTTGATTTGTGAGCACTGAGCGCCCACGTGCCCTGCTTCCAGGCACCGGAAGCATCGTAGTGGCCTGTGCCGCAGGAGCTCCGTTCGTGCTGAAACCCAACCGATACGGATGTGATGGTTGCCTTCTTGATGAGCCCACGGGGAGAGATGACTAATCCTAACGTAACCTATTTCACTGAAGGACAGTGATCCACTCAGAAAACTATGTAAATATAAAATATGATTCATTTCCAACAAAATCCCAATATATCTGAGAGCAGTTGAAACTTATTCTCAGACCCAACGTACTTCACATTACTGTAGGGCTGTCACACAATTAATTCTTTCTTTTTTTATTATTTATTTCAGGCAACTTAATATTACTACATAACAATATTGGCCCATCCTTACTTCCTTAATATCTTTACTAAGTTTCTCTGCAAAACTCTGTCTCTCTGTCTCGCTATCACACCAAAACTACTTGAACAATTTAGATGAAATTTGGTACATAGGTAGTCTAAACCCTGAGAATAGGCATAGGGTACTTTTAATGCGGAAATAGGGTCGTAAGGGGTTGAAACGGGAGATGAAAGTTTGTATGGAGGTATCGTCATTTTAAAGCTAGAAGCTTGAAACTTATTGTTAGGCTATTGAATATAAATAACGATAAAGGTTTATAAAGGGTTGATAAGAGGAGATGAAGGGTTGAATGTAAGTATCCTTATTTTACAACTAAAAGCTAGAAACTTATATTTTAGGATATTGATTAAATATAAATAAAATGACATTCATAATTTGTAAAATAAAATAGGGGATGAAAGTTTGTATGGAAAATCGTAATTTTTATATCCCTGTTTGGATTATATTATTGATTTTTTTTATTTGGTTAAGGTCACTATAATACGCGGACGGTGTCGCAGTCACAGCTAGTGTTATAATTACCTTAAGGACTAACATTAACTTTATTGAGTTGTGTTTTTAAATATTATTAACAATTTACTTAAAATTCATAGCGCTGACAATGTTATCTGATTGCATTAAGAATGAGTAGCGGTTTCTATATTGATTATCTCATGCCTCGTACTTGTTATACTGTAATTATTTATATAAAAAACATCAATTCATAAGAGCAACACACAAGTTTCTTGCTCATTTTTGTAATGAGTCTGCATTCCGAATGAGTGGTAGAATAAAAAATATGACTATTCAAAGTGCTTGTATTGAGTTTGTTTGATTCATTGCCTTTATCCCATTATTTGGGGTCGGCGCTGTATGTCATTCTCTTCCACGCATCTCTATCGACGGTCATATCTGAGCATACTCTTCTTTTATTCATATCATCCTACAGACAGACCCCTTTGTCGGGTTTGTTCTGAAGAAACGGCGGTCACGTAATCCTGGAGTGTGCAGTAGTGGCCAGACAACGAAACCAAATCCTCGGAACGGTGAGGTCGCTCCGTAAAGTTTGTGAAGACACCAGCATTCTTCTGCGCTTCTGGGAGGAGCTTAGCTGGCTACTTCAGTAGTCTGGCTCTAGACGCATAACGGCCCGAATGAGAGGGTAATTGCGGAGATTGGAATATACAATACAAAATTCATATCATCTTCCACGCAATCCATCCATGTTCTTTAGGGCTCTCCCTTTGAGTTTATTTGAATAAAGATTATTCTTATTTTTAATTAGATATGTTATTTAGACAACCCTAAGTGCGGACCCTTCGGCAAGGTACGGTCACGTGCAAAACATTTGCTACCTTTGTCGTAAAGTTGGGAACATGGAGTCCCGGGACTGTAACACGGACGCTCTTCTACAACTCACTTCAAGTTTAATTAAGTTTTATTAAATAAAAAAATGGCTGCCAAATATTGCACAATCTTTATATATAAAAATTACATGTCATGTTGTGTGTCCGCCATGGACTCTTAAACTATGCAATTTGATCCAACTTGAAAGATAGGATATATTACATCTCAATTTATAGTCGCAATATTATTTTATTGCAAATAGCTGCAGCAACGCGTGGTAGGGTCTGCTAGTAAAAAATAAATCTAAATATATAAAACTCAAAGGTGACTGACTGACATAGTGATATATCAACGTACAGCCCAAACCACTGGACGGATCGGGCTGAAATTTGGCATGCTGGTAGATGTTATGACGTAGGCATCCGCTAAGAAAGGATTTTGATTAATTCTACCTCCAAGGGGATAAAATAGAGGATGAAAGTTTGTATGAAATGTATATTCATATGCATGTAGTAAAAAACTGTTATTTCAATATTACAAACAGACACTCCAATTTTATATGTATAGAGTAGTATAGACGTATATTTATATAGGCGTCTATGTCCCGTGCATGGACAACTAACATGTCATGCCTCTTATCCTATGATTAAAAATCTCATCATTTTGTATTCAGTCACACAAAAATAATACATTAAAAAAAACACTTTATTTTGAATCTGTATAGAAAATGTATCGCTTTATGTAAGTTTGTCATGTTTTATATTACTACGAACTGCTGTAAAACTCCCAACTGCGGTTTGCATTAATATTATTCCAATAGTTTATGTCTGCTTTGAAACAGACCGTCTCGTCCACTAATACTTATAATTAAATTTCATGCAGCGTTTCGGAGCCTCAGTATTGTTAACTATATTATATCAGTAACTAACTACTCGCCCCGGCTTTGCACGGGTTTACAAATATTATATATAAACCTTCCTCTTGAATCACTCTATCTATTTAAAAAACCGCTTCAAAATCCGTTGCTTATTGGAGTGTCTGCTTGTAATATTGAAATAACCGTCTTTTACCAAAAGCATGTGAATATAAATACGGAATATATACTAAAATAACATTTTTACAAATTTTGTCTATCTGTCTGTTTGTTCCGGCTAATCTCTGAAATGATTGGACCGATTTTGACGGGACTTTTTTTGGCAGGTAGCTGATGTAATAACGAGTAATTTAGGCTACTTTTATTTTAGAAAAATAAAGTAAAATTCCACGCGAACGAATTCGCGGGTACAGCTAGTTTTAAATAAACATCTATTCCAAAGAGCAACACACAAGTTTCTTGTTCATTCTTCTTGTAATGAGCCTGCATTCCGAATGAGTGGTAGAATCAAAATATGACTATTCAAAAGTACTTGTAATGAGTTTATTTGAATAAAGATTATTTCTATTTCTATTTCTACATATTTAATAATCTGACCAGTGAAATATCATACTGCTAAAAATATAGGAATTAAGAAAGGGTTTAGTAGTTAGTAGTAGTAGTTGTAGTAGTAGTAGTAGTAGTAGTTAGTTTAGGTCAGTAAGAGATTGCTTTTAGCGATAAGACCGCCTGTTGTTATTATATTACTATTTACTGTATTTTCTTATTATTTTATATGTTGTGTACATATATAAAGAGTTTTAGTTGACGACCCCGGTGGTCTAGCCGTCTAGGACACCGCTTCAAATCCGGTGGTCGCGGGTTCGATTCCTCGCACGGCACAAACATTTGAATTCATTAGTATGATTGTTTGTATCGGTCTGGGTGTTTTCTATGTATATGTATGTATTTACGAAAAAAAATCTATGTATTTGTATAAGTTATCTTGTACCCCTTGTTGTATAACACTAGCTCTACCTAGCTTAACTTATTATAAGCTTATATTATTTTTTTTTTTTTCCAAATATTCTCATCTCCCCTCTTAAGGAGAGGAGATGGCACACGGTAGAAGCACAGTCAGCCGGGGTTCGGGGCCCCAGGGAGAGAAACCGGCGTACAATTATTATTATTATTATTATTGTAACGGATCGGTGGACTGTATGGGTGTCTAAATGATGAAAACACGTAGTTTGCAATAATACAATATATTAATATGTGCAATTGCGAACTATACGAAAGACAATGATAGAATGATACAATAATTTGAAGTATATCAAATAACATGACATATAAAAAAAAACTCTTCAAAAATATAAATTTAAAAATAATAAAAATATCAAATAGTTCGGCGGTCGGTCCAACAATTATTATTATTATTATTTGTTAGTTTTGCGTGAAAGTTCCAGAAACACAAACTTTATCATTTATAATATTAGTGAGATAAACAATGAATCACATTTTGAGGGGTAATAAAAAGTGGACGAGCTGGTCTGCAGCCGAGGGTCGGCTTCAAGTGGAGCATGGAGGATAGAGCCAATTACTGTACTGAAGTGGCCTCCAGTCGAGGGGCGGTCCATCGACTCCAATGGGTCAAGGTTCAATTCGAGTAGCTACTATTATACATCTAACTATATACTGATACTAGCTACTCAGCTCGGCTTCGCACGGGTGTACATGTATTCTATATAAAAACCTTCCTCTTGAATCACTCCATCTATTAAAAAAAAACACATCAAAATCCGTTGCGTAGTTTTAATGATTTAAGCATACATAGGGACAGACAGCGACAGCGACTTTGTTTTATACTATGTAGTGATAATTATTATATTTAGCAGACCGCTTTCGTTCCGATGGTCGCGGGTTCAATTCCTCGCACGGTAGAAATAGGAGTATGATTGTTTGGGTCGGTCTGCGTATTACTGTATATATTATATACTAGCTATACCCGCGACTTCGTCCGCGTGGAATTCAACTTTATTTTTCTACAACAAAAGTAGCCTAAGTTACTCCTTATTACATCAGCTACCTGCCAATAAAAGTCCCGTCACAATCGGTCCAGCCATTTCAGAGATTATCCGGAACAAACAGACAGACAGACAAAAATTGTAAAAAATGTTATTTTGGTGTATGTACAATATTTATATTCATATGCATGTAGTAAAAAATGGTTATTTAAATATTACGAACAGACACTCCAATTTTATTTGTATGTATAGATTAAGAATTAAGATTCAAAAGATTTGTGTATAATTTCATTTATCTTAAAAAAACCTGCTGTTTTTGCTAATTGTAATAGTTACTACTAAATACAGTGTTCTCGCTCAGCTTCCATTTGCAAGTGATGCTGCGGCGCATCTCTACAGATTGCAATCAATTATCTTTCACATCTGAGCGAGATGTAGCACTGTTTTGCTCTCACGTTGTATGCAACGGCTAGAATTATATATCAACATGTAGGTACAGGGGCGGATCTACCTACGGGCTTTTTGAACGGCAGCCCAGGGCCCCGATGATACAAAGCGCCCTCAGTCCCTGGAACGATGTTTAGAATATAACAAAATATCTAGAATGTTAAAAAACCTATCATAAGGTTGGCAACCCTGAGATCAATCAACTGATGCAAGTGCGCGTCTATAGAAAGGAACGGGGAATTTCTGGTCGCTTGTTTTTGGTCGGTGTATTTTTTAGTTGAGTAATATTATTAGGTAGGCGCCTAAGTAGATTTAGACCCAATACCGTCTTTACCATAAGGGTACACGGGGTCCGCTCTCAGGGCCTTCATTCTCAGGGGGCTCTCGAAGGACTGACAATATTTCTCACACATTTATTCTCAAAAGATTTTTGTCGGGCACACTACACTTTTTTCACAAATCAGTAATGTTATCAGAAGGTTATCACAAGGCATATACTACGCCTTTATACCGATTACTTCGCCTATTCCTATGTTCTTATACCTAATGAGCTTTTTTTTTTACTTTCCAAAAGGGCCCCAAATTCTTATCTGGCCAAGGGCCCCAGCCTAGTTTAAGACTCCTGTGTTTAGACCAGGGCCCGACAAATTCACGATCCGCCCCTGTATAAGTACAATCAGTCCGGATATAATACATGACCTACATTCTATGAACTATTCAAATTTATACACAAAATCTGAGTAATGTTGTTTGTGTTTTGTTGTTTTTGTTGTTGATAATCAAACGACAACCATAAATAGATAGATAGATGTATTCTTTATTCACAATTACAGACACAACATACATGAGATACAGAAAAACACGAATTAATAAAAGAAATGTAGGTGACTTTATGTGCCGCAAAAGTGAAAAGGCAGCCAACTCAGCATAATGCTACAGATAACTCTGCAGCGCTGATATTCTGTTGGCTAGTACGTACGTACGTACCTACTAGTAGACTTATACTATACTTATTACTAAAAAATTACATAAATATTAAACATCGAGCTCTTTATCAAAATATATAAAGTATGAATAAACTGTAAATAATGTGATGAATTATTATTAAACTACTTGTACTACATAAATACTATAAGAAGCATTACACATATATTGATATGGTGAAAGGCTCCGCGAGACTGACAAGAAAATAAAACATTTATGTTATATTTATTTATTAACACTTTATTGCACCAGAAATACAAACAATTAAACAAAGAACAAACAAGTAATAAGTAATAAGGTACAAAAGGCGGTCTTATCGCGTAAGCAATCTCTTACAGACAACCTTTGGCTAGAGGAGAGAAGACAGAAAGTGGTAGATGGCGCAAGAATGGACTAGAGAAATAAAAAAGGCATATTAATACTAAATAATAATAATTTACATATACTACTTACATACATGTAAGAGCGGGGATTGATACCAGACAACTCATCGTTACGATAATTAAATAATAAACACTTTTATCAAATTCCAGAGATGTATTCGGTGCAACGGTTACACACAGAAAGAGAGTTATTCAATTACCGACCTCCGTATTTATAGACCGAAGTCAGTGTAGTAGGGAGAGAAGCAGGCGTAACGATTATCTTATGACAAACAACTTAGTTCGGTCTATAAGTACCAGATGGCGTTATTTACAACATTTATAATAATCCTTAACTTTAATACTTCATTATGTTAAATATTAAATGACAGTGATTTGATCAATATAGGTCGAATATAATTAAATTAATTAATTAACAATGAAAATAGTCATTGTATTGAGTTTGCGCTATCATATATATATATATATAATACAATTTATATACATATATACACACAAATATTATATACAAATACAAAATACACAGGAGTGTTTATTTTGTATTTGTATATAAGTAAATTATTGTATAAGAGTTATATCTAGAAATAGAAGTAGAAAGAATCTCAATGCAAATAAATTTTGTCATATTTTTTATACTATCACTCATTCGATGGCGTGATATATCATTACACAGTATACAACAAAGTCGCTGTCGCTGTCTGTTCGTCCCTATGTAGGCTTAAATCTTTAGCGGTTTTTTTAATAGATAGAGTGATTCAAGAGAAAGGTTTATATATACAATACATGTACACCCGGGCGAAGCCGGGGCGAGTAGCTAGTGACCTGTATTCTATGAACTATTCAACTTTATACAAAAAAAATCTGAGTAATGTTGTTTGTCTTTTTGTTGTTGATAATCAATCTACATATAAATAAAATTGGATGTCTGTTTGTAATATTGAAATAACCATTTTTTACTACATGCATATGAATATAAATACAGTATATATGACAAAATAACATTTTTAACAATTTTTGTCTGTCTGTATATTCCGGCTAATCTCTAAAATGGCGACGAAGTGGCGGGTACAACTAGTAACCATATAAACTTCCACATTCCAATCGTGAAAACGTCGTGTCTCCTCAAAAACTGACACAAAACAAATTCTAATCGAGCGGACTTGAGCGTTTGATTAAAATTGTCAAAAACAAATTTTAATTAAATGACGTACAAAAAAAATAAATTCATGCCCCTAATGAAGATGAAGTCATTAATAATGAAAGAGTCACAGCTCCCGGGTGAGATGGACATGGCTGTGTTACTCGCAGAGCAAAAATGAAACGGTCAAAATCTATATATATAAACAAAATTGGAGTGTCTGTTTGTAATATTGAAATAACCGTCTTTTACGACATGCATATGAATATAAATACGATATATACACCAAAATAACATTTTTTATCATTTTTGTTTGTCTGTCTGTCTGTTTGTTCTGGCTAATCTCTGAAATGGCTGGACTGATTTTGACGGAACTATTTTAACAGATAACTGATGTAATAAGAAGTAACTTAGGCTACTTTTATTTTAGAAAAATAAAGCATTATTCCACGCGGACGGAATCGCGTAAAATTGTAAAACATGTTATTTTGGTGTATGTATCGAAGCATGTAGTAAAACACGGTTATTTCAATATTACAAACAGACACTCCAATTTTATTTATATGTATAGATAACATTTACCATATCAACTGGGCTACTTATAAAACCATTTAACATGAGTGATTATTTATCAACAGAAAAATTACTATTGTTTCTTGTAGCATACATCTGCCTGAAAAAAGATTTAAATGTCATATAAAACACTTCCTTTGTAAAATAGCTTACTACAAAATTGAAGAATTCGTTAACGATAATAATGTTTTTATAGAAAAACTTAAAATCCATAGCACTGACAATATTATCTGATTACACTAACAATGAGTGCGGTTTCTATATTGATTACCACATGCCTCTTACTTGTTATACTGTATATATTTATAAAAAAAAATCTATTAAAAAGAGCAACACACAAGTTTCTTGCTCATTCTTCTTGTGATGAGTCTGCGTTCCGAATGAGTGGTAGAATCAAAATATGACTATTCAAAAGTGCTTGTAATGAGTTTATTTGAATAAAGATTATTTCTATTTATATTTCAATGAAAGAGGTTTTGAAAATTCTGGTGTTAACGAGAATGGTTGTTTCAGATCGAGAATGTCCCGACTTGGAGCAGCCGGAAGTCGGCCATGTGACGGTAGATGGAAAGTTATTCGGTGGGAAGTAAGTATTTTATCATCATTACATAGTACAAAACAAAGTCGCTATCGCTGTCTGTCCCTATGTATGCTTAAATCTTTAAAAGTACGCAACTTATTTTGAAGCTGTTATATTTAATAGGTAGAGTGATTCAAGAGGAAGGTTTATATATATCATACATGTACACCCGAGCGAAGCTGGAGCAAGTAGCTAGTAAAAAACTAAATGGGTTCTCTATTAACAGAAATGAAAATGTGTTTTATATTCGTAATCCTTTATTGGTACGTCTTAACAGTACTGTGGCTAAGACAGGAATGAATAATTATTTCTAAATATCGTTTACAGACCAGTTTTGTACCCTCACTGTTTTAATAAAAATTATGAAACTCGGTCAATAGATGTCAATAGCATTACTTCTATTTGCAATTAAACAATTCATTATAAATCAGTATCCAGGACCAAGTTAACATTCCATTATTAAATATATCTATTCAACGGCCTCGGTAGTCTAGTGATTTAGCACACCTTCTGATGATCGCGGGTTCGATTCCTCGCACGGCACAAACATTTGTATTCATAAGTATGATTGTTTGCATTGGTCTGGGTGTTTTCTATGTATATACAAATTGCCGTGCCGTGAAGTTTCACGTACGGCACTCGGTCAGTTGACCGAGTTAGTTCTGCCTTTGTACTTTGTGTTTGAGTTTATTGTGGTACGCAGGGCGACGTATTCCTGTCCACATGGCTACCACGTGGTGGGACTGCAGAGTCGGAGCTGCCAGGCCGACGGCAAGTGGGCTGGACAGCCACCAGCCTGCAAGGAGAACAGTAAGTGGCAGCCTAAGTTATCACATCAAAAGATCTATTACAGACTCTTATAATATGTCAAATCTACCGTCAGTTAGGAATGATTACGAGATGAGAAGAACTGACAAGAAACTCAGCTCATATTCTTTTTGAGCTTGTACATCATTAAATCAGCTAACTGCCAATAAAAGTCCTACCAAATTGGTCTACCCATTTCAGAGATTATAGATAGATAGATATACAAAAATTGCAAAAAATCGTACTTTGGTGAATGTACCGTATTTTTATTCATATGCATGTAGTAAAAGACGGTTATTTCAATATTACAAACAGACACTCCAATTTTATTTATATGTATAGATAAAATAAAAAATATAAATCAAGATGAGGCTGAGATACCCATGCAGATGGCTTTAAATTTTCCCTCATCCTTTCCAGTTTACTGCCTGCAACCACCTACAATAGAGCACGCCCGCCATTCTGCATTACCTGAACAGGCCACATTCGATCTGGACGCAACAGTTCAGTACATCTGCCACACTGGCTACGTCACCAACGGTTTCCCTAGAGCCAAGTGTCTAGCAATAGACGGACAGGCCTCGTGGTATGGACCAGATATAAGTTGCGAACGTAAGTATTATATGAATCAAATGGAAGACATTTTAAAGTCTTTAAAATAGGATTTGGGCGATTTTTTGATGTCGCTCATATATTGACGTACTTTAATAGCCAAGTTGACCAGTGATTTCTCATGAGCATAGCTCACAATCCCTATAATCAAGCGCAATCAACCGAGTTCTTCACACCGGAATTCTTGTACTTTACGATTGATTCTTCGTCAAAATGAATTGGGGGTCGAAATCACGACGACTAGCGGTGCCCTCAGACTAAAGTCAAATCCGTCAGGCTGAAATTGGCCTTCAGCCGCCCCATAAGTTTTTCCACTGGTTTGGAGTGACATCTGCACTCGCCCTATATCGTCTGGTGAAGCTGCTACACCGGTAATGCTGTTGGTCGCAGTTTGTCTTTACTACCAACAGCATTAGAATAGTCTGAAAAAAAAACAAGAACGGTAAATTCATAATACATGACTATTCAAAAATGTTTATTTGAATAAATAATATTTCTATTTCTTATAATTTCAGCTCGTTCCTGCGGTGAACCAGGAGATGTCCCCCACGGGTGGGTCACCGCAGACTGCCACACCTTCGGTTGTCGCGCAGTGGTCCAGTGCGGTCAAGGGTTCGAGCTGGTCGGCAAGGCTGAGAGATACTGCCAGGCTGATGGTGTTTGGGCTCCCAAGGAGCTGCCCACTTGTGTCCGTAAGTATTTGATTCGGGTTTATGGGTATATTCGATGATATTATGAAACGATACCCCAGAGATGTCTTCGACGTTATAATTTGTCAGCATTGCTCTTAGAAAACTTGTCCAAACCTCCTAAATTCAATGAAAGTCGTTCAAGTTTGCATTGCACTCAATATACTAAAATACATTTTACTAGTTGACCGTTGCAACTTCATTTGCGTCACATTTCCCCATTTTTAGATCATTTTTCATTTCACCTCCACTCCTTTTGATTGTAGCATGGTCTTATATAGCCTATGACACTCACAGATATTGGCTTTCTATTGGTAAAAGAATTCTCAAAATCGATTTAGTAGAAAGGTATATATACGGTATACCATTTACGATCAGATGGGCCGTATGCTTATTTGCCACCATAGTAGTATAAAAAAAGAACCAGAGATTACTCCCCTAAAATCTCGTAATTTTTGCCTCTTTAGAAGAAAAGTGTAAACCTATTATTTTTACCATTATTACAAGATTTCCAAACCTAGCCTAATCTATGGGCATACGATTTTATATTACATTATTAATTATTTATATTATCACGAATAATTTTATGGCAAATAAAGGTATTTACCTCTCTCGACGTTACATTATTATCTCTCTCTCCCATTACATTATTATTTTTAATTTTTATTTACCGTATCTGTAACTTGATAATTTCATTTACAACCTTACGAGCATAATGGATTCCAAAATATGATTAATTTCTTCAACAACATCCTTCTCCAAGAGTTAATTAAATCTAAAACTGGATACCAAAATTAGTTCAACGGTAGAAACTTCAAATATAATAAATAAAGAGTTACTTAAGATTTATTACAGAGTAATTTACTGTTACTTTGACCTTCTAATTCGCTACATTACTATCTATGGAAAGTGATTGTTTCATTGACGACATGTCTGGGCATATCGTTTGTTGATATCATCGACAATAAATGATTTTATTTCTGTTATTTTAGGGATGAGTCTGTTACTATGTAGCTTAATAAATTTATAATACAGTTGAATGCAGTTATCCTGGAAATCTCATGTATAGTTTATACAAACCAAATCAATCAAAAACAGATAAAACCTAAATCAGTCGAAGCGGTCTGCAATTAAGTTTATTTGATAATACAGTTTATAATATAAATAATACAATTACAATATAGAATAATACCGATACATGATTGACGTTAATATTTCGTAAAATAATAATAGCTTTGAATGAAGTTCCAATAAAATTAACTCTCTCAAAATGCAAATAAATTTCTATCCCTATATTGTTAGTAAAATTACGCTTTAGGAGCCCACGTCTATGAAATGGAATGGAAATTCTTTATTGTTCTCCTCGTATAATACAAACAAACATTTATATACACTTAATATATAAATATGTATAAACATACAACATTGTCAAAGAGAAGAGGAAGCAATGGGCGACATAATCGTTGAAAAGCAATTTCATCTTTAAGTAAGATTTACTTAGGCAACGTTTACTACAGAAGAAACTGTTGTCAAGTTGCCTGATAAATCATCTTGAATTATAGTCACTATTTTGTTGATGATCAACAAATTGCGTCTTTATATTCTTCTACTGATACCTCGCATAGAACTTTTATTACTCGCTGATGATGTACCTTTTGGTGAAAGGATTTGAAATTCGTCAAGTATTTTTTATATTTCTCTTTTATAAACTATACATTACATATTTCTTCTTTATGTTGTAAGTTTAAATAATTATCATTTAAATGATAAATAGTTCTAAATGAGTAATTAGATGTATATAAGGTAACAGACTCGTCGCTAAACACGGATACGTTTTGATATCGTCTGGCATTGCTTCGTGACAATGTAGTTGCCAATTTACGTGTTATCTTTTGGAATGTTGCATGGTTTTCGAATTTGTGGAATTTTGTGGAAATCTCCATGTCTTTAACGGTGACTAGTTGGCATGACGCTTGTATTACGGCTATTATCATGGCTATCATGTAAGCAATATCATTGTCATGATGCAATTAGATTAATGGATCTCCCACTTTATATATTACTTCTATATCATTACTGCCATCTGCTACTTCTTTCGGAATGTCTGTTTTATCGTTTTCAGTAACTATTGTTATATTGTTATTTAAATTAACATTATCTTCGTTAATTTTATATTCATCTATGATAAATGTTTTTGGTGTTTCGATGTTTAGAATCGTAGTGGGATTTCCATTAATAGTTAGTTGTGATTAATGAAATTATAAATATATTTTTTCTCCTTTTTTGCCGCTGTTCAGAGGGAGGAGAGAAAGGGACACCCTGAATCTATCATTACATAACGTAGTGTGTCTTAATAAAAGTATTTGTTACAATAGAATTGTTGTACTATTCAAATTCTATATGATTAGTAACTTTTGAATACTAGTGGACTCTAAATCTATATGGCCATGATAAAATACTATAACTGCCTATAAGCAAACGTTAGCGACTTGTAGATGATTACTATTATACAATTATTTAAGTAGTGAAGGCTTTAAACGTGCAAGAATTTATTGTAAAGAATTTCTTAAATGTACCTTACATATGCTGTAGCGAAATAAAGGTAAAAATTGAACAATTGTTTTATTTCGTGCATGTCGTGTCGTTTTATGTTCTGCATGCTATTCCAAACGATAATCGCTTCTATTCCCTTTGAAATAACGAATACATTAATGTAACAAACATTACGAAAAGATTAAGCAAGTCATGTCAAATTTAATTAACAACGCCATCTATTGTGTAAAAGTGGAGTTAGGTTAAAGCGACTCCTGTCGCCATCTAGTGGTGACCCAGGTGCAGTGCCCACCGCCTGAAGCCCCCAGACACGGCAAGGCTGTGTACACATCGTGTGCTTACAACTCAGTGGTGTCATATGAATGCAAATATGGATACCGGCTCGTTGGAGACGCCACCAGGCGCTGCGGAGCTGACAAGAAGTGGTCCGGAGCTCAGCCAATGTGTAAAGGTAACATTATCTTTTCGCACTGTATATTCACGCCCTTATAGATTTATGTGGTGATTTTTTCGACGACCTTAGTCGAGACCTTAGGAGATTTATCACATTACCTTCGGATGGTCGCGGATTCGATTCCGTGCACGATATGAAGATTTGTATCGGTCTGGTTGTATTCTATGTATATTGTGTACGTATTTACAAAAAAATGTTTATGCGTACTTTTTTCTGTTGTCTAGTACCCATAACAAAAGCTCTGCTTAGCTTGGGACTAGATGGCGCTGTGTTATTTTTTGTTTTAATTAAATATACTTTCTTAATTTAATTGAAACAGACTAAAATACCATCCTGATCAT
Source organism: Achroia grisella (assembly GCF_030625045.1). Classification (NCBI taxonomy): domain Eukaryota; kingdom Metazoa; phylum Arthropoda; class Insecta; order Lepidoptera; family Pyralidae; genus Achroia; species Achroia grisella. Next base: position 8,645,933 of record NW_026712984.1, on the reverse strand, counting down.
CTGAATGAATGGCGTTCCTCCACAATGCGGTTTTTCAATAAACTTTTTGCCATCCACAATGGTACTTTCACCCTTCCATCATCAACACCTGTTTTTTAATGGCTATATTAATTTACATGGAAAAACGACCTTTCATCATCTGCTTCTTCCTTATCCCATTTATTTGTGGTCGTCATAATATGTTTTTCTCTTCCATTCATCCCTGTTCGCAGTCATCTCGTTATTTAGTCCTAATGACGTTGAGAGACGTAAAGTGGTCCTTCGCGCCGGATGACCACTTCGGTCTACCTGTTAACTGGTAACCATCGTTTATATATGATCATGTTAGATGAATCAAGGACCAAGATTTCACGGCTCTTGTCTGTATCAACTGGGTTATCTGCATTACATATGAAATACAGCTTAAATAGCATGCTGCTTGTCATGCCTCTTTTCCTTTAAGCTACTCTCTACAGCCGAAATAGCTTAGACAGCAAGCTGTTTGACGCCTGAATTAGGTGAGACAGAAGTACATACGTAGACGACTTTTACAGATGCCTCTGGTATCTTAATTGATGATAATGGAATGGTGCACACGCCTGCGCTAACGGTTTACGCTGGCAGGGCACCAGTGGAGGATAATAAGATGAGCATGAAGTTAACAAACACATCGTCAAATTCATCATTTATTAAGATGGTTGTGTGTAAACCTTACATGTCTGTTTGTAATGGATTAAATTACTATATACCAAGTTGAGAATCTACCCCTAATCTACCTCTAGTAATTGCATAACATTTGAACTAAAGGATCTTGAACATCTCTCATTATACTAATTTACTAATAAAGGCTATGACAGAGTACCAGAGAGGGTGGACTCACTGCCCCAGTTATCCCTCTCAGTTATAGACCGCATTCGCGCGAACACTGCTAGCGGAGGCAAAATGACGTTGAGAGACGTAAAGTGGTCCTTCGAGCCGGATGACCACTTTATGTTTGGAATCCTTCTCCTAGGAGATGAATCAAACTTGGTTGGACTGTATCAACTGGGTTATTATATTAGAGGGAAACGGTACACACGCGCTTACGACGATGGTGCAGTGCCAAGTGAAATCTGTGCTGGACGCCGTTCCCCGTTCCGTGCCGCGGTCTCTCTTTGTCCACGCTAGAAGTGTTCGCGGGAACAACCGTTTTGTTTCAACGAAACGAAACAACAAACGTTTCAACTCATTTTTAAGGGGGTGTGTGTACACGTCTCTTTAGGGTTTAGGTCTATATACCACGTCGAGAACCTGGGAGCTTGTAATGATACAGCCGAGAGATAGAATAGAAGTGTCTTTACTGAGGAGATGTACGGACTTATATACAAAGTTACACGTGTCGCGTTCACGTGCTGCTGCACGTAGCAACGGCTTGAAGGTCACGCAGCTGCGTTGCTAATGTTACACGTGCCGTGCGATAAGAGTTTTAAGAAATTGCAAGGACTAAAGTGCCACACATGTAGAATGTATGCGGGTACACTTTCATTATTTTTATTATTATTCTAGCTGTATCCGCGACTTCATCCGCGTGGAATTTAACTGTATTTTTCTAAAATAAAAATGGCCTAATTTACACCTTATTACATCAGCTACCTGCTAATAAAAGTCCCGCCAATAAATCGCCAGCCATTTCAGAGATTAGCCGGAACAAACAGACAGACAGACAGACAAACATTGTAAATAATATTATTTTGGTGTATGTACTATACTGTATTAGTTTTATTTGAGACAAATAAAGTTGATTAATATTAAGATGAACATAAAAATTACATGTTTATAGAGATCAACTGCGGACACCCAGGACAACTGTGGAACGGATGGCTAGAGAACATATCATCAGGAACTGGTCTTGGAGCATCGCTTATATTCAGATGCCAGGATGGCATGAGGATGGAAGGAAACGGATCTGCTATTTGCCAAAGTGATGGCACTTGGAGTCATCCCTTACCAATGTGTTTAGGTCAGTTAAAGTAAATTGTAACATTAGCAGCTTCATCATCATTATCATTATCATCTCAGCCCGGAAGACGTCCACTGCTGAACAAAGGCCTTTGCCAAAGATCTCCACGACGATCGGTCCTGCGCTGCTCGCATCCAATGCCTTCCAGCGATCTCGACCAGATCGTCGTTCCAGCTTGTTAGAGGCCTTCCCACGCTATGTCTTCCGGTCGCCAATCGAGGACTATACTGCCCCAACGGCCATCTGTCTTTACCATTAGCAGCTTATTAGATTTATATTAACGGCCTCGGTGGTCCATCAGTTTAGCTTTATTTCCAATATCTTTAAGACTACTTTATTTCCAATTGCCGCGGGTTCGATTCCTCGCACAGTGCAAACAATGTATTAATGGGTATGATTGTTTGTATCGGTCTGGGTGTTTTCTATGTATTTATATCAGTTGTCTAGTACACATAACACAAGCTCTGCTTACCGTGAGATGGTTGTTTGTTTGAACGTGCTAAACTCAGGAAATATTGGTATTGAAGAAATATTTTTATGTTGGATGGTCCATTTGTCGAGGAAGGCTTTAAGCTATATAACATTACGCTACGACCAATAGGAGCGGAGCTGCAATGAAAAATATTGCAAGGGGTGTGGAAATGAAAAGCAGACGAAGTTGCGCGGGTCAGCTAGTATAGTATACAGAACATATTAATTTTTTTTCCTACCGTCCTGTTCAATATGTAGATCCAATTGAGAAGAACTTGCAAGAAACTCAATTGAATTACTTTTTTTTAAAGCCAATTTATTTACAACGTATATTTATATAGGTGTCTATGTCTAACATTAAATGAAAATCCCGTGCATGAACAACTATTGCCATGCACGCTCGTCATTCAAGTAGTCGTTTAGTGAGTTAGGCTTTGCTCAGTAAATATTATTTAACAGTTGTTTTGAATTTATTTAAGGGTAATTCCAGTATATCCTGTGGTATCTTATTGTAAGTTTTTATACCAATTCCCATACCTAAACCTAAACCTAAACCTAAACCTAATATTGACTTTTTCTACTTGGGGACAGCAAGTTATCTATATAGAAATACCAGGGAATTATAAGGTTATAAGAAAAGTTTCTAAGTCAAGTTTCTCTCTCTTTCTTAGCTGAATCTACACGATTACAAGTAAAAAGGAAGCTTAATGTAATTGAATAAAGATTATTTTTGTTTGTATGTTGCAGCTCCTTGCGTGGTGCCCCACGTGTCGCAGGGACGGGTCGTACTGGTGGAGAATAAGACTGGTGAAAATGATACACAGGAAACCAATACTCAGATTGTTGGCAGCAGTTCTATGGTGCAACACGGTAACTGTTTTACGACCTCGATGGTCTCGTTTAGCACCACCTTACTTCTGATGGTCGCGGGTTCGATTCCTCGCACAGTGCAAATATTTGTACACATGTGTATAATTGTTTGTATCGGTCGGGGTGTTTTTTATGTATATGTATGTTTAAGGAGATGTGTATACACGTCCTTTTATTATATATTAGGTATATGACCTACTCGTTGAGAATTGGGGAGCTTCAAATGATAGACTCGATGGACAGAATAGAAGTGTGTTTATTGTAAAAATATTCGGGACTTATATACCATTATACACGTGTCCCGTAAGCGCAGCTGCAGGTAACGACGGGTCGAAGGTCGCGCAGCTGCGTTTCTAATGTTACACGTGCCATGCGATAAGGATTCTAGGAAGTAGATGGTGGCACGTGTAGAAACTGTGTTGCTACATATGTATTCTAAAAATCTAAGTATTTATATCAGTTGTCTAGTACCCATAACACAAGCTGGATAGCATGTTGATGGGTACTCGGGCCACGAACTCTTTGAAGCTCGCGTTGTGACTCTATACCTGCGTCACCCTCAATGACAGGTTACTTTTGATCCGGATATAGTCGACAATGTCCTGTTCCTTGGTGACGTAACGTAGGCGGGACAGGAACATTGTTGTGGTCGCTGTTTGCCAGGGCCGTCTTTCACCTAATAGAGGCTGTGGGCACATTAGGATAATGAGGCCCCTATGACCATAGTAATAAAGCACTATTTTGTCAGAATAGACAAGATCGCTGGAACGCGATGGATGCGAGCAGCGTAGGACTGATCGTCGTGGAGATCTTTGGGAGAGGCCTTTGTTCAGCACGTCGTCTTCCGGGCTGAGATGATAATGATGATGAGACAAAGTCATTTTTGAACTATAACTCTTCACAGTTGTATATGGGGATGTCCTACCTTCAAAACAAGCCAGAAAAAATATTTTTAAAAAGTCGTTATGTTATAAGCCTTCAAGTTCTTGCTAGACATTTATAAAAAAAATAACAAAAACGAACAAATTGACCATAGTCGGTAAGCATTTGTTAAGACTGATTTTCAGGCGAGAGTAGAGTAGCTATCGGTTATCGTTTGGTAATGGAGTAGGGACTAGACTACACTAGGGGTCCCGATTCCATCGCAGGCCCTGGGCACGTGCCCAGTGGGTAAGAGGGGCCTGGTTGCATTTGGACTTTGCATTGTGTTATACGAGTAGTCGGCGAACTGACCGGACGAGTTGTGCGCGTGTGTCTATGACCTACTTCGTCGAGAACCTGGGAGCCTGAATTGATAGTGATGACAGACAGAATTGCAGTGGCGTAGCTACCTAGGAGCTAGGCGGGGCGGTGCCCCGTGGCCCTCAAGCTCAGCGGGCCTTCGAAACCTTACCAGAAAATCTCGATCGAACTGGACTTTTCAAACTCTTCCCACTGCTGAACAGTGGGCCCCATTTTTCATTTGCCCCAGGACCCAGGATTTTCAGGCGAGAATAGAGTAGTCTTCGGTTATCGTTTGGTAATGGAGTAAGGACTGGACTAAATTAGGGGGCCCCAATCCATCGGGCCCTGGACACGTGCCCAGTGTGCCTAGTGGGGAAGAGGGGCCTGGTTGCATTTGGACTTTGCATTGTGTTATACGAGTGGTCGGCGAACCGACCGGACCATTTGTGCGCGTGTGCCGATTAAAAATTATTTTTTATCCAGGCGAGATAATCCTGGTAGACTGCGAGAAGAATTACGAGTTCCCCTCCAACAACGCGGCGGTCACCTGCAACAACGGCACCTGGACACAGATCCCCAGATGTCAGCCAGCCAGGTACTTCTTTCATCATCGTCAACTGCTTCTTCCTTATCCCATTCATTCAGGGTCGGCGGAATACGTTCCTTTTATCCATTTACTAGCTGTACCCTGCGACTTCGTCCGCGTGGAATTTAACTTTATTTTTCTTAAATAAATGTAGCCTAAGTTACTTCTTATTACATCAGTTACCTGCCAATAAAAGTCCCGTCAAAATCATACTAGCTTTTGACCGCGGCTTCGCTTGCTTTAATTTATCCCCTTAGGTGTGGAATTTATCAAAATCCTTTCTTAGGGGATGCCTACGTCATAGTAGCTTTATGTATGCAAAGTCTCAACCCGATCGGTTTAATATTGACAAAGTTTTATTTATTTCATACAAACTTTCATCTCGTATTTCATTCCCTTGGGGGTAGAATTAATCAAAATCCTTTCTTAGCGGACCTTTCCTTTCTTAACGTCATAACATCTACCTGCATGCCGAATTTCAGCCCGATCCATCCAGTGGTTTAGGCTGTGCGTTGATAGATCACTATGTCAGTCACCTTTGAGTTATATATATTTAGATGCACACTACAGAACAGACGCTCCAATTTTATTTATATGTATAAATAATGTTAGTATATTTATTACAAAAAAACTAGCTTTGTAACTTAGATACGGTAAGTTGACTTATTTCTAAAATGTCGTACAGATGCAAGAAAATGCCCAAGTATCCACGCAACGGTATGGTAATCGCCCCCAAGACAGAGCACGGGATGAAGGCCAGGTTCCGCTGCAAGGATGGATACGAGCTGAAAGGGAACCCGATCGTCGTCTGCTCATTTGGCAACTGGAGCGGGGAGGCGCCCAAATGTGAAGAAGGTAACGTTTTTTCTTTATAACACAGGGGGCAAACGAGCATACGGCCTACCTGATGGTAAGTGATTACCGCCGCCCACGAGCTCTCGCTGCTCAATAGCTTGGTTTCGGAGCAGCCAGAGGTCGATATTTTTCACGACAATATTAATAAGTTTATTGAGTGTTGTTTTTTATGTAATTATATTATTCGTTATGTTATATTATTGGCTCACTACACGCTTTGGTATATCTGTAAGTGTGGTGAGTACCTTATCTTAAATAAATAAATAAATGAGCACCCGCAACACCAGGGGAGTTGGACAAGTATGTTGTCGGCCTTTTAAAAAGGAATAACCTCTTTTCTTGAAGGTTTCAATATCGTATCGGTTCGGAAATACCATTGCTGGAAGGTGATTCCACAATGTGGTTGTGCGAGGCAAAAAGTTTCTAGAAAACCGCGCTGTGGAAGACCGCCATTCATCCAGATGATCAGGATGGTATTTTAGTTTCTGGCGGGTGACGGTGGTGAAACAAATGACACGAATGAAAAATTACTTATAAACTGGTACAGAATACTAGCTGATCCGGGGAACGTTGCACTGCCAAAAAAAATTAATATCTCCATTAAAAATAGGGGTTGATGATAGAAGGGTGAAATTTTGATTACTTAACTCCCTAAGAGATATAGGTGGTCCACTTCGTGTAGTAGGGGTTGATGGTGGAATGAAAATAAAGTGTGAAAATTTTTGATTGTATCTATATTGTAATGGCACATTCAAAATGTTAAAATAAAAAAAATATGAAATAATACTTTGGGGTAGACCACCCTTATAGGGATATTTTTTTTATAGCGTTGTGAAAAATAACCGTAATAACAAAATAGGGGATCACAGCTCGTAGCTAGTAGCTGTGACGTGGTCGAGTTGAATGAGTAGTCATGCTCACTAAAATGTCCAGACATGTGGCGGCGTGGTGGGCCGGGTTATTGGGCTGCCTAAAATATGGTCGAGCGTAGTGATGGCTGGCTCATACGACATACTCGTTGTAGGGACTGGTCTGCTCTTATCACTACGACTGATTTAATCTTATTGTACATTTATATTTGACCCTAAAATTAGTGCTGTTGGTAGTTTGTATTCACACGTTTCGACTTGTAAATGTAAACTTACAACGATTATTTAAAAGAGCAACACAAGTTTCTTGCTCGTTCTTCTTGTGATGAGACAGCTTTCCAAACGAGAGGTAGATAAAAAAAATAGTTATGACTATTCGAAAGTGCTTAAATTAAGTTTATTTGAATAAATCATTTTCTATTCTATTCTATTCTATTAATTCTATAAATTAACTACAAAGCGAAGCAGATTACAAGATGCCTAAATTTTTTTACAGTTTTCTGTCCATTTCCCGGCTATATTGAAAATGGGAAGGTTTTGCTTGTTGGGAATATGGGACTTTACGACTACCGTCCTTATGTGAAAAAGGTGAGTATATAACTTGTGAGACGATACTTTAATTCCACACCATCTGACCATGATCCTATATAGTTGTGCACGACGCACCGCTTTCTATATTATTTATGTATTTCCTCTATTATTTTATATAGAAAAATATATATGACATTGTCAATTCTTATACTTTTACGTACATAATATTATATTATTGCTTCCTAAAACCCGTGTTTGCATAGTTATATCTACCAGCCCCATATATATATACAGTCCTATATTCACATTTTTGGTCCTTCGAGCCGGATCTGAACCAGCGACCTATGGACATTATAGTCTACATTGTGGTGTTCAAAACAGCATAGAGAATATAATTCTTACTAATACTATAAATGCGAAAGTAACTCTGTCTGTCTGTCTGTCTCGCTTTCACGCCACAACTACTGAACCGATTTGAATGAAATTTGGTACACAGATAGTCTAGACCCTGAGAAAGGACATTGGCTTTTTAATGCGAAAATGGGGTTGTAAGGGGTTGAAAGATTGTATGGAAGAATCGTCATTTTTGAAGCTAGAAGCTTGAAACTTATTTTTGGGATTGCTAATGAAATATAAATAAATACTATATCTATACATCTGTTTGTAATATTGAAATAACCGTTTTTACTACATGAATATGAATATAAATACGTGTGTCTGTCTGTCTGTTCCGGCCAATCTCTGAAATGGCTGGACCGTTTTTGACGGGACTTTTTTTGGCAGGTAACTAATGTAATAAGGAGTAACTTGGGAGTCTACTTTTATTTTAGAAAAATAAAGTTAAATTCCACGCAGACGAAGTCGCGGGGACAGATAGTATTACATATGACAAGGGTCGTGAACACTGAGTTGTATCAAATTTAAACATTGCAATATATCTAATTTTTATGGTATCATACATAGAATATCATAAAAGTTACAAAGATGTCTGCATGTATCTACTGTTGATGACCTCTTGGTCTAGCAGTTTAACACACCTATGGTTACTTCCTATGGTGGCGGGTTCGATTCCTCGCACGTTACAAACATTTGTACACTCTTGATTGTTTGTATCGGTCTAGGTGTTTTTTTGTGTAATAATAACGATAATAATAATCTCAGGACAATTCACACCCCGCCATCCAGACCCAAGTTAAGCTAGCTAAAGCTTGTGTCATGGGTACTAGATATCTGATACATATACACAGATATTTTTACATACATAGAAAACACCCAGACTGATACAAACAATCATACTCATGAATACAAATGTTTGTGCCGTGCGAGGAATCGAACCCGCGACCATCGGTCGTAAAGCTGTGTGCTAAACCGTTAGACCACCGATGTCGTATGTTTGTATGTACAAAATAAATGTATGTATGTATTTGTATCAGTTGTCTAGTACCCATAACACGGCTCTATATATTGCTTGGGATTATATGGCATTGAGTGAATTCTCCAGTCAATTTTGCCATCAAGGCCCGATGTGGTATGAAATAATATTGAGTATTTGTTTTAGGTAGTAAATAACAAACAAATAATGTACGAGTGTGAGAAAGGGTATGTATTGTCAGAAGGACCTCCGGGAGCCACTTGTGTGGGTGGTCATTGGAGCCCCAGAGAATTACCTAAGTAAGTAACTCTAGATTATATATAATACATTGTGCGTGCGTGTCTGTTTGCGTGTGTGTTGTTTACATAATTTCTATTTATACAGTCAATCACATGCAACTTTCTGCTCCAACAACACAACACAACTGTTTTTTGTTCACTTTATCACAGGATGATAATGGGTCCTGAATGATAATCCTAAACGCAAAAGGCAGTGGCTCTCCAAATGAAATCCCTCGGAGTACTGCTAAGTTAGGTTTCAACCTCAAAATGCTGATTTGTAATATCTTATACCCAAAATGACAAGAAACAATTTAAAATTTAATGTTCCATAAGCTTTTCTTATGGAAATCTCACTATGACCTCCCAATGTTTTTGCACGCCTCTAAATAAAATAATGAGCTGATAAATGACAATCAAGTATTGACATGCGCAGAAACCACATTACTTTCCGGTTCCCCAATAATATAAACGACTGTTACAATTTACAATAGTTATTATTATTCTTTGTTGCTAGTAACTGATCATTAATGTCACTAGGTGCACACTATACCAGCATCCACGGATACGATGGAGCCGTAGACGACGTTCTGTCACAGAACCTGAAATACGACATCGCAGAGATGTCTACCTACGCCAATATTACAACCACATAAAAAGACAAACAGATCCAACACAGCAATATGTCGATCAACTGTATAACAAATATAACCATAACACCCAAAAACAAACATTAAGACACGCAAACTTTAAGCTTATGAAGAAATTCGATACAGACTTTGAAGAAGATATGGTTGCTGGTGGTGATATTGAGGGTTCTGATGAAGAAAACTTTCCCACTGCTGTGTATACGGTTTATAATGTACAAGGAGAACCAATTGGTCATAGATTGTACTCTTACCAGCCTGTATATGAACCGGAAGATGACGATTTAGTTATACACGAAGATGCATCGGAATATGAAAATTCTGAGGAATTGAATGATCTCTCTCATGTTACTGTATTAAAAGGAGGGTTATTTCCTGATCATGATTCAGACAGTAACGGAAACGCAAAGAATATTGATAAACTGAAACATCAATATTTCGAACGGTATGTAGATAAACGTAGAAAGAGATTTTTAACTTCAAAAAATATTGATGACAATAAAAAAGAATTGAATGTTGATATACAAACAGATGTCTCTATCGAAACTACTACTGGTACAGTGGAAACTACAACAAAATCAAGAAAAAGACGTGACGTACACACTGGAGAAAATTTTAGAGAAACAGTAACTGTAAAACCTACTATAAAAGCCTTTGAGTCAATTAACGACGTTAATGGAGACTTTTTAAAAGTAATACCATTACAGACTCAAACACAAAATGATACCGTAAAAGTATACGGCGAGGATATAGCAGTTATTCCATTACAGTATAATAATACTAATTCTACTGAAGTAGACAATATTATTGATAGACGAGAAAAGAGAACGAGTAGAAAAACGGATAGACTGAATCAAACTACAGCAACAGTACCAAAAACGTAAGTAGAATATAAAAACCTAATAAGACTTATATAAACCTATATGTTCTTTGATTAGTTTTGAATATTTATATAAAATAAATATTAATAATGCTAAAATAACTTTAGAAATATTGCAAAATAAAATATATTTTTTTCGAAAGTCCATTTCATAACTTAATGCATTTATATTATATTGTTTAATTCCGCAACAATTAGCATGTATTAGAAAACAAATGTTCAGTGTAGAAACCTTATCAACGCTACTGGAAGCGTTACTATCTTCTCTATTGGTGATCAAATTCCGACTGTTATTGAATCTACATCCATATTGCGACACTTATTTTGCCTCTGAAAAAGCTATTATAAAGTTTGGATATAGCTTGGCTGGTAGAAATGGAAGCCTAGGATTGACTGTTCGACGAGTTGCAGTAAGAAAAATAGTATAAATTTATTAAGTAATAAAAATTGAAACTAATAAATTCATTATGAATGAATTGATCAAAAATAAACTTAAAGATATTTTTAATTGCACAGATAATATAGTAAGAAATTGATAAGTAGATAATCTGTAATAATTTAGAGACAATGTGAGCAAAGCTAGACTTGTCCCTAGAAGAGATCTCTTACAGTCAACTCAGAACAGTGGCATAGATGGTGATGAGTGGGTAATAAAAACACAAAATCAAAACTGCTACTACCTTCAAATTTACAACACGAATTAGTTCACAACCCCGCTTCTAATTTCCTTACAGAGGCAGAGAAGGAAAAGGTGGCAGACGTAATCTTCAAGCAGAAGCCAGCAGTGAAGAGAATCAAAGTGCAGAAGTAAAAGAAGCAGCAGAAGGAACAAATAAAACAGATCTCAACCAAACAGAAAAAGCGAAGGTATCCAAAAAGTCGAATGGTCGTCCAAAAAGTCCTTGCGAAGCAATAGAAAGTGAACCGTATGTCAATATAGAAATAGTCAAATACGGCCGGGACCCAAACAATACGTTTAGCTCTGGTAAGGATATTTTTGAATGTGTACAAATAAATAAAGTTGAAGTTTAGTTTAGTTTGTAATTTAAAATCAACAGCTTTTCACTAAATTCCTTTGACAGTATATGCGGTCCTTACATAAAAGAAAATGTTTTTTGTCTATCTGTCCGTTTGTTCTTAATAATCTCTGACAAGGCTGTGGTGATTTTAACGGAACTTTCACTCGCAGAAACTTATAAGGACTAACTTAGGCTATTAGCTTAGAAATCTTATTTATATTAGTGACAAAAAGCTGCATCTCACGTGGACAACAATAGCGGGTAATAGCTAGTAATCCTTATCAATATTATAAAAGCGAAAGTAACTCTGTCTGTCTGTCCGTATGTCTGTCTCGCTTTTACGCCAAAACTACTAAACCGATTTAAATTAAATTTGGTACACAAGTAGTCTAGATCCTGAGAAATGACATAGGCTACATTTCAATGAGAAAAGAGGGTTGTAAAGGGTTGAAAGGGGTGATGCAATGTTATATTGAAATGTCGTCATTTTTAAAACTAGAAGTTTGAAACTTATTTTTGAGGCTGTTGATTAAATATAAATAAATACGGTAGTCAAAGTTTGTAAAAATTCTACACTGTTGCTTTCTCGCTGTTTTACTTTTTGAAATCAATTTACTGGCTGGCGCCGCGCTGTGCTCAGTTCGAAATTTGATAAAAAAGAAATAGGAAATATTGCGGTTCTGGAATGTAACTTCACTATTTGCGTTTACAACGCACGTTTATTTTATGAGATGCTTTATATATCGAAAACCGGTGAAGTAAATCGACTTTGCGAGCAAATGTGTTGAAATATAACTGTTTTAATATCAGGTACAATAGTACGAGTTGCGTGCGGTAAGGGCTATGGATTGAATTTGGAAAACAACGCGACAGCCAAGTGTGTGCGAGGCAGGTGGAAGCCGGAGAAACCGAAATGCGAAATACGTAAGTATCTCTACCAAATTAAAAATAACATCAAAGTTTTTTTATATAATCGTAAAGGCAGGTATTTTAAAAGATCTCTTTAGAGTATTAAAACAAAATTATAAGATATCAATACAGAAAATAGCTTCTTCGTCCTAATCGTTTTAGTGCTAAGAAATTTTTGCAAAAATATTTTGAATAATCTAAATATATATGACTCAAAGGTAACTGACATAGTGATCTATCAACGCACAACCCAAACCACTGGACGGATGGGGCTGAAATTTGGCATGCAGGTAGATGTTATGACGTAGGCATCCACTAAAAAAGGCTTTTGATTAATTCTACCCCCAAGGGGATAAAATAGGGGATGAAAGTTTGTATGAAACTTCGTCAATTTTAAACCGATCGGGCTGAGACTTTGCTTGCATAAAGCTACTATGACATAGCCATCCCCTAAGAAAGAATTTTGATAAATTTCACCCCTAAAGGGATAAATTACTGCTAGCGAAGCCGCGAGCAAAAACTAGTGTCATATAAAAGCACTGGTATGGTATGACCATGTAATGCGTAAACTTTTTTTTTATACTATGATGGCAAACAAGCTTACGGCCCATCTGATGGTAAACGGTTACCGTAGCCTATGGACGCCTGAAACACCAGGGGCACTTGCTCGTTGCCGACCCTTAATATATCCTTCTTGAAAAACCATTGCTGTAGTCTCATAAAGAAAACTCGGCAGGCAGTTCATTCCGGAAACTAAGTGTACGCGGGAGGAAGCTCGTCTGAAACTGCACTGTCCGAGACCACTTAGGTTCCAGCGTGTGATGAATTCCCTGTCGATGGCGAGCGGTGCGATGGTAAAAGGTAGCCATAGGCAACATATCAAACAATTCTTCAGAACACAGTCTGTCGTATATTCGATAGAACACAGAAAGCGATACGAAGAAAAACAGCAATATTCATAATATTAATACTAGATTTAAAGACAAACTTGCTGTCCCCAAGTGTCGTTTAGAAAAATCAATAGGTCTTTTATGGGAATAGGTATAAAAACTTACATTAAGATACCAAAGGATATACTGAAATTACCCTTAAATAAATTCGAAACATTAGTTAAATCATATTTAGTGAGCAAAGCCTATTACTCACTAAACGATTACTTGAATGAGGAGCGTGCATGGCAATAGTTGTTCATGTACGGGATTTTCATTAAATATTAGACATAGACACGTATATAAATATACATTAAAATAAACTGGCTTTTAAAAAAAAAGTATTTCAATTGAGTTTCTTGTCAGTTCTTCTCAATTGGATCTATATACCGAACTGGACGGTAGGGAAAAAATTACAATATAAATAATTTGACGTTCATAAGCTGCTAAAATGTCCTGCAGGAATAAATGATTTTTCAATTTTCAGTTTTGTATAAGTCTCGCCTCAAGCTAAGTGATTGGTATTCGATACCCTTTGAGAGATAGTGAAATGGACTTGCCATAATATAAATCCATGAAGTAGAATGGACTTATATATATATATATATATATACTAGCTGTACCCGCGACTTCGTCCGCGTGGAATTATACTTTATTTTTCTAAAATAAAATAATGTTTCTAAAATAAAAGTAGCGTAAGTTACTCCCTATTACATCAGCTACCTACCAAAAAAAAGTCCCGTTAAAATCGGTTCAGCCGTTTCAGAGATTAGCCGGGCCAAACAGAACGACAGACAGACAGACAAAAATTTTAAAAAGTGGTTTTCTGGTGTATATTCCTTGTTTATATTCGTATGCATGTAGTAAAAAACGGTTATTTCAATATTACAAACAGACACTGCAATTTTATTTATATGTATAGATGTATAGATGATATAATATATGGAAAAACTGAACTCTCTTTGCAGTGCCCTGCCATGTGCCCTCCACGGAGTATGGTATTTACACCATGCCTACAGAATCTGGGCCCTTGACTGCCAGCCAAGTGCTGGGCTCGGGCCTCGGGACTGGGGAGGAGAAGGAATTGAATGAGACAGATGCTGTACCCAATGGACAGGTCATACATTTCTCTTGTGAGTATGGGTGAGTAACAAAATTATATCTAAATATATATAACTCAAACGTGACTGACATAGTGATCTGATAGATTTGGACTTAATACTTTGCGGCGTTATCTACCAGGCAACTATGAGTGGTGCAGAGAAAGATTGTTGGCGGTGCACTAATATAAATGAGAAATGTAAAAAAAGATATATAAATATAAACCAAAATATAAAAAATATAAATTTCGATAAAAAATATGTATAATAATATACATACATTACATAAATATATATATAAATCTAAATATATATAACTCAAAGGTGACTGACATAGTGATCTATCAACGCACAGACCAAACCACTGGAGGGATCGGGCTGAAATTTGGCATGCAGGTAGATGTTATGACGTAGGCATCCGCTGAAAAAGGATTTTGATTAATTCTACCCCCAAGGGGATAAAATAGGGGATGAAAGTTTGTATGAAACTTCGTCAATTTTAAACCGATCGGGCTGAGACTTTGCATGTATAAAGCTACTATGACGTAGCCATCCCCTGAGAAAGGATTTTGATAAATTCCACCCCTAAAGGGATAAATTAACGCGAGCGAAGCCGCGGGCAAAAGCTAGTTAATCATATATTTTTTTAATCTACCGGACAATTCGCACAACCTCATTTAATTCCATAAGCAGAGCTTATGTTATGGGTACTAGACAACTGATATAAATATCTAGATATTATTTTTTTTTAAATACATACATAATATACATAAAAAACACCCAGACCAATACAAACAAACGTCTTTTGAAAGTCGGTTGATGTTTGTTACACTTTCACGCAAAAACTACTGAACCGATCATCATAAACTTTTATACACATGTTATTGAAGGTATTAGAATGAACTTAGGATACTTTTTATTTAAAAAAACAAATATTTTTCATTCAATGCGAGCGAAGGCGCGGGTAAAAGCTAGTAGGCTATAAATTTGGTGAAATCGCGGGGACAGTTGGCAAATAATCTATATATATAAATAAAATTGGTGATTGCACAGACAGTACATGTTTTACAATTTTTGTTTGTCTATCTGTCTGTCTGTTTGTTCCGGCTAATCTCTGAAATGGCTAGACCGATTTTGACGAGACTTTTTTTTGGCAGGTAACTGATGTAATAAGGAGTAACTTAAGCTACTTTTATTTTAGAAAAGTAAAGTTGTATTAGTGTGTAGTAAATTCTATAAATGTATTAGTTATACATACGTGTTTTTTTTTTCAGTTATAACGTGCAAGGACCAACTAACCTTCGTTGTTGGCTCGGGGAGTGGGCGGTGACCAGCATGCCTGAATGTGTGGCAGGTAATCTTTATATATAAAAATTACATGTCACGTTGTTTGTCCGCGATGGACTCCTAAACTACTGAACCGAATGCAAATTTGATTTGCACATTGTGTGCAATTTGATTCAACTTGAAATATAGGATAGCTTACATCTCAATTTATAGTCGCAATATTATTTTATTCAAGAACCTTAGCCACATCGACGTGTGGCCGGGTCTGTAGCCTATACATATAAATAATATCGTAGTGTCGGTTTGTAATATTGAAATAACCGTTTTAGTCTGTCTGTCTGTTTGTTCCGGCTAATCTCTGAAATGGCTGAACCAATTTTGGCAGGAGTTTTATTGGCAGATAGCTGATGTAATAAGGAGTAACATAGGCTACTTTTATTTTAGAAAAAGTTAAATTCCACGCGGACTAATTCGCGAGCATAGCTAGTGGTAATTACATGTGAATATTGTAAACATATATAAACTAATTTGAAAAAAAAACTAATTGAGTTTCTTGTCGGTTCTTCTCATCTCGAAATCATTCCGAACTGCCGGTAGATTTGACATATCATAACAGTCTGTAATAGACTTACATTTTAGAATCTTATTTGAAATTAATACGAGCTGAGTTTCTTGTCAGTTCTTAGCTCGAAATCAGTCTGAACTGACGATAGATTTGACATATCATAAGAGTCTGTAATAGAGCTACATGAATGAATATATTTTGAATTAGTATTTGTATGTGTGGATGCAGCCCCGTGCGAGCTGCCACTGCTGCACGGCGCGTCGTACGAGGCGGGGTACCGTGCGGGGCTGACCGTGGCGCACGCGTCCTCCATCGACATCGCGTGTGAGGCCGGCCGGGCGCCGCCCGCCACGCTCAACTGCCATCTGGGGCGGCTGCAGCCCACCGTCCATGACTTCTGCAGACCTTTAGGTTTGTTACTATTTCTTAATGCATGTCAAGGGAATCTTTATTGAGACGTTACAGTGCCCATGTGAGGAACGTCGAAGGTCGCGGAACTCCGGACGGGTAGAATTTCGAATCGTGAAATTTTGAAATATGTGTCTCTCCGGACGTTCGCATAGGTGAATGTCCAACTATATGGAGCCATGGTCCGAAAAGGTCTTCACTTCGTCCATCACCAGCCAGCAGAGCATTCAGCATGCGTTTTAAAAAAAATCTATTAAATCTATGACACAACAATTTGAAATTTGTTCATAGTTATATGTATATAAAAAAATGACTAAAAAAAACAAAAAAAAATCCACAAATATGCCATATCTAGCATGGTACATCTGTGTACATACAAACCCAGTACCACTGAGGCCATCTATGCTCGGTAAGCCGACTAATAAACAGACAGATGGCCGTTGGGGCAGTAAAGTCCTCGAGTGGCGACCACGGACCGGAAGACGCAGCGTGGGAAGGCCTCCAGTAAGGTTGATCGACGATCTGGTCAAGATCGCTGGAAGGCATTGGATGCGAGCAGCGCAGGACCGATCGTCGTGGAGATCTTTGGGGAAGGCCTATGTCCAGCAGTGGACGTCTTCCGGGTTGCGATGATGATGATGATGATGAAGCCAACCAATATAATGTTATAATTTATGCGGGTAGTTGCTGTTTAGATTTTGTTACTACACCGTCTGCATTATATGCAACGTTCTTGTATATTTCCACTAATATTTAATTTTGTATAAGTTTATGCTTTTAGTTCTCATGTTAAGTGAATTATTTGCAATTTTTAATGAGAATAAGTATCTAAAACCTAAAACCTAATGTATAAGCTACATGTAATATAATTACTAAAATTCTTATATATAATCATTGAGCAATAGCCATTTTAGCAGCATCTTCTTATTATTACATTGAGTCCCGCCTCCTACGAACAAAATTCCTAGTTATTAAATTATCAGTACCAAACTATGAACAAAATTACAAGTCCAACAAAATGTCGCTGATTAAATGCTAAAGGGCCACAACTCAAAAAATCTGAAACTTTTTTTTTTTCAAAGATGGTATCTAAAATGTTACGATTTTTATATTAAAAAAAGACACCCTTGATTTTAGAGCTGACACATAGATTCACCACTTATAGGTTCGTAAAAAAAGTAAAAATATCACAGTGAAAATTTTGATGAGCGTCATGTGGCTCTTTGGCATTTAATCATCGATGTTTCCTCTATTAGATTCCAAAACTGATGAACATCTAAAATCGTTAATTTCAGCAAACCTTTCACGACCTCGACCAACATCCGAATTTCAAAGTGGCTCTGACATCGTGCGGGAAGATATATCTGAATTGGAACCTGACATTGATGACAAGACTATCACAGATTGCGGTCCTCCAGCACGGTAAAAATCTTATAATATTGCAATAGTTGTAGATAGAAGAACAGAAGATAATATATTTGAAGATAACTTAAAAGACATTGTTCTGAAAGATGTAGATGTAAGTCTAAAGCCGAATAAAGTCCTACATCAACATTTACAGCTCTTGACATAAAATGGATAGGCTTGGTAGTACTTTAAAGTACAAACATTGGTTCAATATGTTTAAATATTGGTCCAATTGCCTGTATATTATTTGATCGGTTATACAATATGCTTTCACTGTAGCTTGTGTGTTTTATTGTATACCTTCATATATACTGACATCTCATTCAGAGATATATATTACACCATGTATATATATTTATATAAAAGGTCCTACTTTTCTGGTATTATCTGGTCAATATTTAATTTTTCCACAACATTTGGTTTAATATGTTTTCCAAATTTAACACTAGAAAAGTCACTAACAACCTATGTGCTTTGACGCATTCAATTATTGTTTATTTACATTTCTTTTGCTATTGTCTCGTGATTAAGCAGTAATTGCAACAAGTTGAACCCAATAGTCGTTTTTATTTAATTTTAAATAAATTACATTATTGAAATTATTGAGTGCAACTTGTTTAAAATTTAACATCGCAGTATCATCCGTTAGTGGATGAGAAAGATAACGAAAAAATAATGTTTTTGCAAAGTCTGCGTTTCTTATTTGCTGGCTGGATAGACTGAAAGGAACACAGGCGTTCAGGGATGCCAAGCCCTGGTGAGAGCCTTCTAGGTTCGGACTTTTGCTTCTTTAAACTCTCCATCATCTATGTCATCATCATTATTAAATATCTCATCATCTACATCTCAGATAGACCCATCATCATGATCTAATACTGCACATGTATTAAAAAAGTCTCGATCAGTTTTTCCTATCTTGTTACTTTTAAAAGAATCAGCGTCTTTTTCATTGCCATCAAAGGTTTTATAGGAATCAAATCAAATCCTCAGAAGGCAGGGCTTAGATTGTTCAGGTACAAATGAAATATTTTTATGTATGTATGGAATAGCTGTTTGTATGGCCATTGTTACGGCTTTGTATGTCTTGGCCGAGCTTGGTTTTAGTTGCTCAATTATTCTTTATATGTTCAACGTATAGTGCATGATGTTTTTTATATTTATCTATATTGCAAACATATTAGGTTCTTTGAAACATTTTAACATTTTAATATTTTACTCGCTCTCCCGGGATGTTAGAGGTTTAAACCTTATTATATATTTAAATAACTGCAATAATTCTGATATACCACTAAATAATAACGAGTTTTAAGAATGTATTTACACATTTAGTCGGAAAGAATGTCCTAAGTCGCTAGCACAATAATATATACCTAATAATCAGATAAGACTAATATAAATGTGGATGGATATAAGGACAGAGGCCGAAAAAGAGATGGATGAAGAGAAGATAGAAAATATTTTAATCTGTGCAATGTAAAAAAATACAATATAAACAAGAAACGAAAATAAAATATCAAATAAAATGTACATATAATTAAACTTAATTTATCGTGTAGATAATTAAAAATAAACATAAAATAATCATTTTTTACATCCATATATGCACAGAAAGGGCTCCACTCAGCTTTAATGACATACATTAAAGCTGAGTGGAGCTAGGTGAATATTTATATAATGATTTCATCTCTAATTTAATGAATTGTTTTTATTTACGTTTATCTTATATAATAATTTATATGCAGCTGTCGGCATCGTTTTTATTGTGTTGAGATGTGTGATGTAATAAATGTAAATATAAATAAATAAATAAATATGAGCTGGTTTTCAGTGGCACCAAAACGAGGAAATAGGATGGACTGTGTGAAAGATGATATAGTAAGAAAAGAAGTGAATAACGAGATGACTGCGAACAGAGATGAATGGAAGAGAAATACATATTACGCCAAATAAATGGGATAAGGAAGAAGCAGATGAACCAGATAAAACTAAATTGATGCAAGAAGATCGTTTTTGTTATTCAAAATATATACTTTGATATTTTAAATTAATTTTGGCCATCTGTGACCAAGGAGCTTGGCTGGCTACTCTAGTAGTTTCGGTTCTACACGTACAACGGCCCGAATGAGGGGCTGATTGCAGATAATGGAGTACATCTTACGTGTTTGTGACCAGTGAAGTTTTTGACCCTAAAATAGATCGACTGATTTTAGGGCCGTGTTTGTTATTTATATTCTTATAGGCCAACTTTCACAGAACATTCTAGAATAAAAGTTTTTCTTTACTAGGATAACCTCGCGCTTAATATACCCTTTCCGCAATTGAGTGAAAACAATATATGACTAGGGCCCTCACTGGACGTTGTAAATTGAATGAAAACACATGGCAAAATTATTCCTCACCTTAACAATCTATAAATTTTGCCAAGCAGAAGAGGAAACGCCACTACACATCCTATGTGGTTGTAGCCCACTCATACATAAACGAAATATCTCCTTTGGAAAGTATACACTCTACCTTGAGGAGATAAAAACAATCGCTCCTAAGAATATCCTTAAATCTTTTCCTTGACGTGCCTAGATAGCCAACTTTGAAAAAGGATGAGCACAACAAATATATGCAGGTCGCAGTGTCACAGCACCTGAAAGACTTGGTGTCCTCAAGTATCGTTTCGAAAAAGTCAATAGGTCTTTTATGGGAATAGGTGTAAAAATTTACAATAAAATACCATAGATATATTGGAATTACCCTTAAATAAATTCAAAACAACTGTTAAATCATATTTACTGAGCAAGTTACTCACTAAACGATTACTTGAATGACGAGCGTGCATGGCAATAGTTGTTCATGAACGGGATTTTCATTTAATGTTAGACATAGACACCTATATAAATATACATTGTAAATAAACTGTCTTTAAAAAAAAAAGTAATTCAATTGAGTTTCTTGCCAGTTCTCAATTGGATCTATATACCGAACTGGATGATAGGGAAAAACAAAAATTATAATGTAAAAACTTAACGTTTATAAATGATTTTTGAATTTTGAATAGCTTAAAACTCTCCAATAAAAACGACGCTCTATCTGATTAAACCTCTTACACTATAACTGAATATACACGCTTCAAACTACTATTATTTAGTGGTATATATCGTTATAAATATACCATTACACAAATCTAGTACAAATGGTATATTTTGATCCAAATTCAAGGGATTTTTTTAAAACCCCATACAACTTGAACGTATGAGTTAGTAATTGGGTACTTAATCTTTCATAGGGTACAGGGTACTCTGATATACCGCGATGGTACAGAGGTGAACGGGACGGTTGTTGTGGAAGGGTATCCGCATGGTACAGAGATCACGTTTCGATGCATCGCCTCTATAATGGGTGAGAAAACCACGTGGAAACTCATTTGCGAACAAGGAAACTGGGTCGGGAAGAGCTTCAACTGTGGTAAGTTGTTTAAAATAGAACAAATTTATTACAACACACGTACGTTACATACAACACAATAACAAACAAACAAATGAAGGTTTACCAATAAATATATATACACAACTAGATTTTGCCCGCGGCTTCGCTCGCGTTAAGAAGCATTATTATTAATTAGGTATAGTTTTTGCGGCTTTACTTTTGTTTAGCGTGTGTAATATAATACAATATTCTATTGTCAACATTTAGAACTAAAAATTATTTTGTTCGTCTTAATATATTCGTTCTATTAGGTACTAATACATTACTTATTTTATCCCCATGGGGGTTGTATTTATCAAAATCCTATTTAAGCGAACGTCCTCATCATAGTAGCTCTAATCTTTAATTTCAGTTCAATCAGTCGAAAATCTAAAAAGATTTATACAAACTTTCATCCCCAAATTTAACCCCTTAGGGGTGGAATTTATCAAAATCTATTCTTAACGGATGCCTACGTCGTAACATCTACTTGCATGCGAAATTTCAGCCCGATCCGTCCAGTGGTGTGTGCTGTGCGTTGATAGATCACTATCTCAGTCAGTCACCTTTGAGTTATATATATTTAGATTTACAAAAAAATATCTAAGTATTTATATCATTTGTCTAGTACCCATTATTTCTTCTTTCACTTACATTTAGGTACTTCACACTTTGAGAGTTTAAATCCAACTGGACTGTACATAAAATATTTAAAGACAGTACGTAGGTAACTTATATTTTGTATCAAACTAGGTGGCGTTGTAATCACTGTAATTAATACTGTTTTAGAGGACATACAAACACATGGCACAAGTCAAGTATTATCAATACCTCTGACTACCCCACTTTGGCATTAAAGTCGTGAATAAATATTTAATAATTAGCTGTTGCCGCGACTTCGTCCGCATGGAATTAAACTTCATTTTTCTAAAATAAAAGATTTTTTCTAAAATAAAATTAGCCTAAGTTACTCCCTATTACATCAGCTACCTGCCAAAAAAAGTCACGTCAAAATCGGTCCAGCCGTTTCAGAGGTTAGCCGGAACAGACAGACCGACAGACAGACCGACAAAAATTGTAAAAAATCTTATTTTGGTCTATGTACCGTATTTATATTCATATGCATGTAGTAAAAAACGGTTATTTCAATATTACAAACAGACACTCCAATTTTATTTATATGTATATATTAATCTTTATTTAAATATTACAGAAGAATTAGAAGCACAAAGTGAAGAATTACTCAATAATAACAGCTGCACGTTCCGCAACGAGGAACCACACGTGGTGTCCTTCTACAACGATCTGGAAATCACTGAAACTGTCGACTTTTCAGCCGGAGCTGTAATTATATCTAGGTAATAGAAATAGAAATAATCTTCATTCAAATAAACTTAATATAAGCACTTTTGAATAGTCACATTTTTATTTTACCGCTCATTCGGAACGCAGACTCATCACAAGAAGAATGAGCGAGAAACTTGTGTGTTGCTCTTTTATATAAGCCACTATATATAAGGTCTTTAATTAATTTATTTCATTATTGATGTTATACTTAATTAATATAATTATAATAATTTTATTCCAATTTTTGTGTTACATAGTTAAGTTGAACATAACTGTGTAAATCTATACTAATATTACAAAGCTGAAGAGTTTGTTTGTTTGAACGCGCTAATCTCAGGAACTACTGCTTCGAATTAAAAAATTATTTTTGTGTTGGATAGTCCATTTGTCGAGGAAGGCTTTAAGCTATAGAACATTACGCTACGACCAATAGCTGCAATGAAAAATATTGTAAAAGTTGGGGAAATGATATGCAGACGAAATTTTATTGGAATTTAGTATACAGATAATCTAGAACCTGAGAAAGGATATAGGCTGGTGTTTAATCCGAAAAGGGTTGTAAGGGGTTGAAAGGGGAGGTTATATGGAAGTGTCGACTATTTACGCGGACGAAGTCGCGGTCACATCTTGTAATACGATATGTTTAGTTCTATTTCTCTTTTAGGTTGCAATAAAAATATATACAAAAATTGATTTCAGATGTAGCGACGTCGGGAAGTACGCGATGACCGGCTCCCAAGCTCGCAGATGTTTGGGCGGTGCTTGGGACGGAGTTAAACCCACTTGTTTTGGTCTCAACCAGGAAAATGATTACGCCAGTAAGTATTTACAAGGAGTACAACAGTTAAAAATAATATTTATTATAAGCGCCATCTAGTAGACTTTTGTAGTACTTTAATTGTTGCTACTCAACAACAGATGGCACTGCACTACTTTATTAAAGTAATTCCAATGGTGTAGATACAATCTTTGAAGGCAGAGGAAGACCGAAAAACAGATGGATGGACTGTGTTAAAGTTGATATGGTAAGAAAGGGAGAAAATAAGTGTAATGTATATGTACAAGGTTGGAGGAAGTGATGTGCAGGGCCCCACATACGAGAGTTGTTTTTACGCCTGCTGGCTCTTGTCGTATGAAGTTTGCTGATAGGAAGCGAGCAGGCGTTGGAATGTCACTTGTGTGTGAGTACATGCACATCACACACCCTTCTCAATCTACGAGTTAATAAGTGCAATTTCTTATTATCTTTCAGTTATTTCGGTGGTTTTCCTAATTCTAAATAATATATGCTAATATAAAACAATAACGGGATGAATGCGAACAGGGATGAATGGAAGAGAAAAATATTACGACGACCACAAATAAATGGGATAAGGAAGAAGCAGATATGTGGATACAAACTTTCATTGGCAACATATCTGCTAAACAGATTTTCGATGCGACTTTTTTGTTTGTAAACTATCATACATACATATCATACTACATTTGTAATTTCAAATTAACAGCTTTTCACTCAATGCCAACTATTTAAAAAAAAATCTTGTCTGTTTGTTCTTGTTAATCTCTAAAGTGGTTAGACCTATTTTGACGAGACTTCTACATGTGGTAAACGGTTACCGTCGCCTATGGACGCCAGAAATACCAGGGGTGTCACGTGCGCATTGCCGAACCCTAAAAAACCTATATATTCTATATTCTTCTAAAAGGGTATAGGGTATATATGAATTAAATAAAAGAATTAAATAAATGAAAGAAACTAATGAATGAAATGAATGAATGAAACGAATGAATGAAACAATTGACGAAATGAACGAATGTAAGTGTATGTGTATTTTTTTATTAATTTAATCATATTAGGTGTTATTTCGTGAAAGTCCATTTCACTACTCGATAGATTTTTATTATTTTGTTGAATTCCGCTACAATTAGCATTTATGAGACCACAAATATTCGATGTGGAAACTTGACTACCGTTACGACCTTCTCTATTGGCGATCAAACCCGGACCGTTTTTTTTTTTAAAGGTTGATAATGGAATGGTGCACCCGCCTGCGCTAACGGTTTACGCTGGCGGGGCACCAGTGAAGGATGATAGGATGAACATGAAGTCAGATAAGTTGGCCCAACGTGACAAATTCACCGGGAATTTATCACGATGGTTTCCAGGGGGAACCGCGTGGAGGTCGATCATGGTACATTGCTAGCAATGGGGTCATTAGTCCCCATTATTAACAATCCCCCCCCCCCCGACCGTTATTGAGTCTACACCCATATTGCGACACGTGTTTCACCTTACCTCTGAACGAGCAGGGCGGATCGTGATATTGTGGGGCCCTGGGCTAAATCTACTTAGGGGCCTACCTAATTATAATACTCAACTAAAAAAATACACCGACCAAAAACAAGCGACCAGAAACTCCCCGTTCCTTTCTATAGACGCGCACTTGCATGGGTTGATTGATCTCAGGGTTGCCAACCTTATGATAGGTTTTTTAACATTCTAGATATTTTGTTTATATACTAAATATCGTTTCAGTGGGGACTGGGGCCCTTTGTATCTTCGGGGACCTGGGCTGCACCCAAAAACCCCTTAGGTAGATCCGCCCCTGTGAACGAGGCATCATCAAGTAGTGAATAGAGTTCGGATGTAGCTTAGAAGCCTAGTGTTGACTCTTCGGCGACCAAATAAATTGTAATTTTTCCTGACCAACAAAAAGGACCTTATTTAGTTGTAATTTTTTATTGCCTATTCCCAACTTGGTTACAGTGGAGAAGCCTCCTACGATCCTGTTCAGACACTCCCAGGGTCCGATCGCGCAGACCAACGACGGCAAGCTGCTCGTGTATCCAGGAACTGTGCTGCACATGGAGTGCCTCTGGATGAGGAGATTCGGCAACCCCAAGTGGAACGTCACCCATCATTATCCTGAGTATGTAATGTTTTGTTTTATGAATACCTATCAGTGTCCGCATTTCACCCGCGTTAAATTTATAAGCTGTATATTATTCCGATGTATAAGCTATATTACTGTAGAGTTTCATCAAAAGTTCTATAGTTGCTAAAAAATACAATAATAAAAGTATATCTAAGTATTTATACCAATTGTCTAGTACCCATAACACAAGCTCTGCTTAGCTTGGGACTAGATGGCACTGTGTGAATTGTCAAAGATAATTATTTATATATAAATAGATAGATAGATAGATAATTATTTATATATAAATTTACAATAAGACACAAAACAAGAAATAAATAATAACATGGAAGTTGGCAATAAGCTGTTGCTGATATAAGACAACCTTAGTGTGGATATATGTCCAAAATTGGTTGACAGTGTGGACCGTAAGTACCCAGAGGGCTGGACCACGGACCCCGGCCGCGACAGCCAGCTGGAGTACCGACTCAGCATTATGGGCGCCGTCAAGGAGGACTCTGGAGTGTACCGCTGCGAAACTCCGGCCCGCCAGACTCACCAGGTCGAGGTCATTGTGGAAGGTGAGGGAAGAATTTAAGTTGAGTCATCTATTTTCGTTTCAGGCATAAAAAAATACAATGGAACACATGTACAGGTGTTCAAAATCCCCCAAATACCCGGTATCATCGTAAGCACAGATTATTATATTAGAGTCTGTTAGTTTGTGTTCCCGCGCTTTGCCTTCCCCTCCCTCACCTAGTACTGAACCGACTGTACAGCGGCCATGACGCGCGCGCATTGTGTTGTGAATTAAAATAAATTAGAACTGTGTTAAACCTACTGTGAAACCTACTGTGAAACTGGAAAGCTAGCGAAGATACCTTCGAGACCCTGAAGAATATATACAGAGAGTAAATTCCCTAACATTTTGGTAGCAGAGTAGTTTCCCTAACAACAGGATAATTAAAAAGAAAACAAATGTGTCAAAAGGATGTCGCCACAAAGGAAGCGGCAGATATTACTATAAATAAGAAATAAAAAATTGAGGCGCTTCTTGACACCAGGTGTTACGTGGGCGTTGCCAACCCATAAGAAACCTTAATGTACCCTTCTTGAAAAAACCCCTTGCAGTAGTGTCATGCCAGCGGTGGTTCTGGGCCAGACGGATAAGGTCTGCCTCGATGCCACTGTTAGGCAAATTGTAACATCTCGGCTGGAGTTGTACAAAAGTGGAAATTAAATAAATATAATAATATTAAAGTAAATTAAAAAAGGCACAGACGGATATGTCTGTGGAAAATTGTATTTAAAAATAAAAATAAAAGTAGTGTCATGAGAAAACTTCGGCAGGTAGTTCATTCAATGAAGCTCCTCCGATACCGCACTGTCCGAAACCACTTAGGTTGTAGCGTGTGGGGATGAATTCCCTGTCGATAGCGAACGGTGAGAAGGTTGAATAATCCTCTTTCGTTGGGTGAGCCACGGGAAACCACTTAGGTTGTAGCGTGTGGGGATGAATTCCCTATCGATAGCAAATGGTGAGAAGGTTGAATAATCCTCTTTCGTTGGGTGAGCTAAACCCATTTTTGTGGGGATGAATTCCCTGTCGATAGCGAACGGTGAGAAGGTTGAATAATCCTCTTTCGTTGGGTGAGCCACGGGAAACCACTTAGGTTCTATCGTGTGGGGATGAATTCCCTGTCGATAGCGAACGGTGAGAAGGTTGAATAATCCTCTTTCGTTGGGTGAGCCACGGGAAACCACTTAGGTTCTATCGTGTGGGGATGAATTCCCTGTCGATAGCGAACGGTGAGAAGGTTGAATAATCCTCTTTCGTTGGGCGACCCGCGGCATTCAGCCGACGAGCGCAGAGCGTGCCAGTTGTATTTTGTACTAAACTCATTTTTAATACAAAATGAGTGTATCTCAGACTTAGTTGGACCCGGGGGAAGCTGTAAGTAGTGAAGGTGAGTGTTAATGCATCCTAAAAGGGCATTTTAAACCTACACCCGTGTCACAAGTCACGGGCGCTACTTGGGGTTTGTCATCATAATGACGACCGCTAGCGTCTAGCACACCACTCATTCCTCGCACGGCACAAACATTAATCATGTTATATTGTTTGTATCGGTCTGGGTATTTTTATATATAATATGTAGGTATTTACGAAAAAAAAAATATATCATGTATTTGTATCAGTTGTTACCCATCACAAGCTTTAGCTAGCTTAACTTGGGTCTAGATGGCGCTGTGTGAATTGTCCTGAGATTATTATTATTATCCAAAAATTCTCATCTCCCCTCTTAAGGAGAGGAGATGGCAACGTACCCCCGGCAGAAGCACTTATTATTATTATTATTAATTAGTGGACCTTAGAGACCTGTTACATAGTCGGCTGTACTAGTGTGGCGTGTTGTGCCGTAGACGTGCACTGCCCGCCGCTGCCGCTGCGGCGCGGGCTGGTGTCGAGCGGGGCGGGCACGCGGCTGGGGACCGAGGTGTCGTTCTCGTGCGCCAACGGGAACGCGCTGCTCGGGGCCCACGTCCTCACCTGCCGCGCCTCCGGCAACTGGAGCGCGCCCCTGCCCGTCTGCGAGAGTGAGTGCATCTCCAATTTATTACTTGACATATCCTCGCCGCTGAGTACGAGAAGCTCGACGTCTAACACTGCTTCGATCCTATAATTGTAAGGGAAGTAAATTTAATTTAATTATTTTACAATTGTAAATTGCTTTTAAATATCATTTTAATTATTATCATGTATATAAAAAGAATTTCGGAAATAAGTTGAGTTAAGTGAGTTGAGACACGGAGCCAGCGTGCCCCTATTCTGGATACGTTTCCGCAAACGGTAAACGGTAAACGTGTCCGCAACCGTAACAGCTTTGGGCTCCTTCGCAGCATGCATCTTGTATGTAACTTCCCGCCAATAAAAATTCCATCTCCCTGGTTGAGCCGGATGTTTTCCACCAGGAACTCGGTATCAAACTCTCCTTTTAGGGCGTCAACCTAGCGTTGGTTGCCAGCCCGGTTAATCTTCATAGATGTTATGCAGGTCTCCTTGAAGTTTTCTGATGTCTTCATTATATCGAAGATCGTCTTCGTATGGTGGTGAACCGATGGGCACCGATATCTTTTGTTGATTGCGAGAAATTATTCCTCGCTGGACGAGAGCTCCATTGTTGCAGTTGTTACTGCAGCAGTCGTCGAAATCGCAGGCTTATTTTTCGACAGTGAGGCCACTGGTTTCGAAAACTTGCCCTCACCATAGAACCGGTACCCGGACTTGCCTTGCCTTGCCTACCGAGGGATTCTGGTCCGCCGGACTCTGAGTTGGCATCGGTATGACGATATCTAGCGGCGACTTCGATCTGAGAACTTACCATCATCGTCTTTCATCAGCAACATGCAGGAACTAGAGAGATAGTCACACTCCAATTCCAGCTCTCGTTCACTTGCGTTCACTGTCGTTCTCGGACGGTGTCACTTAAAACCTATTGGTATATTTGAGGAATTTATTATTTCGTGTAGTGCCCATACCGACCTCTGCGTATCTCGGATCTAGACGGCGCATGTGTCACTGTTACTATATTGGCTATGTCGCCCAGGCGTGGAGTGCGGCGACGTGGTGCAGGACGGGGCGCTGCGCGCGGGCGAGCGGCGGGCGCGGGTGGCGGTGGTGTCGCGCGGGGTGGGGGGGCGCGCCGCGTTCTCGTGCGCGGCCGGCTGGGCGCTGCGCGGGCCCGCGGAGACCGTCTGCCTGCCCGCCGCGCGCTGGGCCAGGCCCTTCCCAGTCTGCGCAGGTACGTGACGGACACAGGGGGAGTCTGCGCAGGTACGTGACGGACACGGGGAGTCTGCGCAGGTACGTGACGGACACAGGGGGAGTCTGCGCAGGTACGTGACGGACACCGGGGGAGTCTGCGCAGGTACGTGACGGACACCGGGGGAGTCTGCGCAGGTACGTGACGGACACCGGGGGAGTCTGCGCAAGTACGTGACGGACACAGGGGGAGTCTGCGCAGGTACGTGACGGACACCGGGGCAGTCTGCGCAGGTACGTGACGGGCACCGGGGGAGTCTGCACAGGTACATGTAGTAGAGCCGGTGGATCCTGTGGAAGTACATATAACGGTGGCGGAAGGTAGCAGAAGCGCGCACAATTTAACGCGCGAACACCAGAGCCAGTAATTCTAAATAATTCCACTTAATGTCTATTTTTTATTCACTCTTTCACACATGTTTTACATTTCACATTCTTTTTAAACTTTACATGTTATTTCACAGATTTGTATTTCAGATACTCGAAAAATTTATTATCCATAATTATTTAATTCTATAATTATGTTTTTACTCCATAGATAATTAATTATTACAAAAAGATGCTAATGCACACATGATTGAAGGACGCAGAAATGTTGCGCGCTCGGTGTTTCTCGTTTGCTTTGTTTTGCATTTACATGCATTACATTTCTTTCCTGCGTAATAACCTAATCATTATTCAGTTTTAAAAAACTATACAAGAATTATCTATGTACTATATAACCTATAAATCTTACGGCAAAGTAGTTGTATATTATATGTTTAACGTTTATATTTATTAATGTTATTTTATTCTACTTTGTTCTTTCTAGTATATGTAATTGGTTTGTATTTATTAGTTGTAATTTTGTTTTAATTATTATCATTAATATTTTAAATAGTGCCCTCTCTCTCCCCCCCTTTTATATATATATTTTTGGTGCAACTGAAAACCAGCTGTATGTTCACCTAGGACATACATTAAAGCTGAGTGGAGCCATTTCAGTGCATTGTTGGATGTAAAAAATGATTATTTTATGTTTATTTTTAATTATGGTAAATTAAGTTTAATTATATATGTACATTTTATTTGCTCTTTTTTTTTCGTTTGTTGTTTATATTGTATTTTACATTGCACTGAATAAAATATTTTTCTTTCTTTCTAAACGCGTTAAGGAACGTACATCTAAAGACAGCTCAACGATTGATGATATCATGATTTCAGAGGTATCCTGCCCAGCGCTGCCTCCTCCAGCGTCAGGTTACGTGCTCGGTCGAGCCCCGTACCGCGCTGGCGACGTGCTGCAGTTCCACTGCAACCCTGAGCACACGCTGCACGGCAGACCAATCCTCGTGTGCCAGGACAGCGGCCGGTGGAGCGACAAGCCTCCCACTTGTTAGTATTATATATATTTACTACTAGCTCTTCCCCGCGACTTCGTCCGCGTGGAATTTTATTTTCATTTTCTAAAATAAAAGTTTCATTTTACACATAATACATTTCAAATATTTATTTTAGTAATAAGAATCAGTGTTCGAGTAGCATTCAACCGAGGCGGTTTTATTTAACAAAAACATCTCATCAATCAATCAATAGCATTATCACGGAACTGTGGGCTTAAACCCCCACACTAAGTTACTCCTTATTAAGGAGGAATCGCGTGGAGATCAACCTGATATTGTTAGCAATGTAATAAGTTCACATTATTAGCAATCTTTTCCCCCCTTTCCCTTGTGTTAGGAGTGCTATTGGGCGGCAGTAATCACTTACCATCGGGTGAGCCGCAAGCTCATTTACTCCTATGCTTTAAATAAGAGATTAAAACTGGGTATTGTGGACTATATCCGGACCAAAAGTAACCTAACATTGAGGGTGACACAACTGAAATCGGAATCGAGTCACAACGCGAGCTTCAAGTTGTTCGTGGCCCGGGTCACTAATATGCTACCCACCTTCATGAGGGAGGACTACTGGCCGAAGGGTGTGGTGTACCGGCGCTACCGTGGCAGATTGCCGTCGTCAGTGCCGTGACCACAGACCATTTTATTTACTTTTTATTATTATTACTTATTTATTTATTAAAGGAAAACCAAGGCTATTTAAGTATATCTAAATATATATAACTCAAAGGTGACTGACATAGTGATCTATCAACGCACAGTCCAAACCACTGGACGGATCGGGCTGAAATTTGGCATGCAGGTAGATGTTATGACGTAGGCATCCGCTAAGAAAGTGTGAATTGTCCTAAGATTATTATTAAATCATCCCAAATTGCAGGACGTTGGTGATCATTCACAACTTCTCTTCGTTTGACAGGTGCTCAGGCGTGCACATATCCGGGTACAACTATATCCGGGCGGATGTCTTCAGTGAAATTCTATTACAAGATCGGTGAATCTGTCACATTTACCTGCGAACCCGGGTATAGGCTGAAGGGCGCGCCTATGCTAAGATGTTTGAAGTAAGTATACTGACGACCTCGGTGGTCTAGCGGTCTAGCGGTGTGCTTTACGTCCAATGGTCGTGGGTTCGATTCCTCGCACGGCACAAACATTTCTTCATGAGTATAATTGTTTGTATCGGTCTGGGTGTTTTCTATGTATAATATGTATGTATTTACAAAAAAATATCTATGTATTTGTATCAGTTATCTAGTACCCGTAACACAAGCTTTAGCTAGCTTAACTTGGGACTAGATGGCGCTGTGTAAATTGTCCTGAGATTATTATTATTATTTCTTATCTGTTATTTTTCTCTTCGGCTTTCACCGGCATTTTTGCTATGTGCGGCTTTCGCTGGCCGAGCCCAGGCATTTTTGCACGATGGTTTCCATGGAGGTCGATCTGATATGGTACATTGGTCCTAAACATAACAATGTTATGTTTTTATGTCAATAACTACTGTCTATGAGTATCGACCGAATCAGTTTAAAATTTCTAACTATGTGGCTTGTATTTAGAATTAACTTCGTCCGCGTGGAATTAAACTTTATTTTTCTAAAATAAAAGTAGCCTAAGTAACTTATGCTACTTTAGAAAAATAAAGTTAAATTCCACGCGGACGAAGTCGCAGGTACAGCTTGTATAAAATAAGATTAAATCAGTCGTAGTGATAGCAGACCAGTGCCTACAAGCAGCAATTATTGGCTGGCTGGTTGGCTGGTAGAGAATACTATTAGCATTAAGCCCGCCTATTGTCCAAAATCAATAAAGTTTTAAATAAATATATAATTATTATTTCTGTTTACAGAAATAGGAAATGGTCCAACGCGATTCCACTTTGCACTCCGATTAACAACTACACGTCACCGGATTCAGTCGCCATGTTGACCGGCGACATCGACGCCATGTTGTCCGACGCCATCTTGCCGGCGGACATTTTGAATACACACGAGACTCCCGCCATCTTGTCGCCAGAGAGTTATAAAGCGGCTATGACGAGAGTCGCCGCAGCGAAGTTTTTACGACGAGCTCCAATTGAAAATTACAAGAACAGGATCTATAGGGTAAATAGGTTGTTAAGAAGGGACACTGAGAGATAATTTATAAATATGTAGGAATTGATTTTATGTAGTTACGTTAGATATGGTTGAAAAAGTGGCTTAGTTACATACATATAAATGTCATTTTCAATTGTTCTCTGTAAAATAAAATAAGTGTAATAGTTTGAATCAATCAAAAAATATGTCATAGACTAGCTGTTACTATATCCGTGTGATTTTTTTTATTAAAGTAAATAAAATTCAAAAAATAAAAGTAGCCAAGTTACTCCTCGTAATTATCTGTCTGCAAGCGAGAGGTTCGTCAGAATTGGTCCAGCCGTTTCAGAAATTAGCAAGAATAGATAGACAGCCAAAAAAAATGTTTTTTATGTTAGTTCTGCATATACTTTCATAAGCATTTATTGAAGAGCTATAATATTGAAATTACAAACAGATACTCCAATTATATAGATGAACTAGCTTTTGGCCGCGGTTTCGCTCGCGTTAATTTATCCCCTTAAGGGTGGAATTTATCAAAATCCTTTCTTAGGGGATGCCTATGTCATAGTAGCTTTATGCATGCAAAGTCTCAGCCCGATCGGTTTAAAATTGACAAAGTTTCATACAAACTTTCATCCCCTATTTTATCCCCTTGAGGGTAGAATTAATCAAAATCCTTTCTTAGCGGATGCCTACGTCATAACATCTACCTGCATGCCAAATTTCAGCCCGATCCGTCCAGTGGTTTCGGCCGTGCGTTGATAGATCACTATGTTGATATATAGACTATGTAATGATGACTTTGTTTTTTATCTTTGCTGCTTTTCCATCCATATCTTATTAATAAAACTGACAGCTCAGTCTATTGAATGACAGATTAAAGACTTGGGCATTTGATTTTACTTTTAAATATATATTTGTAGGTTAGATAGTCTATTTCCTTATGACAAAATTGCAGTAGCATATGCTGGTGGTCACTCTATTCTCCCAAATTGAATTTAAAAATGAATCTGTATTATTGTAAACATGTACAACATTTATTTGAAAAGAATACGAGTTGAGTTTCTTGTCAGTTCTTTCCATCTCGGAATCACTCCCAACTGACGGGAGATTTGACATATCATAAGAGTCTGTAATAGACCTACATGAATAAATATATTTTGATTTAATTTGAGATACTTAATTCTTAAATTATGTTTAAATTATAGAACACGAATAATTTTATGGCAAACTACAGCTAGTTTGTCCCGCGACTTCGTCCGCGTGGAATTTAACTTTATTTTCCTAAAATAAAAGAATTTTTCTAAATTAAAAATAGCCTAGTTACATCAGCTACCTGCCAAAAAAAGTCCCGGCAAAATCGGTCCAGCCATTACAGACATTAGCCGGAACAAACAGACAGATAGACAAAGATTGTAAAAATATTGTTTTGGTGTATGTATCGTATTTATATTCATATGCATGTAGTAAAAAACGGTTCTTTCAATATTACAAACAGACACTCCAATTTTATATATATGTATAGATAAATGTTTTTACCTCTCCCGACAACAACAGAGAGGATGCCTTAAAATTATCATCTGCTTGGTAACCAGTCATAAATAAATTCGACCAAAGTACAGTAACATCAACAGTCGATAAGTGTACGGATACCGTGAGTGCTGTGTGTCGCGAATTTTCGTTGAACAATCTAGTGACGGTAGATAAAAAAACTGTCACCTATCTACATTGACATCGCTGTGGCTCCAGTTAGCTCTTGACCACGGCCAGTGCAACCTAGTCGAAACGTCGAGAGAGGTTATGGATATGAAATTTCGGATACGGATAGGTTTCGGATATAGGAATGATTATTATACCGGATACGGATACGGATGAGGATATGAAATTATTTCGGATCATCCGTTAGTTTCGGATATGATTTTATTAAAGAATTTCAAAATTATAATACAAATAGCTAATAAAATGGTGTTATTTCAACATTTAGTAGTTTCTTTAGGCTCCGCTCCTGTCCGATATTATCCGAAACTTGTTTCGGATTCGGTTACGGTTACGAATATGTTTTCAGTTACAGATATAAATTTTTTAAGGAATATCAAAAGTAAAATACAAATAGCTAATAAAATGGTTACATAACGTGTCTCAATTAGGCTCCGTCCCTATCCGATATTATCCGAAACTAACATTCGGTTACAGGTAATGTTTAATTACCATAAAATTAGTTCGTGTTAAGACCTGGTTAATATTAATAATGTTGATAGAAATAAACTCTTATATGTGATTTGTATCATCAGAGTATTTTTTTTTTAATTATTAAATGCATAATGAGCCAAAGGAATTTATTAAACAGCTGTAGTTACCAATATTGATCTCCAATTTCTCGTGATTGTTAAATTTATTTATAAACTAGGATTTGAATGAAACTGTGGTTTTAATAAATATATATATATTTATAAATATATATATATTTATAAATATATTTATATTTAGCGTAATAGGATGTTTGACTGCTGTTAAAAATTACTTACGTATGTATTATCATATTACATTTTTAATTCTACGTATTATTTTTTTTATGATGACGATTTTTTTTTATATTTCTATAAAATAAATAATTGGAATTCTTCACAGAATTGTAAACAATAAGGTGACTTATATAAAATATTTTTTTTTTACTTTTTAACACATTATCATATTACATTTTTAATTGTATGAAATTTGTTTTTTTTTATGCTCATGATTTTTTTTGTATTTACATAAAATATATACTTGGAATTCTTTACAGAATTGTAGACAGTAAGGTGACGTATATAGAATATTTTGTTTTACATTTTAACTAGTTGCTTCCGCGACTTCGTCCGCGTGGAATTTAACTTTATATTTCTAAAATAAAAGTAGCCTAAGTTACTCCTTATTACATCAGCTATCTGCATATAAAAGTCCCGTCAGAATCGGTCTAGCCATTTCAGAGATTAGCTGCAACAAACAGACAGACAGATAGACAAAAAAGGTAAAAAATTATATTTTGGTGTATGTACCGTATTCATATTCATATGCGTGTAGTAAAAAACTGTTATTACAATATTACAAACAGACACTCCAATTCTATTTATATGTATAGATTTTAGTATATATTTTGTTGTGTATAATAGTCCTATTGTTATTAATTAAGTACATAATATTATTTTAAAGACTGTTTCAAATAATGTTAGTCGATTGTATATTTTCTTCATTATTATAAATAAATTGTTTTGTAAATATACGCTTCGCCAAAGTATAGAGTACATCTATAAATATTAGTTATATAATAAATATTTACGTAGATCTATACATAGTAATATACTAGCGACCCGCCCAGCTTTGCACGGGTGCAATACTGATACTAAATATCAGATGGGGTCCAGCGTTGGCAACGTAAGCTCAACAAAATATCTTTAGTTACATCACATTAGAAACTTCTAAATTTATCAGTGATTCTCTACAATATTATGCATGTATTATATATATAAACCTTCCTCTTGAATCACTCTATCTATTAAAAAAAACCGCTTCGAAATCCGTTGCGTAGTTTTAAAGATTTAAGCATACATAGGGACAGACAGAGACAGCGACTTTATTTTATACTATGTAGTGATAGTACTTTGTTGGCAGTTTAATTTAACGTTATATTCGTATGAATGTAGTAAAAAACGGTTATTTCAGTATTACAAACAGACACTCCAGTTTTATTTATATGTATGTATAGATAATAATATGTAGAGTGAGCCAAGTAGAGTCGAAATTAAATATTTACGGCTGAACTTCGATCGAAAGTATTGCTATCCCGGTCGGGTGAAGGCAGACGCAAGTTCGCTGAACAGAGATAGAACGAACACTGAACAATACCTACGTTTTTTTATTAATATGTTTTACGGCTCTGGATACAAGTCCTTTTTCATTAATTCAAAATTTAAGAGCTACGCTCTTATCGGTGGAGCTCTGAGCACTTTCCGCGATCTTCCATCGTGCTCTTTAAATCTTGATACGACACGACTCCCATCTTCTTAATTTGCTTGATGTAGCTATGCCTTGGTCTTCCCCTCCCCCTCTTTCCTTCTATCTTTGCCTCAATAATAATTTTCATGAGATCATCGTGCCGTATCAAGTGTGCCAACATTTCTCCTCGTCTATTTTCTATTGTGTTCAATATTTGCCTTTTTTCTTTTACCCTGTTACTTCTTCGTTTCTTACTTTATCTTTCCAGCTAATTCTTTCCATCCTTCTCCAACACCACATTCCGAAGGCCTCCAGTTCGTTCCCCGTTTGTCCCAAAACTGAATACTTACATGTTATACAGTGTGAACACAGTTCTAATAAAAAAAAAAGCTTATTTATACGTCTAATAGATATAATTGTAAATAATAATGATATTGTAAAACAAAATTACGTAATGTTAAATCGATTTTTGGCTCAAAATTCACATATCCTGTACCTAATTACATAGTCGTAGATTTAAATGTTTATTAAGAGATATAGCTGAACTCGTGTTGTGAATTTCGATTGTGTCTAATTTTAAATTAAATACATAATTGCAGTGTAACAGACCTGTTTGATTGTAAAACTTAAACATCAATTAAATTGAAATCTGATTGTCATATGTTTTTTTTTTATACTGTACCTCCTTTTGACGGCTTCGGCAGTCGAGCGGTTTTGCACACCGGCTTACTGAACACAAATGTTTGTGTTCATGATTATGATTGTTTGTCGATCTGGGTGTTTTCTATGTATATTATGTATGTATTTACAAAAAAAATGTATGTATGTATTTATATTGTCCCATAACAGAAGTTGTGGTTAGCTTGGGACTAGATGGCGCTGTGTGAGTTGTCCTGAGATATTATTTAATACTAGCTGTACCCGCGACTTTGTCCGCGTGGAATTTAACTTTATTTTTCTGAGATTAGCCGGAACAAACAGACAGACAAAAATTGTAACAATATTATTTTTGGTGTATGTACCATATTTATATTCATATGCATGTAGTAAAAAACGGTTTAACATTAACACAGCGCCATCTAGTCCCACGGTAAGCAGAGCTTGTGTTATGGATACGAGACAACTGATAAAAATACTTTTTATTTTGTAAATACATACATAATATACATAGAAAACACCCTGACCGCTACAAACAACTTTATGAATATAAATGTGTGCACTGTACTAGGAATCGAACCCGCGACCATTGGAAGTAAACCTGTGTGCTTATTATTTCCTCGAATCCGTCAAATAAATTAAAGTGACAAGCCTGGAGCGACCAAGTAGTGCCTTAATAGGGGCGGATCTCTAAGGGCTTTTTGGGCTGGAACCCAGGGCCCCGAGGATACAAATGGCCACCAGTCCTCACTGAAACGATATTTAGAATAT
Source organism: Achroia grisella (assembly GCF_030625045.1). Taxonomy (NCBI): domain Eukaryota; kingdom Metazoa; phylum Arthropoda; class Insecta; order Lepidoptera; family Pyralidae; genus Achroia; species Achroia grisella. Next base: position 8,607,344 of record NW_026712984.1, on the reverse strand, counting down.
AAAAAATATCTAGAATGTTAAAAAACCTATCATAAGGTTGGCAACCATGAGATCAATCAAACCATGCAAGTGCGCGTCTATAGAAAGGAACGGGGAGTTTCTGGTCGCTTGTTTTTGGTCGGTGTATTATTTTAGTTGAGTAATATAATTAGGTAGGTCCCTAAGTAGATTTAGCCCAGGGCCCCACAATATCACGATCCGTCCCTGTGCCTTAATGAAGTTTATCATTAAGAAATTAGAAAAATCATTACATTATCAATTAAATATAAGTGGACTTCGTTATTTTTCCATATTTATTATTGAATTAAATAAAAATTAAAAGTATAATTATTATAATTGATGATAATGTAATGGTGCACCCGCCTGCGCTAACGGTTTACGGTGGCGGGGCACCAGTGGAGGATGATAAGATGTACATGAGGTCAGGTCCTAACTGACCAGGAATTTATCACGATGGTTTCCAGGGGGAACCGCGTTGAGGTCAATCTGACATGGTACATTGCTAGCAGTGAGTCCACTATTACCTAGTACTAATAATCCCTCCCCTGCAAAATAGAATTGTTGCTACTAATACAAAATACGTCATTAAATAAAAAAATGACATTCTCAAATTAGAATCTAGAATTACATCCTTTTATATAAGTCAATTAAATTAACCACGCCGTCTTAATCATTATCTAAACACTTTTAAAATGATATACAATACTTATGTGTAAATTTAACACTTTAAAGGGAAAATAATTTACATACAATTTTGTCTTGTAAAAATCTACATTTTGTATACTGCCATTTTTCTATTTAACCGACACGCAATGTCGTACGCCCGGCCAAAGAGCGTAAGCTCGAGACTCTCAGCAGTAAGGTCTTTCGGATAACACAGAAGGAAAGGAAGGCAATGTCTTCATCTGACCACTATGACAAGTGCCCTGAATTGGGGGGAAAGTGGATTGTTAGTAATGTGGACTGCTGATCTTAGTGCTAGCAATGTACCATGTCAGGTTGACCTCCACGCGGTTCCCCCTGGAAGCCATCGTGATAAATTCTTGGTGAATTTGTCACGGTGTGCTGACCTGACCTCATGTTCATGTTATCATCCTCCACTGGTGTCCCGCCAGCGTACACCGTCAGCCCATTAGCGCAGGCGGGTGCACCATTCTATAATATATACTCAATTTTTTTTAAATAAAATACGCAATAATATACAAGCAATCACCAATATAAACAATCATACTCATGAATACAAATATTAGTACCGTGCGAGGAATCGAACCCACGACCATCTGAAGTGAAGCGGTGTGTTAAACCGCTAAATCACCGAGGCCTTCAAAGTCTATTGTCAATCATTAAAAAAAACTTATTGTTAATGTCAGTCTTGACCGCGCAAACGACTTGATCAAAGAAATCAGTATAAATTGCATTGCAATGACAAAATCAACATAATCATTAATCAATTGAACTAATTACGCAATACTTTGTTACATTGAATTTGATAACTCCTTTTATACACAATATCAGTATACAACGCTGGCTTTAAACAGTTAGAATTCGGATGCAAGTAATTTAAAGCAGCATTATATAATTACCAATTAGATAGTGTCGTTGTATTAAATTATATCAATTTTTTATCAACTATATCTTATATCAGTATACAACGCTGGCTTTAACCAGTTTGAATTCGAATGCAAATGCATTTAAAGCAGCATTATATAGTTATTAATTAGATATTGTCGTTATATTAAATCTGATATCCATTATATATTATTATACAACGCTGGTCTTGCACAATTACAGTTCGCGTACAAAAGTTTTAAAGCAGCATTGTATACTTACCTATACGATACAGTCGAAAATGAACAAACAACGTAATATCACAGTAAACGCCTCCGCGCTGCAATGAAAAACTCAGTTGAACGCTCGCCGCGTTTTGTTAACCACGTGTCACGAGTTGTGCGTTTTCGCGGCAAAACGCGCATTACTCTGCGACAAATTAATTTGAATTTCGAACACATTGTTGTTTTAGTGCATTTAGTTTTTGCGGAGTTGTGAGTTTGAGCTGTGTTTTGATAGTCTGTGGTGTGGATCGTGATTAAAAATATAAATGCAGTGCAATAATAGTTATTGTTTTTGGTCGAGTTGCGCCATGATAATGTGATAACTTATGGAGGTGAGTTAATAGAATTTGTCGTTTGGTTTTGGAGCGGTATAGCAATTAAGATAACGTGACGTTTTACTGCGTTAGTGACGCATTCTTAAGTTTTATATATGTACCCCCGACTTTTACAAGAAAACTGACCCAACAGATATACAAATAAACTAGTTGAGACTTCGACTTTGTGTACATAAAATTCGTTTATTTTTATACAACTAGATGACCCCTATACGTTGTCAAATCTATACATATAAATAAAATTGGTGTCTGTTTGTAATATTGAAATAACCGTTTTTACTACATGCATGTGAATATAATTACGGTACATACACCAAAATAACACTTTTTACAATTTTTGTCCATTTGTTTGTTCCGGGTAATCTATGAAATAGTTGGACCGATTTTGACGGGACTCTTTTTGACAGGTAGCTGATGTTATAAAGAGTAACTTAGGCTACTTTTATTTTAGAAAAATACAGTTAAATTCCACGTGGACGAAGTCGCAAGAATAGCTAGTATGATATAGGTTCAGTTAACTTAACCTAAATACTTAAAAAATTGATGATCTCATGTCCTAATTAAAAAAATAAGTACCTATGTACATATTGTGAAGTGGAGTCTTATTGAATTTATATATTTTATATCTATCTACTAACTGTACTCGCGACTTCGTCCTCGTGGAATTCAACTTTATTTTTCTAAAATAAAAGTAGCCTAAGTTACTCTTCATTATATCAGCTACCAGCTAATAAAAGTCCCGTCAAAATCGGTCCAGCCATTTCAAAGATTAGCCGGAACAAAACGACTGGCAAAAATTTTAAAAAATGTTATTTTGATGTATGTACCGTATACCGTATTTAGATTCATATGCATGTAGTAAAAAACGGTTATTTCAATATTACAAACAGACACTACAATTTTATTTATATGTAGGTATAGCTGTATAGATAAAAATGCTGCTTACGTATATTTGAATAAAGGATTTTCTATTCTATTCTATTCTGTACAATATTTGTATGTACGTTTGTTCGCACTAATCTCAGCAACGGCTTAGACTTGAAATCTTTAAAATAGGTTGCTTGTATCCCGTACGCAGTCACTATGAAACGATTTCCCAAAATTCCCACGAGATAAGAGATAACGGGCAGTGACAATAGATGATAAGAGATAACAACAGGAGAGAAGTCACGGTACGCTGCTAGTCTAAGAGATAGCACCAGCAAACTCACTATTACCCCTAGCGGTGCCCTCAGACTAAAGTCGTATCCGTCAGGCGGGAGTTGTCCTTCAGCCGCTCCATAAGTCCTTCCTTCTGCTCCATAAGTAGCTGTGACGTGGTCGAGTGGAATGAGTAGTCATGCTCACTAAAATATCCAGACATGTGACGGCGTGGTGGGCCGGGTCATTGGGCTCCCTAAAATATGGTCGAGCGCAGTGATGGCTGGCTTATCCCTCATACTCGTGAACGAATGCTGCTTGTAGGGACTGGTCTGCTCTTATCACTACAACTGATTTAATCTTATTGTATATTTATATTTGACCCAAAAAAAATTGTGCTGGTTGGTAGTTTGTATTCACACGTTTCGACTTCGAGGATTATTTAAAAGAGCAACACCAGAGTTTCTTGCTCGTTCTTCTTGTGATGAGACAGCTTTCCGAACGAGCGGTAGATATTTTTTTTTATATGCTTATACAATCGAATAATCTACATTATTATATACATATATAGCAACATATAGGCTATAAAAAATATAACCTATATGTTGGCTATATTTTTTATTGAAATTGAACGTACGCGAAACTGCGAGCTGCACAGCTAGTGTATAAAATTATTTCATCATGTAGAAAATTAAAGAATATTCAACGGTTCTTACAAAACAATTTCTAACGTGGATAATTATATGTACCGGTACCAATTTATTTCCAAAAAGAACAAGTTTATCTCAAATTGCAGTTAGCGGCAAACTATATAACTAAACAACCGCTCCAGCATCACGAAAGTCCGAAATTAACGAGTCCTTTGCATGTCTCAGTTATGGCAAGGAAAAAAAGAAAAAATTAGATTATCGCAGAAAAAAAAGAAAAAATATCGCCTTTTTGTTATTACTAGCTGACCCAGCAAACGTTGTTTTACCATATAAATTGAAATCGGTATTAAAAAATAGGGATAGATGGTAAAAATAGGAGGGTGAAAATTATGGTTAAAAAAAATAAAAATTTTGACCAATAAAATTAAAAAAAATGTAAGGAATGGACAACACTTATCACTTAGAGGTATGAAAAATATATAGTAGCACATTCTCAGACCTACTGAATAATCAACCAGTGAAGCTGTAAAGGCCAGCTGCGGCCAACAGCATTAGAGTAGCCCGAAAAAAAAACTTAGTCTGCATTTCATTTCCCCACCTTTTGCAATATTTTTCATTGCAGCTCCGCTCCTATTGGTCGTAGCGTAATGTTATATAGCTTAAAGCCTTCCTTGACAAATGGACTATCCAATACGAAAAGAATTTTTCAATTCGAACCACTAGTTCTTGAGATTAGCGCGTTCAAACAAACAAACAAGCTCTTCAGCTTTATTATATTAGTATAGATAATAACTAGCTACTCGCCCCGGCTTCGCTCGGGTGTACATGTATTATATATATAAACCTTCCTCTTGAATCACTCTATCTATTAAAAAACCGCTTCAAAATCCGTTGCGTAGTTTTAAAGATTTAAGCATACATAGAGACGGACAGACAGCTACAGTGTTTTATACTATGTAATGATTAAAAGCATCAGTCCACTGCTGGACATATGCCTCTCTCAAGGCGTACCGCAAGGCACGAACATAAGCCCTTCTCTTTTAAAATTAAAAAGTTCACTTAATTCTAAAAAAAATTACGTTCCAACGTATTTTTTTCTATTAAAACATAATATGTAGCAATCGGTAACAATAGCGTTCAAAATTTAGTTTAAAACTGAAGGTTAGACTGTTCTTAATTAGCTACAAACGATAAATTTGAATATAGTGATAAATGTACTCATTTACCATTTGCAAAGGATAATTTACAATACATATGTAAAACGAAATAATTATAGAAAGACTAGCTTTTGCCCGTGGCTTCGCTGGCGTTAATTTATCCCCTTAGGGATGGAATTTATCAAAATTCTTTCTTAGAGGATGCCTACGTCATAGTAGCTTTATGTATGCAAAGTCTCAACCCGATCGGTTTAAAATTGACAAAGTTTCATACAAACTTTCACTCCCAATTTTATTTTAGGATTAATTAAAATCCTTTCTTAGCGGATGCCTACGTCATAACATCTACCTGCATGCGAAATTTCAGTCCGATCCGTCCAGTGGTTTGGGCTCTCCGTTGATAGATCACTATGTCAGTCACCTTTGAGTTATATATATTTAGATAGCTCATACAACTCAAGAATGTTGATTATTTTTTTAATATAATGATGATAATGATATCTCAGGAAAAGAGATGGATGTGTGAAAGATGATATGGTAAGAAAAGGAGTGAATAACGAGATGACTGCGAACAGAGATGAATGGAAGAGAAAAACATATTACGACGACCACAAATAAATGGGATAAGGAAGAAGCAGATGATGATGATAATAATATCTCAGGCCGACTGGCACAGTGCCTTACTTCCGAAGGTCGCGAGTTCGATTCCTCGCACGGTACCAACATTTGTATTCTTGGATATGATTATTTGTATCTGGGTGTTTTCTATATATAGTATATACGTATTTATGAAAACAAATCTATGTATTTGTATCAGTTATCTAGTACCCATAACACAAGCTTTAGCTAGCTTAACTTGGGATGGCGATGACTCTAGATGGCGCTGTGTGAATTGTCCTGAGATTATTTATTTATTTATTTGTTTAAACTTTATTGAATTTTTTTACAATTATTAGTATTATTTCACAACAAAAACGTATCTATGTATTTATATCAGTTGTCTAGTACCCATAACACAAGCTCTGCTTAGCTTGGAACTAGATGGCGCTGTTAATTGTCCAGGGTTATTATTAACATTTTGTGTAGACGTGTAAAGATATATTGTTTGAATTTATTAGTCTGAGAAAATGGCGTCTACCTATAAGAACAAATACAGCGCTGTACGTTTTACTTTACAAAACAACCTTGACTTCGACCGTGTGACTTGTAAATAAATCGGTGTGTTTGTTCAAAATAGTGGTTCGAGCACGTGGGTTCCATTACGGATTCTCAACTTAAAAGTAAATGAAAAAAGTGTTTGATAAACGCATAACTTTTTTCGGACTACTCTAATGCTGTTGGCCGCTGGCCTTTACAGCTTCACCGGACGATAGGAGACGAGTGCAGATGACACTCCAAACCAATGGAAGGACTTATGGAGCGGCTGAAGGACAACTCCCGCTTGACGAATACGACTAGGGGTTTGAGCTTCGGCTCAGGCCGTCGTAATTTCGATCCCCGTTTGAATTGGACGGGGGATCGATCGGAGGGGTACATAACTGTATATAGTTTTTTTTCTATACAACTTATGTGGCAAACAAACGGACAGTCTCATGGTAATGACGAACTTAATGATATCTATCGGAATGTGGGCGTTGACACGACCCTTAAGAAACCTTAATATACCCTTCTTGAAAAACTGCATGCTGTAGTCTCGAGAAAACCTCGGCAGGTAGTTCATTACACAATGTAAGTGTACGCGGGAGGAAGCTCCTCTGAAACCGCACTGTCCGAGACCCCTTAGGTTACAGCGTGTGGGAATGAATTTACTGTTTTCTTTGAAATTCTAATTTATAAACTTGTAAGAACACTAATGGCTGAATTGACGAGTGTAATAAATAGTAGATTTTATTGAAAATCGTCTGCGTAAGTTTCTCTGTCCCACCTATTTGTGTGTATTTATTTTTTTCGGACTACTGCTGTAAAGGACAGCTGCGGCCAACAGCATTAGGCTGTTGGCCGCAGCTGTCCTTTACAGCTTCACCGGACGATAGGGGGCGAGTGCAGATGGCATCCAAACCAAAGGAAGGACTTATGGAGCGGCTGAAGGACAACCCCGTCTGATGGATACGACTTAGTGGTATTTCCGAACCGATACGATATTGAAACCTTCAAGAAAAGAGCTTATTCCTTCTTAAAGGCCGGCAACGCACTTGCAATTCCCCTTGTGTTAAGGGTGCTGTAATAACTTTTTTAGGGATGATAATGTATCTAACGGTATACGCTGGCGGGGCACCAGTGGAGCATAAGACGATGAGGTCAGGTCAGGTCAATTAGCATGTCGTGACAAATTTACCAGGAATTTATCACGATGGTTTCCAGGTACCGCGTGGAGGTCTACCTGTCAGTAGACTGATCAATCCACATTACTAACAATCCCCATATCTTGCTGTAATCACTTATTAGGGACTCATTTGTCCCCTATGCTATAAAAAATCCTTTGTAATGTAAACCCTAGTTTTAGAGCCAATTTTCTGAAGTACGTAATCCATGCCACTAGTTTAGAGTATCTGTGTTTAAATAAATACACACATGTCAATAAGACGCCATTACTGGCACGTGTCACTTGCGTGTTTACATTATAAACAAACAGATGTACCTATTATACCTTTATGATAACATATATGATCTAGTCTGGTATGTATATATACATATATGTACATATATAAATGTAGGTAATATAGTTTAGGGTTGTCATTTTTTACATTTACCAGCTGTCCCCACGAGTTCGTCTGCGTGGAATTTAATTGTATTTTTCTAAAATAAAAGTAGTCTAAGTTACTCCTTAATACTTCAGCTACCTACCAAAAAGGCCCATCAAAATCGGTCCAGCCATTTCAGAGACTATCCGGACTAAACAGACAGACAGACAAAAATTATAAACAATGTTATTTTGGTGTATGTACCATATTTATATTCGTATGCATGTAGTAAAAAACGTTTATTTCAATATTACAAACAGACACTCCAATTTTATTTATATGTATAGATTTCGCACAGGTGTACATGTCTTGTACATATAAACCTTTCTTTAGCACTCTATCTATTGTTAAAAACTACATTAAAATCCGTTGCGTATTTTAAAAGATCCTAGAACAGACAGCGGAAGCAACTTTTTTTATATTATATATATATATATATATATATATATGTACTTAAATATAATAATAATAATAATCTCAGGACAATTCACACAGCGCCATCTAGACCCAAGTTAAGCTAACTAAAGCTTGTGTTATGGGTACTAGATAACTGATACAAATACATAGATATATTTTTCTTAAATACATACATATATATAGAAAACACCCAGACCGATACTAACAATCATACTCATGAATCGTCGCGTCGCCATCGTCATTTACCATCGGTAAAGCGGTGTGCTAGACCGCTAGACCACCGAGGTCGTCAAAAAGAGAAAGATTTAAATGTCATATAAAACACTTCCTTTGTAAAAAAAAGCTTACTATAAAATTGAAGAGTTAATTAACGATAATAATGTTTTTATAGAAAAACTTAAAATCCATAGCACTGACAATATTATCTGATTACACTAACAATGAGTGCGTAGCGATTTCTATGTTGGTTGTTGCATGCCTCTTACTTGTTATACTGTAATTATTTATATAAAAAAAAACATCTATTCAAAAGAACAACACACAAGTTTCTTGCTCATTCTTCTTGTGATAAGTCTGTGTTCCGAATTCAAATTCAAATTTTCAAAATTCAACCCGCTAGCTCTAGAAATACAGGCCGTAATTCTCATATTCATGTGAAGCCGGGGCAAGTCGCTAGTTATCCACATATAGGATCTATTGACGTCATCAAACCGGCTTATATAATGAGCAGAGTACAATCACTGTGTACTTAGCTATTTACAATGAGATAAACAATAGGTGAGATGCTGTGCCGTCCTTGAACTGTTCAAGATGAAGCCAGACGAGAGATCATCTTACTGTGAATAGGTTCTCATTGTAATCTAAACAAATTGACGGCCTCGGTGATCTAGCAGGTATCACACCACTCCGATGGTCGCGGGTTCGATTCCCGCACGGTGCAAACATTATATTCATTGATTTAAAAATTTTGCAATGCAGAGAGACGACCTTGGTGATCTAGCGACTATCACACTACTCCGATGATTGCGCGTTCGATTCCCGCACGGTACAAACATTGTATTCATAAGTTTGTTTGTTTGTAATTCTTTATTGTATCACTAGCTGTGCCCACAACTTCTTGCTGTCTGTATTCCATACTATATGTGTACCAAATTTCATTTAAATCGGTTCAGTAGTTTGTCGTGAAAGCGCGACAGACAGACAAGCGAGTTACTTTCGCATTTATAATATTAGTAATGACCAGCTGTAACCGCGACTTCGTCCGCGTGGAATTTAACTTTATTTTTATAAAATAAAAGTAGCCTAAGTTACTCCTTATTACATAAGCTACCTGCTAATAAAAGTCCCGTCGAAATCGGTCCAGCCATTTCAGAGATTAGCCGGAACAAACACAGACAGATAAAACTTGTAATCCACTCCAATTTTATTTATATGTATAGATCAAATTTTATATCGCGGCGTTGACTGTACATGGAAGATATACAATAAATCTATTATTGGGGACCTTTATCAACATAATAAAACATAAAAACAATAATTCATTGATTTGCTGTCTGTTTATCTGTTAGATTATGCTCGCTAATCTCAGGAACGGCTTAACCGATTTGGGTGCGATATTCACTAAATTAGGAAAGGAGGGAGGAGAGACCTTGTTGTGTAATTATTTATATATAAAAAAACATCTATTCAAAAGAGCAACTTACAAATTTCTTGTTCATTCTTCTTGTGATGAGTCTGCGTTCCGAATGAGTGGTAGAATAAAAAATATGACTATTCAAAAGTGCTTGTAATGAGTTTATTTGAATAAAGATTATTTCTATTTCTATATGGCTAGATATGACAGGGGGAGGACGGGAAGGCAGAAAAGGGGAGGAGTTATTAAATCAAATTGTTGTAAAATAAAATATCTATGCCACTTGAGTTTTTAAAAAAAATATGTTTGACATAATGCCTACGGCCACCTTTTACTTACCATCGCACCGCTCGCCATCGACTGGGAATTCATCACACTCTGGAACCTAAGTGGTCTCGGACAGTGCGGTTTCAGAGGAGCTTCCTCCCGCGTACACTTAGATTGTAGAATGAACTGCCTGGGTTTTCTCACGAGACTACGGCATGGGGTTTTTCAAGAAGGGTATAAGTTAAGGTCTCTTAAGGGTCGGCAACGCGCACGTGACACCCCTGGTGTTTCAGGCGTCCATAGGATACGTTAACCATCAGATCATACGGCCCGTATGCTCGTTTGCCACCGTAGTAGTATAAAAACAAATGTTTACAAATAAAAAAGTTACAATTTTATGGCAGGGATGTTATGGATATGAAATTTCGGATACGGATAGTTTTCGGATATAGGAATGATTATTATACCGGATATGGATATGAAATTATTTCGGATTATCCGTTAGTTTCGGATAATTTCGGCTACGGATATAAATTTATTAAGGAACTAGCTTTTGCCCGCAGCTTCGCTCGCGTTAATGTATCCCCTTAGGGGTGGAATTTATCAAAATCCTTTTTTAAGGGATGCCTACGTCATAGTAGCTTTATGCATGCAAAGTCTCAGCCTGATCGGTTTAAAATTGATAAAGTTTCATACAAACTTTTATCCCCTACTTTATCCCCTTGGGGGTAGAATTAATCAAAATCCTTTCTTAGCGGATGTCTACGTCATATCATCTACCTGCATGCCAAATTTCAGCCCGATCCGTCCAGTGGTTTGGGCTGTGCGCTCTTGTTAAAATTTCTTAATAAATTTCAAAAGTAAAATACAAATAGCTAATAAAATGTTTACATAACGTGTCTCAATTAGTCTCCGCCCCTATCCGAAATTATCCGAAACTATTATTTCGGATTCGGTTACGGTTACGGATATTTTTTTATATCGGATATCCGATAGTATCCGAGCTCCCCAACACCCCTGGTTTATGGTTTCTTTCAAGTTTGTTTTGTAAGGGAACCCCAAAATGAATGAACACCGATTCTACCCGGATCTGAGACTCGTCTTTTGTTTTTTTGCTCTCGAATTTGATTGTTAGATAAATTAGCATAAGTCAAATATTCACATGTTGGTTTATAATGATCATGTATTTATGTATAACTAGCTGTACCCGTGACTTCGTCCGCGTGGAATTTAACTTTATTTTTCTAAAAAAAAGTAGCCTAAGTTGCTCCTTATTACATCAACTACCTGCCAATAAAAGTCCTGTGGAAATCGGTCCAGCCGTTTTAGAGATTAGCCGGAACAAACAGACCGACGGACAGATAGACAAAAATGGTAAAAAATGTTATTTTGGTGTATGTACCGTACATACGTGTACGGTACATATATATTCATATGCATGTAGTAAAAACGGTTCTTTCAATATTACAAACAGACACTCCAATTTTATTTATATGTATAGATGTATAGACTAACTGATCCACACAACTTCGTCTGCGTTTCATTTCTCCACCTTTTGCAATAATTTTCATTGCAGCTCCGCTCCTATTGGTCGTAGCGTAATGTTATATAGCTTAAAGCCTTCCTCGACAAATGGACTATCCAATACAATTATTTATCCTTTCGAACCAGTAGTTCCTGAGATTAGCGCGTTCAAACAAACAAACTCTTCAGCTTTATTATATTAGTATATATAAAAACTAGTTACTCGCCCCAGCTTCACACGAGTGTACATGTATTATATATATAAACCTTCCTCTTGAATCACTGTATCTACTAAAAAAAACCGCTTCAAAATCCGTAGAATAGTTTTAAAGATTTAAGCATACATAGAGACGGACAGACAGCGAGAGCGATTTTGTATTGTACTATGTAATGATAATATTTCAGGACAATTCACACAGCGCCATCTAGTTCCAAGCTAAGCAGAGCTTGTGTTATGGGTACTAGAAAACTGATATAAATACATAGATTCATTTTTTTTGTAAATAAATACATATTATACATAGAAAACACCCAGACCGATACAAACAATCATACTCATGAATACAAATGTTTGTGCCGTGCGAGGAATCGAACCCACGACCATCGGATAGTAAAGCGGTATGCTAAACCACTTGATCACCGAGGCTGTCCAAATATTAAAGGACTTTTTTTTTTATTATGTTTTTTCTTTGTTTTATTATGTGTTATTTTATGTTATCAATTATAACCATTACATAGCAAATGAGTTGAACTGCCACGGTTGGATGACGTCAAATTATCAGCGGCCTTGTCATTCGACTTGTTTTTTATTTGCCGGCAAGCAACATGGCCGACTCTCGACAGCTGATAGGCAGAAAATTAACTATTTATACATTTTTTTGATAACATAATGACAGCTACGTTGTGAAAAAATACAACAGCAATAAGTCCTATTATGGTAGATCTGCGCAGTGCGGTGAATAGTTGGATTTATAAATAAGCTGGCGACGCAGAGAGAGCGAACTTAGCATTCCATCACCGTGCACAATCTGGGTCCATGTGGCAGAATCTGGATCCATGTGGCAGAATCTAGGTCTATTTGGCATAATCTGGGTCCATGTGGCAGAATCTGGGTCCATGTGGCAGAATCTGGGTCCATGTGGCAGAATCTGGGTCCATGTGGCAGAATCTAGGTCCATGTGGCAGAATCTGGGTCTATGTGGCAGAATCTGGGTCCATGTGGCAGAATCTGGGTCCATGTGGCAGCATCTGGGTACATGTGGCAGAATCTGTGTCCATGTAGCAGAATCAACACAAGGATCCATCCATGTGTCAGAGAGGGAACCTCCTCCCAGTTCCCGGGACTTATAACCCGGGTGTAGGTTTAAGGCAGGCATGTTATGGATCGATCCGAAGCTCACCAGTGAGGCACCACTCATTAGGGTCCGGCGGTGGCGTGCAGAGGCTATTCCCTGCACACCTAGATGAAAGGTCCCTTCGATGGGAACCGTGCTGGTGGTCTTGGAGAATGCATATGCGATCCCACGGTGATATGTTCGAGGAGGAATAGTCGTCAGGTTTTTGGCCGGTATAAATCCTGCAGTCCCCATTTGGCCCCTAAGCCGGTGGGCCGGTAGGCGGTGAAGATTGTAAGGGATGTTATGGATATGAAATATCGGATACGTATAGGTTTCGGATATAAAAATGATTATTATATCGGATAGGGATATGGATGCGGATATGAAATTATTTCGGATTATCCGTTAATTTCAGTTACGGATATAAATTTTTTAAGGAATTTAAAAGTAAAATACAAATAGCTAATAAAATGGTTACATAACGTGTCTCAATTAGGCTCCGCCCCTATCCGATATTATCCGAAACTTTTATTTCGGATTCGGCTACGGTTACGAATAATTTTTATATCGGATATCCGATAGTTTCGGTTACGGTTACGAAGCTCCTAACAGCCCTGGTGTAAGGGGCCGCTTGCCGACATACGCCAACATTCTTAAAATTAACTTCAAATCCATAGCGCTGACAATATTATCTGATTGCACTAAGAATGAGTGCGTAGCGATTTCTATCTTGATTATCACATGCCTTACTTGTTACTCTGTAATTATTTATATAAATAAAACATATATTCAAAAGAGCAACACTCATGTTTTTGCTCACTATTGTGACAAATTCACCAGGAATTTATCACAATGGTTTCCAAGAGATCGACCTAACATGGTACATTGCTAGCAATGGGGATTACTATTTCCCATTACTAACAATCCCCTCCACCAGTCCAAGATATTGCACGTACATATTGTACACCGCTTCTAACCTTGACTTTTGTAATGGTGATGCGAAAAATTATCCATTTCCGCATACAAGGCTGGCACCGCGGCGTGCCGTGCATGCGATGCGTGTAACACTAATGAGATATCATTATTAGATAATGCGGTTTGTGTTCAGCCCAATGAAACATCGCTCACGTGTCTCTCTTCCTTGTGTCATTCAAACTAAATACTACCAATTTCTAACCGGGTTGACGGGGGGGAAATGGTATTGTTAGTAATGTGGATTGATGATCATATTGCTAGCAATGTATCGCAGGTTGACCTCCAAGCGGTTCCCCTGGAAACCATCGTGATAAATTCTTGGTGAACTTGTCACGATGGACCAACAGACCTGACCTCATGTTCATCTTATCATCCTCCACTGGTACCCCGCTAGCGTACACCGTTAGCGCAGGCGGGTGCACCATTCCATTATCAACCATAAAAAAACCGGTTGACGACTCAATTTGTTGTAACAATTAGTCAAGAAAATGGGTCTTTCTTGCTTATGACACGGCGATTATTCTAGAAATTCTAATTTGATACAAAACTAGCTGTTCCCGCGACTTCCTTTGCGTGGTAAGGAGGAATAATTCTTTCATACATATTTTTTGGGTTACTTGAACCGTTTACGCAGTGCACGCAACGGAAGTTTTTGCAATCTTTTTCATTGCAGCTCCGCTCCTATTGGTCGTAGCGTAATGTTATATATCCTTAACAAATGGACTATCCAACAAAGAATTTTTCATTTCGAACTAGTAGTTCCTGAGATTGGCGCGTTCAAATAAAGAAATAAACTTTCAACTTTATAATATTAGTATAGATCTCAAACAACATTTCATGCACATAGGACCTAATATCGATCCCCGTTTGAATTCAACGAGGGATCTATCTGAGGGGAGGACCCTGTCTGCAACTAATTCGTCTGTTTCCACCAACATATGCTCTTTACAAATATTAATATTATAAATGCGAAAGTAACTCTGTCTGTCTGTCGCGCTTTCACGCTAAAACTACTGAAGCATTTAAATGAAATTTTTGTACACAGATAGTCCAGACCAGGGTAGGCGAACCTTTACGCATCAACGTGCCTTTTTTCCAAAAAATCTTTAATGGGGTCATTGACGTGCCATCAAATAATTTTGACTTTCTGATTATTTGGAAAATAATAATAATAAATACTATCAAAACTCTCTATGAAATAGAGTAAACAAAAGAGGTACATTTTAGATTGTTTTCATTACACGCATAAATTAAATTACTGTAAAATTAGTGTGGCTTCTGTTGCTGCAGGTTAGATGACAAATAATTTATGTCAGGCTTGTACGATGTTACTTTTAGCAAAATGCATGCTGAACTGGATTCATCTGTCAAACGGTTTCTAACCGAGTTTTTAATGTTATTCATCTCTGAAAATAATGACTCGCAGGCATAGGTAGGTGGAAATATTGTTGAAATAGCATGAGCCAGCTTCTTCAAACAGTTTTATGATCGACGACGTGCCCAAAGTATTGTGTCGCGTGCCGTCAATGGTACACGTGCTATTGGTTCGCCTACTTTTAATGCAACAAAACACGTCACAGATTTATCTCCATCCCATCCAGTTCAACTAGTAACTTCAGTAAAGAACTGGCAGTCATCGTAATAAATTAACCAGAAAGTTATTGCGATGTTTCTAGAAGGAACCGCCTGGATGTCAACCTCGTGTGGTTCATTGCTAGCGATAGGGTTATCCACATCTATACATATAAATAAAATTGGAGTGTCTGTTTGTAATATTGAAATAACCGTTTTTTACTACATGCATATGAATATAAATACGGTACATACACCAAAAAAATATTTTTTACAATTTCTGTCTGTCTGTCTGTTTGTTTGTTCCGGCTAATCTCTGACATGGCTGTACCGATTTTGACGGGACTTTTTTTGGCAAGTAGATGTTATAAGGAGTAACTTAAGCTACTGTATTTCAGAAAAATAAAGTTAAATTCCACGCAAACGAAGTTCCGAGTACGGCACTGAAATAATAAATTTATTCTTTTAAATACTATATGAATGACTCCTAAGTACTTGGAGTATGATATGAACGAATCCAGGAAACTCGAACTTGAAACCGGTCTGGTTTGTAAACAGGCCGCGCGCAACTATTGTTCCGTGGGGGTTGTTATGGTAAAGCTGTTATGGGAAACCATTTGTTGATTCACCTGCTGTTGCATCGAATACTATCTGTATACATATAAATATATATATATATATGTTATAGTATTTTTTTTTTATGTAGCTGTTCCCCGCGATTTCATCCGCGTCCGTCTAAGTTACTCCTTATTACATCAGCTACCTGCCAATAAAAGTCCCGTCAAAATTGGTCCAGCCATTTCAGAGATTAGCCGGAACATACAGACAGGCAGACAAAAATTGTAAAAAATGATATTTTGGTGTATGTACCGTATTCATATTCATATGCATGTAGTAAAAAACGGTTATTTCAATATTACAAACAGACACTCCAATTTTATTTATATGCATAGATTTGTATTTGATCTATAAATGAATCTGTATTATTGTAAACATGTACAACATTTATTTGAAAAGAATACGAGCTGAGTTTCTCGTCAGTTCTTCTCATCTCGAAATCATTCCGAACTGACGGGAGATTTGACATATCATAAGAGTCTGTAATAGACCTAAATAAATAAATAAATAACCCTGGACAATTAACACAGCGCCATCTAGTCCCACGGTAAGCAGAGCTTGTGTTATGGGTACTAGACAGCTGATATAAGTAAATAAATAACCCTGGACAATTAACACAGCGCCATCTAGTCCCACGATAAGCAGAGCTTGTGTTATGGGTACTAGACAACTGATATAAATACTTAATTTTTTTTTGTAAGTATATATTATACATATAAAACACCCAGACCGATACACACAATTATACTCATGAATACAAACGTTTGCACCGTGCGAGGAATCGAACCCGCGACCATCGGAAGTAAAGTGTGGTAACCCGCTAAACCATAGAGGCCATCTACATTCAAGAATATTTGATTTGATGACTAGAAAACAAACCGCAATGAGGAAATATAAACAAATCGATTCAACTATCAAAATCCTATACCAATCACCTGGGATTGAACCTGTCATACTTACATGGAAACCATAAATATGCAGGAAGTAGCTGGACACCGCGCACGGCAGTTGGAAGGTGCCTGCGTGTGTGTGAGTCATACACGATCAGGTTGCAGTCAGGGTTGTCGATTCAATCTTAGTTGGTGCAGTGATTTTTTTTAAACCATTTACGACGACCTCGGTGGTCTAGCGATTTAAGACAGTTAATTCTGATGATTGCGGGTTCGATTCCTCGGACGGTGCAAACATTTGTATTCATGAGTATGATTGTTTGTATTGGTGTGGTTATTTTATATGTATATTAATTTTAATGTTTATACTTTAAAATACGAGAACTTAACATTGTATTATATTATTAAAGTATATTAAATATAGCGTATTACAAATTCAAATTCAGAATATCTTTATGCATGTAGGTCTATTACAGACTCTTATGATATGTCAAATCTACCGTCAGTTCGGAGTGATTTCGAGATGAGAAGAACTGACAAGAAACTCAGCCTTTATTATTTTCAAATAAATGTTGTACATGTTTACAATAATACAGATTCATTTTTAAATTCAAATTTGGGAGAATAGAGTGACCATCAGCATATGATATTGCAAAAGCAAATAGTCCAATCAGTGTTCGTAACCCGAACAGACCAGTCCCCACAGTAGACACAACCCTATTACGTCACACTCCACTTGCGCGTGCGCAAATTGATCGTTCCACGCTAGTCGTCTCCCTCTAACATTAGCGTTCACATATTGCCGTCTCCGTCGCACGTAACTGTGGTCTCGTACAGTTAACTGAGTACCAAGTGATAGATGGCACGTTCCTACTTAATGGGTAGTAAAAATAACGGCGTTTGACCCCCTCCGATCCCCCGTCCAATTCAAACGGGGATCGATATTACGACGGTCTGAGCCGAGGTTCGAACCCCTAGCGGTACCCTCAGACGAAAGTCGTATCAGTCAGGCGAGAGTCGAGTCCTTCAGCCGCTCCATAAGTCCTTCCTTTGGTTTGGAGTGCCATCTGCACTCGCTGTAAAACGCCAGCGGCCAAAAGCATTAGAATAGTCCGAAAAAAAATGGCATTTACTGATATTGATCAATCACGCTCTTGTGATCTTCGCTCTTCTATTCTCCTGCCGTATACTCCTTCTCATCTCAATTCTTCACTATTTCTTCTACTAATCTTGCACTTCCTGTTGGCCTCAGAAGGTGTCCAACCAAATTCAGCTTCAAGAGATCCTTGCGGGAACTTTATTCAAAATTTCTCTCTCTCTCTAACAGTATTCAGCCATAATTAAAGATATATACCATAATAGCTGTGCCCGCGACTTCGTCCGCGTTTTATAGTGACCTTGACCAAATAAAGAAAAATAAATAATCTAAGCGATTCTATAAGTTTCATTGTTCTAGCTTCATAAATAACAATTTTCCATACAAACTTTCATCCCCTATTTTATTTTACACCCTTAATTTTTAAATTCAATCAGCAACCAAATTTTTTTTTATATATATAGACTATTATTAGACGTGGAATTTAACTTTATTTTTCTAAAATAAAAGTAGCCTAAATTACTTCTTATTACATCAGCTACCTGCCAAAAAAAGTCCCGTCAAAATCGGTCCAGCCATTTCAGAGATTAGCCGGAGCAAACAGGCAGCACAAAAATTGTAAAAAATGTTATTTTGGTGTATGTACCGTATTTATATTCATATGCATGTAGTAAAAAACTGTTATTTCAATATTACAAACAGACACTCCAATTTTATTTATATGTATAGATGTATAGATTACGTGTCACGTTGTTTGTCCGCGATGGACTTCTAAACTACTGAACCGATTGCAAATTCGATTTGCACATTGTGTGCAATTTGATTCAACTTGAAAGATAGGATAGCTTACATCTCAATTTATAGTCGCAATATTATTTTATTCAAGAACCTTAGACACAGCGACGCGTAGCTGTAGCTACTCGTCCCGGCTTGGCACTTGTGTACATGTATTATATATATAATCCATCCTCTTGAATCACTCTATCTATTAAAAAAGCCGCTTCAAAATCCGTTGCGTAGTTTTAAAGATTTAAGCATACATAGGGACAGACAGCGACAGCGACGTTGTTTTATACTATGTAATGATAATATACGGAACCCTTAGTTAGCGAGTTAAACTCTATCATTACTTATGTATATTAACTATACAAGACCCTATGGACGGGTAACTAATTATAATTTATATCGACGGGTCGTAGGTTCGTGACAGTCGGTCACGAGTCACCATGCGAGTGTTAATGAGTGATAACTGACGCTATGACCGCACCATACACTTGTATGTATGTATTGTCCAGGGTTTTATTGTATACTAGCTGTTCCCCGCGACTTCGTCTGCGTGGAATTTAACTTTCGTTTTATAAAATAAATGTAGTCTAAGTTACTCCTTATTAAGAACAGTAAGCTTAGTAAAGACTACTGAACAGATTTTGATGAAACTTTACAGTAATATAGGTAATGCATCAGAATAACACCTAGGCTATATTTTTATTAAAATTTAACGCAGGTGAATACACAGCATAACAGTAATAATAATCTCAGGACAATTCATACAGCGCCATCTAGACCCAAGTTAAGCTAGCTAAATCTTGTGTTATGGGTACTCGACAACTGATACAAATACATAGATTTTTTTATAAATACATATTATACATAGAAAACACCCAGACTTAAACAATCATACTCATGAATACAAATGTTTATACCGTGCGAGGAATCGAACCCGCGACCATCAGAAGTTAGGGGGTGTGTTAAACCGCTAGACCACAGAGGTCGTCATATGAAGCTACTATTTAAAATCGTTTATTAATGCAAACAAAAAATCAAAACCCCATATTAAATGTGTTGTACAGGAATCGAACCGACGACCATCGGATTCGTTCCGTGTACTTAACCGCTGTACTATTGAGGTTATTAATTTCCTAGCTACACAAGACCTTGCATTTACGTGGTTTCTTCGTATTTAATAGGCTTATACATTATTTCAATAGGGCGTTACGTGCCTGTTGTTACAGAGGGGTTGCTACCCCTAAATGAGTCATACGTCGGGGTGGTACCGTCTTTTTAAATTATACTTACCACCTGTACTGTTTATTCTTCCGAACTAGCTGTATCTGTGAATATATGAATATAACTTTATTTTTCTAAAATAAAAGTAACTTAAGTTACTCCTTATTACATTACCTGGCAAAAAAGTCTCGTCAAAATCGGTCCAGCCATTTCATACAAATTACACAAACAGACATATTAGACAAACAGACAGACAGACAGACAAAAATTGTAAAAAATGTGATTTTTGTGTATGTACCGTATTTATATTCATATGCATGTAGTAAAAAACGGTTATTTCAATATTACAAACAGACACTCCAATTTAATTTATATGGATGAAGGAAAAATATAAGAAAAATTAAACGGAAAATTGTACAGGAAAATCGCGTTAAGACCTTGGTGACTCTCGCATGCCATCACAACACTTATGACCTTGGAATAAAGGTTATAATTACTTGCAGTTATTTATCCTTAACCATTTGTACAACCTTCAAATTAATGTACATTTATCTTTATGGTATCTCCATAACCTTATATTGAATAGTCGTGGCCAATCGCGGGTTCGATTCCTCGCACAATACCTTAGCTACTATCAATTCGGAATGATTTCGAGACGAGAAGAACTGACAAAAATCTCAGCTCGTATTAATTTCAAATAAATGTTGTACATGTTTACAATAATACAGATTCATTTATAAATTCACATTTGGGAGAATAGAGTAACCACTACAGCATATGCTATTGCAAAAGCATAGTCTAATCAGTGTTCGTACAGAACAGACCAGTCCCCACAAGCAGCACCCGTTCACGAGTATGACGGATGAGCCAGTCATCATTACACTCAACCATATTAGAGGGTGCACATCGACCCGGCCCACCACGCCGCCACAAGTTTGAACTTTATAGCGAGCATGACTGTTTCAAGTTACTCCACTACGTCATTTATATTATTTACAGCATAAACTGTACCGACACAGTTGTCACCCTGTTTTTTTTTTATTTATTATAGCCTTTTATTCAGACGTTCTTAATTAATTTATATATATGTGTGTATATATTCTTTCTTTTTATACTATATCTAGTTCTTGATCGTTTGCTTGCTTCAATGCAAAGGCCTCCTCTAATCTTTTCCACTCTGTTCTGTCTTATGTCATCCTGGTCCATGTCTTCTCTGCTGTTCTAATTACTTCATCCTCCCATCTTCTATTTGGTCGTCCTCTTTTTCTATGTTTCTTCTCTTCTGTTTCTTTTTCTAAGACAAGGTCTTGGGTACCAAGTAGTTATCAACTTGCTCATTCTTTACACGTGTGACCAACCCAGCGCTATTATAGCTGTCTAGTTGTAGCATTTATATCTTGTGTTTTAGTTAAATTTCTAATTGTTTGGTGGTTTATCTTTTCTATTTTGTCGCCCTGTACCTAATGAGTAATATTTAATTTACTTTACAAAAAGTTTATAATAACATATCCTACTTTATTTTTGGTAATTATACTTTATCCTTTCACATAAAGTATGCAAAAATACTTTATTTTCAACCTCTACTGTGATGCGTAAAACAAAATACTCATTATGGGTACTTAACGATTTATAATTACTGAACGAACTCACAGATATCACTCACTAATCACTATCGACGAAAACAGCACCCGGTCACGAGTATGACAGATATACTATGAAAAGATTTTGCTAAAACGCTGCACTGCTGCCTACCCTTTGTACAGTATGAGGCGTGTAGATATAACAATAGATATAAGTGTCGTGTGCCACGTGATAGATAGAGTTTTGATTAGTTGTTAATAAGCATCAGCCTTGAACCACTCGTGGCGACCTCGCATACAAATATGCGGGAATCAGAGCATGGCACCGTGACTGCATGTCGCGGGAGACACGCAGCTCAACACTTTTATAGAATAACAATTAATAATACTTCATATTAAGAATTAAAAAAAACATAAATAGCGGCAATTTTATTTTAAATTCAAATTAAGAATAGCAATGAAAACATAAATTGTCACAATTTTATTTTAAATTCAATTTAAAAATGTCAATAATACAAAAATAACCGCAAGATTTATTTTAGATTCAAATTAAGAATATCAATGAAAACATAAATAGTCACAATTTTATTTTAAATTCAATTTAAAAATGTTAATAATACAAAAATAACCGCAAGATTTATTTTAGATTCAAATTAAGAATAGCAATAAATACATAAACAGCCACTTTTTTTACTTCATGTTTTAATTATTTTTTATTGAATTCCCGATATTTCGGTAGTGTTTCAACCGCTGTGGTCACGGGTAAACTGAAGAGCAGCGGGTAGATGGTAAATAGAGTTATGGGCAGATATAATCTTCTACCTTCATTTGTTTCTTTTTAATTTAATATAGATATAACCCTATTTACTTCTAATATATTAATGCCCAGGGTACTGAACAGGATAATGAACGACAGGGGAAAAAATATTTAATACAAAAAACTTGATTGTGCTAAACGGCTAAAATGTATAAATAATGTTTTTTTTTATTTATACAGGAATAAAAATAAAATATTTTTTATAATTATTATATTATAAAAATGAACCTAAAACTAAAGGAGTCCCCTTTGAATGGCTAGACTATTTCTTTGTCCGAGATAGCTGCCAGCTCTTCGGTCTTAAAAGGAGTCCCTTTAGGTAAAATTCCGAAGATACTGGCAGAGTTTCCCCTTTGAATGGCTATAGTAATTCTTTGTCCGAGGTAGATGCCAGCTCTGAGGTCTTAAAAGAAGGCCCTTTAGGTAAAATTCCGAAGATACTGGCAGAGTTTCCCCTTTGAATGGCTATAGTAATTCTTTGTCCGAGGTAGCTGCCAGCTCTTCGGTCTTAAAAGGAGTCCCTTTAGCCAAGGTTCCGAAGATACTGGCGGCGTTCCCCCTTTGAATGGCTATAGTAATTCTTTGTCCGAGGTAGCTGTCAGCTCTTCGGTCTTCTGTGACGTAAACTTTTTTGTTAGATTTCATTAGATTAGGGTAGACCGTAGACCAGAGTGACCGACATAGCCCGAAGAATTGCGACACTGAAGTGGCAATGGGCAGGCCACATAGCTCGTTGGACAGAAGGCCGCTGGGGCAATAAAGTCCACGAATGGCGACCACGAACCGGAAGACGCAGCGTGGGAAGGCTTCCAGCAAGGTGGACCGACGATCTGTTCAAGATCGCTGGAAGGCATTGGATGCGAGCAGCGCAGGACCGATCGTCGTGGAGACCTTTGGGGGAGGCCTATGTCCAGCAGTGTCTTCCGGGCTGCGATGATGATGATGAAATGTAGAAAACGACTCGAGTCAGTAATTCAACGTAGTTTCCAATTCTGTAATAGTCTGTAACATAATGCGCTCTCCTGAACACCACTATGTTAGTCCGTATGTGCACGTTGTGTGACTAAACATCCATACTCCACTGGGTTATTAAATAGGCCGTTACATCAGCACACATACAAACAGAATCTTTTAAAAAGAACGTATTAAAATGTAGACACCATAAATACAAAAATTACGAAAAAAATATATCAATATTTATATATTTTTACTACCGATCTACACTAATTTATAACAAAATCCCGGAAGGCATAAAAGAAGAAAATTTTCATTTATTAAAAAAAAGGCTCAAAGATTTGTTGACTTTATATTTACTAGGCTTGTAAAAGAATTCTTGGCTGACGTACTGTAGTAGCTATGCAGGCTTCAATTTCATCCTAACAAACAGACAGACTAAAATATGCAGTGGCATCTATGAATCTGATACACTCTTTAAACAGAGTCCATGTGTATTATTAATTTGTTATCTATATGTAACATTATTGTATGTGCATATGCAATCTATACATATAAATAAAATTGGAGTGTCTGTTTGTAATATTGAAATAACTGATTTTTATTACATGCATATGAATATAAATACGGTACATAAACCAAAACAACATTTTTTACAATTTTTGTCTGTCTGTCCGTTTGTTCCGGCTAATATGCTGGAAATGGTTGGACCAATTTTGACGGGACTTTTTTTGGCAGGTAGCTGATGTAATAAGGAGTAACTTAGGCTAGTTTTATTTTAGAAAAATAAAGTTAAATTCCACGCGGACGAAGTTACGGGAACAGCTAGTTATAAATAAATATATATATTAGTTGTCTAGTACCCATAACATAAGGTATGCTTACCGTGGGACTAGATGGCGCCTGATCTGACCCTACAACTGTAAGACAGCTTGCACCCGCCAGAAACTAAAATACCATCCTTATCATCTGGATGAATGGCGGTCCTGCACAGTGCGGTTTTCTAGAAACTTATCGCCACGCACGACCACATTGTGGAATCACCTTCCAGCAATGCTATTTCCGAACCGATACGATATTGAAACCTTCAATAAAAGAGCTTATTCATTCTTAATAGGCCGACAACGTACTTGCTAATCATCTGGTGTTGCCGGTGCTCATGGGCGGCGGTAATCACTTACCATCAGGTGAGACGCATGCTCGTTTGTCCCCTGTGTTATATAAAAAAACTAGCTTTTGCCCGCGGCTTCGCTCGCGTTAATTTATCCCCTTAGGGGTGGAATTTATCAAAATCCTTTCTTAGGGAATACCTACGTCATAGTAGCTTTATGCATACAAAGTCTCAGCCCGATCGGTATAAAATTGACAAAGTTTCATATAAACTGTCACCGCCTATTTTATCCCCTTGGGGGTATAATTGATAAAACTCATTTCTTAGCGGATGCCTACGTCATAACATCTACCTGCATGCCAAATTTCAGCGCGATCCGTCCAATGGTTTGAGCTGTGCGTTGATAGATCACTATGTCAGTCACCTTTGAGTTATATATATTTAGATGTAAATATATAGAAAATTCCAAGTTATGTTATATGGTTGTATGTCTCAGGTGAGGCCTGAGACATACAACCGTAAAATGTATCATGAACTCCAAATATATCGCCTACCCATCACGATATTATCCCTGATGACTCAGACAATGAGTCGGTTTTATTTGTGGCAGTGTTATCACTTAACACTATCTGCTTCTCAGATTTATTAATCACGTAGGATCTTATTTATATCTCTATGTTTGAACACGTAATTAATTGCCGGAAGAAATGATAATCTGAAAGTATTAGAAGGATTTGCAACAAACCTTGTTGAATTTGATAACTTGAAGTGTTAGATATCATAAGAGTCTGTAATGGACCTACATAAATAAAGATATTTTGAATTTGAATAAGTTATTAAACATTATGCCACAACCATTGATAACTCTTATAAATAGTCTAATCTATACATATAAATAAAATTGGAGTGTCTGTTTGTAATATTGAAATAACCGTTTTTTACTACATGCATATGGATATAAATACGGTACATACACCAAAATGACATTATTTACAAATTTTGTCTGTCTATACGTTGCAGCTGATCTCTGAAATGCCTAGATCAATTTTGACGAGACTTTTATTGGATGTAATAAGTAGTAACTTAGGCTACCTTTATTTTAGAAAAATAAAGTTAAATTCCACGCGGACGATGTTACGTGTATAGCTAGTAGATAATATATATATATATATAAATATTATAACATACGTGACTTGTGAAACATAAAATGTTTTATTATCGAAACTGCAAACGTAATTCTAGTTACTTCGTATGTTGCCAGTGCATTGCGTATGGGAGACAGATAATACAAAATATGTAGGTACTGTTTTGAAATTAAAACATTTAATAACATGTTTATAATTCCATATTACTTTATATTAATTTAATTTGATAATGTAATAGTTCACCCGCCTGCGCTAACGGTATACGCTGGCGGGGCACCAGTGGAGGCTGATAAGATGAGCATGAGGTCAGGTCAGTTAGCACATCGTGAGAAATTCATGATGGTTTCCAGGGGGAACCGCATGGAGGTCAATCTGACATGGTACATGCTAGTAATGAGGTCATCAAGCCACATTACTAACAAACCCCTTCCCTCTAATCTCCCAGGGGATTTTATGGATTATAAGAATAGAATAGAATAGAAAATCATTTATTCAAATAAACTTAATTTAAGCACTTTTGAATAGTCAACATTTTTTTAAATCTACCGCTTATGCGGAAAGCTGTCACATCACAAGAAGAATAAGCAAGAAACTTGTGTGTTGCTCTTTTAAACAATCCTTGTAAGTTTACATTTACAAGTCGAAACGTGTGAATACAAACTACCAACCAACACTAATTTATTTAGGCTATAATGGAATGGTGCACCCGCCTGTGCTAACGGTTTACGCTGGCGGGGCACCAGTGGAGGATGATAAGATGAACATGAGGTCAGGTCAGTTAGCACATCGTGACAAATTCTCCAAGAATTTATCACGATGGTTTCCAGGTTCCCTCTGGAGCATGGAGGTCAACCTGACATGGTGCATTGCAATAGGATACCCCCATATTACTAACAATCCCTATTCCTCACAGTCCCCTAAGGTTTGTCGTCAAACTCGATGCCTTGCTAATGGGGCCTCGAGGTAAGTACCACTTAGGGGGTTGAGGATGACCTGGTTAATATTTTTTTTATTCTACTATGATGGCAAACAAGCTTACGATACGATACCAATCTGATGGTAAATGGTTACCGTAGCCTATGGACGCCTGAAACACCGTGGTGTCACGTGCGCGTTGCCGACCCTTAAGAAACCTTAATATACCATTCTTGAAAAACCCCATGCTGTAGTCTCGTGAGAAAACCTCGGCAGGTAGTTCATTCCACAATGTAAGTGTACGCGGGAGGAAGCTCCTCTGAAACCGCACTGTCCGAGACCACATAGGTTCCAGCGTGTGATGAATTCCCTGTCGATGGCGAGCGGTGCGATGGTAAAAGATGGCCGTAGGCATCAAATTCTATAATTTCCTTATCTGTTCCACTTAACATGACGTGGAATATTAAAAATGTTTCACAACTTAGAGATATGATAATATAACAATTATTATATCTCACAATCGTGATTGTTATTGGTGAGTACACTTGTGAAGTGTTATAATTAACAATTAATTATGTTTATTTGAAAAGAATACGAGCTGAGTTTCTTGTCAGTTTTCTCACCTCGAAATCATTCCGAACTGACAGTAGATTTGACATATCATAAGTCTGTAATAGACCTATATGAATAAAGATATTTTGAATTTTGAATTTTTGAATTGTACTGTTTAAACAGAACAGCTCAAAATGTATTATATGTATTGAACAAAAGAAGATATTAGAAGGCAAAAATTAGACCTGTTACAAGAACTTCAAAATTGTAAAACAAATTTACATGATAAAGATTTTAAACTAAATAAATTAAAAATAAAAATTCAAGAGTTATAATATCTTATATTATATATAAAATTCTCGTGTCACAGTTTTCGTTCCTATACTCCTCCGAAACGGCTTGACCGATTCTCATGAAATTTTGTGAGCGTATTGAGTAGGTCTGAGAATCGGCCAACATCTATTTTTTCATCCCCCTAAATGTTAGGGGTAGTCCACCCCTACATTTTTTTTTATTTTAAGGCAAAACAACGTTTGCCGGGACAGCTAGTTTACTATATAATTTAACAAAAATATATGAGTGTGCTCATACATATAAATAAAATTGGAGTGTCTGTTTGTAATATTGAAATAACCGTTTTTACTACATGCATATGAATATAAATACGGTATATATACCAAAATATCATTTTTTATCATTTTTGTCTGTATGCCTGTCGGTCTGTTTGTTCCGGGTAATCTCTGAAATGGCTGGACCGGTTTTGATGGGTCTTTTTTGAAAACAATAAAAATTTGAAATTCACATTTAATTTTAATTAAGAGTCCCTTTTCGGATTGCCCCTCTCTGGGGCATTGGTCCCACAGAGGGGCAAGAGCAAAAGGAAACAGTGGCTTAACCGCTTCCCAATTAAAAAATACATACAACCCAAAATTTTATTGATGTAGGTATATATATTTACTCTAGTTTTCTTTTTTCAGATCGACACCAATCTTAGCGGTGAAGTCTCAATACAAGTGCATAAAAACGGTGTTCTAAATAAATACGGTTCATAGAAAAACTTTCATTTTGTGATATTCGAAATTTGAAATTATACTCATTGTGTTCCTATTTTGAAAATTTGAAATAGTTTGAATAAATACGGTTCAACATAAACATTAATTTTGTGATATTCGAAATTTGAAATTATACTCATTGTGTTCCAATTTTGAAAATTTGAATAAATACGATTCAACAAAAACTTTCATTGATGATGATAATATTCGAAATTTGAATATTTCTACTCATTGTGTTCCAATTTTAAAAATATTCAATATTTTTGGCGCGAATCGTGCTGCTATTTGTGACTAGTGATTTGGTGGAAGTGTATAGAGTTGTGTGTCTGTGTATGTATAATGAGTGCGGAGTATGGGTGACCCGCAGACCATACATAAGACCTGCGTGAGGGTCAACTCAGCAGACGACGAGGAGCGGGACGAGGTAGACCATGAACTGCCAAGGAGAAACCCTTTTGTACGGGTAAGTAACAAGACCACCATCAGACACGAGTAGTGACTTGGACCTCAACTCAAAAACTCTATTAGGGATATGCTTCTAAATGCATCATGACAATTCAATACATAAACTGTATTGTAGAACTCAAGGGGCAGGGCTCTGCCCCAAATGCCCCAAATAATTACCGAGTAGAAACGGACCCCTCAAGAGGTTTAAGTAGAGGGGCTACTGGCTTCTACTACGGTGGGGATGAGAAACAGATTTCTCTAATCATCTTAGTAACAAGTGTTATATTTATACCTTTTTTATACTACGATGGTGGTAAACAAGGATACGGCCCATCTGATGGTAAACTGTAGCCTATGGACCTCTGACGCCC
This sequence comes from Achroia grisella, assembly GCF_030625045.1. NCBI lineage: Eukaryota > Metazoa > Arthropoda > Insecta > Lepidoptera > Pyralidae > Achroia > Achroia grisella. The sequence continues at coordinate 8,578,209 of NW_026712984.1, read as the reverse complement.
AATATATTTGTAAGACAGTAGAGAAAAAATAAAAAATAACGAGACCGATCGTCGTGGAGATCTTTGAGGGAGGCCTATGTCCAGCAGTGGACGTCTTCTGGGCTGCGATGATGATGATGATGATCTAGAACTTTCTACTTAACCATAGACTAACGAAAAATTATAGAAAAACAATTGAGAACACGGTATCGACGGATAAAATAGTCCGATAGTTTCTCAGTAGCGGCGCCGCGACGTTATTGTTCGTATGTCAACAAAAAACTCGAGAACTGGGTCGACAACCTCCACGTACATACATACATTGTATGATTGAATTATGTATTAATTGCCACAGAGTATATTTTGTGTCTGGATAATCTATACATCTATACATATAAATAAAATTGGAGTGTCTGTTTGTAATATTGAAATAACCGTTTTTTACTATCTGCATACGAATATAAATACGGTACATACACCAAAATAATATTTTTTACAATATTTGTCTGTCTGTTTGTTCCGGCTAATCTCTGAAATGGCTGGACCGATTTATTGGCGGGAATTTTATTAGCAGGTAGCTGATGTAATAAGGTGTAAATTAGGCTATTTTTATTTTAGAAAAATACAGTTAAATTCCACGCGGACAAAGTCGCGGGTACAGCTAGTCGGAAATATATTTATTTATTACTAGCTGATCCCGCGATTTCGTCCGCGTGGAATTTAACTTTTATTTTCTATAAGATAATGTATTTTTTTTTCTAAAATAAAAGTAGCCTAAGTTACTCCTTATAACATCAGCTACGTGCCAATAAAAGTCCTGCCAAATTCGGTCCAACCGTTTCAGAGATTAGCCGGAAGAAACAGACAGACAGACGAAAATTGTAAAAAATGATATTTTGGCGTATGTACCGTATTTATATTCATATGTATGTAGTAAAAAACGGTTATTACAATATTACAAACAAACACTCCAATTTTATTTATATGTATAGATCATATATTAGATTTTTCACTTCCACACTTCCACTTTCCATCAGGTAGGAAGTTAGCCAGTTCGTTTCTCTCAGAACTGTAAAAAAATCTGTCAGTATATCTGTACATAACTCGTATTTCCTGTAAATATACGCTCTGGGAGAAAGTGTCCATATTGCATTGGCATATATGGTGTTCTGAGCAAGTCGCAATCATCACTTGGAAAAGGCCATCAAATGACCATACGCACGTATACGGCGCGCCTGATAATTTCCAGTTTCATTTCTTCACCGCTTGACTTCCGATGGTCGCGAGTTCGATTCCACGCACGGCACAAACATATTCCTGAGCATGATTGTTTGTATCTGGGTGTTTTCTATGTATAATATGTATGTATTTACAAAAAAAATATCTATGTATTTGTATCAGTTATCTAGTGCCCATAACATAAGCTTTAGCTAGCTTAACTTGGGTCTAGATGGCGCTGTGTGAATTGTAAAAAAAACTAGCTACTCACCCCATGTTCGCACGGGTGTACATGTATTATATAAACCTTCCTCTTGAATCACTCTATCTATTTAAAAAACCGCTTCATAATCCGTTGCGTAGTTTTAAAGATTTAAGCATACATAGGGACGGACAGCGACAGCGACTTTGTTATATACTATGTAATGACTATGTAATGAAGATATTAAGTTAAATGAGTCGCACCTAGCCGTGGCCTCATTATAGTCATTAACTATATGACTGTACATAATATGTATGTATATATATTATATATCAAGATAACATACTTCAAACAAAAGATAATCACTATATGTCATTGTATATATATTTACCTTTGTTACTAAACATACCTACTGATATATATCTTTTAATGAATGAATATATCGCACTAGCCCTCCGATCGATCCCCGTCCAATTCAACGGGGATCGATGTTACGACGGCCTGAGCCGAGGTTCGAACCCCTAGCGGTACCGTCAAACTAAAGTCGTATCCGTCAGACGGGAGATGTCCTTCAGCCGCTCCATAAGTCCTTCCTTTGGTTTGGAGTGCCATCTGCACTCGCCTCCTATCGTCCGGTGAAGCTGTAAAGGACAGCTGCGGCCAACAGCATTAGAGTAGCCCGAAAAAAAAGCTAGCTTTATACCGCGACTTTGTAGGCTTGGATAAAATAAATCGGTCCGGCCGTCTCAGAGATTAGCGAGAACAAACTGGCAGACAAACGTTTTAAAATATTTTTAATGTATGTACTTTCCTTCAGATGCATTTTAATAAATCAAATCAAAATATTTTCATTCATGTAGGTCTATTACAGACTCTTATGATATGTCAAATCTACCGTCAGTTCGGAATGATTCCGAGATGGAAAGAACTGACGAGAAACTCAGCTCGTAATCTTTTCAAATAAATGTTGTACATGTGTACAATAATACAGATTCATTTTTAAACTCAATTTAGTGAAAAGCGGATAAACAGACACTACAATTTTACTTATTTAATAATTACGATGGTCTCGCAGCTCTATTTCTGAAATCAGTTAAAAAACTCGCATACACCAAGTAGAGACCACTTTTTGTGAAATCGGACAAATCTCTCAGTTACCGGGAAAGTTGAATTAAGTTTAAGTATTACCGGCAATTACAACATACCTATACAACATACATGTGTTGTAATTGAACATATATTTTCACATTCTCACTGCATAAGCATTTTTTTTTTATTTTAGATACGATTTTTTTTGTAAATACATATTGCCAGCTGACATAAAAAAAATAATGTTTCAATTTTTATTTCTTACTAACTCTCTACTGATATAAACACCAGTAATAAGCTTTGACAATTCACACAGCGCCGTCTTGTCCTAAGCTAAGCAGAGCTTATCTTATGGGTACTACTGATATAAATACATAGATTTTTTTTTTTTCGAAATACATAAATAATAAACATATAAAACATCCAGACCGATAGAAATAATCATACTCATGAATACAAATGTTTGTAATATGCGAGGAATCGAACCCGCGACTACCGGAAGTAAAGTCCTGTCCTGAACCGCTAGACCACTGTGGACGTCGAAATTACTCATCGATATAAACAATGTTTGATAATAAGTTGATAGTATATCGCGAATATAGTGGATTGAGGGAACTGGATTATTAGTAACTAGCTACTCGCCCCGGCTTCGCACGGGTGTACATGTATTATACATACATAACTTCCTCTTGAATCACTCTACCTATTAAAAAAACCGCTTCAAAATCTGTTGCGTAATTTTAAACATTTAAACATACATAGGGACGGACAGACAGCGACAGCGACTTTGTTTTATACTGTACTAGCTGTTCCGGCAAACGTTGTTTTGCCTTATATAAAAAAAAAAATTAGGGGTTGACTACCCCTAACATTTAGGTGGATGAAAAATAGATGTTGGCCGATTCTTAGACTTACTCAATACGCTCACAAAATTTCATGAGAATCGGTCAAGCCGTTTCGAAGGAATATGGGAACGAAAACGGTGACACGAGAATTTTATATATAAGATAATGATGTAACCCCATTACTAACAATGCAGGTTGACTTCCACGCGGTTCCCCTGGAAACCATCGTGATAAATTCCTGTTGAATTTGTCACGATGTGCTGACTGACCTGACCTCATGCTCATCTTATCATCCTCCACTGGTGCTGCCAGCGTATACCGTTAGCGCAGGCGGGTGTACCATACATTATTATCAATTAAAAAAATATGGATCCCATTGCTGGCAATGTACCATGTCAGGTTGAACTCCACTCGATTCGCCCTGGAAACCATTGTAAATTGCTATTTACCAAGATGTGCTGACTGACCTCATGCTCATCTTATCTTCCACTGGTGCCCCACCAGCGTATACCGTTAGCGCAGGTGGGTGCACCATTACATTATCATACATTAGTAGGATCATCATCATCTCAGCCCGGAAGACGTCCACTGCTGGACATAGGCCTCCCCCAAAGATCTCCACGACGATCGGTCCTGCGCTGCTCGCATGCAATGCCTTCCAGCGATCTTGACCAGATGTCGGTCCACCTTGCTGGAGGCCATCCCATTAGTATGAGGGATTATTTAAAATTATCAATTATTATAATATTGACGACTTCGGTGGTCTAGCAGTCTAGCACACCGCTTTACGTCCGATGGTCGCGGGTTCGATTCCTCGCACGGCACAAACGTTTGTATTCACGAGTATGATTGTTTGTATCAGTCTTGGTGTTTTCTATGTATATTATGTATGTATTTACAAAAAAAGTATGTATATGTATCAGTTATCTAGTACCCATAACACAAGCTTTAGCTAGCTTAACTTGGGTCTAGATGGCGCTGTGTGAATTGTCCTGAGATTATTATTAGATTATTATTATCAATTATTCAAATGTGTGTTTACATACTTTATCTATCTATCTATACATGTTATCTATCTAAACAAACAGCTCTATCTGTCCTATTTCTTACATTGGAATGTTATCTACGTATATCATTTCAAAACAAAATTTACATTAAGTACTTAGGTAATTAATACAAAATTTGCAAGTATTTAAAATTGTATATATTTTATCCAAGTATCTAGTAATCCTATAAAAAAACCACCATATTTTTTAATTGAAATACTTCTGCCACTTATAATAATAATAATAATCTCAGGACAATTCACACAGCGCCATCTAGGCCCAAGTTAAGCTAGCTAAAGCTTGTGTTGTGGGTACTAGATAACTGATACATATACATAGATATTTTTTTCGTAAATACATATTATACACTAGCTGTTCCCGCGACTTCGTCCGCGTGGAATTTAACTATATTTTTCTAAAATAAAAGTAGCCTAAAGAACTAAAAATTATTTTGTTCGTCTTAATTTATTCGTTCCATTAGGTACTGATAGGTTCAAACTAATACATTTTCATCCTGCACCCCATGGGGGTTGAATTTATCAATATCCTATTTAAGGGAACATCTTCCTCATAGTAGCTCCAATCTTTAATTTCAGTTCAATCAGTCGAAAATCTAAAAAGATTTATACAAACTTTCATCTCCTATTTTATTCCCTTGGGGATAGAATTAATAAAAATCCTTCTTAAGGGATGCCTACGTCATAACATGCATGCCAAATTTCAGCCCGATCCGTCCAGTGTTTTGGGCTGTGCGTTGATAGATCACTATGTCAGTCACCTTTGAGTTATATATATTTAGATAGCAAACACCCAGACAGCTACAAAAAATCACACACATTAATACAAATGTTTGTGCCATGTCAGGAAACGAACCTGCGACCATCGGAATTAAGGCAGACCAATTAACCGCTAGACCACCGAGGTCGTCAAAATGTTTCTCCAAAGTGACTTATTTGCCAATATTTTCCTTAAGCGAGTGAACGTGGGTACCCGAATTTTTTGTGTACACCCGGTCCGTTGTAATTAGGTAGCACCGTTCATGTCTCTACTGAGAACATTTGTGGTATGGTGCCACATATGGCGATTTTATAATATAAATACGGAACATACACTAAAATAATATTTTTTACAATTTTCGTCTGTCTGTCTGTTTGTTCCGGCTAATCTCTGAAATGGCTGGACCGATTTTGATGGGACTTTTATTGGCAGGTAGCTGATGTAGCAAGGAGTAACTTAGGCTACTTTTATTTTAGAAAAATAATGTTAAATTCCACGCGGACGAAGCCGCGGGTTTAGTTAGATGCAAAATATAATAAGACGTAATAAAACGAAATTATTTTTATGGCTAGAAGTTACACGAGAATTTTAAATCTTAATTGCATCAAAATAAAAGCGTTTTTGTCTTAGAAATAATGGATGTACTTATTTATATTAAGTCGTTACTTATCAGTAGATATCTAATAATAATTAACCCAAGTTAAGCTAGCTTAAGCTTGTGTTATTGGTACTAGACAACTGATACAAATACATAGATACATTTTTTTCGTAAATACATACATAGAAAGCACCCAGAGCGATACAAACAATCATACTCATGAATATATTTGTGACGTGCAAGGAATCGACCCCGCGACCACCGGACGTAAAGCGGTGTGCTAGACCGCTAGACCACCGAGGTCGTCAATGTTTGTATTGACAAATATTTTCAAACATATTTAAAACGTAACCAACATACAACATTAACTGAAATCAAAAATGACTAGAGATGAAACGGATATCCGGTAACTATCCGGCCTATCCGGCGGCCTTAATACTACCCGACCGAATACCGGATAACTACTATTAAAATTTTAAAAAATCTGGCTAAAAAAATTTTTTTTAAGTAAATATTTGCCTTATCTGTTTAGTCTGTTGTAATAAAATTTGTTTTAGTTTTAAATTTTTAAGCACTCATATTAAATGACTGTTATAGAAAGAAAATTAATTTATTAGTTAGATAAGTTCCGCCGGATATCCGACTGTTCGGTCACATGGTTGGCCGAATTTCCGTTATCCGGCCAAACTGCTATCCGTTTCATCTCCAAAAATGACTATTCGAAAGTGCTTGAGTTTATTTGAGTAAATATTATATCTGTTGCGGCTGAATAATAAGTTGTTGGTCGAGACGATGTATATTACAGATGGTAATTGACTGACAATATGTACATCGAAATAATGATCTTATATACTAAATAACAATAGGAAAATGTAAGGTGGGGTGACACAGTTTAGACACAGCAGTGCTTAGTAGACAATATTAAATTTGTCTTACTAGACATTATTAAATGCAATTATTATTTTGATGTATCTAGGTGACTGTGTCCCATAGATATTCCCTCCTTGAGAGAAAAAAAAATATTACATACACAAAAAATGAAATTATAAAAGATAACTGTAAAATTTAAGATATTACGCACTTTAGTAACAATAAAAAAATTTCTTGCGTCGCGATTGCTTTTAATTTTTCTTGCGTCGCTTACTTCATCCCTTGGCTCGTTATATGATAACCAAGAAAATCTAACTCATTTAAATACTCACATTTGCTCATATTAATTGTAATTTTCATTTATACGAGTAAGTTAGTTTTAAACCTGACCCATGCACACGTTTCGACTTGTAAATGTGAACTTACAAGAATTATTTAAAAGAGCAACACACAAGTTTCTTCTTGCTCGTTCTTCTTGTGATGAGACAGCTATCCGAACGAGTGGTAGATAGAAAACAAATTGTTATGACTATTCAAAAGTGCTTAGATTGAGTTTGTTTGAATAAATGATTTTCTGTTCTGTTCTGTTCTGTTCCATGGACTGCTTGATGTGCTGCTTATACCAATGTCTATCATGTCCTGAAATTCCTTTTTCGCGGCCTTTTCTCTGGAGGAAGAGGACGAGCTCGAGCGCGTACAGGAATTCTTCTGTTATGATGTGATGTTGTATGAGGATAATTATAGATGTAGGCGTTGTGTTTTTTTTTCATATTTTTCCAATAGTTGCTATATAAAGTTAGGCAGTTGGGAGTCAATGGAGCAAACAGAGGGAATGTTAGCTTTAGTGGGGTGACACGTGTACTGCGTCCTATAATTTCTATGTATTAAAACGTAACTCCCCGCTCGCACTGACGCCGCGGAATTCCATTCATTCATGTTGCTTATTTATACTGTGACCTCAATCGACTTTGTGCAATAACCAAGCCTACATCAGACTTATCTTCTCACTACATTCAGATTTATACCCTACAACAAAAGCATCAAAGTCCAATTTCCAATTAACACCACATGCAGATACAATCTTTCTATCCTCCAATAGTTTAAAAATGTTCTTTTGATGCAACTTTGCTACACTGCCGACTGTTTGAATTTGTTCGACGTACATAACCGAGTTTGTTTGGTCATTTTGAAATATGTATAGAACAGAACCGGCAATGATGTGGGTATTTTGAATTTGTTCAATAGTATGAAGACGTAGTTTTTTTCTGTGTGCCGATGCGTGACGAATCTGCAGTGTCTCACTTAGCAGTCACTTTGAACATCAAAATCGACCTTATTGACAGTAGTCTAAATTAGTAAGTATATATAGTAATCTCAGGACAATTCACACAGCGCCATCTAGACCCAAGTTAAGATAGCTAAAGCTTGTGTTACGGGTACTAGATAACTGATACAAATACATAGACATTTTTTGAGATTCGAACCCCTAGCGGTGCTAGACTAAAGTCGTATCCGTCAGGCGGGAGTTCTCCTTCAGCTCCATAAGTCCTTCCTTTGGTTTGAGTGCCATCTGCACTCGCCCCCTATCGTCCGGTGAAGCTGTAAAGGCCAGCTGCGGCCAACAGCATTAGAGTAATAAAAAAATTACCACCTCATGGTAAGTGGTAACCGTTGCCTACATACATTAATAGCACTACGGACATCACGTAATCATGTGATACCACTTATGCGAATAAAAAAAAATGAGAAAAAAAAAATCCTAGGAGATTGTTAGTAATGTGGTTTATGACTCCACAGCTAGTAATATACCATGTCAGGTTCACATCCACACGGTTCCCCATTAAAACTATAGTGATCCTTTGACATTTTTTTTTTTGTTAACACCAATTATTACCCACTCAGTACCACATATACCACTGTTTTAGGTTGACTGGAAGAGATCTCTTCTAGGGATAAGTCCACCTTTGCTCACATTGTCTCTAAATTATAATATCTTTTTATTATCTGTGCAATAAAGAATATATATATAAATTCCTGATGAACGTACCACGATGTGCTAACTGACCTGACCTCATGCTCATCTTATCATCCTCCACTGGTGCTGCCAGCGTATACCGTTAGCGCAGGCGGGTGCACCATTACATTATCATACATTAAAAATAATAATGTTAAGCTTAATCATTGCATACTGTCGCTGTCTGTTCGTCCCTATGTATGCTTAAACCTTTAAAACAACGCAAAGGATTTTGAAGCGGATTTTTATAGATAGAGTGATTCTAGAGGAAGGTTTATATGTATTATACATATACACCCGGGCGAAGCTGGGGCGAGTACCTAGTAATATTATAAACGCGAAAGAAAAAAAGTAATTCAATTGAGTTTCTTGTCAGTTCTTCTCAATTGGTATACTGAACTGGACGGTAGAGAAAAATTATATGGTAAAAAATTTGACGTTCATAAGCGGCTAAAATGTCCTACATGAATAAAAGATTTTTGAATTTGAAAAAGTTTGTCAGATGTTTGTTGCTCTTTAACTCAAAAACTACTCAACAGATTTTGATGAAACTTTACAGTAATATTAGACATCAGAAATATAGAAATAGAAATATAAATAATCTTCATTCAAATAAACTTAATATATAAGCACTTTTGAATAGTCAAGTTTTTTTATTCTACCCCTCATTCGGAATGTAGACTCATCACAAGAAGAATGAGCAAGAAACTTGTGTGTTGCTCTTTTGAATAAATATTGATTTAATTATATTTACATTAACAAGGATTAGGCATGCGACAATCAACATAGAAACAGCTACGCACTCAACCTCTGTTTAATCAGATAACATTGTCAGCGCTATGAATTTTAAGTTAGATATTTTCTACAAAAACATTATTATCATTTATAAATTTTTCAACATTATACTAAGCTTCTTTACAAAGAAAATATTTTATAACACATTTGATTTTTTTTCTGGAAAATTGAGTACAGACTCTGGCAGTTTGTTGTAAAACCTTACGCAATTTCCATAAAACGAAAAACTAACTTTCGTCAAACGGCACAGATTAACATATAGGCTATATTTTTTATTGAAATATAACGCGGATAAAACCGCAGGCACTGTTAGTATTAATAAATTTAACAAATACATACCTCCAATACAGGCCAATTAATATCTCCATTGTATGCTAAATTTGCCGCCCACATATCATATGTGACATACAGACAAAACATGTTGACTCCTGATTGACTCACTACCAATATATAATAATAATAATCTCAGTACAATTCACACAGCGCCATCTAGTCCCAAGTTAAGCTAGCTAAAGCTTGTGTTATGGATACTAGATAACTGATAATAACAATAATCTCAGTACAATTCACACAGCGCCATCTAGTCCCAAGTTAAGCTAGCTAAAGCTTGTGTTATGGGTACTAGACAACTGATACAAATACATAGATAGAAAATATCCAGACCGACACAAACAATCATACTCATGAATACAAAATGTTTGCACCGTGCGAGGAATCAAACCTGCGACCATCGGAAGTAAAGCAGTGTGCTCAACCACTAGACCACCTAGGCCGTCAAATATGACTTATCTATACATATAAATAAAATTGTGTCTTTTTTGTGTGAGTGTCTGTTTGTAATATTGAAATAACTGTTTTTTATTACATTCATATGAATATAAATACGATACATACACCAAAATAACATTTTTTACAATTTTTGTCTGTCTGTCTGTCTGTCTGTCTGTCTGTCTGTCTGTCTGTCTGTCTGTTTGTTCCGGCTAATCTCTGAAGTAGCTGGACCGATTTTGACGGGAATTTTATTGGCAGGTAGCTGATGTAATAATGAGTAACTTAGCCTACTTTTATTTTTAAAAAAATCTTTCATTTTGCTAAATAAATTTAAATTCCACGAGGACGAAATCGCGTGTACAGCCAGTGTATAATAATAATAATCTCAGGACAATTCACACAGCGCCATCTAGTCCCAAGTTAAGCTAGCTAAACCCTGTGTTATGGGTACTAGATAACTGATACAAATACATAGATATATATTTTTTTGTAAATATAATACATAGAAAACACCTATACCGACCTGTTTGCCACTATTTGCCTTTCTGGCAAGAAACTCAACAGGTGCATCGTTTTTTTTTTCTAATATTTATTTTATTTGAATATAGTGATAGAAAGGGTCACCGTGACCTATAGTATCGCAGCATCCAAGAACGTGTATATGTCACCACTCTCCCAGCAAAGGTCGCTGGAGGTCGCGCTCCGATGCGCCCGCATCCGACAATCCTTTGACTTTTATCATCATCACCATCATCATCATTAGTTTTTATACGTCACGTTACGTCACCACTCTCCCAGCAAAGGTCGTTGGAGGTCGCGCTTCGATGAGCTCGCAATCGACGATCCTTTAACTTTTATCACCATCATCATCATCATCACCATCATCATCATTAGTTTTCATTTATTACTACCTGCACTCGCGATTTCGTCCGCGTGGAATTTAACTTTATTTTTCTAAAATAAAAGTAGCCTATGTTACTCCTTATTACATCAGCTATCTGCCAATAAAAGTCCCGTCAAAATCGGTCCGGCCATTTCAGAGAGTAGCCGGAACAAACAGACAGACAGACAGATAAAAATGAAAAAAAAAATGGTATTTTGGTGTATGTACCGTATTTATATTCATATGCATGTAGTAAAAAACGGTTATTTCAATATTACAAACAGACACTACAATTTTATTTATATGTATTTATATATATATAGAATAGAATAGAATAGAAATAATTTATTCAAATTTTAATCTTAATCAAATCATTTTTTAATCTACGGCTCATTCTCAATGTATATATATATATATATACTAGCTGTCCCGGCAAACGTTGTTTTACCTTAAAATAAAAATAAAATTAGGGGTGGACTACCCCTAATATTTAGGGAAATGAAAAATAGATGTTGGCCGATTCTCAGACCTACTCAATACGCTCACAAAATTTCATGAGAATCGGTCAAGCCGTTTCGGAGGAGTATGGGAACAAAAACTGACACGAGAATTTTATATATAAGATATATATATATATATATATATATCTATGATCAACGTACTTGTCATATAATTTGTACACGATTACTGGAAGCAATGTATGCAATGTGAGAGGCGGCTGGAATGCCGACATCCTTGACTGAATTGCTGACTATGTACTCATGGACGAGTCGTATTTGTTTATCCACTATTCGACAGCCCCGGTGGTTTAGTGGTTACCACACCGCTTTACGATCCGATGGTCGTGGGTTCGATTCCTCGCACGGAACACATTTGTATGCATGCGTATGATTGTTTGTATCGGTCTGGGTGTTTTCTATATATAACATGTATGTATTAACGAAAAAAATATATCTATGTATTTGTATCAGTTGTCTAGTACCCATAACACAAGCTTTAGCTAGTTTAACTTGGGTCTAGATGGCGCTGTGTGAATTGTCCTGAGACTATTATTATTATTGTATAAGTAACTCAGGGTTTTATGGTTTTTTTACGCTTTACGGTGTATACCACATCTGCAAGCCGAAATTGAAACCAAGTAAGTGCAGTGTGTAATGATGTGTGTGTATTTTTATTATTATGACTGCCGTCAAACAGTTTGTTTTTAAGCTGTGTTGCTTATTAAAAGGTTTCCCCTTCGATCGATCCCCCGTCCAATTCAAAGGGGATCGATGTTACGACGGCCTGAGCTGAGGTTCGAACCCCTAGCGGTGCCCTCAAACTAAAGTCGTATCCGTCAGGCGGGAGTTGTCCTTCAGCCGCTCCATAAGTCCTTCCTTTGGTTTGGAGTGCCAACTGCACTCGCCCCCTATCGTCCGGTGAAGCTGTAAAGGCCAGCTGCGGCCAACAGCATTAGCGTAGTCCGAAGAAAAAAAAAATTAAGAGGCGAAATAAATAAGTCACAGTATGTTGAGGTTTTATGTACAATTCATTTTTCTATGACTATTTTTGAAAAGAGAAAATGTCGTATTTTCGTTTATCAATTATATATTTACAAATTTTGCAATAAACAATTTTTTCTGTACAGTTTTTATATTTAATTAGTTTTTTTTTCTTTCCTAAAAAGAGCCGTTCACATAGTACATAATATGGCCATATTACAATTTAGTGCTATTTAATGTACAATTTACATGTTTTTGAAGATAAATAAATAATAATTATTGTGATAAACAATAATTATTATTATCTAATCAATATTACAATTCATCAAGCTTTCTTTATTTGTAAACATACAAATTGATAACGTGATTAAGTGTTATCTGAATTATGTATTCAAATTAAATGATTCGCAGTCTGAAAACATACATATTATAACAGATATTTAGCGGCAATGTTGAGGTCGCTATTCAAATACAAATTCAAATTCAAAAATCATTTATTCATGTAGGACATTTTAGCCGCTTATGAACGTCATAATTTTTACATTATAATATCAATTTTTCCCTACCGTCCAGTTCGGTATATAGATCCAATTGAGAAGTACTGACAAAAAACTCAATTGAATTGCCTTTTTTCTTTCGCGTTTATAATATTACTATCTACTCGCCCCGACTTAGCCCGGGAGTACATGTATTATATATATAAACCTTCCTCTAGAATCACTCTATAAAAATCCGCTTCAAAATCCGTTGCGTAGTTTTAAAGATTTAAGCATACATAGGGACAGACAGTCTGTAGATTCGCCACAGATATTTATAATGATATTAAATGTAACGTCTACAATAATAATAAGATAACAATATTATTATTTTAATGCTATAATTAATGCTGATAATTACTTCTCAAAAAATGCACTGGATTTTAAAATCTCTACTACTCTAATCTTTAAATAGTATAAAATGAAATAACCTCCGATGTCTTATATCTTTTAAACTACGCAACGGATTTTAATGCAAGTTTTAGCAGTAGATAGAATGATTCAAGAGGAATTTTTATGTGTATAATTCGTGTACACCCGTGCGAAGCCCATGCGGATATTTCGTAATAAATAAAACATTTCAAAAACGCCTGTTAGAATACTTAGAGCAACGTATCTAGAGATATTTGTTTTGCTATAAGAATGTATCAGGCGTTACGAAAGTACTATAGTAAGTAGAATACAATTTAATAAGCATATATATAAAAATTAAAATATTAATACACATAATTTACGATCAAAATTAAACAACAAGAGCATTACTTAATTCAGAGTAAAAATATATGCAACGTAAACTGTTGCAGTCTGAGATATTTTCGACCCTAATCTACAAAGTATCTAAGTCAATATAACGAGCGAACTGTATTTTTTCAATTTATAAGGCCATTTTTCCTATTAAAATTCAATTCTTCTGGGTTCTAGCGGTTTAGGATTTATTTATGATTGTTTGTATATTCTATGTCAGGGTAGACGAACCAATAGCACGCGTGTCATTGACGGCACGCGACACAATATTTTGGGCACGTCGTCGATCATAAAACTGTTAGAAGAAGCTGGCTCAGGTTATTTTAACAATATTTCCACCTACCCATGCCTGCGAGTCATTATTTTCAGAGATGAATAACATTGAAAACTCGGTTAGAAACCGTTCAACAGATGAATCCAGTTCAGCATGCATTTTGCTAAAAGTAACATCGTACAAGCCTGACATAAATTATTTGTCATCTAACCTGCAGCAACAGAAGCCACACTAATTTTACAGTAATTTAATTTATGCGTGTAATCCAAAATGTACCTCTTTTGTTTACTTTATTTCATAGAGAGTTTTGATAGTATTTATTATTATTATTTTCCAAATAATCAGAAAGTCAAAATTTTTTGATGGCACGTCAATGACCACATTAAACATTTATTGGAAAAAATGGCACGTTGACGCGTAAAGGTTCGCCTACCCTGTTCTATGTACATTATATCAACAAATATATAAATGTATATGTAGGTATTTCCATCAGTTTTTTAGTTCTCATAACAAAAGTTTTGTTTCTTAAATTGACTAGATAGCGCTGTATGTATTGTTCTAGGTTATTATTGCTACAGTTCGAATGGAGGTCCAAAGAACACGTAACCGAAGGTAGAGAATCAATACATAGTATAAAACAAAGTCGCTGTCTCTGTTCGTCTCTATGTATGCTTAAATCTTTAAAACTACGCAACGGATTTCGAAGTGGTTTTTTTAATAGACAGAGTGATTCAAGAGGAAGGTTTATATATATAACACATGTACACCCATGCGAAGTTCAGTATATAGATCACTATGTCAGTCACCTTTGAGTTATATACATTTAGATTTTTGTTATCAAAATTGCAACCTTAACTTTTTCATCAAAACTAAGCTTTTCATTGAAATTCTTGTTGAATAGGGACGTGATAAAGGTTCACATAAATCTGTCGATAAAATGAACAATTGATCATCGGCCGTTCACCGTTACGGCTGAGCGAGTGGCGGCCGCGGCCCGTCCGCCACTTCCGCGATAGCGCACTAGAGCCGCATCCTCTTAAGGCGACATTCATACATTACGAGATGCTTACTATTTATTATATTTATTGACTAGCTGTACCTGCGACTTCGTCCGCGTGGAATTTAACTTTATTTTTTGCATCCTCTTAAGGAGAAGTTCTTCATTACGAGATGTTTACTATTATATTTATTGTACCTACGATTTTGTCCGGAATTTAATTTATTTTTCTAAAATAAAAGTAGCCTAAGTTACTCCTTATTACATCAGCTACCTGCCAACAAAATTTCCATCAATATCGTTCCCGCCATTTCACAGATTAGCCGCAACAAACAGATAGACAGACAAGAATTATAAAAAATGTAATTTTAGTGTACGTACTTATATTCATATGCATGTTTACTACATGCATATGAATATAAATACGGTATTTCAATATTATAAACAGACACTCCAATTTTATTTATACGTATAGATGAGATAAGGACTAATAATGATCCTCATAGAATAGCTGTACTCGCGACTTCGTCCGCGTGGAAATTAACTTCATTTTTCTAAAACAAACGAATTTTTAAAAATAAAAGTAGACTAAGTTACTCCTTATTACATCAGCTACCTGCCAAAAAACGTCCCGTCAAAATCGTCCAGCCATTTCAGAGATTAGCCGGAACAAACAGACCGACAGACTGGCAAAAATTGTAAAAATAGATACTCCAAATTTATTATATAATATTAGTTTGTTACTCTTTCACGCAAAAACTACAGAACAGATTTTGATGAAACTTTACACTAATGTACCTTATGCATCAATATAACATATAGGCTATATATATATGTATTTATATTAATTAATTTTCTTCTGTATCTGGTGCAATAAAGTGTAATTGTACATTGGGTAAAGTAGCAATAGTTTCTCTTGTTAGTAACATAGATGGCGTTACCTTAGCGCCCCACCTACCGTACTTTGTAGATAATAGTTTCTTTTTGAAACTACAATTGGAGTATTCAAGAAGTAGCGGTCGTTGTGTGAATAAAAACTCATCACTAACCTAGGAAGCAGGTTTTTTTTTTTCTTTTATTATTAAATTGTTTGCGCTTGGTTTAACCTCATCTCATGGGAAATGATGGTTAAACCTAGGATATAGCGCGCTTACCCAGAAGATATCTGTTCACCATAGACTTGAAAAATCCGGGGTTGTATTTCTCCGGGAACACGAACGCTGGAAGTGTGTTCTACTCTTTGGCAGTAAACAGATATATATCCGCTGAACAGGGAGCTCATACTCGCAAGCTCCTTCCTCGCCTTGAAGGCATTCGAGACCTTTTCTTTGAGCAGTCTTTCCATCTTACACAAGTATTAACAGGACACGGATACAATAAGACATACCTTAAGCGTTTCCAGATCGTAGACAATGCGTATTGCCCCTGTGACGGATTCAGAGACCAAACATTTAAGCATCTGTTTAGCGAATGTCCCATTTTTAGCAAAGCTC
Organism: Achroia grisella; assembly: GCF_030625045.1. NCBI lineage: Eukaryota > Metazoa > Arthropoda > Insecta > Lepidoptera > Pyralidae > Achroia > Achroia grisella. Next base: position 8,561,597 of record NW_026712984.1, on the reverse strand, counting down.
GACACGATCACGAACAAACGTGCCGAATATTTGGTATCAGCGCTCCCTATGATCTCATCGCTCTCATAAAAAAGTCAGAAGCTCTGAATTCGTATAATTTATTCGCTAAACATATTGTAAATAACCTCAAAAAGATCAACAAAACATAATAATTTGCAAAATCACAACATTACTATATTTGAATTAAAAAGAAATATATATTTATTCATTTACGTATGTATATACATAACTATAATATATATGTATTTATTTCGATAATTTTACATCCCCTCCAGAGGAACACATTATACCATTAAAACTTTGGCCGTATCAAATCGTGGCTGAAGTACTACATAATATATTTATAATAAAAAAAAAATGTGATAATAAAAACAGTAGAGAAACAAATAAATTTAATAAAAAAAAAACTCTTTGTCAGTGCGTATTAAAAGGTCAGTTTAATTTAATATATTTATAGACTTAATTGCTTAGTTTGTGTAACATTGTAATGGTATCCGTTATGCACTGAGATTGTTTACATGTATAAACAATAAACTTTACAACTTTTAACAGTAACTACACACATACATACACAATCACGCACACATACTCTCACATACACACACACACACACACATTACATTATATATATTCAAACTAACACATTGATATTAATACAAATATGCCGCTTGTAAACTTATTATTATTATTTTTTTTTATTCTAATAAGTAACCTTGGCTTTAGTTTATAATAAAAAAAAACAAACACATATGACTATGTATATGGAAGAGCAGGATGTACCTGATACAGGTATTTCCATGCTTACCAGGTCATCCCAACACTATGTTATTGTAACTGAATTGTTTTTTAAAGATATAAACATATTTCATTTCATTTATACACAAAATGTATGATATCGAGTTTCGATACGAACTCCTTTCAAAAGTGTATAAATATATATATTAAATATATATATATATAAAAGTATTTTTGTTTGGTAACTTAGCCTTAAGCGATCCCCCTAAGCCCGTAGTACTTACAGTACGACCGAGTGAAGTCTGCGCGCGCGCATTCTCTCGCGTCGCCCGCGCTGCGCACGCGTCTCTACGAACATTAATTCAGTGTTGTGACTTGTGAATAGTGCTCAAACGGATTTTATATGAAGACGTTGGAAATCGAGGTGATTCACCACACTACAAATACATAAATCATTAATTCAAATAGGACATTTTAGCCGCTCGTGAACGTAAAATTTTTTATATTACATTTCTCGTCCAGTTCAGTATATAGATCCAATTGAGAAGAAATGGCAAGAAACTCAATTGAATTTGTTCTTATTAATATTATAAATGCGAAAGTTTGTGAGTTATGGATGGATGGTTTTATGGATGTTTGTTGACTCTGTCACGCAAAATTTAATGAACGTATTTCGATGAAACTTTACAGTATGCATCAAAATAATAATATAATTTTAAAAGATTATGTAAATTGGTCGGAATATATATATAATGATAAATATCAAATACTGCAAACTAGCTACACCTGCGACTTCGTCCGCGTGTAATGTAACTATATTTTTCTAAAATAAAACTAGCCTAAGTTACTTCTTATTACATTAGTTACCTACCAAAAAAAGACCCGTTAAAATCAGTCCAGTCATTTCAGAGATTAGCCGGAACAAACAGACAGACAGACAAAAATCTTATAAAGTGTTTTTTTGCTGTATTTACCGTATTTATATTCATATGCAGTAAAAAACGGTTATTTCAATATTACAAACATACACTACAATTTTTTTTATATGTCGGTAATAAAATGGATTCTTCCGCAATATTTTCAGTTTACCCCACTTTTTAAATTAAAGTTTCCTCTAAGTGGGTTATTTAAACATTTTTAATCTGTGAGTCAATAATTACATATTGGTATAGACATAAATTTGGTATACAATATTATGAAATGTTAAATAACAATGTTATGTAATTATTGAAATTATTTTCCGCATTTTTTCCATCTTGAACCCAATAAATTGAATACCGTTAGAAATGTATTCATTAGATACAAAAATTAACAAACCAGAAGATATAAATCTTAAAATCCATACGCTTGTAGGGACTGGTCTGCTCTTATCACTACGACTGATTTAATCTTATTGTATACTAGCTGTTCTTGCGACTGCATTCGCGTGGAATTTAACCTTATTTTTCTAAAATAAAAGTAGCCTAAGTCACTCTTTATTACATCAGCTACCTGTCAAAAAAAATCCCGGCGAAATCGGTTCAGCCATTTCAGAGATTAGCCGGAACAATCAACAGACACACAAAATATGTTATTTTGGTGTATGTATCGTATTTATATTCATATGCATGTAGTAAACAACGGTTATTTCAATATTACAAACAGACACTCCAATTATACGTATATGTATAGATGTATAGATGACTGATCGGGCTTGGAGGTCTAGTGGTTTAGCACACCGTTTCACTACGTATGGTCGTGGATTTGATGCAAACATACGCACGGTACAAACATTTGTATTCATGAGTATGATTGTTTGTATCGGTCTGGGTGTTGTCTATGTATTTATAAAAAAATAATTAAGTATTTATATCAGTTGTCTTGTACCCATAACACAAGCTCTGCTTAGCTTCGGACTAGATGGCGCTGTGTAAACAAAGTTTTGTTATTTCGATTTTAGATTGGCGTTTTTGTTTATTTTTTGTATTACACTAGGCACGGGTGTACATGTATTATACATATAAATCTTCCTCTGTGTAACCTTTTTCGATGTAATAAGAAATAACTTCGGCTACCTTTATTTTAGAAAAATAAGGTTAAATTCCACGCAGACAAAGTCGCGTGTACAGTTAATATAGTATAAGGAGCCTATGGAGGTAAATGAACATTATGAGAAACAAAATACATGAAGCTGTTACTTCTATGTGAGCGGACACCACAGCACTTTCATTTCATGTAGGTATTTAGTTACATTTTGTTTTTATTGGCACTTTAGCGAGAATTGGCACATTTCTCTCGTCGCTTTCCGGCCAAACGAGTAGTTCATATCTGGGATATGTTGTTTTTTTTGATGGATGGTTGGATGATATAGAAATAGAAATATTCTTTATTCAAATAACCCGTAGTCCATACTTCATTATCATAGTATAAAAAAAAGTCGCTGTCGCTGTCTGTCCCTATGTAAATATGCTTAAATCATTAAAATTACGCAACGGATTTTGAAGCGGTTCTTTTTAATAGATAGAGTGATTCAAGAGGAAGGTTTATATGTATAATACATGTACACCCATGCAAAGCCGTGGCGAGTTAGTAATAATATAAATGCAGAAGTAACTCTGTCTGTAGGGCTTTCACGCCAGAACTACTAAACTGTTTTAAATTAAATTTGGTACACAGGTAGTCTAGATCCTGAGAAAGGACATAGGCTACTTTTTAATGCGAGAAAAGGGTTGTAAGGGGTTGAAAGAGGAGATGAAAGGTTGTATGGAAGTATCGTTATTTTTTAAGCCAGAAACTTGAAAGTATATTTTAGGCTGTTGATTAAATAAAAAACCACTTCAAAATCCGTTGCGTAGTTTTAAAGATTTAAGCATACATAGGTACAGATAGCGACAGTGACTTTATTTTATATTATGTAATGATAAAAATGTTTTTGTAGAAAATATCTAACTTAAAATTCATAGCGCTGACAATGTTATCTGATTGAACAGAGATTAAGTGCGTAGCTGTTTCTATGTTGATTATCGCGTGCCTAATCCTTGTTAATGGCAATCTAATTAAAACAATATTTATTTAAAAGAGCAAGTTTCTTGCTCATTCTTCTTGTGATGAGTTTGCGTTCTGAATGAGTGGTAGAATAAAAACAATGTGACTATTCAAAAGTGCTTGTATTAAGTTTATTCAAATTCAAATTAAAAATTTATTCATGTAGGACATTTTAGCCGCTTATGAACGTCAAGTTTTACATTATAATTTTTTTTCTATTCTATTCTATTCAAATTCAAATTCAAAATATCTTTATTCATGTAGGTCTATTACAGACTCTTATGATATGTCAAATCTACCGTCAGTTCGCAATGATATCGAGATGAGAAGAACTGACGAGAAGCTCAGCTCTATTCTAATGCCTGTTTTTGATAGATTTAGGATACGTACCTATATATCTTTGATAGGTATATTATTTTATTGTTAAGAGTACCTTCATAGTATTGTGTTGTGTTCATACATTTATATATGCAGTGCCAAGTGTATGTACATAGTGATATGAAGTGAGTGCTCCAGTTCGTGGAACTTTTGGAAAATGATGAAAATGGCTGCTGTACTTATGGTAAGCATTTCTAATATATTAACTTACTTACACATAACTGCATTTGAAAGCGCAGAAGAAAGAAAACAGAGAGAATGCACAAGAAGAAAAGATATTATAACCAGAAGCGTACATAGCTTTTTTTTTATACTACGATGGTGGTAATCAAGTATACGGCCCATCAGGTGGTAAATGGTTACCGTAGCCTATGAACGCCTGAAACACCAGGGATGTCACATGCGAGTTGCCGACACTTAAGAAACATTATTATACCCTTCTTGAAAAACCCTATGCTGTAGTCTCGTGGGAAAACCTCGGCAGGAAGTTCATTCCACAATGTAAGTGTACGCGGGAGGAAGCTCCTCTGAATCAATTCAGTAGTTGTGGCGTGAAAGCGCTACAACGCCAGAACTACTGAACTGATTTAAATGAAATTTGGTACACAGGTAGTCTAGACCCTGAGAAAGGATATAGGCTACTTTTTAATGCGAGAAAAGGGTTGTAAGGTGTTGTAAGGGGAGATGAAAGGTTGAATGGAAGTATCGTCATTTTTTAAGCTAGAAACTTGAAAGTATATTTTAAGCTGTTGATTAAATAAAAAACCGCTTCAGAATCCGTTACATAGTTTTAAAGATTTAAGCATACATAGGGACAGACAGCGACTATATTTTATATTATGTAATGATAATAATGTTTCTGTAGAAAATATCTAACTTAAAATTCATAGCTCTGACAATGTTATCTGATTGAACAGAGATTGAGTGCGAGAGATTGATTTATTTGAATGATGACTATTTCTATTCTATTATTATTATTATTATATAAGCAATGGTTACCTCTGAACAGTTTTATAAAATTCAAAATCCAAAATATCTTCATTCATGTAGGTCTATTACAGACTGTTATGATATGTCAAATCTACCGTCAGTTCGGAATGATATCGAGATGAGAAGAACTGACAAGAAACTCAGCTCGTATTCTTTTCAAATAAAATGATGTATATAGTGATTATGACACACAGATTGTCTGTACAACTTTATTAATAGAAATAGATGTAAGGCCAGGAAATTATTAGATTCCCATGTTATGGATCCAGTCTGGTTATAGGAAAAGCTAGTCAACAGCATACTATAAATTTTACTGAGCAGCGAGGCGTTTTATTACTAATACAATCTGATCTCTAGATATGTTACCATATTATATTATACGTTTATGTATGTACTAGCTGCACCCGCGACTTTGTCCGCGTGGAATTTAACTATATTATTTTTCTAAAAAAAAAGTTGCCTAAGTTACACCTTATTACATCAGCTACCTGTCAATAAAAGTCCTATCAAAATCAGTCCAGCCATTTCAGAGATTATAACGAACAAACAGACAGATAGACAAAAATTATATTGAATTCAATTGAAATAACCGTTTTTTATTACATGCATATGCATATACTATAAATACGGTACATACACTAAAATAATTTTTTTTACAATTTTTGTCTGTCTGTCTATCTGTCTGTTTGTTACGGCTAAACTCCAATTTTGACGTGACTTTTTTTGACAGTCATGCTCGCTATAAATTTCAAACTTGTGGCGGCGTGGTGGGCCGGGTCAATATGCTCACCTAATATGGTTGAATGCAATGGCTGGCTCATCCGTCATACTGGTGACCCGTGCTGCTTGTGGGGACTGGTCTGTTTCGGTCTGGGTGTTTTCTATGTATAAAATGTATGTATTTACGAAAAAAAAGTTCTCCACCCGGTTCATCCTGGAAACCATCATGATAAATTCTTGGTGAATTTCTCACGATGGGCTAACTAACTTGACCTCATGTTCATATCATCCTTCACTGGTGCCCCGCCATAAACCGTTAGCGCAGGTGGGTGCACCATTACATTATCATCCATAAAAAACACTGCCTGTTCGGCGACCAGATTACGACTTTTTTGGGACCAAACATTTGAGTGTTGGCAACCCTGATCTTCAGTACACAACTCACGCCTCACGCTGTTCGTACAATAAAATATTTTATTGTTCTTACCATGAAAACGTCCATAATACCAAACAATACAATTACCACTTATTTTCGTGACTAATTTCAATAGATTTGATTCATTGTGCGTTGTAACTTTCACATCTTGTCGTGGTTATTAGCCACTAGCTTTTACCCGCGGCTTCGCTCGCATACTTTCTTGATATATGATAGCGTAGCGGCTTTTGGATTGATTGCCGCATGCTTCCTCTAGTAAAGTGCGAATACTGTAACTATCATATAGTAATTTTAAGTAGCTGTGACGTGATCGAGTGGAATGAGTAGTCATGCTCACTAAAATGTCCAGACATGTGGCGGCGTGGTGGGCCGGGTTGGGCTCCCTAAAATATGGTCGAGCGCAGTGATGGCTGGCACATCCGTCATACTCGTGAACGAGTGCTGCTTGTAGGGACTGGTCTGCTCTTATCACCACGATTAATCTTATTGTATATTTATATTTGACCTAAAAAATTAGTGCTGGTTGGTAGTTTGTATTCACACGTTTCGACTTGTAAATGTAAACTTACAAGGATTATTTAAAAGAGCAACACACAAGTTTCTTGCTCGTTCTTCTTGTGATGAGACAGCTTTCCGAAAGAACGGTAGATAAAAAAAATTGTTATGACTATTAAAAAGTGCTTAAATTAAGTGTATTTGAATAAATGATTTTCTATTCTATTCTATTGAATCCATTAAATAATAAACATTTGTCCTATGTTCATTCTAATATCTCTAAGAACATGTGTACAAAATCTCATGATGATCGGTTCAGTAGTTTTTGCGTGAAAGCGTAACGAATATCCTTACTTTCACGTTTATAATATTAGTAAGGGTAGGTAACAGTCCACATGACTAACAACGCCCTTTCCTTATACTAGATTACTAACAGTTTTTTTATGATAATGTAAAGGTAAACCCGCTGCGCTAACGGTTTACGCTGGCGGGGCACCAGTGGAGGATGATAAGATGAGCATGAGGTCAGGCCACTTAGCACATCGTGAGAAATTCACATAGAATTTTTTTTATTTATTTTGGTACAAACAGTCATTACAGTTATAATTACAAATATATATATATATATATAGATAGATAGTTGATAGACAACGAGTACCGAAAAGTATTTAGTACTATTATATTAATAAGTAGAATTGTGATAATGAGCCTAGATATTAAGGTTAGATTTTTTTTTTATATTTTACTATAAACAGACGATACAGTAATATGAAATATAACAAAACAATTATAACATAGACAGTGAAGAAAACATAACTATTAATTATTAAGTAAACAAAGAATACCCAAGTACCTACATTACAATGTCTGGAAAGTAACTAGTACATTTAAAAAAGAAAAGACAAAATCTACAAATACATAATTATTTATAATATAAATATATAAATATTTTAATTTATCACGATGGTTTCCAGGTGGAACTGCGTGAAGGTCAACCTGACATGGTACATTGCTAGCAATAAGATCATCAGTCCACATTACTAACAGTCCCCTTTCCCCCAAAAAACTAAATTTCTGAGGGGGTTAAGGAGTATAGTCTGACATACAACAATGTTGATGACCCGTGTCGCTCACTGTTTCCTGTCAATACGCCGGGATAACGTCCTCTTTAATATGGGACAGAGACGTCCATGGAGAATTATTAATATAATCTCTGACTTATTTCCTCTTATTAATTGTTTAACCAGTTGGTTGTATACTTAATATTTTTTCTATTTAAGTATTTAATTGAATTACTGCAAATTGGTAGTTTGTATTCACACACTTAAACTTAAAAATGCAAAGTAACATTAAAATTATTTAAATGAGCGACACGCAAGTTTCTTACTCGTTCTTCTTGTGATGAGACAGCTTTCCGAATGAGCGGTAGATTCAAACAAATGTGATGACTATTCAAAAGTGCTTCAATGTAAGTTTATTTGAATAAATTATTTTCTATTCTATTCTATTCTAATAATAATCTCAGGACAAGTCACACAGCGCCATCTAGACCCAAGTTAAGCTAGCTAAAGCTTGTGTTATGGGTACTAAACAACTGATATGAATACATAGATTTTTTCGTAAATACATATACATTATACATAGAAAACAGCCAGACCGAAACAGCAACCGAAACAGACCAGTCCCCACAAGCAGCACGGATCACCAGTATGACGGATGAGCCAGCCATCATTGCATCAACCATATTAGAGGGAGCATATTGACCCTGCCACCACACCGCCACAAGTTTGAACTTTATAGCGAGCATGACTGTATCAAGTTACTCCACTACGTATGTGTGTATGTATGTATGTGTGATGTGTCTGCACTCCAAATGCACCGTGCATTTGGAGTGCAAGTACAATGCAAGGTGTCAGCCTGCTCGTGTCACCAGAACATTATGTTTATTTTATGTTTCAGTGTATATTTATGTTTGATATTTATTTATATATGTTAGTGTGTCGTAAATATTTACTCTATGTTATCCGCCTAGATCTATGTATGTATGTGTATTATTATTTTATTATATTTATTACTAGCTTTTGCCCGCGGCTTCGCTCGCGTTAATTTATCCCCTTAGGGGTGGAATTTATCAAAATTCTTTCTTAGCGGATGCCTCTTAGGGGGGCCGTTGATAGATCACTACGTCAGTCACCTTTGAGTTATATATATTTAGATATCTATGAAGGTATCCGCAGAATACCAGCGTCGTGGCACCCCGTCACGACATATGCTGAGCAGAGAGCTATTTGGTACTATGAAATTAATTTAAACCTATATAATGTAACTTAAAATGTAAAAAATATTTTCGGTATTGCTATGTACCGAATAAATAATTTTCTTTCTTTCTTGTAAACAACAGAAACAATATAACAAAAGTAAACTGTTGCGGTGCTGTACTAAGATAATTAATGCTAGGTTGCGTATTTGTTCTTTTAGAAAAATTGTTTCCTTCATGGTCATGCGTTTGCGCACATTCTCGTTTGCTTCTCTTAACCCGGCCACACACTGCAAACGGCAACACTCCACTTTCTTTATACTATAACTGTGCCGTGCAACTTCGTCTGCGTCGTATCTAAAAACGGGGAAGAAGTGTGAATCTAAATATGTAACTCAAAGGTGACTGGCGTAGTGATCTATCAACGCACAGCTCAATCAGGTAGATGTTATGACGTGGGCATCCGCTAAGAAAGGATTTTGATTAATTTTACCCCCAAGGGTATAAAATAGGGGTTGAAAGTTTGTATGAAACTTTGGCAATTTTAAACCAATCGGGCTGAGACTTAGCATACATGAAGCTACTATGACGTAGGCATCCCCTAAGAAAGGATTTTGATAAATTCTACCCCTAAGGGCATAAATTAACGCGAGCAAGGCCGCGGACAAAAGCTAGTCTTATATATAAAATTCTCGTGTCACAATGTTAGTTACCATACGGCTTGACAGATTTTTATGAAATTTTATATGCATATTTAGTAGGTCTGAGTCTCGGCTACTATCAATGTTTTCATATCCCTAAGTGATAAGGGTTGTTCACCCCTAACAGTATTTTTTTATTTTTTTGCCAACATTTTTTATTTATATTTTTATATTATGTGTCATTAAAAAATACATACAACTCTAAATTTTCACCCTTCTATCACCAACGCCTATTTTTTTATAGCGTTATTAATTTATATGGCAAAACATCGTTTGCCTGGACAGCTAGTATTTATGTATAATTATTCTATTACGGGTACATACAATAACTCAAATAAACAAAACAAAAATCTATACATCTATACAAATAAATAAAATTGGAGTGTCTGTTTGTAATATTGAAATAACCGTTTTTAACTACATGCAAGATTTTTTACAATTTATATCGGTCTGACTGTCTGTCTGTTCCGGCTAATCTCTGAAATGGCTGCACCGATTTTGACAAAACTTTTATTGGCAGATAGCCGATCTAATAAGGAGTAATTTAGGCTACTATTATTTTATAAGAATAAAGTTAAACTCCACGCGGACGTAGTCGTGATTACAGCTAGTAACATATATAAATGTGGTAAAATGTTTAGATGACTATAAAATACGCCTTTCTCTAAAACGAGTCGACTCCACTGAGTTCCGGCGGGTCATCGCACCAGTTGCGTAAGGTGGTGTCGCCCTCATCGCAGTCGTATTTGCATCCGTTCGATGCACGATCTATTAGATGCACAGATACAGGCCCTTCGTACACGAAGCGATTCTGATGATAATACTATTGTATTTCCTAACATATCGTTTTGACCTAATTTTTCTAAAATAAAAGCAGTCTAAGTTACACCTTATTACATCAGCTATCTGCCAAAAAACTCCCAACTAAAAAGAATGTAGTTAGTACAGAAAGGGTCGCTTGTCTTATTATATACTAGCTGTGCTCGCGACTTCGTCCGCGTGGAATTTAACTTTATTTTTCTAAAATAAAGTAGCCTAAGTTACTCCTCATTACATCAGCTATCTGCCAAAAAAAGTCCCGTCAAAATCGGTTCAGCCATTTCAGAGATTAGCCGGAACAAACAGACAGACAGATAGAAATTGTAAAAAATGTTATTATGGTGTATGTACCGTGCTTATATTCATATGCATGTAGTAAAAAACGGTCATTACAATATTACAAACAGACACTCCAATTTTATTTATATGTATAGATAATAGAACAGAATAGAATAGAATAGAAAATCATTTATTTAAATAAACTTAATTTAAGCACCTTTGAATAATCATTACAAATTGTTTATTATCTACCACAATATAATATTAATATTAGATTTAAAGACAAACTTGCTGTCCCCAAGTATCGGTTAGAAAAAGTCAATAGGTCTTTTATGGGAATAGGTATAAAAATTTACAATAAGATGCCAAAAGATATATTTAAATTACCCTTAAATGAATCCAAAATATCTGTTATATCATATTTACTGAACAAAGCCTATTACTCACTAAACGATTACTTGAATGACGAGCGTGCATGGCAATAGTTGTTCATACACGGGATTTTAATTTAATGTTAGACATAGACACCAATATAAATACATTGTAAATAAAGTAACTTTAAAAAGAAAAAGTAAGTAATTCAATTGAGTTCCTTGCCAGTTCTTCTCAATTGGATCTATATACCGAACTGGACGGTAGGGAAAAGATTTTCTATTCTATTTCCAGTGTATATATGTGCGAAATACCTTATCACAACCCGGTATATAGGAACTGGATTATAAATTAATCAGAAATAACCAACGTAGATAGGGCTCAAGTCATTCCAAGTATAATTTATAACCGCCACATTATCTCCTCAGAGACAGCACCAATCCAGATCATAATTATGAATATTCATACACTACTGCGCTAACTGACAGTTTTACAAAGATAATTGCAATAATATACTTTGTTTTAAACATAAGTACGGTTTCATGTGGTCATTATTTATACGTGTAATTAGTAAAAATCACGAGATGTTACCACGTTTTATATTTATTTACGAGGGTCAAACTGAAAGTTCTTAGAAAATCAAAAACTGATTAAATTAGCAAGTTATTACCTTTATTTTATCTTTTCAAAATAGTGTCCAGTCACGTCAATACATCGCTGCATCCGATAGAACCACTGAGAAAAGCACTTTGCCCACTCGTCCTTAGGGGTCTCTTTGACGGCCTTCTAAAACGTAGCCACCGAATCCTCGGCGTCCATAAAACGTTTTCCTCGAACTTTTTCTTTCATTTTTCGGAATAAATAAAAATCGCAAGGTACGAGGTCGGAGCTATAAGGCGAATGACCCAGTGGTTCTACGTCTGAGGTCGCCAAATAATCGATCATTTGCCTGGCGGTGTGCGACGAAGCATTGTCGTGGTGAAGGAGGATCCTACTGCGAGGTCGTTTCTCACGCACTTTTTTCAAAACACGTGGCAAACAATTGTTACTGTACCACTCTGCAGTAACTGTTTTTCGATCCTCTAAAACAATTGTCGCGTAATGACCTGTTCTTCCAAAGAACGAGGCCACCATCTTTTTTCCTATGCTTCGACCTCCCTTCACTTTAGTTGGCAACTCCTCAGAAGGCAACACCCACTGAGCTGACTGTCTTTTAGTTTCGGGATCATAACAGTAAATCCAGCTTTCGTCTCCCATAACTATGTTAAACACAGAATTTGAGTCACCTCCGTTAAATCTTTCATGCATTTCACGGCACCAATCAACCCGACGGAGTTTTTGAGCCTCAGTGAAATTATAAGGTATCCACCGGGCACAAGGCTTCCTGACCGCCAAATGTTCATGGAGGATTTTGTGCACTTGACTCATACCAATCTTTAAGCTTGCCTCGATCTGCTAATAGGTCACTCTTTTGTCAGTCTCTATCATACGCCGCACAACACGGATGTTATCTTCGGTTGTCGCCGTAGAAGGCCGTCCCTCACGCAAATCATCGGTGAGATTAGTGCGACCACGTTTAAACTCATTAAACCAGTTGTAAACAGTGGCACGAGACGGGGCTTCATCGTGGAAGTCCAATAGTAGTCTATCATAACTTTCTTGTTGACTTAGATGACAACGAAAGTCATAAAAAATCATCACACGAAAATTTTCTCGTGTTAAGTTCATGATAACGTTACACAGACTATTTTCAATTTGCCGCCAAACCGTAAAACACATGACATACGAATAAATTATATACTCAGTACTATTCGTAAAGAGTTCCATTTTCAAAATTTAAAATTTTTTTTTTATTATATTGCTCTCAAGTAGCTAGTTCTAAAAACTTTCAGTGTAGCCCTCGTACTAAGTTCCCGATATCCCGACTGACGACCTCGGTGGTCTAGCGGTCTAGCACACCGCTTTACGTCCGATGGACGCGGGTTCGATTCCTCGCATGGCATAAATATTTGTATTCATGAGTATGATTGTTTGTATCGGTCTGGGTGTTTTCTATGTATAACATGTATGTATTTACGAAAAAAAATCTATGTATTTGTATTAGTTATCTAGTACCCATAACACAAGCCTTAGCTAGCTTAACTTGGGTCTAGATGGCGCTGTGTGAATTGTCCTGAGATTATTATTATCTGTTTTTCACAGCTTATGCTGGTGACTAGTACCGAGGACGGTACATGCCAAGTCTCTCGTTACTTTATTTTGCTGGATGGTTCATTCTGTGGCATTTATGAAGCGACGTACTATTGCACATGTATCTAAGATAACAGCATTATTATTATTATTATTATTATATATATTATATATCTCCCTTTGATGGGGTGTTATACTTGTCTTTGCGGGTGAATATCACCAAACAATGACAATTATAAAATAAATGATTATGATGATAAAACTTTACGGACTATTCTACAGGTGTTTAGAATTACAGCTTTTTGGAGAAGTATGAAGGTAAGTGGGTGAACTTGTAATATTTTGAGGCTAGTGTATAGGGATGTTGGAATTACAACTGGGGACGATTATTATTATTATTATTTCGGGACGGCATCATCAGAATGGCATTATATCCCAAGAATGGTTAGAGAGGACATTGAAATACAGAAATATAATAATTTCAATCGAGAAGACGGTTATAGGCTGTTTATATTATTAACCGGGTCTTAACACGAATTAATTTTATGGCAAACTAGCTTTTGCCTGCGGCTTCGTTCGCATTAATTTATCCCCATAGGGTTGGAATTTATCAAAATCTTTTCTTAGGAGATGCCTACGTCATAGTAGCTTTATGCATGCAAAGTCTCAGCACGATCGGTTTAAAATTGACAAAGTTTCATACAAACTTTCAACCCCTATTTTATCCCTTTGGGGGTAGAATTAATCAAAATCCTTTCTTAGCAGATGCCTACGTTATAACATCTACCTGCAAATTTCAGCACGATCCGTCCAGTGGTTTGGGCTGTGCATTGATAGATCACTATGTCAGTCACATTTGAGCTATATATATTTAGATAAAGGTCCTCCAAACCTCTCTCGACATTTCGACTGGGTTGCACTAGCCGTGGTCACGAGCTGACTGGAGCAACAGCGATGTCAATGTAGATAGGTGACGGTTATAGGCTCTCGAATGCCTGGAATCCAGTGATTATGCGTAATGAAATAAAATCAAAAAGCACGATCGGAAAGTGTGTTAAATGTACGTGAAGATACTGTGAGTACAGTTTGCTGAGATGAATATCGAGCGAGTTCCAGTAGTAGCAACAACGGAAGACGTGTGAAGGTAGACACATGTCTGCCCATAAAAAGATTTTATTTACCATCTACTTGCTGCTCTTCAGTTATGTACGCGTACACCCGGGTGAAGCCTGGGCGAGTATCTAGTCCATAGTATAAAATAAACTCGCTGTCGCTGTCTGTCCCTATATATGCTTAAATCTTTAAAACTACGCAACGGATTTTGAAGCGGTTTTTTTAAATAGATAGAGTGATTCAAGAGGAAGGTTTATATGTATAATACATGGACACACGCGTGATACCGGGGCGAGTAGCTAGTATAATATATTTTGTATTTAACTCTGTCAATAAAATTATATTGCAAATTTTTCAATTCAAACGAATAGTTTCCGAGATTAGCGCGTCGTAACAAACAAATTCTTGAACTTTATAATAGTATATATTACGGTATTATACACCAGTGGGCCCGGAAACCAAGTATACGGTACTCTCGGATTTGGGTCAACATGTTCGAACTCGAGGCGGTCGACGGCCGGTTCACAGCTCAGGGTCATTTTTTTCTTATTTGTAACTTTGTACTGGATATACTTTTACTTAATATCTTTACGCGTTGTTTGAAACTAGCTTTTGCCCGCGGCGTTACACGTTATAGATACAATCTCACTTCAGATGTTAATCTATACAGATAAAAAAAATTTGAGTGTCTGTTTGTAATATTGTAATAACCGTGTTTTACTCATGCATATGCATATAAATACGGTGCATACCCCAAAATAACATTTTTTACCAATTTTTACCTGTCTGTCTGTTTGTTCCGGTGAGGTGGCTCCGTGAAGCTTGTGTCCTTACAGACTTCCGGAGCGACTTCACCGTTCCGAGGATTTCTTTTCGTTATGTGGCCATTGTTCACTCCAGGATTACGTGAGCAGCCGTTTCTTCGGCTTCAAAGCCTCGACAAAGGACGACTGTAGCCCCTATTGTGTACAGGTGTTTGTATAAGGGACTGTATGTATCATTATTTCGAGGTTATGCCAATCTTTGGTCGGACCGCGGACCGGAAGACGCAGTGGGAAGGCATCCAGCAAGGTGGACCGACGATCTGGTCAAGAACGCTGGAAGGCAAGATGCGAGCAGCGCGACCGATCGTCGTGGAGATCTTTGGAGAAGGCCTCTGCCCAGCAGTGGACGTCTTCCGGACTGAGATGATGATGCCTATCTTCTATTTGCATTTCATTTCTCGTACCGAACCGGCACTCAATAAATTGGTTGCGTCACATAGTTATAAAACAAAATATGATATCTAAATATATATATAACTCAAAGGTGACTGACATAGTGATCTATCAACGCACAGCCCAAACCACTGGACGGATCGGGCTGAAATTTGGCATGCAGGTAGATGTTATGACGTAGGCATCCGCTAAGAAAGGATTTTGATTAATTCTACCCCCGAGGGGATAAAATAGGGGTTAAAAGTTTGCATGAAACTTTGTCAATTTTAAACCGATCGGGCTGAAACTTTGCATGGATAAAGCTACTATGACGTAGGCATCCCCTAAGAAAGGATTTTGATAAATTTCACCCCTAAGGGGATAAAATAGGTGATGAAAGTTTGTATGAAAGTACTGTAAAAACTATACCTAAGGTACTTCTTGACGCGAGCGAAGTCGCGGGCAAAAGCTAGTATTTAAATAATTCTGACTACGAAAAATTAATCAACCGGTTTATAGTTAACTGTACGACCTGTTCATTTCGGATATTATATGTCGGTATGTCTGTCACGACTACGTACTTTCATGTTAACGGATTTTTTATTTTGATTTCATGTTTTTTTATTCTCTGTGGGAATGTGGACGGTAGTAGATTGGAATTATCATAATCTTATATATAGAACTAGCTTTTGCCCGCGGCTTCGCTCGCATTAATTTATCCCCTTAGGGGTGGAATTTATCGAAATCCTTTGTTAGGGGATACCTGCGTCATAGTAGCTTTATGCATGCAAAGTCATCGGTTTAAAATTGACAAAGTTTCATACAAAATTTCATCCCTATTTTATCCCCTTGGGGGTAGAATTAATCACTCAAAGGTGACTGACATAGTGATCTATCAACGCACAGCCCAAACCACTAGACGGATCGGGCTGAAATTTGGCATGCAGGCAGATGTTATGACGTAGGCATCCGTTAAGAAAGGATTTTGATAAATTCCACCCCTAAGGGGATAAACTAGGGATGAAAAATTGCATAAATCTTCTTAGATTTTCGACTAAGTGATGATGCAGGATGTAAATGTATTAATTTGAACCTATCAGTACCTAATGGAACGAATAAATTATAATTTTTAGTTACTTTTATTTTAGAAAAAGAAACTTAAATTCCACGTGGACGAAGTCGCGGGATCAGCTAGTACTTACATATGTTAGGTACTTCTGTACTTGTACAACGTTGCTAGGATAAAATGAGTATCATTATTAGTCCTTATCTCATCTATACATATAAATAAAATTGGAGTGTCTGTCTGTAATATTAAAATAACCGTTTTTTACTACATGCATGTGAATATAAATACGGTACATACACCAAAATAACATTTGTTACATTTTTGTCTGTTTGACTGTCTGTTTGTTCCAGCTAATCTCTGATGACTGGACCGATTTTGACGGGATTTTATTGGCAGGTAGCTGATGTGATAAGGAGTAACATAGGCTACTTTTCTTTTAGAAAAATAAAGTTAAATTCCACGCGGACGACGTCGCGGATGCAGCTAGTATACTCCTATAATTACTGCAACATACCAAATGTCAACTGGACATCAGTAATTTGCTGTAAAAAGTTCAATTATTAAAACTAGCTCCACTTCGCTCCACGCTCTTTTAGTACATATAGTTTATTATGCTTTATTCCAAAGCCGTGAACTTAAAAAAAAATATGATGACGTCATTTTAATTACATATAGTTATTATTTTTTCCAAAGCCGTGGAAGTTTTTTTTAAACCGTGATAACGTGATATTAATTATATTCTTTGGGATATCGTCTTGTTATTCTAAACTAGCTACGACCCGGGGACCCGGGGTTTCATTTAATATTACCTATACTAATAATAGAGCAAGAGCCCACGACGGCCAGACATACGTCATTTTAGTAAACGTGATAGTTCTTGTATGTGTGTCCCCAACACAGGCAAGAACGATCCCCAAACATGAAACATGGATCGTGGTTCCTTTGGCAGGTACCAGGTAACAAAGGTCTAAAAATTTTCATATCAAATTCGTTATTTTAAGAAACTCCATTTTTTCATATATTGTTCGTAGCATTATTATAACTTGCGCTGCTCATTGCCAGACAGTGTGGTTCCAACCCCCCGCCGGACCCCCCTAAACTATACTATTTTATAAATAAACTTACGTCATTTTAATAAAGCTGAACTTTATATATATTATTGAGAGAACTATTAAATATAGACTATTCAAAAGTGCTTCAATGGAAGTTTATTGGAATAAATGTTTTTATTTCAGCTATAATCGGAAGTAAAAAATAAATTTAGTTGCCATTCTCCGGGAATATAGCAATATTGACGTTAGTTTTTTTTTTTGCGAGAAATGCATTTACGTTTTGCAAGTAGTAGTTATATGTAGTTAATTGTTTTAGCGTGCACCGAAGCCATTTTAGCGTGGATCGTTGACAGTTTCACAACTATACACAAATTGCACATAATTACACAGCTTTCATATCGCTGAATATATGGCGGTAGTTTTATGATAATAGAGTTTTTAACATGTATTAGAGTTAATGATATTTTTTTAAATGTAAACTTCAGTTGTGTTCAATGTTTTATTTATTTTCCGAACACTAACTACTTCGTTAACACTTCAGAATCCACTGCCCCGAACAGTTTTTTTTTGGGACTACTCTAATGCTGTTGGCCGCAGCTGGCCTTTACAGCTCCACCGGACGATAGGGGGGAGTGCAGATGACACCCCAAACGCGCGGAAGGACTTATGGAGCGGCTGAAAGCCAACTCCCGCCTGACGGGTACGACTTTAGTCTGAGGCCACCGCTAGGGGTTCGAACCTCAGCTCAGGCCGTCGTAATTTCGATCCCCGTTTGAATTGGACGGGGGATCGATCGGAGGGGCCCCTAACAGAGGAGAGGCGGTCATTTTATAGTCACAATCACTGAGTCATTTACCAACTTAATCTGTTTCACAACTTAAATTTATTTTACAATGCTATTAAGTTTATTAAAATCTAAATGAAATTATACATATTATAATATAATATTATAATTAATATTGAACATACATTATATTAACACATGCCATAAACTTCAATAACAACTTATCAATCATATTCGCTACTAAATTACTATAATCTTACACATGTTAATACATGATTAATACCAGCTGCTGACTTTCACCACCGTACCACCCGCTATAAACTGAAATACCATCCTGATCATCTGGATGAATGGCGGTCTTCCACAGTGCGGTTTTCTAGAAACTGTTTGCCTCGCACAACCACATTATGGAATCACCTTCCAGCAATGGTATTTCCGAACCGATACGATATTGAAACCTTCAAGAAAAGAGCTTATTCCTTTTTAAAAGGCCGACAACGTACTTGCAAGTCCCCTGGTGTTGCGGCTGCTCATGGGCGGCGGTAATCACTTACCATCAGGTGAGCCGCATGCTCGTTTGTCCCCTGTGTTATAAAAAAAAAACATGTAAAAAAACATTAACGAACTTTTTACTTAATAAAAATGAAATGGTATCCATCGATGTGCTGTGGTCAAGTTGTGTACAATTAAGTCTAGTTAGAGCAGAGGTAGACTATAAACTCGCCTGCGTGTCATTGTCAGTGAGTGATTACCGCCGCCCATGAGCTCCCGCAAGACAAGGGGAATTACAAGTACGTTGTCGGCCTTTTAAAAAGGAATAAGCTCTTTTCTTGAAGGTTTCTCGATGGGTCCGTAGCACACCTCTATATTTCCGATGGTCGCGGGTTGATGGTAAAAGACATATATTTTAAAATTTACTATTTAATCGAACAATAGATAATAAATCGAATTTAATTTTAAATAAATAAATATAAAAAATAAAAATAAATATGACTAAATATTTATAAAAAACTACAATGAAAGTCTCAGAAGGTGCATCGTACACACTATGTATTTCTATCAGTTATCTAGTACCCATAACACAAGCTTTGACTAGCTTAACTTGGGTCTAGATGGCGCTGTGTGAATTGTCCTGAGATAATTATTTATTATCATTATTACATACAATACGCATGTCTAACGTTGATACACGAACTCACGCGTCATTCTTGTTGATTTTTTTAATAAGTTAATTAAAGATTTTTTCTAAAAAAAAGTAGCCTAAGTTACTCCTTATTACATCAGCTACCTGACAAAAAAAGTCCCGTCAGAATCGGTCTAGCCATTTCAGAGATTAGCCGGAACAAACAGACAGATAGACAGACAATAAATGTAAAAAATATTATTTTGGTGTATGTACCGTATTTATACTAATATGTATGTAGTAAAAAAATATTATTTCAATATTACAAACAGACACTCCAATTTTATTTATATGTATAGATGTACAGTTTCTTAAAACACATATGATACATAGACAGACCAGATGGATATAAACATGCTCATGAAAACGAATGTCTGAATGAATGAATTATATGAGTTACTTTGTATATGTATATGTCAACATATATAGCACCTTTCCACTCAGAAGCTGGAAAAGAACTTATAGAGTTAAGCTCGCCTGTTGTACATCTTTATTTAATATAAATTATTTGTTTGTATTTTTTTTTGTGTACAATAAAGAATAAATAAAAAAAAACTGTCGAGGAATCGAACCTGCGACCATCAAAACAGCGTCCTAAACTGTTACCGAGCCTTGTTATTCTTATTTAGTGGTTTATAAATATAATCCAAGTAAGTAAGTAACATAAACGTGCCACGGTCTGTTAAACTGCGGAATTCGGTCGCGATAAAAGAAAACACATCACCTCTCTCTTTCGAGCGTCGGTTTTTTATTCATCTATGATAATGTAATGGTGCACCCGCCTGCACTAACGGTATACGCTGGCGGGGCACCAGTGCAGGATGGTAAGATGAGCATGAGGTCAGGTCAGTTAGACCATCGTGAGAAATTCACCAAGAATTTATAGAGCCGCAGCTGGCCTTTACAGCTTCACCGGACGATAGGGGGCGAGTATAGATGGCACTCCAAACCAAAGTAAGGACTTATGAAGCGGTTGAAGGCCAACTAGATCTATCGCCCGTCCAATTCAAACGGGGATCGAAATTACGACGGCCTGAGCCGGGGTTCGAACCCCTATCGGTGCCCTCAGACTAAAGTCGTATCCGTCAGGCGGGAGTTGTCCTTCAGCCGCTCCGTAAGTCCTTTCTTTGGTTTGGAGTGCCATCTGTACTCGCCTATCGTCGGGTGAAGCTGTAAAGCTGAAAAAAAAATTTAACTACTGCTAACAAATACACAATTCTCAAATTAAATCGCCTTAAATGTAACTGTGGGCAGATTTAACAAAAGGTAAACTGTGATTGAGTTCAGATTACCACGGTTCGGTTCACAAGACCTTAATCATTTAACTAATTGGATTAGATGGTAGATGGTAGATGGTGAATTGAATGAACGGAAATTGATCGCCTGATTGGTAACAATGTAGTTTTATTTCACTTAGTCATCATCATCTCCCTCCCTCCATCTCTCTCCATCAGCTCCTTGCAGCCCGCTAAACATAGGCCTCTCCCGAGGCACGCCACTGGCCAAGACCTTCAGCCCTTTTCATCCAGTTACTACCCGCAACCCTACGTATGTCGTCGCTTATAGCTGCGGGGCGTCCTACACTACGTTTGCCAATTCGCGGTCTCCACTCTAGAACACGTCTACTCTAGCGAGCACCAGTTCTGCGACAGATCTGACCAGCCCACTGCCACTTCTACTTGGAAACTTTAGTAAAACGCGTAATCTAATAATCCATCCCCCATCCAATTCAAACGGGGATCGAAATTACAACGGCCTTAGCCGGGGTTCGAACCTCTAGCGGTGCCAGACTAAAGTCGTATCCGTCAGGCGGGAGTTGTCCTTCAGCCGCTCCATAAGTCCTTCCTTTGGTTTGGAGTGCCATCTGCACTCGCCCCCTATCGTCCTGTAAAGCGGTAAAGGCTAGCTGCGGCCAACAGCATTGCATTAGAGTAGTCCGGCAAAAAAATTAATGAACGAGTGAGTTGAACACTAAAACGAGGTTAACGACTATTTCTTGCTGGATATCGGTGCTTTTATAGTAGTATCTGAAAATTTAATTCGTAACGCGCAGAAATTTTCTTATTTCGACTCCCCGGATCTACATATGACAATTTCACACAGCGCCATCTAGACCCAAGCTAAGGCTCGGCCTGAGACGAGGTTCGAACCCCTAGAGGTGCCCTCAGACTAAAGTCTTATCCATCAGGCGGGAGTTGGCGCTTCATAAGTCCTTCCTTTGGTTTGGAGTGCCATCTGTACTTGTCCCTATCGTCCGGTGAAGCTGTAAAGGCCAGCTGCGAATAACAGCATTAGAGTGGTCTGAAAAAAAAACATTGTTCCACATTACTAACAATCCCAATGCAACAATTTTGGACATTGAGTTTTTATTTATTTATTATATTCATTTATTTATTTAATGCATAAACAATGTACATATGGCGGACTTAATACCTTGCGGCGTTATCTACCAGGCAACCATGAGTGGTGCAGAGAAAGATCGTTGGCGGTGCACTAGTATAAATGAGAAATGACGAATATATATACCTATATATTAATTTCTATATTAAAGTAATCTATACATCTATACATATAAATAAAATTGTAGTGTCTGTTTGTAATATTGAAATAACCGTTTTTTACTACATGCATACGAATACAAATACGGTACATACACCAAAATAACATTTTTTACAATTTTTGTTTACATGTCTGTTTGTTCCGGCTAATCTCTGAAATGGCTGTACCGATTTTGACGGGACTTTTTTTGGCAGATAGCTGATGTAATGAGGAGTAACTTAGGCTACTATATTTTAGAAAAATGAAGTTAAATTCCACGCGGACGAAGTCGCGAGCACAGCTAGTATATAATAAGACAAGCGACCCTTTCCGTACTAACTACATGCAGTAAGGCTAGAAAGCACGGTTTTCTATTTGCTGCAAATAAACGGTAAGTATGGGCTCGGACTATGGTCGAGCCACTTTCTCCAGTAATTACTTGGGCACTTGCTAACTTGACAAGTTATGTTATTACTGTTAGTAGCCGTGATATAATGATATACTGTTACATACAAACTCACATTATTAAGTCTCTAAATAAGTATTCAGTTAATCTCTTTGTTAAGTTAGTCTGTCTCTAAAATTTATAAATAAAGTTATGTACATACATATATATTTATATATGTATACTAGCTGTTATCCGCGTGGAGTTTAACATTATTTTTTTTAAATAAAAGTAGCCTAAGTTACTGCTTTATATTAGCTACCTGCCAATAAGAGTACCGTCGAAATCGGTCCAGCCATTTCACAGATTAGCCGGAACAAACTGATAGACTGACAGACAAATATTGTAAAAAACGGTTATTTCAATATTACAAACAGACACTCCAATTTTATTTATATGTGTAGATTGGAGTGATTTCGAGAGTATTTCAAAATCTTTTTAAAAGAGCAACACGCAAGTTGCTTCCTAGTTGTTCGATTATTTATAAAAATATGACTATTCAAATGTGTTATATTAAGTTTATTTGAATAAAGACGTAGATTTTATTTCTAAGAAAGAAATACTGTTTTGCTTTTGCAATAATATATGCTGGGGGTCACTCTATTCTCTCAAATTTGAAAAATGAATCTGTATTATTGTAAACATGTACAACATTTATTTGAAAAGAATACGAGCTGAGTTTCTCGTCAGTTCTTCTCATCTCGAAATCATTGACGGTAGATTTGACATATGTCAAATCTACCGTCAATGATATCATAAGAGTCTGTAATAGACCTACATGAATGAAGATATTTTGAATAGAATAGAAAAGAATAGAAAATCATTTATTCAAATAAACTTACATTGAAGCACTTTTGAATAGTCATCACATTTTTTTTAATCTACCGCTCATTCGGAAAGCTGTCTCATTACAAGAAGAACGAGCAAGAAACTTGCGTGTTGCTCTTTTAAATAATTTTATTCTTACTTTACAATTTAAGTTTGTAAGTGTGAATACAATTTGAATTTGTATTGCATAATTTCACACAAAAATCGATGTTTTAATCGAGTCGGACTTGCATATGCAGACAGATCCTTCAAAATTCAAACACAAAACTTAGTTGCAAATATTGTTGGACAAACAAAATATTACATCAAGGTACACGACAAAAAATACCTTTCTTCCTTGTGTAATACAACGCAAACTCGGTTGAGAGTGTCTTGTGAAAAAGTATTTTGAAATATTGAGTACGTGAGCTAACTTATACTCGTGAATGCTGCTTGTAGGGACTGGTCTGCTCTTATCAGTACGACTGATTTAATCGTATTGTGTATTTATATTTGACCCGAAAATTAGTGCTGGTTGGTAGTTTGTATTCACACGTTTCGACTTGAAAATGTAAACTTACAAGGATTATTTAAAAGAGCAACACTATAAGTTTATTGCTCGTTCTTCTTGTGATGAGACAGCTTTCCGAACGAGCGGTAGATAAAATTTTTTTATGACTATTCAAAAGTGTGTAGTTAGGTTGGCGTGTTGATATACAGAAGTAGTGATATTAATAAAAGATTGAATATATGACGGTGTATATAATATCAGAATTAAAAAACAAATAATAATTAATTTAACAACTCATTTAAATCAGTAATTTGCAAGCCATCTGTCCTACAAGCTATGTGCCCTGCCCATTGCCACTTCAGTTCCGCAATCCTTCGGGCTATGTCGGTGACTCTGGTTCTTCGGCGGATCTATTCTCAATCCCATTTCTGATTCGATCACGCAGAGAAACTATAAATATTGATACTGTACCAGTTTTTTTATGGAACAAAATATGGCTTGTAAATTGCTCAGGAAATTGAGCAAAGTGATTTAACGGTCCGCAAGACTCAGAGCCGTGCTTGCTCAAGCGTTGCTCAATAACAACCGTGATTGTTAACTAGTATGTTAGACATAACTGTCATTACGATTTGTAATACTCGTAACATACGCGTGTACCGGGGGGCGTTGACTAAGCGAATTTTATGATGAGTGTGCACTTATATGACACACTTTGTATATATTTAAAATGAGGTATTAGGTAGGTGTAATAAATAAATATAGCTAATGATTTATATACATACTATCTGCCCCAGCAAACGTTGTTTTGTAATATAAATTAAAATCGCTATTAATAAATAGGGGTTGGTGATAGAAGGGTGAAAATTTAGGGTTGTATGTATTTTAAGTCTCATTAAAAAATATTGTCCAAAAAATAAATGTAAGAGGGTTGACAACCCCTTAGGGGTACGAAAAATAGATAGTAGCCGATTCTCAGACCTACTGAATATGCATATAAAATTTCATAAAAATCGGTCAAGCCGTTTCGGAGAAGAATGGTAGCTAACATTGTGATACGAGAATTTTAAACGCGAAAGTTTCTGAGTATAGATAAATAAATAGATGTTTGTTACTCTTTCACGCAAAAACTACTGAACGGATTTTGATCAAAACTTTACAGTAATATAATATTATATATTAAAACTAGCTTTTGCCCGCGGCTTCGCTCGAGTTAATTTATCCCTTAGTGGTGGAATTTATGAAAATCCTTTCTTAGAGGATGCTTACGTCATAGTACCTTTATGCATGCAAAGTCTCAGCCCGATCGGTTTAAAATTGACAAACTTTCATCCCCTACTATCGCTGTTTGTCCCTACATATGCTTAAATCTTTTAGACCACGCAACGGAATTTGAAGCGGTTTTTTTAAAAGATAGAGTGATTCAAAAAGAATGTTTATATATATAATATATGTACACCCGTGCGACGCCGGGGCGAGTAGCTAGTATATGTATAAAATTTGAAAGCTGTCATTTCATATTTGAAGCTAGAACGATAACTTATTTCTTTGCTTTTTTTGTATTAGATTATTAAATATTTTATGCTCTGTAAAGTCACTATTCAACGCGGACGGAGTCGCGGGCTCAGCTAGTACCATTATAATTTAGAATATTTAGTACATATAAAAAGAAATAAAACATATGCTGTTTAAAAACGTGTTTAAAATATAGTGTTAATAAATCAATCGGTTATGAATTCTATGTATAAATCAAAAAGTATCGATTATATAACGTTATAATCGAGTCGCGGCAGTGACGCAACCCGCTCGCCGGTCCATGACCGTTTCCGATTTGAAAATCGAACGCACCGATTGTAGTACAGTCGATCTAATTGGACGTTAATTCGATGGATTCAATAGATTTCGATTTCGCTCGCTTACGGTACCTACAACCAAAACATGTTGGGATGTTTTACCTCATTTGTGAACCGTTAGTTTTGCCGCGAAACTATAGTGTGATCCGTAGATTTAATTAAATTTGAGGTTATGTTTAAACCTGTTTTTCGTAATTGTGTTCTTCCGTTAACACATAAGTATTTATGATTCATAATTTTCAAATTTCGATTTTCGATCGTGCGTTTCACAGTTATCCTGGCAGAGTTGAGTTGTTATTAGTGTTGTCAAATGGCCCGATTTCCGCGGGACGCCCCGATTTTCAGGGGTCTGGGAATGCGTCCCGATCAGATCGGGACACTAAATGTCTGTTTATGACTGGATTAGATAAGACTGATTACTTGTTGCGTAACATTATTTATTTATTATTTATTACTAGCTGTGATCGCGACTTCGTCCGCGTGGAATTTAACTTTATTTTTCTAAAAAAGTAGCCTAAGTTACTCCATATTGCATCAGCTACCTGCCAAAAAACGTCCCGTCAAAATCGGTCCAGCCATTTCAGAGATTAGCCGGAACAAACAGACCGACAGACAGACGGAAATATTGTAAAAAATGTTATTTTGGTGTATGTACCGTATTTACATTCATATGCATGTAGTAAAACGATTATGTCAATATTACAAACAGACACTCCAATTTTATTTATATGTATAGATGTACTAGCTTTTGCCCGCGGCTTCGCTCGCGTTAATTTATCCCCTTAGGGGTGGAATTCATCAAAATCCTTTCTTAGAGGATGCCTACGTCTTAGTAGCTTTATGCATGATGTGACTAACGTAGTGTCTATCAACGCACAGCCCAAACCACTGGACGGATCGGGCTGAAATTTGGCATGCAGGTAGATGTTATAACGTAGGCATCCTCTAAGAAAGGATTTTGATTATTTCTACCCCCAAGGGGATAAAATAGGGGATGAAAGTTTATGTGAAACTTTGTCAATTTTAAACCGATCGGGCTGAGCCTTTGCATGCATAAAGCTACTATGACGTAGGCATCCGCTAAGAAAGGATTTTGATTTGAAATTAACTCGAGCGAAGCCGCGGGCAAAACTAGTTGGATCTATATACTGAACTGGTCGGTAGGGAAAAAATATAACGTTTATAAGCGTGTAAAATGTCCTACATGAATAAATGATGTTTGAATTTGAATTTGAAATGAATAGAGTTCAGATATAGCTTGCAATCTTAGTGTTGACTGTTGACCGAAGAAATTGCGACCTGTTTTGATGATCCGAAAAATTGTAACTTAATTGATGTTACTGTTCTAAGTTCTTCTAATAAAAAACAAATACAAAAGGGACTTAACTAAGGTTATATATCTATATTAGTTAGTTCAATATAGATAGATACATGATTGTTATATGTTGAACAGTGAATGGCAACCCAAGGCAATATTTCGTAAATAATAGCAGTTAAAATTAGTTTTCGTCGGTTATTGTTCAAACAGATTGGTCCGTCTCGGTGTATGGTTATTTCGTAGTGGCTTGAGATGAGAAATATACTTAACCCTATAGTATAACCACAGATTTGAGGACCTCGCTGGTCTAGCGGTCTGGCACACTGCTTTACATCCGATGGTCGTGGGTTCCTCGCACGGCACAAACATTTGTATTCATGAGTATGATTGTTTGTATTGGTCTGGGTGTTTTCTATGTATAATATGTATGTATTTACGAAAAAAAATTATCTATGTATATGTATCAGTTATCTAGTACCCATAACACAAGCTTTAGCTTGTGTAACTTGGGACTAGATGGCGCTGTGTGAATTGTCCTGAGATTATTATTATTATTATCATTCTTTATTTTTTCTCAGCTTTTGTGCTCGCCCTTTTCAGAGTTCGCTACCTAGACCCGTCAGGGACAAGAATAGAAGGATATTCTTAGGAGCGATGGTTTTTATCTCCTCGGGAAAGAGTGTAAACTTTCCAAAGGAGATATTTCGTTTATGCATGAGTGGGCTACAACCACATAGGATGTGTACTGGCGTTTCCTCTTCAGTTTGGCAGAATCTGCAGATACTTGTCGTGCTTAGGCCTAGTTTAGCCATATGCTTGTTTATGCCGCGGCTTACAAAAACCCTCCCTTTTATACAGAGAAGATATGAGTGGGGGTTATATGCAACTAGTTTAACGATACCGAGTAATAATGAAACTACCTTCCTTTAATATAAAATATCAGATTTTTCGACAATATGGATGTGAACCCTAACAGTAGGAACAAAACGGCATGTGAGTACTATAACGCTATGTTAATTGCAGTTACCGTCGTGTGAGAGTAGTTATCTCTTACCATTGTTCTAACGTTCATATACTTGTTGAGTATTCACACAATTTCGGCATTTACTTTAGGTTAATTCGAAAAAAATCATAAAGTCTGAATTTTATATGCACTGTTACCGAATATTTATAGGATACGCGTTAATTTTATACAATACTAGGAGTCGCGGGTACAACTACCCGCGACTTCTTCCAACTGGAATTTAACTTTTTTTTTCTAGAATAAAAGTAACGTAGGCTACGTTACTCGTTATTACATCATCTACCTGCCAAAAAAGTGTATGCGTATTTACATTAATATGCATGTAGTAAAAAACAGTTATTTCAATATTATACAAATAGACACTCCAATCTAAATATATATAACTCAAAGGTGACTGACTGATATAGTGATCTATCAACGCACAGCCCAAAGCACTGGACGGATCGGGCTGAAATTTGGAATGCAGGTAGATGTTATGACGTAGGCATCCGCTAAGCAAAGTTCAGTAAAGTATCAATCAGTTAAGTTATTTACAATGTATATTTATATAGGTGTCTATGTCTAACATTAAATGAAAATTCAGTGCATGAACAACTATTGCCATGCACACTCGTCATTCAAGTAATCGTTTAGTGAGTAATAGGCTTTGCTCAGTAAATATGATTTAACAGATGTTTTGAATTTATTTAAGGGTAATTCCAACATATCCTTTGGTATTTTATTGTAAATTTTTATACCTATGCCCATAAAAGACCTATTAACTTTTCCTAAACGATACTTGGGGACAGCAAGTTTGTCTTTAAATCTAGTATTAATATTATGAATATTGCTGTTTTTTGGAAATAAGTCAAGATTTTTATGAACATATAGGATATTTGAATATATAAATTGAGAAGCAACAGTGATAATATTTGCCTCTTTGAATTTCTCTCTTAATATCCGTATCCGTATCCGTATAACCGTAGCCATATATCCGACGTGACCGCGTCCGCTTGATTGATGAGTCTGCATTTGAGCCAATCCAGCGGCTGCGGACAACAGTATTAGAGTAACAGACTGGATCCTTGAATCCTAGACATAATATATTATATTTGAATTCATTAACCTTTAAACCTCATTATAATATTAATATTGACATTATAAAAGTAAATTTATCGCTCGCATCAATAACTTACGAACTATCATATATTAGTAAATGTTATTTTAAAATTACGAAAGTAAGAAATGTTTTAATTAAATGGAATAGTCCAATGAAACTTCGTTACATAGTATAAAACAAAGTCGCTGTCGCTGTCTGTCCCTATGTGTGCTTAAATCTTTAAAACTACGCAACGGGTTTTGAAGCGGTTTTTTTAATAGATAGAGTGATTCATGAGGAAGGTTTATTTATATAATACATGTACCCCGTGCGAAGCCGGGGCAAGTAGCTAGTCTATACATCTATACATGTAAATAAAATTGGAGTGTCTGTTTGTAATATTGAAATAACCGTTTTTTACTACATGCATATGAATATAAATATGGTACATACACCAAAAAAGCACTTTTTACATTTTTTGTCTGTCTGTCTGTCGGTCTGTTTGTTCCGGCTAATCTCTGAAATGGCAAGACCTATTTTGACGGGACTTTTATTGGCAGGTAGCTGATATAATAAGGAGTAACTTAGGCTACTTTAATTTTATAAAAAATTAAGTTAAATTGCACTCGGACGAAGTCGCAGGTGCAGCTAGTATAAAATAAAGTCGCTGTTGCTCTGTCCGTCCCTAAGTATATTTAAATCTTTAAAACTACGCAACCGATTATGAGGCGGTTTTTTTTATTAGTAGAGTGATTCTAGAGGAAGGTTTATATATATAACATCAGACTAATACATAGACTATATTTTATATTGAAATTTAACGCGTGTCAAACCGAGGGCACAGCTAGTAATATTTTTTATTGTAATGTAATAAAATTCAAATGAAACTATAGCTGTATGATTGTAGTTCCTTCGCCGTTCTTACAGGATATTTTTCATTCATAATTTAAGAGCTGTGCTCTTGTCGGTGGAGCTCCCGCCACCTTCCACGATCTTCCACCAGTCCTTTTAGCTGTTGATACGACTCGACTCCATCTTTTTCTTTAACTTACTTGATATAGCTGTCTCGGTCTTCCCCTTCCTCTCTTTCCATATATTTTTCCTTCAATAATGTTGTTAATAAGTAATTTTAGTCTTACAGGATACACAAACCAAAAAAAACAGCTGTCGGTCATGTTATGCAATAAAGGAATAACATAATTATAGAGGAATCGTAAATATCTACTGATAATTATTTATAAATAACTATTAATTATGTAATTACTACAAAAGAAACTAAGGTTATTTTTAAGTAGTGCTGGCAAACCGGTCAAGTGTGAGCGTACACTGACCACAGATACACAAAATGTACACACAGACAAAGTGTGCATTTTTATTTATTACTAGCTGTATCTGCGACTTCGTCCGCATGAAATTTAACTTAATTTTACTAAAATAAAAGTAGCCTAAGTTACTCCTTATTACATCAGCTGCCTGCCAAAAAAGTCCAGTCAAAATCGGTCGGAAATCGGAGATTAGCCGGAACAAACAGACAGACAGACAAAAATGTGAGAAATGTTATTTTGGTGTATGTACTGTATTTATATTCATATGCATGTAGTAAAAAACGGTTATTTCAATATTTAAATGTCGTATAAAAGATAAAACAGTTCCTTTGTAATAAAAGCTGACTATAAAATTGAAGAGTTAATTAACGATAATAATGTTTTTATAGAAAAACTTAAAATCCATAGCACTGACAATATTATCTGATTACACTAACAATGAGTGCGTAACGGTTTCTATGTTGATTATCGCATGCCTCTTACTTGTTATTATGTAATCTATACATATAAATAAAATTTGAGTTTCTGTTTGTAATATTGAATTAACCGTGTTTCACTACATGCATATGAGTGTAAATACGGTACATACACCAAAATAACATACACAAAAATTTACAATTTTTGTCTGTCTGTCTGTTTGTTCCGGCTAATTTCTGAAATGGCTGTACCGATTTTGACGGGACTTTTATTTAAAAGAAATAAAGTTAAATTCCACGCGGACGAAGTCGCGGGTGCAGCTAGTATTACATAAAACTATTTATAAAACAAAATCTATTACTAGATCGAGCCGAGAATCGAACCCCATATCACTCACGATACTATCTGCCTTCTATAACAGTAGTACACCAATGAATCGTAGTGTAATTAATTTACAAGCTCATACATAGTTATATAGCAAATTACCATCGGAGCCCCATTCCAGTTTGCACCAGGAAGCGGAGTACCGTTACGTTGCCCTGGACGCAGGTTCGATACCCGGCAGGCCGTTGCACGGCAATAATAACATGCCTACACCACTATGTATGCCTCGCGGATTTACCTGCTTCAATTTATTGTGCCATTGTTTTTGACTTTGTAAAAATAAGTATAATCTGTCCCGCGGATTTACTTGATTAGTTTATTATATTTACTAGTTTTTGACTTTGTAAAAAGTCAAGTTATACACACTTATTATTGTACTAGATTTAAAGACCAACTTGGTGCCTCTAATTATCATTTAGAAAAAGTCAATAGGTCTTTTATGGGAATGGGTATAAAAATTTACAATAAGATACCAAAAGATATATTGGAATTGCCATTCAATAAATCCAAAATATCTGTTAAATCATATTTACTGAGCAAAGCCTACTCACTAAACGATGACTTGAATGACGAGCGTGCATGGCAATAGTTGTTCATGCACGGGATTTTCATTTAATGGTAGACATAGACACCTATATAAATCATCATCATCATCGCAGCCCGGAAGACGTCCACTGCTGGACATAGGCCTCCCCCAAAGATCTCCACGACGATCGGTCCTGCGCTGCTCGCATCCAATGCCTTCCCGCGATCTTGACCAGATCGTCGGTCCACCTTGCTGGAGGTCTTCCCACGCTGCGTCTTCCGGTCCGTGGTCGCCACTCGAGGACTTTACTGCCCCAACGGCCATCTGTCCTACGAGCTATGTGCCCTGCCCATTGCCACTTCAAAGTCGCAATTCTTCGGGCTATGTCGGTCACTCTGGTTCTTCTGCGGATCTCCTCATTTCTGATTCGATCACGCAGAGAAACTCCGAGCATATAATATACTCTTAAAAAAAACGAGAAATTCTTATTTTTAAGAGAGAAAGTTTCTTTTCAATTGTTTTATTTTTACAATTCACACAGCGCCATCTAGACCCAAGTAAAACTAGCTAAAGCTTATATTATGGGTACTAGATAACTGATACAAATACACAGATCTATTTCTCGTAAATACATACATATTATACATAGAAAACACCAATACCGATACAAGCAATCATACACATGAATACAAATGTTTGTGCCGTACGAGGAATCAAACCCGCGACCATTGGAATTAAAGTCGTCAATTAATGCACTTGACTCTTCTGTAGACTATAGAATCGTGAATAAATATACATGGCACCCATGCCACAGGTGACCAGTTAAAATGGCCTCGACAAAACATATATACTGTTTCAAATAGCGGTTCATGTAACATAAGTTTTTTACACATAGTTGGGCATTCCGTAACCGTCTGCGTTTCTAAGTGAAATGGTGAAAATGAGAGACCAATTGCATTTAAATTGTTCGTATATATGTATATTGAAATTGTAATATATGTAGATAGTTAAGTGAATCACAAATACAATTGTTGTAGCGTAGGTTGCGCTCTCTCGGCTGAATTGAAAACTCGGGATGCGCCAATAGCGCTGCATCGCATCTGTATGCTTGCACAGGAGAGGCCAATAGCGTGCGCATCTATGCTGCATCGCATCTGTATGCTTGCACAGGAGAGGCCAATAGCGTGGGCATCTATGCTGCAT
Organism: Achroia grisella; assembly: GCF_030625045.1. NCBI lineage: Eukaryota > Metazoa > Arthropoda > Insecta > Lepidoptera > Pyralidae > Achroia > Achroia grisella. The sequence goes on along the minus strand of NW_026712984.1, from coordinate 8,528,378 downwards.
CGCATCTATGTGCTTGCGCAGGAGAGGCCAATAGCGTCCGCATCTATGCTGCATCGCATCTATGTGCTTGCGCAGGAGAGGCCAATAGCGTACGCATCTATGCTGCATCGCATCTATGTGCTTGCGCAGGAGAGGCCAATAGCGTACGCATCTATGCTGCATCGTATCTATGTGCTTGCACAGGAGAGGCCAATAGCGTACGCATCTATGCTGCATCGCATCTATGTGCTTGCGCAGGAGAGGCCAATAGCGTACGCATCTATGCTGCATCGTATCTATGTGCTTGCACAGGAGAGGCCAATAGCGTGCGCATCTATGTGCTTGCACAGAAGAAGCCACACTCATTTAACTACCTACATATATTACAGAAATGTTGAAACGTGATAGAAAATTGTGCAGCCAATGTTACACGTTTTGCAGCATAATTTTTGAAACCTAATGCTTCTTTTACATGTATTATACATATAAACCTTCCTCTTGAATCACTCTATCTATTAAAAAAAACACTTCAAAATCCGTTGCGTAGTTTTAAAGACTTAAGCATACATAGGGACAGACAGCGACAGCGACTTTGTTTTATACTATGTAATTATAATGATGATGACAATTTGTTATATATTTCTCGGAAAGTATAACATTTATCATTACATAGTATAAAACAAAGTCGCTGTCGCTGTCGGTCCGTCCTTATGTATGTATGCTTAAATCTTTAAAACTACGCTACGGATTTTGAAGCGGTTTTTTTTAACATATAGAGTTATTCAAGAGGAAGGTTTGTATGTATAATACATGGACACCCGTGTGAAGCCGGGGTGGGTAGCTAGTCTTATATATAGAATCCTCGCGTCACAATGTTAGTTACCATACCCCTCCGAAACGGATTGACCGATTTTTATGAAATTGTATATGCATATTCAGTAGGTCTGAGAATCGACTACTAACTATATTTCACACCCCTAAATGATAAAAGTTGTCCACCCCTTACATTTTTTTTTTATTTTTTATAATTTAAAAGTACATTTAACCCTAAATTTTCACCAACCCCTATTTTTTAATAGCGATTTTAATTTATATGGCAAAACAACGTTTGCGGAGTCAGCTATTATATTAGCTGTTGATAATATAAATATAGCTGTTCCCGCGACTTCATCCGCGTGGAATTTAACTTTAATTTTTCTAAAAGAAAAGTAGCCTAAAGAACTAAAAATTATTTTGTTCGTCTTAATTTATTCGTTCCATTAGCTACTGATAGGTTCAAACTAATACATTTACATCCTGCATCATCCCTTATTTTATCCCCATGGGGGTTGAATTTATCAAAATCCTTTCTTAGGGGATGCCTACATCATAGTAGCTTTATGCATGCAAAGTCTTAGCCCGATCGGTTTAAAATTGACAAAGTTTGGTACAAACTTCCATCCTCAATTTTATCCCTTTAAGGTTGGAATTTATCAAAATCCTTTCTTAGCGGATGCCTACGTCATAACATCTACCTGCATGCCAAATTTCATCCCGATCCGTCCAGTGGTTTGGGCTGTGCGTTGATAGATCACTATGTCAGTCACCTTTGAGTTATATATATTTAGATGTAAAATACCCGCTTGTTAATTACCGTCCACCGTCCACCCACTTTTAAGCTGGTTTTGAGTAATTATTTACGGAATTTTGATGGCTGCATCTTTTGTATGTTAACCAATTTATGTGGAAGGATCCGCTATGAACACGAATTTTGTATAATAAAATTTTGATAGGTTTTCACTATAATTTTAGGTTATTTTACTTTTTTTGTATACTACTGTGGTGGGAAACAAGCATACGGCCCATCTGATGGTAAACGGTTACCGTAGCCTATGGACGCCTGAAACACCAGGGGTGTCACGTGCGCGTTGCCGACCCTTAAGAAACCTTAATATACCTACCCTTCTTGAAAAAAAATTTTACGTTACTAACATGCTACTAATTTTTTTTCTCATTCCTTCACTTTCCAGGCTATTCTTTGGAACTCTTTGCCACTTTCTATTGGATCTGCTCAATCCCATGGCATTTTCAAAAATCTTGTAAAATCCCACTATCTCTCCAATTAAAAATCTTTCGGTAATATTCTGTTTTGATACATGTATTTATTTATATATTTTATTTATGTATACATAATATTAAATAAATAATAATCTCAGGACAATTCACACAGCGCCATCTAGACACAAGTTAAGCCAGCTAAACCTTGTGTTATGGGTACTAGACAACTGATACAAATACATACTTTTTTTGTAAATACATACATATTATATATACAAAATACCTAGACCGATACAAACAATCATATTCGTGAATACAAACGTTTGTGCCGTGCGAGGAATCGAACCCGCGACCATCGATAACCGGTGTGCCTTTAGTATTTGTATGTATATGTATTTAGTAATCATATAATATTTAACTCTCTTTTTATAGTGTGCCACTTACCTTTCCCTTACCTAATACTTTTATCTCCCTGGTTGTCTGTGTGAGATTGCCTTAAGAGGGTTATTACAAAATGATGTCGCTCAACTTTAGGTTTAAGCACATGGATTTCCGCATGTGTGTATAATACACGCACACAGACGCAAATAAACGTGTAGCGCAATCAGTGTGGATTCAGTATGAGCCATTTTGATCCTTGTAATATTTTAATTAATAATATGATATGGTTTTACTTAACTGAGTAACATTTTTTTGCCGCCTTTTGTTTGCGTATTTTTATATTGTTCCATTTCGTAATTGTTTGTTACTTTATACACAACTAGCTGTTCTTCGCGAATTTAACTTTCATTTGCTATAATAAAAGATTTTTTCTAAACCAAAAGTAGCCTAAGTTACTCCTTATTAGATCAGCTACCTACCAATACAAGTCCCGTCAAAATCGGTCCACCCATTTCAGAGATTAGCCGGAACAAACAGACCGACAGATAAAAATGGTAAATAATGTTATTTTGGTGTATATACCGTACTTATATTCATATGCACACAGTTATTTCAATATTACAAACAGACTCACTACACTACTCAGATTTTATTTATATGTATAGATTACTACCTGCTACATTACTATTCTGCGTAAACCTGAAAACCACATTGTGAGAAAGTGCCATTCCATGGCTACAACAAAAAGAGGACGAGGCAGGATACCAACTACCTGGTTGACAAATGTACATATGGACAGGGAGGAGTTGGGCCTGTCAAATGACGATGCTTACCAGCGAAATGTATGGCGCCCCAGGATTAGAAAAGCCGACCCCGAGTAACGGGAAGAGGCGAGGATGAAGAAGAAGTATCTAGACACGCGGTAGCGTGTCAAGCCGAATTTCAAGTAACAGGCTAGCAGCACCGTGTGTATATTTACACGAACCATTTACGACCTTAGGCTACAGTATATTATCCTAAGTTATAAGAAGAAATGATATTATATATTGTTATAAACACATTTCAGGACAGACCATTGAACTTGGCACCCATTTAGATCTCATCTCTTTTGTCGTAGAAGTCAACAATCAAGGCATATATCATAATATTAAACTCGGCTATCATTTCACATTTATGTTTTTTTTTGATGGGTAGATTACTACCGATCCCACAGATAATGCATTTTCTTACACAAGAACCTCATACCTCTTTAATGTGTAAGTCACGATATAAATAGTTTATTGCCTGCAAATGTTTTAGTCTCCTGTCGCCATCTTTCATTCCAAATGCAATTTCGTTAGTTTATATTCAAAACGTTGCTTGAAAACGTGTTCAAATTTTTGAACAACTTATTTATATTGTACCCATGTTTCGGCCGCTGTCAGAAAGTGAATTTTAGTTGAATTATTATTATTTGTAAGTATATTTATTGCTTGCTACTACGATGGTGGTCAAGCATACGGCCCGTCTGTTGGTAAATGTTAGCGTAATCTATTGACACCTGGAAACACCAGAAGTGGCACGTGATATACCCTTAATATACCCCCTTTCATGCAAAAACTACTGAACGGATTTTGATGAAACTTTACAGTAATATAGCTTATATATCAGAATAACACAGACTAATACATATAAATAAAATTGGAGTGTCTGTATGAAATAACCGTTTTTTACTACATACATATGAATATAAATACACCAAAATAACATTTTTTACAATTTATGTCTGTCTGTCTGTTTGTTCCGTCTAATCTCTGAAATGGCTGGATTGATTTAGACGGAATTTTTATTGGCAGGTAGCTGATGTAATAAGAAGGAACTTAGACCATTTATATTTTAGAGAAAAAAAGTTAAATTCCACGCGGGCAAAATCGCGGGTATAGCTAGTAGACTATAAATTTTATGCGAGTGAAACCGCGACCACAGATAGTAAACCATAGTACAATATATTTTTTAATATATTATATGATAATGGAATAGTTCACCCGCCTGCGCTAACGGTTTACGCTGGCGGGGCACCAGTGGAGGATGATAAGATGAAAACAATAATTGCTTTAGCAATATCATATGCTGGTGGTCACTCTATTCTCCCAAATTTGAATTTAAAAATGAATCTGTATTATTGTAAACATGTACAACATTTATTTGAAAAGATTACGAGCTGAGTTTCTCGTCAGTTCTTCTCATCTCGAAATCATTTCTTACTGACCGTAGATTTGACATATCGTAAGAGTCTGTAATAGACCTACATGAATAAAGATATTTTGAATTTATAAATAAAGACAGGTTAGTTAACCTATCTTGGCAAATGACAATTTATCACGATGGTTTCCAGGATGAACCGCGTGGAGGTCAACCTGACATGGTACATTGCAAGTGGTCATCAGTCCACATTACTAACAATTCCCACCTACATTGCAATATAAGAGGTTGCGTTAAGATTCTCTACTCTACTTTCTTTGGTTGCATTGTATAACTATTGCGACCCTACAATTAATGCAATAGTATTGTTAAAAATTCAAAGCGCATCCATTGTAGTTATAACTGAGTTTTGCGACACGTTACGTTAGTTAACTAACAATTATGGCCTACGGCTTTTACCACCGCACCGCTCTCCATCGACTGGGAATTCATCACACGCTGGAACCTAAGTGGTCTCGGACAGTGGGGTTTCAGAGGAGCTTCCTCCCGCGTACACTTACATTGTGGAATGAACTACCTGCCGAGGTTGTCTCACGAGACTACAGCATTGTTTATAGTCTAAATAAATGTCAAACATAACCATTGCAAATTCATTTATTTGCCATCGACAAGGAATTCTTCACACCCTAGAACCATGGTCTCGGACTGTGCGGTTTCAGAGGAGCTTCCTCCCGCGACACTTACATTATGGATTGAATTTTTTTTAATGGCTAATAGTGGAATGGGGCACCCGCCTGTGCTAACGGTTTACGTGGGCAGGGCACTAGTGGAGGATGATAAGATGAGCATAAGCTCAGGTCAGTTAGCACATCGTGGCAAATTCACCAGGAATTTGACATAGTAGTTTCCACGGGAAACCGCGTGAGGTCAACCTAGCATGGTACATTGCTCATTCATAATTTAAGAGCGTCGCTCTTGTCGATGATGGTCTTATCACTTGTGTGTTCTGAGGAATTGTTCGGATAAATTCCTCAGAACACTCCCCGTGATATATGCGGTAGAAAATGCACAGAGATGCAATATCTCGCCGCATAGCCAATGGGTCGAGTCTATAAAATTCTCTATTTTTTTCCGCTATATAAAAGAAAACAGTAAATAAATTTCCTAGCGCTGATTATCGAATTCTTGATGTATGATAGCGTAGCGGCTTTTGTATCGATTGCCGCATGCATACTCATGTATATAAATTTAAGTAGCTATGCCGTGGTCGAGTGGAATGAGTAGTCATGCTCACTAAAATGTCCAGACATGTGGCGGCGTGGTGGGCCGCGTCATTGGACTCCCTAAAATATGGTCGAGCGCAGTGATGGCTGGCTCATCCGTCATGGTTGTGAACGAGTGCTGCTTTTAGGGACTGGTCTGCTCTTATCACTACGACTAATTTAATCTTATTGTATATCTATATTTGAGCCTAAATAAATTAGTGCTGGTTGATAGTTTGTATTCACACGTTTCGACTTGTGAAGATAAACTTACAAGGATTGTTTAAAAGAGCAACACACAAGTTTCATGCTTATTCTTCATGTGATGAGATAACGTTTCGAATAAGCGGTAGATTAAAAAAAATTGTTGACTATTCAAAAGTGTTTAAATTAAGTTTATTTGAATAAATGATTTTGATGATATAGATAAATCCTGAACGTCCATCATTATTGTAAATGCACGCGCATGCCCAGCATCGCGTCGTGACAAATAGTCCGTTCAAGATTTATAACTTTCACCGCTAGGAGTGCCTCAATTATAAAATAGCTATCTCAAACGCAACATAGTCTCACGATACCCAACTGGGTCCACGTAATCCTGTATTATTACATTAGTTTTATTTACCAACTGTTAAATACACAATATATTGGGTACTACTAACGACCCGCCCCGGCTTCGCCTGGGTGTACATGTATTATATATATAAACCTTCCTCTTGAATCACTCTATCTATTAAATAAACCGCTTTAAAATCCGTTGCGTAGTTTTAAAGATTTAAACATATGTAGGGACAGACAGCGACAGTGACTTTTATACTATGTAATGATGTGTCATATGCCTGCATTAACAGTATGTTTGTTGGTTGTTACAGGGGTCGGACCCACGGGTGGCCACGTGTCGGGGGCGGCTCCAGACCCGCCGCTGTCAGCTCAACCAGGAGATCAACAAGGAGCTGCGGCTGCGTGCTGGAGCTGAGAACCTGTTTAAGGTAAACATTAAATACTAGCTGCCCGCGACTTCGTCCACGTGGAATTTAACTTTATTTTTAAAAACATTTATTGATTTGAACATATGTTTGCATACATACATACATACGTAGAACAATTACAAAAAAACCTCTATAATCTAAATATATATAACTCAAAGGTGACTAACATAGTGATCTATCAACGCACAGCCCAAACCACTGGACGGATCGGGATGAAATTTGGCATGCAGGTAGATGTTATGACGTAGGCATCCGCTAACAAAGGATTTTGATTAATTCTACCCCCAAGGGGATAAAATAGGGGATGAAACTTTGTCAATTTTAAACCGATCGGGCTGAGACTTTGCATGCTTAAAGCTACTATGACGTACGCTGCTATGACTAAATAAAGCAAATAATTACTTATATTTTTTTTTTACCCAGATTTTTTTCAACCTATTCGGCCGAATAGTAGTTATCCGGTATTTGGCCGGATAGTATTAAGGCCGCCGTATAGGCCGGATACCGGATAGTTACCGGATATCCGTTTCATCTCTAGTTTCTACGTAATATTAACTACAATATTAAAGGCACTACACCCGCATCTCATCATTGTGTACTGACCACAACAATTTGCGGTTATGTACGTACAAGTTCATCTGCAGAAATATACCATATTGCATCTCCTGCGGTGTCTATATTCAAAGCTAACTGTCCGCCCGGTTTCGGGTGTAATAAAATACAATAGTATCAAATAGAATAGCAATAGAAATAATCTTTATTCAAAATAACTTTATATGATACTAGCTTTTGCCCGCGGCTTCGCTCGCGTTAATTTATGCCCTTAGGGGTGGAATTTATCAAAATCCTTTCTTAGGGGATGCCTACGTCATAGTAGCTTTATACATGCAAAGTCTCAGCCCGATCGGTTTAAAATTGACAAAGTTTCATACAAACTTTCATCCCCTATTTTATCCCCTTAGGGGTAGAATTAATCAAAATCCTTTCATAGCGGATGCCTACGTCATAACATCTACCTGCATTCCAAATTTCAGCCCGATCCGTCCAGTGGTTTAGGCTATCCGTTGATAGATCACTATGTCAGTCACCTTTGAGTTATATATATTTAGATAGATATGTTTCGAAATTTGTTAGCTTGTCTTGGATGTCCCGCAGGATTTATTCCGGTTTCTTATAAATGTTTTACCATTTAGTTTTCTTTTAAGTTGTTCATTTTCTTAATCGATCGAAGTTCTTGGTAAGAATGGTTTTTATTCAGACATATTAGGACTAAAAATTTAAAGTAGGTAAGTAGATTTAAAGCAATTCGCAGATATCTTGCTATTAATTCCTGGCTGAAACCGAATGAATGGTTGCAAGTATCTTGCACATTCTTCTCAAAAAAAAGACTATTCTAAAATAGTTATATCAGGTTTATTTAAAAAGAAGATTACAATTCTAAACTTTATTCTCTTGAACTCTGAATAAGCGCGTTAGAGTAATCAATCTTTTTTATTCTACCACACATTCGGAACGCAGACTCATCAAAAGAAGAATGTGCAAGAAACTTGTGTGTTTCTCTTTTAAATAAATGTTATTCATTATTATATATTTAATATTATATGTGAATAAAAACTTCCTTCCGAACGATCCCCCAATTCAACGAGGATCGAAATTACGACAGTCTACATCGAACTTCGTACTAGCGGAGCCTACAGACAAAAGTCGTATCCGTCAGGCGGGCGTTGTCCAAGATTTTGTGTGAATAAAAATTTCCTTCCGTTCGATCCCCCAATTCAACGAGGATCGAATTTACGACAGTCTAGATCGAACTTCGATCTAGCGCTGCCCTCAGACCTTGTCCTTCATCCGCTTCATAAGCCCTTTCGTTTGGAGTGTCATCTGCACTCGCCCCCTATCGTCCGGTGAAGCTGTAAAGGCCAGCTGCAGCCGACAGTATTAGAGTAGTCCGAAAAATAGGTAATTTTATGGCATCACGAAAAAGATAAAAATTATAAATGTATTTATGCTCTTAGTCACTGAAGGCTCAGAGGCAAGTGCTACGTCCAATACCTCAAGGTTATAAGTTCAAAAACCGAGGGGTGTCACGGTTCGGCGCGCACGCGTCTTTTCCACCAAAAGAACCAAATGTCAACGCACTGACAGAATGTAGTATTGTTCAGTATTGTATACAATATTCCTTAGTTAAATTGTTCACACATATCAACTTAAAACTATACAGTTACAACGTTTATTTATAGAACATCACGCAACGCAGATAGGGTTGGCAGATCGACTAAACCTAAATCTGCTAGACAGACTATCCATCTAAGTAATGAATTAGTTAAAGAAAGTCATTGTTAAACATAAATTTTAGATAAATACTAGCTGTGCCAGGTAACGTTGTTTTGCCTTAAAATAAAAAAAATTTGGGGTGGACTACCCCTAACCTTTAGGGGGATTAAAAATAGATGTTGGCCGATTCTCAGACCTACTCAATACGCTCACAAAATTTCATGAGAATCGGTCAATCCGTTTCGGAGAAGTATGGGAACGAAAACTGTGACACGAGAATTTTATATATAAGATTTTAACAACATTTATAAATTCTGAATGATAACTGCACAAATAAGTCTTATTTGCCTGTTATTACTTCAAAAAGCACAACAACAATCTAAATAAAAGGAAACTCCTTCTCTTTAAGTCAAACAATAAAAATGATTAGTTGTTTTACAATAAAAATAACGTAAATAACCTAAAAAAGCCGACAAGCCAGACACCGTTTATTTTGGCCGGACACAATTAAAATAGTAATTCAATTGAGTTTCTTGCCAGTTCTTCTCAATTGGATCTATATACTGAACTGGACGGTAGGGAAAAAATTATAATGTAAAAAATTTGACGTTCATAAGCGGCTGAAATGTTCTAAGTGAATAAATGATTTTTTAATGTTAGTCATCTTTTATTTTTCCCGCGCAAACGTAATGCGTCACAGATACACAATATCGCACGGCGCACAGACCCAGAAAGATGATGAGCGTGTCATAGCTGTATAGAGACGTTAGTACTAGTTCAAATTCAAAATATCTTCATTCATGTAGGTCTATTACAGACTCTACCGTCAGTTCGGAGTGATTTCGAGATGAGAAGAACTGACAAGAAACTCAGCTCATATTCTTTTCAAATAAATGTTGTACATGTGTACAATAATACAGATTCATTTAAATTCAAATTTGGGAGAATAGAGTGACCACCAACATATGATATTGTAAAAACTAAAACTCTCAACAGTGTTCGTAACCTGAGCAGACCAGTCCCCACAAGCAGCACCTGTTCACGAGTATGAGTCAGCCATCATTGCACTCAACCATATTAGGGCCCGTCCATTAATCACATGATCTTTTTTAAACATTTTTTTAACCCCTCCTCCCCCTTGGGGGGGTAGTTTTACCTAGTGGTAGATAAAAAACAAATTGTTATGACTATTCAAAAGTGCTTAAATTAAGTTTATTTGAATAAATGATTTTCTATTCTATTCTATTCTAGATTGTAGTAGTGATTTTTGTCAACGGGGGGAGGGGCCGTTTTCAAGCCTCAAGTGATTAATGGATGGCCCCCTAGAGGGAGCACATTGACCCGGCCCACCACGCCGCTACATGTTTGAATTTTATAGCGAGCATGACTGTTTCAAGTTACTCCACTACTAGTATGGATAATGACAAATGATTGATCAATGCATTTATTTCGCAGGCGACAACGAACAGAAAGCTGCGCGAGACCGTCGCGCTGGAGTTGAGCTTTGTCAACTCGAATCTGCAGCTCCTGAAGGAGCAGCTGGCAGAGCTGAACTCCTCGGTGGAACTGTACCAGAATGACAGGTATACCATCTTCACAATATGTCTTTTAAAATGGAGTTATTTATGTTCCAATTTGTCCTCGTCTATCTTTCCCTCAGATTCAAAAATCATTTATTCATGTAGGACATTTGACATGTTCACATTTTTCCCTACGTTAGATCCAATGGAGAAGAACTGGCAAGAAACTCAATTTAATTACTTATATTTTTTTTAAAAGCCAGTTTATTTACAATGTATATTTATATAGGTGTCTATGTCTAACATTAAATGAAAATCCCGTGTATGAACAACTATTGCCATGCACGCTCGTCATTCAAGTAATCGTTTAGTGAGTAATAGGCTTTGCTCAGTAAATATTATTTAACAGATGTTTTGAATTTATTTAAGTGTATTTCCAGTATATCTTTTGGCATCTTATTGTAAGTTTTTATACCTATTCCCATACAAGACCTATTGACTTTTTCTAAGCGATACTTGGAGACAGCAAGTTTGTCTTTAAATCTAGTATTAATATTATATTGTGGTAGATAAAAAACAAATTGTTATGACTATTCAAAGGTGCTTAAATTAAGTTTATTTAAATAAATGATTTTCTATTCTATTCTATTCTGTTCTATCATCTATACATATAAATAAAATTGGAGTGTCTGTTTGTAATATTGAAATAACCGTTTTTACTAAATGCATATGAATATAAATACGGTACATACAACAAAATAACATTTTTTACAATTTTGTCTGTCTGTCTGTGTGTTTGTTCCGTCTAATCTCTGAAATGGCTTGAAGGGACTTTTATTGGTAGGTAGCTGATGTAACAACCAGTAACTTAGGCTACTTTTATTTTAGAAAAATAAATTAAAAACGCGGACGAATTCGCGGGTGCAACTGGTCGAATAATAGAAATACAACCTTAAGGTAATTAAAAAAACACTCAATTCGAGTTGTCGATTGTCGAAGTCGATCAATCGATCCGATATTTCGACACTGTTTATTGATACTTTCACATTCTCGCAACACTTGTTTTACTTAATTACATATACCTTTTGTAGAGCAAGTAAAAGTAGATGGCGCACGTTATGTAACATGGCAACACCGATTTATATGATCAATTTGCGAAATAGCGGACACCTGTTAATTATACATATTTTTTACTATCTGACCCCGGCTTCGTCCGCTTGGAATTTAACTTTATTTTTCTAAAATAACAGTAGTCTAAGTTACTTCTTATTACATCAGCTACCTGCCAATAAAAGTCCCGTCAAAATCGGTCCAGCCATTTCAGAAATTAGCCGGAACAAACAGACAGGCAGACTTAAATTGTAAAAAAATTATGTGTATGTACCAGCGACTTAATAAACAAAAAATAAGCAATAATCAACCCAAATAATTTAAAAGAAAAAAGTTACATCTTTCTAGCTTCAAAAATGACAAATTTCTATCTCATTAATTAATATTATAAACGCGAAAGTTTGTGATTATGGATTGATGTTTGTTACTCTTTCACGCAAAAACTACTGAACGGATTTTGATGAAACTTTACAGTAATATAGCTTATACATCAGAATAACACATGATTACATAGTGTAAAACAAAGTCGCTATCGCTGTCTATCCGTCCCTATGTATGCTTAAATCTTTAAAACTACGCAACGGATTTTGAAGCGGTTAGATAGAGTGATTCAAGAGGAAGGTTTATATATATAATACATGTACACTCGGTCGAAGCCGGGACGAGTACCTAGTAAATAATGAAATATGTCAAATAAGTGTACTTGCAAACGAAATGCGCGGGTCAGATAGTACACAATAGTTATAGCATAACACCGTCCTCAGACGACGTGAAGCGTAACTGGCAATCTTGCAAATGTACATATTTTGTACCGTTACTTTACCCCCGATACTGTATGACAACTGGTTCGTAACGAAATCAACTGCGAAATCGTCATTTCATATACATCGAATAGTTTATCGATATGTACTGATAAACAAACAAACTACATAGTATTAAACTTATTTGAAAAGAATACGAGCTAAGTTTCTTGTCAGTTCTCATCTTGAAATCATTCCGAACTGACGATAGATTTGACATATCATAAGAGTCTGTAATAGACTTACATTTTAGAATCTTATTTGAAATTAATACGAGCTGAGTTTCTTGTCAGTTCTTAGCTTGAAATCATTCCGAACTGACGATAGATTTGACATATCATAAGAGTCTGTAATAGACCTACATATTAACAATCTTATTTGAAAAGATTAAGAGCTGAGTTTCTTTTCAGTTCTTCATATCTCGAAATCACTCTGAACTGTCGATAGATTTGACATATCATAAGAGTCTGTAATAGACTTACATTTTAGAATCTTATTTGAAAAGAGTAAGAGCTGAGTTTCTTGTCAGTTCTTAACTCGAAAGCACTCCGAACTGACGGTAAATAATAGATAATTATATTTATTTATTTTTATTTTAAATTTTAATATCTTTCATATGTATGTTAGTCTGTAAGGTATTTATAATATGGGCCATTAGTAGCCTGAATTAAATAAAGTTTAAAAATATTGCAGAATTGCGCTCATGCGAATAAGTTAAAAATAGGTCACAAATATATGGGCAAAATTTAATTAGTTATTGTAGACCATTCATGTTATTGACGACCTCGGTGGTCTAGCACACCGCTTTACGACTGATGGTCGCGGGTTCGATTCCTCGCACGGCACAAACATTTGTATTCATAAGTATGATTGTTTGTATCGGTCTGGGTTTTATATGTATAATATGTATGCATTTACAAAAAAAAAACTATGTATATGTATCAGTTATCTAGTACCCATAACACAAGCGATAGCTAGCTTAGCTTAGGTCTAGATGGCGCTGTGTGAATTGTCCTGAAATTATTATTATTTTCATAGTAGCACATTTTGAAAAAAAGAAAGCAAGAAAGTCTATGGTACAACCCACGACATCTTTATCTATAAAATCCAAAGACAAAACATGTCGTCGAAACTTTCTTCATTATTGCGTCTTATAATATAATACCAACTGTAACTGAGAAATAGCGATACATTTAATGAATCCGTTCTCATGGCCAATTATAAATTAAGAAAGAGCGTAATGTTATATTTCCGCCATTGTTTCGTTTTCCCGCGGTCCGGCCGCCATGTTAACCATAGAGCGTGGCAGCCATTTATAAACGTGCTGCGAAAAAAATGGAATTGTAGATCTGTGCAAAAACTATATGATTTTTCTTTACTAGACTCAGAGATTTTTTTTTTTGCATTTGGACGTAAAGTTTTTGTATATATTAATACTAGTGCCCTGGCCCTGAAGCTACCCAACCTTTGTAATATTGAAATAACCGTTTTTTACTACATGCATATGAATATAAATACGGTACATACACTAAAATAACATTATTCTACAATTTTTGTCTGACTGTGTGTCGGGTAATCTCTGAAATGGCTGGATTTTGACGGGACTTTTGCAGGTACCTGATGTAATAAAGAGTAACTTAGGCTACTTTTATTTTAGAAAAATAAAGTTAAATTCCACGCGGACGAAGTCGCGGGTACAGCTAGTTATAAATATGTGGAACTTGTTTGCAAAAACTATAACAAATTACCTCCACTTAAGTACGCTGTTATGTCATTATGAACCTTATGTCTAATGGTTATAAAGTTGATTATCATATTTCTTTACTTTTGAAAGAAGATGCCGCCACTATTATGCTGTCATTTAAGACGCGGTCATAGCATATGCTGTGGAAACGGTTTTGTTATTTAGGTTCCGTATCTATAAAAAACAATGATATATATCGAAGTCAGGACTATGGACTCTAGGACTTTTTTTTTTTTACGGATGGTAGTGGAATGGAGACCCCGCCTGCGCTAACGGTTTACGCTGGCGGGGCACCAGTGGAGGATGATAAGATGATCATGAGGTCAGGTCAGTTAGCCCATCTTGACAAATTCACCAAGAATTTATCACGATGGTTTCCAGGGGGAACCGCGTGGAGGTCAACCTGACGTAGTACATTGTTAGCAATAAGATCATCAGTCCACATTACTAACAATCCCCTTCCCCCTTAGGACTTTTTTTTTTATGGATGATAATGGAATGGCTCACACGCCTGCGCTAACGGTTTACGCTGGCGGGACACCAGTGGAGGATGATAAGATGAGCATGAGGTCAGGTCAGTTAGCCCATCGTGACAAATTCACCAAGAATTTATCACGATGGTTTCCAGGGGGAACCGCGTGGAGGTCAACCTGACATGGTACATTGCTAGCAATGGGGTTATCAATCCACATTACTAACAATCCCTTCCCCCCCCCCCCCCCCTTAGGACTTATGTTTTTGAACTATTCTAACGCAGTTGGCCGCAGCTTCACCGAACGATAAGGCCGAGTACAGATCTATGGCGAGGCTAGGGACTAGGCGGGGCAGTACCCCCGGGACCTTCAAGCTCAGGGGGCCTATCTTGTCTGTTTGTCTGTCTGTTTGTTCCGGCTAATCTCTGAAATAACTGCACTGATTTAAACGGGACTTTTTTGGCAGGTAGCTGATGTAATAAGGAGTAACTTTTTTAGAAAAATAAAGTTAAATTCCACGCGGACGAAGTCGCGATCACAGCTAGTAATAAATAATAAATAAATAATGTTACGCAACAAGTAATCAGTCTTATCTAATCCAGTCTTAAACAGACATTTAGTGACCCGGTCTGATCGGGACGCATTCCCAGACCCCTGAAAATCGGGGCGTCCCGCGGAAATCGGGACACCGGCACAACTACTTTTATTTTAGAACAATAAAGTTAAATTCCACGCGGACTAAGTCGCGGGACAGCTAGTGTTACATATGAATGTTTATCCGTTCACAGCCAACAGTGCGTGATGCCGATGATCCCGTTGGGGCTGAAGGAGACGAAGGAAGTGGACTTCAGGGAGCCATTTAAGGACTTCATCCTGGAGCACTACAGCGAGGACGCCGCTACATACGAAGATGCTATCTCCGACTTCATGGACATGAGACAGGTATCATAAAATAAATAACTATATTTTATAAATATTTTAAAAAAAATCACGTGTTTAATAATCATTACATAGTATAAAACAGTCGCTGTCGCTGTTTGTCCCTATGTATACTTAAATCTTTAAAACTACGCAACGGATTTTGAAGCGGTTTTTTAATAGATAGAGTAATTCTAGAGGAAGGTTTATATGTATAATACATGTACACCCAGGCGAAGCCACGGCTTCGCACGGGTGTTATTGTCTGTGTCTATTAAAAAACCATTTCAAAATCCGTTGCGTAGTTTTAAAGATTTAAGTATACATAGGGACGGACAGACAGCGACTTTGTTTTATACTATATAATGATATACGCTAGCTGGGCCTGTGTGAAATTTATAGCTTATGTGTTATTCTGATCTATAAGCTATATTATTGTAAAGTTTAATTAAAAACCATTCAGTAGATTTTGCGTGAAACATAACAAACATCTGTCCATGCTCTATATTCGTCTTTATAATACTACTAAGATTTACTATTTAGACTCTAATGAATTAGTACTAGTTGGTAGTTTGTATTCACACATTTAAACTTAACATTATTTAAAAGAGCAACACGCAACTTTCTCGTTATTGCAAAAGCAATATCATATGCTGGTGGTCACTCTATTCTCACAAATTTGAATTTAAACGAATCTGTATTATTGTAAACATGTACAACATTTATTTGAAAAGAATACGAGCTGAGTTTCTTGTCAGTTGTTCTCATCTCGAAATCATTCCGAACTGACGGTAGATTTGACATATCATAAAAGTCTGTAATAGACCTACATGAATGAAGATATTTTTAATTAGAATTTGTAGGTCGCAATGCTACAGGTCCAAGCACCTGACAATAGCTCAACCCAATAAAAAATATACATGTTGAAATTCCAGGCGATGCGCACACCAGTACGGTCGACGGCGGGCGTGGCCCTCCTCTTCAAATACTACAACCAGCTGTACTTCATTGAGAGGCGGTTCTTCCCACCAGACAGATCTCTCGGGGTCTACTTCGAGTGGTTTGATTCTCTAACTGGTAAGAACTTCTTTTTAATTCAGCATAGGCATTTTTTTTTATACCACGATGGTGGCAATCAAGCATACGGCCCATCTGATGGTAAATGGTTACCGTAGCCTATGAACGCCTGAAACACCAGGGGTATCACTTGCGCGTTGCCGACCCTTAAGAAGCCTTGATATACCCTTCTTGAAAAACCAAACATACAAACTAGAGGCTCGACTGATGGTGATTACCCATGAGCACCCGCAACGCCAGGGGAATTGCAAGTACGTTGTCGGCCTTTTAAGAAGGAATAAGCTCTTTTCTTGAAGGTTTCAATATCGTATCGCTTCGGAAATACCATTGCTGGAAGGTGATTCCACAATGTGGTTGTGCGTGGCAAAAAGTTTCTAGAAAACCGCACTGTGGAGGACCGCCATTCGTCCAGGTGATCAGGATGGTATCTTAGTTTTCGGCGGGTAATGCCATGGTGAAGTAGATGGAGATATTGAGTGGATTACAGATATAGTAGTAAATATAATTTACTTTCGTTCCGATCGCAGTTGCACGTTACATACAAACTGTTACTGACCAACAATACTTATTATAAATGTGATGGATTATACTTTTTCTTCATCAATGTGCCTAATAGAAATTCACCAGCTGGTATTAGTCCCAAAAGTTACTCAGAACACTTTTCGTAATTACATCGTGCTCGTAACCACAAGACTGTTTGTGTAAAGAAATATATTCTAAGTTTTTTTTACTACGATGGTGGCAAACAAGCATATGGCACATCTGATTGTAAAGGGTTCGTCGTAGCCTCTGAACGCCTGAGCCCCTAAGAAACCCTAATAGAAGGTATATTCTCGAAAAACCCCTATGCTGTAGTCTCTTGAGAAAACCTCGGCAGGTAGTTCATTCAACAATGTAAGTGTACGCGGGAGGAAGCTCCTCTGAAACCGCACTGTCCGAGACCACTTAGGTTCCAGAGTGTGATGAATTCCCTGTCGATGGCGAGCGGTGCGATGGTAAAATGTAGCCGTAGACATCATATTGTAACTACTAGACCATGTCGTGTATCACGTTGATTCGCCTCTCCATTAACATGTCTGAAACAATAATTTCCAGGAGTCCCTTCCTGCCAAAGAACTGTGGCTTTCGAGAAAGCCTGCGTCCTGTTCAACATGGCCGGCATATATACACAAATTGGTGCTAAACAGGTAAATATTCGTTTAATTATTACTTTTTACAGGTAAGAAAAAGTAAACAAACTTTAAATAAAGTTTGGAAGAAAAAAATCTTACACTATTTGAAAAATATAACTCTTTTTTCGGACTACTCTAATGCTGTCGTGTGACACCCGTATTGCCACTCATGCGTTGTCATCCAATTCGAACTGGGATCGGAATTACGACAGCCTGAGTCGAGGTTCGAAACCCTAGCAGTGCCTTCAGACTAAAGTCGTATCCGTCAGGCGGGAGTTGTCCTTCAGCCGCTCCATAAGTCCTTCCTTTGGTTTGGAGTGCCATCTGCACTCGCCCCCTATCGTCCGGAGAAGCTGTAAAGGCCAGCTGCGGCCAGCATTAGAGTAGTCCGAAAAAAAACATTTCAGAGGACTAAGATGTCATGCCTCTACTCCTGTAATTTTACTACTTAATCTGCACCCTACAACCGAAATAGGATTTCACAGCTTGGCGGCTGAAATAGGTGAGAATGAGGTACCCAGGCATTTGAAATTTTACAGTTTATCTCTGATAAAATTTTTAGTCAATCAAAATCGATTCAATCACTTCTCCCATACTATTAGTCGTTCCCCTGTCTTTAGAGAAATGTTATTTATTTGCATTGTCCATGGTCGAAGTGATATGGACTGAGATTGTGTATGTGTTGTATGTATGTGTATGAGTTGCATGGGTGTCGTAGGAGCGCAGCACGTGCGCGGGCCTGGACGGCGCTGTGGACGCGTTGCTGCGTGCGGCCGGCACGCTGCGGTACATTCACGAGAACTTCACCAACGCGCCCTCCGTGGACCTGGCGGCAGACACGCTGCTCGTGCTCGGCGCGCTCATGACGGTACTCTACACCTGTACATTTTCCCTCGAGGGTTCTCTCCGAGTTCACTCTCGATTCGTCTCACCATTTTTAAAATTTTTGAATTTTTAACAATATTTCAATTGAAAGATACTTTTTATACATAATACAGTGGACCCCCGGTAGTCCGACAATCATTTTGCAGGGCAGTGTCGGACCATCTTATTTGTCGGATTATAGAGCTGCTTAAGGGTCCCCTGCTTATAGTCCGGAATTTTTTACAAAAGAGTATCTTGTAATCCGACAAATTACAGATCCAGTGATAAGATTCTATGTTATATATGTTTGTATGTATATGCACTCTGAAGTATATTGTCAAAGTAATATTCAATAACAAATAATAGACAATGTCGGATTACAAGGGGGGCCGGATTAGACAGGGGCCGGATTACCGCGGGTCCACTGTATGTCGTTTGAGGAACAAAGGTAAATATAAAACTAAATTTCATTTCACACATGTCACTACAGCGTGTGATTTTTCAAGAATATTATGTGTTCTTAAGGGTCGGCAGCTTGTACGTGACAACCCTGGTGTTTAAGGCGTCCAAATTTGCCACCTACGTAATATAAAAATATAAGGTTTTCTCTCGAAACTTTCTCGAGTCTAGAAAGTCAGAAAAATCGGGACAAGAAAAATCACTGAAGAACTTAACAAATCGAGAGTTCTCGAAACTCGAGAAATAAAATATGCTAACAAATCTAAAACCCTACCTTCAACTGAAACACAAAGCAAGTTCCTATGCAAGTGGCAGTGCTTGCTGCAATGATGTAACTCCTGGTGTATGCAGGTCCTGACGTGCGTTCCAGACGCTTGTTTGCGACTTGGGTAGTATAAAAGGGATTTCTGTCAAAATTTCTCGCCTTGAGAAAGTCTGAGAAATCGAGGAAAAGTCGAGACGAAAAAATCACTGTGAAACTCGAGAAATCGACAAATGAGTATCGGGAATCCTCGAAACTATAAAAAAAGTAATGCCGATAACCTGTAATACAGCTTCTCAAAGCAAGTTGCTCGGTGCAAGTGGCAGTACTGATGTAATTCTTGGTGTAAGCAAACCCTAATCTGAGTGCTGCAATGATGTAACTGCTGGTGTGTAGGCAGACCCTGATGAACAGAATCGGATGATGAATTTTGGTCTCGATTGGGAAAACCGTTTTGGAGGAGTATCGTCACAAAGAGTGCAAATCTGATCTCTAATATTGCTCGCTGGTGTTGTACAAATTACTAGTTAGCATTTTTCTAAAAAATCAAAACATTAAAACGATTAGAAGGAGTAAAGATGTAGAAAGATAATACATTTATTTGGTACATACAGGGGCGGATCGTGAATTTATGGGGCCTTGGCCTAATCTACTTAGGGGCTCACCTAATTATATTACTCAACTAACAAAAACAAGCGACTAGAAATTTCCCGTTCCTTTCTATAGATGCGCACTTGCATGGGTTGATCAATCTCAGGGTTGCCGACCTTATGATAGGTTTTTTAACTTAGAAAGTTAAAAAACCTATCATAAGGTTGGCAAAAATATATAATTCAGTGGGGACTGGGGGTCCGTTGTATCCTCGGGCCCCAAAAAGCCCTTAGGTAAATCCGGCCCTGTTGAAGTATCGGATGTGTGTGCAGGCGCAGGCCCGGGAGTGCTTGTTCGAGAAGCTGCAGCTGCAGGCGCGCGAGGCGTCCCCCGCCGAGCTGCGGCGCGACCTCGACATGTGCCTCGACCTCGCGCAGGAGAGCGCGCAGCTCGCGCACACCTACCGACAGCTCTACGACAAGGTGCGTGGTCGTGCTGATAGTGATGATGATGATAGTGATGATGACGGTGGAGATGATGATGATAAGTGTGGTATACGCCACGAACAGGGTACGTTCAGAAATTTATTACGATTTTTTGAAGTTTAGTAACTTTGTTATTGACATATTTAATTTTGAGGTTTGAATTATTAAAGTTTGAGGTTCGAAACGTTGTTCGCGGGGTCAGCTAGTATAGTATATATATATGACTAGCTGTACTCTCGACTTCGTCCGCGTGGAATTTAACAAAAAAGAGAATACAGATGTTTTCTAAAATAAAGGTAGCCTAAGTTACTCCTTATTACATTAAATACCTGCCATTAAAAGTCCCGTCTAAATCGGTCCAGCCATTTCAGGGATTAGCTGAAACAAACAGACTGACAGACAGAGAAAAATTGTAAAAATTGTTATTTTGGTGTATGTACCGTATTTATATTCATATGCATGTAGTAAAAAACGGTTATTCTAATATTACAATTTTATTTATATGTATAGATGATATATAAAAAATTAATAATAATTTTTATTTATATCTCCTCACAAAAATTGGTTGGCAACAGATATATTTCGTTTGTTTATAATACTTTATTGTACAATCATATTATAAATAAAAGAACACACTTGACTTGAATAAAATGCGTACAATTCTATTCTATTCTATTCTATTCTTCCAGTCAACTTCTATTTAGTATTAATAAACATTATTTGATGTTCAGATGCAGTCAGAGGGTGTGTTCAACTATGTGCCATACTCGTGGGTTTCCTTGGTCCACGTGAAGACTGAATTTTATAAAGGTACGCAAAATATAATAGCAAAACTGAAGTGGCAATGGACAGGGCACATAGCTCGTAGGACAGACGATATAAAGTCCTCGAGTGGCGACCGCGGACCGGAAGACGCAGTGGGAAGGCCTCCAGCAAGGTGCACCGACGATCTAGTCGAGATCGCTGGAAGGCGTTCGATGTGAGCAGCGCAGGACCGATCGTCGTGGAGATCTTTGCGGGAGGCCTTTGTTTTGCAGTGGACGTCTTCCAGGCTGAGATGATTATGATGATGATGATGATGATTATGATGATGATGACGCAAAATATACTTAATATTTTTTACTACTTCAGGGATTTATATTATATTGTTTAATTCCCCTAAAATTTGTGTTCGCCGAACAGTCAACAAAGGTTTCCAAGCTGGATATAGCTTGGAAACCTTTTCGAACTCTATTCAACGCCTGATGATGCCTCGTCCAGAGGTGAAACACGACGCAATATGGGTGTAGACTCAAGAACGGTCGGAATTTGATCACCAATAGAGAAGGTCGTAACTGTAGTCAAGTTTCCGCACTGAATATTGGAGGTTATCTCATTATAGGCACTTGGGAATCCGTGGTGAGCTTATTCAGCTGGTATGACAAGTACAAAATGAAGTTACTTTCGTTGTCTGTTCGCTTAGATCTTTGAAACTATACAACGGGTTTTAAGGCAGTTTTTGACAGTAGAAAGAGTGATTCAAGAGGAAGGCGAGTAGTTTTTTATTTTTTCGGACTAGTCCAATGCTATTAGCCGCAGCTGGCCTTTCAGTTTCACCGGACGATAGGTGGCGAGTGCAGATGGCACTCCAAACCAAAGGAAAGACTTATGGAGCGGCTGAAGGACAACTCCCGCCTGACGGATACGACTTTAGTCTGAGGGCAGCTCTAGGGGTTCGACCTCTGCTCAGGCCGTCGTTTCGATACCCGTTTGAATTGGACGGTGGATCGATCAGAGGGCTAGTTCCTTATAAATAAATGGTGAGTGTTGCAGCGCTGGCGCACCAGTACTGCGCGAGTGGGTTGCTACACGCGCCCTCCGGCGGCTCTCGAGAACGACTGCTGGCACTGTACGCGCCCTCGGGGGACAGAACGCCCGAAAATGGTAACTATTTTTTTACACCCAATAATAATACAGATGGCCGTTGGGGCAGTAAAGTCCTCGAGTGGCGACCACGGACCGGAAGACGCAGCGTGGGAAGGCCTCCAGCAAGGTGGACCGACGATCTGGTCAAGATCGCTGGAAGGCATTGGATGCGAGCAGCGCAGGACCGATCGTCGTGGAGATCTTTGGGGGAGGCCTATGTCCAGCAGTGGACGTCTTCCGGGCTGCGATGATGATGATGATGATGAATAACACATATTTTTTTATATTAAAATAATAATAGTAATAAATTTTATTTCATCTCCACAAATTACATTCCATTTTTATTATATAAATGCCAACAATAAAAATCACAAATATAATTTGTGGCAAAGCTAGAGCTCAAACTAAGCTGTACCAGGATGTTAGATACCAGGACTGTCCTTCAGATAAATTTGTAACACATTCAGTTTTAAGTTTAAACGTGGAGTGCACTAAGCATATGTGTGTGCGCGTGTGTTTGTGTGTGTGTGTGTGTGTGTGTGTGTGTGTGTGTGTGTGTGTGTGTGTGTGTGTGTGTGTGTGTGTGTGTGTGTGTGTGTGTGTGTGTGTGTGTGTGTGTGTGTGTGTGTGTGTGTGTGTGTGTGTGTATGTGTGTGTGTGTGAAAATGACAAACAATAAAGTATTGCGATGCCGCTTATGTTGATGTAACTTACACCACTCAAGTGTAATTTTTTAAATTAATTTATTCATAGTTAACAATGAGGACGTACAACAATCCCTATCACTAACAATCCCCTCTCCAAGCTAACGCGTATTTAGAAATAGAAATAATCTTTATTCAAATAAACTTAATATAAGCACTTTTGAACAGTCAAGTTTCTTGATTCTACCTCTTGTATATACGTCTATGTACTTCCACAGGTTCATCAGTAACTCCATTGCTAAAGGACCAGGAGCTGGACTACATGGCATTAGGACGAGCTCACCTCGCTGAAGCGTTAACACTTTACGAAGAAGCGTTAAGACTACAGAGAATGTGCCGGTGAGAATACTAGAAATGTTATTTAAATAATTGAAATAAAGAGGGAACGCTGCCAGTATCTTCGGAACTTTGCCTAAAGAGACCCCTTTTAATACTCTAAAATTAAAGTACTTTCTATGATTACATAGTAAATAGAATAATTATAATAGAACTTGATTGATTATTGAAATAATTTTATACAGATTATTTTAAAAGTACATTCCTTTTCAAGTAATTTGAATAGCAAACAAATTCTAATTCAAAAATCATTTATTCATGTAGGACATTTTAGCCGCTTATGAACGTCATATTTTTTATATTATAATTTTTTCCATACCGTCCATTTCAGCATATAGATCCAATTGAAAAGAACTGGCACAAAACTTAATTTAATTACTTTTATTTTTAAAGTCAGTTTATTTACAATGTATATTTATATAGGTGTCTATATCTAACATTAAATGAAATCCCGAGCATGAACAACTATTGCCATGCTCCTCATTCAATACGTTGTCGCTGGCGGTGTGTGTGTGACGTAGTGTGACCTGTGTGTGTGTGTGCGTGTGCAGCGAGCTGCGCAGCAAGCAGGCGCTGTCGCTGGCGGTGTGTGTGTGACGTAGTGTGACCTGTGTGTGTGTGTGTGTGTGCAGCGAGCTGCGCAGCAAGCAGGCGCTGTCGCTGGCGGTGTGTGTGTGACGTAGTGTGACCTGTGTGTGTGTGTGTGTGTGTGTGCAGCGAGCTGCGCAGCAAGCAGGCGCTGTCGCTGGCGGTGTGTGTGTGACGTAGTGTGACCTGTGTGTGTGTGTGTGTGTGTGCAGCGAGCTGCGCAGCAAGCAGGCGCTGTCGCTGGCGGTGTGTGTGTGACGTAGTGTGACCTGTGTGTGTGTGTGCGTGTGCAGCGAGCTGCGCAGCAAGCAGGCGCTGTCGCTGGCGGTGTGTGTGTGACGTAGTGTGACCTGTGTGTGTGTGTGTGTGTGTGCAGCGAGCTGCGCAGCAAGCAGGCGCTGTCGCTGGCGCTGTGTGTGTGACGTAGTGTGACCTGTGTGTGTGTGTGTGTGCAGCGAGCTGCGCAGCAAGCAGGCGCTGTCGCTGGCGGTGTGTGTGTGACGTAGTGTGACCTGTGTGTGTGTGTGTGTGCAGCGAGCTGCGCAGCAAGCAGGCGCTGTCGCTGGCGGTGTGTGTGTGACGTAGTGTGACCTGTGTGTGTGTGTGTGTGCAGCGAGCTGCGCAGCAAGCAGGCGCTGTCGCTGGCGGTGTGTGTGTGACGTAGTGTGACCTGTGTGTGTGTGTGTGTGTGTGCAGCGAGCTGCGCAGCAAGCAGGCGCTGTCGCTGGCGGTGTGTGTGTGACGTAGTGTGACCTGTGTGTGTGTGTGTGTTCAGCGAGCTGCGCAGCAAGCAGGCGCTGTCGCTGGCGGTGTGTGTGTGACGTAGTGTGACCTGTGTGTGTGTGTGTGTGTGCAGCGAGCTGCGCAGCAAGCAGGCGCTGTCGCTGGCGGTGTGTGTGTGACGTAGTGTGACCTGTGTTTGTGTGTGTGTGTGCAGCGAGCTGCGCAGCAAGCAGGCGCTGTCGCTGGCGGTGTGTGTGTGACGTAGTGTGACCTGTGTGTGTGTGTGTGTGCAGCGAGCTGCGCAGCAAGCAGGCGCTGTCGCTGGCGGTGTGTGTGTGACGTAGTGTGACCTGTGTGTGTGTGTGTGTGCAGCGAGCTGCGCAGCAAGCAGGCGCTGTCGCTGGCGGTGTGTGTGTGACGTAGTGTGACCTGTGTGTGTGTGTGTGTGTGCAGCGAGCTGCGCAGCAAGCAGGCGCTGTCGCTGGCGGTGTGTGTGTGACGTAGTGTTACCTGTGTGTGTGTGTGTGTGTGTGCAGCGAGCTGCGCAGCAAGCAGGCGCTGTCGCTGGCGGTGTGTGTGTGACGTAGTGTGACCTGTGTGTGTGTGTGTGTGTGCAGCGAGCTGCGCAGCAAGCAGGCGCTGTCGCTGGCTGTGTGTGTGTGACGTAGTGTGACCTGTGTGTGTGTGTGTGTGCAGCGAGCTGCGCAGCAAGCAGGCGCTGTCGCTGGCGGTGTGTGTGTGACGTAGTGTGACCAGTGTGTGTGTGTGTGTGCAGCGAGCTGCGCAGCAAGCAGGCGCTGTCGCTGGCGGTGTGTGTGTGACGTAGTGTGACCTGTGTGTGTGTGTGTGTGTGTGCAGCGAGCTGCGCAGCAAGCAGGCGCTGTCGCTGGCGGTGTGTGTGTGACGTAGTGTGACCTGTGTGTGTGTGTGTGTGTGCAGCGAGCTGTGCAGCAAGCAGGCGCTGTCGCTGGCGGTGTGTGTGTGACGTAGTGTGACCTGTGTGTGTGTGTGTGTGCAGCGAGCTGCGCAGCAAGCAGGCGCTGTCGCTGGCGGTGTGTGTGTGACGTAGTGTGACCTGTGTGTGTGTGTGTGTGTGTGCAGCGAGCTGCGCAGCAAGCAGGCGCTGTCGCTGGCGGTGTGTGTGTGACGTAGTGTGACCTGTGTGTGTGTGTGTGTGCAGCGAGCTGCGCAGCAAGCAGGCGCTGTCGCTGGCGGTGTGTGTGTGACGTAGTGTGACCTGTGTGTGTGTGTGTGTGCAGCGAGCTGCGCAGCAAGCAGGCGCTGTCGCTGGCGGTGTGTGTGTGACGTAGTGTGACCTGTGTGTGTGTGTGTGTGCAGCGAGCTGCGCAGCAAGCAGGCGCTGTCGCTGGCGGTGTGTGTGTGACGTAGTGTGACCTGTGTGTGTGTGTGTGTGTGCAGCGAGCTGCGCAGCAAGCAGGCGCTGTCGCTGGCGGTGTGTGTGTGACGTAGTGTGACCTGTGTGTGTGTGTGTGCAGCGAGCTGCGCAGCAAGCAGGCGCTGTCCCTGCGGTGTGTGTGTGACGT
The DNA here is from genome assembly GCF_030625045.1 of Achroia grisella. Taxonomy (NCBI): domain Eukaryota; kingdom Metazoa; phylum Arthropoda; class Insecta; order Lepidoptera; family Pyralidae; genus Achroia; species Achroia grisella. The sequence goes on along the minus strand of NW_026712984.1, from coordinate 8,502,000 downwards.
AGTGTGACCTGTGTGTGTGTGTGTGTGCAGCGAGCTGCGCAGCAAGCAGGCGCTATCGCTGGCGGTGTGTGTGTGACGTAGTGTGACCTGTGTGTGTGTGTGTGTGTGTGCAGCGAGCTGCGCAGCAAGCAGGCGCTGTCCCTGCGGTGTGTGTGTGACGTAGTGTGACCTGTGTGTGTGTGTGTGTGTGTGCAGCGAGCTGCGCAGCAAGCAGGCGCTGTCGCTGGCGGTGTGTGTGTGACGTAGTGTGACCTGTGTGTGTGTGTGTGTGTGCAGCGAGCTGCGCAGCAAGCAGGCGCTGTCGCTGGCGGTGTGTGTGTGACGTAGTGTGACCTGTGTGTGTGTGTGTGTGTGTGTGCAGCGAGCTGCGCAGCAAGCAGGCGCTGTCGCTGGCGGTGTGTGTGTGACGTAGTGTGACCTGTGTGTGTGTGTGTGCAGCGAGCTGCGCAGCAAGCAGGCGCTGTCCCTGCGGTGTGTGTGTGACGTAGTGTGACCTGTGTGTGTGTGTGTGTGTGTGTGCAGCGAGCTGCGCAGCAAGCAGGCGCTGTCGCTGGCGGTGTGTGTGTGACGTAGTGTGACCTGTGTGTGTGTGTGTGTGTGTGTGCAGCGAGCTGCGCAGCAAGCAGGCGCTGTCCCTGCGGTGTGTGTGTGACGTAGTGTGACCTGTGTGTGTGTGTGTGTGTGTGTGCAGCGAGCTGCGCAGCAAGCAGGCGCTGTCCCTGCGGTGTGTGTGTGACGTAGTGTGACCTGTGTGTGTGTGTGTGTGTGTGTGTGTGCAGCGAGCTGCGCAGCAAGCAGGCGCTGTCGCTGGCGGTGTGTGTGTGACGTAGTGTGACCTGTGTGTGTGTGTGTGTGTGTGTGCAGCGAGCTGCGCAGCAAGCAGGCGCTGTCCCTGCGGTGTGTGTGTGACGTAGTGTGACCTGTGTGTGTGTGTGTGTGTGTGTGTGCAGCGAGCTGCGCAGCAAGCAGGCGCTGTCGCTGGCGGTGTGTGTGTGACGTAGTGTGACCTGTGTGTGTGTGTGTGTGTGTGTGCAGCGAGCTGCGCAGCAAGCAGGCGCTGTCGCTGGCGGTGCGCGCGCAGCTGGAGCGCGCGGCCCGCGAGCGCCCGTCCGGTCGCCCGCTGGACCCGCGCGGGCCGCACGACCCGGACGACTTCGCGGACCTGCTCGACGCGCCGCACATACACCGTGAGTATGCACGCCGACCGAACATATTCATAAATAACTATCACCTGCGACGTCTAATCTAGATCTGTGCTCATGATTTCACTGTTCGGTCCACCACTTCGTCGATAGTTGTCAGTTGGCTCTTACTACTCCACCGGGGATCGAGCATTAACAATCTCTTACATGAATCTCTTACAATCTCTTACTATGGGATCATTCATAAATTACGTCTCACGTTAAAAGGGGGCAAGGTGTGTGACAAAAAGGTGACAAGGCCACATTTAAATTTTAGTATAAGACCTTGTCACTTTGTCACATCTTGTAGCACGAAATGTGACAAGGTCACATTTAAATTTAAGTTTTAAACCTTACATCTTCTGTGACAAAATGTGACAAGGTCACATTTCAATTTGAATTTAAGACCTTATCACATCTTGCATGATAAAATGTGACAGAATCACATTTAAATTTTAGTTTTAAACTTTGTCACACTTTGTCACATCTTGTGTGACAAAGTCACATTTCTTAGTAAATTACGTCATAGTAAATTAGTGCTAGTTGATAGTTTGTATTCACACATTTCAACTTAATAATGTAAAGTTCCAACAAAAATATTTAAAAGAAAAACACGCAAGTTTCTTGCTCATTCTTCTTGTGACGAGACAGCTTTCCAAATGAGCTGTAGATTAAAAAAATAAGTCTATTCAAAAGTGCATAAATGTATTTTTATTTGAATAAACCATTTTCTATTCTATTCTTTCCTAATCCCACAGCATCATCGAAATTCCAACTGTCCCTAACACCACCGGATTTCGCCCAGCACCGAGTCGAGGATCTGTTCAAATCTCTCGGCCCGATCGCCATATTCTCAGCTAAGCGGCACTGGAGTGCGCCCCGACTCGTCCAACTCCAAAAGAACGGCGACAAACGGCTAAACGGCAGACCAGAAAAACGGAACGGCAGACTGGACGAGCAGGAACACAGAAACGGGAAGAGAACAGAGAAGCGCGACAGATCCGAAGATAACAGCACTTATTACAATCAAGTGATAAGAAGCGATGAGAAGTACACAGAAGAATATGAGAAGAAGAAACTGCATAGAGTGACAAAACAAAATGGCGTCTATATAAACAGTTATAATAATAATAATAACTACGATTATCACCCGAAAGTTTTGGATTATGATAAAGATTATAATTGTAGGAATAAACCGGGTGTTGAGAATGGGGTTTGTAAACACGAGGTCAATGGGAAGGTGAACGGGAGGGAAAGGAAGAAAGGAGAGCTGAGGAGAGTGGCCAGTGAATACAACGTGTCCAATGGAAAGTCGGATGGTGATGGGTTTGGATTCTCCGTGAGAGGAGACGCGCCTGTCATCATCGCTGCGGTGGAACCCAATTCATTGGCTGATGTAAGTGAAAATTTAACATTTATAAATGCAACCTCGGTGATCTAGTAGTATGCAGCCCCCGCTCTACTTTCGATGGTCGCAAGTTCGGTTCCTTGCACAACATTTATATTAATGTTTGTATCGGTCTGGCTGTTTTCTATTTATTGCGTAGTACTCATAACACAGGCTCTGCTAAGCTTGGGACTATATGGCCACCGCCGTCTTAAACTAGGCTGGGGCCGTTGGGCACACAAGAATTCGGGGCCCTTATGGAAAGTAAAAAAGAAAAAAAATAGGAATAGGCGAAGTAATCGGTATAATGGCGTAGTATATGCCTTGTGATAACCTTCTGATAACATTACTGAATTGTGAAAAAAGTGTAGTGTGCCCGACAAAAATCTTTTGAGAATATTCCCATTGCGTCTTCCAGTCCGCGGTCGCCACTCGAGGACTTTACTGCCCCAACGGCCATCTGTCCTACGAGCTATATGCCTGCCCATTGCCACTTCAATGTCGCAATTCTTCGGGCTATGTCGGTCACTCTGGTTCTTCTGCGGATCTCCTCATTTCTGAATCACTATTTAAAAATACCAAATTTATTTTACAGATTGGCGGTATGCGAGAAGGCGACTTCATAATATCGATAGGTGATAAAGACGTCAAATGGAGTTCTCATGATGAGGTGGTGAGGCTCATACAGCAGACTGGAGACACCCTCACCATGCGGCTAGCATCACCCATGGACAAAAGCTGCCTCAAGGTAAACCATAGACAATTCAAACATACTGATAAATCTAAAAAACTTACCAAAGATTGTTGAAAGTCACTGAGTAAAAACATTTTGTTTTGTGGATGATAATGATATGGTGCACCATCATACGCTAACGGAGCACCAGTGGAGGATGATAAGATGACTGAGGTCAGATCAGTTAGCAATAAAGTGTTATAAAACAATAAATAAATAAGCTCAATTTATGACAGGCCTCCCCAGAAACTACCCGGCAGTCGAACTCCAACCAGGGCTCCGTATCGGCCGCGTCCACAGCGTCCAGCGGATCCACGGCCGTGACTGCTCGTTCATCCGCACGACGGGCGCCATCTTGGAATCCCTTCCGAAGACACACGACCAGAGACACGAGCTCCCACCGAGGCTCTCACACTAACGTAATATTCAGATAACCGCCATCTATTGGCTGCGTTCGGTAATGTACAGCGCCATCTATCGGCTGCCCCGCGAAATGTCGGGAAACAAGTTATTGAATAGACTGATATATCGTCACCAATGTTTAATAGCTCTTTATGTAGTTAGAATTCTTTGGAGTATACCAAAATATAAGCAAGTTATAGAGAACACGTTCAGATAAACACCATCTATCATTCGGTAATGAACAGCGCCATCTATCGGCTGCCCCTCGAACAGTCGTTGAATAAATTGATATATTTTCACCAACGTTTAATAACTCTTTATATGGTTAAGATTTTTTGGAGTACACTAAAATATAAGCAAGTTATAGAGAACAAATTCAGATAAACGCCATCTATCATTCGAAGCTAACAGATCATATATACTCTCTAATGGATTCTCTATAACATCAAAAAAAACTTGTCAATTAAAAAAAAACATTTTTTTTACTAAAAAAAAACTTTCAACTTATATACATGATAATTAAAAATAATGTTTTACGTAAACTAGATTTATTTTCTGTCTCATTGTTGGTGTGAGCTAAAAATCTTTCTCAACTTACCAAAAATCTTTATTTTAATAAAAAAAAACTTTCTCAACTCTATATTAAATAATTGCAAAGTGTAATAAGTTAATAATTACCTATTATATTTTTCTCTAACATGAATTTTGGTATTATGACTCAAAAATATATATATATTTTAACATCTTTTTAATCCCACATATATGAAGCTTTGTTGTAAATGTTGTTAAACAATAACCCAATTAAAATTTGATCATGAACTTGAACAACAAAATGGAGGACAAAATATTTTGAACTGTTCTTACTAAAGTCTGCGGAAATGAGTTTGCATGACGTTTGAATATGTCAATTTACCACATTATGGGGAAAATTGTTCAGTTTCATTAATGTAACTGGCTTTTGGGGAACCTTTTATAACCGTATTAATTCTTTTCAAGTAAACTGTCGCATCTTTATAGCAAATAAAAGACGTGTACAGTTATTTTAGTGTTGATTTAAAGTCGTGGAAGCATTAATCGACAGTCGATAAAGACAGGTGTAAACATATCAATCATATAGGTAGTTAATACATTCATTTTATTGTATATAATATAAACTTATATATGTATATCAGTTTGGTCTTGGTATCAGAAAATATTTTTAAAAAAATGTGTATAATATTATAGCGGGAAAACCAAACTGTCATTTACGTAAGTATATATTCGCGCGCTCAATAACAAACTGCATTAAATCTAAAAATAAAATAATGAAAACTCGACTTTAATTCATTATGTTTAAAGTTTAAAACTCCTCAATGTCCTGTTTCCACATATTTGTTTTTACTCAGTTACAAACCGCATTAAGTCCTAAAGAAAATTATGGAAACTCAACTTTAAAACATTATTCTTAAAGTTTAAAATTCTTTAATGCCGTGTTTCCACATATTTGTTTTTACTCAATACTCAATTGCATTTCTTAAAAATGTTGGAAAACATATTACGCCGACCCCAAATAAATGGGATAAGGAAGAAGCAGATGATGATGATGTTGGAAAATCGACTTTAAAACGATTTTCTTAAAGTTTAGAATTCTTTAAAGTTGAGTTTGCAGATATTATTTTTTTAGTCGATGCAGTTACTTTTTAAGAGCGCGAGTGAATGTATACAGTATTTTTAGGTTATATATTTATATCTTTAGGTTTGAGAATATAAATATTTGGTTGTGATCGATGTGGAAGTCAATAATTTTATTCTGTTATATAAAATTGATCGCACCCAAATGTTATATATTGTAGCTATAATTTAGGTTGAGTTTGTCACAAGTTGATTTTGTTTTGTATAAAGACTACTTATATGTTATGTTGTAAGAGTGTATATCTGTATAAAATGTAAGTGAAAAGTTATATTAATATTATGTATAAATTGTTATGGATCACAGAAACATCTTTGGAACAATAAAGTTTATTTAAAGGAGTTCATTTATTATTTAACTAGCTGTGCCTGTCGTTACACCTGCGTGAAATTTATAGCCTGTGGGATCAAATCAGGGGCGGATCTACTTAAGGGCTTTTTGGGCTGCAGCCGAGGACCCCCAGGCCCCACTAAAACGATATCATTACATAGTATAAAACAAAGTCGCTGTCGCTGTCTATCCGTCCCTATGTATGCTTAAATCTTTAACTACGCAACAGATTTTGAAGCGGTTTTTTTAATAAATAGAGTGATTCAAGAGGTAGGTCTATATTTATGATATATGTACACCCGAGAGAAGCCGGGGCGAGTAGCTAGTTTAGAATATTCAAAAATATCTAGATTGTTAAAAAACCTATCATAAGGTTGGCAACACTGAGATCAATCAACCGATGCAAGTGCGCGTCTATAGAAAGGAACGGGGAGTTTCTGGTGGCTTGTTTTTGGTCGGTTATTTTTTTAGTTGAGTAATATAATTAGGTAGGTCACTAATCAGATTTAGTGCAGGGCACCACAAATACACGATCCGCCCCTGGCCTGTGTTATTCTGATAAGCTATATTACTGTAAAATTTCATTAAAATCCGCTCAGTAATTTTTGCGTGAAAGAGTAACAAACATCCGTCTGTCCATACATACTCACAAAATATCGCGTTTATAATATTAACTAGCTTTTACCCGCGGCTTCGCTCGCGTTAATTTATCCCCTTAGGGGTGGAATTTATCAAAATCCTTAGGGGATGCCTTCGTCATAGTAGCTTTATGCATGCAAAGTCTCAGCCCGATCGGTTTAAAATTGACAAAGTTTCATACAAAATTTCATCCTCTATTTTATCCCCTTGGAAAGAAGAATTTTGATTAATTCTACCCATTAATCAAAATTCTTTCTTAGCGGATGCCTACGTCATAACATCTACCTGCATGCCAAATTTCAGTCCGATCCGTCCAGTGGTTTGGGCTGTGCGTTGATAGATTATTATGTCAGTCAGTCACCTTTGAGTTATATATATTTAGATTTTTATAATAATGTGGTTACATTATGTACCAAAAATAACATACGTATGTATTTATTTTTGCTGAGAAGGTTAAACATAAAATTTAATACCTTTTACTTCAATTATCTTATTTATTAAATTCACAATATATTTTTAATCATTAACTTACAACTTCTGCTTCAAATTTCGAACTCCAGACTGGATATACGGAGCTGCCGACAAGGACAGAGAGAGGACTAGACAGTGTGAGAGACAAGGACTTTGGATAAATGACCGTTATTTCCATAGATGATATACATACAACTAGAGAGCAGCGTAACTAACACAAATATCTCCGTCTCAACTGTTGCTGATCTACTCTCGCTCTCACTGCGTTCCGTGAATACTGTTTATGTTTTATGGTTGCCTGGTACTTTGAAACAATTTCACACAACTCGAATCTTTAAATGGACTCACAATTTCTGCTTAAATAATTATCAGACCGGATATAATAAATAATATAAAAAATGACGATGGACACGTGATGTCAATGACTCTATACTATAGCTGAGAGAGTTATCTCCGTCTCAACTGTTGCTGATCTACTCTCGCTCTCACTGCGTTCCGTGAATACTGTTTATGTTTTATGGTACCCTAGTACTTTGAAATAAATATTGGTTTTTCTTTGCACAACTCGAATCTTAAAATGGACTTGATTTGACTCACAATTTCTGCTTAAATAATTATCAGAGACGATGGACACGTGATGTCAATATGACTCTATAGTGTAGCTGAGAGAGTTATCTCCGTCTCAACTGTTGCTGATCTCTGCTCAGCACGTTCCGTGAATACTGATCTTTTTTTGTTTCGATTTATGCTTGCCTGGTACTTTGAAATAATTGTTGGGTAATTTGTCATATTTTTTTTAATGCGTTCACTTTGAACGTATCTAAAATAAATAAATCATATCCAGAACGCCCAATGATTTTTTTTACTTCTCAGATATATGACACTTAGTACACTTTATTCAGACTCGATTAAGAATTTTGGAGAGATCATTTAAATAATATGCAAAGAGATATAATCGTAGTTTATTTTTTGAGTGACATTAAAAAGCAATAAGTACCTACATTGTACATGCGTTTTTATATTATGGAATTTAGACACTTGCCAATAAACTATCATAATTTCATATATTAAACTGTACAAACTCCTAGCACATACTTAAAATGGATTTAATCATTGCCTACAAAAGCCAGTCTATATTCATTTCTACTCAAAATGTTGATCATCTGACCGGAAATAATAATATTAAGTCATAAATTCACAATATACAACTCACTGCGTTCCGTGAATACTGTTCTAATTTTATGCTCGCCTGGTACTTTGATATAAATGTTAATTTTCCTTACCATTAAAATCAGGGTACGACGTATCTAAAATATCAGCCAAAAATAATGCAAATGTTTGTACTATGCGAGGAACCAAACTCATCTTCTTATTTTTTGCTTGCCTAGTACTTTGAAAAATCAAATATAATGCCACCCAAAAATAATACACATATTTGTACTATGAGAGGAACCGAACCCGCAAACATCGAAAAGTAAATCGTTAAATTCTAATGTTTATGGGCGCAGCTAGCCTTGAAAGCTTCCTGAACTTTAGGGGGCGAGTAGAAATGGTACTTTAAAGCCCCGGAAGGATAAAGTGTAATCATTTTATTGATAACATAATCTAACGAATATGCGAAAAAAAAATGATAACGACCTCAAATCAATATTGAAATATTTGTGACGAGTGAAAATTGTATGATATGAAATGATCGGAAAATTTCATGTCATTGTCAGTTCGATGACAGAATCATGCTCTCGCTCTTTCACTTGATTCATTCATTTACCAGTTGAATTCTTCCAACTCGAGTTGGCAGAATTCAACTCCACTATTCAACATGGCCGACATTTTAGGTTCCAGCGTGTGGGGATGAACTCCCTGTCATATAGATTCGATTAACGGGAAAATAATAACGACACGGATGTTTTTAAACTTTTATTGTTTCTAATAATTTACAACATGTAAATAAAACTGTTCAAAGAAGTACTACGTACTTTAACAATTACAACGGATAAGTTTTAATGAACGTTCGGTTAACAATGTGTCATAAATAATAATCTCAGGACAATTCACACAGCGCCATCTAGTCCCAAGTTAAGCTAGCTATAGCTTGTGTTATGGGTACTAGACAACTGACACATATACATAGATTTTTTTTCGTGAATACGTACATATTATACATAGAAAACACACCGACCGATCATACTCATGAATACAAATGTTTGTGCCGTGCGAGGAATCGAACCCGCGACCATCGGAAGTAAAGCGGTGTGTTACCGCTAGACCACCGCGGCCGTCATAAGTGTAGATCGGTTCTCATAGCGACTTACTATATTTTTAACACTCTCTTTTAGATATATAGGCTTTCTGCTTGTTATCTCTTTTAGATATTATATTCATATGCATGTAGTAAAAATCGGTTATTTCAATATTACAAACAGACACTCCAATTTTATTTATATGTATAGATGTATATTTATTGGTTTTTACGCGACTACCGTAATTCATGTCAAAGTAATAAACTATTTATAATTTATTAACAATTAATTTAAATATCTTTAATTATGACTATTTTTTTTAAACCCTGTAAGCTGGTTATCCTACATTTTCTAATTAAAGCTCTATTCTATTCTTGTCTATTCTATTCTATTCTGTCACACAGGTAGTCTGTATACAAAATCATTTGCGTGGGCACTTCATTCTCACCTACATACGACCTCCACGCGGTTACCCCTTGTAATCGTGATAAGTTATTAATTTGTCACAATGTGCTAACTGGCATGACTTCATACGATAACATTCTCCAATGGTGCCCCGCCAGCGTAAACAGTGCAGGCGAGTGCAACATTTCGTAATTATTTAAACAAAACACTTCTGTGTTGCCACTTCATAGGACTAGGGTGTCATAGTTCTTATACTGTAACTAGTTCGCTCGCGTTAATTTATCCCTTTAGGGGTGGAATTTATCAAAATCCTTTCTTAGGGGATGCCTACGTCATAGTAGCTTTATGCATGCAAAGTTTCAGCCCCATCGGTTTAATATTGACAAAGTTTCAAACAAACTTTCATCCCCTTGGGGGTAGAAATAATCAAAATCCTTTCTTAGCAGATGCCTACGTCATAACATCTACCTGCATGCCAAATTTCAGCCCGATCCGTCCAGTGGTTTGGGCTGTGCGTTGATAGATCACTACGTCAGTCACCTTTGAGTAATATATATTTAGATTTCATTTTATTATTAAAAAAAACACTTCTGTGTTGCCATTTCATAGGACTAAGACGTCATGGTATCTTAAACTATAAATTCACATTATTATTTAAAAAAATGCTTCTGTGTTGCCAGTAAGATGTCAACCTGTAATTTCACTGTCTAACCTACACTCTACAACCGAAACAGCTTGCAAACCAAGCTGCTTGACGGCTGAAGTAGGTGATACTGAGGTACATACGCAGACGAGTTTCTATACTTTTAGGCTGGATTTCACCAATCGTAGTATAAACACGTTCAACGAAACGGAGTTCAGCGTGAATTCGAAACAAAGAACGTTGATCTCGTCTTACTTTGAATGGAATTCACCAGCGTTATACAGATCGCGTTTACCAAAATGAATTTTAGATTTTCATTCGTTCACAGTGTTACACGATCATAAAATAATATTTGAAGCAATGGGTAATTTAACTAAAATAATTTTAAGAAAAATTTGTAATTCAATCATGTGATAATTAGGATAAGTTTTTTAGTTTTTAATTTAATAACTACTGTTGACTACAAAATACATAACAAGTTTTACCTTTAAACAAGGTAAAACATTCTTTTATTCAGGATTTTTTTTACCATACTGGCAATTTTTTATTCCCGATATTATATTGTCAAAAACTTGATTGATGACTGTTTGACAACTGACAGGTTCTTTAAATACGTTTAAAGAGTTAACCGTAGGGAATCGGGCGTTCAGAATTTATAAACGTGTTTAGCGAAATTTGTAGTGGTGAAATGCAAAATGAAGCTTTGAAGATAGATAGATAGATAGATAATTGATTTATTGCTAACATGATACAAATAATACAATTTACAATAAGACACAAAACAAGAAATAAATAATAACATGGAAGTTGGCAATAGGAGCTGCCTCAGCTGTTGCTGATATAAGCACAACCTTAGTGAGGTACACATACAGCGCTGGTTACACGTTTAATGTTTTAATGGCGTTCAGTTCGATCTAAACGCGATCAGTTTCTTTGGTGAAATCCAGCCTTAGTAAACCTAATATACTGCACAAACAAATATTAACTACCATCCAAATGCCCCTCAATGATCCTCTTAACGTCATCATACACCCCAAAGAACACAAAACCACCGGCCATGAACGCCGTCATACGGGGCGTTACACCCGCGAACAACCCCCTCAGGCCCGACTCCAGATATATAGCAGCTAGTACCGGCCGGATACGCAACTTGCGGGTGAGGGTGTACTCGTCGGCCAACATGATGCGAGTCTTGGCGAGGTCTAGGGGAGTGGTCACTGCCGCTGCGAAAGCACCAGCTATGCTACCACATACCGCACTCTGCACAATTACATCCATAAATTAGTACATAGTAGTTATTTTTAAACTTAAAATTATCATCTGCGTGGAATCCAGTCATAAATAAATTCAAGCAAAGTTCAGTAGCAGCAACAGTCAATAAGTGTACGGATACCGTGAGTGCTGTGTGTCGCGAACTTTCGTTGAACAATCTAGTGACGGTAGATGAAAAACTGTTGTGACCTATCTACATTGACATCGCTGTTGCTCCAGTCAGCTCGTGACCACGGCTAGTGCAACCTAGTCGAAACGTCGAGAGAGGTAAATTCCTTTATTTGCCATAAAATTAGTTCGTATTAAGACCCGGTTAATAATTTCAATACATAATACATAAGATTTGATCCATTAATTAGTACATAGTACATAAGGGTTCATCCATACTTTTGTACATAAGGAACGATTCATAAAACCGATCGATCCCCTGTTTAATTAATCCCCTAATTCATTAATGTATTGTATAAATGAATAAACTCAGCAGACCTGCAACGTGGTGATCTGTCCGTCATTGTGTCGCCTGACGGTGGACTTGAGCATCTCCCACACGGGCAGCTCTATGAAGCTGAAGGGCAGGTCCCTTGCCACTGTCGATAGGAACCCCCGGTACATGCCCCGGCGGAAACCCTCCGCCTTATACGCCTGAAACATTAAAAGTGATAGTAAAAATAGATTGTCCCTGTGGTTTAGTGGTTAGCACAACGGTGTACTTTCGTTGGTCGCGGGTTCGATTTGTCGGATGATGCAAACAATTGTATTGATGAGTGTTAGAAATATAAGGCAAATTTAATTCCCACAAATGTTACTAGATGGCGTTGTCATAAAAGTAAAACGCGCCAACGTTTCGTTTTGTAAAATATCAATTGATATGTTCTCATGTTTTGTATTCAATCGTAGAATGTTCGAGAATGTTGTACGGTTCTATCCACCTAAGTGAACAACTAATAAACCATATATATATAGACACTAGTAAAGTGTTTGGTTTGTACCCTTAGGACCTCAAGATTTTTCATGGTCCTTCGAGCCGGATATTTTGGAAACCAGCGCTACAGGTTATATAGTGCTTTGAAGAACACTGGTTCAACCAGACCGCACACCCCGAGGCAGTGGGTTGCGTAGTTTCAAGGGCGCTTTGCAGCAGCAACATCAGCTACGTCATTGTGGTGACGTCAGCAGTCCACGAGTGGAAAGGGCAGCAACTGCAGAGCAATCGGGAGGTGCGGAGGAGGGAACTGTTAGTTTCACAATCACGGTACTTACAATGGTTCCGAAAGAGCCGTGTTAGCTTTCCACATCAATATACAGTGGACCCGCGGTAATCCGGCCCACCTTGTAATCCGACATTGTCTATTATTTGTTATTGAATATTACTTTGACAATATACTTCAGAGTGCATATACATACATACATATATAAGATAGAATCTTATCACTGGATCTGTAATTTGTCGGATTACAAGATACTCTTTTGTAAAAAATTCCGGACTATAAGCAGGGGACCCTTAAGCAGCACTCTATAATCCGACAAATACGATGGTCCGACACTGCCCTGCAAAACGTTTGTCGGATAACCTCTGTCCACTGTATATGTATATAATATAAAGAAACATCATTGGATCTATAATTTGTCGGATTACAAGGTACTCTTTTGTAAAAAAATTCGGACTATAAGGGGTCTTAGGCAGTACTCTATAATCCGACAAATTCTATAGTCCGACACTGCCCTGCAAAATGATTGTCGGACTACCGGGGGTCCACTGTATTGTATTAATAAAACAATACCCTTTTGATACATTCCTTTCGTATTACTTCCGATTTTCGGCTAAGAGACAAGGACAGAAATGATCGGTTTGTTACTAATCTTCACCTAAGACGCTCTTTACCTCTTAAAATATAAATAATTGTTTTTTTTTTAATTATCCTTAGACCCACTCCGTAACAGAAACAACTTTCTGCGAAATAACTTCTCCGCAGAAGGTGAGAACTGCCAGCCACGACCCCTCGCTCCTAACCATTGTCCGAACTAAATTCGGCAGCGAGAGGTCGGCCCCCACTTCCGCGACAACACTTAAACAACAGGACCAACCTATCTCAACCAATGATGCAAACAATTGTATTAATGAGTATAACTGTTTTTATTCTCTTTTTTATTATTTCTAAATTTGAGCTTTGACCGCAATCTCACCTGATGTTAAACGATGATGCAGTCTAATCTGTTACAAGCTCAAATAGTGCGTATTCACTGTTGAAAGATCCAATGTTGTAAGAGGAAAATGCAGGAAAAGCAATCGCTGGGAGAGTGTTCCACTCCTTAGACGCTCGCATAAGGAATGATATTTTTATTTATTTATTTATTAAAACTTTAATGCACAGATACACAAATAAAGGTACACATGACGAACTTAACACCTAGGACAGGGATGTTAGGAGCTCCGTAACCGTAACCAAAACTATCGGATATCCGATATAAAAATATATTCGTAACCGTAGCCGAATCTGAAATAAAAGTTACTGATAATATCGGATAGGGGCGAAGCGTAATTGAGACACGTTATGTAACCATTTTATTAGCTATTTGTATTTTATTTTTGAAATTCCTTAAAAGATTAATATCCGTAACCGAAATTATCCTAAACTAACGGATAATCCTAAATAATTTCATATCCGTATCCGTATCCGTATCCGATATAATAATCGTTCCTATATCAGAAACCTATCCGTATCCGAAATTTCATATCCATACCATCCCGGCTATCTGTGATAGTCCGACTCTGAGATAGATAGAGACTGATAGATCCTGAGAAAGGACATAGGCTACTTTTTAATGCGAAAAAAGGGTTGTAAGGGGTTGAAAGGGGAGATGAAAGGTTGTATGGAAGTATCGTCATTTTTAAAGCTAGAACGATGAAACTTTTTCGTGTTTGGGTTAGATTATTGCATATTTTATCTCTATTTGGTCAAGGTTACTAAAACACGCGGACGAAGTCGCGGGCACAGCTAGTTTTTATATATCATCATTACATAGTATAAAACAAAGTCGCTGTCTGTCCGTCCCTATAATAATAATAATAATAATCTCAGGACAATTCACACAGCGCTATCTAGTCCCAAGTTAAGCTAGCTAAAGCTTATGTTATGGGTACTAGATGACAGATACAAATACATAGATTTCTTTTTTCCTAAATACATACATATTATACATAGAAAACACCCAGACCGATACAAACAATCATACTCATGTATACAAATGTTTGTGCCGTGCGAGGAATCGAACCCGACCATCGGACGTAAAGCGGTGTGCTAGACCGCTAGACCACCGAGGTCGTCCCTATGTATGCTTAAATCTTTAAAACTACGCAACGGATTTTGAAACGGTTTGTTTAATAGACAGAGTGATTCAAGAGGAAGGTTTATATATATATTACATGTACACCCGTGCGAAGCCGGGGCGAGTAGCTAGTATATTATAAAAATCTATGGTACATACCTCTAGTAGTATAGAGATGCTGCTTCGTGCTTTGTCACCTACATACGTCTGCTTCCGTTGCTTCGCTATTTCTGTAGGCACTCGTATAACACACGCCAGCTGTGACAAACAAACATTGTATATATATATATCAATATACATTTTTTATGGATGATAATGGAATGGTGCACCTGCCTGCGGTAACGGTTTACGCTGGCGGGGCAGTGGAGAATGATAAGATGAGCATGAAGTCTGGTAGCCCATCGTGGTAAATGGCAATTTACCGCGTGGAATTTAACTTTATTATTCTAAAATAAAAGATTTTTTCTAAAATAAAAGTTACTTAAATTACTCCTTATTATATCAGCTACCTGCCAAAAATGTCCCGTCAAAATCGGTCCAGCCCTTTCAGAGATTAGCCGAAACAAACAGACAGATAGACAAAAATTGTAGAAAATGTTATTTTGGAGTATGTACCGTATTTATATTCATATGCAAGTAGTAAAAAACGGTTATTTCAATATTACAAACAGACACTCCAATTTTATTTATATGTATTCATGTATAGATTAAAAAACAGTACAAAATAACTCACCACTTCCCCTACACTGGCCGCCAACATATGCACCAGTGGGGTGTACTGTGTTGGGACGTGGGGTTGCACTAGCTTCTTGGTTGTCTCGTAGGAAACAAAGAAAAGTGCTGTCGTGGGCATCGAACTCGTAGCCACTGTGAGAAGACCTGTTGATATTGTTTCCACATCAATCAAATTCAAATTTCAAATTCAAAAATCATTTATTCATGTAGGACATTTTAGTCGCTCATGAACGTCAAGTTTTTACATTAAAATTTTTTTATCTACCGTCCAGTTCGGTATATAGATCCAATTGAGAACTAGCAAGAAACTCAATTGAATTACTTTTTTTTTAAAGCCACTTTATTTACAATGTATAGGTATTTATATAGGTGTCTATGTCTAACATTAAATGAAAATCCCGTGCATGAACAACTATTGCCATGCACGCTCGTCATTCATCGTTTAGTGAGTAGGCTTTGCTCAGTAAATATGATTTGACAGATGTTTTGAATTTATCTAAGGGTAATTCCAGTATATATAGAATGGTGTGCCCGCCTGCGCTGGCGGGGCACCAGTGGAGGATGATAAGATGAGCATGAGGTCAGTAGGTCTACCACGAAAGTTACTGCCGATTATCGCGTAACGAAACGAAAGACGACCGAAATACTAGTTTAAAGGAACCATGAAGTTTCTTCGGAATAAGATATTTCGGACGGGTACCATAGACTATGATCGTGAACGAATGAAAGATGAGAAGTCTTTTATTATACACTCTTAAATTAGGAAAAAAATAAAGTGGTATACTCCGGATAAAATAAAATGTACAGTCGTTTATATTTAAATGTATTGAAATTATAAACTTCTAAAATTAGTAGTATTTTATGTCATAAGAAAACGTCAAACCTCTATTTACATTTGAATTTTTGTTTTTATTTTTTTATATATAAACTTAAGAATTATCATCACAAGTGTTTTTAAATAATTTTTTATTGCTAAATTTGTTCGTTAAACATCAATGAAAATGAACATCTAATAACTTTGATTTTATTTATTAGTTTCTATTTATGACAAGCGCTAACAAATGTATTTATGCATTTAGATTAGATGAGTAATCCCACTGTGGAACAAGTGCATACACTCCTAACATTCCTAGCAGAGCACCAGGAGTTAGCTCGTGGCCACTGTAGAAATGCAGAAGGGCGAACAAGATCCACCCAATTATGGGTTCGTCTTACAGACGAACTCAATGCATTGGGTGGATGCACTAAAACTGTAAAGCAGTGGCAGAAGGTAAGCACTTTTCTTGATATTTTAGTACGTGATATGCATTTAAAATGTTAAATAATTTTGTTATTAAATAAATTTTTCCAATACTGATACTTTATAAATTTTAGGTATGGGCTGACAAAAAATATCTAACTAAAAAAGCTGCTACTGCTGCTCGAAGGTCTGCCACAGCCACTGGGGTAGGGCCATCATCTGCTGAGCCTTTAAACCCAATACAGTGCAGAATATTGGGTATTATGGGAGAGGGCTTTGGAGAACCTCAGTCGGATGCACATGTTCCTGCATTTCCAGAGGTATGTTGTAAAACCATTACTAAAATAGTGCTAACTGTTATCTCTAGACATATATAACATAATGGATGTCATCAAAATACATGGTGACTTCCATAGTATTCCTCATGCATTACCATTCCTTTTATTTCTGTATATAAGGTACCTAAATAGCCTTTTCCCACCTTTCAAACTGAAATACAGCTATGCAAGAACAGCTGCTTCATAGCAGAAATATGAGTTGAGACAGAGTTGGTACCTTTTTATATATACACAGTTTTTCAATGTTAACTAAGAAGTAAAGATAAGACAGTACTAATAAATAACACTTACTTATACCTTATTATTGATTAAAAAATTTATATCATAATAAATTATTGTTATATGAAAATATTTCTGTAAATATTAAGATTATTAGTAATGGGGGCTTATAGTCCTAATCACTAGTATATTCCTAGACATCAAGTCTGTTATTAGTACCAATCATGCATACCGAAAACAATAATGATAATAATTATTTAAAAAAAAACTTTTTTAGAACTTCAACGGCTACTACACGTCCAGAGCGACGAGGCCGTCGAGCAGACGCCATTGGACCTCGCAGTGTACGCAGGCGTTTGTTCGAAATGGAGGAGCGGCGAATCGCAGCGGAGGATCGACGGGTGGTAGAGTCAGGGCTGATTCGCCAATCACTCCAGGAATTAAATGTATTAAGGGATGGATTGGAGGGTCTACAAATAGAATTAAGACGACTGAATATGAATGAATAATTTTGTTTTTTTTTTTAAATTTGACATGATTAATGTTGATTTGTGTTAGTTTGTTGATTTGTTAAATAATGAGTATAAAAAAAGTTACTTAGCTTTAGATATATCATTGTTGATTTGTTGAATTCTGTTAGTTTGTTGATTTGTTAAATAATGAGTATAAAAAAAGTTACTTAGCTTTAGATATATCATTGTTGATTTGTTGAATTCTGTTAGTTTGTTGATTTGTTAAATAATGAGTATAAAAAAAGTTACTTAGCTTTAGATATATCATTGTTGATTTGTTGAATTACGTTAGTTTGTTGATTTGTTAAATAATGAGTATAAAAAAGTTACTTAGCTTTAGATATATCATTGTTGATTTGTTGAATTATGTTAGTTTGTTGATTTGTTAAATAATGAGTATAAAAATGTTACTTAGCTTTATATAAGTATTAACAAAGACACAAAGTACTAAACTACAGTTTTTTACTGGTCATTAATTTAATGCCCCTTGAACTACACTACTTAGTTTGCATATACTTATACAACATTTTTCTGAATGAATGTTTAATCATTTATAATTAGTGTTATTTTAAAAAATGTTTAATATACAATTTTGATTTTACTTTTATCTATATATATATATACCTACATATATGAGATGATAAAATAAAAATATTTTATTGTAAAAAGTTTTTAATTTTGTAAATAAGTAATGCCTTAACTTCTAATAGAATAGAATAGAAAATCATTTATTCAAATAAACTTATTATATTGCTGTCATCTATGAATTCATCTATCCTATAATAGGCTTTTTTACATAACATTTGTTTAATATCAATTTTAACAGCATTTAGGTAAAATTAGTATATTTTTATTGCATAAGTTTCTACTTGTACAGTCTTTAAGTTTCTTGAAACTATCTAAGTTTTTCCTTGTATACATAATATTTCATAAATGTACTGTGAGGCAACGGTGAGGATATTTGATTCTTTAAAGCCTTGATATAATGACTATCTCGAACCCATACCATAAATAGAACGTATGGCTCTCTTCTAATCTTTATATACCTGAAAGAAAAGAAAACATACTAACTGTGAGACTTGGAATTTGATAAATGCACTTGATAGCTTATAGACTATTCAATATAATATCAGCTAATAATATTTAACATAAAAAATACTGAAATACAATCTATAATCATCTTTTATGACATCCTAATAATGAAAAGGAATGACAAAACATTGTATTCTTGTTTGTTCACCAATTTTATATGTAGTACAACTACAAAGTTAACAATTACGATTTATTTACCCAGCAAATAAGTTGTTTCTCTTTGAAGACTCTCCAAATGATCTTTGATCTCGTTATGCTCCCAAATGAATGCATCATGAGTGGCACCACCATAAGAGGCGTCAATATTCATAATTATTAAATTACTGTCAGCAATCTAAAAAATAGGACAAACATTATAAAGATATTTGCAGATAGTGACAAATATGAATAACTTGAGAATTATTTATACACTATGCAAATTTTACATAAAATACTGTACTTACAACTTGAACATTTAAAGAGTGGTAATGTTTTCTATTGAAAAATCTCTCTTCATTGACTGTTGGCCGGATTATAGCTACATGGGTGCTGTCGATACATCCTATAACACCAGGGATACCATACTGTGTAGCAAAACTGAAAAAGAAATATAAACTACTGATTATTTAAACATCAATTAACTTATGCTGATTCCTGAAATTAACAACAATATCATTTATAAATTTACAGCTACAAATAGTTGACTGAACTAAATTAATAGTATATGTATTATAAATCGACAAAGAGCATAAAATTCTATAAAGTTAAATCTTAATCATATTTAATATACATAAACTTACTTTCTCTTCAATATGTTCCTGTTTTCCCTGGATTGAGGAAATCTTATAAATTTCCTTAGTATTTAGGGCATCTGTTACATCCCTGATGCAGTTTGAGACAGACTGCTGAGCCATAGTGGTGTCTAAATTTTGTCCGACTGCACCCTGGTAGCTACCACTGGCATAAAAATTTAATGCAGTGAGAATCTGAAAAAAAATAGATATGGGAATACTAAATAATAGGTAAATACTAAATTTTTTCATCTACAAAATGTACATAAGTTCTTACTTTGGTTATTGGATCGATTGCTCAACTATTTTTAGGCAGGGGTAATAATCGTACCACATACTGACAAAGATTCTCGAAGACTTCCCGACTGAGTCTGTATTTAGATACAAACTCGAAGTCGGGAATGGATCTTTGGAGGTACCTAGTACGCATTTTTCTTTTAAACCTGCGTCTTTCAATTTCTTCTTCATTGAGGGCTTCTAAAATTCCAGCCAATCTTGGCATAATGAAACTAAATCAAAATAAAGTAATGCTAAGTTGTAGGTTACATTGAACACAATAATATTTAAAAACACTAATTAGTTTAACTTTTATCACATTATTCACTGTAACACATTAACTGAATTATTAATTAATCACTTTTTTATATATTACAGCACTTATATACGTAAAATCCATACTTACGAAAGTAAAAAGTTAACTATTTAGGTTTCGTCTACTTCGCACTTTAAATCACGATAAACGTGCTGTCAAAACGTCATAATCACGTACGAACGGATACTTCATGGTACGATTTGGAACGATCGAAACGATATTCTCCGTTTTCGGGCACGATTTCGGAATGAACGTTTTTCATGGTACGAATCACACGAAATATCGATCCGAAATTTCGGAATTGCACTTCGTGGTAGACCTACAGGTCAGTTAGCACATCGTGACAGATTCACCAGGAAACCATCATGATGGCTTCCAGGGGGAACCGCATCAACCTGACATGTTACAATGGGGACACTAGACCCCTTTACTAATAATCCCCCTCCTGGCAGAAAAGTGCTGTTTTTTTTTGTGAATGATTATGTAATGGTGCACCCGCCTGCGCTAACGGTTTACGCTGGCGGTGCACCAGTGGAGGATGATAAGATGAGCATGAGGTCAGGTCAGTTAGCTCATCATGACAAATTCACCTAGAATTCATCACGATGGTTTCCAGGGGGAACCGCGTGGAGGTCGACCTAACATGGTACATTGCTAGCAATGGAAGTTACTAGTTCCTATTACTAACAATCCCCTTTCCCCCTAAGAAAGTACTGTTGTGGGCATCGAACTTGTAGCCACTGTGAGACCTGTTGAAATTGTCATTATTATACGCCATTCCTTAGTCGTAGACAGAGGTATCAAATGTCGATGTTGTGGTGAACATAACATAACTCATGTATTTCCCAGATTTAACTCTTTATATTTGAATACAACGCGAGACCTTAAAGTTATAAAGCATAAGGTATATTTTTATCTGAAACGTATTTCATTAAATGCAGAAAAAATCTAATAACGCCATCTAGTGCGTAATAGACAACTGCAAAAATAAATTTTAAATTGAAATGAACTGGGGACTGGTCTGTTCGGGTTACGACACTGATTGGACCATTTGCTTTTGCAATAGCACATGCAGGTGGTCACTCTATTCTCCCAATTTTGAATTTAAAAATGAATCTGTATTATCTATAAGCTATATTACTGTAAAGTTTAATTAAAAACCATTCAGTAGATTTTGCGTGAAACATAACAAACATCCGTCCATGCTCTACATTCATCTTCGCGTTTATAATTTTACTAAGATTTACTATTTAGACTCTAATGAATTAGTACTAGTTGGTAGTTTGTATTCACACATTTAAACTTAACATATTTAAAAGAGCAACACGCAGCTTTCTCGTTATTGCAAGAGCAATATCATATGCTGGTGGTCACTCTATTCTCACAAATTTGAATTTAAATGAATCTGTATTATTGTAAACATGTACAATATTTATTTGAAAAGAATACGAGCTGAGTTTCTTGTCAGTTCCTCTCATCTTGAAATCATTCGGAACTGACTGTAGATTTGACATATCATAAGAGTCTGTAATAGACCTACATGAATGAAGATATTTTGAATTTGAATGATATAGAAGTTTTCAACGGGGAAGAAATTTTCCAGAAGTTTGCAACCAAGGGGAAACTAGTCACATTGATCTGTTGCTGGCTCATGGCATACATACCACGATAAACTCCTCTAAAACCACCCGCCTTCTGGAAGCCCTGTTCACTTTGCAGACGGGTTTTCAGCGTGTCCAATGGATAGAGTGCGACATCCACGGACACACCTGCTATGGCTCCACCCTGTAGGATGTAATAATAATAATTCCGGACATTTCACACAGCGCCTCCTAGTCCAGTACTAATCGGCTTGTATTATGGATACTAGACAACTCATAGACATACTATGATATATATTGTGGTAATACTAGCTGTCCCGGCAAACATTGTTTTACATAATTTATATTATATACACAGGTTTAGCTAGCTTAACTTGGGTCTAGATGGCGCTGTGTGAATTGTTCTGTAAAAATAAAAAAAAATTTAGTAATGCTCAGTAGCTAATGGTTGTAATGTTATAAAACCTATGCACTTCCTTGATCAATGGACTACCCAACACTAAAAATTTCAAAATTGGATTGGAATCGGAAGAGACTAAGTATGGCCATTCAAAGAGGCAACACTGCCCGTATCTTGGATATGCTGCCTCGATGTGTCGCGTTGGATTAAATTGGCTGTTTTTGTGTGAATGTTTACATATGTAATTATTTATTTATAATACGTTAATTCATTTTGTTAGTGTTTTTTCAATGATAACCTTAAATTTTAACCCTACTTTTGAAAATATACATATTTTAAATTTCATACCAGTAATGGTGCTAGGTAAGTAGATTTCTGTGTTCTGCCACGTCTGTCTGCAGCTTCCATCGTTATTACGTTTATTTATTAAGATTTTAAATACTTTTTTCTCAGTCAAATATTACAGTTAAGTTTTCTTCGTAAATTCATGGATACTATCTCCAATTTCTACAGTTCATGTAATCAGAAAGTTTCACTTGTACTTGTACTAGAAACTTATGTATATTATAATATACAAGAAAGTAATTTTATTCTATAAATTCTTAATTTATCGATAACAGAAATAAATTGTATAACAAAGTAAACAATTAATTTACCATGTGAGATTGACATTGACATTCATGACAGTAATATTTGACAATGACAACTAACAGCCATAGACAAGACATAAATGTAACTACCAGAATTAAAATAGAGTCGGTTAACAGCTTTATATGTGTAAGAAATATTAGAGGAAACTAAATTAACGTATGCAATCAAATACATTTTATTTTCTTACATTATGTTATTGGTATAGTACGAACCGATCATTACAATGTCGAGATGAGTAACAACCGGCCTATAGTTTATTTTATACAACAAGCTTTATAGCAGTATATATTATTACATATGACAATTAAAAAAATTAATCATGAATAATTTAAGATTAATATTAAACAGGATGTCTTTTATAATTCATCCCATTCTTTTCCTTTTTATCTTTATTATATTTATATACATAGACACAATAATATTGTGACAAATCTGTTATTATTACTTTGTGTAAGATTTCAACACGCAACAAATATATTTACACGCATTAGAAATCACGAGTGTAGTTTATCCTTACGAATATTATAAATGAGACAGTAACTCTCTGCCTGTCTGTCTGTCTGCCTCGCTTTCACGCTAAAACTACTGACATAGTCTACTTTTTAATCTGAAATAAGGGTTGTAAGTGGTTGAAAGGGGATGAAAGGTTATATGAAAGTATTGACAATTTATGTAGACGAAGTCGCGGGCACTTCTAGTAATAAATAAGCTCAGAATAAGACAGAAATAATAAAATGTTTGTTACTTAGCAACTGTTGACACTGAGTTTGTCATTGTTCAGAATAGGATCGTATTTATTGGTGCAGATTTTTTTTATAATTTTATTGAAAGTACCATGCCAAAAGTCCCTCCAGTGAAGAATCCCCATGATGGTATACCATACCATAATGTACAGCAGGGCAATGACCCCGGTTGCTATCAATTGCACAGGTGGGTATTTATCAAAGTATTTGTAGCAATTTAACACTGTGCTGAGTTTTGGAATCAATAATATTAAAATTAGTGGAATATACATATATATATTGACATTGTTTATGCATTTGACATATGTTATATATATGTACTAGCTGTTCCGGCGTCCGGGAGTGTTGCCATATCTGGCTTCATTAATTATACCATGTAACCCGACTCAAAGAAATCTTTAAACGAGAACCATAGAGTATAAATTTAATAATACGTAGTTTGTACGAAATATCGTGTGTCAGGTTAGAGCAGTCGAGAACAAGATGTTTTATTTTATATCACACTAGCTGTATCCGTGACTACGTCCGCGTAGATATTAACTTTATTTTTCTAAAGTAAAAGTAGTCTAAGTTACTTCTTATTACATCAGCTATCTGCCAAAAAAAGTCTGGTCAAAATCGGTCCAGCCATTTCAGAAATTAACCGGAACAAACAGACTGACAGACAGACAAAAATTGTAAAAAATGTTATTTTGGTGTATGCACCGTATTTATATTCATATGCATGTAGTCAAAATTGCTTATTTCAATATTACAAACAGACACTCCAATTTTATTTATATGTATTAATTTTATCTTCAACAGACCGTCGCAATGTCGTCTCAAGTTTCCAATTACGAAACGACCTATACACAAATGCGAGAGTCCAAAACGTGAATACACTATGGTCCCGCAGAGTAGCGGCTGGCGCAATCTGCTGGTACCCAAAACCAAACCAAATTACTATCCAGCTATTATGCACAAAAAGGAATATGAACGACTTAAAAAGCAGGCTAAGGTATGTTAAAACTGATTATACGGTTATATTGCCAATTTTTTAAAAGAGCAACACACAAGTTTCTTGCTTGTTCTTCTTTTTTTTCGGAGTACTCTAATGCTGCTGGTCGCAGCTGGCCTTCACAGCTTCACCGGACGATAGGGGGCGAGTGTTGATGGCACTCCAAACCAAAGGAAGGACTTATGGAGCGGCTGAAGGCCAACTCTCGCCTGACGGGTACGACTTTAGTCTGAGGGCACCGCTAAGGGTTCGAACCTCGGCTCAGGCCGTCGTAATATCGATCCCCGTTTGAATTGGACGGGGGATCGATAGGAGGGGGCCGTTCTTCTTGTGATGAGACAGTTTTCCGAATGAGCGGTAGATTAAAAAATGTGATGACTATTCAAAAGTGCTTAAATTTAATTTTATTTCTTTGGATGTTTTGTGTTAAGTTATTAAATATTTCTTACTAGCTGTGCCCGCGACTCCGTTCGTAAGGAATAGAGGATGAATGAGGAATTTCCATTTCATCCCCTATTTTTTTTACAAACGGATAATATTCGTACAAACTTTGAATGTCATATTGATAGTTAAAAGCTTAAAAATAAGTTTAAAGCTTCTAGCTTTAAAAATTATGATACATCCATAGAACGATTCATCCCCTTTCAATCCCTTACAACCCTTTCTTTGCATTAAAAGTAGCCTATGTCCTTTCTCAGGGTCTAGACTATCTGTATACCAAATTTCATTTAAATCGGTGCAGTAGTTTTGGTGTGAAAGCGAGACACACAGACAGACAGAGTTACTTTCGCATTTATGACATTAAATAAGGAATAAGGATTAGAAAGGATAAGGAGTAAGGAAGTAAGGATTTATATATTGAGTCGCGAGTAGTTAGTTTGTTATATAAGATCCGCTTTGTAATACCAATATTTTCATTCATTCATTCATTCATTAAAGTCGCCGTCGGTTAGTTAATGTGTAACTTGATGTTTTTGTAGATTGTGACTCAAGAGGAACAAGTACAAGCTATGCACGCCCAAGAAGCTGCAATGCAGAAGGCAGCGAAGGACTCAGAGGAGAGGAAGAGGCGCTTGAAGGAGAAACTCCTGCCGCAGCCAGGAGCTGAAGCAGCCACCGGCACCGCAGACCCCGAGTTGGAAGGACCTGACCAGGCCGCGCATACGCTGTCCAGAGCAGAGAGTGAATCTTCTTTTTATATCATACTAGCTACTCGCCCCAGCTTCGCCTGGGTTTATCTGCGTGTATTATACATATAATCCTCTTGAATCACTCTATCTATTAAAGAAAACCCCTTCAAAATCCGTTGCGTAGTTTTAAAGATTTAAGCACACATAGGGACAGACAGCGACAGCGACAGCGACTTTGTTTTATACTATGTGTAAGAAGCACTAATTATGATGGACGACTGACGCTTTGAAGCCGGCTACCGCAAGGGAAACCCCAAGTAGCGCCCGTGACTTGTGACACGGGTGTAGGTTTAAAAGGCCCTTTTAGAATGCATTAACACTCACCTTCACTACTTGCAGCTCCCCCCAGGCCCAACTAAGACCGGGATAAACCCATTTCTAATACAATTCACTTTAATATCCAAAACACAACTGGTACACTCTGCGCTCGTCGACTGAATGCCGCGGCTCATGCAACGAAAGAGGATTATTCAACTACCGACCTCCGTATTTATAGACCAAAGTCAGTGTAGTAGGTCTATAAATACTAGATGGCGCTATTTACAATATTCGTAATAATCTTTACATTGGTTACTTCATTAGTACTAAAAACAAACTACCTTCTTTTAATATATTTTTAAAATATCGGATTTTTTCTACAATAATGATGCGAATTCTAATATATGTAATGTTCATACTGCCTGCCTAGGTTCTCTGGTGAAAATACAACGCAGGGTTTTTCAAGAAGGGTACATTAAGGTTTCTTAAGGGTCGGTAACGCGTGACACCCCTGGTGTTTCAGGCGTCCATAGACTACGGTAACCGTTTCCCATCAGATGGGCTGTGTATTTGTTTGTCACCTACACAGTATATAAGATCATATCGTTTACCATATGCTTGTTGGTCTAGTATAAAAAAACATATTTTGTTACTGAATGAATTGAATTTGACGACCTCGGTGATCTAGCGGTCTAGCACACCGCTTTACGACCGATGGTCGCGGGTTCGATTCCTCGCACGGCACAAACATTATGTAGATTTAGCCCAGTGCCCCACAAAATCGCGATCCGCCCCTGAACTTTACAGTAATAAAAGCTTATGCATCAGAATAACACATAGGTTATATTTTTTATTGATGTTTAACACAGGTGAAACCTATTTATATATTACTGTAAAGTCTCATTGAAGTCTTTAGTACTTTAGGCGTGATAGAGTAACAAACGTCCATACTTACAAACTTTTGCGTTTATTATACTAATAGGATTAGAATAGAATAGAAAATCATTTATTCAAATAAACTTAATTTAAGCACTTTTGAATAGTCATAACAATTTGTTTTTTATCTACCACTCGTTCGGAAAGCTGTCTCATCACAAGAAGAACGAGCAAGAAACTTGTGTGTTGCTCTTTTAAATAATCCTTGTAAGTTTACATTTACAAGTCGAAACGTGTGAATACAAACTACCAACAAGCACTAATTTTTGGGTCAAATATAAATGTACAATAAGATTAAATCAGTCGTAGTGATAAGAGCAGACCAGTCCCTACAAGCAGCACTCGTTCACGAGTATGACGGATGAGCCAGCCATCACTGCGCTCGACCATATTTTATGGATTCTTTTCTGATGTTCAGTGCTGCGCGCAGACAACATGCAGGGTCCACGTCTCTGCAATCGCATCATTCTAGCGTCCAAGTGTCACGCCATCCGCGACGCCCAGATTGCTGAGAAGGAGCTCATCAAGAAGGAACTTGACGAGGAGGAGAGAAGGTGAGCGTTACAGAAGAATATAGTCTACTTCTGATACTATTAGTCTACTTTATTAATTTTATCTTCTTATTTTTAGCTAACTACACCCCCGACTTCGCCCGCGTGGAATATAACTTTATTTTTTAAAATAAAAGTAGCCTAAGTTACTCTTTATTACGTCAGCTACCTGCCAATAAAAGTCCCGTCAAAATCGGTCCAGCCATTTCAGAGATTAGCCGGAACAAGCAGACAAACAAAAATTATAAAAAATATTACTTGTATTTATATTCATGTGCATGTAGTAAAAAACCTGTTATTTCAATATTACAAACAGACACTCCAAATATTATTTATATGTATAGATTTTATCTTACATAAAACTAGCTGAACCGTGCAATTTCGACTGCGTCACATTTCCCTCGTTTTTGCTAGATTTCATATTATATTGGTCATAGCGTGGTGGTAGATGATATAACTAATAGCTTTCCTCGATAAATGGGCTATCCAACACTAAGAGAATTTTCAAAATCGGTTCAGCAGATCCAGAGATACCTATCTACACATTTAGTGCGCATTAGCACAAAAAAATCTGTTTGTAATAAGAAATAACTTTGTAAATTTTATTTGTATTAATTCAACGCGGTCGAAATCACGCGTAACGTCTAGTCATCCATAAAAACCTTAAATTTAACCTTATTATAATCATGATATGGTCCATTTGAGATTGGACGCGATAATGGAAGAGAACCGCGTGTCTGCTGTGCAGCGCGCTGAAGATGAAGAGGAGCGGCGGCACAGGCTCCGGCTGCAGAACCTCGCCGCGCTCAAGGAACAGATCCACGCCCATGAGACTGCCAAGGTCCGACCCATGTAGATTACAGACTTACAGTTATCACTATTTCTATTCCTAAGGAGTGACGCACAAAATGGCGGCCTATGAATAGAATAAAGTGGAATAGGGTGGAATAGGGACGAAAAGAGTGGAATTGAGGGGATTAGAGTGGAATAGAGGGGATTAGAGTGGAATAGAGGGGATTAGAGTGGAATAGAGTGGAATAGAGTGGAATACAGTGGAATTGGGTGGAATAGAGTGGATTAGGATCGATTAGAGTGGAATAGGGTGGAATTGGGTGGAATAGGGTGGATTAGAGTGGAATAGGGTGGAATTGGGTGGAATACAGTGGAATACAGTGGAATTGGGTGAAATAGGGACGAAAAGAGTGGAATTGAGTGGAATAGGGTGGAATTGGGTGGAATAGGGTGGATTAGAGTGGAATAGAGTGGAATTGGGTGGAATTCAGTGGAATAGGATGGAATAACAAACAACCCAAATAAAAAAATAACTTCTTTCTAAATTTAGTAAGTTTTAAAAAAATGTTATTTAATTGTATTCAGATAATGGAAGCGGAACGTATCGAAGAAGAGAGTATCCGAGTGAACCAGGCGAACATAGCGATGCAGATTGACGAGGCGCAGAAACTGAAGGAGAAACATGGGAGACAGACCAAGCTTAAGGAGATACTGGACCAGGGTACGATATTGACTCGTTACTACACATTTTTCTGTTATGGATGATAATGAAATGGTGCACCCGCCTGCGCTAACCCTATGTATGCTTAAATCTTTAAAAATACGCAACGATTTTGAAGCGGTTTATTTAATAGATAGAGTGATTCAAGAGGAAGGTTTATATGTCGCCCGAGCGAGGCGGGGCGAGTAGATAGTTGACAATAAGGATTTAATATAATTTTAATTTTTGTTCAGGTAATGCTGAACTGCTATACTACAAGCAGCTGCAGAATGAGGAAGAAAGAATTATGGATCTTCGAATCGAGAACTTCCTGAAACAGAAACAGCAGAGAGAGACGAAGGCCAGGGCCGAGGCGGAAGCTGTCAAAGCAGCTAAGCAGAAGGGAATCGAGCACATCGCTAAAGCTCAAAAGGTAATAAAAACTTCACTTATGTACCCACTCTTCATATAATTATATTTGACGACCTCGGTGGTCAAGCGGTCTAGCACACCGCTTTACGACCGATCGCAGGTTCAATTCCTCGCACGGCACAAACATTTGTATTCATGAGTATGATTATTGGTATCGGTCTGGGTGTTTTGTAATATGTATGTATTTACAAAAAAATATCGATGTATATGTATCAGTTATCTAGTACCCATAACACAAGCTGTAGCTAGCTTAACTTGGGACTAGATGGCGCTGTGTGAATTGTCCTGAGATTATTATTATTATTATTCTTATCTCTCATTCTCTCAGCTTTTGCTGGTTTTTTTTCCACACTTACGGACAGAAATCAAGTAAGTGCAGTGTGTGGGTGTGCGCATGTGTGCGTGCGTATGAGTTCGTGTGTGTATGTGTGAGTGTGTGTGTACTCATTGTGTGACTGGTGTGACTAGTGTTATTATTATTATTCCTGCAAATATTATTATTATTATTATATAAACTTTGATAAAACAAAAACAACAAGATCTTACTATGTAATATTATATTATCTGTGATCTTACTTAATATTATAAATGTGAAAGTAAGGATGTTTGTTACACTTTCACGCAAAAACTACTGAACCGATCATCATGAGATTTTGTACACATGTTCTTGGAGGTGTTTCATCACATGTGAACTAGCAAGAAACTTGTGTGTTGCTCTTTTAAATAATCCTTGTAAGTTCACATTTTACAAGTCGAAACGTGTGAATACAAACTACCAACCAGCACTAATGTATTTAGGCTCAAATATAAATATACAATAAGATTAATACATACATAATATACATAGAAAATACCCAGACTCTTATCTGTCGATCTGTTACAGGCAGAACAAGAGCTGAAAGAAGAATTGGAACGTATCCGCAACTTGAAGATCCAGGAGGACGTAGAGAGGAAGTACAGACGGCGGGAGAGGGAGGCTGCCATCAAGAGGAACAAGGAGATTAAGCAGCTCCACGAGGCCAGGGTCCAGCAGGTATACGCTACAGTTTTTATCTCAGGACAATTCACACAGCGCCATCTAGGCCCAAGCTAAGCAGAGCTTGTGTTATGGTACTGGACAACTGATGCAAATACTTAATATGTACGTACATTAGGAGGGAAGGGAATGTGGACTGATGATCTTATTACTAGCAATGTACCATGTCAGGTTGAACTCCACGCGGTTCCCTGGAAACCATCGTGATAAATTCCTGGTGTATTTGTCACGATGTGCTATCTGACCTGACCTCATGTTCATCTTATCATCCTCCACTGGTGCCCCGCCAGCGTAAACCGTTAGCGCAGGCGGGTGCACCATTACATTATCATCCATACAAAAAAAATCATGATATGTCAAACCACAGTCATTTCAGAGTGCTTTCGAGCCAAGCAGAACTGACAAAAAAAACTGCGCTGTTATTCTTTTCCTATATACTATGCTAATAATAATAATCTCAGGACAATTCACACAGCGCCATCTAGACCCAAGTTAAGCTAGCTAAATCTCGTGTTATGGGTATTAGATAACTGATATGTATACATAGATAATTTTTTTTCGTAAATACATACATATTATACATAGAAAACACCCAGACCGAAACAAACAATCATACTCGAGCATACAAATGTTTTTGCCGTACGAGGCATCGAACCCGCGACCATCGGACGTAAAGCGGTGAGCTAAACCGCTAGACCACCGAAGTCATCACATTGTTATTAAACTACAGTTTTATCCACACAGATCAAAGATATACATCGTTTGATTGCGAGAGAAATTGCCAAAGATGAACAAAGTTTCAACAACGCGGCGCGGCAAAACGAAGAGTTCATCCAGAAGGAGAAAGCGGTAAGCATGCTTTACAGGTTTTGAAACTATTCCAATGCTGTTGGCCGCAGCTGGCCTTTACAGCTTCACCGGACGATAGGGGGCGAGTGCAGATGGCACTCCAAACCAAAGGAAGGACTTATGGAGCGGCTGAAGGACAACTCCCGCCTGACGGATACGACGCCAGTCTGAGGGCACCGCTAGGGGTTCGAACCTCGGCTCAGGCTGTCATAATTTCGATCCCCGTTTGAATTGGACGGGGGATCAATCGGAGGGGAAAAGGGGTTTGGTGCCCTATGACAATGCGACTGTAGTCTGATGGCACCGGCTAGGGATTAGAGCCTCTGCTCGGGCCGTCGTAAGTTCGATTCTCATTTGAATTGGACAGAGGATCGATCATAAATTTATAGCAAATAATAAATAAGATTTAGTAAAGAAAAATAATAAATACATTATTTTCAGTTGGACGACAAACGAAAGGCTCGTATAGAACGACATCGACAGGAGATCATGATGCAAATCAATGATAAAGAAAGAGCTAGGTATGTCTATATTATTTTTTTCACCAAACTGAAGAGGAAACAAATTCAAATTCAAATTCAAAATCAAAAATTTTTGCCGCTTATGAACGTCAAATTTTTTACATTATAATTTTAATTTTTTCCATACCGTCCAGTTCGGTATATAGATCCAATTGAGAAGAACTGGCAAGAAAGTCAATTGAATTACTTTTTTTTTAAAAGCCAGTTTATTTAGTATGTATTTTTATCTACAATGTATATTAAACGTCACTACACATCCTATGTGGTTGTAGCCCACTCATGCATAAACGAAATATCTCCTTTGGAAAGTTTACACTATCCTGAGGAGATAAAAACCATCGCTCCTAAGAATATCCTTCAATTCTTGCCCCTGACGGGTCTAGGTAGCGAACTTTGAATACGGTCGAGCACAATAGATCTATGTAGGTGCACTGACAATAGCCTATACCCCCAATAAAGGGGGATTGTTAGTAATGTGGCTTAATAACTCCATTACTAGCAATGTACCATGTCAACTTGACCTCCACGCAAGTCCCCCTGGAACCCATTCTAATAAATTCCTTACAATTTGCTACAAATAGCTGACATGACCTCATGCTCATCTTATCATCCTCCACTGTTGCCCCGCCAGCGTATACCGTTAGCGCCAACGGCGGATCCAGAGAGGGGGTCATGGGGGTCATAACCCCCCCCCTGAGCCCAGGACTTAGGTGGACCACTAATTAAACATAATGATTGTATTTATATATTTTGTCACCATACAGATTTTATGTAACTACATACCTTCAATATTTAATTAATTATATTTAAATAGTGCTTCTCTGGATGACTTCAAGAAAAGATGGCAATATAAACAAGTTATTTATAAAGAATAAATATTTTTAAGTGCAGTACTTGCGTACATTAATAAAATACCTACTTTTTACTTGTATCTATTGTTATCAAAATTAAATTATAAGTTCTTGACTTGACCACGACTATGTGACCCCCTCCTGGTGCCAAAGCTGGATCCGCCCTTGGTTAGCGCAGACGGGTGCATCAATCCATTATATTTTAATAAAATAATTAACGAAAGGGTGCCGAGTGTTGACAGAGATATTACAAGTATAGGCACATCTCTGAACTGGTTTCCTTAGGGCTGAGCTGCGGGAGAAGATCCACAATGAAGGTGTGGCGCTTCGGATGGAACAGGACCAACAGGACACGTACGAGAGGAAGGTCATTAAGCAGAAGGTAACAATGGTCCCAGCATTAAGAATTATAAGTGCCATAGACAAAAAAATATTACCACAGACAATTTTTTTTATCGAATGTGATTACTTTGCAGAAGTCTATGTCATTACTCAATTAATGTGGAAGTCCATTTCAGCCATGCATATAAATAAAATTGGAGTGTTTGTAATATTGAAATAACAGTTATTTATTACATGCATATGAATATAAATACAGTACATACACCAAAAAAACATTTTTTACAATATTTGCCTGTCTGTTTGTGTTTGTTTCGGCTAATCTCTGAAATGGCTGGACAGATTTTGACGGGACTTTCTTTGGCAGGTAGCTGGTGTAATAAACAGTAACTTAGGCTACTTTTATTTCAGAATAATTCCACGCAGACGAAGTCGCGGGAACAGATAGTTACTAAATATGTTTATAATATTTTCTTTAATTCCTCTACCATTAGCATGTGTAAATATTGCTAGTTCAATTCACACAGCGCCATCTAGTCCCACAGTAAGCAGAACTTGTATTATGGGTACTAGACAATATATAAATACTTAGATACTTGTTTTGTAAATACATACATAATATACATAGAAAACAGCCAGATCGATACAATCATGAATACAAATGTTTGCACCGCGAGAATCGAACCTGCGACCATCGGAATCAAAGCAGCGCTAAACCGCTAGACCATTGAGGTCGACAATAACATATTTGTGTATATAACAGGTGGCGTCTATGAGGCAGCAGAAAGTCCCCGAGAAGTATGTCAAAGAAGTGGAGCAGACGCTCGGCAAACACGGATATTAGGAAGCTGATGTTGTTGTTTTTTTTAATGTTTATTAGGAACAATGTCTTGATATCAGTATAATGTGTGAAAAAAAATAATGTTTTATTACTTACTAGTTACCCACCCCGGCTTTGAACGGGTATACTTGTATTATATGGTACATATAAACCTTAGACAAAGTTTCATACTAACTTTCATCCCCTATTTTATACCTTTGGGGGTAGAATTAATCAAAATCCTTTCTTAGCGGATGCCTACGTCATAACATCTACCTGCATGCCAAATTTCAGCCCGATCCGTCCAGTGGTTTGGGCTGTGCGTTGATAGATCACTATGTCAGATATACATAAAAAAGGATGTCACCACAAAACAAGCAGTAGATATTACTATATAATTAAAAAAAACAGTACGCTAAATCGCTCGACCACCAAGGCCGTCATATGCAATAGAAAATAAAAAAAACATGTACAAATTCAATTTTTTAATACTATTCTTCAATTGAACACATAATTCATACATAAAACAGCCATAACATCAAAAATTATTATAAACAAAACATAGGCGCCGTTCAAGTATTACGTGAGCAGATTTATTACAATTATTTACCCCCATCCCCTTGTCAGCAAACGTAATCAAAGCTCTCACCCCCTCCCCATGATTACGTAAATATTTGCCAATTAATGTATTGGTTCTAGCAAAGACAATGTGAGGGGTGTAAAAAAGTAAATTACTGCCGGTGACGTAATCATCATCTAGACCACCCCCCCACCCCCCGTGTCATCCAAAGACACCCCCCCCCCCCCCATAGTGCTTACGTAATACTTGAACGGTCCCATATACACTCACACAAAAACCATACAACATACACTATGTCACTCCGGAACTCTTAAGGCGGGTCATATGGTTATATCACTTTTATTATATAAAACTACAGTCCGTCCGCTCAGAGTTTGCGTTTCTGACAGGTCGGGATCGAATGGGCGATGTAACTTTGAACTGACGTACAATTTATGACAAAATTTTAAATATTTGCCATATTAACGAGTGATAACATCAAAAATTTCGGGCTAACATTATTAACTATTAACTACCCAAAAAATATATAAACAATTGTTTTTGATTACTCCAAAAAATATTTAAAATTTTTCCGTAAATTGTACGTCAGTTCAAAGTTACTTGCCCATTCGATAAATTTGCCGTAAAACACAAAAGAAACTATTGTTTTTATATTTTTTAATAGCCCGAAATTAATAAGTTTATTGTAATTTTTGATATTATCACTCGTTAATATGGCAAATATTTAAAATGTTGTCATAAATTGTACGTTAGTTCAAAGTTACATCGCCCATTCGATCCCGACCTGTCAAAAACTCAATCTCTGATCTTGTAATTTAACTGCCTGATCTCTAGCAATGCCCCGTTAGCACAGACAACATTCTATTGCATCATCCATAAAAAAACATCTATAGTCCTGAGGATAAATTCGACAATGACATTTTTGTTGTATTTCTTTCTTTTAAACTCGCACAGGCCCCTAGCCTATTCGGGACCTCCAGGTTTTGATCACTTACCTACTTTATCTGTGTTTCAACTATACCTATTAGGGACCTCTACCGTAGAGGCTCTACGTACTCACCCACTCTCCCTGACTATTAACCGACCCTATATAGTGTTATTTATAAAAATAGACAAGTTTTCGAGCTCTGTTCAAAGTGACATATAGATTAAAATTCTTATAATAATCTATTAATACTAAAACACCGATACTATCGTCGATACTATCGTTTGATCGGCAGAATTATCAATTATTGTCACAATCTATACATATAAATAAAATTGGAGTGTCTGTTTGTAATATTGAAATAACCGTTTACTACATGCATATGAATATAAATGCGGTATATGCACTAAAAAAACACTTTTTACAATTTTTGTTTGTCTGCCTGTCGGTCTGTTTGTTCCGGCTAATCTCTGAAATGGCTGGACCGATTTTGACGGGACTTTTATTGGCAGGTAGCTGATGTAATAAGGAGTAACTTAGGCTACTTTTATTTTAGAAAATAAAGTTAAATTCCACGCGGACGTAAATAAATTTATGATCAGTAATATTGTTTCTTGCTTGAATTATGAAATTTTAAACGTATATTGGTATAAACACCAAACAGAAATCTAGTTATAGGAAATATGAAAAAAATCATTTTATTAATAACAATCGCGCGTAACATCCCAAGAGATTTTTATTTGTGTCTGTCCGCCACTGGTTATTTTTACTCTATTTCGTGACCTTCTCGCAGGGATGTTATGGATATGAAATTTCGGATATAGGAACGATTATTATACCGGATACGGATGCGGATATGTAATTTTTTTCGGATCATCCGTTAGTTTCGGATAATTTCGGTTACGGATATTAATTTTTTAACGATTTTCAAAAGTAAAATACAAATAGCTAATAAAATGGTTACATAACGTGTCTCAATTAGACTCCGCCCCTATTCCATATTATCCGAGACTTTTTTTTCAAATACGGTTACGGTTATAGACATTTTTCATTTCAGATATCCGATAGTTTCGGTTACGGTTCGTAACATCAGTACATCAGTACCTTCTCGTCAGACTACATGTGTATTTTTTCCTATTTCATGGCCTTCTCGCCGAGTTTGACGACTTTATCCAAATTGTCTTTCAAAGTCTTGAGTTGGTTGAGCACTTGCGAGTCCATCAGTGCGAACGGTATGTATGCCTGCGACTGGCGCAGCTGCTTCGGCTGCAGAGACAGCATGGTGCCGTCCTGCAGAAGGATGTTGCAGTTGGCCTTCTCGTCCGGTTGCATTCTGCAACAATTTTTTTTATTAATAATCTCAGCACAATTCACACAGCGCCATCTAGTCCCAAGTTAAGCTAACTAAAGCTTGTGTTATGGGTACTAGATAACTGATGCATATACATAGATTTTACCTAAATGTCGTTTGGCTAAAGTAAGTAATTCGTTTTATGGCAATTGTGTAAGGTTTTACAATAAAATACCTGAGTCTGTTATAAATCTAAAAAGAAAGAAAGTAAAAAGTTAAGTTAAATGTCAAATAAAACACTTCCTTTGCAAAAAAGCTTACTATAAAATTGAAGAATTCGTTAACGATAATAATGTTTTTGTTTTAGTTTTGAAAAATTTTAAATACATAGCACTGACAATATTATCTGATTACACTAATAATGAGTGCGTAGCGATTTCTATATTGATTATCGCATGCCTCTTACTTGTTACACTGTAATTATTTATATAAAAAAAACATCTATTAAAAAGAGCAACACACAAGTTTCTTGCTCATTCTTCTTGTGATGAATCTGCATTCCGAATGAGTGGTAGAATCAAAATATGACTATTCAAAAGTGCTTGTAATGAGTTTATTTGAATAAAGATTATTTCTATTTCTATTTCTAGATATTTTTTTATGTAAATACATACATATTATACATAGAAAACACCCAGACCGATACTCATGAATACAAATGTTTGTGCCGTGCGATGAATCGAAACCGCGACCATCTGTTTGTACCCAATGGTAAGCTGGTAGAGAATAAAATAGTGGAATAAAGTAAAATAAATTACCCAGACCGACACAAGCAATCATACTCATGAAAATAAAAGTTTGTATTGGCAAGGAATTGAACCCGCGACCATCGTAAGTAAAGCAGTGACACCATTTCTCCAATGTATAATGTAACATGTAACACTCACGCGTAACATGCGGGGACCATGACGGGGGAGCCTGACATGGAGACTACCATCTCTCCGTGTCGCGGCTGACGCAGCACGGTCAGCGGCGTGTGGGGAGTCACCTGCACCATACAAATACAATTATTAAATATCTAATTTACTTTAGTCTCAGAATCTTATAATCTCAGTATCTTAGATCTATAAAAAATTTGACGTTTATAAGCGGCTAAAATGTCACATTTACTGAGCAAAGCCTACTCACTAAACGATTACTTGAATGACGAGTGTGCATGGCAATAGTTGTTCATGCACGGGATTTTCATTTAATATTTGACATAGACCCCTATATAAATTCAAAATACATTGTAAATAAAAAATGTAATTCAATTGAGTTTCTTGCCAATTCTTCTCAATTCTCGAATCTATATACCGAACTGGACGGTATGGAAAAAATTTAAATTAAAATGAAAAAGATTTGACTAAGCGGCTAAAATGTCCTATATGAATAAATTATTTTTGAATTTGAATTTGAATTATGCTATAATAATATCAAATAACACTATCATTGTATGAATGTTCTTCAGCAGCACCTTGGGCGTGATGGGCGGGAAAATAACGGGCGCGTCCTTGTAGTAGCTCACCTTGGGCGTGATGGGCGAGAAGTATTACGCGCGCGTTCTTGTGGTAGCTCACCTTGGGCGTGATGGGCGGGAAGTTAACGGATACGTCCTTGTGGTAGCTCACCTTGGGCGTGATAGGCGGGAAGTTAACGGATACGTCCTTGTGGTAGCTCACCTTGGGCGTGATGGGCGGGAAGTTAACGGATACGTCCTTGTGGTAGCTCACCTTGGGCGTGATGGGCGGGAAGTTAACAGATACGTCCTTGTGGTAGCTCACCTTGGGCGTGATGGGCGGGAAGTTAACGGATACGTCCTTGTGGTAGCTCACCTTGGGCGTGATGGGCGGGAAGTTGACGGGCGTGTTCCTATGATAGCTCACCTTGGGCGTGATGGGCGGGAAGTTAACGGATACGTCCTTGTGGTAGCTCACCTTGGGCGTGATGGGCGGGAAGTTGACGGGCGCGTTCTTGTGGTAGGCGGGTGTGCGGTACACGGAACGGCTGCGGCGGCGCTGTGTGTTGTAACTGGTCGCCGGTGGCTTCCGGCTAGACGCATCCGCGGACCGCGAGCGTCGGCTACTCCAGCTGGCCGGGGTTGCTGATGATGAACACTCTTATTAATTATAATATCAATAACCCAGGAGAAGGAGCGAGAACCATATCTTAAGGAAAGTATTTAAAAGATGTATAAAAGTAAGGTAAGCTTAGATATAGGCCGATCAATGTAAGAAGAAAAGTTAAGTCAAGGCAATGACGAACCAAAGAAAACTCGCACAGCGCCATCTAGTCCCAAGCTAAGCAGAGCTTGTGTATGAGAATAAAGATGTATGAGTCTGCTGTTACCCACACAATCTGGATGCTATGATGTATAAATGATAAGTCCGGGCTACTTTCCAACTTGTTTTATTGAGTACATGATGATTGAGCGTGGACTGATGCTTGTTTGTGAGTATTTGGTGTACTGAAGGGGAAATGGTGTGGGCGTTGTATGGACGCGGAGCTGGGTGAAATGCTAACTGTACGGTGACATACACCACAGCTTGTATTAAGTACAAATCAACGATATAAACACGGTTTATTGAGTAAAATGTATTTCTATTTGCATAAAAATAAATTAAAGATACAAACAATCGTGGTCATAAATAAAATGTTTGTGCCGTGCGAGGAATCGAACCCCACAGATTTAGAAAGAGTAGAGAATCTTAACGCAACCTCTGTTATTGCAACAGGGGGGAGGGAAATGTTAGTAATGTGGTCTGATGACCATTTGCTTGCAATGTACCATGTCAGTTTGACCTCCACGCGGTTTTTCCTGGAAACCATCGTGATAAATTCCTGGTGAAGTTGTCAAGATGAGCTATCTGACTTGACCTCATGCTCATCTTATCGTCCTCCACTGGTGCCTCGCCAGCGTCAATCATTAGCTCAGGCTGAGGCATGATTCCATTATCATCCATAAAAAACATGTCTGATTTTGAAATGTGACGTCACGTGAAGGACCCTTAACCCTCTTTTGTCACACTATGTCACATTAACGCGTGATGTAATATATAGATGGTCCCTAATTAAATAAAAAACATGTAAGATTTTGGAATGTGACGTCACGTGAAGGACCCTTAACTCCCTTTTGTCACACTATGTCACATTAACGCGTGACGTAATATATGAATAGCCCCTAATTACGTCAAAACATGTAAGATTGGAATGTGACGTCACGTGAAGGACTCTTCACCCCCTTTTGTCACACTTTGTCACATTAACGCGTGACGTAATATATGAATAGGCCCTAATTACGTCAAAAACATGTAAGATTGGAATGTGACGTCACGTGAAGGACCCTTCACCCCCTTTTGTCACACTTTGTCACATTAGCGTGACGTAATATATGTCACATTACGTCATAAACATGTAAGCGTGTGACGTCAATAAATTAACGTGACGTAATATATGCATAGATTACGTCGCATCAAGCAGACACTTACCGAATTTCTTGGCCTTGTCCCCGGAGCCCTGCGACGAGTTCTCAGTGAGGTAGCCTGCCCCAGAAAGCGCCCGGTTAGTGGAAACATGACGGTGATGTTAGTTCAGAACGTAATGATTCATGAGTGAAGAATAGACCAGTTGGTAATCCCAATTATAATATAGGGTACAATGTTAGAACTAAATGTATGGAAGCTGATTGTTTTTTTTTTAATGGAAGAGCATAGAGGCAGCGTTAGCACCTCTATACGTTCTTTCACGCACTATCGGAAGCTCGATTTATTTATTTGAGCTACCATCAAGACACACAAGGAAATTACAATTATTAACCCCTTTGAGGAGTTCAGATATATTGACTTCATTACTTTTATTACCAAGGCATGCACAAATGTTTGCAAAAGTTTTATATATATTTTTTTATTTATATGTTATATATTTTTTTTATTATTAATAATATAATAATATTAAATTTAGTTTTAATATAACTCTTGGATTTATATTATTAACCATGTCTTTACAGCGCCATCTAGATTAGCATACAACGTTATAATTAGCTGAAATTGATTGTTTTATATGGTACTAGATAACTGATACATATACATAGATATTGTTTTTTGTAAATACATACATATTATACATAGAAAACATCCGGACCGATACAAACAATCATACTCATGAAAACAAATGTTTGTGCCGTGCGAGGAATCGAACCCGCGACAATCGGTAAAGCGGTGTGCTAGATCGCTAGACCACCGAGGTCGTCAAATATGTGTATAATAAATTTTAATTATTAATTTAATTAAGATTCAGCTCATTTCAAATGATTAAATTTAGTTTTAATATAACTCTTGTTTATTTATATTATTAACCGTGTCTTAACAAGAATAATTTTAGTTAACCGTGACGTAACGTCGTACGTCGTAACGACGTAACGTCGAGATTTAAATAACTTCATTTGCCATAATATTATTTCGTGTTAAGACCCGATTAATAATAGAAATAATATATTAAACATATTTAAAAATAACTAGTGTTTAGTATCAACTCACTACAATTTATGCCTGGACACTATACTAATTGACAGAGTTTAGTTTTGTTAATTGCATTCACATATTATACATACATTATTTTTAGTGATAAATTTAATAATAATAATATTATCTCGTCTACATGTGTCATCCCAACATCCCTACACACTAGCCTCAAGATATTACAACTTCACCTACTTACTTTCATACTTCTCCAAAAAGCTGTAATACTAAACACGTGTAGAATAGTCGTGGTAAAAGATATAGTTTTTTTTTTATTTAATATTTTACGGCTCTGGATACAAGTCCTTTTTATCCCAACATAAAATACAACTTAAAAAAAAACTTTAAAAGAAATAAATTAAAGATATAGTTATTAACAAAAGATTGCTAGTAATTAGTAATGATTTACCCTTGTGTTAAGGTAAGGCAGATAGAAGATAAAGGTTTAGATAATGATGATGAAAAGTGGTATACCATCATCTTGTGAAGCCGAGCGGGTAGAGTTTCTGGTCTTCCGCGTGGTCGCCGTTTCGTTGATGTACAGTTCAGATTTCTGAAATTCATTTTTTACATAACAATAATAAATAAATCTGGACAATTGACACAGCGCCATCTAGTCCCACGGTAAGCAGAGCTTGTGTTATGGGTACTAGACAACTGATATAAATAAATAAATAACCCAGGACAATTAACACAGCGCCATCTAGTCCCACGGTAAGCAGAGCTTGTGTTATGGGTACTGGACAAATAAATAAATGCTTAGATATTTTTTTTGTAAATACATACAGAATATACATAGAAAACACCCAGGCCGATCATAACAAAAACAATCATACTCATAAATACAAATGTTTGCGAGGAATCGAACCCGCGGCCATTGGAAGTAAATCGGTATTTTTTTATTTTTTTTTATTGGATTGTTTGGGCTCTTGGTAGCTGTTTGTAGCACCTGTAGCACTGCGACCTACATAGATTTATTGTTATCGCCCTTTTTCAGAGTTCGCTACCTAGACCCGTCAGGGACAAGAATTGAAGGATATTCTTAGGAGCGATGGTTTTTATCCCCTCAGGAGAGTGTAAACTTTCCAAAGGAGATATTTCGTTTATGCATGAGTGGGCTACAACAACATAGGATGTGAAGCGGCGTTTCCTCTTCAGTTTGGCAGAATCTGCAGATTCTTGTCGTGCACAGGCCTAGTTTAGCCATATGCTTGTTTAATTTAAGTAAATCGGTATACTAAACCGCTAGACCAACGAGGCCGTCGATCTTTTTTCTATATAAATGGAATAGCAAACATCCTGATGGTCCACACGTAAAATATTAATTTCTATTACATATAAATAAAATTAGAGTATCTATTTGTAATATTGAAATAACTGTTTTTACTACATGCATATGAATATAAATATGGTACATACACCAAAATAACATTTTTTACAATTTTTGTCTGTCTGTCAGTTTGTTCCGACTAATCTCTGGAATGGCTGGACCGATTTTGACAGGACTTTTATTGACAGATAGCTGATGTAATAAAGAGTAACTTAGGATACTTTTATTTTAGAATAATTCTTTTAATTTAGAAAAATAAAGTTATTTTCCAAGCGTCTGAAGTCCTGGTATAGGTAGATTGCCACCACCATCATTCATCATCACCATCTATCATTGCTCTAAAAAAAAAGAACTCACCAATTGTCCAACAGTCTTCTGCAGCTGCGTAGAGTCAATAGAACCGAGCAGTATCTTGAATGCAATGTCCAAAGCCTTCAATTCCAAGTTTATGCGATTGTCAATCATTTTCTTTTGGTCCATTACTGTTAACATAATAATTAATATATACTGACTTGGTCGAGATAGGAAGCAAATCTAATTTAACATTCATAATCTTATTTAATTGATTAGGGGTAAAGTTAACAACAGCCAGGTGTTGAGTTGTGTGGAGTTCTGTGTTCCGGATAAACATGTATGGTGTCATAGACCACAACTGCTGGCTGTGACACATAGAGCACTTACTAGGCAAAGCACCGGCCACAAGAGCACTGCGTACATTAAACCATATAATGGAGCAAATAGATTTATTTCCTTGTTCTCTGAATGAGTTCACAACTATTGCTTTATTTCTTATAAGTTCCAATTAATTAATAAAAAATATAGTTTGTTGCACTATTCTGTTAGGCTAAGACCTGTGAAAGTAGATAAGTGTGGAAATAAAATAAATTATAAATGGGAAAGTTTGTGAGTATTGATGGATGTTTGTTATTCTTTCATGCAAAAACATGTGGTAAATTCACCAGGCATTTACTATGGTTTCCAGGGGAAACTGTGTGGAGGTCAACCCGACACTGATAGTAATGAAGTCATCAGGCCACATTACTAACAAGTCCCTACCCCCCACTAACATTATATTAGGGTCTGTTCAAATATTACGTAAGCAGATTTATTACAAATTACAATTATTTACCCCCCCATCGCCCTTGTCACCAATACTCTTACCCCCTCCCCCATGCATACATAACCTAAATTGCAGATCTTTGTTTAAAGAATGCTGTGGTATAAATATAATACTTTCTATTCGTATTGTGTTCATGTGTTTACTTCACACACACACATAGACCAAACATTTTTCAATTAATATATTGTTTTTTTGGGAAAACCAATGTGAGGGTTGCCGTTTCTATA
This sequence comes from Achroia grisella, assembly GCF_030625045.1. Taxonomy (NCBI): domain Eukaryota; kingdom Metazoa; phylum Arthropoda; class Insecta; order Lepidoptera; family Pyralidae; genus Achroia; species Achroia grisella. The sequence goes on along the minus strand of NW_026712984.1, from coordinate 8,458,107 downwards.
AAAAAGTAAATAACTAGTGATGATGTAATCATCATCTAGACTCGCCTACCCCCCGTGTCATCCAAAATAAGCAAAACAAACCTCCCTACAGTGCTAACATAATACTAGAGTGGCCTAATAAGATGAGCATCAGGTCAGCTCAGTCAGCCCATCCTGGTAAATTATTATTGATTTATAACAATGGTTTTTAGGGAACGACATGAAAACTTTGGAATACTGAACCCCTTAACTGAATGCTATATGTTCAGATGGGCTTTATTATGGTTTTATAAATGAGTATCTTGTTTTCCATGGTGACACACAGTGCTTTGTTTACATATCTTAATAACATTATAAATGCAAGTTTGTGAGTCATCATCATCATCATCATCGCAGCCCGGAAGAATGTGAGTGTCCGCTTGTTACTCTTTCACACAAAAACTACTGAATGGATTTTGATGAAACTACACTAATATAGCTCATGCACCCGAATAACACAGGCTATATATTTTATATTGCAAAATAACGCGGGTAAACCGCGGGCACAGCTAGTCTATATTTTGCTGACACAGTTTGTACAAACTCGTGCTAGTATCTGTGTCGCCATGCGACTTGCTTAGTACAAGTTATGTTCCTGTTTGCAGCGTGAGATATGGCAGTAAACTACAGGATATGGTAACAAACAAAAAATACGCTTGAACGTAACTATGTTTTTTTAAGTGTTTAAAAGCACTTTAAGTCACATTTTTAGAAACAGAGACTTCTTAAGGTGTCTATATATGTATAGACTACATTGTACCTGACGATTTTAAATCAAAAAGTAGTAGAATTAGGGTGTACTTACCTAATTTATTTAACTTCTTAAGTGCCTCATCTTCTACATCTGATTTCTCTTGTTTTTTTACCGGTCGTTTTGTCCGTGGCATTTTATCACTCTATCACTCAGTAATTTAGAAAGTGATGAAGGAAAGTTCTAAAAATTATAACATACAAATGAATAGAACAGAGAAAGAGGAAATAATGAAAATATTAAACAAGTTGTTTAACTAAAAATTAAACAGAAACAAAAGGAAACCGCTACTTCTTATTCTATTCAAAATTGGATACATTTGGATACATTCCAAAGAGTACCATTGTAGACATGGATTTAAGTAAAATAATTTTTGGTTTCAGATTGTACTTTTTAATATTTTTTTATTTAATTACCATTCGTTTGATACTCTATAATATTCTTAATAAACAAATAATATTAAGTACTAAACCTATTAAAAATATTTTTAAATATTTTTTTGTTGTAAAGACGAGGACATCATATTGGAATTTAAATTAAAAAAAAATATGTCAATTAAAACTTCCTTTGGGTTTTAAAGGAATTTTATATTGACATATTTTTTTTATACATATCACTATCAACTATACTAATGTAACAATAAATGAATATAAGAATGCGGTGACGTGACGCAATGTATCCGAACTGTATACATAGAGTCATGTATTATAGAGGAAAAATATGTTTCCATAGACAAAAAGGAAACGGATTGTAATGCTTTAGTGTTTGTAATAAAATATGATTATATTTTATACATACACAAGATATCCTTTAGTAATTTTATAATTCGAGTATAAAGTAATACATAATTATAAAACAATATATATTGTAAGTTTTTCTTAATATATTTAAAATTAAAATAAATAATTCTAAATTTGATTTCCAGAGTGCATTGTTGTTATGATGAACGAAGAATGGCGGACGCTGTCATATTACGATATTTGTTCACATTTTTATTAATAAATTCTAGTAGCGGTAAGATTTAACTCTAATTTATATTCATAATATCACAGTGTTCTATTATATACTAAAAGTCAAAGTTACAACAACCTTCTAATTCTCTATACACGAGTATTCAAATAGCTTCCTCCTTTGAATATTTCATTATTTCTAATGTTTTTCAGTTAATGTAGTATGTTTCAGCTATTTCACGTGTATTTAATACATTCTTTTGACAATCCACTATTAATTTAATCGGTACTTAGTAAAATTGTCATTAAAATACAATATTCTAGGCAGTTGTTTATTGTTACTTTATTTCATAATAATAGTAGAATTCACTGTAATTTTAACCATTTGTAACATTTTAATATCCACAGAGTAACTAATCTGTGTAAGTATTCTGTATTTTTATTATTTTACATATATTAAAATCGAACTTTCAAAACTCAGGTTTGAATATATTGTTTACTAGCTGTACTCCGGACTTCGTCCGCGTAGAAATTACTATATTTATCTAAAATAAAAGAATTTTTCTAAAATAAAAGTAGCCTAAGTTACTCTCTATTACATCAGCAACCTCCCATAAAAATAGGTCCAGCCATTTCAGAGATTAGCCGGAACAGACAGACAGACATTCAAAAATAGTAAAAAATGTTATTTTTGTGTATGTACCGTTTTTATATTCATATGCATGTAGTAAAAAACGTTTATTTCAATATTACAAACAGACACTACAATTTTATTTATATGTATGTAGTATAGATAATATTTCGATAACCTACTTTATTGTTTTCGTAAGAATATAATCTAGAAGATATATGACTTTCTAAACTGCTTGGTTTGTTTTTGGCCAAATGTTGAGGTGGATGTGTGCTGTGACAAGAATGAATAAGATAAAGAATGAATATATTAGAGGAAGTATGAAAGTGGCACTGGTACGGACAGGTTGAAGAGTAATCATCTATTGTCGTAAGGACGTGTAATCAAGGGCGGATCCAGCTTTGGTGCCAGGAGGGGGTCACATAGTCATGGTCAAGCTAACAACTTATAATTTAATTTTGATAACAATAGATACAAGTAATAAGTAGGTATTTTATTAATGTACTGTACTTAAAAATATTAACAAAATCTGTATGGTGACAAAATATATAAATAAAATCATTACATTCAATTAATGGTCCACCTAAGTCTTGGGCTCAGGGGGGTCATGACCCTCATGACCCCCCCTGGATCCGCCGTTGCGTGTAATGTGTAGGAATGAAGATATTATTTCAAGGAAAGTGTAACATATGAATGTGGTTTGTTACAAGGGCAGAGGAAGGTCGAAAATGAGATGGATGGACTGTGTGAAAGGTGATATGGTAAGAAAGGGAGTAAATAACAAGATGACTGTGAACAGAGATGAATCGAAGATAAAAACATATTATGACAACCACAAATAAATAGAATAAGAAAGAAGCAGATGATAATGAGGGATGGACAGACAGCAACTTTGTTTTATACTATGTAATAAAGATGTAAATTTGTAATTTATGTTATTTCCAGGTTTACCAGGTCTTGTGGAAGATTTGCATTTGAATTTGAATGTGAATGTGGACAGCTTGGATGATGACTCGTCACCAATCACCGAGTCTACAGAAGTACAACATGTGGATGAACCTATGTCCATTGATCAGATGATGGTGCAGCAGCCCAGGTAACCAGCAGTCTTAAAGCATGTATTGGATACCATTTTTATTAAAGATATTTATACAGGATGGAACCTATTTATGTTCGCAAAGTGAGAGCACGCACTTATTTTGTACTAGCTGTACTCGCGACTTCGTCCGCGTGGAATTTAACTTTATTTTTCTAAAATAAAAGTAGTCTACGTTACTCCTTATTACATCAGCTACCTGCCAAAAAAAGTCCCATAAAAATCGGTCCAGCCATTTCAGAGATTAGCCGGAACAAACAGACAGACAGACAAAAATTGTAAAAAATATTATTTTTGTGTATGTACCGTATTTATATTCATATGGATGTAGTAAAAATCGGTTATTTCAATATTACAAACAGACGCTCCAATTTTATTTTTTTGTTTGGATGTACTCTCTGATATGTTGCTGAGATGTTAGTTTTTATTGGATGATATATTTAAAAAAATCTGTAACACCATGTAAGGGGCCATTCAAGTATTACTTAAGCAATATACTTTGCTTATTTTGGATGACATGGGGGGTGGGGGGGGGAGTGTAGATGATGATCACGTCACCGGCAGTAATTTACTTTTTTACACGCATGGCACCCCTCATTGTCTTTGCTAGAACCAATACATTAATTGACAAATGTTTACGTAATCATGGGGAGGGGGTGAGAGCTTTGCTTACGTTTGCTGACAAGGGGGATGGGGGTAAATAATTGTAATAAATCTGCTCACGTAATACTTGTACGGCCCCTAATTATGTTTGTTTGTGAATACTAATATTAACAATATGTTTTTGGCTGCAACCATAGGATGAGAAAGTTTCGAAAAAGGTAATTATAATAATAATAATCTCAGGACAATTCACACAGAACCATCTAGACCCAAGTTAAGCTAGCTAGAGCTTGTGTTATGGGTACTAGATAACTGATACATATACATAGATTTTTTTTTTTTTTACATACATACATTATACATAGAAAACACCCAGACCGATACAAACAATCATACTCATGAATACAAATGTTTGTGCCGTGCGAGGAATCGAACCCGCGACCATCGGACGTAAAGCGGTGTGCTTGACCGCTAGACCACCGAGGTCGTCAAAATTATTATTAAGTATTAAGTCTGACAGTGTTCATGCTCTGGTAGGTTTTTTTATAGATGACTAACTACGCCCGCGACTCCGTTCGCAAGATTCCTTGCGGACGAATGAGGCATTTCTATTACATCCCCTATTTTATTTTATTATTAAGGGTAAAATTCGTACAAACTTTGAATGTCATATTGATAGTGAAAAGTTTAAAAAATAAGTTTCAAACTTCTAGCTTTAAAAATGACGATACTTCCATACAACCCTTCATCTCCCCTTTCAACCCCTTACAACCCTTTCTTCGCATTAAAAAGTAGCCTATGTCCTTTCTCAGGGTCTAGACTATCTGTATACCACATTTTATTTAAATCGATGCAGTAGTTTTTGGTGTAAAAGCGAGACAGACAGACACAGAGTTACTTTCGCATTTATAATATTAGTAGGATAATGAAATGTTGCACCCTCCTGCGCTGACGGTATACACTGGCGAGGCACCAGTGGAGGATGATAAGATGAGCATGAGATCAGGTCAGTTAGCACATCGTGACAAAATCACCAAGAATTTATCACGATGGTTTCCAAGGGAACCGTTGATGGAGGTTAATCTGACATGGTACATTGCTAGCAATAAGATCATCACTCCACATTACTAACAATCCAATTTCACCCTGCTCTGGTAGCACGCCACTTTCATTCCGATTATAGCAGGTTCGATTCCTAGCATCGTATAAATATTTGTATTCATGAGTATGATTGCTCAATGCAAATGCTGTACAGGTTCTGACTATGGAGCAAAGATAAAATTCATGAGTATAAATATTGGCTTATTACATCGCAGCCTACTACTGTCACTGGACCTTTATTGATATGTGCATATCTGTCTGTAATGCGAATAAATGACGTACTCACTTACTTACTTCAGAAGCACAATAAGATCGAGCAAGAAATAAGAAAAATAAATAAATAGTTAGTTGAGTAACAAAATAAATCAGTCATAGTTATCAGACCAGCAACAGCGCTCGTACACGATCGATTTTCAATGATTGAGTAATGTGGTCGTGCAGGTACAAATGCCACCAGTGCGAGCACGAGGACTGCGACGATGACGAAGAGCGCACGTGCTCGAACGCGCTGTACTGCTTCAAGGCGACGGTGCGAGCCGCAGACGGAGCCCTGCAGCACTCACGCGGCTGCACGCAGCGCTCCGACCACTACCAGTTCACGTGCCGCACCAACCACAACCAGGGGTGAGTAGCGACGCAGCGCTGCGTGCAGCGCTCCGACCAGTACCAGTTCACGTGCTGCACCAACCACAACCAGGGGTGAGTAGCGACGCAGCGCTGCATGCAGCGCTCCGACCAGTACCAGTTCACGTGCTGCACCAACCACAACCAGGGGTGAGTAGCGACGCAGCGCTGCATACAGCGCTCCGACCAGTACCAGTTCACGTGCTGCACCAACCACAACCAGGGGTGAGTAGCGACGCAGCGCTGCATGCAGCGCTCCGACCAGTACCAGTTCACGTGCCGCACCAACCACAACCAGGGGTGAGTAGCGACGCAGCGCTGCATGCAGCACTCACGCGGATGCACCGAATCAACGTGCCTTTTGAAAGTAAGCTTCTCGTCCAAGACTATGCCTAAAATAATTTATAGATGACGTGTTTTCAATAGTTTTACAAGTGCAGGTGCTGGGAGTTGGTCAGTATTTAACCGTATATTAAATGATTTTTGTTGTTGAACACAACACCTGTTGAATCTAGGGTTAAATATAAAGAGCACTTTTATCATTGAGTATCTTTGTGATAGTGGAGATTTCTATTGGTGAGATGAAAAATGAATTTGGTGATGAACTCGGCAGTACTACCTGAGATGCTAGAGATTTACTGCTCTTACTTTTCGTTTAACGACGACATCGTCGAGTGTACTGGATTTTGACCTACTGTTTCTAGAACTACTAGCTTTTACCCACGTGCATGTGCCTAGGGCCCCGCAATGGAATGGGCCCCCCTAGTCCAGTCTAGTCCTTACTTAGGCAGCCCTCCAATCCAATGGCCTCGGAGGCGTGCGCGTGTACCCACATGCCTCCACAATGGAGTAGGGCGAAATAGGTCGCCCTAACCGTAACGAGATGGGGCCCTACAATGTCTACAAGGCGGGCCGTCGCTGTCGGACTGGAGTCGAAATGCACATGCGAATATCCTGGCTCCAGCATAGGCGTTCGTAGGTACACCGTGTGGTTTTTGATGAGTAAAAGTCTCACACACCGCTCCGCCCTCCCTCCGGCGGGGTGACGGTCTTTGAAGATATAAAAAAAAAGTCTAGTCCCTACTCCATTACCACACAGTAACCGATAGCTCCTCTACTCTCGCCTGAAAATCAGTCTTAATAAATGCTTACCGACTATGGTCAATTTGTTCGTTTTTGTAAATTTTTTTATAAATGTCTAGCAAGAATTTAAACCCTCATCACATAACGACTTTTTAAAATTATTTTTGCCCGGTTTGTTTTGAAGGTAGGCCATCCCTATAAACATTTCTGAAGAGTCATGTTCAAAAATGACTTTGTATATTCTAACAAAATAGTGCTTTATTACTATGGCCACATAACGAAAACAAATCCTAGGAACAGTGAGGTCGCTCCGTGAAGCCTGTGAAGACACCAGGAGATTTCTGCGCTTCTGGGAGCAGCTTGGTTGGCTGCTCTAGTAGTCTGGCTCTGCACGCACAACGGTCCAGATGAGAGTCTGACTGCAGAGAATGGTGTCCAACTTATATTAATAATAATCTCAGGACAATTCACACAGCGCCATCTAGACCCAAGTTAAGCTAGCTAAAGCTTGTGTTATGGGTACTAGACAACTGATACAAATACAATAGATATTTTTTTTGTAAATAAATACATATTATACATAGAAAACACCCAGACCGATACAAAAATCATACTCATGAATACAAATGTTTGTGCCGTGCGAGGAATCGAACCCGCGACCATCGGTTGTAAAGCGGTGTGCTAGACCGCTAGACCACCGAGGTCGTCGAATTACAGTACTATGATCATAGGGGCATTGTCCTAATGTGCCCAGGGCCTCTAATAGGTGAAAGACGGCCCTGGTTTTTATGAGTACAGTTCCACAAAGATCTCTGCCATTAAAACTTATCGTTTCCAGTCCGCACAAGCGGCACGCCGGGCAGCTCCACATAACGTGCTGCCGGGGCGACATGTGCAACAACGGCAGCTTCCCCGCGCTGGCCGCCGCCAGTGTGGGGGGTGTGGGGGGTGCGGGGGGCGCGGCGGCGCAGCCCCTCCCCCCCGGGGGGTGGGGCCTGTGGGGCGGGGTGGTGGCGTCGGTGCTGGTCGTCGCCGCCATCGGCTCCATGGCCATATTCGTGCTCCGGCGCACCCACAGGTAAGCGGCTATATACTCTATTAATTTAGAAATTCAAATTAAAAAATCATTTATTCATGTAGGACATTTTAGCCGCTTATGAACGTGATTTTTTTACATTAAAAACATATTCGGTTGCAATCCAAAAAACCTAGGAGCTATCTACTGTATAAATTGGGTGACACTATAGTCTGTTTTTTAATTCCGGAGACTAAATTGACAGGTGTAAATGTCACTTCCAAATAATGTTACCACCTACAGCGGGGTAGTGGTGTACCTGCGATACCGATTTGTTTAATCGGAAACTTTTATTTTAACATATTAGTTTAGTTATTATTTTTTAAATATATTTAAAATTATGTACATATATACTAGTGTTTCCATTACTGTCGTCCTACAGCATAAAAATACATTTTTGTCGTTTCCGTACAAATAATATTTTTTACACTATTAGGCTACAAACCAACATTTTTTTCTTTCAAACAGCTAAATATTTTAAATAAGTGTTTTTTTTTATGATATTCAAATTAAAATTCAATAAATAAATAACCCTGAACAATTAACACAGTGCCATCTAGTCTCACGGTAAGCAGAGCTTGTGTTATGGGTACTAGACAACTGATATAAATACTTAATTTTTTTTATAAATACAAAGAATACACCCAGAATAATACAAACAGTCATACTCATGAATACGAATGTTTGCGCGCGATGAATCGAACCCGCGACCATCGTAAGTATAGCGAGTCTGCCAAACCGCTAAACCAACGAGGCCGTCAAACTATATGTTCCACAGATTGCGAGTATCAAGATCAACACAACACAAGCTGGGCAACGAGTCCAACTATTTCTCATACAGCCCACAGATAACCAGCGCGTTCTATGAAGGTACATTTTATTTATTTACTAGCTAATCACCCCGGCTTCGCACGGGTGTACATGTATTATACATATAAACCGTCCTTTTGAATCACTCTATCTATTAAAAAAACCGCGACAAAATCCGTTGCATAGGTTTAAAGATTTAAGCATACATAGGGACGGACAGCGACAGCGACTTTGTTTTATAGTATGTAATGATTTAATATGGCATCAAATTTTGGTTTCATTCAAATTCAAAGCACAATTGTGCTTGGTTTATTTGACTGTGGTTCTATAAACGTTACTTAGGTTTACGGTTCCAAAGTTTAAATGAACAAAAATAATAAAAATTTACCACAATAACCAGAAACTTGGTTACACCTTGACCAACTTTCTAGGATTTTCTTAACCGCCCATAATTTTCAAACTGCATGCAACAGATTTTTCTCATGATGGTTAATCACGGTTTGACGTTCCAGCAATGGTATTTATTCTGATGTATAAGCTATATTACTGTAAAGTTTCATTAAAATCCATATTGAAACCTTTTTTTTTATTTAGATCAAGAAATAATAATAATAATTCTGCCGGGGGTTATTCCTTTTTGAATTTTTTTTGGAAGTTAGGAATAATAATAATAATCTAAAGACAATTCACACAGCGTCATGTACACCCAAGTTAACTCAGCCAAAGCTTGTGTTATGGGTACTAGATAACATATTATACATAGATATTTTTTTTGTAAATACATATTATATATAGAAAAACACCCAGACTGAAAAACAATTATACTCATGTGCAATTTGTGCCGTGCGAGGAATCGAACCCGCGACCATCGGTCGTAAAGCGGTGTGCTAGACCGCTAGACCAACGAGGTCGTCAAGTTGGGACAGTTGTAATATAATGGATGTAATGTTAGGTGTAGGCGCAGAGGGATCAGTGAGCGGAGTGCGTGCGGTGGCGGCAGGAGACTCCACGCTGCGGGAGTACCTCGAGACCTCGCAGACCAGCGGCTCGGGCTCCGGCCTCCCGCTCATGGTGCAGAGGACGCTCGCCAAGCAGGTCACGCTCCTACACTGCGTCGGCAAGGTAACCACCACGCCAGCCTGGAGCTCTGGGAGTATTTCTTGACCTCGTAAACCAGGACTCGGTCTCCGGTCTGACGCTCATGGTGCGGAGGACCAGAGGAGTAACTCCCACGGCAGCCTGGAGCTCTGGAAGTACCTCGAGACCTCGCAGACTAGTGTCTCGGGCTCCGAAAATCCAATCGGTCAAGGCTGAGCTTTTAAGAATAAACGCTCTCCGCTCAAAATGTTATCTGGTGTGTTGGCCGTAGTAAAAGATTGTGTTCTTTTAAATATGCATAAATTTTGGGTTAACGGGGAGCCAGATGGATGGCCGTAGTAAAAGGTTGTGTTTTTGAAATATGCGTAAGATTTGGGTTAACGCGTGTGTTTGTCCCCAGGGCCGGTACGGGGAGGTGTGGCGAGGCGCGTGGTGCGCGGACAGCGTGGCCGTCAGGATATACTTCTCACGAGACGAGGCGCGCTGGAGGCGGGAGACCGAGGTGTACAGCACCGCGCTCCTCAGGCACGACAACCTGCTGGCCTACGTGGGCAGCGACATGACCAGCCGCGGCAGCTGCACGCAGGTACCACCACACCCACCACACACGCCACACTCACCACACTCACCACACAACACGAGCTCTACAGCAAGCGCTGCTGAATATCTTCGAAAAGGCCCTAACTATATTTATTTATTTGAGCAACCAACAAGATCTCATTACGATAAAACAAAGTCGCTGTCGCTGACTGTCCGTCCCTATGTATGGTTAAATCTTTAAAACTACGCAATGGATTGCAAGGGTTAATAATTGTAATAAAGAAAACCGCTTCAAGGTTCTCTTTATAACAATTATTAACCCTTGCAAGATGTTCAGGTATATATCTGATTTTACTGGTTGCCACATACGTAAATGTTTGCAGAAGTTTTTTATATATATTTCTTTTTATTTTTTTTATTGACGATTGTCTAAAACTGTAGTGCGTTCTATACTAGAACATGTATCTAAAGCAGCACTGGCAGGTTCCCACCAGAATTGTCTGAGCAGGCAGAGAAACGAGCTATGGAGTTGAGTCTTGACATATGTAGCCAAAGGGACCTACAGGTCCCGGGAACTTATCCAACTTTTGAATCCGACAAGCACACGGTTAATCTATAGAATGCTAAGAAGTTCATCTCATAATCATCTTAAATTAATGCAAAATGTATCATATTTGGTTGCAGCTATGGTTGATAACTCATTTTCACCCGCTGGGGTCGTTGTACGAGCACTTGAATAGGAACACGTTGACTCGCCACCAGATGATGGTGATATGTCTGTCCATCATCAATGGACTGCTGCATCTGCACACAGAGATATACGGCACGCAAGTAAGTGAAAGTACTTTCACGATTGTTATCTACGATGGGGTGGTCAGTAGTAGAGGTATTGGCAACTGTCCACGTTGTGAGTACCGCACGTGACATGCCTACATTTCGGTGGGTATCTTTCCAAGTGGCAGTGGGTGAGTCTAGCATTGTGTGGTATTTTCATGTCATTAACATTAAAAAAAGAATTTTGCCCAAAAAATAATGTTTTTTGGGGTTCTTCAACCCTTATTAGTTAGGGGTATTAGAAATAGATAACTATTCAGGCCTACCGAGTACCGCTACATATCAAATTTCATAAAAGTCGGTTAAGCCGTTTCGGAAAACTATGACAACTATGAAACAGCTGAAACTCATCATAAACACGAGAATTTGAAATTGAAATATAATGTAATTGTATTGTATTATTGAAATTGGAAGTAAGTAAGAACAACGATGTTTGCAGGGCAAGCCGGCGATAGCGCATCGCGATATAAAGAGCAAAAACATCCTGATGAAGGTGAACGGCGAGTGCGCCATCGCAGACCTTGGATTGGCGGCCACGCGCCGCAAACTGCCCTCCAGGGACGACCCCCGCCAGGGCACCCCCCGGTACATGAGCCCCGAGCTACTTGACGACAGGTACATCAAGTTACTAACCATTCTGAAATTTGTTATTTGTACATCAAACATTATGAGAGCATTTCAGGCTGTGTCACAGCAGACTTATTCTCTATGGTCCTTCGAGCCGGATTCGAAACCAATTCAAGTTCAAGTTACTTATTCATGTAGGATATTTTAGTCACTCACACGAATTAAGTTTTTTGTATTTATGTTATTATTTCTTACCGTTCAGTCCTGAATTGCTTCTTAAACGTTTTTGGGTGTTTTTAAAACTAAATATTTTTGTGTTTTATTGTTGCGTGTATCGTATAAATCTGTTGTCTTGGTTATTAATACATTAAAAACCGTATTGCAAAATCTTAATCTCAGATATGGATCGGCTTCTTTTTTAATTGTTAATTACGTAAAGTCTTATGATAAATTTACTAAGGCCGCTATATGCAGTATCTCTTCTTCGAAGAGATCTTCTAGCAGCGAATGGACTACTTTTTTTTTAACTTTGAAATTTAAATCATGCCCATAAGCTGTACGAGCGGTCCCCAGGCAAAATATGTCTCGTGCCCGTCTGTGGGTACGGGGGTCTATAATGTCGTCGCGGAGTGGCTCACCGGTGGGCGTGCGGTCTTTAACGTGTCAGTATCGGAGTGTACGGTTACAGCATCGACCTGGAGTGCTTCGAGTCGCTGCTGAAGTGCGACGTGTACGCGCTGGCGCTGGTCGTGTGGGAGGTCACCCGGCGCACCGAGCCCGCGCGGGACTACCGCCCGCCCTACTACGACCTGCTCGCGCCCGACCCCCGCCCCCACCACGTGCGCAAGGTCGTCTGCGGGGGCGCCCGCCCCCACCCGCCGCACTCCCCGCACCCGGTCAGTATCGCTACTCCCGCCTCGGACCCTTACCACCTCCGGATCCCCGCTACTCTCGGATGTTGGGACCCTCACGACCCCCAGTCCCCGTTGCTCAGAATCTTTGGAACCTCACGACGCCCGGATCTCCGCTACTCCCGGGTCTTTGGACGTTCACGACGTCCGGATTCCCGCTACTGCCTAATTTTTGGACCCTCACGACCCCTGGGCCCTCGCTACTCCCGAATATTTGGAACTTCATGACCCCGGACCCCGCTACTCCCGAATCTTTGGACCCTCACGACCCCCGTACTCCCGCTACTTCTGGATATTTGGACCATCATGACCCCGGATCACCACTACTCCCAGATATTTGGACCCTCATGACCCCGGATCCCTGATATTCCCGGATCTTTGGACCTTCAAGACTCCCGGATCCGGGTAATTTTGAACCTTCCCATTCCCCCGATCCCCGCTATTCACGAATCTTTGTATTCACGAGTCCCGGAACCCCTGCTACTCCCTGATCTTTTGACCCTCGCCATCCCCGAACCCCCAGACCCTCGCTATTCTCACTCAGACCCTCGGACCTCCGTGACCCCAATAGAAAAGTCATAACGGTAGTCAGATATCCGCATTAAATGTTTCTTATCCCGAGCGGAATTGAACAAAATAATATAAATTTATTAAGTAGATACTCCTTTATTTCCACAGACAATGGTGGGTCTAGCAAATCTAATGCGCGAGTGTTGGCACCAGAACCCATCGGTTCGCCTCCCGGCGTTGCGCATAAAGAAGACTCTCCTCAAACTAGCCGCCTACGACAACTCCATACACCTCGACGATGACAACGAAGTCTCTGTGTAACACTGTATGTATATATGTATTATATAGGACATCTTATTAATTCACTTTTTTTTTAATTTTATTAAGACTTTGGCTATTGTGTCACAGCCAAAAGTTACAGGAACAATAGAGATGCTTAAAATGTTGATTGTAAATGTATAGCATATACTAAGTATTGTAAAGAAGTATAAAGTGGTCTTTGGTCAAGTCGAAAACAATGCCGGATAAGTCTAGCAAGAGTACAAAATACTGTGGTATAAAAATATTGCCATATAATAAAAATAACTAATATTTTTTCGTCAACGTCTTAGCCAGGGTAGGCGAACCTTTATGCATCAACGTGCCATTTTTTTTCCAAAAAATGTGTAATGGGGTCATTGACGTGCCATCAAAATTTTTGATTTTCTGATTATTACTAATAAATACTATCAAAACTCTCTATGAAATAAAGTAAACAAAAGAGGTACATTTTGTATTGTTTTCATTACACGCATAAATTAAATTACTGTAAAATTAGTGTGACTTCTGTTGCTGCAGGTTGGATGACAAATAATTTATGTCAGGCTTGTACGATGTTACTTTTAGCAAAATGCATGCTGAACTGGATTCATCTGTCGAACGGTTTCTAACCGAGTTTTTAATGTTATTCATCTCTGAAAATAATGACTCGCAGGCATAGGTAGGTGGAAATATTGTTGAAATAGCATGAGCCAGCTTCTTCAAACAGTTTTATGATCGCCGACGTGCCCAAAATATTGTGTCGCGTGCCATTAGTTCACCTACCCTAGTCTAAGTATTCGATGACTCAGCTGATGCTGTGTCAACCCATTTTGATAGATAATAATCTCAGGACAATTCACACAGCGCCATCTAGACCCAAGTTAAGCTAGCTAAAGCTTGTCTTATGGGTACTAGACAACTCATACAAATACAATATATTTTTTTGTAAATACATAGAAAACACCCAGACCGATACAAACAATCGTACACATGAATACAAATGTTTGTGCCGTGCGAGGAATCGAACCCGCGAACATCGGAAGTACACCGAGGCCGTCGAAGTATTTAATATTATATTCTGATCCGGTTTAAACGATTTCGACTATGTTAATGTTACATTTATTGTGAATATAGTTTTAAAATGAAGGGAATTAGTGCCTATATGTAATGTTGATATAATAAGAACAACGCAGGAATAATTCATTGTAACACTAGCTATTACTCGCGAGTTTGTACGCGTGGAATTAAAATACAAGTGGTCAAGCTACTCCTTATAATATTAGCTAACTGCGAGTTAAAGTACCGTCGAAATCGGTCTAGACGTTTCAGAGGTAATCAAGAACAAACGGACAGACAATTTTCTTTTAATTTGTTTATTATGTAACTACCATATATACTTTCAAATTAATTCAGTGGAAACCTGATTAAGTTAATATTGACAATTAGTTACAAATAGAATTATTATCGACTTTTTATTTGTTAATCAAAATGAAATTACATAAATTTGAACACTTAATCCCTTGTTACACTATGTCACACTTACACTCCTTGTCACACTATGTCATACTCTGTCGAAGTCCTCCCACGTCGTGTGGTCTTAAAAACAATGGACCGCTTATACCCATGTCACACTATGTCACACTTTGTCGAACATCGTGTGACGTAACTTATGAATAGCTCCAAATAATGTATATGTGTTTGCATTTATAATTGTATAGTTACCAATAAATTATTCCTGCGTGTAAGTAGTTACTTAAAACTGAAGTGCCGAAATAGTATTTTAAATAGATTTAATATTATATTAAATAAATGTAAATAAATAATTTAAGAAACTATGGATTTTTTAACTCAATAATTATATTTGTGTTAGGCATTTTCTGTTTTTTTTTATACAACAATTGATAATGAAATGGTGCACTCGCCTGCGCTAACGGTATACGCTGGCGGGGCACCAGTGCAGGATGATAATATACTCAGGACAATTTATACAGCGCCATCTAGACCCAAGTTAAGCTAACTAAAGCGTGTGTTATGGGTACTAAATAACTGATACAAATACACATTTTTTTTTTGTAAATACATACATATTATATATAGAAAACACTCAGACCGATACAAACAATCATACTCATGAATACAAAATGTTTGTGCCGTGCGAGGAATCGAACCCTCGACGTAAAGCGGTGTGCAAGACCGCTAGACCACCGAGGTCGTCAAGATGAACAATTCATCAAGATATTTTTCCAGGTTGCAAGTCGATCTGATGCTCAGATACTCTAGATATCAATTAATATTGTTGTGAATATTTACGTTTAACAAAATCCATAGTTTATTTATTTTTACGTAATTTTGTTGCCATATTTTTTGTATGTTAATATAGGATTGATTGTATGGCCGTTTGATGATATTTTTGTTTGCCCGTATAGATTATTGGCTTATATGATATTATATTGATTTATTGTGAATATGAATGAAATGAATATGAATATGTATTATCTCAATGTACTTCTAAAATTAAAGGAGTTACAGGTACCTAACTAATCAGTACATAGTATAAAACAAAGTCGCCGTCCCTGTCTGTCCCTATGTATGCTTAAATCTTTAACTTCGCAACGGATTTTGAAGCGATTTTTAATAGATAGAGTGATTCAAGAGGAAGGTTTATATATATAATACATGTACACCCGTGCGAAGCCGGGGCGAGTAGCTAGTTAACAATAAAAAAAATGCCGGTCCTTATTTCAGAAAAAAAATTTTCAATGCGGTCAAACCAATACTATGAAATAGAATATGAATAGGTTTATCTTATATATAAAACTAGTCTTATATATAAAATTCTCATGTCACAGTTTTCGTTCCCATACTCCTCCGAAACGGCTTGACCGATTCTCATGAAATTTTGTGAGCGTATTGAGTAGGTCTGAGAATCGGCCAACATCTATTTTTCTTCCCCCTAAATGTTAGGGGTAGTACACCCCTAATTTTTTTTTTTTATTTTAAAGCAAAACAACGTTTGCCGGGACAGCTAGTACGATATGTTCAACAATAAAACAAAAAATATTTGATTTCAATTGCACCCAAAACCAGTCAGTCAAGAAACAATACATTACTGGACAATAGTAAATAACAACATAAACATAAGAAAATTAATTTGCAGGAGTGACTAAAATATCCTACATGAATAAGTAAGTTTACTACAGATTTTGCCAAACTGAAGAGGAAACGCCACTACACATCCTATGTGGTTGTAGCCCACTCATGCCTAAAAAAATATCTCCTTTGGACAGTTTACACTATCCTGAGGAGATAAAAACCATCGCTCCTAAGAATATCCTTCAATTCCTGTCCCTCACAGGTCTAGGTAGCGAACTTTGAAAAAGCGAGCACAATAGATCAATTCAATACAAAAAGACTGATACAATTTCGTTGTTTTTGCAACATTCGCCGCTGCTTGTTGGTCGTAATGATTTATAGCCATGTAGCCTTGTTCCATAAATGAGTTAGCCAACAGTATTTTCAAAATTCACGATTATCTTGAACATCCAAACTCATGATACCTCTTTGCAAGGGTGTCTTTCACCTATTAAAGGCCCTGGGCACATTAGGACAATGGGGCCCCTATAATCATAGTAATAAAGCACTATTTTGTTATACTAGACAAAGTCATTTTTGAACATGACTCTTTAGAGATTATAGGGATGCCCTACCTTCAAAACAAACCAGGCAAAAATAATTTTAAACTCGTTATGTGATGACATAAAAAAATAGTCGGTAAGCATTTGTTAAGACTGATTTTCAGGCGAAAGTAGAGTAGCTATCAGATGGAGTAGGGACTAGACTAGGAGGCCCAATCCATCGCGGGGCCCGGGGCCCGGGCACAGTGTGCCCAGTGGGGAAGAGGGGCCTGACTCTTTGTAACATTAAAATATTTAATACTAGCTACATACCAAGGCATTACTTGCGTGGAACTTAAACTACTTTATTGGATAAACCAAAACCAAAAAAATCAAAATGGCATCGTCCGGTGAAGCTGTAAAGGCCAGCTGCGACCAATAGCATTAGAGTAGTCCGAAAAAAAATGTATTCGGAGAGTATATTTTTATTTAAAAAAAAATTATAAAAAGGTTAGACGTATATTGAGATGATAATGGTTTATAAGTAATCATAAATTTGTTACAAAATTCACTCGTTGTTAATACACGATACTGTATTTGTATATTGTTTGTGTAAACTTAGCTAGTTAAGTGTTAAGTATAAGAAGTTTTTATTATTCTTACTTAACGTAGGGTAACCATTCAGATTTTTGATGTTCAGTTCTGACTTAGATTTTTTTTATTTAAAAGCTATTAATTTGTTAAGTTAATTGAAATATATTATTCTTACTTAATGTAGGGTAACCATTCAGATTTTTGATGTTCAGTTCTGACTTAGTTTTTTTTTATTTAAAAGCTATTAATTTGTTTGTTAAGTTACTTGAAATATATTACTTACTAACTTATCCCGCGACTTCGTCCGCGTGGAATTTAACTTTATTTTTCTAAAATAAAAGTAGCCCGAGTTACTCCTTATTACATCTATATCGTATATAGATCACAGTTACCATCAGGTGGGACGTCAGTGCGTTTGCCATTTACTAATATCTCTCAAGATTTTTAAATCAGTCGTTTGTCAGTATTTATCCAACGCGTAAATGATAACAACTTAAGTGTTTTGTTAATTATGAACAAAAACTAGCTTTTGCACGCGGCTTCGCTCGTATGTCTGCATTAAAGTTTCCATACATGAATAAAATAATTATAGAGTTAGTGTTACTATAAAGTAACACTAAGTCTATAATTGCATCAAGGTGTTAAATCGGCCATATGCATCTATATTTGTGTATTGTGCATGAAAGTTTTAATAAATAAATAAATATATTGCATTTGGAAATGTAACATCAGGAATTTCGGACCCTTCCTACTCCGTCACACTGTGCCACACTTTATCGATAAGTCCATACGCATCTATATTCGTGCATGACAGTTTTACTAAATAAATCAGTATATTATATTTGAAACTTTAGGACCCTTCCTATTATGTCACACTATGTCACACTTTATCGATCATCCCCGTTAACGTGTGACGAGATTTATGAATGGCCCATTATTTCAATTAATAAGTGTTAGAGTTACATACTCAGATGCTAATTCTAATTACCATGACAGCTCCATAGTGAACATATATTACTTTTAAGTTTGTATATAAAGAAATACTTAGCATCCCTTTACGCTATGTTTTTACGCGCGTCATTAAACCTCAATTACTCTCTCATTGACTTCCAATAGATGGCACTAATTGTTAGACTAATAAAAATTTGGTGGATTGTGAAACTGAGATTGTGACAGTGTTTGAAAATAAATGTGTTTTAGTGGAAAAAGATCGACAAATAAACGTTAAATATAGTTTCTTTGTTTTAAAGATAATGTTTGTTGTATTACGATAACTCGTTTATAATTTGTAATTTGCATTAAAAATTGTAAAAGTTTTAATAAAATTACTCTGTTTTACAGAGCAACGCATAGTTTTATTTGTCGAGAGACCTAATAATAGACAATTGTCTTATATATTTTTTTTGTTTATAATTGAAACTACTCAGAAATGGCTATTAGTTTATTGTAAATATATTGTTTAGTGTTAATGCGTCGTTAAGCCCTCTATGAATTATGAGAAATATCGAGATAATAAAATATTTGTCTATATGTTTGTGTTTTAATTTGTTTTTGTAACCTGTTTAACAGATCTCTTATGCCCAATTTACACTCAGCCCGAGTGGGCAGGGAAGTGAGCAGCGCGAGAGTGTAAACACGAGTGGAAACACTTCCCATGCCATTGTCGCTGCCACTCGCGCTGCCCGGCGCTCCCTCGATTGTCGGTTTTTCGTGCGCGAGTCAAAGGACTGGCAGCGCGAGTGGCAGCGTGTTTTTACATTCAGTCCTCTCGCTCAGTTGTCGCCCGGCAATATTTCCGGCAGCGCGAGTGGCAGGGGAAGCGGCTGAATGTAAATGACGTTTACATTTAGCCGCTTACATATTGCACCATTTGACAATCTCCCAATGGTGAGTGGTAACCAGTGGCGTAGCTACCTAGGGGCCAGGAGGGGCATGCCCCGGGACCCTCAAGCTCAGGGGACCCTTACCAGAAAACCTCGAACGAAATGAAATTTTGAAAATTTCTCCCATTTTCAAAATAAATATGACAAGTTGCAACTCGACTTTACTCATGGCAACTCAGTTGAGAGAAATTCGAAAGTTATACTTTCGGAATTCTCCTGAATTATCTCTGTGCATTGGCAGTGTTGTCGATTTAACTGATAGCGATATGTGCGTTTTAATAAAATTAATGTAAAGCCCCATTGTTGTGCAGTGGGGCCCCATTTTTTTATTTACCCCAGGGCCCTTGGTTACCTAACTACGCCACTGGTGGTAACAGTCGTCTATATGAATAAACGTCTATAAATGATTAGCACTACGGAATTTACTCAGGGGTGGAATTTATCCTTTTTAGGGATCCTATAACTAGGTTTTTTTTTTTTATGGATGATAATGGTATGGTGCACCCGCCTGCGCTACTGGTTCACGCTGGCGGGGCACCAGTGGAGGATGATAAGATGAACATGAGGTCAGGTCAGTTAGCCCATCGGAATTTGTCAAAATCCTTTCTTATTGGGAATAAGCCTACGTCATAGTAGGTTTAAACATGCAGTCTCAGCCCGATCGATTTAAAATTGACAAAGTTTCATACAAACTTTCTTCCCCTATTTTATCCCCTTGGGGGTAGAATTAATCAAAATCCTTTCTTAGCGGATGCCTACATCATAACATCTACTTGCATGCCAAATTTCAGCCCGATCCGTCCAGTGGTTTGGACTGTGCTTTGATAGATCGCTATGTCAGTCAGTCACCTTTGAGTTATATATATTTAGATTTAATAACTACCTTGCAAATAAATTTTCACTGATTTTAAAATTCACACATTTTAATCTAAAAAGAATATGTGTGTGTGTGTGTGTGTGTGTGTGTGTGTGTGTGTGTGTGTGTGTGTGTGTGTGTGTGTGTGTGTGAAAATTACAATGATTATTTAAAAGAGCAACACGCAAGTTTCTTTCTCGTTCTTCTTGTGATAAGACAGCTTTCCGAATGAGCGGTAGATAAGACTTTTGACTATTCAAAAGTGCTTCAGTGATAATGTATTGGAATAAATAATCTTATATTATATTAATTTCAGTCTTGTTTTGTTGGAAAGATGGAATGGTGATTCTGAATAAAGGCATATTAAGGGGGGCTGCAGCAACGAGAGACTAATAATTTCTTCTTTCACTTATGTGTATTTTTCACTTCGAGAATCTAAAGCGAACTGGTCTGTGCACACATGGCGGTTCTTTTTAAAATCAGTTGGTATGTGGGATTGTTAAGGTCAAATCAGAACTTATATCTTGTACTCAATAACAAACATGATTATATCAAACTTGTAGAATATACAGTTTATGTCATAATTATAATTAGATTTAATCTTTACTATTGATATATTTACTTTACAGTTTATAAGCATAAATAATATTTATTAAATAAAAATATATTGTGGTTGTTCTATCACTCAAACCAGATGGCGTTGTAGTCACTGAAATCTGCTTTAGCGGGACAAGATGGCGAACTATTGCCGTTGGCAGGTAGCAATTTATTTATTTAAATAATTTATTTGCTTGAACATTTACAGTACATTCGTGTTAGGTACAAGTGTTCACTTCATTCAGGAGGTATGCAAATTATAATTCTTTGTCATTTATCATGACGACCGGATAGGTGGTCTAGCGGTCTAGCACACCGCTTTACGTCCGACGGTCGCGGATTCAATTCCTCGCACGGCACAAACATTTGTATTCATGAGTATGATTGTTTGTATCGTTCTGGGTGTTTTCTATGTATGTATATTATATCTATATTTAAAAAAAAAATGTATAAGTATATCTATCGGTAGGCTAGTTCTCATAACACAAGCTCTACTTAGCTTGGGACTAGATGGCGTTGTGTGATTTGTCTAGGGCTTTTTTTTAATCTAAATTTATTTTGGGGTTTTTGTTTTCAGAAATGTCAACACCATTATTACAAACTAATCGGAACAATTCTAAAAAATAATAAACAATCAAATAGTTATCAACTGCGAGGGATCTATTTATTAAATTGCTTTTATCAGTGCACACAAACAGAGCAATATCGGTAGTACCTACTACCAGCGCTAATAAAATCTTGTTTATAAAATAAAAATACAAGTGAATTTGTTTAAAACATTTAATTATAAATTAATATACAAAAGCATACAAAGATAATACAGTAACCTATGCTAGAAATGCACTGTTTGGTACGCCACATAAAAATTTTCGATTTATTGTATCAATACATAAATATCATTTTAATATACTTCGAATAATTCTATTCAATAATTGCGTTATTAATCTGCACTTTCGTTCGTCAAATATTGTTGACGAGGCAGTACAGAGTAGGTTTATAATTGATTCAGTAAAATTGATTGTCGCTCGTCCATACGAGACGCTTTAGTGACTGAATTTTGAGGTTATACAGCCTTGGACATATAATAAAAAGATGCAGAGTGGTTTCCGACGAAGAAATTGCTTATAATAATGATATCCAGAAACTAGAAGTGTACACGCCCCGCGTGATTACAGAAATTCCAGCTGTTGATTCGTTACAGCGTGTCTCAAGTCTAGTCGTGTAGCTCGTCCTGAGCGAGCTCCTCCATATCTTCCTGGTCAAATTCCGTATCGTCTTCGGCCGAAGCCTCCTGATACTGCTGGTATTCCGATACAAGATCGTTGACGTTGCTCTCCGCTTCGTTGAACTCCATCTCGTCCATACCCTCGCCGGTGTACCAATGCAAGAAAGCCTTGCGCCTGAACATAGCCGTGAACTGCTCCGAGATGCGCTTGAACAGCTCCTGGATGGCCGTCGTGTTCCCGATAAAGGTCGAAGACATCTTCACCCCTTTGGGCGGGATGTCGCAGACGGCAGTCTTCACATTGTTAGGGATCCATTCGACGAAGAAACTGCTGTTTTTGTTCTGGATTGATAACATCTGCTCGTCGACCTCTTTCATGGACATGCGGCCTCTGAAGATGGCGGCCACTGTGAGGTAGCGGCCGTGGCGCGGGTCGCACGCCGCCATCATGTTCTTGGCGTCGAACATCTGCTGGGTGAGTTCTGGCACGGTGAGGGCGCGGTACTGCTGGCTGCCGCGGGAGGTGAGGGGCGCGAAGCCGGGCATGAAGAAGTGGAGACGTGGGAAGGGTACCATGTTGACGGCCAGCTTGCGGAGATCCGCATTCAGCTGACCTGGGAACCTGAGGCAGGTGGTCACGCCAGACATTGTTAAAGACACCAGATGGTTGAGATCTCTATATGAGGGATTAGGAACTTTGAGGGTTCTGTAGCAGATGTCGTAGAGAGCTTCGTTATCTATACAATAGGTTTCATCTGTGTTTTCGACTAGCTGATGGATGGACAGTACTGCATTATAAGGTTCTACTACCGTATCTGACACTTTAGGGGAGGGTACAACTGAGTATGTGTTCATAATTCTGTCGGGGTATTCTTCTCTGATCTTGGAGATGAGGAGTGTGCCCATACCGGAGCCAGTGCCGCCGCCGAGCGAGTGTGTGAGCTGGAATCCCTGGAGGCAGTCGCAGTTCTCGCACTCCTTGCGTACCACATCTAGTACTGCGTCGACGAGCTCGGCGCCCTCGGTGTAGTGTCCTTTGGCCCAGTTGTTGCCGGCGCCGGATTGGCCGAACACGAAGTTGTCGGGCCGGAACAGCTGGCCGTACGCGCCGGACCGGACTGCGTCCATGGTGCCGGGCTCCAGGTCGAGGAGGATGGCGCGGGGGACGTACTTCCCGCCACTCTCCGCCGTCGCAACTGCAACAAACACATCTATTCAGCCCGGAGGAAACGGTTGCTTTATATATTCATCCCTATAAAAGATTTGAAACGAAAACCTTTTCATACTACATATGTACAAAAAACTATCAACTTTGCTGGCCTCGGTGGTCCAGCGGTTTAATACTTTGATTCAGTCGCAGGTTCGATTTTATTCATGAGTATGATTGTCAGTTGTGTTAAAAATTAAAAAAAAAATATCGTGCATATATTTTTTATGGTATAAAAATACACACCAACAATTTTTATCTTTTAAATATAGCTAAATATATTAAATAGGTGTATGTTTTAGGACATACTAGCTGTTCCCGCGACTTCGTCCTCGTGGAATTTAACTTTATTTTTCCTAAGTAGAAGTAACCTAAGTTACTACTAGAAGTAGCCTAAGTAGTAACTTAGGCTACTCCTATTTTAGACAAATAAGCTTTTTTTGCAGGTAACTGATGTAATAAGGAGTACCTTATTACATCAGTTACCTGCCAAAAAAATCCCGTCAAAATCGCTCCAGACATTTTAGAGACTTTTTATTACTTTTTGGCAGGTAGCTGATGTAATGAGTAACTTAAGCTACTTTTATTTTAGAAAAAAAAAGTTAAATTTCCACGTAGACGAAGTCGCGGGGACAGTACCATATAATAACCATTGAAAATTGTCTCCGAGATAAAAAAAAAACAAATTAAAGATGACTCATTTTTTTAACTTAGATTAACTGTGGCATGATCACACTGAGGTAGTGTTACATCTAGTTTTTGCCTGCATTACTCATTTTAAAGTAAAATTATTAAGTCGCGTGATTCTAAAGAGCCTGTATTGTGAATGACTATACATATATAACAGTACACAGACAGTTAGACGCGGTGGAGCATGGTCAGAAACCGCAGACCATTTGATAGCGCGTATCGATGGCCTAACACAGAGAAACCACTTCCCAATCTTTGTGTCATAGACCGCTTGCCACATTTTTCTATTTACCCTAAATTCCTACGAACCCCCATCCTTACCTGGTATTGATTTTTTGTAAATTTCTAACTGTAGTAAAGTTATGTGTTAAAAACAACAAGATGACCGCTGTCGTAGACCCCTGGGGGTCGATATAGACCACTTTGGGAATCACTGGTCTAACACAACATGGATATGCTGTTTGAACGTTTTTTTATCGGCAATCAAGCATACGGCCCATCTGATGGTAAATGAACGCCTGAAACACCAGGGGTGTCACGTGCGCGTTGCCTACCCTTAAGAAACCTTAATATACCCTTCTTGAAAAACCCCATGCTGTAGTCTCTTGAGAAAACCTCGGCAGGTAGTTTTGTGGATGATAATGAAATGCGCCTGCGCTAACGGTTTACTGGCGGAGCATCAGTGGGGGATGATAAGATAAGCATGAGGTCAGGTCAGTTAGCCCATCGTGGTAAATTCACCAGGAATTTATCATGATGGTTTCCAGAGGAACCTCGTGGCGGTTAACTTGACATGGTACATTGCTAGCAATCATAGGGGTTATCAATCCACATAACTAACATCACTTTCCTGACTAACTGATCACTGACTTACTAGACCTTGGATGACTACCACTCTTTGTCACAGAATGTCATAATGTTGTCACATTGTTGTCACACAATGTCACAATATTGTCATGCATTGTCACAACGTTGTCACGCATTGTCACAACATTATCACACAATGTCGCAATGTTATCACACAATGTCACAATGTTGTCACACAATGTCATAATGTCGTTACACCATATCACAATGTTGTCACACAATGTGATAATGTCGTTACATCATGTCACAATGTTGTCACAAAATGTCACAGTGTCGAGCCCCTCCCTATCGTGTGACGTAATTGACGAATGACCCCTATCTAACAAAGTAAAATCTTAAAACTTAGATACCGTTATGATTAACCTAATCAACGGGTCAACGTACAGACGGCCAATTGTCACCAGCTATTACAATAATTGTTATGACTTGTCTCGCCATAATAGGTGGATTAGGATTATCGACCATAGTTCTTAAGTACCTATCTTCTATGGCTTGGTAGTCGGCCAGTAGTCGAAATTTGACCATAAATTAATTTAAATTCGATCCATTCTTCCATAAATAATCTTATACTTTGTACGTTTTAATATATTTAAACAATAAATCCTTACTCCTTACTAATTTATAATTATAAATGCGAAAGTAACTGTCTGTCTCGCTGTCACGCCAACTACTAAATCGATTTAAATGAAATTTGGTACACAGATCTAGACCTTTTAGAAGAATTTCTCAGCTTGTTCTATACTACAACACGCATATATTAACATAATAAACCTTCCTCTTGAATCGCTCTATCTATTACTGAAAACTGGATTAAAATCTGTTGTGTAATTTAAAAGATATAAGCAAAGAAACAGTGTTAAAATTTTGGGACATCCTGTATATACTGACCAGAGGCCTCATTGTAATAAACGGAGATCCGTTCGAGCTGCAGGTCGCTAGTGCCGCGGTACACTCCCGCCGGGTCGATGCCGTGCTCCTCAGAAATTATCTCCCAGAACTGTAACCAACACGCACACTTTCCTGTATAAAGTTGTATTATGAACATTGGCAGTAATAGTTTATACTAAGGAATACTAGATGGCGCTGTGTCAATTTTAGAACGCGCTTTGTCCATAGCAGTATTCACGGTTTCAATAAATTAACAAATAAATAAATAACCCTGGACAATTAACACAGCGCCATCTCTAGTCCCATGGAAAGCAGAGCTTGTGTTATGGATACTAGGCAGCTGATTTTTAAATAAATATATAATACACTAGCTACTCGCCCCGGCTTCGCACGGGTGTACATGTATTATATATATAAACCGTTTTCTTGAATCATTCTATCTACTAAAAAAATCGCTTCTAAATCCGTTGCGTAGTTTTAAAGATTTAACCATACATAGGGACGGACAGACAGCGACAGCGACTTTGTTTTATAACATGTAATGACTTAGAAAGTGGTTTAACATACCCCTTTACGTCCGATGGTCGCGCGTTCAAATCCGCGCACGGTACAAACATTTGTATTCATGAGTATGATTGTTTGTATCGGTCTGGGTGTTTTCAAAAAAAGTATGTATTTATATCAGTAGTCATAAAACAAGTTCGGCTTAACTTGGGACTAGATGGCGCTGTGTGAATTGTCCTGAGATTATTATTATTATATGCATATTCCCTTCTCTCTTTCCATTAATATTAGTAAAGCATAATCAAGAACATTGATACAACAATGAGTGCATTGTATGCACTTATTTTTTATTTGCATAACAAAATGGCGGACGATCCGACCCCACGGACTTGAGTCGCTTTGTTGTATCGAGACATGTCTCGACATGTTGGACAAAAATGAGATAATTTATACCAGAGCTGTTCAAACCACGGCCCGCGGGCGACATGTATTGCAAAATTATATTTTTTTCTGGACTACTGTAATGCTGGCCGCAGCTGGCCTTTACAGCTTCACCGGACGATAGCGGGCGAGTGCAGATGACACTCCAAACCAAAGGAAGGACTTATGAAGCTGAAGGACAACTCCCGCCTGACGGATACGATTTTAGTCTGAGGGCACCGCTAGAGGTTCGAACTTCGGCTCAGGATGTCGTAATTTCGATCCCCGTTGGACGGGGGATCGATTGGAGGGGATATTTTCGTAATTTAAAATGATTTGATGAACAATTCATTTCCTCATCTGCCCTTATAAATGCACTGCGTCTGGTTACTACCAATTGACGTTGATGCTGACAAAATTGTAAAACATAAGTTGATCTTATTAATATTATAAATGCGAAAGTTTGTGAGTACCTATGGACGTTTGTTACTCTTTCACGCAGAAATTTTTGAACAGATTTTGTTGAAACTTTACAGTGATATAGCCTATACATCAGAATAACGCATAGGCAATCAATTTCACGCGATTGAAAACGTGAGCACAGCTAGTAGATTAATAAAATAATGATATTGTACCTGCATTTTGTTTTTACAAATATCTTGCTGGCCCTCAACAGATTTAGTAATTTTTATTGACTTTGTAGCGCGGTGGTTATCACCTCAACACTGTAGGGTTATATATGATGTGATGATGTTAAGGAACTCTTTTTTTTTTTATTCATTATTGCACTTTAAAAGAGTGTACAAGAGGCGAGCTTAATGCTATATGGCATTCTCTACCAGATAACCTTTGGGTAGAACTAGAAAGCGTTGTAGGACAGTAATGGCAAAAATTTGTGATATTAATACTGTAATAAATAATTAGGCAAACAAAATCTATGTACATATATAATTTATGTTATATAAATATAATATATACTTTAAATATACATATATATAAATTATATATATAAATATTCTTTTGATATATTTAAAGTTTTCTAATATTCTATAATCAAAACTATAAAAACAAAATTACATTATGTCACTTGACTGTCTACCATCTTACCATTAAATACATTTTTCCAGTCATAAATAGTTTTACTACATATTTCTACAACAGATGAGGTGTCGCTACATAATATATAATTGTACTATTTATTGTACATTAGTAAGTTTATTATATAGTGTGCTATATGTCTTATTAATAACGCGTTCATTAGACGCGGAGTCGGGACGTCGACTCATTTTACATTTAACTGAAATCTATGTTAGTGGACACGTAAACCAATGGAAGGTAAATCACGGGATCTTACCACGTTTACAGTTTACTTACTTCACGAACTGTTTACAGTATACAGATCATGGCCGAAATATCGGGAACTCAACAAAAATAAAACGTGGTAACACTTACTAACAAGGCCTGTACTATTCAAGACTTTATACAAACTTATTTCCAACACTGTGAAGAAATTAAGTTTTTATAATTTATGTTGGGCTAAAAAGGACTTGTATCCAGAGCCGTAAAATATTAATAAATAAAAAAAAATACTTATAAATAATGACCGCGTCAAAATTAAAACTAATGGAAGGGTACTAAGTGTTGACAGAAATATAACAAGTGCACGCACAGGTCCTAGATTCTACCTAAGTTCGACAGACCTGCTTTATATAATAAGGTTTTAGTTTTGTTATCTATAAAAAGGTCGCGAACTTTCTAGCAAATTTAATCACTAGTTGATAACCGCGACTCTGTATGCATATCAAATGATTTCTTCTACGGGATTTTCATTAGAATAGAACAGAAACTTATTTCTTCAAATATACTTTTAGGCACCTTTGAATAGTCATTATTTTTTTATAATGGATGTGAATATACAGTTACCAACCGTCCTGTTTTTCCAGGACATGTCCTAGTTTTTGAAGTGTCCCGGGAAGTCCTGAATAGATATTTGTCATCGTCCTGGATTTTTAAAATACGCGCGCCTCTTAATTACTGATTTTCAACAGTATAATTTTATCAAATACTTTTTATTAAGAACCTGATTATATTAATTACTTGAATTTTACTACACATTATACATAACTATTGCAACGCGTTTTGTTTGTAAACTGGACAGTCCTGGTTTTAAGTAAAAATTTAAATATTGTAATGGGTGAAAACTGTGATTGGTACAGTATATGCTGTAAATAATATAAATGACGTAGTGGAGTAACTTGAAACAGTCATGCTCGCTATAAAGTTCAAACTTGTGGCGGCGTGGTGGGCCGGGTCGATGTGCTCCCTCTAATATGGTTGAGTGCAATGATGGCTGGCTCATCCGTCATACTCGTGAACGGGCGCTGCTTGTGGGGACTAGTCTGTTCAGGTTGCGACTGTCATTGATTAGAATTTTTGTTTTTTTTTCTTAGCATATGCACTCTATTCTCCCAAATTTGCATTTTAAATGAAATTGTATTATTGTAAACATGTACAACATTTAAAAACGAAATACGAGCTGAGTTTCTTGCCAGTTCTTCTCATCTCGATATCATTCCGAACTGACGGTAGATTTGACATATCATAAGAGTCTGTAATAGACCTACATGAATAAAGATATTTTGAATTTGAATTTGAATATGAACTTTCAATCCTGCCTTTTTATTTTTGGGCTTGACAACTCTATGTTAATGGAATGGTGCACCCGCCTGCGTTAACGGTTTACGCTGGCGGGGCACCAGTGGAGGATGATAATAAGAATATGGCTCCCAACAAGTTGGGGATGTGAGATTTAGAACAGCTCCTATGCCCTCACAACTCCTCCCCTATGTAGAAACAGACTCCCCATATAGTATGAGCATGAGGTCAAGTCAGTTAGCACATCGTGGTGAATTCAGAAGCAAGCGAGTGCAACATAATATTATCTACTATATATTCTACTAGCTACTCGCCCCGGCTTCGCACGGATGTACATGTATTATATATAAAAACCTTCCGCGGTTTTTTTAATAAATAGAGTGATTGTAGAATCACTCTATCTATTAAAAAAACCGCGTCAAAATCCGTTGCGTAGTTTTAAAGATTTAAGCATACATAGTGACAGCGACTTTGTTGTATGTAATGATTTATTAGGTATGACAATAACCGACTTAACAATATAGGTACTATATGTGTCTTTTTAACAATCATACATTTAAGGAAAAATGCAAAATATTATTTCTATTATTATATACATTAATACAATATATAAAATATATTATTTTCCTCAATAATTATAATAATATTCTCAGGACAATATGGAAAATATTTTATATTTTATTTATTTAAACTTTAATGTACAAATATAATATATAAATGTACATATGGCGAAGTTAACACCTAAGGGTGATCTCTAACAGTCAACCATAAGGCAAACTGAGAAGTTAGTAAGCGGCGCATTATAGTACTAACACTTACGTAGTAACTTTACAATAATACATATTATTAGACATACATACTTACATACGACACATAAATAAATATATATATATTATATATCTAATATAGATATACTTTATTATGTAGCTTAACATAACATAGGCTATAGTTTAAGAAGATATTGGATAACTTGGTTGAAATATAATTATTAATATCGATATAATGATTAAGAATAGAATAGAATAGAATATATCTTTATTGCTATTGAATGTCAGGTAAAAGATGCAGACAAAGGTTCACGGGTCAGCTAGTAGTTTATTTACTAACATAATATGGACAACATATCTGAACTAAATGAATAATTACAATAAAGAAATTATCACCAGACCACATACCGACAGAATCCATAAAAAAATTACCCCAAATTACATACAGACAACCATTAATCCAATAACCTAGAAAAAATTAAACGGGACACATGAAAAATATATTAATTGACCATAGACAAATTACTTTTTTTTCCTGTAAACGCAGGACATTGTACTGGCGGCATCCAATCGATGGGACAGTGGACGGACGTAATCGATTTGACCCATCGCTAGGGTTGTAACTTTTATATGTATAACTATCTGTCCCGGCAAACGTTGTTTTGCCATATAAATTAATAACGCAATAAAAAAATAGGGGTTGGTGATAGAAGGGTGAAAATTAGGGTTGTATGTATTTTTTAATGAAACATAATAAAAAAATATAAATAAAAAATTTGGCCCAAAAAATTAAAAAATAATGTTAGGGGTGGACAACTTAGGGGTATGAAAAATAGATAGTTACCGATTCTCAGACCTACTGAATATGCATATAAAATTTCATAAAAATCGGTCAAGCCATTTCAGAGGAGTATGGTAACTAACATTGTGACACGAGAATTTTATATATAAAATATTAATTTGAAATGAATACGAGCTGAGTTTCGTGTCAGTTCTTCTCATCTCGGAATCATTCCGAACTGACGATAGATTTGACATATCATAAGAGTCTGTAATAGACCTACATGAATAAAGATATTTTGAAACAAATAAATAGTATCTTTTATTTTTAAGTTATAAGATGAGCATGAGGCCAGGTCAGTTAGCACATCGTGACAAATTCACTAGGAATTTAACACGATGGTTTCCAGGGGGAACCGCGTGGAGGTCCACCTGACATGGTACATTGCTAGCAATGGTGTTATCAATTCACATTACTAACAATCCCCTAATTGTCAAGGGTTTTTTTTTACGTGGATGATAATGGAATGGTGCACCCGCCTGCGCTAACGGTTTACGCTGACGGGGCACCAGTGGAGGATGATAAGATGAGCATGAGGTCAGGTCAGTTAGCCCATCGTGACAAATTCACCAGGAATTTAACACGATGGTTTCCAGGGGGAACCGCGTGGAGGTGACATGGTACATTGCCAATGGTGTTATCATTCACATTACTAACAATCCCCTAATTGCCAAGTTTTTTTTACGTGGATGATAATGGAATGGTGCACCCGCCTGCGCTAACGGTTTACGCTGACGGGGCACCAGTGGAGGATGATAAGATGAGCATGAGGTCAGGTCAGTTAGCACATCGTGACAAATTCACTAGGAATTTAACACGATGGTTTCCAGGGGGAACCGCGTGGAGGTCCACCTGACATGGTACATTGCTAGCAATGGTGTTATCAATTCACATTACTAACAATCCCCTAATTGTCCAGGGTTATTGTTATACATATGTGGCAACCCTACCCATCGCGTGTCCAGCACGCAGGTCCAGTTTGAATAACTTAAAAATACATTAGGGACAAAGAACGACCGCAATACCTAGCCCGTTACACTAAACCTAGAATTGACAATGCATTCAATCTACATCATGGCTAAATGACATGTATCCAAAAACGAAACATTAACGGGTTCTGTAGTCTATCGATTTATGGTCTTTATTTTTTTTTATATTCAGCATTTTTATGGCCCTGGATAACTAATACATTGATATCTGTGGGATTCTTTTATTTTTACGATTTCTTTCAAAAATTTCTGGCGTTTTAAAAAGGAAGGGTAATAGAAGAATAGAAAAGAAGATCATGGGCGATAGAGTTGTTAAAAAAAATCTGTAAATCACTCTCTCTTTACAATAATCTTAAATTAATAAATACTTAGATAATATCTCATAAACTTTGAATATATATAGGTACTGGTAGAAGCAGGGCCCTCGACTCTAACCAAATTAATCCATACGATTCAGCCCGTATTGAAGAACCAATCAGGACCAATCTCAGGCTATTGTGGATCCATTGAATGACCTGTTGACTCGTCGACGACGCGGCGACGCGACGTCACGGGGAAGGGAATTATATATTTTATCAATTAAATCACACACTTATTTGAAATATGAAAGCGTAGTGGTTTTTGTATTGATTGCCGCATGCATTCTTATGTAAAATGTGAATACTATAACTATCAGATGGCAATTGTAAGTAGCTTTGACGTGGTCTAGTGTTTTGAGTAGTCATGCTCACTAAAATGTCCAGACTTGTGGCGGCGTGGTGGGCCGGGTTATTGAGCTCCCTAAAATATGGTCGAGCGCAGTGATGGCTGGCTCATCCGTCATACTCGTGAACGGGTGCTGCTTGTAGGGACTGGTCTGCTCTAATCACTATGACTGATTTCCTCTTATTAATTGTTTAACCAGTTGGTTATATATTCAATATTTTTTCTATTTGAGTATTCAATTGAATTAGTGCTAATTGGTGGTTTGTATTCACACACTTAAACTTAAAAATGTAAAGTAATAATAAAATTATTTAAAAGAGCAACACGCAAGTTTCTTGCTCGTTCTTCTTGTGATAAGACAGCTTTCCGAACGAGCGGTAGATTAAAAAAAATGTAATGACTATTCAAAAGTGCTTCAATGTAAGTTTATTTGAATAAATGATTTTCTATTCTATTCTATTCATATACGTTCCTCTCACAGAAAATACCATTACATGCCCAATTATGTATAAAATGATAAAAAAAACAATAAACAAGACAAAGAGGTAACAATGGGCAGCCTTATCGCTAAAAAGCAATCTATAAATTCAACTGAATATCACTTGAAATTGTCACGTTAAAAATAATAAACCGGAAATAGTGTTGTGTATCGTAATTTCCCGGTAGCGGTTGTCGTCGGGTTTCCCTAATTACCGGTCTTTTATCGACCAGTGGTTGGCGCCACAACTGCGTTTTACGATGAGTCGGCCACTTAATATTTTACCGTCTAATAATCATACCGAACCATTTTACTGTTACTATGCAATACTCTATACATATAAATAAAATTGGAGTCTCTGTTTGTAATATTGAAATAACCGTTTTTTACTACATGCGTATGTATATAAATACGATACATACACCAAAATAACATTTTTTACAATTTTTGTCTGTCTGTACATCTGTTCCGGCTAATCTCTGAAATGGCTGGACCGATTTTAACGGGATTTTTTGCCAGGATTAGGAAAATCTTAAAAAAAAAAGGGAAAATGTTCAATTCAAAATAATGAAAAGAAGAAAACAACGGTAAAACAATGATCATAGGAGCGGAGCTGCAATGAAAAATCTTTAAAAAATAGGGGAAAATGTTCAATTCAAAATAATGAAAAGAAAAAAATTGTAAAAACGTACAAGTTATACTTTATGCCTTTCAAATGTTAAAAATGGTCCGACGTTCCACTTGCTGGTAAATGGTAACCGTCGCCTATAATTTCCCACGATAAATACCCTAATGACCATATCTGTGGCGATACAGCTTTGACCTCAACCAACCAAAGAGAAAGTACAATGAAACAAAATACAGTCCAAATTTTATAATACGATGTTGTTGGTTGAGACGATGTATATTACATATGATGATAGACTGACAATATGTACATAGAAATATCGATCTTATATACTAAACTAGCTGTTCTCGCGACTTCGCGTGAAATTTAACTATATATTTCTAAAATAAAAGTAGCCTAAAGAACTAAAAATTATTTTGTTCGTCTTAATTTATTCGTTCCATTAGGTACTGACAGGTTTTAACTAATACATTTACATCATCATCCCTTACTTTATCCCCGTGGGGGTTGAATTTATCAAAATCCTATTTAAGCGTACGTCTTCATCATAGTAGCTCCAATCTCGAAAATCTAAGATTTATACAAAATTTCATCCCCTATTTTATCACCTTAGGGGTGGAATTTATCAAAATCCTTTCTTAGGGGATGCCTACGTCATAGTAGCTTTATGCATGCAAAGTCTCAGTCCGATCGGTTTAAAATTGAACAAAGTTTCATACAAACTTTCATCCCCTATTTTATCCCCTTGGGGGTAGAATTAATCAAAATTCTTTCTTAGCTGATGCCTACGTCATAACATCTACCTGCATGCCAAATTTCATCCCGATCCGTCCATTGGTTTGGCAGTGCGTAGATAGATCACTATGTCAGTCACCTTTGAGTTATATATATTTAGATAGATAACAATAGGAAAATGTAAGGTGGGGTGACACAGTTTAGACACGGCAGTGCTTAGTAGACAATATTGGATTTGTCTTACTAGACATTATTAAATGCAATTATTATATTGATGTATCTAGGTAACTGTGTCCCATAAGTAGCATAAAATGAGAGCGTTAAGCTGGCAACACTGATTATGATGACACAAAAAGGCGCGTAACGTATATTTTTTAACCCTGGACAATTAACACAGCGCCATCTACTCCCAAGCTCCACAGCTTGTGTTATGGGTACTAGACAACTGATATAAATACATATATATTTTTTTTGTAAATACATACATATTACACATATAAAACACCCAGACTGATACAAACAATCATACTCATGAATACAAATGTTTGTGCCGTGAGACAGACAGAGTTACCTTCTCATTTATAATAAGACACGTTTCATCTATACATATAAATAAAATTGGAGTGTCTGTTTGTAATATTGTAATAACCGTTTTTTACTACATACATATGAATATAAATACGGTACATACGACAAAATAACATTTTTTAAAAGATTTATCTTATATCTGTTTGTTCCGGCGTTAATCTTGAAATGGCTGGACCGATTTTGACAAAACTTTTATTGGCAGGTAGCTGATATAAAGTCTCAGCCCAAAGTTTCATTAAATTTTTATCCTACTATTATTTTAGAAAAATAATGTTAAATTCCACGCGGACGTCGTAATAAAGTCACGGGAACAGCTAATCAACAGTAATAAAGTGAGTCAAATATTCAGTTTTAATTAGAGAAAATATTTTAATTCGTCTACAATTAAATAAAGCGAGGAAACGACACTAAGAATATCACTTAAAATCATCTTTTTTGTAAAAGCAGCCATCTTGACAGCACTCCGCCGTAATTTGAAAATAGAATCTTTAACTTTTTCTTATTGCATCCCGCGTTGGCCGTTGACACGCGACTGCATTTTATTTTCGGCCAGTCCGGGAGTGTTGCCATATCTGGCTACATTAAATATACCATGTAACCCGACTCAAAGGAATCTCTAAACGAGAACCATAGAGTATAAATTTATTAATACGTAGTTT
Source organism: Achroia grisella (assembly GCF_030625045.1). Lineage (NCBI taxonomy): Eukaryota > Metazoa > Arthropoda > Insecta > Lepidoptera > Pyralidae > Achroia > Achroia grisella. Next base: position 8,422,215 of record NW_026712984.1, on the reverse strand, counting down.
GTACGAGATATTGTGTGTCAGGTTAGAGCAGTCGAGAACAAGATGTTTTACTTTATATCTAGGTATATCTATACTAATAAAGCTGAAGAGTTTGTTTGTTTGTTTGAACGCGCTAATCTCAGGAACTACTGGTTCGAATTGAAAAATTCTTTTCGTGTTGGATAGTTCATTTGCCGAAAGCTTTAAGCTATATAACATTACGCTACGACCAATAGGAGCGGAGCTGCAATGAAAAATGTTGCAATAGGTGGTGAAATTACTGAAATTGTCCAGTGATATTATATTATTATTATCTATCTAAATATATATAACTCAAAGGTGACTGACATAGTGATCTATCAACGCACAGCCCAAACCACTGGACGGATCGGGCTGAAATTTGGCATGCAGGTAGATGTTATGACGTAGGCGTCCGCTAAGAAAGAATGTAGATTAATTCTACCCCCAAGGGGATAAAATAGGGGATGAAAATTTATATGAAACTTTGTCAATTTTAAACGCATCGAAGTATGAGACTTTGCATACATAAATCTACTATGACGTAGGCATCAATATTATAAAGGATTTTGATAAATTATATTTAAAAACACATATATTTCCCGTGGGACTGGGAATGATGTTATCATTAAAAAAATTTACTTCCTCTTGAATCGTTCTATCTATTCTTAAAACTGCATTAAAATCCGTTCGTAGTTTAAAAGATCTAAGCGAACAGACAACGGAAACGACTTTATTTCATATGTTTAAAAAACTAGCCGACTCGCGCTTCGTCGGCGTAGAATTTAACTTTTTTTTGTTTAGAATAGAATAGAAAATAATAATAATCTCAGGACAATTCACACAGCGCCATCAAGACCCAAGTTAAGCTAACTAAAGCTTGTGTTATGGGTACTAGACAACTGATACAAATACATAGATTTTTTTTCTGTAAATACATATATATTATATATAGAAAACACAAAGACCGACACGAACAACCGTACTCATGAATACAAATATTTGTGCGGTGCGAGGAATCGAACCCGCGACCATCGGACATAAAGCGGTGTGCTAGACCGCTAGACCACCGAGGTCGTCAGTAGTCGTCAATAGAATAAGAATAGAAAATCATTTATTCAAATAAACTTACATTGAAGCACTTTCAATAGTCATAACTATTTTTTTTAATCTACCGCTTATTCGAAAAGCTGTCTCATCACAAGAAGAACAAGCGAGAAACTTGTGTGTTGCTCTTTTAAATAATTATTAAATTTAATTTATGTAGAGCTGTACACGCGACTATTTTACGCGACCGCGTGGTATTTTATTTTATTTTTCTAAAATAAAAGTAGCCAAGTTACTCTTTATTACATCAGCTACCTGCCAAAAAATGTCCTGTCAAAATCGGTCCAGCTATTTCAGAGATTAGCCGGAACAAACAGACAGACAGGCAAAAATTGTAAAAAAATGTTATTTTGATGTATGTGCCGTATTTATATTCATATGCATGTAGTAAAAAACGGTTATTTCAATATTACAAACAGACACTCCAATTTTATTTATATGTATAGATGTATAGATAATAATCACGTAAGTAATTGTTCTTCAAAACGTTCATAATAATGTCGTAATCATAAAACAGATTAATTTCCATGCCCCGCGCCGGTGTATTTTTAAAACAAAAAAACGGTGTGTTGATACAAGCCGAGTGGCTGTATGTAAACATTCCTCGACACTTACCGTTAGAAAAAAGAACGGAAGTTCTGTTCCGTTACGTTTGAAACTTATATTTCTTTCAGTATTGTCTTTATAAGACTTGTAATACTAAATTTTGATTCTATCGTTTTTTTTTATACTGCTATGGTGGCAAACAGGCATACGGCCCATCTGATGGTAAATGGTTACCGTAGCGTATGGACGCCTGAAACACAAGGGGTGTCACGTGCGTTGCCGACCCTTAAGAAACCTTAATATACCCTTCTTGAAGAACCCCATGCTGTAGTCTCGTGAGAAAACCTCGGTAGGAAGTTCATTCCACAATCTAAGTGTACGCGGGAGGAAGCTCCTCTGAAACGCTGGTTCCAGCGTGTGGGAATGAATTCCCTGTCGATGGCGAGCGGTGCGATGGTAAAAGGTGGCTGTCGGCATCATGTCGAACAATTCCTCAGAACACAGTCCGTTGTATAATCGGTAGAACACACAAAGCGAAGCGAAGTCTCGCCTCAAGCTAAGTGGTTCGATAAATTAAACAAAAACATTATAAAATAAACATAAAAATAAGTTCAAACTTGTGGCAGCGTGTTGTCAGTGTGCTCCCTCTAATATGGTTGAGTGCAATGACGGCTGGCTCATCCGTCATACTCGTGAACTCATGATTGTGGGGACTGGTCTGTTCGGGTTGCGAACACTGATTACACTATTTGCTTTTGCAATATCATATGCTGGTGGTCACTCTATTCTCACAAATTTGAATTTAAAAATGAATCTTATTGTAAACATGTACAACATTTATTTGAAAAGAATACGAGCTGAGTTTCTTGTCAGTTCTTCTCATCTCGATATCATTCCGAACTGACGGTAGATTTGACATATCATAAGAGTCTGTAATAGACCTACATGAATGAAGATATTTTGAATTTGAATTGATAGAGGTCTAGGTCAGTTTTCATAATAGGCTAAGACGAAGAAAACGACTATTTAAAAATTGTTTTAAGGTTTAAAATAGGCAAAGACAATTTTTTTTTTCAATTGGATTTATGATGAATTTTATCTTCTGTTGGCCGCCAGCGTATACCGTTAGCGCAGGAGGGTGCACCATTACATTATCATACATTAAAAAAAATTGTTCTCACTTGTATGCCACTAATAATATACCACTACCAATATACCACAGGAAGTCACAATAAAGTATTCCTCCGCTGGAGCAATTGAAGAAATGTATATCCGGTTACAGATCAAAGTAATGCTGTACAAAACTTAAGCGAGTATTAAGAACTGACAGACGACTTCCGAACATGTGTAGTGAACATTATAACGCCCTTTATATTCAAGTAAACACAAGCAGCTATAAAAAAAGTCAATAAAAAAATTCATAAAGTCCAGTGTTCACTTAAACTTAGTAGTTCGAGGTTATATCCTTTTGCCATGCTTATGCTTTTAAAAATAACAAAGAATTGTCTATGAATATACGACTTCGAAAATTGAAATTACGTAACGTTAGATTATTTAAATAAATCTTTATATTTGTAATAATAATAATAATCTCAGGACAATTCACACAGCGCCATCTAGACCCAAGTTAAGCTAGCTAAAACTTGTGGGTACTAGATAATTGATATAAATAAAATTGGAGTGTCTGTTTGTAATGTTGAAATAACCGTTTTTTACTACATGCATATGAATATAAATACGGTACATATACCAAATTAACATTCTTTTAAATTTTTGTCTGTCTGATTGTTCCGGCTAATCTCTGAAATGGCTGGACCGATTTTGACGGGAATTTTTTTAGCAGATAGCTAATAAGGACTAACTTAGGCTACTTTTATTTTAAAAAATGTTTTATTAGAAAAATATAGTTAAATTCCACGCGGACGAAGCCGTGGGGGCAGCTAGTAGACTTATATAAAAGGAGGCAACTCACGTTTTCAATTTTGAAAAAGGTCACTTTTCTATTTAATCGACAATATATATGTTTACATGTATATTAATACTAGATTTAAAGACAAACTTGCTGTCCCCAAGTATCGTTTAGAAAAAGTCAATAGGTCTTTTATGGGAATAGGTATAAAAATTTACAATAAGATACCAAAGGATATACTGGAATTACTCTTAAATAAATTCAAAACAACTATTAAATCATATTTATTGAGCAAAGCCTCACTAAACGATTACTTGAATGACGAGCGTGCATGGCAATAGTTGTTTATGCACTGGATTTTCATTTAATGTTAGACATAGACACCTATATAAATATACATTGTAAATAAACTGACTTTTAAAAAAAAGTAATTCAATTGAGTTTCTAGCCAGTTCTTCTCAATTGGATCTATATACTGAACTGGACGGTAGGGAAACATATAAAAAAAATTGCCGTTCATAAGCGGCTAAAATGTCCTACATGAATAAATGATTTTTGAATTTCAATTTGACCATATTTCAATTTACCCTATTATTTATGTTTCATTGTTCTTCCATTTCAATTGACTTAGATCCAAAATTTAAGTTAATTTTACGTTAGCATAATTTATTTCCCAAATTAACCACAAACAAAAATCCGTTGTCATATTTCTGCAATCTGTGGTTTAGACGTCGACATAAATTAGTTAGAATAGTTATTAAAGTTGGTAAAGAATAGAGAAACACTTTTATAATCTGTCTAGCTAGCGTTTACCTACTGCGCTAGAGGTTAACGACCCCGGCGCGGCGCCATAATTACCGAACTGTCAGTCGCACTGTACTTTTTAAGTTTTTTAACGATGACTGTACTGCATTCTTGCTGTTGTTTTGTATGAACCACTTTATTTCTATTGTTATTTCAATATTGCAAGTTTTTTGTGTAGTCTGTGGTGTCTATATTGTATCTATCAATAATACAATACACAGATTAATTGCCGAAAATAGAATAATCAAATTCAATAATTAATTAAAAGAAAACAATTCAAACTAGAGAAGATTAAATGATTATGCAGTATCTTTTCAAATTCTTTTATAGCTGGTGGAAATTCAATGTTTTTTTTTCTAATTTTATAAAGTTTTAAGTATTTCTTATAAAACAAAATTAATTTTTTTTTACATCACTAGAAATATCGGCCATGAATTCAAAGCGTCGACGTAATTTCATACACAGATAAATAAAAATTACAAAATTGTGTATGTGATATTATATATACGGCTAAATATTATTAGGATAAATAATAAAAAAAATCGTAGGCGAAGAAAAATATTACAGGTTAATATATTCTTTTAATTGTAGGCGCGGCTGTATGGCTACAATACCTTTGCCTTTAATAAAAGGGTTAATGTAAAAAATAGAAATATATATATAAATTTATTTACGCGGGAAAAATATCCAGTTACAACTAGTTCATAGACAAGAGTTTAAAGCGGTCATTGTACGCTAGTTTGAGGTTATGATTACAGGATGACAAGATGCGAATTAGGGAAAATTACCCAATTACAAAATTAAGGTACCCCACTAGCCGGGTAGAGTCTGAAATGTAGATATGTACGTTTTTATTGACTTTAAAAAACTTCTATGTTTGGCTGTATATCGTGGGTTAAATAGAAAAATGGTAATTACTAGCTGTAGCCAACAGTCCAAGTCTATAGTCCGTGGGAAGGGCTCCAGCAAGGTGGACCGATGATCTGGTCAAGATCGCTGGAAGGCGTTGGATGCGAGCAGCGCAGTACCGATTGTAGTGGAGATCTTTGGGGGAGGCCTATGTCCAGCAGTGGACGTCTTCCGGGCTGCGATGATGATGATGATTTCAATTTTATTTATTTGTATAGATGTAGATAGATAAAAAAACCGAGTCGGACCATTAGTCTTGCATCTGGAACGTGTTCATTCGCGTACTAAATGTGGCGTGACGCCATTACGTGCTATCGAATGACTGCGAACTTGAACTGCCAACGCTCCACTGAATGCACTGTTCAGCTACAGACAGACACGGTCGAGGTTATTACACAGTATAAAACAAAGTCTCTGTCGCTGCCTGTCCGTCCCTATGTATGCTTAAATCTTTAAAACTACGCAATGGATTTTGAAGCGGTTTTTTTTAATAGATAGAGTGATTCTAGAGGAAGGTTTATATGTATGATTTATGTACACCCAGGCGAAGCCAGGGCGAGTAGCTAATATTTTATATGTTGGTCTGTTTTTAACCGACTACAAAAAAGGAGGAAGTTCTAAATTCCGCTGTATTTTTTAATGATTCCAAACCACTGGATGGATCGGGCTGAAATTAGGCATGCAGGCATCCCCTAAGAAAGGATTTTGATAAGTTACACCCCTAAGGGGATAAAATAGGGGATGAAATTTTGTATAAATCTTCTTAGATTTTCGACTGATTGAACTGAAATTAAAGATTGGAGCTACTATGATGAAGACGTTCACTTAAATAGGATTTTGATAAATTCAACCCCATGGGGATAAAATAAGGGATGATGCAGGATATAAATGTATTAGTTTGAACCTATCAGTACCTAATGGAACGAATAAATTAAGACGAACAAAATAATTTTTAGTTCTTTAGGCTACTTTTGACATGAATAAAAATTGTATCTATCTATCTATACAATCGATGTCGCTGCACATTCTCTAGGGATTATTTCCAGAGAATTCCATATACATCGCAGTGACCCCGGAAGTCGGCAGCGTGTTGACGGGTATGTAGGTTTATGACCCGGTATCATTGGCGAATCTCCAGAAGAACGGACATGTGTTTGTATGTTTACTGTTTAATATATTAATTAGTATTTTATAGCTGACATTAGCTGTGCCCGCGACTTCGTCTGCATTCAACATTGATTAGCATTTTTAATTATTTATGCTAATTATATTTAACAAACTATGTGTACCTGCGACTTCGTCCGCGTGGAATTTAACTATATTTTTCTAAATAAAAGTAGCCTAAAGAACTAAAAATTATTTTGTTCGTCTTAATTTATTCGTTCCATTAGGTACTGATAGGTTCAAACTAATACATTTACATCCTGCATCATCCCTTATTTTATCCCCATGGGGGTTGAATTTATCAAAATCCTATTTAAGCGAACGTACGTAACGAACTACCTGCCCTTAAAAATCCCGTCAAAATCAGTCCAGCCATTTCAGAGATTAGCCGAAACAAACAGACAGAGAGAATTTTTTTTTTAAATGTTATTCTGGTGTATGTACCGTATTTATATTCATATGCATGTAGTAAAAACGGTTATTTCAATATCACAAACAGACACTTCAATTTTATTTATATGTATAGATACACAAAAAAATACTGATTCACGTGTTTTTGGTTGAATCACGAAAGAATTAGATGTCAAATTGTTTTTCACTGGATTTTCATAGACAACTCATAACGTACATAGATAATATAGAATAATGTAGATTAAGTCGACTCAGAGAGTTAGTCATACCGGACTTCTGTGAACAGGTCTGGAAAGAAATTAAGTGACTCTATGACTAATGTTGTTTTTGTTTGTATATTTTTTGTTTAATTACTCTGAAACCTTGACATTCACGTTGTGTCTAGACTCTATACTTTACTACGTCTTTCTTATATTTGTTATCTATACAAATAAATAAAATTTGAGTGTCTGTTTGTAATATTGAAATAACCGTTTTTACTACATGCATATCAATATAAATACGGTACATACAACAAAATAACATTTTTTACTATTTTTGTCTGTCTATCTGTTTGTTCCGGCTAATCTCTGAAATGACTGGACCGATTTTGACGGGACCTTTATTGGCAGGTAGCTGATGTAATAAGGAGTAAGTTAGGCGACTTTTATGCCGCCAGTGCTAACGGTATACGCTGGCGGGCCACCAATGGAGGAAGATAAGATGAACATGAAGTTAGGTCAGTTAGCCCATCGTGACAAATTCATCAGTTTATCACGAAGGTTTCCTGGTGAAGGTCAACCTGAATGTACCACTTTAGTCTTCCATAGAGCACTGTCTTAAAGAGCAATACCCAAGTTTCTTGCTCATTCTTCTTGTGATGAGTCTGCATTCCGAATGAGCAGTAGAATAATAAAATATGACTATTCAAAAGTGCTTGTAATGAGTTTATTTGAATAAAGATTATTTCTATTTCTAATATACTCAAATAACATGCTAAATATGAACATATGAAGCTCAGATATATGAAGTCATGGCGCCATTTGCAATTACTGAATTACTTTTTTTTGTTCTGTTTATACTTTAACGGAAAGGCAAAGGGAACTGTGACCATACAGCCATGTCTGCATGTTTTTGATATTAATTTTCTCAGTTTATTTTATATGTATTTAATTGTTGAGATAATGTAGTCGTACAGTACAAACATGTTCTTGAGTCTCTTAATAGTTCTAGAAGAGAGGACGGGACATTTCCTCCACCATGGTAAACAAGAAAGTGTGTCCGGGACAGAGGAATTTGCATTTGAATTTGTATATAAGAACAACACATCGGAACATACTCCCCAAGCTCTAAAACCTTCCCTTCCATCCGGAAGACTCCCGAATTCCACTACATCGATTTTTTTCAGTCGTCCGAATTTTCCTATAGAAATTTCTAGTCATCCATAAAGGACTGACGTATGACGTATATATCATTTGATCGCGAACACAGGTAATCAATCTACAAGTTTATCCGGATAAATCTGGTTACAACTAGATTCAACATCAATATAAGTGACCCTCAAGTCAACGAAGCGGAGTGACTTCAACGCAGCCAACTGACAACGTCCTGCGCTTTATTATAAATAAAAAAAAAAGAAATGTAACATTCGAAATTCGAACAAAGCTGAGGAGGGAAATGTAAGCAACTTTTTTATAACTGCACAGATCAAAGTCAAAAATGCACAGATTACTCTTTAAGCGTTGGTAGTTCTTTTTTCGGACTACTCTAATGCTGTTGGCCGCAGCGGGCCTTTACAGCTTCACCGGACGATAGGGGCGAGTGCAGATGGCACTCCAAACCAAAGAAAGGACTTATGGAGCGGCTGAAGGCCAACTCCTGCCTGACGGATATGACTTTAGTCTGAGGGCACTGCTAGGGGTTCGAACCTCGGCTCAGGCTGTCGTAATTTCGATCCCCGTTTTAATTGACCGGGGGATCGGTCAGAGAGGATAGTAGGTTTTTTTTTTTTTTATAAATAACTGCAGAGATTAAATTCAAAATTGCACAGGTTAATATTGAAAGGTTGGTACTACTTGACATTTGTATTGATATCAATAAAAAAAAAGAATAGAGTAGTGTGTAATCTTTCTCTATATGAATATTAATTGTGCCAGATTCTTCATTATTTTTTCCCGCGTAAAGAAGAATAATAAATAATAATAATAATCTCAGGACAATTCACACAGCGCCATCTAGACCCAAGTTAAGCTAGCTAAAGTTTGTGTTATGGGTACTAAATAACTGATACATATACAAAGATATTTTTTGTTTTTCTTTGTAAATACATACATATTATACATAGAAAGCACCCAGACCGTTACAAACAATCATACTCATGAATACAAATGTTTGTGCCGTGCGAGGAATCGAACCCGCGACCATCGGTAGCAAAGCGGTGCACTAGACCGCTAGACCACCGAGGTCGTCGGCGTCACGTATAAATGATATATATTGATTTCTCCATAAATTTAAACATAATGTATATGACAGCAGAATTATCACATAAAAAAAATGTAGGCGATAGAACCATAAACTAGATCGGAGATCTGTGTCTTAGAATTCCAGGCCCATCTCACCGCTTTATTTCCGATGGTCGCGGGTTCGAATCCTCGCACGGCACTAACATTTGTATTTATGAGTATGATTGTTTGTTTCGGTCTGGGTGGGTGTTATCTATGTACAATATGTTTTAAAAAAAATGTATATTTAAGTATTTATATAGTAATATTAAGCTAAGCAGAGCTTGTGTCATATGTACTAGATACATATATAATATAAATAGAAAAATAGAAAACATCCAGGCCGATACAAACAATCATAATCAGGTATATATTTGAATTGTGTAAGGAATCGAACCCGAGACCATCGGTAGTAAGACAGTATACTAAACCGTTAAACCACCACGACCTTCAAGGTAAAGAAGTTAAAACATTTTCAAAGTTTATTTACAATCGACAGCGCAGCGGCAGCTGTTCCTGTCGAGTGACGTCACTAACTTGTAATTTGTTTCTACATATTGCATTTACATCAATTGTATTTATCACTAGCTGCACCCGCGACTTCGTCTGCGTGGAATTTAATTTTATTTTTCTAAAATAATAGTAGTCTAAGTTACTTCTTATTACATCAGCTACCTGCCAAAAAAAGTCCCGTCAAAATCGGTCCAGCCATTTCAGAGATAAGCCGGAACAAACAGATAGACAAATTTGTAAAAAAAGACATTTTGGTGTATGTACCGTATTTATTTTCATATGCATGTAGGAAAAAACGGTTATTTCAATATTACAAACAGACACTCCAATTTTATTTATATGTATAGATTACGCATATTAAAAAGAAATAAATACATAATACGAATGTTTAATAAAACAGTATACAAATAGGTCTGCGCCACATATGAATGACGTGGTGTCTTAAAAAAAAAAGTTATAAGCGTAAATTATGTGCACTGACTTGACTAAGTTTTTTATGTTTAATCGTATTTGAAGAGAAAACATTTGTTATTTCGTTTGTAATGAATTAACTCAAAAAATATATGATAAATTTTCAAAAATTTTTAATCTATGGATAGCTAAATTATCTATGACTAATATTAGTTGTATGTGACGCGTGTTTACATTTAGTTTTATATAAATGCAATAGGAACACATGAAGGATAAGATATGTAGGTGTATCACCATTAAAAATGCGCGGTACGTAAATAATCTGGAAGTTATGACCTTGGTGCTAAAGGCGCGATGGTGTGAGACGCCGCAGGAATAAAGCTGTACATCCTTATAATAATAAAGTATCTACTTACCGTGATTGAAAACAGGAAATTTTCTTACAAACGTGTGTATTGAATCGTTGCACAGATGAGACTAAGCAACAGAGACAGAATATCAGGCACGAGAAAACAATATGCTACGTTTATATGTATACGGTGTATTCCTTAGCCTTCATTGTGAATTATTTAAAAATATGCTATCGATTTATAAAGTTGTGATAGAATCGTGTCATGCTCGTTCTTTGTCAATATTTTTTTTCTTTAAAGTCATGAAAGGAACCTATTACAGGATGGCCCTATATGTACGGGTTCCTTTGCCTTCTGTTGTTTTGATGACAAAAACGTATTTAAAAAACAATAATATATCACCATGTAAATTTAAAACCAAAGGAGGAAAATGGAATAAACACAATACTTTTAAAGTAAAAAACTTAATATAAATTAAAATTATAAAGAAACAATGGACCGATTTGGATTATCCTCAAGTTGTGTGATTATAACTCAAATATAGACATTAAATGAGTCAAATTAAGTTAACAAACACGGACGAGTTTGGTGTCTGTTACCACACATGGTTATCAAATATGTTTTTATAATTTCCTAATATGTAATTAATATTCAATTAACCAAATAAGAGGCATGTTTAAGACGGAAAAAGTCAGGAAATTCGTCAGCTGGACTAAATGGAACAATGGCGGGCAGCATAGCCAATTACAGGCCGCCATTGCGTATGTTGGGCATTATATTCCACGCACGCGCAGACACTTCCCCGCGTGAATCACGCAATTGGCGCGGTTTTTAAATTTCGAATGCGAATATTTACGATCTATGGTAATTTTATTTATGGAAAAATATCAAATGTTATAAATATAATGTCAATAAAGCATTTATATTACACAAAACAGCTATTAGTACTATTATGTAAGCAATATTTATTCATATAAATAAAATTGGAGTGTCTGTTTGTAATATTGAAATAACAATTTTTACTACATGCATATATATGTAAATATTGTACAAACACCAAAATAACATTTTTTACAATTTGTCTGTCTGTCTTTGTGTTTGTGCCGCCTAATCTTTGAAATGGCTGGGCCGATTTTGACGGGACTTTTATTGGCAGGTAGCTGATGTAATAAAGAGTAACTTAGGCTACTTTTATTTTAGAAAAATAGAGTAAAATTCTATGCGGACGTAGTTGCGGGTACAGCTAGTTTATTAATATAGTACGGAATTTTGACTGTACCATGGCTAAGGAGACAAAAGTTTGTATGGAAGTATCGTCATTTTTAATGATAGAAGCCTGACACTTATATCTTAGATAACTGTTGAGTAACTATAAGTAAATATGACATTCAAAGTTTGTAAAAAATGGGGTAATTAAGGGGGTAAAATAAAATAAGAGATAAAAGTTTCTATACAAATAAAGCTATAGCGATGAAACTTTATTCATTGAATTTTGGCGTTTTTTATTCTTTATTTCGTTAAGGTATAACACGCAGACGAAGACGCGGGCACAGCTAGTATTATTATATGACCAATTGAGAGATTTCATTATAAATGTTTATAGATATATATTTATGTTAATAGAAATTGTTTAAGTTAATTTGTTCATAATTATAAAATATTCTAGTATTTTCAATAATGGTAGTCTTAAAATTTTGCATATTGAATAAATATTTTTGTTATTTTATTTTAATACTAGCTATGGCCGCGGTTACCCGCGTTAAATTTCAATAGCCTATATGTTATTCTGATTTATAAACTATATCACTGTAAAGTCTCATCAAAATCTGATCAGTAATTTCTGCGTGAAAGAGTAACAAACATCCATACTTACAAACTTTCGCGTTTATAATATTTTTTCGTTCAACTCTAAAGAATCGTATAGCATGTTATCTTTAGGTGGGCAATGGTGTCTGAGATACAGGTTAGGCCTAGTTTAGACACTACTGCACTGGACTTGATATTAAATAGTTAAGAACTATTGTATATATATGAATTAATAAGATATATAACCTTCCTCTTGAATCACTCTATTTATTTAAAAAACCGCTTCAAAATCCGTTGCGTAGTTTTAAAGATTTAAGCATACATAGGGACGGACAGCGACAGTGACTTTGTTTTATACTATGTAATGATATTTAATAGACTCATTGCGAACTATTATTTGATTTAGAATATAATATATAAACATATAATGATATGCAATTAAATAATATTGGATAGTACAATGAACCCATAAACAATAAAGATAATAAATAGATAACTTATGTACATAGAAATATCATTACAGGTCGGATGCCAATAAAAAAATTACGGTACACATTATATGTGTACTGTGTACGTACATATTATATACAAATACATAGACATTTATTCAAATTCAAAATTCAAAAAGCATTTATTCATGCAGGACATTTTAGCCGCTTATGAACGTCAAATTATTACATTATAACTAGCTGTCCCGGCCAACGTTGTTTTGCCTTAAAATAAAAAAAAAAAAATTAGGGGTGGACTACCCCTAACATTTAGGGGGATGAAAAATAGTTGTTGGCCGATTCTCAGACCAACTCAATACGCTCACAAAATTTCATGAGAATCGGTCAAACCGTTTCGGAGGAGTATGGGAACGAAAACTGTGACACGAGAATTTTATATATAAGATTTTTAATATTTTCCTTACCGTCCAGTTCTGTATATAGATCTAATTGAGAAGGTAAGAAGTTCGCTAAGTTCTTAAGTAGTAGTAAGTAGGTAAGCTAGCTAGACAGATTATAAAAGTGTTTCTCTATTCTTTAGGTAGGTAACTAATTTATGTCGACGTCTAAACCACAGATTGCAGAAATATGACAACGGATTTTTATTTGTGGTTAATTTGGAAAATAAATGATACTAACGTAAAATTAACTTAAATTTTGAATCTAAATCAATTGAAATGGAAGAACAATGAAACATAAATAATATGGTAAATTGAAATGGTCAAATTAAAATTCAAAAATCATTTATTCATGTAGGACATTTTAGCCGCTTATGAACATAATTTTTTTTTATATTATAATTTTTCCCTACCGTCCAGTTCAGTATATAGATCCAATTGAGAAGAACTGGCAAGAAACTCTATTGAAACTCTTTTTTTTTAAAGTCAGTTTATTTACAATGGATATATATATATATAGGTGTCTATGTCTAACATTAAATGAAAATCCCGTGCATGAACAACTATTGCCATGCACGCTCCTCATTCAAGTAATCGTTTAGTGAGTAATAGGATTTGCTCAGCAAATATGATTTAACAGTTGTTTTGATTTTTTTAATAAATATCCTTTGAAATTTTTATACCTATTAAAAGACCTATTAACTTTTTCTAAACGATACTTGAGGACAGCAAGTTTGTTTTAAATCTAGTATTAATATTATGAATATTGCTGTTTTTTGGATAAGTCAAGATTTTTATGAACATATAGGATATTTTAATATATAAATTTAAAATATTTGCCTCTTTGAATTTCTCTCTTAATGAGTCACGACTCTTCATAAAGTAAATCGCTAGATGTGCACGTTTTTTATTAATTTATTTAAAGGCATCAGTCAAAATGTACAAAATTCATCGACAAAATAATCAGAATGAAGACCCAGACCGAACCTAGACAAAAAAAAAGTAAAATATGTCATAAACATTTTTTTTTCCATATTCGTCCATCTCCTTTTCAGTGATGGAACAGGCAAAGATCCTTAGACCGTACAGCCTAGTCTACGTTTATACTTCTTCATATTTGAACAAGTGATGAGGCCAAAGGCCAATTCTTATGTATGTTTATTCATTATGTTTTCATTCGTGTTCAAAATATAGATTAAAGTTTTTTTTTCGGAACTAAATTAAATCTAGACTATGTCATAAACAATAATATAGTTTTTTCTCGGAACTAAACTCTTAATTGACTAAATCGGATGCCGTGCGTTCCAAATTCGAATTTACGGACTGATTGGATCGACCGTTAGTTTGTCATTTCTGAAAATAATTCGGTACAAATTCCATATTTGAAAGTTCTTAATCTGTCCGTCTGTTTCAACTAATCTCTGAAACGGCTGGAACGATTTTGACGGAACTTTTATTGACAGATAGATGTAATAAAGAGTAACTTAGGCTACTTTTGTTAGAAAAATTAAGATAAATCCTACGCGGACGAAGTCGCGGGAACAGCTATTACAACTTAATATGTATGTAAGTGGTTTTGAGTTGTATTATAAATATTTTCCAATACATTCGTTGCCGTCATCAAATTATTTAATTAGAAAGCATATCGGTTTTTGCTTTGCTCCAATAAAATGCAATACCACAGCACAATTGCTGTCATACCACTTACTTAGGCACCGCGCGGTGAAAGCTGAGCGTTATAATAGAAAATATCTAGGCACCATACCTATTATTTCCTTTGTATGCTTTGAAATATTAAAATTTGAATCTATTGAAAAAATAACAAAAAATATACGAGACTAAGGAAAAGTTACATAAAGTTTTATTCGGTAGTTTTATAGATAGTAAATAATTTGGTTTTGGAATTTAAGATAGAAAGGAAATAAATAAAAAATATTTAATAGATTAGTAATTTCTTTTATTCGTAGTAATTTGTTTATGAATTTGACACTATTGTCGATTTTTTACGTCCTATCATACCTTAATCTCTAATATACATTTATTTTTTAGAATTTAAGAATCAAATAAAAATCTATTTAATTACTTTTACATTTGCATATTATTTACGTAAAAAGAGGCAAGTACTCGTTTAGTACCTTAACTAATATTAGAAATATGTAAGATTTTATATTTATTTTGTAATGGAAACACTAAAAAAAACTTAACAAATATTCGACTGAAGGACTTGTATCCATGGTCATGATACAGCATTATTTAAAAAAAATCTTAATATATTTTTAAAATTCTTACACTATAGAAAGCAGTGTCATCAGTGCAGGAAATGAGCACAAATGTTAAAAAAAACAAATGCATACAATAGCGGAGTCATAAATATAAAATTCTTTTTATGTATAATCAAAACAACAAAACTACTAAAGTAAATATAGGCATATAAATTTCAAAAACCATTAAAATCATAATGTAGGTACATTTACACGAAACTGACTGGAGGATTTTGATTTTATAAACTTACCTACCTACTTAAATTATTTAAAAGGTGTAAAGTATGGACGGCTGGTAATAAATGATAATTATAATGAGTGCGTGATTCTCTCATAAAAAGTGTTAATTAATTAAACGCGCCAAATATTGAAAGTGGAACAACAAAATTACAGATAATTTTAACTGTACAGATACTGTAAAAATACACATAACATAAAAATATTATAACCACAGAGTATATGTTAATTATTACTTTTTATTTGCACTATCTTATAGTAATTAAATCCTTTGTCTTACATAAAGATATTAAAAAAATAAACATGGTTGGCTGTCAATGAAAAAATAATTCAAACGCAACTGTCAAATGGAACGTTGTAAATTCTAAATTTAAAATATATTCACTTACTTTTGCGCCAATTTGGTTGCCGCACTGTCCAGCCTGAAGATGCACTATTTCCCTCATTTTTGTGTTTATTTAATTCAATTTGTTATATATTTATGTCTTAATGTCAAAATAGTCAGTAGTGTTTGCGAGTCGGACGTAAACTGAACTGGCGAGACGTCCCCGCCGTCGCGTACACAATGGGCTGATCGAGAAATGAAATAAGGAACAAGCGAGCAAAGCAAACGGTTCCACAGACCGTGCTAGGGTGTGGTGTGGCCAGCATTAAAAAATGTGCTAAAAAATGGGTATAAATAAAAGATAAAAAAATCGTTTCTCGATCGCGTCGGTGGTCTAGTGGTTCTAGCACAGCGCTTTATCTCCGATGGTTACAGGTTCTATACCTCGCACGGCACAAACTTTTGCATTCATAAGTATGATTGTTTGTATCCCTACTTTCAAGTTTCGGCTTCGCACGGGTATACATGTATATATATATAAACCTTCCCCTTGAATCACTCTACCTATTTAAAAAAACCGTTTCAAAATCCATACATAGGGACGGACAAACAGCGCTAGCGACTTTATGTAATGAATAAGGATATGTGCATAACGCACCTTTTTATATGATAAATATATTTCTTTATAAATCCATTTTAAATATTTGATACTTTGTTCCTTTTTCATTGTCAATTGAAATTATATGTCTTTACCTTCGGCGACCGTAGTTTCTCTTAATACCAAAATTAAAATATATTAAAAATACAGTCCTTAGAAACATTAGTAATTAAAAGGATATTTATATCGTTGTTACAAAATCAAGTTCCATATTTCCCACAACGCAACAATGGTAAATTGTGTACGCGAGTGGCAACACTGAGGATGATTCACGAGTTCACAGCGACAACGAAACCATAAATTAATTCCAGCTCTAATTACATTCTGTGGCCGTTCTCTGTACGCCGTTTTTAAGTAATTTTAAACTCCATAGCCAGCTAATATGGCGCTAGGTTGGTCACACAATACGTGTAAAGAATAAATGGAGCAAGGTCATAACTACTTGGTACCCAAGACCTTGTCTTAGAAAAAGAAACAGAAGAGAAGAAACATAGAAAAAGAGGACGACCAAGTAGAAGATGGGAGGATGAAGTAGTTAGAACAGCAGAGAAGATATGGACCAGGATGACATAAGACAGAACAGAGTGGAAAAGATTAGAGGAGGTTTTTGCATTGAAGCAAGCAGACGACCAAGAACTAGATATAGTATAAAAAGAGAGAAAATTAAAAATCTAAATAAAAAAAATCCATAGCCAAATGGCTAAAAAGATAACATGATTTCTATAATAATAATAAATAATAACAATTTATTTATTCTCCGGCGATTTCGTCCGCGTGGAATTTAACTTTATTTTTCTAAAATAAAAGTAGCCTAAGTTACTCCTTATTACATCGGCTAACTGCCAAAAAAAGTCCCGTCAAAATCGGTCCAGCCATTTCGGAGATTAACCGGAACAAACAGACAGACAGACAAAAATTGTAAAAAGTGTTATTTTGGTGTCTGTACCGTATTTATATTCATATGCATGTAGTAAAAAACGGTTATTTCAATATTACAAACAGACACTCCAATTTTATTTATAGGTATGCATATAATAGTCGCGGATTCGATTCCTCGCACGGTACATTTTGTATTCATGAGTATGATTGTATCGGTCTGGATCAGTGTCAGAATTATATTTTTTATGAGTGTAGGCCATTTATTTTCCGCCATATAGATGTATTGCCTTTCTAAAATAATAATTTTCTCTAATGTAATGAAATCTGCCGTCTGCGCTAACGGTTTACTACTGCAATCACTATGTTTTAAATCTTAAAACATAGTGATTATTTGCTATGATGAAAATATGTGCAAACATTAGTACTTTTTTTTTTAAGAATTACATTTCAGTGTGGTAGCATAGATTAAATCAATTGTAAGACAGAGCAAAATGTTTAACGTAGTGATTTTTTGCTATGTGGAAGATACGTGAAAAGTCTCCCACTTCTAAATTTAAATATTTTAATTCTAACAACTGTACATTTTTTTTAAGAAAGACATGTCTATTTGGTGTCCTAGATTGATTTAATTGTAAGACAGTTAAATGCTAAACGTAGTGATTATTTGCCATGTAGAATAGAATAGAATAGAATAGAAAATCATTTATTCAAATAAACTTACATTGAAGCACTTTTGAATAGTCATAACATTTTTTTTTTTTAATCTACCGCTCATTCGGAATGCTGTCTCATCACAAGAAGAACAAGCAAGAAACTTGTGTGTTGCTCTTTTAAATAATTTATTCTTACTTACAATTTAAGTTTAAGTAGACTATATGTACAACGTTTCCTCTTCTAAATTCAAACAATTCAATTCTTCGACGACCTCGATGGTCTAGCGGTCTAGCACACCGCTTTACGACCAATGGTTGCGGATTCGATTCCTCGCACGGCACAAACATTTATATTCATGAGTATGACTGTTTGTATCGGTCTGGGTGTTTTCTATATATAATATGTATGTATTTACAAAAAAAATATCTATGTATATGTATCAGCTATCTAGTACCCATAACACAAGCTTTATCTAGTTTAACTTGGGTCTAGATGGCGCTGTGTGAATTGTCCTGAGAAAAAAAAAATACAATCATTGAAAGGTAGTCGCAATTCTTAAATCGTAGTGATTATTTGCTATCTGGAAAATACATTCAAAGTCCCCCTTCTAAATTTAAACAT
Organism: Achroia grisella; assembly: GCF_030625045.1. Taxonomy (NCBI): domain Eukaryota; kingdom Metazoa; phylum Arthropoda; class Insecta; order Lepidoptera; family Pyralidae; genus Achroia; species Achroia grisella. The sequence goes on along the minus strand of NW_026712984.1, from coordinate 8,403,287 downwards.
TTCAATTCTAACAATTGGCGGTAATTTTATATAATTGCAATAAAAAAGAAAACAAAAGCCCGCGAAATACTGTCTGACGTTTTAGTTCATTTGTCGTTTGTCAGCTGTAGTCGCTCCATAGAGAATTGGCGCGTTTCACTCTAGCCCCATTGGGACTCGAGAGAAAATCTGGAACATAAACAAAGAAAGTTGATTTCTAGACTAAACATTTTTTTTAAATTATGAAACTATATTTTTTTTTAATTTTAAACTGAACCCATGAATTCATACCCATCCCATATAACCATTTTTTATGTAAACAGATTTGAATCAGTCAGGCTCGGCCTAGTGTAAATATGAACAAATTTGGTAAATAAATATAGAATTATTATTTTTTTAAACACACGGCGTCATCTAGACCCAAGTTAAGCTAGCTGAAGCTTGTGTTATGGGTACTAGATAACTGATACAAATACATAGATATTTGATGAGTACGATTGTTTATATCAGTCTGGGTGTTTTCTATGTATAATATGTATGTATATACAAAAAACAAATCTATGTATATGTATCAGTTATAACACAAGCTTTAGCTAGCTTAACTTGGGTCTAGATGGCGCTGTGTGAATTGTCCTGAGATTATTATTATTAAATAGATAAAGAAAAAAAAATCGAAGTCGGGGCGAGTTACTAGCCGTTTGTACTACGATGTCCTTCAGACTCTGCTAGTGAGTCAGCACACAGCATCACCGGGCCCCCGCCGCGCGTTATCAACCACGAGGTTATCATTATATGACATGTACATTGTAAGACACTACTTGTGTATCAAACATATATATATATGCACTCTTTTATTGTGCAATATCCTTTGACATAAACAAAAATACCACCTTACACTTATTTCTATACTAGCTGTTCCCGCGACTTCGTCTGCGTGGAATTTAACTTTATTTTTCTAAAATAAAAGTAGCCTAAGTGACTCCGTATACATCAGCTACCTGCCAATAAAAGTCCAGTCAGAATCGGTTTAGCCATTTTAGAGATTAGCCGGAACAAACAAACAGACAGATAAAAATTGTAAGAAATGTTATTTTGGTGTATGTACCGTATTTATATTCATATGTAGTAAATAACGGTTATTTCAATATTACAAACAGACACTCCAATTTTATTTATATGTATAGATATATAGATTATATACATATTAAGTAGGTCTTAGAATCGGCTACTATCTATTTCTCATACCCTTAAGTGATAAGGGTTGCGGAACCCTCACATTTTTTTTATTATTTGGATTATTTTTTTATAATGTGGCATTAAAATTATATATAACCCTAAATTTTCACGCTTACCCTATTTTTTAATAGCGATTTTAATTTATATGGCAAAACAACATTTTCCGTGTCAGCTAGTATTATTAAAAAAAAGTTAAGACGGCAATTCGCAATATCAGTAATATGGTAGGTAAGTACAGTTATTTCGAGACGGGGCAAAACGTACAAAACGCAGACAACCTCCGCTTGAGCCACTCTCCGACGACACGGCACTGCTCATTAGAAACACTAGTTGTAGTCTGCGGTTTCATTCGCGTACCGTACGTAATATTATTCGTAATGTGAACTAATAATGTAACATTTACTACCGCATATATCACGGGGAGTGTTCTGAGGAATTGTTCGGATTAATACCAGCTGAGTTTCACCACCGTACCACCCGCCAGAAACTGAAATACCATCCTGATCATCTGGATGAATGGCGGTCTTACACAGTACGGTTTTCTAGAAGCTTTTTGCCTCGCACAACCACATTGTGGAATCACCTTCCAGCAATGGTATTTCCGAACCAATACGATATTGAAACCTTCAAGAAAAGAGCTAAGGCCGACAACGTACTTGCAATTCTCCTGGTGTTGCGGGTGCTCATGGGCGGCGGTAATCACTTACCATCAGGTGAGCCGCATGCTCGTTTGTCCCGTGTGTTATAAAAAAAAAACATATCAGGTTGACTTCCACGCGGTTCTCGTGTTCTGTATGCGTTGTTATTATAGACTGGGTACGTTCTAATAAACGCGGAAATCGGAACTCCTGACACCTCTCTGTGTGTTTTAAAATCACTAGTATCCTGACGACTTAGGCGTAATGCCGGTTAGTCAGGGAGAGAAACACCTCAATGCCTACAATATTCACAATTACCTTTTCTCTTATTTGTTTTTATAATAATATCAACACTTTCGCTCCAAAACTCCCGCTGCCTCCGTTCAATTATCCGTCATCCACTTGTCAATGTCACATAGATTACTTTGGCTCTGGCCTCTGACGTTCCGTTTCAGGTTACATGATTATTGACTTTACCATTTTTAATTAATGGTGCGTCACACGATAGTTAACACGTGCGTAGGCTCTAAACTAACTAAAGCTAGGGTCTTAACAATTGAAAGAGCTTTTACAAATACTATTTCATTAACAAGTTGAAAAATCTTCAAAATTTTGTCCTACTGCCAGAGAGGTGACTTACCCACTAAAAAACACACAGTACCTACAAGCGCTATTGCCCAAATCACGAGGTCTAGCAGTCTACCGCGATTCCGGCGGTTTTGGCCCACCCTGTAGATCTACACCATCTGCAGACATCCATCTGTAACCTGGTTGCGTTTAATTTATTAACGTGACATTGTGTGACATAGGGCGGGACTGCTTCTAAATTTTGTAACGTGACATACGTTACAAAATTTAGAACCACTCCCGTCCTATGTCACACAATATCACACTTTATCGAATCCCTCCTCTCCTTAACATGTGACATTTATGTATGTCCCCATATCCATAGATACATGTGAGACAGTTCTAGACAAATGTATTTGTATAAAGTCTACAGCAGTTGCTCTTTCCATCTGTAGCAATTTTTGTTTAATTATATTATTAATTTTTAAATGTGATGTCACAAAATTTAGACTACTCCCAACCTTTGTCGCAGAATGTCACAGTTTGTCACCCCCTCTCTTAACATGTGACATTTATAGATCGTCCCTTACCCACACGTGAGTCAGCTCTAAGCTTAAGACCTTATGTAAAATCTACAATAGTCGCTCTTTCATTTATTTGTTTAAAAGAGCAACACAAGTTTCTTGCTTATTCTTCTTGTGATGAATCTGCATTCCGAATAAGCGGTAGAATAAAAAAGACTTGACTATTCAAAATTGCTCATATTAAGTTTATTTGAATAAAGATTATTTCTATTTCTATTTGAATCTGTAGCAATATTGTGTTCAAAGATAGCGTTCAAAACTATAGGAATTCGTTTAAAATTCCTTCTGGTGACTTCGAGAGGGTTGCATGCAAGTCAACGACTCTTTGGCTGTGTGCCAGGATGCAGCAGGGTGCCGGTCAGAAAATATCGTCAGATGGGGACATCTCGACGAACATTTCTTGCTATTTTAAGTGTGTCCACACTGTAAGGTTACGATACGGACTAGACAGTTTATTACTCATTCACGAGATTCAAGAGCATAGTAATGAAGTACCGAAGTCTCTAGAAGAGATCTTTTTTTTTGAGGCTTGATAATGGAATGGTGCACCCGCCTGCGCTAACAGTTTACCCTGGCAGGGCACCAGTGAAGGATGATAAAATGAGCGTGACGTCAGGTCAGTTAGCCTATCGTGACAGGTTAATCAGGAATTTGTCACGATGGTTTCCAGGGGGAACCGCGTGGAGGTCAATCTGACATGGTACATTGCTAGCAATAAGATTATCAATCCACTTTCCCCCCTATAAAGTATATTCTATATATCTATAAGATTTTGAGCAATAATACAGATTCATTTTTAAATTCCAATTTGTGAGAATAGAGTGACCATCAACATATGATATTGCAAAAGCAAATAGTCTAATCAGTGTTTGTAACCTGTAAGTTTTTTATAGAAAAACTTAAAATCCATAGCGCTGACAATATTATCTGATTGCACTAATAATGAGTGCGTAGAGGTTTCTATGTTGATTATCGCATGCCTCTTACTTGTTATACTGTAATTATTTATATAAAAAAACATCTATTCAAAAGAGCAACCAACAATTTTCTTGCTCATTCTTCTTGTGATGTATCTGCGTTCCTAATGAGTGGTAGGATCAAAAATATAACTATTCAAAAGTGCTTGTAGTGAGTTTATTTGAATAAAGATTATTTCTATTTCAATTTGTTTAAAAAAATCACATATTTGTCTGTCTGTTTGTATTTGCAGGCAATCGTTAACCTCGTGTTTATTGTGTTACTATTTTAGTGATTCCTTGAGCTCTCCGTGTATCTAATACTAAGGTAAATGAACTATTCCATACACATTTGTAACATATAGGTTCATTCATAATAGTTATTTATTTAATATATATATAGTGCACGCATGCACGGGATTTTCATTTAATGTTAGACATAGACACCTATATAAATATACATCGTAAATAAATGGCTTTTAAAAAAAAGATTCAATAGAGTTTCTTGCCAGTTTGTCTCAATTGGATCTATATACTGAACTGGACGGTAGGGAAAAATTAAAATGTAAAAAAAAATTACGTTTATAAGCGGCTAAAATGTCCTACATGAATAAATGATTTTTGAATTTGAATTTATTTTTTTGAAAGACTATTTAGGGGGTGTCCACAAATTATGTGAGGGGTTTTATTTGAATTTTCTGTATAGTGAGATGTCGTGATATTTCATTCAACCCCCTTTACATCCCCAAATCTCAGGTGAGATTTTTCAAAATGTAGGTTTCTTACGTATGTTGGATTGTTAATGTAAAAAGAAAAAAAAATTTGCTTCGTGCTTTTATTTACGACTAGTTAAGACTAGTAATTAATATTGCTGAGAGTTATAAATGTATAAGTGTAATAAACATGTACAATCGGGATTAAATGGACCAAAGTAAGATAGTTTTTTTATTGTTTTAATATAAAAAAATTGCGTGATATCTGCCGAGACGCTCCCTCTCTCTAACGTAAGATTAGATGAGATTTCTCTCGACCCCCTCCACATAAACATATCCTGAAAGCCTTCGTTTCCTTTTATCCTTACTATATACTACACATCCTATGTGGTTGTAGCCCTCTCATGTATAAACGAAATATCTCCTTTGGAAAGTTTACACTCTATCCTGAGGAGATAAAAATCATCGCTCCTAAGAATATCCTTCAATTCTTGTCCCTGGCGGGTCTAGGTAGCGAACTTTGAAAAAGGGCGAGCACAATAGATCCATGTAGGTCGCAGTGTTACAGGTCGAAGCAACTGATAAAAGCCCAAACTATAATTTTAAATTAGTTTATGTATTCTGATGTACAAGCTATATTACTGTAAAGTTTCATTAAAATCCGTTCAGTAGTTTTTGTATGAAAGAGTCAAACATCCATAATCACAAACTTTCGCGTTTATAATATTAACTAGCTTTTGCCCGCGGCCTCGATCGCATTAATTTATCCCCTTAGGGGTAGATTTATTAAAATTATTTCTTAGACAATACCTACGTCATAGTAGTTTTATGCATGCAAAGTCTCAACCCGATCGGTTTAAAATTGACAAAGTTTCATACAAACTTTATCTCCTATTTTATCCCCTTAGGGGTAGAATTAATCAAAATCCTTTCTTAGCGGATGGCTATGTCATAACATCTACCTGCATGCCAAATTTCAGCCCGATCCGTCCAGTGGTTTGGACTGTGCGTTGATAGATCACTATGTCAGTCACCTTTGAGTTATATATGTATATTTAGATATGATATAATTAAAATTACAAAATACAAGAAATTTGTGTTGTTTTCAAATTTCAAGGTATTACGTAGGAATGGAATTTTTATGCAATAATTATTAAAATATATTTGTTTACAATATGTTTATGAGGATTCTTACATGACCGTTCTATTAAATTGGAAGGTTATAATATAAAATAAAAAAAATATAATAAAACAGCATGTGAACAATTTCCATAAATATCTATACATATAAATAAAATTGGAGTGTCTGTTTGTAATATTGAAATAACAGTTTTTTACTACATGCATGTGTATATAAATACGGTACATACACAAAAATAACATTTTTTACAATTTATGACTAGACAGACAGTCTGTACCGGTTAATCTCTGAAATGGCTAGACCGATTTTGACGTAACTTTTATTGGCAGGTAGCTGATGTAATAAGGAGTGAATTTTACTTTTATTTAAATTTTACTTTACTATTATTATTTTTTATTTTACTACTTTTATTTTAGAAAAATAAAGTTATATTCCACGCGAACGAAGTCTCGTGTACAGCTAGTATAAGAATATTTCAGTCAGTCAGTCAGTCAGCTAGTCTACACTAATATTACAATACTAACTGCGACCGCGGTTTCACTCGCGTGAAAATTATATTTAATGCATACGAAAGTATTCATTCATTCATAATTTAAGAGCTACGCTCTTGTCGGTGGAGCTCTTGCCACTTTACGCGATCTTCCATCATGCTCTTTAATTCTTGATACGACACGACTCCCATTTTGTCCTCGATTTGTATATATCAATTTGTACGAAAGTATACACTGTACATATATAAGTAAAATGTATGACTGTCTGTTTGTTCTTGCTAATCTCTAAAACGGCTGGACCTATTTTGACGGGACAGTCGCAGATAGCTAATGTTATAGGGACTACTTTACTAGAATATTTTTACTTTAGAATAAATAATTCAAATCTAAATATATATAACTCAAAGGTGACTGACTGACATAGTGATCTATCAACGCACAGCCCAAACCATCGGGCTGAAATATGGCATGCAGGTAGATGTTATGACGTAGGCATCCGCTAAGAAAGGATTTTGATTAATTCTACCCCCAAGGAGATAAAATAGTGGATGAAAGTGTGTATAAATCTTCTTAGATTTTCGACTGATTGAACTGTAATAATAAAAAAGTGACTTAGAATTAAAGTTTATTTTAGAAATAATAAATATTATAAAAAAAATTACTTAGACCACTTTTTTTTAATAAATTTCCACGCGGGGTCATCGGTAACAGCTAGTGTAGTATAAAATTATTCAATGAGTTTATATTTGTATCAATTTCTCATTCAATATCAATAGTGTTACACAAATATACATAAACAATACTAGCAGTGGCCCCCGGTGTCATCCACAGTAGTGCCAATTTTTTTATGTTTGATAATGGAATGGTGCACCCGCATGCGCTAACGGTTTACGCTGGCGGAGCACCAGCGGAGGATGATAAGATGAGCATGAGGTCAAGTCAGTTAGCACATCGTGACAAATTGACCAAGAATTTATCATGATGGTTTCCAGGGGGAACCGCGTGGAGGTCAACCTGACATGGTACATTGCTAGCAATAAGATCATCAGTCCATATTACTACCAGTCCCCATTCCCTCTTCTATATATGTTATATATGTATTTACAAAATATATCTATGTATTTGTATCAGTTGTCTAGTACCCGTAACACAAGCTTTAGCTAGCTTAACTTGGGTCTAGATGGCGCTGTGTGAATTGTCCTGAGATTATTATTAACTTCCTGCCGAGGTTTTCTCACGGGACTACAGCATGGGGTTTTTCAAGAAGGGTATATTAAGGTTTATAAGGGTCGGCAACGCGCACGTGACACCCCTGGTGTTTCAGGCGTCCATAGGCTACGGTAACCATTTACCATCAGATGGGACGTATGCCTGTTTATCACCATAGTAGTATAAAAAAAATATATAAAAAGATTTTTAGTAGTTTTCCATATTCGTACGTCCAGATAAACAGACTGTTCTAAGTTATGTATATTAGTATAAATAAATAACTAATTAAATCAGTAAGTTGTTTACAAAGATGCCTTGGGACATTCCATCTGTAGTTGTTTGTGTTTGTCTCTCGATGTGAACACACCTCCGTAACAGAGACTCAATAATTTTGATTAAAAAAAAATTATGCAATCAATTTTGTTTGTTGAGTTTGTTACAAGTGTATGCAGTAAGGGGATTGTATTGTGATTTGTTATCCAATTTGAAAATAGGTGAGTTATTGGATTTTTTGCGATTTTTTTATACGTCTTACATGTGAAAGGTGAGAGGTATTTTTAATGGATGATAGCTGTACTCGCGACTATGTCCGCGTGGAATTTAAGATAGATAGATAGAACATAGAATATACTTTATTTGTAAAGAAATGGCAGAATTTAAATTTATTTTTCTAAAATAAAAGTAGCCTAAGTTACTCCTTATTACATCAGCTACCTGTCAATAAAAGTCCCGTCAAAATCGGTCCAGCCATTTTAGAGATTAGCCGGAACAAACAGACAGACAGACAAAAATTGTAAAAAATATTATTTTGGTGTATGTACCGTATTTATATTCATATGCATATAGTAAACAACGGTTATTTCAATTTTACAAACAGACACTCCGAATTTATTTATATGTATAGATATACAGATTATATACATATTAAGTAGGTCTTAGAATCGGCTATCTATTTTTCATACCCTTAAGTGATAAGGGTTGCGGGACCTTCACATTTTTTTTATATATGTATACATGTATAGATAATGTAATGGTGCACCCTCCTGCGCTAGCGGTTTACGCTGGCGGGGCACCAGTGGAGGATGATAAGATAAACATGAGGTCAGGTCAGTTAGCACATCGTGAGAAATTCACCAAGAATTTATCAAGGTTTCTAGAGAACCGCGTGGAGGTCTCGACATGAGCAATGGAGTCACTAAATCCCAATACTAACTATCCCCTCCTCTGGGTGCTAGATAATAAAAATAAATAACCCTGGACAATTAACACAGCGCCATCTAGTCCCACGGTAAGCAAAGCTTGTGTTATGGGTACTAGACAACTGATATAAATAAATAAATAACCCTGGACAATTAACACAGCGCCATCTAGTCCCACGGTAAGCAGAGCTTGTGTTATGGGTACTAGACAACTGATATAAATAAATAAATAACCCTGGACAATTAACACAGCGCCATCTAGTCCCACGGTAAGCAGAGCTTGTGTTATGGGTACTAGACAACTGATATAAATAAATAAATAACCCTGGACAATTAACACAGCGCCATCTAGTCCCACGGTAAGCAGAGCTTGTGTTATGGGTACTAGACAACTAATATATTTAGATATTGTTTTGTAAATACATACATAACATATATAAAAGAGGGAAAGTGGATTGTTAGTAATGTGGACTGATGATCTTATTACTAGCAATGTACCATGTCAGGTTGACCTCCACGCGGTTCACCCTGGAAACCATCGTGATAAATTCCCTGTAAATTTGTCACCATGTGCTAACTGACCTGACCTTATGTTAACCTTATCATCCTCCACTGGTGCCCCGCCAGCGTAAACCGTTAGCACAGACGGGTGCACTATTCCATTACCACTAAAAAAATATAAATACAAAGCACACAGACCGATACAAACAATCATACTTATGAATACAAATGTTTGTACTGTGCGAGGAATCGAACCCGCGACCATCGGAAGTAAAGCGGTGTGCTAAACCACTAAACCAACGGCCGTCAAAAAGAGTTATTTTATAAATTGTTTTAGGATGTCTACTCTGGAAGAACTAGCGGTGAAGCTGTATGATGCAGGCGCAGTGCAGTTGGGGGATATAGAGGCAATGAACGGAAGGTGGACCCCAGTGTACTTTGACTTCAGAGTTATTGTATCCCACCCACAGATTATGGTAAATATTTATTTTATGTTCCTAACTAGCTGTGCCGGCGATATCAGTCACGTGAAATTTATAGGATACGATGTTATTTTCCTTGGTGTTTTTTTAATACAAATAACTTTTAAAATGTAAGTGTGGTGTGGAACATCTATTTAAAAGAGCAACACACAAGTTTCTTGCTCATTCTTCATGTGATGAGTCTGCATTCCGAATGAGTGGTAGAATCAAAATATGACTATTCAAAAGTGATTGTAATGAGTTTATTTGAATAAAGATTATTTCTATTTCTATTGAACCCATGCTATCTCTCATCATATAGCTCTCTACAATTTAAGAAAAAAATAGTAATTTTTGTTTATTAGTAACTATCTACCCAGTTACTCACCCCGGCTTCGCACGGGTGTACATGTATTATATATATAAACCTTCCTCTTGAATCACTCTATCTATTAAAAATAACCGCATCGAAATCCGTTGCGTAGTTTTAAAAATTTAAGCATACATAGGGACAGACAGCGACAGCGACTTTGTTTTATACTATGTAAGTACTTAGTGATTTATGCGTGTGTTATTGAAGGAATCGAAACGATATCCATGCCATTACAATTTAAGAAAAAAATATTAGCAATTGTTTTTAATACCTTAATAATTTTTCCTTAAACCTACAGATGGCGGTAGCAGAACACTTACAGAATTTAGCGACGGAAATAAACCACGATATACTCTGCGGAGTACCATACGCTGCTCTACCATTAGCAGCTGTTATGTCCATAAACACTAACACGCCAATGATTATGAAAAGGAAAGAAACAAAGTTATACGCAACAAAGAAAACTATCGAAGGAGTTTATACGAAAAACCAGAATTGTCTCGTGGTTGAGGACGTAGTGACATCTGGCGGGAGTTTGCTAGAAACAATTAGCAGTTTGCGCGACGCCGGCTTGAAAGTAACGCACGCCGTTGTAGTTCTGAATCGTGAACAAGGTGGCGCTAGTGTGCTAAAAGCAAATGGCGTCGAATTGAGACCACTGTTCGATTTAACGAAACTAGCACAAATATTAAGTGATGCCGGACGATTTAGCCACGAAACGGTCAATATTATAACTGAGCACATAAAAGTGTGTCAGTTTGGTGAAAAAGACAATTTCTTTTGTTAAAAACTTTTTTTTTTATAACACAGGACAAACGAGCTGACGGCTCACCTGATGGTAAGTGATTCCCGTCCATTAGCACCCGCAACACCAGGGGAATTGCAAGTACGTTGTCGGCCTTTTAAAAAGGAATAAGCTCTTTTCTTGAAGGTTTCTATATCGTATCGGTTCGGAAATACCATTGCTGGAAGGTGATTCCACAATGTGGTTGTGCGTGGCAAAAAGCTTCTAGAAAACCGCACTGTGGAGGACCGCCGTTCATCCAGATGATCAGGATGGTATTTTAGTATCTGGCGGGTGGTACGGTGGTGACTCAGCAGCTGGTATTAATCCGAACAATTCCTCAGAACACTCCCCGTGATATATGCGGTAGGAAATGCACAGAGATGCAATATCTCGCCGCAAAGCCAATGGGTCGAGTCTGTCACATAGACGTTGATTACCAATGATTCTGGCTGCTCGGTTCTGAAAACAAAACTATTGTAGTTTTTGTAGAATATATTAAGTATTAATTACTTTTGTACCTAATTATATATAAAATAGCTTTATGAATAATATTAATTAGATAATAAAACATTTTAGATTTTAAACATCTTCTGACGGCATCCGTTTGGTAATTTTGTCGTAAAAGACTTTCATTGAGTAAAATCTACACTTTACTTTAAAATTTATATTTTACTAGCTGTAATCGTCTGGAATTTAACTTTATATTTCTAAAATAAAAGTAGCCTAAGTTACTTAAATAAAATTGGAGCGTCTGTTTGTAATATTGAAATAACAGTTTTTCACTACATATGTACACTTGAATATAAATACAGTACAAATCAGAAATAGAGAATCACAAAAGGACAAATACAGAATCACAAGAGGAATCGAACCCGTAATCATCGGAAGTAAAGAGTGGTAGACGGCTACTAAACCACAGAGAACTAGCTATATAAAATAAATAGAATCGAAATTTAAAAATAAAAGGAATCGAACCCACAACTATAGCGAGTAGAGACTGTTAAACAGCTAGACCACTGGGGATTAGCTATCTATAGATATAAATAAAATTGGAGTGTCTGTTTGTAATATTGAAATAACTGTTTTTACTACATGCATATGAATGTACCTAAATACCGTACATACCCCAAAATAACATTTTTTACAAATTTTGTCTGTCTGTCTGTTCCGGCTAATCTCGATATGGCTGGACCGATATTGACGGGACTTTTTCTGGCAAGTAGCTGATGTAATAAGGAGTAACTTAGGCTACTTTTATTTTAGAAAAATAAAGTTAAATTCCACGCAGACGAAGTCGCGTGTACTGCTAGTTATTAGTATATACAGTCGCATAAAGTAATTAGTCAAAAATAAAATCTATTTAAATATTTATAAACATTTTTAATTTTAATTTTAATTCTATAATCATCTGCTTCTTCCTTATCCCATTTATTGTGGTCGTCGTAATATGCTTTTCTCTTCCTTTCATCCCTGTTCGCAGTCATCTCGTTATTCACTTCCTTTCTTACGATATCATCTTTCACACAGTCCATCCATTTCTTTATCGGCCTTCCTCTGCCCTTATAACCATCCACATTCATATGTAACACCTTCCTTAAGATATGATCTTCATTCCTACATGTTAGCTTCAATGTATACAGAACGTAATTAATTGCTTACATTTTAAATTTAAAACCATAGAGTAAGAATATTATTGTGATGTTTTCTTTTCATATGATAATCAAGTACATCTGCATCGAGCTATTATTTCAAATCTTCCCAATATACGCATTACATGACCATACCACAATAGTGACCATAGCTTAAAGTCTAATGAAAGATTTTTTTTTTTGCAAAAATAAATATTTAACTGCTGATATTTTAAAAAGCAAAACTATAATAAATAAAAAATACAATCTACACAAAACAAAACTTCTAAGTTAAGAGTCGACAAATAGTAAAATTAAATTTGGAAGGATTAAAAGTTCAAATAACCATGAATATCCGGTTTAAAACAAAACGCAGTAATAGTGTTGCAATAGTTATATTAATGTGTAGTAAAATTCAAGTAATTAATATAATCAGGTTCTTAGTAAAAAGTATTTGATAAAATTGTACTGTTGACAATCAGTAATTAAGAGGCATGTGTATTTTAAAAACCCAGGACGCTGACAAATATCTATTCAGGACTTTCCAGGACACTTCAAAAACTAGGACATGTCCTGGGAAAACAGGACGGTTGGTAACTCAAATTTAAGTTGAACAATAAAAGAATATCGAAGTAAAAAGCTTACCAAAAGCCAGACATGCAATCAAAAAGCCTATTCGGACATCTGGCAACCCTATACAGACTATACTATACAAATACTAACTGATACCTATCCCAAGTTACAATTGTTAGGGTTCACATTGATATTATCGAAAAATCTGATATTTTAAAAATATAAAAGAAGGTAGTTTCATTATTACTCGGTATCGTTAAACTAGTTGCGTATAACCCCCACTCATATCTTCTCTGTATAAAAGGGAGGGTTTTTGTAAGCCACGGCCCCCCTCCGATCGATCCCCCGTCCAATTCAAACAGAGATCGAAATTACGACGGCCTGAGCCGAGGCTCGAACCCCTAGTGGTGCCCTCAGACTAAAGTCGTATCCGTCAGGCAGGAGTTGGCCTTCATCCGCTCCATAAGTCCTTCCTTTGGTTTGGAGTGCCATCTGCACTCGCCCCCTATCGTCCGGTGAAGCTGTAAAGGCCAGCTGTGGCCGACAGCATTAGAGTAGTCCGAAAAAAAAGAAAAGAAAAGAGCCACGGCAAAGTGCTGGTTGTATTTTAATTGCTAAAGTGAATTGTGTTAGAGACATAGTTAAATTAATGCTATATAGTTGTTATTTTATTATAATACATACCTACAATGTACCTATAACAATAATTTTATATTTTGTCCTTGTACTACCTACTGGCAGTCTGAAAAACAAATATCAAAGAACTATGTCAGTATGATTCATCATGTGTTTTGATTTTAATTATATGAGTTACTTTGTATATATGTCAACATATTTTATATAGTATACTGTTTCCTTCTATTACAGTTACAGTTACTTCTATTACATCCAGTAGGTACACAGCCAGCTGGTAATCAATGCTCCTTTCCACTCAGAAGCTGGAAGAGAACTCTTACAGTGTTAAGCTCGCCTATTGTACATTTTTATTTAATATAAATTATGTTTGTAATTTTTTTTGTGTACAATAAAGAATAAATAGAATTCATTTTGAAGCCAACCAAATATAATTTATCTCAATAATACTAGAGATGTGCTAACTCGTAATAAACATGACTCGAGTTAACTCGAGTTACCTGGAATAAAAAGTTTATTTTTTATTTTTTGTCAATGTTTTTGGTCGCATATAATCATGAAATGGCACTTTAAAGCCGCGGAAGGACTTATGGAACGCATTATCATTTTAATAATAACATAATCGGACGTATATGCGAAAAATGATAACCTCAAATCAATATTGAAACATTTGTGACGAGTGAAAATTGTATGATATGCAATGATCGGAAAATTTCATGTCATTGTCAGTTCGATGACAGAATCATGCTCTCGCTCTTTCACTTGATTCATTCATTTACCAGTCGAATTCTTCATACTCGAGTTGGCAGAATTCAACTCGAGTTGACACATCTCTAAATAATACTCTTAAAGGACAGAGCTTCTGTGTAGGTGGAAGTATGGTCGTGTTTATGTACTCAAGACCTACACCGATTTTATGATTCATTTATTGTTATTATGTATAATGAATCAGCATTCGATTTTGTAACGCACAACACATCTAGAATCGCGGACCATCGATATTGAAACCTTCAAAAATAACCTTATTCCTAAAAGGCCGGCAACGCACTTGCAATGGAAAAGAATATACTCAGTCTATATTCATTTTGACCACAGAATAACAATAAATCGCACTATTCCTGGAAAAAGGAAGTAATTTTCACCAACTTTTCAGGAGCTTAAAAAAACTGTCCTATATTTTTTGTATGAGTTCTATAAATAAGTATCAAGAAAAATCGTAGGTCACAGTTGCCTTCAACTACATGTGTTATTTAATTTAGGAACAGCTTAATGTACTTTCAGATAATCTAAAAAAACACGGTTACTTCTGTATTTCACGAAACACAAAGAACATTTGCAGGGGTATATTATTGCTTTTTTGTTATGTATTTTGAAATATATGAACAAATTTAACTCTACTTACGCCTTTATACTCTTCTATATTTCATTATAATCTAGAGTTGCAAGTATAATTACGTTGTTATTTAACGGAAAATCATTTTTTGTACATCGAGTTACGTATTTCTAATATTTATTTTAGTTTAGTTAGTGAATTTATAAAAATAGCTTTTATAATGCGGAAAGTAACTGAATATTTAATTTGTATCATGTAATACCTACTTCTTATAGTAAATAGTCCATTATGTGCGTGCATGTAAGTGAAAAGTATAAATATAGGGACAAATTAATTTAGAGAATATGAAAACAAGCAGGGTTATTATTAATTTTTTATTATTTTTAAAGAAATGTTTATTGCCTCCATAATCAGCTTAATCAAAAAATGTTAAAAATAGTGATATTTTTATTATTTTTATTAACCTTCATTATCCTTAACTTCGGAATCGGACTCTGTGGTAGCAGATTTAGCACTTAAGCTGTTATAAAACCTCTAATAGTGTGGTGGTATGTTATTATCTTTATATAGATTCATCAAGTCTTTGTATATATTTTAGATATCGGTAGCGGCGCATCATACTAATGCCTGAGTTCAGAAGGCTCGCTGTGTGCATCTTTTTTCTCATAACTCTTCCGCTTCTATTTGTCTACAATGATTAGTGTCTCCTCAGCGAATGCGTATTTTATTTGGAATTTCCCCGAACATTGAGGATCTGCCGAAATCTCTTTAATGTTACTCAACTCGTGTAGTAAATATATTAGGTCCTAACATATGAAATTTCTAAGGGAGTAACATGTGCCAATTTCAGTTGATTTTTTAAAATACAATATATTTATTTGATCAAAATATAGTCCATTGCTATTTATGCACTTTTGCCATTTGATAGGTAGTCTTCCCTTTACTAAAAAACCATTAGGACGGGAATCGATAAATCGGACTTCAATTTTTAAATTATCCAAATTTTGAAAGAAACAGCAAGATCCGGGAAGTACGGTGGATATATTGGACATTTGAAGCTCTTCTAATTTCGTAACGTTGTGCTGAAGCAGCAGTGGCCTACGGTGATTGACCAGTCTCGGTTGTTTAGCAGCTAGCTTTTCCATCATGGTTTGCAATTGCTGACAATTCACATCTGCCGTAATCGTCTGACCAGATTTAAGAAAGCTGAAGTGAACAACACAGACACTAGTCCACTAAACGCTCACAAGTAACATTCTTTGAGTTTGAATTTTCGCTTGGGGCAGGATTTGGTTGGTTTGCTAGGATTCAGACATTGCGATGAGTGTTTCATTATCGTACAAGATTCACTTTTCATAACAAATGATTCGATTTAAAATCCCTTTTATTATGCCGGTTGGCTAATGTAAAGAATTTGTTCCATTCAATTCATGATTCACCTTTCATTTTTCACCTTCCCAATTTGCTTCAAATATTAAAACAGTTTTGTTACTAACACTGCAGCCTGCATTAACTAGTGGTTAGATGGATCCGCTTCTCACATTAGCCTTTAATTCTTCATTATCAACCTTGGACTCTGGCTGCTCACGGGGCTTGTTTTGCAGATCGAAATTTCCAGAACGAAAACATTGAAACCGAATACGCACTGTGTTTTCTTTTACGACACCATCACCATACACATTATTAATTCTTCGAGTCGTTTATGCACACTGGTGCCACGACGGAATTCTAATGCGATTTTTTTGTTTTCCATTTTGTAAACTGAGTGACGTAAAGAAAAAACCAAAGATGGAAAAAACATATGGATTACGATTTTCGAAAAACAAATGCATGAGTAAATAACTGTACAAATTTGAAATTTGAATTCCGGGCGAAAGAGGAGATATTTGAGATCAAAGTGAACGACAAAACAGCAATTATCCTAATATTATAGTACCATCTCTCAAGGTTGGAGTAACATTTTCATAATCTGGGTTTTTCTTAATGCACTATAAGTATAAACGATGCATTTTAGCGCAATTATGCTTTTCATCTAGAATTTATCATTGTTAGATTGCGGAGATAATGCGATTCTTTATGTGGAAACATATTAATTTGATCAATGACATTTTTGGTTTACTACTTATTTTGATTGGTCTATTAGTATGTTGACCTTGCTGATCAACACAAGTTGAAATTATGATGATTAGTACTTTAATAGTTTTCAGAAATCTTAATCTTAATATAATATTCTAAACGCGAAAGTTTGTAAGTATAGATCTTTGTTGCTCTTTCACGCAAAAACTACTGAATGGATTTTTACGAAACTTTACACTACTTTACATCTGAATAACACAGGATATATTTTTTATTGAAATTTAACGCGGGTGAAACCGCGGGCACAGCTAGTAATTTATAACAAAGTAACGTTTGCGGGATCAGCTAGTATCTATTATGAGCAGTGGGAATTAATATTGAATATTATTGCTAGCAGTATAAGGTACATTCAGTTCTACGCGATCCATCTTGGAAACCATCGTAGTTAATTCCTATTAGACCTACGATAAGATTCACTGCCAATTGTATATTCGTTTATCCATATTTAAAATAGAAGTATACTTTTTATCTATTGTTTTTATATACACTTCTATCAATTCGCTCTGCTTTGGTAAATGTCTTAAAGCAGATCGATTTTGCATCATTTATTATTACTATGCCTGGCAAATTCACCTGATCTCCTGATCATCCATCATTGGTGCGCCGTCAGATACAATTAGCTAAAAATAGTTTATTTTTTACTCAATTTTAATTACATGAACGTATTCATAATTTTTTTCTTGTAAATAGCATGTATTCAAAATTACCCAACATCAGGTATGAAATGTTACGTGTAATAAAGAAGTAACTACAACTACACTTTACGCATTGTGAAGGCTGGGCGGAAAGTATGTAACAATAATCACACATAAACTATCAGCTAAAAGTTTCGTAGAAGAAGAATCCTAGATTGTAAGATATAGGAACAAGTATTTAAGTATATTTACGTTATACATTTTCTTGTAAATCTTCTTTTAAAATTTACGTAAATACAATTATGACTTTATGAGCAGGATAATTGTAAAGCGAATAAATAAATATGCATACCTCTATTTTATGCTGGAATTTTATGTTTTCTAAAGTCGCAAAATTTTAGAATTTTTGCATTTATTCCTTCATTTTTGTCGATAGCTTCATGAGATTTTGACAATAAAACAAAAGATTATTTATAATAAAACATGTTTGTAGGTATTTGTTTTAAGAGTAGCTATCTGTACACGATTTGTTCACAGACTTTAAAAATAAACAAAAGACTATATAATAAGTGTATGCATAAATAAAAAAAAAATCATCGAATCACAATTCGTAAAGGTAAACAATATGTAGGTAAATGATATAAGATAAATAATAAGAATCTACACTCATTTTGAATACAGACTTCATTACATAGTATAAAACAAAGTCGCTGTCGCTGTCTCTCCGTCCCTATGTATTCTTAAATCTTTAAAACTACGCAACGGATTTTGATGCTGTTTTTTTTCATAGATAGTGATTCAACAGGAAGGTTTATATATATAATACATGTACACCCGTGCGAAGTCTGAGCGAGTAGCTAGTTAACAATAAACAAAAGAGTATATAATGAGAGTGTAGGTACGTTTTAATTTAATGTATTTTTTATGCAATAATTAAAAATAATGTGATCAGATCAGAATTTGAAACTATAAACAATATGTAAATGATATAATTATATAACTTTAGACTTCCGTTATAAAAAATAAATATTTGCAAAAGAAATCAGTTATACATTCTTTTCGGTATATTTATTTCATCGTGATCTTTTATTTCCTCTATACATATAAATAAAATTGGAGTGTGTTTGTAATATTGAATTAACAGTTTTTTACTACATGCATATGAATATAAATACGATACATACACCAAAATAACATTTTTTACAATTTTTGTCTGTCTGTTTGTTCCGGTTAATCTCTGAAATGACTGGAACGATTTTGACGGGACCTTTTTTGGCAGGGAGCTGATGTAATAAGGAGTGACTTAGGCTACTTTTATTTTAGAAAAATTAAGTATAATTCCACGCGGACAAAGTAGAGGTAACAGCTAGTAAGAAATATGTTCATATATTTTTTATCAACTTGTTTTTTAATTCCATATCTTTACTGCTTCCTCTTTATTATTGTAATCCATACACACAACGGTTCAACATCCGTTCTGTAACGGATTTCAAACCAAGTACGATTAAGCAGCCGCCATTACGCGAAGTCAACGAAATATAAACATAACTATAGTTAACATTTCAACAAGTAGGACGTACTTATTTGTTATGAGAATTATTTTTTATGTAATTAGAATCTACAACAAAATAACAGCGCACCGTTTTTATGGAAGACTAGCTGTTCTCGCAACTTCGTCCGCGTGGACGCTTTATATTTCTAAAAGTAGCCCAAGTTACTCCGATTACATCGGCTACTTGCCACAGAAAGTCCCGTCAAAATGAGTCCAGCTATTTCAGAGATTAGCCGCAACAAACTGACCAATAATTTTGGTGTATATACCGTATTTATATGCATGTAGTAAAAAACGGTCATTTCAATATTACAAACAGACTCCAATTTTATTTATATGTATAGATTATGGAATGATGCATACGCCTGGGGTAACGTTTTAGGCTGGCGGGGCACCAGTGGAGGATAAGGATAATACAATGAGCAGTGGCGTAACTACCTAGGGGCTAGGCGGGGCAGCGCCCCAGGGCCCTCTAACCCTTACAAGAAAATCTCGATCGAATTGAACTTTTGAAATTTTCTCCCATTTTCAAAATAAATATGGCACAGGTTGCAACCTGTTGTATTTTATTACATTTGTACAGGTAAGAAAAAAAAAAAAGAATTTGGTATATGGATAAAAATTATAGTCTGTCCACTACTGACATAACAGAAATAGAATGAAAGTAACAAACAAGAATCTACATAAGGTATTATAAATTTTGAATACAAATTTAGAATATAAAACATTTCTCATTAATCAGTTACACCACAATCCGACTTGAATCATGGCAACTCAGTTGAGAAATTCGAAATTTATACCTTCGGAAGTTCCCTAAAATCTTTCGTGCTGTCAATTTGATGGATAGCGATTGATTTGCCCCAGGGCCCTTGGTTACCTAGGGCTTACCCCCCCCCCCGTACACTGAGGGGGGGAACGGATTGTTAATAATGGGAACTAGTAATTCCTATTGCTAGCAATGTACGATGTTAGGTTGACCTCCACTGTTTCCTGGAAGCCATCGTGATGACCTGACCTCATCTTATCATCCTCCACTGGTGCCCCTCCAGCGTAAACCGTTAGCGAAGGCGGAAGCACCATTCCATTATCATCCATAAAAAACTGATGACAGATTTTTTCCTGTTTTAGACCTCTTTAATTATGACAACTGTATTGTTAACATATTTACCTCATTGTAATTAGCACGGAATGACCCCAAGCGTATATCACAGGCTGGTCTAACATGTCATCCATATAGTAAGTATTGGTAAATATTGATAAGTAGGGAAAATTTTGATTGTTAGCAATGGGAACTGACCCCACCGCTAGCAATGTACCATGTCAGGTTGACCTTCAAGCGGTTCCCCTGGAAACCATTTTGATAAATTCCCGATAAATTTGTCAGTGGGCCGACTGACCTTACCACTGGTGTCCCGCCAGCATAACCGTTAGTGTAGGCTAAAAATATTGGGTGAGTGTATAAAATAAAATCACAAAACTAAAATCATGTCATTTTATTATTCACCAGCTGGAATATAATATTGAAAAATTTCTGATAGACATCGAAAATTGTACGTCGTCGTCTTTTGTTTAAAAGACAATTACTATCACACTGGTAATATAAAAATTAAACTTAGGTATTAAAATCAAGTTCAGCCTTATAAAAAACAAAGATCTTTTCCAATATCCTGTCATCCAGTGTTCACAGCACCGCGTATTTTATATCGAAGGGTCCACATCATGCGAGGACCTGTTTATAGTGATAAACATCCTAGAGCTTCCCTTCGGGCAAGCAAACCACTGGGGAATGTAATAGTGTCAGTTACGACTGACTGGAAAAATTATACTATTGTTTAAAAGAAAATCTACGACAAGAAATGCTGATATCCCGCGGTATGCGGGCGGAGGTGGTTATATAAGTGACGGGGTAAGCAGAAAGAGGTATACATTCGAGGTTGTGACTATATTTAATTGTCCTCGATCTCCTGCTCTTGCTCCTCGTCGAACTCGGCGTCCTCGTCGGCGGTGGCCTCCTGGTACTGTTGGTATTCGGACACCAGGTCGTTCATGTTGCTCTCCGCCTCTGTGAACTCCATCTCGTCCATACCCTCGCCGGTGTACCAATGCAAGAAAGCCTTGCGCCTGAACATAGCCGTGAACTGCTCCGAGATGCGCTTGAACAGCTCCTGGATGGCCGTCGAGTTGCCGATGAAGGTAGCGGCCATCTTGAGACCGCGGGGTGGGATGTCGCACACGGCCGTCTTCACGTTGTTGGGGATCCATTCGACGAAGTACGACGAGTTCTTGTTCTGGATGTTGAGCATCTGCTCGTCGACCTCCTTCATGGACATGCGGCCTCTGAAGATGGCGGCCACTGTGAGGTAGCGGCCGTGGCGCGGGTCGCACGCCGCCATCATGTTCTTGGCGTCGAACATCTGCTGGGTGAGTTCTGGCACGGTGAGGGCGCGGTACTGCTGGCTGCCGCGGGAGGTGAGGGGCGCGAAGCCGGGCATGAAGAAGTGGAGACGTGGGAAGGGTACCATGTTGACGGCCAGCTTGCGGAGATCCGCATTCAGCTGACCGGGGAACCTGAGGCAGGTGGTCACGCCGGACATGGTGAGCGACACCAGATGGTTGAGGTCGCCATACGTGGGTGTGGAGAGTTTGAGCGTGCGGAAGCAGATGTCATACAGAGCCTCATTGTCGATACAATAGGTTTCATCTGTGTTTTCTACTAACTGGTGGACTGAGAGTGTGGCATTATAAGGTTCTACTACTGTATCTGACACTTTGGGGGAGGGTACAACTGAGTATGTGTTCATAATTCTGTCGGGGTATTCTTCTCTGATCTTAGAAATGAGGAGTGTGCCCATACCGGAGCCGGTGCCGCCGCCGAGCGAGTGTGTGAGTTGGAATCCCTGGAGGCAGTCACAGGACTCCGCTTCTTTCCGCACAACGTCTAGCACCGAATCCACGAGCTCGGCGCCCTCTGTGTAGTGTCCCTTGGCCCAGTTGTTACCGGCACCGGACTGTCCGAAGACGAAGTTGTCCGGACGGAAGATTTGTCCGAAGGGTCCGGAGCGGACAGAGTCCATGGTACCGGGCTCGAGGTCCACAAGGATGGCCCTGGGGACGTACTTGCCGCCGGAGGCCTCATTGTAGTAGACATTGATGCGCTCCAGCTGCAGGTCAGAGTCGCCATGGTAGGCGCCGGTGGGGTCGATGCCGTGCTCGTCCGAGATGATCTCCCAGAACTGTAACAAAGAAAATGATATTGTTATTTACGAATGACGTAATACGCAGTGGTAGATTGTCACTGTAGCAACCAATCTCTATATATAAAAATTACGTCACGTGTCCGCGATGGCACTTAAACTACCAAACGATTGCAAATTTGATTGGCATATTGCGTGCAAGTTGATCCAACTTGAAAGAAAGGATAGCTTACATCTCAATTTATTCAAAAATTCAAAGTATCTTTATTAATGTAGGTCTATTACAGACTCTTATGACATGTCAAATCTACCGTCAACTCTCAATGATTTCGAGATGAGAACTGACAAGAAACTCAGCTCGTATTCTTTTCAAATAAATATTTACAATAATACAGACTCATTTTTAACTTCAAATTTGGGAGAACTCTATTCTCCCAACTTATATGACTGTATTACTATATTCAAGAACCTTAGCCACAGCAACGCGTGGCCGGATCTGCTAGTTTCCGATAAAAAGAGGGAGAGAGTAGCACAGACTGGCACCGGCCGTGGAAGTAGGGATGACTCACCGGTCTCCCAGGTTACGTGGTCGGCGCAAACAGTTACACCGTCATATTAGCATATTTATAAGGTCGCTCTACTTGCTCCTTATCGATCAACCGCGCGTTATGACTGACTCCACATTGCGATAAGTTCACGTATTGTATTAATTACAGCAAAAACAGTTCCATGCGAGGGCAGACGGCCTACGGTTAATGTTTATGTAACATCGCCATATAAGTGGAGAGCGCTGGAGCAAGTTTCTTAATTCGGCGCCAATTTTAATTCCACAAATCTAGACATGGCAGTGGGTGTTTTTAAAGAGAATGACTGGCATTTCTGTATCTAAGTGATTGCCACCGAGATGGAGTCTTTATTTTAACTATATAATACATAATACAAACTTGTTCTTATTCAAAAATCATTTATTCATGTAGGAGATTTTAGTCGCTTATGAACGTAAATTTTTTTACATTATAATTTTTTCCCTACCGTCCAGTTCAGTATATAGATCCAATTGAGAAGAACTGACAAGAAACTCAATTGAATTAGTTTTTTTACTTACTAAATCGACAGAATGTTTTCGGATAATTATTTTATTTCCTAAATGTAACTGAGCAAAGCCTATTACTCACTAAACGATTATTTGAATGACGAGCGTGCATGATAATAGTTGTTCATGCATGGGATT
The DNA here is from genome assembly GCF_030625045.1 of Achroia grisella. Taxonomy (NCBI): domain Eukaryota; kingdom Metazoa; phylum Arthropoda; class Insecta; order Lepidoptera; family Pyralidae; genus Achroia; species Achroia grisella. Next base: position 8,379,537 of record NW_026712984.1, on the reverse strand, counting down.
TACATTTAATATTAGACATGCCTATATAAATAACTGGCTTTAAAAAGAACTTCAATTGAGTTTCTTGCCAGTTCTTCTCAATTGAATAAGTATACTGAATTGGATGGTACGAAAAAAAATATAATAAAAAATTCGACGTGCATAAGCTGCTAAAATGTCCTACACGAATAAATGACTTTTGAATTTAGTATTTAAGGTGTACCGTATCGTATAGTATAATATAATATAATATAGCCTAAATTCACTAACTAACTTACTCATTATTACATCAGTTACCTGCCAAAAAAAGACCCGTCAAAATAGATCCAGCCATTTCAGAGATTAGCCGGAACAAACAGACAGACATAAAAATTTTAAAAAATGTTATTTTGGTGTATGTACCGTATTTACATTAATGCATGTAGTATAAAATGGACACTCCAATTTTATTTAGATGTATAGATGTTAATATAGTACATTAAACACGTTATATGTTATATACATTAAAAAATGATCACCAAACAATGCCGTTTGGTTACTGTCCATAGTTTGCATGCAACGGTCAATGGCAGACTAAGAATTTACAAGTCATCCGTTAATATAATAGATAGATACGGCGAGCCACTTTCTATGCATTCAGTGATGGTCCGATATCAAGTATTGTTGGAGTTTCTTCAGCGAGATGTATTGCAAGATTACTAGTAATTGAAAAATTAGAAATTTTTATACATCCGTAACATTTAGACTAAGATTAGATATCAATATAGATTAGATTAATTCTGAACGATGCTCCAAATAAATACTATATTTTATTTGCAAGAATGCCTACGACAGTATCTATACCAAAAACATATTCACGATTGCTCTCTGATGTCAGATAGAGTAGTCAGAAGCACTGTCAAATGCCGGCATGACTTTCTACCGCTCATCCGGAAAGCTGTCTCATCACAAGAAGAACGAGTAAGAAACTTGCGTGTTGCTCTTTTAAATAATCATTGTAAGTTAACATTTTTCAAGTCGAAACGTGTGAATACAAACTACCAACCAGCACTAATTTATTAGGGTCAAATATAAATATACAATAAGATTAAATCAGTCGTAGTTATAAGAGCAGACCAGTCCCTACAAGCAGCACTCGTTCACGAGTATGACGGATGTGCCAGCCATCACTGCGTCTGATAAATGTTATTGAATTATTTCATTACTTAATGGATTTACATTTTGTTGATTTCCTCTAACATTAGCATGTGACCGAAATATTCAGTGAAACCTTTCTATACTTTCCTTTCGAATGACAAACATCCTCAATGCAGGAAGTTACTGTCACATTATTTTGGTGAACGTGGAGCCAGTATGGCAGCACGTCTTCATTATACGTGTCAATATGGCGCCCTGTTGGTGGACCAGCCGCAATAATAAACGGCAGGTCTTCATAGAAGCGCTTCTATTACCTTTCTAATACTAGCCGGCCCGTTTCGCACGAGTTTAGATTATAAGAGGAAGGTTTTGTATACATTCCTTTTTAATCACTATCTATTGCTGAAAACTACATTAATATCCGTCTAAGTTAACAGACAGTACCAGAGACTATACTATGTTCATCTGCTTCTTCCTTATCCCATTTAATTCCCATAAATTAATTGTTTAAGAGCTCGAAGTGTAATATATAAACATTCATGTATATGTATGTATGTATCTATATATATATAACTCAAAGGTGACTGACAGTGATCTATCAACGCACAGCCCAAACCACTGGACGGATCGGGCTGAAATTTGGCATGCAGGTAGATGTTATGACGTAGGCATCCGCTAAGAAAGGATTTTGATAAATTCCACCCCTAAGGGGATAAATTAAAGCGAGCGAAGCCGCGGGCAAAAGCTAGTTTAATTATAAGAGCCAACAGAATATCAGCGCTGCAGACTCATCTGTAGCTTCATGCTGAGTTGGTTGCCTGTTCATTCATTGCGACATAAAGCCACCTCAATTTTTTAATTTGTAATATTTATATTCCTGCATTTTTATTTTGTAAACTTTACTTCTATTTATAAAATGTATCTCAAGTATGCCATCTGTTTGTAATTGTTGAATAAAGCATTTATCTATTTATGTATCTATTTGTTTGGGGTCGGCGTACACTATGTACATATAGATTCTCGTGTCCAGTGCTTGTAACAAAATTCCACAGAAACGGCTCGACAGATTTTTATGAATAGAATAGAATAGAAAATCATTTATTCAAATAAAGTTACATTGAAGCACTTTTGAATAGTCATAACATTTTTTTTTTAATCTACCGCTCATTCGGAATGCTGTCTCATCACAAGAAGAACAAGCAAGAAACTTGTGTGTTGCTCTTTTAAATAATTTATTCTTACTTACAACTTAAGTTTAAGTGTGTGAATACAAACCACCGATTAGCACTAATTCAATGAAATAATAAAATAGAAAAAAAACATTCAATATACAGATGTTGTGCGTATATTCAATAGGTCAAAGAATAGGACGCAAAAATGACGCATACTAAGTGATAAGGGTAGCTCTCTATCCACCTACCTACCCCTACAGGAATAACAGTTCTATTGCAACAAGAATTTAATTAATAATTATCGATGACTAGAACTAGTGGTTTAATAAACCGGTTTATTTCAGATGGTTGCAGGTTTGAATCCTCACACTGCAAACATTTATATTCAAAACTGCTTACATTTAAGTTTTTTTAAGTAAATATTTTGCTACTTTTTTTTCTTGTATATTATGTATGTATTTACAAAAAATATATATCTATGTATTTATATCAGTTGCCTAGTACCATAACACAAGCTCGTTAGCTTGGGACTAGATGGCGCTGTGTGAATTGTTTTAGGTTTATTATATTTTTTTTAATTTAAACCATACATAATATTTGTAGAAAGTTCTACCACCCAAGTGGCTATGCGATGCACCAGTTTTGAGAACACCTAATGGGCATGATGCCAGACTGGAAATAAACATTTAAGCTTTTGCCGTCGTTTGATAAAAAAAGTTCCAATGGATGCAACGGATAATGGCGTCGACTTTAGACTAAATTTAGTAGCTTTGTTCACATATACATACATACAAGTGGAGTTGTAATGCTTTTTATATTTAGTTGGTATAGACAATTAATATGTCAAAAATTATAGATTTTTGCAGGACAGTAATTGTAAACTATGTAAAAATTGGAAAAAGAAAAGGTTTTTTTATCTAGATAGATAAAAAACCTTTATTTTTCCAATTGTAATAGACCAGGTCTATGTAATAGACCACGAAGTAAAGAATTACTTTTATTTTATATTGTACAATAGTTGGCATAGACAAAAGAATTATAGATTTTTGTAGGACAGTAATTGTAAACTATAATAAAGCTTTATATTTATCTAATAATAGACCAGGAAGTAACTAATTTGTTTTTTCAATATTGTACAACCAATGGTCGCGGGTTCGATTCCTCGCACTGTGCATACATTTGTATTCCGTCTGTTTTCTATGTATATTATGTATTTACAAAAATAAATTGTAAGTATTTATCAATTGTTGCTATTTATTGCATCAAATAGAATAGAAAACTGCTATTTCAGCCGTTAGTATCCGTGGGAATTTTTATATGCCCTACCTATATCTTGTTACAAAGTGTCTTATCATATATATTTCAAGTATTTATGTACATATGTATGTTGCTATCAAGATTGTATTGGACAGCCGAGAGATTAAAGCAGAATTAAAAGATTCATCAGAATATGGCATGGCAAACTAAAATTGTGGCTTTTGTTTTTTATTGTCTATGTTATGTAAGAAACCGAAACAAAAAAATTGAATACGTAATTTCAAACACAGTATCGGTTAAACATTTACAACGGCTGTATGACCAATGACCAGTCCTTTGAGTCCTTTGTCCAATGCCTTGACGAGAAAAAAAAACAAACAAAAAAAAAGTAATAAGGAATTTCAAACGCAATTGCGGTTAAACATTTTAATAACAGCTGTATGAACAGAATTCTTTTGCCATTGTTCTACGACGAAAAAAACAGAACCGAAAAAAAAAGTATTACGGAATTTCAAACGCAATTTAAACATTAACGATGGCTGCATGAACAGAATCCTTTTGCCATTGCCCTATGACGAGAAAAATAAACCGAACAAACAAAAATGTAATACGGAATTTCAAACATCTCATAAACATTCGCCAATAACACGCTGGAATATGTATTTTCTCGTAAAACCATTTGAGATCAGACATGTGTGTCTATTTTAGCTAACACGGAAGAAGTTCAACGAACTCTGCCTACGTGCTGTGATGCGTTTCACGTCCTGTGTTTTAATTAAGTTTTTGCTATACACGCCTATAAAATTATAGCATGCATCACTATAATTCAAACTCTTTAGCTTTCACAGTAGATTCCAAAATCCACAGATAACAAAAACGGCATCCATTTTGAAGTCACTTCTGGCTTTCAATAAATAGCAAAAATGGCGTCCATTTTGAATCATGTTTCTCGATGTTTTTTTTTTATAATGAAAATCGGTCATCAGAAAACTGTCCGATTATAGGATTTATTTTTCCGTTTTATTTTCTTTAAAATGAAAATTTTGAAAGAGCTGTCTTTTCAAGAATATTTGTGTTGCTTGTTTTTATAATTGTATCAACATTTTCAAGTTGTAATGTGTGAATGCAAATTACTTCTGGCTTTCACAGTAGATTCGAAAATTCACAGTTACCAAAAACGGCATCCATTTTGAAGTAACTTCTGGCTTTCACAGCACAGATTCTAAAACCCACAGATGACTTAAAACGGCATCCATTTTGAAAGTCACTTCTGGTTTTCACAGTGCAGATTCCAAAACCCACAGATATAAAAAATGGCATCCATTTTTCGATTTTTTTTTTTCTTTTAAATGAACAAATTACGAAAGCTGTATGATCATAAGATTTTTTTTTCCTCTAAATGAACAAAGGTATCATTAGTAGGAAGAGCTGCCTGATCACAAGCAAGAAACTTACGTGTTGTTCTTTTTTATAGTTGTAACTTGCATTTTTAAGTCTTAATGTGTGAATGTAAGTTACTTCTGGCTTTCACAGTACAGATTACAAATTTTACAGATATCAAAAACGGCGTCCATTTTGGATCATGTTCTTTCGATGTTTTTTCTTTTGAATGAAAGAGGTATTATTAGAAATGTTGTCTCATCACAAGAAGAACTAGCAAGAAACTTGCCTGTTGCTCTTTTATGTAAATTGTAACTTTACATTATTAAGGTTAAATGTGTGAACACAAATTCAAATTCAAAATATCTTTATTCATGTAGGTCTATAACAGACTTATGATATATCAAATCTACCGTCAGTTCGGAATGACTTTGAGATGAGAAGAACTGACAAGAAACTCAGCTCGTATTCTTTTGTTGTACTGTTGTACAAACAAACCACTAATTCATCAAAATATTAAATATACAATAAGACTATATCAGTCTTAGTGACTAGAGCAGACCAGTCCCTACACGTTCACGAGTATGACGCATGAGTTATTCTTTCTTAACCATCTTAGAAGTTTTGGATAGGGAGGAAATTGGTCATGCCGATCTGTTTTTGACTATAGAATAAATTAAACCATAGACAAATTGAATTGTAACTTTATAAGGCTTATTGTCTTTCCTTTTGCGTGAGGTGACGCAAGTGCTATCTTATTGATTCCTGAATGTAGACGCCATATTGTATTGGCATAGTTTAAGTCATAAATTACTAATCGTGGCACGTAACTAGTTTGTTTATGGTCTGACAAAATGATGGTATTGTTAGTATAAGTGTTATACATATAAATAAAATTAGTGTCTGTTTGTAATATTGAAATAACTGTTTTTTACTACATGCATATGAATATAAATACGGTACATACACCAAAATAACATTTTATACAAATTTTGTCTGTCTGTTTGTTCCGGCTAATCTCTGAAATGGTGGGACCGATTTTGACGGGACTTTTATTGGCAGGTAGCTGATGTAATGAGTAAATTGAGTCAATTCGGACGACCGGAGTGCAGCTAGTAGCTAATAAAATGGTTGCATAACATGTCTCAATTAGGCTCCGCCCCTATCCGATATCATCCGAAACTTATTTCGGATTCGGTTACGATATTTTTTTAACGGATATCCGATAGTTTCGGTTACGGTTACGGAACTCCCTAGCATCCCTGTTACAGACTTATGATATGTCTAAATCTACCGTCAATTCGTAGTGATTTCGAGATGAGAAGAACTGACAAGAAACTCATTACAGACTTATGGACTTATGATATGTCTAAATCTACCGTCAATTCGAAGTAATTTCAAGATGAGAAGAACTGTCGAGAAACTCATTACAGACTTATGATATGTCAAATATACCGTCAATTCGAAGTGATTTCGAGATGAGTAGAACTGACAAGAAACTCATTACAGACTTATGATATGTCAAATCTACCGTCAGTTCGGAATGATTTCGAGATGAGTAGAACTGACAAGAAACTCATTACAGACTTATGATATGTCAAATCTACCGTCAGTTCGGAATGATTTCGAGATGAGTAGAACTGACAAGAAACTCATTACAGACTTATGATATGTCAAATCTACCGTCAGTTCGGAATGATTTCGAGATGAGAAGAGCTGACAAACTCATTACAGACTTATGATATGTCAAATCTACCGTCAGTTCGGAATGATTTCCGAGATGAGAAGCGACAAGAAACAGCTCGTATTCTTTTCAAATAAATGTACATGTTTACAATGCTCATCAAGAGCCACTTGAAGTTGATATTTCCTTTTGATTACCCAATTCCGTGCTACTACTTACTGATATGTTATCACCAGCCAATAATATTCAATATATAATTCATTCGTTTATCATATAAGAGGGTTCCTATCAAAAGTATATTATCACCAATCTACATTATTTGAACAGTTAAATAAATATTGCATTACCAGCTGACCCGCTCAACTTCCTCTGCATCACACTTGCATGACATTTATCATTATACCTTAACTTTAACTTAAAATATAAGTAGCCTAAGTTACTACTTATTAGTTCAGTTACCTGCCAAAAAAAGTTCCGTCAAATTCGGTAGCCATGTTACTCCTTATTAGATTAGATACCTGCCAAAAAAAGTTCCGTCAAATTCGGTCCAGCCATTTCAAAGATTAGCCGTAACAAAGATATAAATTGTAAAAAAAATCTTTTTCGTGTATGTCCCGTATTTATATTTATATGCATGTAGAAAAAACTTATTTCAATATTACAACCAGACACACACTATAAATATAAATAAATTTGGAGAATATAAAAAAAATTACGTTCATAACCGGCTAAAATGATACTTTTTTTAGTTGGTAGCTGATATAAGGAGTAACTTAGGCTACTTTTATTTTAGAAAAATAAAGTTAAATTGCACGCGAAGTCAGGGTGCAGCTAGTATAAAATAAACTTTCAGGGAATCGAACCCAAACTATAGGAAGTAGAGACTGTTAAACAGCTAGACCACCGGAGTCTAGCTATATAAAATAAAGTATATATACTTTTAAAATTCATATTAGTTTATCATCATTAGTTTATTGCTCTTTGCTGTTTTATAAAATAATAAAAAAAAACACGGTAATAAAGTTATCTATGACCGCATCCCAATTTCGCACGAGAATATTATAAGCATCAATTTTTTTATTATAGTTTTAAAATAGGTTGAGTTTTTTTTTTATCTATGTTAAATAAAAAATAGAAACTACTTATCGAATATAGAGAATATGAGTGTTAGTTGCTATACTTCTCCAAAACGGCTTAATCTATTAAAAAAAAAAATTATATGTATACTCGGTAGTTCTGAGAATAGGTTATCTACTTTTTATACCCCTAAGAAATTAACAAAAAAAAAAATTGGGACAATTTTAAAAAATACATACACTCCTAATTTTTCTCTATTTTTATACTCTTAAGAGATAAGGGTAGCACACCCCTATAATATGTTATTTTTTTTAACATTAAAAATACACGCCCAAAGTTTAACTTTCTACCACTCACATTTCTTTTTAGCGATATAGTTTAAGTTTGTCGCTATAAAAAAAAAAGTTAAGTGCACCTTTCCATTTTGTGTGACGACCTCAGTGGTCTAGCGGTCTGGCACACCGCTTTACGTCTGATGGTCGCGGGTTCGGTTCCTCGCACGGCACAAACATTTGTATTCATGAGTACGATTGTTTGTATCGGTCTGTGTTTTCTATGTACATATAATATGTATGTATTTACGAAATAAAAATTCTATGTACTTGTATCAGTTATCTAGTACCCGTAACACAAGCTTTAGATAGCTTAACTTGAGACTAGATGTCGCTGTGTGAATTGTCCTGAGATTATTATTATTATGAATTAAAAAAAAGTTATTTTCTTCTAAATGAAATTTCTATACACAAAGATACGCCGCAATGGTGACAAAGAAAACTTAATAATATACCTACCTACTTATTTTTGGCAACACTGGCGATGTAAAAAAAAATATCAATATAATGGAATTACAAAAAAGTTTACATTCTTTCTAGAATATAACCTACATTGTCAAGTACTCGATATTAAAAAAAAGTTTGCATTCTTTCTAGAAACTACCATTTGTACCTACATTGTCAAGTACTCGTTATTACAAAAAAGTTTACATTCTTTCTAGAAACTACCATTGGTAAGTAGGTACAGTAAGTATAGCCCACAAAAAAGGAAAGCAAGAATCTGCATTTTCATTCACACAATTATTAAACCAAAGTAGGTAATTACATAAAAATGAAGTAGGCTACGGCACACCGAGACGACTGTAACAGTAATTCGTTTAACTAATAGGTATTTTTTACTGTTATTTTACCGTGTCAATGTATAAATCATTTCTTTAAAGCATTTGCTGTAAATTCAAAGTAAGATCGCAGAATATAATAATACAGTAAATATTTTATTATGCATTAATTTACTACATAATTAGTAGTTTTTTACATGGCAACTCTAAGTACTTATTGAATTTAAATAAACCTATTACACAACACAAGTAACATCTGTTCCGATATTTAACGGATATTTTTTCAAATACGAACGTTACAAAACTCGCTCCATGATTGGTTGGCCCTTATCAAGGGACGCCTGTGTAGCCTTGAACGAAGTTTAAATTCAAACGTTCCCATTGTAACGGCGGGAATATTAACAAAACAATAACTACGTACACTTAAATTATATTTTTTATGCTTCAAATAAGTATACTGAAGAATATTTAGGAATTTTGAGATCATAAAATGGAATTTAAACTAATTTTGAGTAAATAACGAGCGTCGTAAATACCAATATGCGATCAAATTAGAAAGTAGTCCTTTGTTCTCGCACGAATCTTAAATGTATTATAATACCAACTAATAAAACATGTACAGTGCCTAAAATATATATTACGTTTTTAAGATGAGATTTAAAAAGTAGTTACGGTGAATTAATTATACTGGAATAAGCAAATGGCGATATAACACGTGGAAGTTTCGCGGCGCTACTCGCCGATCAATACGAGAAAGTAGGTAGGCGGGGAGGGCAATAGTCATATTTTTAACAATTCCAAATTTCTCTTATCGGCGGACGAGAGACTAAAGGAAATCATACATAAAGCCAAAATGAAGGTCGACTTAACGACCGGAATAAAAATGACCACACCCACCACCTAATAAAGACAAAGACAGTTATGTACACGCCTATTACAGTAAAAAGTCGAACAAAGCGTTGTTCGCAGAAAAAATTACATCTAAAATTGCTAACAGTGAGCAATTTTCGCTGAAGTAGCGATGCGTCACAAAATGCCGGCCGCTCAGACATGTTCTAAAATCAAATTTAACAATAGAAAAAAACAAAATCAATACTACATACCTTAGCACCAATCTGGTTGCCACACTGTCCAGCTTGAATATGAACGATTTCCCTCATTTTCTTGTTTTAGAACTTAATAAATTACTTAACACTAAACAATTTTCTGCTCCGCACGCACCACGTACTTCCGTGGTCGCTTGAAGAATAATCTCGTTCCGTTTCGCCCGAACCACCAAACCTACGTATTTCATAGTGATGCGAACTTATCCACGTTGAATTATTATCGATAACGTTTGTCGCATTGCGTCAGTACGCCCATACAATAAATTAAGTCACTTAAATCGAATGTTATATATATTATTTCATATTGAAGTTATCACATATGATATTTTATTAACTTGTCTTATTTTGTACATTATTTTATTATAAACATATATATTTTTATTTATTAACAGGTATTATTACAATGATATTGGTATTAATTTTGTTAAGAAGGAGCATTAATCAACTGAGTAGACCACAAAGAGAGTCCCTAAAAGCCGTTTACTGTATTCAGAAAACATTCGACTAATAGCATATCCTTATTTCAACATTTACTTTTTCAATTTTCGAGTTCTGTGTCAAAAATATAACTGAAATCCACTAGTATGAATTTGTTCATCCTTTTATTTGGAGGAACCGATGGATAGAGGAATTATTTATACTAATTATATGTACATATAGTCTTGAGATAAATATTACAACACCGTATTATTATTTTAGCCTAATTACTATGTAATGTTGGTCTATACAGAATTAATGTAAATAAATTTAACCAGTTTCCGTAAAAAAACAAAGAAAAATTATTTTCTTTTCTTTCCATCAATGGGATATTGTAAATCTGATGTCAATCTGTCAATTTTGAGTAACAAGTTACTTTGTCACTTAGTTTGAAAAGACATATCGAAAATATCTCGTAATCGTTATAAGAAGACAGATCACTATGCGGAAAATATGTAGATCTAATTGGAGAATGCTATTAAATAACTATAGAAAAAACATTGTAATGTTGGTTGTCTGGCAATAAGAAATTCTAATTATCATACAACAAAACTAATAAAAAAATGTTCATTGTTTTGATGTTACCTTTGTTTCTTTGAAATTGCCTTGTAAAACTTTAAGTATTTACCCAAAATTACGAGTACTAAATAACTTCCAAATAGACTTTAAGTTATTCATTAGTAAATAGTGTTCTTTTTTTCATTTCTGATACAATCAAAATTATAAGTTTCATAAGATTCATTAATATTTTGCGACTTTGCCAAATTTTAAGGGAATTTATGTCAATCAAATTTTATTTATTAATTACAACAAATCAATACAATATATTTAATGTGAGCTACGTGTGCTTTATGATTATAATTTACATATGTATATACACACACATTTTTTTTCTACGTCGATATCGATAGTATACGGCGAACTGATTGTGGCACATTCCTAGTGAGAGGGGAGGGGGACGCCATATTGACAGCAGTGTAGCCAACATGACTAAAAGTAGTGACCTCGTTTCAGTATTAATAAAATATTTAAACTGATAAACTCAAATATTTTAATAGTTATAAACTATTTTAGTATTTTATTGCCATATTTACTTACTTAGAACTATAATTATCCCGATTAACGTAATTTATCTTCTAATTGAGTCACAGGTGTTTCTGTTGGTTATGTTGGTACTCTGGCAGCAGTTGTTTCGGTTGCAAAATGCCGGCCGGCGGAAAAAATACAATGACATACTCTTTAATTGAAATAGGGACTAGGTATTATATATTTAAAGTAATTGATGGTCAATGACAATGTTTAAAATTGAGTTAGAGAATTAATTGTCTGGTTACAGCATTTATTTAGGTTAGATAGTTAGATAAAGTAGAAATATATAGTATTGGTGTTTGATTTGAAGTAGGAAGTACCTGAGAAATTGATGTAATATTTTTTATGGATAATAATGGTGCACCCGTCTGTGCTAACGGTTTGCGCTGGCGGGACACCAGTGGAGGATGATAAGATGATTATGTTCACCGTGAATTTGACTCGATGTATGTTATACCTATGATTTGTATGTTAACCTTGAGAGAAAAATATTTATTTAAATGAAGTTTAGTAAACAGATAGTCCAGACTAGCGTTGCTAGACGTCTCGTATTTCTCGACACGTCCTGTATTTTAGGCTCGGTTTAAAATGTCCCGGCGGATTAAATCGATCGATTTACGCTGGACAATTTGTCTTTTGATAAATTGTCCCAGTTTTTGCCTATTTTAGCGTTAGCCCTTTTTATTGCTATTCACGTTTTATATTTATTTGCTGAGTTCCCGATATTTCGGCAGTGTTTCAACCACCATGATCATGGAAGTGGATTGTTAGTAATGTGGACTAAAGATCCCATTGCTAACAATGTACCATGTCAGGTTGACCTCCACGCGGTTCCCCCTGGAAACCATTGTGATACATTTCCGGTGAATTTGCCACGTTGGGCTAACTGATCTGGTTTCATGCTCATCTTATTATCCTCCACTGGTGCCCCGCCAGCGTAAACCGTTAGCGCAGGCGGGAGCTCCATTCCATTATTATCCTTTAAAAAAAAACCACCATGATCACGAGTAAACTCGCGTTTGCCCCTTATAGGCTGAAAAAAAATCTGACAACTCTAGTCTAGATCCTGAAATGCGATACTACTATTTAATACGAAAAAAGGGTTGTATGAGATTAAAAGGGGAGTTGAAAGTTTTTTGTAAGGATCGTCTTGTATAAAGCTAAAATCTGGAAACTTATTTTTTAGGCTGTTGATTGAATATGAATAAATATGACATTTCTAGTTTCTAGAAACCATGATAAATTCATTGTCACGATGGGCTAACTAATCTAACCTCTTGCTCTAGAGGAAACGCCACTACACATCCTATGTGGTTGTAGCCCTCTCATGTATAAACGAAATATCTCCTTTGGAAATTTTACACTCGATCCTGAGGGGATAAAAACCATCGCTCCTAAGAATATCCTTCAATTCTTGTCACTGACGGGTAGCGAACTTTGAAAAAAGGCGAGCACAATAGATCTATGTGCTACAGGTGTTAGCACTTGACAATAGCTCAAAACCCCCAATTAAAAAAAAAACCTCTTGTTCATCTTATCATCCTCCATTGGTGCCCCACCAGGGTAAATCGTTAGCACAGCACATAATCGTGCATATAAATAAAATTGTAGTATCTGTTTGTAATATTGAAATAACCGTTTTACTACATGCATATGAATATAAATACGGTATATACACCAAAATAACATTTTTTACAATTTTTGTCTCTCTGTCTGTTATTCCGGCTAAGCTCAAAAATGGCTGGACCGATTTTGACGGGACTCTTTTTGACAGGTAGCTGATGTAATAAGGAGTAACTTTGTTACTTTTATTTAAGAAAAATAAAGTTAAATTCCACGCGTATTAAGAAGTCGCTGTTATTTTAACTAGTTGTACCCAGCTAGTTAAAATATTACATAGTTATATACCTGTCAATATGTCTAATTAAGTAGGTTAGGATTATTTAAATAATTATTGAGTTATATCTGGTTCGCCCACAACACGACATGTGAAAGGCAGACTAACGATTTATCTGCTTACCTGTTTATTACCGTTTTGGATTTTTTTAATAATTTTTTTTTTTATAATACAGGGGACAAATAGCGTGCGGCTCACCTGATGGTAAGTGATTACCGCCGCCCATGAGCACCCGCAACACCAGGGGAATTGCAGGTTTAAAAAAGAATAAGCTCTTTTCTTGAAGGTTTCAATATCGTATCGGTTCGGAAATACCATTGCTGGAAGGTGATTCCACAATGTGGTTGTGCAAGGCAAAAAGTTAAATATAATTATATATAATTATAGATAGAGTGATTCAGGAGGAAGGTTTATATGTATAATACATGTACATCTGGGCGAAGCTGGGGAGATTAGCTAGTTATTAATATTATACAGCGGAAGAGTTTTTTTTGGTTTGAACGTGGTAATCTCAGGAACTACTGGTTTAAATTGAAAAAATCTTTTTGTGTTGGATAGTCCATTTGTCGAGGAAGGCTTTAAGATATATAACAATACGCTATATATTGGAGGAAGGCATATTACTGAACTTTATGTGATGTAATTTATTGCAAATGATTGCGTATAATCGAACCTACAATGCTAGATAAAGCAGTACGCTCAACAACAAGACCATCGAGGTTTTTAAACCTACATTGCTAGTTTCTAGCCTTGTTCAAATGCTAGTTTAGCAGGATCTGGCCCCGCCCTCCGCCACTGCAGCCTCCGCACTTGGCAGCCTCGACTACGCCCCCGCGGTCCCAACTACATACATTAACTAACTTCAAAAGAGAGGTTCAAGGAAGAGACAATTTTGTTTTTAGAATCTAAAATTTTAGATAATGTAATGGTGCACCCGCCTGCGCTAGCGGTTTACGCTGGCGGGGCACCAGTGGAGGATGATCAGATGAACATGAGGTCAGGTCAGTTAGCACATAGTGAGAAATTCACCAGGAATTTAATATGATTTTTTCCAGGGGTAACCGCTGGAGGGTATCAGGTTATTAATCCACATTGCATAGAGACCCCTTCCCAGTATCAGATATATATTTTTTACTAACTGTACACCCGACTTCGTCCGCATGTAATTTAACTTTATTATTCTAAAATAAAAGTAGTCTAACTTACTCCTTATTATATCAGCTACATGCCAATAAAAGTCCCGTCAAATCGGTCCAGCCATTTCAGAGATTAGCCGGAACAAACAGACAGACAGACAATTGTAAAAAATGTTTTTTGGTGTATGTACCGTATTTATATTTATATGCATGTAGTAAAAAACTTCAATATTATAAACAATTTTATTTATATGTGAGTGTACAGGGGCGGATCTACCTAAGGGCTTTTTGTGCTGCAGCCCAGGCCCCCGAGGATACAAAGGGCCCCCAGTCCCACTAAAATGATATTTCGAATATAAAAAATATCTAGAATATTAAAAAAATTATCATAGGTTGGCAACCTATCGAAAGGACCGGGGAATTTCTGGTCGCTTGTTTTTGGTCGGTGTATTTTTTTATTTAAGTAATATAATTAGGTAGGCTTAGTAGTTTTAGTCCAGGGCCCCACAAATTCAGATCGACCCCTGTGAGTGTAGGCCATTTTATTTCCGACAGCCCCATATCTCTTTCTAAAATAATAATTTTCCAATTGTAGTAAAGAAGGTCTTAAACTGCTGCTGTCATCTATCACTCACGCTATAATATAAGTTTCAATAGGAATGAGTTTCTATAGGGATTTATTTGAAGTATAAAAAACCATGAGAATACAAGTGTCTTTCCTCTGAAATCCGCCACCCCTAGGACGCTGCCGCTTTTAGAACACTGCCGCCTCTAGGACGCTTGCGCCCCTAGGACGCTGCCGCCCCTAGAATGCTGCCGCCCCTAGAAAAATATGCCGCCCCTAGAATGCCGCCCCTATCACGGTGCCGCCCCTAGGACGCTGCCCCCCTAGGACGCAGCCGCCGTTATAAATGCCGTCCCTAGGACGCTTGCGTCTCTAGGACGCTGCCGCCCCTATTTGACGCTACCGCCTCTAGACGCTACAACGCTGCCACCCCTACGTCGCTGCGGCCCTAGGTAGTTGCCGCTCCTAGGACTAGACCTATTTATAAATGGGGGAGTCCGTTTCTACACAGGGGAGCAGTTGTGAGGGGAAGGGAGCTGTTCTATTCTCACATCCCCACCTTGTTGGGAGCCATAGGCTTATTAGTTGGGGTAAGCTATTGGTCAATTCACGCAGACATTATTGCGGTTCAGGCGCCATGTCGTCATTGTCAGGCTAAGTGCCACATGTCAGGCCCACGAGAGGTCATATACGAGTTTCAGAGCCCGCCAAGGGTTTTCAGGCCTATTTATAAATACAGGACTACCAAGGGGTAGTCCTGTATTCCCCTTGTAAACCGATGGTTACCGTTTACCATCAGACCATCAGGTCGTAATTCGCCAATACAATTACATAAAGTACAGTACAGTTATGGATTGTAGTACCAGTTTTATGTTGGTGTTGCACCACGACAGCCATCTGTTCGTACAGTTAATTTTCACCAGCGAAGCGCAGGCGCCGGCGTAAGCTCTCTTACGTCTGACGAATTTCACGAGTTGTACGGTATACATTGTTTGGTTTAGATAGGTTATATTATTGGGAAGTTTCAGAAATGATACGTCGATGCAGCGGTACATGATTTTTATACCTTTTCCAAATTACACTCCACATAAATTGCGTCGCTGTACATTCACGTCTGGTCGTCTCAGTCGCCTCGAACAGAGAGAGAGCAGCCCGCTCCCTCCTTGTTCCCGGCCTCTTTATCTCTATTCCTATTGGTAGCGGCATAATCGTGACGTCACCAACACCACGTGCCTCACTATGGTTTTAAATTTGAAATGTAAGTAACAAATTAGTCAACTGTGTGTTCTTTGTGTATTGAAGCTAACAGTATGATTCCGACCTCTCTCCAAACCGTACTACAATGCAAACTTTGTATAAAAACTAGTAAAACTTGTCGACTAAACTGTTGAACCAATTTTGATGATTTTTGTGTAAACGTAGATTCAGAATAGTCTTAAATTTGACGCATTGAATTTATACGTACAATAAGGAAAATTCACGGGTTTTGGAGCTGTCTCTTTGGAGCGGGGATGTTAAGGAGCTTCGTAACTGTAACCGAAAGTATCGGATAGATTTTAGAATAATATAGTTTGTACATCAAAATAACACGGGCTACAAATTTCACGCCCCTTTTCGGACTACTCTAATGCTGTTGGCCGCAGCTAGCCTTTACAGCTTCACCGGACGATAGGGGGCGAGTGCAGATGGCACTCCAAACCAAAGGAAGGACTTATGGAGCGGCTGAAGGCCAACTCCCGCCTGACGGATACGACGCCAGTCTGAGGGCACCGTTAGGGTTTCGAACCTCGGGTCAGACCGTCGTAATTTTGTTCCCCGTTTGAATTGGACGGGGGATCGATCGCAGGGGCGACTGGGGGCGTCAAAAGGGTGAAACCGCTGTCTCAACTAGTGAATTATAAATTAAACTATACATATAAATAAAATGGGAGTGTCTGTTTGTAATACTGATATAACCGTTTTTTACTACATGCATCATCATCATCATCATCTGCTTCTTCCTTATCCCATTTATTTGTGGTCGGCGTAATATGTTTTTCGCTTCCATTCATCCCTGTTCGCAGTCATCGCGTTATTTACTTCCATTCTTACCATATCATCTTTCACACAGTCCATCCATCTCTTTTTTGGCCTTCCTCTGCCCTTATAACCATCCACATTCATTTGTAACATCTTTCTTAAAATATTATCCTCGTTCCTACGCATTACATGTCCATACCATGATAGACGATTTTTTACTACATGCATATGAATATAAATACAGTGCATACACCAAAATGATATTTTTTACAATTTTTGTCTGTTTGTTCCGGCTAATCTCTGAAATGGCTGGATTTTGACAGGACTTTTATTAGCAGGTAGCTGATGTAATAAGGAGTATCTTAGGCTACCTCTATTTTAGAAAAATAAAGTTAAATTCCATGCGAACGAAGTCGCGCGTACAGCTAGTCAGTTATATGAAGACAGACATTGTAGGTCCCAATTAGTGTACGATAGGTTACATCGTTGACCCCTAGATTGTTGACCTTCCAGATCATTGCCATTCCACTCTATGTCTTATTGATCCACTTAAAATAACAAACAAGTGTACCAGAAGTGAGAACATTCCACCCACATTGTGGAATACAGGTCACTTTTTCTATGATTATGTTTTCTAATATTTATATTTCAAATACCAAATTTTATATAATATAAATTAAGAATAACTATTATTGATTTGAAAAGAATACGAGCTGAGTTTCTTGTCAGTTCTTCTCATCTCGAAATCATTCCGAAGTGACGGTAGAGTTTACATATCATAAGAGTCTGTAATAGACCTACATGAATAAAGATAATTTGAGTTTGAGTTTGAGTCTGAGTCTAAGTCTGAGTCTGAGTCTAAGTCTGAGTCTGAGTCTAAGTCTGAGTTTGAATTTTAATTTTAATTTGATACAGCAATGTACAGTACAGCTACGAATCAACACACCAGCTCCGTATAAGGAGATGTATGATCGTAAAATTGTAACCAATGACTCATCAGACTTTCTCGTAACCACGATCTGTTGTATGTATGTATGTATGTTAAAACATACGGTTCAGCAGATGTGTAGATAAATTTGAATAGAAACTGTATTATAACAAACTTATAAAAAATTAAGTTAGATGTCAATTGTTTGTCAATTTAGTTTTAGATTTTATTGAAATACCAGCTGTCCCGGCAAAGGTTATTATTATTATTATATTATAACACTTTATTGCACCAACATATAAAGGACATGAACAAATTAAAAACAAAAAAAAACTAAGCACAAAAGGCGGTTTATCGAATGTCTTTACAGATTTGGAAAGAGAGTATTTAAAAAAAAAATAGAGCAGGTGGCGCATTAGCATAAAAATTGTATACACTTATGTAAACAAAATAAAATATAGTACATACACAAATTTACATATATATACATACATATGAATACATAACGTTGTTTTGCTATATAAATTAATAACGCTATAAAAAAGGGGTTGGTGATAGAAGCTGTGTGAAGGATGGAGACCAAGACGACGAGCAAAGCAAACGGCACCGGTAAAGTTGTAGAATATTTGTGTATTAGTGACTTATGTCATATAAAAACAATGTAATATTTATAAAAAATATATACAATAAAAAAGGTTTATAAAACAGTTACGACTCTTTATTGCACCTTAAAATAATACAAAAAAAAAACAATATTCATAGTATACAGAAAGGTAGGCTAGGTACAAAAGGCGGTCTTAGCGCTAAAGCGATTTCCTTCAGACAACCTTTAGGTAGAGGAGAAAAGACAGAAGGTGGTGGATGGCGCAAGATAGAATGAATAGTAATATATCATATGTATTCTTTAATGACACATAATAAAAAAATTTAAATAAAAAATGTAGCCCAAAATATAAAAATATAATGTTAGGAGTGAACAACCCTTATCACTTAGGGGTACGAAAAATAGACAGTAGCCGATTCTCAGACCTACTGAATATGCATATAAAATTTCATAAAAATCGGTCAATCCAAACGGATTCGGATATCAAAAGTTTCGGAGGAGTATGGTAACTAACATTGTGACACGGGAATTTTATATATAAGATTTCTTCCCTACCGTATACAGATTTAATTGAGAAGAACTGGCAAGAAACTCAACTGAATTTCACTCTTATTAAAAGCCAGTTTATTTGCATGTGTGTGTTTATTCAAATAAACTTACATTGAAGCACTTTTGAATAGTCATCACATTTTAGAACACAGATTTAGAATAACCTTCGTATAATTGGCAATAATTTTTATTTATTTATTTATTTAAATATTCATCAGTGTACAGTTTGATGCAATCCTGACTACCAAACTAGCGTGAGCTGTATACCAGGAGTCAATTCCTTCTCAAAACAAGAATAACAGTTTTAATTAATTTACATGATATACATATGTGTGTGTACGTACGTGATATACGTATAATGTGAATAAACAGCAATAAACTGCTTCAATAATTTCATGATCTCTATATATTTCAACACATTTAGCACAAATAAAACTGGGATTTTTTCTACAATAACTTAATACAGCACCAACAATATCTAGGACAATATCGCTGGCAGACTTGATTATTAATATTTTAACCATTGCTATACCGTTGTACCTATAGTTGTTCATGCACGGGATTTTCATTTAATGTTAGACATACCACCTATTTGTAGGGACTGGTCTGCTCTAATCACTACGACTGATTTCCTCTTATTAATTGTTTAACCAGTTGGTTGTATATTTAATATTTTCTCTATTTGAGTATTTAATTGAATTAGTGCTAATTGGTAGTTTGTATTCACACACTTAAACTTAAAAATGTAAAGTAAAAATAAAATTATTTAAAAGAGCAACACGCAAGTTTTATGCTCGTTCTTGTTGTGATGAGACAGCTTTCCGAATGAGCGGTAGATTAAAAAATGTGATGACTATTCAAAAGTGCTTCAATGTAAGTTTATTTGAAGAAATTATTTTCTATTCGGTAGTTTTTTAATTCAAAACTGCAAAATTCAAAATATATTTATACAGACTCTTATGATATGTCAAATCTACCGTCAGCTCGGAAAGATAATGAAAGAGTAACAAACATTCATAAATTGAAATGTTCACGTTCATACGATAAGGCAACTAACATCAAAGTTTTAAACTATTCAGATTTTCTTTAAATGTACTCTAATGCTGTTGGCCAACTGCGAACAGGATTAGAGTAGTCCGAAAAAAAAACAGCAGACAATCAACTCGTTTGTGATTCCAATACTCCAAAAGATAATATTAAATGAAATAACTATTTAACTATTTGCATTGGCGATAAGTTTGTGATGTAAGTGCATTCTTGACCCATTTCTATTGATGCTGTGTGTGTAAAGTTCGATTGTAGAGCTTTAGAAAGCTTGTGCAATCGGAAATCTTAACTGCGCATGAACATCTGTTGAACAAAACCAATAATAATTTATTAAACGAATCACATGCCTCTTACTTGTTATTGTGTAATTATTTATATAAAAAAACATCTATTCAAAAGAGCAACACACAAGTTTCTTGCTCATTCTTCTTGTGACGAATCTGCACTCCGAATGAGTGGTAGAATCAAAATATGAGTATTCAAAAGAGCTTGTATTAAGTTTGTTTGAATAAAGATGATTTCTATTTCTACTGAAGAAATTATTTTCTATTCGGTAGTTTTTTAATTCAAAACTGCAAAATTCAAAATATATTTATACAGACTCTTATGATATGTCAAATCTACCGTCAGCTCGGAAAGATAATGAAAGAGTAACAAACATTCATAAATGAAATGTTCACGTTCATATTAACATCAAAGTTTTAAACTATTCAGATTTTCTTTTTCTACTAATAGAAAGATTTTAAAGATGATTTCTATTTCTACTAATATTCCATACAAATAGTTCAATGTACCTGAAGCCAACCATAAAATGACATATTGAGTTGTTTTTTTAATTATCATTATAACGTAACGCTAAAACGTCATGAATCAGCACGGTAACTAGGTATGAATCATTTGATAGAGCAACACTGAAATGAACTGTATTCAGTATTTATTTGCATAAAATATAATCATAATAATATCAGGATAATTCACACAGCGCCATCTAGTCCCAAGTTAAGCTAGCTAAAGCTTGTGTTATGGGTACTAGATAACTGATACATATACATAGATATTTTTGTTCGTAAATACATATTATATATAGAAAACACCCAGACCGATACAAACAATATGATTGATGATGACTCATGAATACAAATGTTTGGGGTGGACTACCCCTAACATTTAGGGGGATGAAAATAGATGTTGACCGATTCTCAGACCTACTCAATACGCTCACAAAATTTCATGAGAATCGGTCAAGCTGTTTTGGAGGAGTATGGGAACGAAAACTGTGACACGAGAATTTTATATATAAGATATATATATCACTCATGTGCGAATATCCTTATGTTTGTTTGTTATCTGTCCACGTATATGATCTCATACACAACTCAACCATTTCCAATGATCCAGTGATCCATATTAGCCGACACCGGCATGACATAACTCATGTTTGTGACAAAAGCCAGCGTGACATCATGCTGTTATCTACAACCAGTATAACTAGAGTCACACCTCGTCTCAGTGCCTAGACCTCTCTTAACTTCCTATACACATAAATAAAATTGGAGTGTCTGTTTGTAATATTGAAATAACCGTTTTTTACTACATGCATATGAATATAAACGCGGTACATACACCAAAATAACATTTTTTGTCTGCCTGTCTCTCTGTTTATTCCGGCTAATTTCTGAAATGGCTGGACCGATTTTGACGGGACTTTTATTGGCACGTATTTGATGTAGTAAGGAGTAACTTAGGCTACTTTTATTTTAGAAAAATACACTTAAATTCCACGCGGACAAAGCCGCGGGAACAGCTAGTAAAACCTAAATTAGATAGATAGATATATTGTTTATGAGCTGTACCCGCGACTTCGTCGAATTTAACTTTATTTTTTTAAAATAAAAGTAGCCTAAGTTACTCATTAATACATCAGCTACCTGCCAATAAAAGTCCCGTCAAAATCGGTCCAGCCATTTCAGAGATTAGCCGGAACAAACAGACATACAGACAAAAATTGTAAAAAAGTTATTTTGGTGTATGTACCGTATTTATATTCATATGCATGTAGTAAAAAACTGTTATTTCAATATTACAAACAGACACTTCAATTTTATTTATATGTATAGTTAAGTATCTAAATTTGTGTAGTGATGTGTCAATTGGGAATATACAGACCTTGCCCGACTGGCGATAAATTGAAGCAGTCAGAGGTCTTTTTAAATTGGTCGATATGTACCACTGCATTTCTAAATATAGAGTCAAGGCAATGACATCAGGTGGTACAGACGTGATGATTCCGGACATTTTATTATTTAAATATTATCTACCAGGGATGTTATGGATGAAATTTCGGATACGGATAGGTTTCGGATATAGTAATGATTATACCGGGTATGGAAACGGATGCGGATATGAAATTATTTCGGATCATCCGTTAGGTTCGGATAATTCGTGTTACAGATTTTTTTATGGAATTTCAAAAGTAAAATATAAATAGCTAATAAAATGGTTACATAACGTGTCTCAATTAGGCTCCGCCCCTATCCGATATTATCCGAAACTTTTATTTCGGATTCGGTTACGGTTACGATTTTTTTTTATGTCGGATATCCGATAGTTTCGGTTATGATTACGGACCTCCTTAACATCTCTGTTATATAATTACTAGCTGACCCTACAAACGTTGTTTTCCCATATAAATTAAAATCGCTATTAAAAACTAGGGGTTGATGATAGAAGGGTGAAAATTTAGAGTTGTATGTATTTTTTAATACTACTGTGTCAATGCGTTTTCGTCCGCTTGGAATACTGACCTTGGATAGCTTTTTTAATTATTTAGGCCAATTGTAAAAAGTAAAAAAAAATCATCGTTCTAGCTTCAAAAATGACGAATATCCATATAAACTTTCATCCCCTATTTTATTTTACCATCTTAAGGGTATTTTTTTTTACAAACTTTGTATGTCATATATATGTATTTAATCAACAGCTTAAAAATAAGTTTCTAGGTTTAAAAAATGACGTTACTTCCATACAACCTTTCTTCTCCCCTTTCAACCCCATACAATCCTTTTTTATTCATTTATATTTAATCAACAGCCTGAGAATAAGTTTCAAATTTCTTTAAAAATTACAATACTTCCATACAACCTTTCATCTCCACTTTCAACCTCTTACAACCCTTTGTCACATTAAAAAGTAAACTATGTTCTTTCTCAGGGTTACTCAGATGTAATGTAGTAAACTTTAGTGTTAAAAACATAAAATAAACAAGATGACCTCTCTCGTAGACCCCTTGCAGTTTGTCATAGACCCTTGAGGGTCGATATTAGCAATTTTGGGAATCACTGATCTAGATTATCTGTGTACCAAATTTCATTTAAATCGGTTCAATAGTTTTGGCGTAAAACGAGATTTTCAGGGTTTCGTGTTTATAATGTTAATAAGGTCATAAAAGTCTAGGTATCTAGACTTATATATATAGAAAAGATTCAATTAATTGACCTGTACGACCCGGCGGCCATGACACAAAAATGTTACAACCATGTACTCCTATATTTGATATTACAAGGTTTTCTGATAAATCTTCATTCGTCATTTAATTACAATCATCGGATTATAGATTACTGTAAATGTTTCTGGCTGTACATGATGTCATTTGGTCACTTTATTTTTAGAAATATTCATCATCAGGTAAGGTATAAGGAAACATGTTTTAATAAATAATAAATCTTTATTATATACATTAAATTATTGTTCAAAATAAACATTTGAATTGTAATCAAAGACTTCGGTTATTGAAGCTATATTAATTTACGTTTGGTTTGAGAAAGTCCAAACTATTAAAAGTATAAACAATGTCTATCGTAGATCAGCCTTTAGGAATTCAGATCTAGCACTCAACGAGGCTTGTAGGACTATAAAGGAATGTATTCATCCGATACACGTACTTTCAATTCACAATTATTTTGCGTTGACCGGAGGTTTTAGCGTGCGTTCGGTTAAAAGTTAGAAAGCATGTGTTTTCAATACTTGGCTCGAGTATATGTCGAATACATTAATGTTACTTAGGGAAAAAGTAACGGGAGATATAATGGCATGTTTGTTGCTTAGCAACGGGAGTAGGCAGTGGTTAATGGTCGTCGAGTTCTTGCTCCTGCTCCTCGTCGAACTCGGCGTCCTCGTCGGCGGTGGCCTCCTGGTACTGTTGGTACTCGGACACCAGGTCGTTCATGTTGCTCTCCGCCTCTGTGAACTCCATCTCGTCCATACCCTCGCCGGTGTACCAATGCAAGAAAGCCTTGCGCCTGAACATAGCCGTGAACTGCTCCGAGATGCGCTTGAACAGCTCCTGGATGGCGGTGGAGTTGCCGATGAAGGTAGCGGCCATCTTGAGACCGCGGGGTGGGATGTCGCACACGGCCGTCTTCACGTTGTTGGGGATCCATTCGACGAAGTACGACGAGTTCTTGTTCTGGATGTTGAGCATCTGCTCGTCGACCTCCTTCATGGACATGCGGCCTCTGAAGATGGCGGCCACTGTGAGGTAGCGGCCGTGGCGCGGGTCGCACGCCGCCATCATGTTCTTGGCGTCAAACATTTGCTGGGTGAGTTCTGGGACGGTGAGAGCGCGGTATTGTCTGCTTCCGCGGGATGTGAGTGGCGCAAAACCAGGCATGAAGAAGTGGAGACGTGGGAAGGGTACCATGTTTACGGCTAATTTACGTAGATCAGCGTTGAGCTGACCGGGGAACCTAAGGCAAGTGGTGACACCAGACATCGTGAGGGATACCAAGTGATTGAGATCTCCATAGGTGGGTGTGGACAGTTTCAGTGTGCGGAAGCAGATGTCGTACAGAGCCTCGTTGTCGATACAATAGGTTTCGTCTGTGTTTTCTACGAGCTGGTGAACTGAGAGGGTGGCATTGTAGGGCTCCACTACTGTGTCTGATACTTTGGGCGAGGGGACGACTGAGTAGGTGTTCATAATTCTGTCGGGGTACTCTTCACGGATCTTTGAAATGAGTAGTGTTCCCATTCCGGACCCGGTACCACCACCAAGGGAATGTGTGAGTTGGAAGCCCTGTAGGCAATCGCAAGATTCTGATTCTTTACGGACTACGTCAAGAACTGAGTCGACAAGTTCGGCGCCTTCGGTGTAGTGTCCCTTGGCCCAGTTGTTACCGGCGCCGGACTGTCCGAAGACGAAGTTGTCTGGACGGAAGATTTGTCCGAAGGGTCCGGAGCGGACGGAGTCCATGGTGCCGGGCTCGAGGTCGACAAGGATGGCCCTGGGGACGTACTTGCCGCCGGAGGCCTCATTGTAGTAGACATTGATGCGCTCCAGCTGCAGGTCAGAGTCGCCATGGTAGGCGCCGGTGGGGTCGATGCCGTGCTCGTCCGAGATGATCTCCCAGAACTGCAAATAAAGAACACCGTTACTCAACTGCATTTAAGTGAGGCGAGGTTGGAATGCACTCGATTAAAATTCCAACACGAGGGCTCGGTACCGTGTACACAGCCACTTGTTAGTGAGGCGCTTTCAAACCGGTTGTGTGTAAGCGATCCTACAATGCCTAGAAAGTGCATCGAACTATTTCGAGTTTCCAGTACGTTGAAGCTTCCTATCAGATAGATCTCGGCTCAATGAACCGACTCGTGAATGGCCCACAGGACGCATAATACATGTTAATGGCTACGACTTGGAAATATTACGCAAGACAATGGCATGAGCTGTCCCCGAGTACAACACAATCACCTTGACAACAGGCGACGCCCACGATCCGCCCATATTTGGTTTATCTCTCCATATATGCGGTGAATGTTTATCCGACTCGACAATTACAATTTTTCGACGCTCCTCGAGAGCCGTGGCCTGATTTTCTTTACCATATGGTCAGTCATATTGTAATGAGTGTACACATAAATTTGCACGGTAATAATTGAGTATCGCAAATACGGCTGCAAGTGGAACAATGAATCAATTTGTTTGAAGACAGCTTACGTAATGGTGCAGAGAAATCTGTACATTTGTAGGTTTACAAAAGGCCTTAAGTGTCTGGTTAGCGAGTGTGGCATTAAAATTCAGTGGTGGGCATACAAGTATAGACATGATGTCATGCATCCAAGCTTGTGTGGGTTTGAGCCTCGACTGATACGACTTATATGGTAATGTCTAATACCGATTACTCGATACGGGTTTTAGAATACAAACATCGTTAATATGTTTAATTTTCTAACACCAAATATGTTCTAGATACCGCTAACTAAAGAGAAATAACAAACTAGCGGATGACGTGCTTTAGCTAGTCTTTCATAAAAAAAATGCTTAATGTTTATAAAACAACTATTAGAATAAGTCATTACATAGTATAAAACAAAATCGCTGTCTCTGTCCGTCCCTATTTATGCTTAAATCTTTAAAACTACGCAACGGATTTTCAAGCTGTTTGTTTTAATAGATAGAGTGATTCAAGAGGAAGGTTTATATATACAATACATGTACACCCATGCGAAGCCGGGGCGAGTAGATAGTTTTTTATAAAACAGAGTCGCCGCCGCAGGCAGTTCGCATATATATTTTTAACTACGCAACGATTAATTTTAATGATTTTAATGAATTTTTGAGTAATAGATAGAGTGATTCAAGAGGAAGGTTTATACAATTTTTATTTGTATAATACATGCGTGTTATAGTATAGAACCTGCCGAGAAATTAAAAGATTAAAATTAATTAAAAGTGTTGCAATCTTTACCCATTTTTTATTAAATTTAAAATGTCTTTATTTACATAAATAGAATTGGCGTATGTTATACCAATTATTACCCGTTCTTTCATTCACCTTCCATAAGCAGTCCATGTATCTATCTATCTTCCACAATGAGTTTGTAAGAAATTGATCAGTCATTCCCACCAGAAAATGATATAGAAATAGAAATAATCTTTATTCAAATAAACTTAATATAAGCACTTTATATTAGTCACATTTTTGGATTCTACCGCTCATTCGGAATACAGACTCATCACAAGAATGACAAAGAAACTTGTGTGTTGCTCTTTTAAATAAATATTGTATATGCATATCATTTGAGATTGATACATTTATTTTTAATTATTTCGTCCATAGATACATTATTTTTTATTTCGGAGGTGAATCGCGATTTTTCAATTTTTTCGATAGATGGAGAATTGAGAATTGTCTCCCGATATAGTTTTATATAAATATGCTATTTTGCAAAATTAAGAATTTATCTTCGAAATTCTTAATCGCCTTCTTTCCATTTTGTGATAGACAGAGAATTGAGAACTGTTCTTTTGCATTTTGTTTTTTTTTTGTGTTTGTTTTGTTCTCCGTCTAACAGAGAATTGAGAATTGACCCCGCGAAGTTTTATGCAGTATACCAACTTTTTTTTAATTTCTGAGGTCTATTCTGAAACGCATCCTTTCCATTTTGTGATAGACGGAGAACTGAGATCTGTTCTTTTGCATTTTGTTTTTTTTTGTTTTGTTCTCCGTCTAACAGAGAATTGAGAATTGACCCCGCGAAGTTTTATGCAGTATATATATAATTTCTGGGGGCTAATTCTGAATCGCGTACTTGACCCCGCGAAATTTTATGTAGTATACAAACTTTTTTTTAATTATTGGGGGTCTATTCTGAATCGCATTCTTTCCATTTTGTGATAGACGGAGAATTAAGATAATTGATCCCCGGCGTGTTTTATTGTAACTGCGCATCCGGTATTCGTTTTAGATCTTGCATATACTTTCAAAACATGACAGAATAATGATTCTTAATGACAAAAAGTGAAAGGTGATCATGTTCGATTGTGGCGAGAGGCCGAGAGGCTGCTTTCTGTCGTAACAAAATACAAGAATACGATGAAAGCTGCGTGCGAAAGGTGCAAGTACATCGAGCTAGGGAAACCCTGCACAATGAGTGCGTGCTACACGGTTTCGATCAGGGTTGCCAACCTTAAAACACTAATATTCGTACCAAAAATAGAATAGAAAATCATTTATTCAAATAAACTTAATTTAAGCACTTTTAAATAGTCAACATTTTTTTTTAATCTACCGCTTATTCGGAAAGCTGTCTCATCACAAGAAGAATAAGCAAGAAACTTGTGTGTTGCTCTTTTAAACAATCCTTGTAAGTTCACATTTTACAAGTCGAAACGTGTGAAGAAATAAATAGTGTGAAAACATCTCATATATTACCTAAATATGGCTGTTAAATAGCAGTGTTTGAATCGATTTCCGTAAGTCGAAATCTTATACAAACTTGTATGAGTATCTTATAAGGTTGGCATCCCTGATTTTCACTTGTACACTTAACAATATGTCGGCCAGTGTTGCAAACAACGTTTGGGCGAAAATATCAAAAAGAAATCCACTAAGCTTTTTAAAGTATTTTAATGTAACCACCAGATAACAATATTGCATAATAAACATGGTTACTTTAAAAAAAGATATTAATATAATTGTGTTAAAAAACAAATAAACTTTTACTCTACAAAATAGAAATTAAACGATAATTCCAAAGTCTAATTTCTATAGGAAAAAGCAAGTATTTTTGGGTACTTTCCAAAATAAAATTGTTATATTTGATACCTAACCTAAAAATGTACCAATATATAGTCCTATTATTTTTATTACTAGTCAGGCGTTTCTACCAGATTTAGTGGTACACGACTAAGGTGGCAACACTGACGCCGGCAGTAGAAATTAAAATATCTCTCTTTTAAAGTACATAACGCGTTATTTTTAGGCCGGCCGATGACCGAGAGTTCTCCGGCCGCGGTAATCTGTCGACCTTTAATTTTATCCAGTTAGATAAGATATGCTTAGAAATTTGTACTAATACTTAGTTATAAACAAACTCTATTGTATATGGCGACAGTACTTAAATAAATAATAATTGCAAGCAACCATTTGCATATATTTATTTTAAATATCTAAACCCGTTCCAATTAAAACAAAACATTTTTGTGTCATATAAAAACATACTTATTGTTACAAACATTGCAGATTCAATTATTATTAATTCTGCTTGTCATTACTCTGTGATGCAGAGTTGTTTCTATATATCACTTTGAATATGTAAACCCGTTCCAATTAATACAAAACATATTTGGATGATATAAAAACATATTTATTGTTACAAACATTGCAGATTCAATTATTATTAATTCTGCTTGTCATTACTCTGTGATGCAGAGTTGTTTCTATATATCACTTTGAATATGTGAGCCCTATCCATTTAAAACAAAACATTTTTGTGTCATATAAAAACATACTTATTGTTAGAAACATTACAGATTCAATTTTTATTAATTCTACTTATAATTACTCTGCGATATTCAGTCGTGTTTTTTTAAAAACTTTAAATTTCGAATTTCGAATTCCATTTACTACAGTAGACATTTTTTTCGATATTCGTTTATCTCGTTTTCAAAGATGGAATAGGCAAAGATCCATACACCGTACAGCCTAGTCTACTTTTAAATTAATACAATAGACAATAAAGTTGTTTACAGCAAACAAATATTTTTTTATTCTATTTTTTTAATGCATATGAAGGCCAAAGCCACACATTAATGCTCTATGAACTCTATTTTTTTGTGTTCGATTTATTTTAGTGTATTTAGTATTTATCATATTCATAACATATACCTATACATTCGGTTGTAGTCATTGCTTTTTATAGCTATTGTTTCATACTCCGATTACAGGATCAAATTGGCCGTGACACCGTACTATTGAAACTCTTCATACCTACCTACCTTACTGAATATTCTGTTTAAATGTTGGTAGGTGTAATGAAAATGTTAAATAAGAAAATATATATAAACCTACGAACTCTTTTTAAAACTATAAAAGTCATATTTTCCTCATTAATTTTTTACAACATTTTCCATTTCAACTCTGTTTCTATTGTATTCAAGTTATATTCAAATATCAAATCATTACTACTGAAGATTACTCCAAACATACAAACTCAAAAACTTTACATTTTTATATTGTATACAAATAAATAAAATTGAGGAGTCCGTTTGAAATTTTAAATTTACAGTCTCAGAATATTAAATTTTTTGTAATTAATATTTTTTTCACTACCCTCCAATTCAGTATATAGATTCTATTGAGACGAACTGACAAGAAAGTCAACCGAATTTCTTTTTTTAAAGCCATTTACAATGTATATTTATATAGGTGTCTATGTCTAACATTAAATGAAAATGTGTGAATTAACAAATATGGGCCATAAAGGATACCAGGGAATTGTCGTAATATGTATATTATATACAAATTATTTATATATTTAGGATAGAATTTCGCAACAAGTGCAAACATGTATCAACGTACACGAGCCTTTGTTTTTATATAAAGATTAAAATATTGTTAATTATGAGCCCCAGAAAGTATAAATGTTTGTCATTATAGAATAGCAGTTAATAAATAACAACTGATCAACACTTTATAATTCGAAGTTTTATTTATTTTCTCACACAAATTTCGAACCGTTTGATATTTCAAAAACCCGATAATTCGTAATGTTTTAAGAGTCCCTCGAGTTTCGAATTAACAATTAACAAGAGTCGACTGTATAATATTCAAGCTGTGACACTCAGATCTGAGTTATAAATTAAATATAACATTTTTTCTACCTATTAATACTTCACTCGTTAGTCAGCAGATGATTCATTGGATATTGTGGAATTTAGAATGGTAGAGATGCAAGTAGGTACGCTCGACACAAGCTGAACAAACACTCAGCTATATTAGACTGTGACTCTATGTTACTGACTGCTCTGTTAATGGCAGAGTTGTTTATATGACATTTATGATATCAATATTATAGCTGTTTAAACATAACGCCTTAGCCAATAGAAAATAAAAAAAAAAGTATGACATTTATGATATCTATATTATAGCTGTACAAAAATAAACAATAGAAAATTGTAAAAGAAAAAAGTAAAAAAAAAAATGTTGCAATAAACTGGTAAAATTCCCGCCATACAATAGTAGAGATGCAAGTAGGTACACGGCTCCAAACAAGCTGAACAAACACTCAGCTAAATTAGACTTTGACTCTATGTTACTGGCTGCTCTGTTAATAGTATAGTTGTTTATATGACATTTGTATCATCTATATTATAGCTGTTCAAACATAACGCCTTAGCCAAAAGAGAATTATAAAAAGAAAGTAAAAAAGAAATATGACAGTTATGATATCAATATTAAAGCTGTACAAAAATAACTCCTTAGCGAATGAAAAAATGTAGAACTTTTTACGCTGACGGGGCATCAGTGGAGGGTGATAAGATGATCGTGAAATCGTGTTAGCAAATCGTGACAAATTTATAAGAAATTTTTCATGTTGATTTCCATGGGACATGTGTGGAGGTCAACCTGATATGGTATATCACTAGTTCACGGGGTCATGAGCCCACATAACAGGGTGTTTTCTATGTATAATATGTATGTATTTACGAAAAAAAAATCTATGTATATGTATCAGTGATCTAGTACCCATAACACAAGCTTTAGCTAGCTTAACTTGGGTCTAGATGGCGCTGTGTGATTTGTCCTGAGATTATTACTATTATTATTATATATATATAAATATTGATCAGGCACGTAACTATTATAAAAAATATTACGTATACTGATATATGATGTCATAATTATGTAGAATCTTGACCTTAGATGAAATAGTGTTGTGTTCTTAGGTGGTATCGATCGAGTTGGTGCGATGACTCAAGCCAATATGTCATATCGATACATTAGCTTGTATTAAATACTAGCTGTCCCCGGCGACTTCGGCCGCGTGGAATTTAACTTTCATTTTCTAAAATAAAAGTAGCCTAGGTTACTCCTTATTACACCAGCTATCTGTCTATAAAAGTTCCGTCAAAATCGGTACAGCAATTTCAGAGATTAGCCGGAACAAACAGATAGACAGACAGACAAACAAAAATTGTAAAAAATGTTATTTTGGTGTATGTACCGTATTTATATTCATATGCGTGTAGTAAAAAAACGGTTATTTCATTACAAACAGACACACACTTCTAAAATAATGTTACAGAACATATTATTCATATAGTCATATTAGCTAGTATTAAATAAAATGTTGTAAGGCTGTAGGTTGTATGAAGGTGAGGACGAGCAAGTTTTTATACAACCGGTTCTTGTTTACTTCAAATATCTTTTTGTAAATATAACAACTGTTTGTGTAACAAATATACAAATGTGTGTGCCGTGCGAGGAATCGAACCCGCGACCATCGGACGTAAAGCGGTGTGCTAGACCGCTAGATCACCGAGGTCGTCAATTGTAAATAAACTGGCTTTATAAAAAAAGTACTATATACTGAACTGGACGGTAGGGAAAAAATTATAATACATATAAAAAAAATTACGTTCATTATCGAATAAAATGTCCTACATGAATAATAATGATTTTGGAATTTGACTTTGAATTTCCACATAAAAAAAAATTATTTAATAATAAACTAGGCTGTACGGTCTAATGATCTTTGCCTGTTCTATCAATGGAAAAGGAAATGGACGAATGTGGAGAAAAAAATGTCAAATACTTTTTATTGTTAACCGTTATATACAGCTGTATAGCCTTAGTCCCGTTGCCTTTTCTAAAAGTATAAAAAAAATTTAAATCTCATATTTTTTTTACTATACATTAAACATTGCTGATCTTGTGAGCATGCGTTATACAAGAGATGGGGGGATGGGACTGTTGGTAATAATAATAATCTGAGGACAATTCACACAGCGCCATCTAAATATATATAACTCAAAGGTGACTGACTGACTGACATAGTGACCTATGTCAGGCACAGCCCAAACCACTGGACGGATCGGGCTGAAATTTGGCATGCATGTAGATGTTATGACGTAGGCATCCGCTAAGAAAGAATTTTGATTAATTCTACCTCCAAGGGGATAAAATAGGGCATGAAAGTTTGTGTGAAACTTTGTCAATTTTAAACCGATCGGGCTGAGACTTTGCGTGCATAAAGCTACTATGACGTAGGCATCCCCTAAGAAAGGATTTTGATAAGTTCCACCCCTAAGAGGATAAAATAGGGGATGATGCAGGATGTAAATGTATTAGTTTGAACCCATCAGTACCTAAAGGAACGAATAAATTAAGACGAACAAAATAATTTTTAGTTCTTTAGGCTACTTTCATTTTAGAAAAATAAAGTTAAATTCCACGCGAAGCCGCGGGAGCAGCTAGTAAAATATAAAATATATATAAAGCATAAGCGATAAGGCTGCTTTTTGTACCCTATAACTCTATTAATTTTAATTCATAACGAGTATATAAATAAATATTTATTTTTACGGCCTTGGATACTTCCATTATCATCGATTAAAAAAAAAGAGATGTTTTGACAGCCCTATGAATGGACAGCGTGAAAATTCCAAATTCATAACTATTTTAAAACAATGAATAGGACTATGCAACACAGTTCATACTGTCTATATTTATCTTAATCTTATATATAAAATTCTCGTGTCACAGTTTTCGTTCCCATACTCCTCCGAAACGGCTTGACCGATTTTCATGAAATTTTGTGAGCGTATTAAGTCTGAGAATCGGCCAACATCTATTTTTCATCCCCCTAATTGTTAGGGGTAGTCCAACCCTATTTTTTTTTTATTTTAAGGCAAAACAACGTTTGCCGGGACAGCTAGTAATATTATAAACGCGAAAGTTTGTAAGTATCGATGTTTGTTACTCTTTCACGCAAAAACTACTAAACGGATTTTTATGAAACTTTACAGTGATATAGCTTATACACCAGAAAAACACATAGGCTATAATTTAAAAAGATATTGTGTAAATTGGGAGAAATCATTAACAAAGTCGCTGTCGCTGTCTGTCCGTCCCTATGTATGCTTAAATCTTTAAAACTACGCAACGGATTTTGACGCGGTTTTTTTTAATAGATAGAGTGATTCAAGAGGAAGGTTTATATGTATAATACATGAACACAAGGGCGAAGCCGGGGCGGGTAGATAGTATAATGATAAAAGTCATGTACGTGCGATGGTGTAGTTCCGCGGGTTATCTAGTTCATTAATAAACCCGACCTCCTTTCACAGCGCTCCACAAACTGATGTGTAAGTACAGTCCGTAGTACCAACAATGGGAGTGACTCTTATAAAATAGGTTAAAACCTTTCAATTCTGTAGTAAGCCGGCCGAAACCGTTACCAACCGTTAGGCGAAAACGTACATACTCTGTGACGTGAATTTTATGTCTATGAGTACCGGCCAGATCAGTTTGAAGGAAGTTTCTACTATGCGGCATGTATTTAGAACTAGGTATAACTGTAGCTGCCTACTAGCTGTATAACTTATAGCTGTACCCGCGACTTCGTCCGCGTGGATATTAATTTTATTTTCTAAAACAAAATAATCTCTGAAATGGCTGGACCGATTTTGACGGGACTTTTATTGGCGGGTAGTTGATGTAATAAGCAGTAATTTAGGCTACTTTTATTTTAGAAAAATTCTTTTATGAAAAAAAATTAAGTTCAATTCCACGCGAAGTCGCAGGTAGAGTTAGTATAAAATAAAATCGTTATTAAAAATAGGGGTTGATAATAGAAGGGTCAAAAATTAGTTTTTATTTTTTAAGATAAAATTTTGTACTTTTTGTATTTTTTAAAATAGAAAAATTTGTCAAAATGTAATTAGGAATGGGTCATTATCATTGAGGGGTATGAAACATAGATGTTGACCGATTCTCAGACCTAATTAAACAAAGAAAAAATCATAAAAATCGGTAAATCCGAAGAAGTTCCGTAACAAAGACCGCTACATGAGAATTTTATATATCAAATGGAACAAAATTATATTTTACTAGCTACTCGCCCCTACTTGGCACGGATGTACATGTATTATACACATAAACCTTCCTCTTGAATCACTCTATTCATTAAAGAAAACCGTTTCAAAATCCGTTGCAAAGTCTTAAAGATTTAAACATACATAGGGACAGACAGCGACAGCGACTTTGTTATATACTATGTAACGATTCGGCTTACCTTTGCTCCTATCTGGTTACCGCACTGGCCGGCCTGAATGTGTACGATTTCCCTCATATTTTGTCTTTTAAAATTGATTTATAATAAAAAATAACACTACGCGTCTCTCACGCAACACTACTCGCAGATTTGATCTCAGTTGCGGCCCGGTGGGGATTTTTGAGGAGCCTGTCGCCTCCACGCGGAGCCGAGACTTCGAGTCTCTATTGGTCCGCTCTCTTATCTCGTTACTAACTTCACGCCAAATCGGAATGTACAATATTGGCTCTCTCGACTCGTGGCTGACTTCACGCTGATTTCAGATCGAAATGAATAACCAAATGGAGAAATGTTAACTCTATATGGGTGTGCTTAATTTTTATTATTGTTTATTTATTTATATTTTTTCTGTAAAAACTGAATGTGGCAAGTAATAAGGTATAAGGACAGGTAAAATAATATTGTACAAGTTATACTGCACTGAAATATTGGACGGGCTCGGTGGTTTAGCGGTTAGCAGACCGCTTTACATCCGATGGTAGCGGGTGCGATTCCATGCACGGTGCAAACATTTGTATTCATTGGTTGTTTATATATATCTGGCTATATTTGATTGTATTTGTATAGTTGTCTAGTAGGTACACATAACACAAGCTCTGCTTACAGTGGGACTAGATGGCGCTGTGTTAATTGTCCAGGGTTATTTATTTATTTATATCAGTTGTTTAGTGTCCATAACACAAGCTCTGCTTACCGAGGGACTAGATGGCGCTGTGTTAATTGTCCAGGGTTATTTATTTATTTATATCAGTTGTCTAGTACCCATAACACAAGCTCTGCTTACCGTGGAACTAGATGGCGCTGTGTTAATTGTCCAGGGTTATTTATTTATTTATATCAGTTGTCTAGTACCCATAACACAAGCTCTACTTACCGTGGGACTAGATGGCGCTGTGTTAATTGTCCAAGGTTATTTATTTATATCATACAATCATGAAATTGCCTAAATATATATTGTCACTGAAGACAACTACAAACAAAAATATAGTATACCTACAGTTATTACAAAAAAAAAAATATTCTATTGTCAAATACTTCTATGCGGGGGAAAGGGTGTTTAGTAATATGGACTGACGATCTCATCGCTAGCAATGTACCATGTCAGGTTGACCTCCACGCGGTTCACTGGAACACATCGTGATAAATTCCTGGTGAATTTGTCACGATGTGCTAACTGACCTGACCTCATGCTCATCTTATCATCCTCTACTGGTGCCCCGCCAGCGTAAACCGTTCGCGCAGGCGGGTGCACCATTACATTATAATATTATACAAAAAAAACTTCTATGCGTGTGTGTCAAATACACGGCAGCGGTATCTCATGTATGTTATATCTCTGTAATTGTGAATTAAGAATTTATCTATATATCAGTGCCGGATTTTTTTTATAAGTGTAGGCCACTTTATTTCCACCGCCCCTTATACCTTTTTAAAATAATAATTTTCTCTAATTTAATTGTTTGATTTTTATCCTCTGAAATCTGCCGCCCCTAGGACCCTGTGGCACCTAGGACGCTCCCGCCCCTTGCACGCTGCCGCCCCTAGGACGCTGCCGCCCCTAGGACGCTGCCGCCCCTAGGACGCTCCCGCTCCTTGCACGCTGCCGCCCCTAGGACGCTGCCGCCCCTAGGACGCTCCCGCTCCTTGCACGCTTCCGCCCCTAGGACGCTGCCGCCCCTAGGATCAGTCTGTATGGCCTATTTATAAATCCAGGACTGCATGGTAGAGTGTGCAATTTCTATTTTGATTTAATGTAATTTTATACATAACTAGCTTTTACCCGCGGCTACGCTCGCGTAGTAGCTAATATTATTATTAATTAGGTATAGTTTTGGCGGCTTTATTTTTGTTTAGCATGTGTAAAAAATTAGGGCCTACAAAATCTAAGAAGATTTATACAAACTTTCATCCCCTATTTTATCCCCTTAAGGGTGGAATTTATCAAAATCCTTTCTTAGGGGATGCCTACATCATAGTAGCTTTATGCATGCAAAGTCTCAGTCCGATCGGTTTAAAATTGACAAAGTTTCATACAAACTTTCATCCCCTATTTTATCCCCTCGGGGGTAGAATTAATCAAAATACTTTCTTAGCGGATGCCTACGTCATAACATCTACCTGCATGCCAAATTTCAGCCCGATCCGTCCAGTGGTTTGGGCTGTGCGTTGATAGATCACTATGTCAGTCACCTTTGAGTTATATATATTTAGTTTTAACAAAATATTTTACATTGCAATCACCACTGCAAGCACTCGAAACACAAAGTTTCTTTAGTTTCAAAGCAGCTAAAGGAGACTGTCTGTAGCACCTATTGTGTACAGGTGTTTGTATAAGGGACAGTGGCCCGTTATTGTCCCTAATATTTTGAGGTTATGCCTATCTAGATTCAGTAGGCGTTTTGTCAATCGATGGTTTGTTATTGCAGTTTTTTTTTCTCCTTTTATTTGTTTCACTGTTTTTTTTTAACGTATATATTTTGATTTATTTTAAATCTTAGGCTCCCGCTGCGATTTGATACAGGGAAAGTTCTTAATAGAAGTTTTCACTGTATTGTATATATATTATATTATACATAAAATATTATATTAAAGTATATAATAGATTTAATACTTAAATATAAAATTTAATCATAAAAAGTTTTCG
The DNA here is from genome assembly GCF_030625045.1 of Achroia grisella. Taxonomy (NCBI): domain Eukaryota; kingdom Metazoa; phylum Arthropoda; class Insecta; order Lepidoptera; family Pyralidae; genus Achroia; species Achroia grisella. The sequence continues at coordinate 8,341,562 of NW_026712984.1, read as the reverse complement.
CTTGTATTTAGTGTACAATTATGTATTGTTAATCTGTTTTAACTTATAAATAATACTTTTAGCCAGGGCATCATAAGAAGCCAGAGTTTCCGGCTTCTTAATGAGGCTCGTCAAATTATAAGAAGAGTCAATCTCATATTGACACGTTTGGCGACACATGGCGACACGTTTGCTCGTGCTCATGCCGGGCTGTTCTAAATGTTCTACTGTTTGCTCGCTATCTCCATCACACGGACAACTTGCGTGGTCAATAATACCAAATCGCTTCAGATAGCTTTTATATATAATAAAAGCTATCTGAAGCGATTTGGTATTGCCAAAAACCCATGCCAAAAACCACATTTTTGTTTGAGTCCATCTTTATTTTTGTATCTCGGTGGATCTCTGGCGAATCTAGGTTCAAATTTGTAAGAAGGGTAAGAGCTGGAGGGGCAGCTTGCGGCAGTTTTAATATATAGATAAAAATAATTTGGTTCCCTTTTACATATGTGCTTTAAACTATACGATCGCCCGTTTATTTTTGGACATTGCGTCCGAAAACTATGCATTTCATTATGAAGAGTGTCGACAGAACTCGACACACCTTGCTACCCCTTTTTAAATTATTCTACATCCATTTATTTAGAATATAAAAAACTACTACAATTTTTTTTTTATCTGTTCATCCTTTGACGGAAAGGCAAAGAGAACTGCGCCCATACAGCCATTATCTAATATTAAGTGCGTATCGTAAATACGTACTGGCCATAAAGAAATTACTGACAAAAAATATTTAATAATATATTATTAAATATTTTTTGTCAGTAATTTCTTATTTTGGGTTATAACCCAAAAAAGGCTAAGATAAAAACTGGGGATGAAAGTTTGTATAGAAAATGAACATTTTTGAAGCTATAACTTCAAAAATGTTCATTTTCTATACAAACTGGTCATCCCCAATATAAAATTTTTCTTCTTATAACCCCTTATACTTAGCTCATTTTCTATAATAAACTTTCATCCCCTATTTTTCACCCTGGTAACAATTTTACAAACTTAGTCATATTTATTTATATTTAATGACGATCCTTTCACAGAACCCTTCATCTCCCCTTTCAACCCCTTACAACCCTTTATTTGCATTAAAAAGTAGCCTATGTCCTTTCTCAGGGTCTAGACCAAATTGGTATGTGTACCAAATTTCATTTAAATCGGTTCAGTAGTTTCGCAGTTAAAGCGAGACAGACAGACAGTTATTTTCGCATTTATAATATTAATAAGATTCGCCATTCAGGTCGATGTCATGTCTATAAAAAAATAACGTTTATAATGATTTAATTCCCGCCATTTTTGGTAACGCCCAGTTGCCTATGGTGGCGTTAGTTTGTTTTTTATTATTTTCTAAAAGCAAAGAGCAATAACCTATTTATGCTTATAATTATTATGAACTTTTTAGAATATTTAAAGTGTTTTGACGTTTGACGACCTCGGTGGTTGCGGGTTCGATTCCTCGCACGCACTAACATTTGTATTCATGAGTATGATTGTTTGTATCGGTCTGGGTTTTTTTTTCCTCCCCCCCTGTGATATTTCCTCTTGAATCACTCTATCTATTGGTGAAAACTGCACTAAAATCAGTTGCGTAGTTTAAAAGATATAAGCGAACAGACAGCAATGGTATTGTTTTATACTATCATTACATAGTATAAAACAAAGTCGCTGTCGCTGTCTGTCCCTATGTATGCTTAAATCTTAAAAACTACGCAACGGATTTTGAAGCGGTTTTTTTAATAGATGGAGTGATTTATAGGAAGGTTTATATATACATGTTATGGTTGATAATGTAATGGTGCACCCGCCTGCGCTAACGGTTTACGCTGGCGGGGCACCAGTGCAGGATGATAAGATGAGCATGAGGTCAGGTCAGTTAGCACATCGTGAGAAATTCACCAGGAATTTATCATGATGATTTCCAGGGGAAACCGCGTGGAGGTCAACCTGACATGGTACATTGTTAGTAATGGAGTCATGAATCCACATTACTAACAATCCCTTTTCTCTCCTGTATAATACATGTACACCCGTGCGAAGCCGGAGCGAGTAGTAAATTCTGGCGAATTAAAAACCTCTTCTGTTTAAGTAGGTTAAAAATAAATTCTATATATAACAATTAGTAATAAACTGGAATTCATAGAAATGTTTATTAACTTAGATTTCAATACAAACCTTGACATATTATAGTATGATGCACATTAAACAATATGTTTCTACGAGTGAGTATTGATATTGGTAAATGTTTTGAGGAAAATAATAATAATATCATTGTGACTACCTCGGTGGTGTAGCGGTCTAGCACTTTACGACTGCTGGTCGCTGGTTCGATTCCTCGCACGGCACAACATTTGTATTCACGAGTATGATTGTTTGTATCGGTCTGGGTTTTTTTTCCTCCCCCCCCCTGTGATATTTCTCAAACTCTCCCCCCTATAACAAGCGTCACGTGAGTAATGGATGGCCCCCAAGTCGAAACGTGTGAATACAAACTACCAACCAACACTAATTTATTTGGGTCAAATAAAAATATACAATAAGATTTTTTTTAAAGGATGTTAATGAAATGGTGCAATTGCACGCTGGCGGGGCACCAGTGGAGGATGATAGGATGAACATAAAGTCAGATCAGTTAGCCCAACGTGACAAATTCACCGGGAATCTATCACGATGGTTTCCAGGGTGAACCGCGTGGAGGTGGATCTGACATGGTACATTGCTAGCATTGGGATCTTTAGTCCACATTACTAACAATCCACTTCCGCCCCACACAATAAGATTAAATCAGTCGTAGTGATAAGAGCAGACCAGTCCCTACAAGCAGCACTCGTTCACGACTATGACGGATGAGCCAGCCATCACTGCGCTCGACCATATTTTAGGGAGCCCAATGACCCGGCCCACCACGCCGCCACGTCTGGACATTTAGTGAGCATGACTACTCATTCCACTCGACCACGTCACAGCAGTGATAAGAGCAGATCAGGTGGCGTATTATGAACTCTTTAAAACCCAGTCGGCCTTATTACAAAAAGATAAACCTGGTTTAGCACTAGTAATAAACCATTCACCAATGTATTCCTTATTACAAAATGAAGTTTATCTCTAAACCGTGATTCGTCTATGGTCTAAAGTTAGACCTGCGATGCCCCTAGTTTAACAGTGGTCTAAATGCAAAAAGTCAAACTCCATTTTAAAAATTGTATTGTAAGTTGTTGTTTTTCGAAAAATATTTTAACTATATTAAAAATATATTAACTAAAAATATTTAAAGCTAATTTTACGATAATAAAAATATATAAAAGACGAGAGAGAGACTTTGAAATAGTCACCATTCGAATCGATCCAATAAAAATATCCCGCCGTTCCTTTTCTCCGTATAGACTGCTATTTGTAATTTAAAACTGATTTTCAGCCTAATAGTACATTAACAAATATTATACATTAATGAAATAGTTATAATGAAGACATAGATAAATAGAAATAAATTTATTTTTAGTTTTTTATACATTTTTATTTGAAGTAATATTATTTTTGATCTTTTTAGTTTTCTGGTAAAACGGAACGTAATTGTATGCTAACAGACATGAGTGACTGATTTCTGTATGGAATACATAATGAACGATTTAACTGTAGTACTAAGTAGTCCTCTGTTAGATCTAGATTCGTAATAATGTTAGGTTTATTCCAAGTATTAACTTTAGGAATGGTTTAAACGATGACCATTTAGACCACGTTTCGTCCGAGTTTTAACAGATTTTTTGTAATAAGACCGCAGTTTCCAGGCAGTTCAGTTTAAGTCGTAAACTGCTTGGGAATAAAAGTTTGTGGCGAATCTACTATCATCGTGCGGCAACACCGTTGCCTAGTTACGATGGGGCAAGAAGAATAACAAGCTTGTCATTCGAGACCGAATCACCTTCTTGTATATATATATATCAATTGTAAATATTTTGTTAATATATATAATGTAAATAGCAACCACTGGACTTTTTACTTCATCTCCTTTCCTGCTGCTACATTACAAACACAAACATAAATAATAGCGGCAACAATATAGACGGTAAAAGTTCATAATACGCCATCAGTGCCTACAAGCAGTAAATAATAATAATTACTGACAAAACTGATTTTTTTTTGTGTTATACGCACCACAAAAACAATAATCCTGAATACAATAAAATTGCTTGCAGCGTGCAATTAATTGAACTAAAAGTAAGACTAAACCAACTCAACTTTTTAATAATATGTATTTTTTTTAACCCAACTTTTTCAGTTACTCCTACGGTTTTAGATACAAATTTTGTCCTGACAATTACAAACAATAACAAAAGTCATCATCTGCTTCTTCCTTATCCCATTTATTTGTGGCGTAATATGTTTTTCGCTTCCATTCATCCCTGTTCGCAGTCATCGCGTTATTCACTTCCTTTCTTACCATATCATCTTTCACACAGTCCATCCATCTCTTTTTCGGCCTTCCTCTGCCCTTATAACCATCCACATTCATATGTAACACCTTTCTTAAAACAATAACAAAAGTATTATTTAATTAAAAAGAAATATATATATATGTAGGAGCAAGGTGGACCGATGATCTGGTCAAGATCGCTGGAAGGCGTTGGATGCGAGCAGCGCAGTACCGATTGTAGTGGAGATCTTTGGGGGAGGCCTATGTCCAGCAGTGGACGTCTTCCGAGCTGAAATGATGATAATAATAATAATAATCTCAGTACAATTCACACAGCGCCATCTAGACCCAAGTTAAGCTAAAGCTTGTGTTATGGGTACTAGATAACTGATACAAATACATACATAATTTTTTTTTCGTAATTACATACATATTATACATAGAAAATACCCAGACCGATACGAACAATCATACTCATGAATACAAATGTTTGTGCCGTGCGAGGAATCGAACCCGCGACCATCGGACGTAAAGCGGTGATATATATATATATATATAAATTATTCCTAAAACTAAAAATAACATAATTTGGAAATATTAAAAATATTTTACCTGCATTACCTTTTATGTATCACCTAACCAGATGTACATATCAGATATAGTTATGTATGTATGACGTAGTCCAGAAATTTGTTTTCATTTATTACCATCCACATATGGTAACTTGCACATGGTTACATACAACCATTTAAATTGCAACCGTCTGTTTATATGTCAACGCGGATGCATGCAACTGACCCAGCCTCAAAGAGATCCGTACCATAAAGTTATATATACACTAGCTGTGCGCGCGATTTTGTCCGCGTGGAATAAACGATAAATGGAGAATTTTTATATCATCCCCTATTTTATTTTACTCCCTTAATGGTAAAATTTATGATGATATATTCAAAACTTTGAATGTCATATTTATTTACATTAAATCCACTGCCTAAAAAATAGGTTTAAAGTTCAAACTTCTAGCATTAAAGTTTACGATACTTCCATACAAACTTACATCACCCCTTTCAACCCCTTACAACCCTTTTATCGCATTAAAAAGTATCCTATGTCCTTTCTCAGGGGTCAAACTATCTGTGTACCAAATTTTATTTAAATCGGTCCCGTAGTTTTGGCGTGAAACTATGACGATCAGACAGACAGAGTTACTTTCGCCTTTATAATATTAACTAGCTACTCGCACCCGGCTTTGCATGGGTGTACATGTATTATATATATAAACCTTCCTCTTGAATCACTCTATCAATTGAAAAAAACCGCTTCAAAATCCTTTGCGTAGTTTTAAAGATTTAAGCATACATAGGGACAGACAGCGACAGCGACTTTGATTTATACTATGTAATAGAATAGAAAATTTATTCAAATAAACTTAATTTAAGCACTTTTGAATAGTCATAAATTTTTTTTTTAATCTTCCGCTTATTCGGAAAGCTGTCTCATCACATGAAGAATAAGCAAGAAACTTGTGTGTTGCTCTTTTAAACAATCCTTGTAAGTTCACATTATACAAGTCGAAACGTGTGAATACAAAATAAGATTAAATCGGTTATATATGATACCACAATAATGATAAGGATAAGAGTTTAGGAGAATCTACACATCTATACATATATATTAAAATTGGAGTGTCTGTTTGTAATATTGAAATAACCGTTTTTTACTACATGCATATGAATATAAATACGGTGCATACACCAAAATAACATTTTTTACAATTTTCGTCTGTCTGTCTTTCGGTCTGTTTGTTCCGGCCAATCTCTGAAATGGCTGGACCGATTTTGACGGGACTTTTTTTGGTAGGTAGCTGATGTAATAAGGAGTAACTTAGGCTACTTTTATTTTAGAAAAATAATGTTAAATTCCACGCGGACGTAATCTCGGGAATAGCTATATTACATACATACGGAACCCCTTGCTATTGTAACAAGTCGTACTTGATGGGTTTATTTAAAAAAATATTTACTGGCGATTTCGGAGTTCTTGGTATCACTGTGTGGGCAAAATAATGTAATGATTTTTATAAGGAAACATACTCACTATATCCCATATTTCCAATTTTGTTGTTTGTTTTATTAGTGACTAGCTGTAGCGATTTTGTGCGAGTGGAATTTAAAAATGTTAATTAGAGTTTTTTCGAAATAATAGTAGCCTAAGTTACTCCTTATTACATCAGCTATCTGCCAATAAAAGTCCCGTCAAAATGGATCCAACAAACAGCCATTTCAGACAGATTGTAAAAAATGTTAGTTTGAACAAACAGAGACAAAAATTTTGTTTGTTAAAAAATGTTTTTTTAATGGATTGTTATTGTTGATTGATATATTATATTTTATAACACAAACACGCCTCTCGTGTTAGCACTGTAATTTTTTTTTTATATTACGTTTCTAAAAACGGTTCATTTAATTATGTTTATAACTATGTTTGTAAATAGCTCCAATAAATAAATATTTTTTCATGTTCATATGCATGTAGTAAAAAATTGTTATTTCAATATTACTTAACTTTTTAAATTCCACGCGGACGAAGTCGTGGTTACAGCTAGTATATTATATATTTAATACCACATTATGAATTAAAATATTTTCCAAAAAATAAAATAAAATATTAGGGGTGGACTACTTAATACTTAGGAGTATAAAAAAACAGACAGTAGCCGATTCTCAAACCTACTGTATATGCGTATAAAATTTCATAAAAATCGCTCTAGCCGTTTCGGAGGGGTATGGTAACTAATTGTGACACGAGAATTTTATATATAAGACTAGCTACACACCCCGACTTCACCCGGTACATGTATTATACATATAAACCTTCCTCTTGAATCACTCTATCTATTTAAAAAAACCGCTTCAAAATCCGTTGAATAGTTTTAAAGATTTAAGCATACATAGAGACAGACAGCGACAGCGACTTTGTTTTATACAATTCAAATTCAATTCAAATTCAAAAATCATATCATCAATCATTCAAGTTTTTATATTGTAATACAATGTAATGATTTATCATTGTTAGAAATAAAACGAACAAAGTTATCGAAGCAGATTATGTTCCAGTAATTGCGTAACCCTAACCACGTTTCTTACGTAACATCGCATGATCTCGACCCGCTAAGGGAGGGGGGTGGCGGCGGAAAATTTGCCGCAAAGTCTAAAAAATGGAACACACCCCTGAATGCTGTGTTTATAATAGCTAGGCTCGGTTATGCGGCATATGTGCCACATATTGTTTATTCCCACGAGTTATATAATAACTGCGCCACTTTTAATTTCAAAAATACTAGCTTTAATCCGCGACTTTGTCTGCTAAAACTTTCATCCCCCTAATTGGAAGACTGTATATAGCAAGTTGAGTAAAAACCTTTGTTTTTTTATTGTTATTATGTTATAGATATATTTGAAAAAACTAGCTTTGACTCGCTACTTTGTCTGCTAAAATTTTCATCCCCTATTTGGGAGACTGTGTATATAAGTAAATTGAATAAAAACTATTTTCTTTTTAATGTTATTATATTATATATTTGAAAAAACTAGCCTAAACTCGCGACGTTGTCTGCTAAAATTTTCATCCCCTATTTGGGAGACTGTGTAGGTATATAAGTAAATTGAACAAAAACTATTTTCTTTTTAATGTTATTATATTATATATTAAAAAAAAACTAGCATAAACTCGCGACGTTGTCTGCTAAAACTTTTATCCGCTATTTGGGAGACTGTAAAAAAAATGTATCCATGTATATATATCAGTTGTCTAGTACCCATAACACAAGCTCTGCTTAGCTTGGGACTAGATGGCGCTGTGTCAATTGTCCTGAGTTATTATTATTATTATATATCTCCCTTTGATGGGACGTTATACTTGTCTTTGCGGGTGAATATCACCAAACAATGACAATTATAAAACAAATGATTATGATGACAAAAATTTGCAGACTATTTATTCTACAAGTGTTTAGTATTACAGCTTTTTGGAGAAGTATGAAAGTAAGTGGGTGAAGCTGTAATATTTTGAAGCTAGTGTGTAAGGATGTTGGGATGACATCTGTGGATGAGATAATAATTGGGAGAGTTATTTTATTATTATTATTATTTCTTAAACTTAAGAAAAATCTCATCTCCCTTCTTAAGGAGAGGAGATGGCAACTTACCCCCGGCAGAAGCACAGTCGGCCAGGATTCAGGGCCCCAGGGAGAGAAACCTAGTAATTTAGAGCACTTATTATTATTATTATTCCAATTCATTAAATGACCTGATGTTGATCAGTTTATAGGTGACATAAAAAACTTCAATAAAGTGTCACCGACCCACGCCACGCCTGGATCGATGACGAGGCCCGCCGCGCATCGCCTTTTATGGTAGTGGCAGTCTGCCTGCGTTTGATGTTGCCAGGAAGATTAAAAAAATATGTTTATATAATAATAATAACCTTTGACTAATCATACAGAGCCTAATATTGGCTCTGAGCTCTCTGGCTAGGCTCTGGAGTGAGATATTGCATCTCTGTGTATTTCCTACCGCATCACGGGGAGTGTTCTGAGGAATTGTTCGGATTAATACCAGCTGCTGAGTTTCACTACCGTACCATCCGCCAGAAACTGAAATACCATCCTGATCATCTGGATGAATGGCGGTCTTACACAGTGCGGTTTTCTAGAAACTTTTTGCCACGCACAACCATATTGTGGAATCACCTTCCAGCAATGGTATTTCCGAACCGATACGACATTGAAACCTTCAAGAAAAGAGCTTATTCCTTTTTAAAAGGCCGACAACGTACTTGCAATTCTCCTGGTGTTGCGGGTGCTCATGGGCGGCGGTAATCACTTACCATTAAATGTATTTTTGTATTCATTTTACAAATTCAAATGTCATTTATTCATGTAGGACATTTTACCTGTTTATGAACGTCAAATTTTTTATATTATAATTTTTCCCTACCGTCCAGTTCAGTATTTAGATACAATTGAGACGAACTGGCAAGAAACTCAATTGAATTACTATTTTTTTAAAAGTCAGTTTATTTACAATGTATGTTTATATAGGTGTCTATGTCTAACATTGGGGGCGGTGGTAATCACTTACCGTTAGGCTATACCGCTAGGCATGCTTCCGTTGTCCTCTGTGCTATAGAAATATATATATTTGTGTATATATCTCATTGTGACGCGTACTATTTATAGTATCAATCCACTAATAAAATTATCATGTCACAATGTTAGTTACCATACTGCTCCCAAACAGCTTGACCGATTTTCATGAAATTTTATATGCATATTCAGTAGGTCTGAGAATCGGCTACTATCTATTTTCATACCCCTAAGTGATAAGGATTGTTCACTCCTAATATATTTTTTATTTATATTTTTTCATTATGTGTCATTATAAAATACATACAACCCTAAATTTTCACCCTTCTATAACCAACCCCTATTTTTTATAGCGTTATTAATTTATATGGTAAGACAACGTTTGCCGGGACTGATTCAAAATCCGTCGCGTAGTTTTAAAGATTTAAGCATATATAGGGACAGACAGCGACAGCGACTTTGTTTTATACAATTCAAATTCAATTCAAATTCAAAAATCATTTATTCATGTAGGACTTTTCAGCCGCTTATGAACGTCAAGTTTTTATATTGTAATTTTTTTCCCTACCGTATGTAATGATGTTAAATTAAATAAGATGTAACATTAAAAACAGGATGTAATATAAATGCCAGACGAAATTCGCTATGACACAGACTTCAATCGATGAGGGGTGAGCCACCCGGCGCGTCTGACTCACCCCCTGACGTCACTCGTCGCACCCTTGCTTGGGGTAAGTTAGGGTGTCTACACACATGGCAAAAATATCACGTCCACCTACAAGCAATGGACATGACATTTTGCAATTATAATTATGGAAAATGACAATGATCAAAATAGGGGTTGAAGGGTGAAAATTTACGAGTGAATGTATTTTTAATGCCACAACATAAAAAAAAAATAGTGCAAAAAAAAACAATGTATATTTAGAGAGAGTATGAAAAATAACTTATTCTCACCTTACATGTCTTACAGTCTTACCATGTATATAAATAAAATTACATCAAAATCGATTAAGCCGTTTCGGAGTACCAACACTGTTAGATGAGAATTTTATATGTACCTATATAAGATTAGCAATTTTGGATGCACTTTGGTTTTTATGTAATATTATAAATATGAGAGTAACTCTGCCTGTTTCGCTTTCAAGCCAAAACTACTGAACCGATTTAAATGAAATTTAGTACACAGATAGTCTAGACCCTGTCAAAGGGCATAGGCTACTTTTTAATGCGAAAAAGGGTTGTAAACAGTGGAAAGGAAAGATGAAAGGTTGTATTAAAGTACATGAGTTAATATCATTTTTAAAGTTAGAAGCTTGAAAGTTAATACAATGAGTATTGTAATAGAAAATCATTTATACAAATAAACTTACATTGAAGCACTTTTGAATAGTCATCACATTTTTTTTTAATCTACCGCTCATTCGGAAAGCTGTCTCATCACAAGAAGAACGAGCGAGAAACTTGCGTGTTGCTCTTTTAAATAATTTTATTCTTATTTTACATTTTTAAGTTGAAGTGTGTGAATACAAACTACCAATTAGCACTAATTCAATTAAATTATAATAATAATAATCTCAAGACAATTCACACAGCGCCATCTAGTCCCAAGTTAAGCTAGCTAAAGCTTGTGTTATGGGTACTAGATAACTGATACAGATACATAAATATTTTTTTTTCGTAAATACATACATATTATACAAGGGAAAACACCCAGACCGATACAAACAATTATACTCATGAATACAAATGTTTGTGCCGTGCGAGGAATCGAACCCGTGACCATCGGACGTAAAGCGGTGTGCTAGACCGCTAGACCATCGAGGTCGTCAAATAATCAATCATATAATATTATTAAGAAAATAATCAGTCCCAATATTTTTTTTTAAATAGCAACACTTGAATTTTTTAAGTTTTCTTCATGCCTAAAATGTAATAATTTAATAACGAACACAACCCCAACTGATAACTACCTTAATACGTATACAATAAAGTTAAAAATCGCTAAAAATGTTTCAACCCCATCGTCTGGTCCTAGAGGTAAATACTAACAAGTGATAGAAATCCTTAGTGTCTTATTAATAAAGTTGAATATTGCTTAACGTTGTTAATATTTCCTTTAATATAACATTTTGTTTCAAAATGTACTGGGCTAAACCACAATTCGTGTAACAAAGGTGTTTACCTGCATGTCCTTTCAGATCTCCTAAACTAAATTATTAGATTTTTTTGCGTATCTGGAATACACAATACTTTAAGTAGATTCACTTGGTGGTAGGTGGTAATCGTTGCCTATATACATGAACAGCACTACGGACATCACGTTATCATGTGATACCATGATACCACTCATGTGTTGTCATTCCAGAGGACAAAATTTATACATATAAATAAAATTGGAGTGTCTGTTTTTAATATTGAAATAACCGTTTTTTACTACATGCATATGAATATAAATACGGTACATACACCAAAATAACATTTTTTACAATTTTTGTCTGTCTGTCTGTTTGTTCCGGCTAATCTCTGAAATGGCAAGTAGCTGATGTAATAAGAAGTAACTTAGGCTACTTTTATTTTTGAAAGATTCTCTAATCAACTTTTTTAGATTCCACGCGGACGAAGTCGCGGGAACAGCTAGTAATATTAATAAGATCAGTAATATTAAAGTGTAAAACAAAATTTGTTGCCCGCAGATGTGCACAAAATAAGCTCAGGCGCCGCGTGGGCGGGGCAGTGAGTCAGCGGAGCGCGGGTTCGATGCCGTCACCGTGCTGGTGGGTGATAGCTGTTCAAGGCAAATATGAATGTAGTAACCGTAGGTAGTGGCCTTTGAAATACTTTGAATGTTACATCCAGTTTTGTTCAGCATTTATAACTGATATATATCTGCTTGGGAGTTACTTCCGCGACTCTTGTATTATTTGAAATCTTCTAGGTCTAGTGGTTTAGCGCGCCTTATATTGCGGGTTCGATTCCTTGCACGGTAAAGATAAATTCAAATTCAAAAATCATTTATTCATGTAGGAGACATTAGCCGTTTATGAACATCAAATTATTTACATTATAATTTTAATTTTTTCCCTACCGTCCAGTTCAGTATATAGATCCAATTGAGAAGAACTGGCAGGAAACTCACTTTTTTTTAAAAGCCAGTTTATTTACAATGTGTATTTATATAGGTGTCTATGTCTAACATTAAATGAAAATCTATTGCCATGCACGCTCGTCATTCAAGGAATCGTTTAGTGAGTAATAGGCCTTGCTCAGTAAATATGATTTAACAGTTGTTTTGAATTTATTTAAGGATAATTCCAGTATATCCTTTGGTATCTTATTGTAAATTTTTATATCTATTCCCATAAAAGACCTATTGACTTTTTCTAAACGATAATTGTTGATGAATCTGTTTGTTTTTTATATATATTACGAAAATGAAAATAACATGACAGCCTCGGTGGTCTAGTGGTTTAGCACACCGCTTTACTATCCGATGGTCGTGGATTCGATTCCTCGCACGGTACAATTGTATTCATGAGTATGATTGTTTGTATCGGTCTGGATGTTTTCTATGTATAATATGTATGTATTTAGAAAAAAAAAATGTATCCATGTATTTATATCAGTTGTCTAGTACTCATAACACAAGTTCTGCTTAACTTGGGACTAGATGGCGCTGTGTTAATTGTCCTGAGATATTATTATTATGTATGTATAACTGATATATGGGAATTACTTCCGCGTGTATTGTATTATTTGAAATCCTCGGTGGTATATAGTGGTTTAGCACATCTTACGTTCAATGGTCGCGGGTTCTCGTACGGTAAATACATTTGTATTCATGAGTATGTCTGTTTGTATCGGTCTGAGTGTTTTTTTGTATATATTATATATGTATAAAATAAAATTTATCTGTATATTTATATCAGTTGTCTAGTACCCATAACACAAGCTCTGCTTAGCTTGGGACTAGATGGCGCTGTGTTAATTGTGCAGAGATATTATCTTATATATAAAATTCTCGTGTCACAATATTACTTACCATACTCCTCTAAAAACATTGACCGATTTTTATGAATTTTTATATGCATATTCAGTAGGTCTGAGAATCGGCTACTATCTATTTTTCATACCCCTAAGTGATAAGGGTTGTCCACCCCTAACATTAACAACACGTAAAATTTTTTTTATTATGTGTCATTAAAAATACATACAACCCTAAATTTTTACCCTTCTATCACCAACCCCTATTTTTTATAGCGTTATTAATTTACATGGCAAAACAACGTTTGCCGGGACAGCTAGTGTACTTATATAGGTGTCTATGTTTAACATTAAAATCTTATTATTATAAAAAAAATCATAGACAACCCTGTTTATCATCAAACAAAACCCTGAATGCTTTCCAATTAAATAATCAAGGCAAGTAGCAATCACTACACATGTAGGAGTAAACGTGGGCTGCAAACGATTCCTAATCGAACGTACTCTATTCCATTATGATAAAGTTCAATTTCCACTGGCAATTTTCAATTAGTGTTTACCGCCATAAAAGTCACTTATTCCATCATTTATCTCAATTTACGTCCCAGCATCTGGGATGTCGTGATCTGATGCTGTGTTTTACTCGTGTACTCGTAAACCAATTGGGAGAGCTTTAAATTATCTCAATAAATACAATCAAATCAAAAGATCACTTGTGTAGGTCTATCATTAGCCACGTTATTTTTTTTTGTCTTTTTAACCCTCTGAAACTTTACAATGTACCCTTATAACCCGAGACTATAGTTAAATCTTATACATATAAATAAAATTGGAGTGTCTGTTTGTAATATTGAAATAATCGTTTTTTACTACATGCATATGAATATAAATACGGTACATAAAAACAACAAAATAATTTTTTTTACAATATTTGTCTGTCTGTCTATCTGTTTGTTCCGGCTAATCTCTGGAATGGCTAGACCGAGTTTGACGGGACTTTTATTAGCAGGTAGCTAATGTAATAAGGAGTAACTTAGGCTACTTTTATTTTAGAAAAATAAAGTTAAATTCCACGCAGACGAAGTCACAGGTACAGCTAGTATCATACAAGTCTACATCCTTTACTAATATATAATACTAGCTACCTGCCCCGGCTTCGCCCGCGTGTACATGTATTATACATATAAACCTTCCTCTTGAATCACTTTATCTATTAAAAAAAATCTCTTCAAAATCCATTGCGTAGTTTTAAAGATTTAAGCATACATAGTGATAGACGGTGACAGCGACTTTGTTTTATACAATGTAATGATTTAAATAATAAAATGTCCGGAATCATCAAGTCTGTACCACCTGATGTCATTGCCTTAGATCTATATTTAGAAGTGCAGTGGTACATATCGACCAATAATAATAATCTCAGTACAATTCACACAGCGCCATCTAGACCCAAGTTAAGCTAGCTAAAGCTTGTCTTATGGGTACTAGATAACTGATACAAATACATAAATATATTTTTTTAACATATTATACATAGAAAACTCAGACCGATACAAACAATCGTACTCATGAATACAAATGTTTGTGCCGTGCGAGGAATCGAACCCGCGACTATCGGACGTAAAGCGATGTGCTAGACTGTTAGACCACCGCAATCGTCAATTCCAACTGAAGCGTGGTTTTGAGGTTTACGCAGAAACTTATTTGTTAGTTGTTGAGAGAATTACCTAATTTGAAACTTGCAATATGGTGACACAACTCCCGCAAACTATATCTGTAAACCCAGACTGAAATAACGATCGAAGTCCTATATAACATACACCTCTGATTTCATCTCATATCACCATAGCAACGAGTTACAATGTGCGAAAGAGACGGTGCTATTTTTTCTATATTTGTCTCTCTGTCTAGGCGGAAAATCGAAGCGAGATCCGCAGATGGCTGCAGGGACGAAGGCGGGGCTACGTTTCTAGACTAGACCGAGCTGTAGAACCTAACTATATAACGAGGGCCAGTTTCACAGCCGTTTTTTAACTCAGCTTAACTTACCTTTACTCAATAGACCCTAAAGTAACTTACAAATAAAATAATATAATAAATAATATCTCAGGACAATTCACACAGCGCCATCTAGTCCTAAGCTAAGCAGCAATTGTGTATGATACAAATACAAGGATATTTTTTTTTAAATAAATACATAGAAAACACCCAGACCGATACACACAATCTTACTCATGAATACAAAATGTTTGTGCTGTGCGAGGAATCGAATCCACGACCATTAGATAGTAAAGCGGTGTGCTAAACTACTAGACCACCGAGGCCGTCAAAAAAACAGCTTAGTTTCTTATCAGTTCTTCTCATCTAGAACTCATTCCGAACTGACGGTAAAGACTACGTGAATAGAGATATGTATTTTGAATTTGAATTTTTGGCCTTCCTCTGCCGTTATGTCCATCCTTATATGTATAATTTCTTTTAAAATTACTTACCGATATAATATTGGTTAATTTTGTACCTCGTTTAAGTGGAGCCTGTTTTAAGTAAAAGTTTCTGTAACTAAATATTTCTGGGGAAGGAATTATTAGTAATATGGACTACTGATCCCATTACTAGCAATGTACTATGCCAGGTCGACCTCCACGCGGTTCCCTCTGGAAACCATCGTGATAAATTCCCACGTTGGGCTAACTGGTGCCCCGCCAATTTGTCACCATTATCATCCAATAAAAAAAAAAAAGACTCCTGCGACACAAGCCTTGAGCTTATTGCAGAGATTGCTATTAAACATGTTGCCTGTAACCATTGATGTAAAGCGTAGAAATAAATAAATAAATAAAATAATCTTGATGACACATTTTTGGGGTCGAGTGGAATGAGTAGTCATGCTTACTAAAATGTCTAGACATGTGGCGGCGTGGTGGGCCGGGTCATTGGGCTCCCTAAAATATGGTCGAGTGCAGTGATGGCTGGCTCATACGTCATTCTCGTAAACGAGTGCTGCTTGTAGGGACTGGTCTGCTCTTATCACTACGACTGATTTAATCTTATTGTATATTTATATTTGACCCAAAAAATTAGTGCTGGTTGGTAGTTTGTATTCACACGTTTCGATTTGTAAATGTAAACTTACAAGGATTATTTAAAATAGCAATACACTAGTTTCTTGTTCGTTCTTCTTGTGATGAGACAGCATTCCGAACAAGCGGTAGATTAAAAAAATTGTTATGACTATTCAAAAGTGCTTAAATTAGAAAGAAAGTTTATTTGAATAAATGATTTTCTATTCTATTCTATTCTATTTAAAAAATGTCACCCATTTACTACTAAATTGCGCATTTTAACATCTAGTTGGCCATTAAACAGTAATTTTAGTAATTATCGCATGTTAAACTCCAGTTAACAACTTTGAATGGGGCGCGGCCGGAGCGTCTGGCGTACATCCAGACGTTATTGATTTTCTAGTGCAACGACCCAATTTACAGTGATATACGGTTATAGAACAAGTCTAAAAGGAAGCACCAAAAAACTCTTTTAAGTTCTTTGAAGTTCTGTTTTACAGTTATGGAACAAGTCTAAAAAGAAGGATGAAGAAATTGTTTTAAGTTTTGTTTAAACTAGGCGCATATAACAATCACTTTATCACAAACATCACACCTCTTCGTTAATTGTGACGCCCTCGCTGGTCTAGCAGTTTAGCATACCGCTTTACTTTCGAGGCTCGCGGGTTCGATTCCTCGCTAGGTGCAAACATTTGTATTGGTTATGATTGTTTGTATCGGTCTGGGTATTTTCTATGTATATTATGTATGTATTTATAAAAAAATCTAAGTACTTATATACTGACATAAATAACACAAGCTCTGCTAGATTTTTTTAATTGTCTTTTATTATTTTTTTTTTTGTATGTGATAATGGAATGGTGCACATTTAACACAAGGTCTCTGCTCGTGACAAATTCACCAGGAATTTAACACGATGGTTTCACCGCGTGGAGATGGTACATTGCTGTAATGGGTTCATTAGTCCACATTACTTATTAACTTTATTAACTTATGTGACTAATTTATTAATTACTTATCATTACATAGTATTAAATAAAGTCGCTGTCGCTGTCTGTCCCTATGTATGCTTAAATCTTTAACATGGACTGGTGATCCTATTGCTAGCAATTTATCATGTCAGGTTGACCTCCATGCGGTTCCCCATGGAAATCATCGTGATAAATTCTTGAAGAATTTCTCACGATTTGCTGACCTGACCTCATGCTCATCTAATCATCCACTAGTGCCCCGCCAGCGTAAACCGTTAGCGCAGGCGGGAGCACCATTCCATTATCAAATATAAAAAAAAACCTATTTTTATACAATAAATTACTACGTTAAATGCTATTATAATAATAATAATCTCAGGACAATTCACATAACGCCATCTAGATCCAAGTTAAGCTAGCTAAAGCTTGTGTTATTGGTACTAGACAACTGATAAAAATACATATATATTATACATAGAAAACACCCAGACCGATACAAACAATCATACTCATGAATACAAATGTTTTTGCCGTGCGAGGCATCGAACCCGCGACCATCGGACGTAAAGCGGTGTGCTAGACCGCTAAACCACCGAGGTCGTCAATTCCAATTGAAGCGTGGTTTTCAGTTTTACGCAGAAATTTGTTTGTTGGTTGTTGACAGAATTACCTAATTATATATATATAGATACAAACAATTATAATCGTGAATACAAATGTTTGTGCCGTGCGAGGAATCGAACCTGCGACCACAGAGGCCATCAAAATTATGTACTAGTATTTTACAAGGGGTTTCGGGTCAACGTTACCGCACCATTCCATTTAGATGTAACCCCCCTCACATCCACTGCAGATTGTATTGATTTTCCTGTACATGCACTTACTACTGGAACTTCAGCATAGTGGAGTGGGTATACACATGTTATAAAGCTGAAGAGTTTGTTTGTTTGAACGCGCTGGAATAGAATAGAAAATCATTTATTCAAATAAGGGGCTGTTCAAGTATTACGTAAGCAGATTTATCACAATTATTTACCCCCCATCCCCCGTTGTCAGCAAAAGTAAGCAAAGCTCTTACCCCCTCCACCCATGCTTACGTAAACATCTCTCAATTAATGTATTGTTTTTTTTAGCAAAGACAATGTGAGGGTTGCCATTCCTGTAAAAAAGTAAATTACGACCGATGACGTAATCATCATACAGACTCCCCCACCCCCATGTCATCCAAAATAAGCAAAGAAAAGACCCCCCCGCCCCCCTATAGTGCTTACGTAATACTTGAACGGCCCCTAAACTTTTGAATAGTCATAACAATTTTTTTTATCTACCGCTCAATCGGAAAGCTGTCTCATCACGAAAAGAACGAGCAAGAAACTTATATGTTGCTCTTTTAAATAATCCTTGTAAGTTTACATTTACAAGTCGAAACGTGTGAATACAAACTACCAACCAGCACTAATTTTTTTGGGTCAAATATAAATATACAATAAGATTAAATCAGTCGTAGTGATAAGCAGACCAGTCCCTACAAGCAGCACTCGTTCACGAGTAAGACGGATGAGCCAGCCATCACTGCGCTCGACCATATTTTAGGGAGCCCAATGACCCGGCCCACCACGCCGCCACATGTCTGGACATTTTAGTGAGCATGACTACTCATTCCAGTCGACCACGTCACATCTACTTAATCTCAGGAACTACTGGTTCGTAATGAAAAATTTGTTTTGTGTTGGATGGTCCATTTGTCGAGGAAGGCTTTAAGCTATATAACATTACGCTACGACCAATAGCAGGACAAATTCACCAGGAATTTATCACGGTTCCAGGGGGAGTTTTCCGTGTGGAGGTCCACACGGTTCCCCCTGGAAACCATCGTGATAACTTCCGATTGTATATATAGGTTGAGGTAAATTTATAACCATCGTGATGCGCTAACGGTTTACGCTGATTGTATATGATGAGGTCAGTTAGCCCATCGTGACAAATTAACCAGGAATTTAACACGATGGTTTCCAGGGGGAACCGCGTGGAGGTCGACCTGACATTGCTAGCAATGGGGTTTTTTTTTTGTGGATGATAATGGAATGGTGCACTCGCCTGCGCTAACGGTTTACGCTGGCGGGGCACCAGTGGAGGATGATAAGATGAGCATGAGGTCAGGTCAGTTAGCCCATCGTGACAAATTCACCAGGAATTTAACACGATGGTTTCCAGGGGGAACCGCGTGGAGGTCGACCTGACATGTTACATTGCTAGCAATGGGGTTATCAATCCACATTACTAACAATCCCTTTCCCCCCTAGCAATGGGGTTTTTTTTTTTGTGTATGATAATGGAATGGTGCCTGCGGTAACGGTTTGCGCTGGCAGGGCACCAGTGGAGGATGACAAGATGAGCATGAGGTCAGGTCAGCCCATCGTGACAAATTCACCAAGAATTCATCACGATGGTTTCACCACGTGGTTTTTTTTAGCAATGGGAGTTACTAGTTCCCATTGCTAACAATCCCCTTCCCCCCCCTAGCAATGGGGTTTTTTTTTTTATTTGTGGATGATAGTGGAATGGTGCACCCGCCTGCGCTAACGGTTTACGCTGGAGGGGCACCAGTGGAGGATGATAAGATGAGCATGAAGTCAGATCAGTTAGCCCATCGTGACAAATTCACCAGGAATTTAACACGATGGTTTCCAGGGGGAACCGCGTGGAGGTCGACCTGACATGGTACATTGCTAGCAATGGGGTTATCAATCCACATTACTAACAATCCCCTTTCCCCCCTAGCAATGGGGTTTTTTTTTTTTGTGGATGATAATGAAATGGTGCACCCGCCTGCGCTAACGGTTTACGCTGGCGGGGCACCAGTGGAGGATGACAAGATTAGCATGAGGTCAGGTCAGTTAGCCCATCGTGACAAATTCACCAGGAATTTAACACGATGGTTTCCAGAGGGAACCGCGTGGAGGTCGACCTGACATGGTACATTGCTAGCAATGGGGTTATCAATCCACATTACTAACAATCCCCTTCCCCCCTAGCAATGGGGTTATCAATCCTCTCTATAACCGTGAGTTAACTGCTGGTTAATCTTTAGTTAAGTGCTAGGTGCGGGTGGTCCGCCGGGCTGGGCTAACATCCAGGCTGTATTGATTCCGGGGTACATCGACCCCACCACCCCTCCACCGACCACCGTCCGCCGTCCACCGCTCCATTTTAAGTTATGGTTGCTATGCAATAATATGAATGGATAATATTCTGTCCTGAGATAAATAATATATATATATATATAAAATTATAGGTCTGTCCTTTCCCACCATTGCCCATCAACCGCTTTCTGTGGTTACCTTATGGTTAGCTGTGGGGGAAATGAATTGTTAGTAATGTGGATTTATAACCCCATTGCTAGCAATGTACCATGTCAGTTCGACCTCCACGCGGTTCCCCCTGGAAACCATCGTCATAAATTTCAGATGAATTTATCACGATGGGCTAACTGACCTGACCTCATGTTCATCTTATCATCCTTCACTGGTGCCCCGCCAGCGTAAACCGTTAGCGTAGGCGGGTGCACCATTCCATTATCATCCATAAAAAAAAATGGTTAGCTGGTATATACTTTAATATAATATTTTATGTATAATATATGTGTAATTATGAAAATATGTATAATATAATATATATACAATACAGTGAAAACTTCTATTAAAAACTTCCCCTATATCAAATCACAGCGGGAGCCTAAGAATTAAAATAAATAAAAAAAATACACATTGTTCAAGCCTCAAATAATTTCTAAAAAAAAACGACTGTATGTATACATATGTAATATTATGTTATCTGTGGCATACCTAACTCGAAGTAGGTATTCTGTATCCTATGTAGCCATTTATGAAGATGCCAGGAAGTTATCCTCTACAAAGGGCATCATACAAGGTCATACAGTCAAACAAGTACGGAATAAAAATTGGTCATATTTCATTCGATTGTCTATGTGCAATGGCGCGTAGCACCGCCCAGAGACAATCGACTTATATTTTTACAATGTTACATCATAGCATAGGTAATTTTAAAATTGGTGCTACTATTCCATATAAAGTCTATTTAACTAGGTATCTATTTCTACGTATATAAATTACCAGCATTTGACCAAGATTTCATCTGCATGACGTTGAATGACCGCCATAAAACAATCGGTCCTTCTCAAACGAAAATGCAACAATTTTCAATCGTACCATAAACAAGCACTAACTAACTTTCACATTTATAATATTAATAACAATGTCATAAAAAAACATTATTATTTACTAGCTGTGCCCGCGTGAAATTTATAGCCTCTATTATTCTGATGTATAAGCTATAATACTGTAAAGTTTCATCAAAACCGTTCAATAGTTTTTGCGTGAAAGAGTAACAAACATCCATCCATACTCACAAACTTTCGCCATTAATTTATAAAAAAAAAATTGTAAGTATAATGCCCAAAGGCGTGCCTTGGGAGAGGCCTATGTCCAGCAGTGGACTGCAGTGGGCTAATGATGGTGATGATGGAGTATAAATAATCATACAACATACATAAATCAACCCGTTTCAGATTCAATTTTAGTGTCGGTCACATTAAGGTAAGTAAATAACCTTAATGTGAATTGAATCCTGAATCTTTGCTAAAATACTAAAAAAAAACTCCTTCAGATTAATAAAACACTATTCGCAATCGTATTGACTTCAGGCTGGTATGCCATTGTAATATTATTTTATCTGTGACCTATATCATAGTACATCATTATATTAATATACCGCCATTACAAAATAAAAAAAATATACAGAGTAAAAAGAATAGATGGTACTATTATATAATATTTAATTATATTTGTTTAAAACGTAGTGAAAACTTGCTCAGTGGGCATAAACATAAATATCATATTTTCGAACTAAATCTTCTATTTCCTCATTCATTGTTTATGCTATTTCCAAGAACTCCTTTTTATTTTTATTACTAAAACTACAGTTTAAATAAAGAACACAAAACAAACTAAACGTCGGCAATATCAATCATATAAAACTCCTAAAAACACCGGAAATGTTCCATACAATTATCCGGCACGCAAAAAAACGTATATGATTATAAACCTTAAAGGTATAGCAATATGGCTTACAGAATTTTAGAGAATTTAATTTCATCGATAAGCTTGCGTGCTTTCCTTGGCCTTTTGTTTCGAAAAATGGCGGACTCACAAATGGTTTTATGAAGCAAATGATTAGGCGTTATACAAAGTTATACATGTTTGAATTGGTTTTATTAGTAAAAATAAGAATTAGGTAACCTACATAATAATTCTGCAGTAGTTGATGATTTTAATGGTCGAGCACAATTTCTAATGGACGCATGTTCGATGCATACAATTAGATACATAGATAGATAAATTCTATATTCACAATTACAGACATATAACATACATGAGAAAAAAAATCATGAAATTAATAAAAGATATTTAGGTGACTTTATTTGCCGCAAAAGTGAAAATGTAGCCAACTCAGCATAATGCTACAGATAACTCTGCAGCGCTGATATTCTGTTGGCTCCTTACTTATACTATACTTATTACTAAAAAAAAATTACATAAATATTAAACATCGAGCTTTTTATCAAAATATATAAAGTATGAATAAACTGTAAATAATGTGATGAGTTATGTTATTAAACTACTTATACTACATATATACTATAACAAGGATTACACATATATTGATTGACAATTCAAATGTGCAGTTAATTATTTTCGTAAACAAACAATCTTAATGTGTTATTATGCTCAATTTACACTCAGCCTGAGTGGGCAGGGAAGTGAGCAGCGCGAGAGTGTAAACACGAGTGAAACACTTCCCATGCCATTGGCGCTGCCACTCGCGCTGCCCGGCGCTCCCTCGATTGTCGGTTTTTCGTGCGCGAGTCAAAGGACTAGCAGCGCGAGTGGCAGCGTGTTTTTCATTCAGACCTCTCGCTCAGTTGTCGCCCGGGAATATTTCCGGCAGCGCGAGTGGCAGTGGAAGCGGCTGAATGTAATCGTAGCATAATGTTATAAACGCGAAAGTTTGGATGTATGTAGATGTAGAGCAACACATAAGTTTGTAGCTCATTCTTCTTGTGATGAGTCTGCGTTCTGAATGAGTGGTAGAATAAAAACATGTGACTATTCAAAAGTGCTTATATTAAGTTTATTTGAATAAAGATACTAGCTACTCGCCCCGACTGTACATGTATTACATATGTATATAAACCTTCCTCAAAAATCACTGTCTATTAAAAAACCGCTTCAAAATCCGTTACGTAGTTTTAAAGATTTAAGCATACATAGGGACAGACAGCGACAGTGACTATGTAATATTATGTTATCTGTGGTTTTATATTATACTATGTAATGATTATGTAAACTGAAATATTCATGTAAGTGCGATACAGACGAAGTTGTGCGGGTCAGCTAGTATTTAATTAAACAAGACATTGATTAAAAAACATTGTCTAATAATTAAAAAAGTATTTAATTAAGTCTATAAGTTGTCTAATACCAGTACTATTAGGGTGACGGCACCAATTATGGACATTTTAAGCAGACGATTTCTTGTTTCTTTGAATAACATCAGATTTTTTGAGTGAACATGGATGACAGTTAGTAGGCAAATATATTAATAAACAAAGAATACAATAAACTTACTACTGTTTACTACAAACCAATACATTTTGCAAAAAAAAATAGAAAAAATAGGAGATCGCTAAACCCCAGTGATATACATCTGAAATCTAGTAATGGACACCCAATTATGGACTATCCCTGAACTATGTATCCCCAATTAAGAACATCCATTTATGGACACAGAATATGTATTATCAATAGTATTGACAGGAAATTAAATAAAAGTTTGTCAAAAGGAAGATGGATTAAATAAAAACATTGTTACTTTCAGTCTTTAATCATTCGACTTTTCAACGTAGGCTTTTCAGTCTTTAGCAACTTACCCATAAAAGAAATATTACGTACTCTTCATACTAATAAACATAAACAATTTAATATAAAAGAATTCCACTTCAAGTTTAACTTTCATTTATAAGATATCTTAACTCTTTGCTCTTAAGACTAATAAACAATTTAATATAAAAGAATTCCACTTCAAGTTTAACTTTCATTTATAAGATATCTTAACTCTATGCTTTTAAGACTAATAAACAATTTAATATAAAAGAATTCCACTTCAAGTTTAACTTTCATTTATAAATGGTGATGGAATAATTACACCTAATACAGTCTCTAACGGGTGCTTTTGTGGCGTTGATGTTATACGGTCTTCAGTGGTATTTTCATTTATGGAACTAGGGGCTATAAAATTTCCAGTGCCTGATGTCGAAGGCTGCACTTCATTGGAAGCTACAGCAACATCTGTCTGAGATGTCGGCGTCACTTGGATTACGCTCTGACTATATGGCATAATTTTGTCTAATATAGATTCCAAAGGTTGCTCTTGTGGCATTGAACGGTTGTTAGTGGACTTTTCATTTAAGTGGCTAGAAGCTATAACATTGTCAGTACCCGATGTCGAAGGCTGCACTTCATTTGAAGCTACAGCTAAATCTGTCTGAGATGTCGGATCTAGTTGGATAACGCTCTGGCTCAAATGTTTATTTTTGGCCCAAATCACGTACAATGACTCATCTTCTGGATGTAAAAACTCTTGTAAAGTGTCTCTATCCTTGTAATACATTTTATTGAAAAGTTCTAACTTTTGGGGTGAAAAAAGCTGAATTATTTCTTTATCTAAATATTTCATAAACTCACTTTGTTTTGGGTCATGCTCTTTTTGGGTTAAATTTTTGTTTTTTATTTTGCTCATATCAATATAATCCGGTCCAAATGGGTACAAACCTCCAGCTTTGAACCCGCTTTGGATATAGTCTTTTGAAATTGTAGCTAATGAATTTCGTAATACTTGGGCGAAATTTTCCTTTTTTAATATTTGTCCAAGGTGATCTAGCTGCCATCTTGAAACTTCTTTTCGCCAAGCTACCTTTAAGGGACGAAACACTGCCAAGTCCATAGGTTGCAGAATGTGCGTCGAATTCGGGTATAATGCTATTATCTCTATGCCATGTTCTGAACAATAATTTGACAAATGCAACGTTAGGTGTGATTTATGTCCATCTAAGAAAAATAGAACAGGCTTTTTTATGTTTTCCTGTTGTAGCCAAGGATCGAAAATATTTGTGATAAATTCATAAAAGGTGCTTCCGCACATCCACCCCGATTCTGATTTTCCTATTCCCCAATCACCGGGAACGCTCGCTGATATGTGCGCCGGTACTCTTTCATATTTGAAAACAATCATAGGGGGAGCAAGTTGTCCCGTAGCATTAGCTGTTACAAGAACAGTAAGGTTCTCTTTTTCTTCTCCACTAAAGTTATAAAGGTGTTTTTCACCCCGTTTGCAAAGCACTCGGCCTGCTTTTGGTGACAAAAAGAAAGCACTTTCATCAGTATTAAAAACTCGGCTTGGATCTTTCAAAATGTCTTTGAGGCCTCTTTATTCTAAATATGAGTCGATTTCAGAAAACCATTTTCGCAAAGCTTCTTCACACACATCGTCTCTCGATTTGGAAAGATTTTGCGCGGTTTTCTCGACGACATCTGGGTGCCTCTTTAAAAAAGATTGAAACCATTTTTTCTCTGGCTTATTATTAGTAAAAGGACTAGGTCTCCCTTGCTCGACAATTATTTTTTGTACGCTTTCCATTAATAATTCACGATTTACTGGAAAATGTTTTTCGCTCATTGCTACTAACCATTTCACTAAAATGTCTTCTTCGGCTTTTGAAAGAACTGTTTGTGGCCCCATTGCACACTCCAAAGGACTTTTGCCCGATATTTTATTATATAGTGTAATACGCGGAACACCCCACCTCTTTGCTGCCGTAGCAATCTTCTCTCCCTGTCTGACTGCTTCAACAGCTTGCCCCATCTGCTCAGGGGTGTAATCTTTTTTTGGCGCCATCTACGAAATCCAGTGGTACCAATTATAGACACAAAAAATTATCCAATCTTGGACACATGTTCATTACTGGTAGAAGTTGTCCAAAATAAAAATCACGACTAAATAAATAATTGTTATGACATAAAGAATTATTTTAAGCGACATTCTCACAAAATACTCTAAAAGTTAACTTTCGACACATGTCCATTACTAGAGGTTTCGATAATCTAGAAACCAGTAATGAACATCTCGTAAAAAATATTAAAATATTGAATCTACCGGTTTATGTTAATTTTAATTTTCTTTTAAAATCCTTTAACTTTAAGTAAAATAACATGATTGTACAGGAAACAACAAAGACATTGAAGTAATTTTCAAAAAACAATACTCACTCTCTTAACGATTTTCACAATAAAAACAGATTTTTGTTTGCGACATCCAACACGACAAATTTAACGGTCAGCCATTTTGAAGCAAAATGGCCGTTTTCGATGACATTTGACATTATGACAGCTAAAAGGTGGACGTTTGAGTTAAGGTGTTGCTGGAGCAAAAATAAGTGTGTTCTAGCTTAATATTTAATTATTATTTTCTAAGTGTCCATAAAAGGGTCTTGTTCATTATTGGTGCCGTCACCCTACTTAGTTACTTAGTTTTGTTTTTATCAGTTTTCAAAGTTACATATTAACTTGGTACCATTTTCACATAGGAGAATACAATAGAAAAAATAATCATTTATTCAAATAAACTTACATTAAAGCACTTTTGAATGACTATTCAAAAGTGTATTTAGTTTTTTAAACCACTACTCATTCGGAAATCTGTCTCATCACAAGAAGAACGATCGAGAAAATAACGTGTTGCTCTTTTAATTTTTTTATTTTAACTTTACATTTTTAAGTTGAAATCTGTGAATACAAACTACCAACTAGCTCTAATTCATTAGAGTCAAAATCTATACATATAAATGGCCCCCATGACACCACCTCCCCCCTGGATCCGCCATTGCCTGCAGTCAGTGTATTTGCACTTCAGTAGACAAAGTATCAAAAACTAAATTAAAAACTAATAAGTAAATGAGTTTGTTTTAAATATATATAACAATGTTACATTGTAACATACATATATCCTGTTCGTACGCATGATTACGGTCAATTTACGTTCCAAATGGGACTGTTATATTAGAACGTGGCACGAAAAGCGCGTAAGGGCTCCGCACACGGTCAAACTAAACTAACCCAAGGTTTATTTTCAGTCAAATGATAATTACGACAGAACAGAATATAGTACAAATTATTACATTTACCACTTACCACCCATGTATACAGGGAGCAAAGGTGATCGTTAGTAATGTGGACTGATGATCTTAATGCTAGCAATTGTACCATGTCAGATTGACCTCCACGCGGTACCCCCTGGAAACCATCGTGATAAATTTCTGGTAAATATGTCACGATGGGCTAACTGACCTGACCTCATGCTCATCTTATCATCCTCCACTGGTGCCGCGCCAGCGTAAACCGTTAGCGCAGGCGGGTGCACCATTCCATAATTATCCATTAAAAAAAAATAACCCCTGTATATAGGGGCGGATCTACTTTAGCGCTTTTTGGGCTGCAGCCCAGGGCCCGACAATACAAAGGGCCCCCTATCCCCACTGAAACGATATTTAGACTATAAAAAAATATCTAGAATGTTAAAAAACCTATCATAAGGTTGGCAACCCTGAGATCAATCAACCGATGCAAGTGCGCGTCTATAGAAAGGAACGGGGAATTTCTGGTCGCTTGTTTTTGGTCGGTGTATTTTTTTAGTTGAGTAATATAATTAGGTAGGTCCCTAAGTAGATTTAGCCCAGGGCCCCGTAAATTCACTGCATACAATACTTGATTGTCCGCACACAATCAAACGAAACACACCCAAGATTTTTTTTAGGTCAAATTATAATTATGACAAATTTTTTTAAACATTCAATTCTGCATACCAACTTATGGGTAGAATATAGAGAAACTGTTAAATTTACCGTTTACCACCCCTGTAATATATAATGTAAAATAAAAATAAATTTATTGATTGATTGATCAAATAATCAATATAATATTCATATATATTTAGAGTTTTAAAAAGGAGGTGATTACACTAATAAAAGCTTACGTAATGTCAACAAACTAGTTTTACCTAAGTCCCGTTTGACGAAAGTTAGTAATTCGTTTTATAATAATTGCGTAAGGTTTTACAACAAACTGTCAGTCTGTACTCAATTTGCCAGAAAAAAAAATTGTCGAATGTTCGCAGAGCAAATCTCAGTAAGTCAGCGCCATCTAGTCAAAATAAGCAGAATTACTAATATGACTACGAACGCCTTTTGTACTTTATTAGGTATTCTGTAATTTAATTCTAATGAAATAAATAATTACATAATATAAAACAAAGTCGCTGTCGCTGTCTGTCCATACGTAAGCTTAAATCTTTAAAACTACGCAACGGAGTTTGAAGCGGTTTTTTTAATGCGGTTTCAGAGGAGCTTCCTCCCGCGTACACTTACATTGTGGTATGAACTACCTGCCGAGGTTTTCTCGAGAGACTACAGCATGGGGTTTTTCAGGAAGGGTATATTAAGGTTTCTTAAGGGTCGGCAACGCGCACGTGACACCCCTGGTGTTTCAGGCGTAACCGTTTACCATCAGATGGGCCGTAAGCTTGTTTGCCACCTACGTGGTATAAAAAAAAATAGAGTGATTCAAGAGGAAGGTTTATAGATATATATATTTTATAACATAGGGGAAAAAAGAGCATGTGGCTCACCTGATGGTAAGTGATTACCGCCGCCCATGAGCACCCGCAACACCAGGAGAATTGCAAGTACGTTGTCGGCCTTTTAAAAAGGAATAAGCTCTTTTCTTGAAGGTTTCTATATAGTATCGGTTCGGAAATACCATTGCTGGAAGGTGATTCCACAATGTGGTTGTGCGTGGCAAGTCTATAGAAAACCACATTGTGGGAGACCGCCATTCATCCAGATGATTAGGATGGTATTTTAGTTTCTGGCGGGTGGTACGGTGATGAAACTTAGCAGCAGCTGGTATTAATCTGAACAATTCCTAGAACACTTCCCGTGATATATGCGGTAGAAAATGCACAGAGACGCAATATCTCTGCGCAAAGCCAATGGGTCGACTCCGTCACATAGACGTTGATTACCAATGATTCTGGCTGCTCGGTTCTGAATGAAATATAATACATGTACACCCATGTGAGTAGTTAGTATAAAGATAAATTATAAGTAAGTGTGATACAGAGGAAGCTGCGCGTATCGGTAAGTTAAGAACTATAATTAAAAGACAGTTTTACTCAAAATAGTTTATTGGCAGTTGTGCCTACGCGTCGGCAATTGTAACCTCTACTTCTACGCCCGGCTCGATGTTGATGGATGTGATTTGCTTCACGATCTCAGATGGTGAGTGCAGATCGATCACGCGCTTGTGTATCCTCATCTGGAAGCGGTCCCAGGTCTTGGAACCCTCACCGCAGGGGGTTTTACGCGTCGTGATGCGGAGGATCTTGGTCGGCATGCGGACTGGACCCTGGAATTTCATCATTTTCAAATTAATCCGTGTATTTTAAGCATTAGGAGTAACCTGATATTCAGGGTAACGCATCTGGAATCGAGTTTCAAGGTGTTTGTTGGCTGGGTTTATTGATATTAAAAAAATTGATTATTTTTATATCAGTCAACGTAATATTATTTACCGCGGCTACACTCGCGTTAAATTTCAATAAAAAAATAGCCTGTGTTATTCTGATGAATATGCTATATTACTGTAAAGTTTTATCAAAATCCGTATAGTAGGTTTTGCGTGAAAGAGTATCAAACGTCCATCCATACTCACAAACTTTCGCGTTTATAATATTATTATATACTAGCTGTCCCGGCAAACATTGTTTTGCCTTAAAATAAAAAATAAAAATGTAGGGGTAGACTACCCCTAACATTTAGGGGGATGAAAATAGATGTTGGCCGATTCTCAGACCTACTCAATACGCTCACAAAATTTCATGAGAATCGGTCAAGCTGTTTCAGAGGAGTATATGAACGAAAACTGTGACACGAGAATTTTATATATAAGATTAAGATTAAGACTAACATATATAGAGATTAATCATCACTACATAGTATAAAGCAAAGTCGCTGTCGCTGTCTGTCCCTATGTAAGCTGAAATTATTAAAAGTACACAACGGATTTTGAAGCGATTTTGTTTTAATAGATAGTGTTTCAAGAGGAAGGTTTATATGTATAATACATGTACAACCGTGCAAAGCCGGGGTGGGTAGCTAGTATGAAATAATATATATTGCCTCTGTGGCGGGGACGCCCTAAGAAAAGATGGATAGATTGTGTGAAACATGATATGAATAAAAGAAGAGTATGTTTAGATATGACGACCGATAGAGAGCAGTGGAAGAGAATGACATACTGCGCCGACCACAAATAATGGGGTAAAGGCAAGGCAATGATGATGCCTCTGTGACACGGCACAGACGACGGCAATCTGCCACGGTAGCGCCGATACACCACTCCCTTCGGCCAGTAGTTCCCCTTCATGAAGGGCAGCAGTAATGAATTTACGAATCCCTATTGCTAATATCACCTTTGTACCTTTCCCACCTCCTCAGTACCAACTCTGATGATGAAGATGTAAGGAATTGTAACTCTCCTATGAGCAGAGCATGCTACGAGCAAATCACGCACTGCACTTTGAAGAGTAATGGTATACCGCCACTCTGGTGAACACAGTATTATAGAACATACTGTGTCTTCATCTGGGCGCATCTTATGTTACGTTTACATTCAGCCGCTTCCCCTGCCACTCGCGCTGTCGGAAATATTGCCGCGTCAGCGTCGCGAGTGAGTGTCGTTTACACTCAGCCCTCATACTTATTTACCGGGCGACTCTTCCTTACCTTCCGCTTAAAACGCCGGGCGACAACTGAGCGAGAGGGCTGAATGTAAACACACGCTGCCAGTCCTTTGACTCGCGCACGAAAAACCGACAATTGAGGGAGCGCCGGGCAGCACGAGTGGCAGCGACAATGGCATGGGAAGTGTTTCCACTCTCGCGCTGCTCACTTTCCTGCCCACATGGGCCATCGGCGGATCCAGGGGGAGGGGGGGAGTGTTAATTGAACATGATTTTATTTATATATTTACAGCCATACAGATTTTATGTAACTACATACCTTCAATATTTAATTAATTATATTTAAATAGTGCTTCTCTGGATGTTTCAAGAGAAGATGGCAATATGTACAAGTTATTAAGTGTTAAGTTTTTCAAGTATACTATAAATAATAAATATTTTTAAGTACATTACTTACGTACATTAATAAAATACCTACTTTTTATTTGTATACTACTATCAAAATTATATACTGTTATCAAAATTCAATTATAAGTTCATGACTTGACCACGACTACTTGACCCCCTCCTGGCGCCAAAGCTGGATCCGCCCTTGACTCGGGCTGAGTGTAAATTGGGCTTTATAACTATATCTATGTAATATTGTTGTTCCTGATTTATCCGCGATCAGTATGTCTACTATTACTACTACTAGATAGCTGACTTCTTACTTAATGACGCCCTCCAACATACATTCAGGAATTAAGAACTGGAGTGTTGCTTATCCAAATCCAGTAGATATGTTCTTTTCAGGTATTTTGGAGGGTTGTCAGGTAGTTGTCAGGTGTGGTGAACTAGCTCAGAGGTTACTAACTAGTAACCTCTGGGGGGGGGAAGGTTATTATTACAGCTTAAGGGTAAGGATTTAAGAAAAAGGATAAGGCCTCACAAGGTAAGGATTTACCCGTCTCTTCCTCAAGGCTTGCCTCTTACCACTGTCTGACTATTACCAGCCAAAAACCCCAGGATGGGATATTTTCTTAGGAAAAATCTTTTTTAAAGTGAACAAACCTTAACGCGGAGTTTCTGCTTCTTGGCTCCATTGATGAGGTCGGCGCACACCTTCTCGAGGGAACGCACGTTGCGGGACGTGAGGGTGATACGGATGCGGTGGACGGGCGAGATCTCCGCCTGGGGCTTCTCAATGTCCTTGCCTGACACTACAGCGGCTGCCTGAAATGTTATACCGTTGCATATATAATACAGGCTCTATAGGCTTTTAGTTTGACATATAGATTTACTTACTATGGTCGGAGGTTCGATTCCTCACAATATAATCGTGAATTAAAATTTATTGATGATATAGATTGTAACAATTTCAAATCACAGATACACGTGTTTTACAGATTAAATATATATTTTTATATAATAAGAATAGCAGTGCCCTGAAATTTATAGCTTGTGTTATTTTGACGTATAAGTATATTTATGTAAAGTTTCATCAAAACCCATTCCATGTAGTTTTTGCGTGAAGGAGTAACAGACATGCATCCATGCCCACTTATTAGTAAGATTGTAAAATATTTATTAATAATATAAAATACATATTTGCTATTACATTACAAAATCTACTTTCTTTGGTACAGCAGACATAGACAATAAAATGGTGTGATATATCCAGGTTAATTTAATTTATTGCTGTATATCATTTCTGGTTCGGTTCCTATTTTATTAAAAAAAGTAAATTTTAAGCATTATTACTAAGAATTAAGCGCCAAATCATAGCACGTGGACAGACATAACCTATATCGCAAACACCACGATTTGACCATCATAATTTACATTTATAATAAAGATATCATGAAAATAACAACGGACGGAAATTTTAGAATGTATACTCACCATGTTGATGCGATTTCCCGGTCGAGATAAACAACTTTACAATAAAAATTGCTCAGCGCTGAACCGGAGAACAGCGAGGAAGATTCACTTCATGAAAAGAGGCAAATATCCAAAGCGAAGTTCTTGATTCATAATATTGACGTCTTTAATGACAGTGTCTGTCAGTCTATCATTGTGAATTGACAAACTTACGTATGAAACAAACCATAGACAAATTATATTAGCTTTCGTACTCACAAAGCAAGTAATCACTATTTTACGTACGTTGTTAAACAACACAATGGACTTCTTTTTGAAATAAAATTATATTATTAGTTACTGATTGTAAATTTACGTTTATGTCAAAGTATTGCCAGCAGTTAATCGATTGGGACAAGTCTATTATCTAATCAATGTATTGTCAGCAGTCAATGGATTGCGACAAATCTTACGAGAATCTTATTTACCTAATTCAGAATATTATTAAAAGATAAAAAAAACAGATACACCAAAAATACAAAAGAGAATCAGACATGTGTAGTATTAATAATGAACAAGACATATTTTAAATATATTTTATTATTATTCTCTTTTGAATATTACAATACAAAATAAAAATAATAGACATTCAATACAAATTAAATTAAATTATATATTTTTACACATGTTAGGTTACATTACTTGTAACTAGCAGTTTATACATTATTCAACATTAAATTTTTTACTTGCTTGTCGAATTTTCTGTAACAAAAATAATATATATAATAATAAAACTTAGTAGAAAGACACACAATAAATTCCAACAAATTAAAAACAGTTACTTTAAAGATTCGCAATCTCAATTATTTGATCTAAAATATTTAATTGGATTATATACTGATAGATAGTATATTCTTATATTCTATTAATAAATATAATATTCTATTACAGATTTTCCGAGGTAGGCTTTGTTAATAATCACCTGAAGGAGTAACTGAGCCTCAGCAGCGAAGCACTTTGCTGTGCCGTGTTTTGGTTGTAAAGTAAGATTAGACAGTGACATAACATGAAAATCATGCTGTTCATTAATATAGTCGATGGTTACTCATTACTGTATATTTCTTTGCCATTCCAATAATATAAAAAAAACTCTAGTGTAGTACAGCTTGAAAATGAGCTAGACTCACTTTTAATCTGAACTACACTTTTTTTTTTTATAAATATTTCATATTAATATAGCATTACTTACTGCGATGTAATTTGATCTCCGGGTAAGTGGAATGGATTGCAAATAGCGTCAGCGTACAGAGCATGCAGCCTGCGCAAGGCGGTCCGTACTTCGGCATCTCTAATATTGCTGCCGCTCGGCGAACTTGAACTCGTGACCAGTACGAGTTTAATACGAGTATTCGTTACATATCCATAACTGAGAACAATAATAATATCAATAATGATCATCATTTCTTTTATAGTTGTCTTGTTTGGTTATGTTCACCCGCAATGACAAATGTATCACCCCATCAAAGGGAAATATATAAAATACTGGCTGTGCCCGCGGTAACACCCGAAATTTATAGCCTATATATTATTCTGATCTATATGCTATATTATTGTAAAGATTCATCAAAATGCGATTGATGATGGCAAACATTCCAAGCACCGATCTTAATGTAGACATTTTATTTTACCGTCAATAGGTTATTAAACAAAGAAGTAATTGGATAGTGTTTAGTCCCGTATTGTAATTTCAAGTTTGTTGAAATACCAATTCATTTTTTAATGGTAACATTATATAGAACTGTCATATATATTATTGTTTTTTTATTCTGTGTTAAAAAGTTAATCTGTTCTTCCAGTCTTTAAAACTGTATAATTTAAGTTATTGTACTATAAAATACGTATAAAGAAATAATATAAAAATATATACAACTATTAATACAGTCTTATTGTATACTGTAACATATAAATATGTACTATAATATTATTAATACACTGAAACTTCCTGAAAGCCACAAAAGTATATATATGTACTCACATTTTATGTGTATCTGTAGAATAGAGCAATCCCAAATATAAATCACGCATATCAGTGCGTGTAGCATTTGAATTTGAGCCCGATGTATTGTTATTGGTAGTGGCCAGCCTTTCTTCTAACGCGTCTAATGCCGTGTGTACAAGCCATTGTCGGGACAGTTCGTTGTCTGTACTCGTATCGTTACCTATCCCACCGATATATAAAGGAGAATTCTGCAAATTAGAGAGATCTATACATATATTTTAATTAAATCAGATATTTATTGCTATTGGGATGAAATATACAGATACAGGATTAGAGGCAAATGTCATAGTTCTCTGGAATGGCATTGCAGAAGTATCACAAGAGATAGGCTGTATAGTTCGCGACTGAACTAACAGGCCCTCTTATTTGTTAAAAAAATACGCATTCTCTTGCTAAAACATGAACGCATTTTTTGCAAAAATATTTGTCTAAATACAAAAATACATATGTACCTATTGGTCACGAATGAACTAGTTTGCATGAAAGCTGCGAACTAAATTGAGCTATGTCAGCCGCGAACTACTATGGGCAAGATTATAGTTTAAATCACTGAGCAAGTAATCACTACGTCTGGCCAGTTACCATATTGTCTATGGTTTAAGGCATTGATGACCGACTGACTTGTGACTGACACAATCGGACTGACAGTGTAAATAGTCAAAAAGTGGGAGGTGATGATGTATTGATTTGTAAATTAGATTTTTTTCTAAAAAACAAGTAGTAGTAGTGTTATCTATTTAGTGTATACATTCATCATCAATTAATGAGACTCTAATTCAGAAAAAGTGTGAAGATATATCAAGCAACTTACATCTTTTCCAATTACAGCAACGCAAACAGCCATTATTATGTACACAGAATCGACGAAACTGTCTTTCTGACGTCATGGTACCAACATACCAATAGAATTTTTGGCGGTAAATTTGAAAATATTTTTAATAACACATTAAAAAAAAGGGATCAGATTATTCGCACAGTTCAATAAAGGAAACATGACGTGACCAAAGCATAAATAAAATGTTAGCAAACTTCATGCATTATTTTTCGACAATGGCTTTAAACAACCAATATTTATTGTACGAGACCAACGATAATGGAGAAAGAGTGTTTATAAGATCAATAGAGTCAGAAAAGCGGGTGTACTTACGTTTTGTGAATAAAACATCTCGTCCCGTCGACGTTTGGTGGCGGGATTTTAACGGGGCGAGGAGGCTGTATATCAGATTGAAACCTCGTTCATATTACAACGTAGACTCCTTCCTGACACACCCGTGGGAGTTTACCGATGTCAACACAAAAGAGAGGTACGTTATTCAAAATAAAGAGATATTTCGGGCGCCGGTCTGTATTGGGGACCTAAGACACAGGACGTCATGGCTCATATCAGTACCTGTAAGGACTTTGCGACAGACTGCTCTGTTGGCAGCTGCTGGTTGTATCGCCGAACCAGGTCACGTGGATGGTTTAGGGTTACCAAAGTCATTGGCCGAAGATTTGAGGAAGTATGTCGAAGTGATAAATAACCCATCTCCACCGCAGGCCAATTAATTAAAATACTGTAATTTGGTGTTACCCAACCTTTTTAGTGCCATGCCCCATCTAAGACAATCTAAAATTTATAATTATTAATTTTTTTCTTAAATTTTATACAATTAAAGTGCTTGTTTAAGAAACTTAAACTAAAGTTTTTTAGGAAGAAATTAATTATGTTTAGAAATGGTAAGTATAATTTTCAAAACATATAATGAAAAATTGAAATTTATATTATAGTACATTCGTTAATAATTTAAGAATGACACTCCTGTCCGTGGAGCTCTTACCACTTTCCGCGATTGTCCAACATACTCTTTTACTATTGATATGACACAACTCCATTTCCATCTTTAATTTGCTTGATGTAGCTGTGTCTTGGTCTTTCTCTCCTCTTACCTTCTATCGTACCCTCAATACTTGATTTGAACTGAACATACATACATACACTTGAACTGACATAATTTCATTGTGCCGTATCAAGTGTCCTAACATTTTACCTCATCTTAAATTTTAACAATGACTCAATATTCGAATATCCCTGTGGTGGGTTGGGTCACCAATTGCTCTTTTGATTATATATTTATTTTATTTGTTATTTTCACGTACCCTCAAAGCTGAAAATCAGTGTTTTGTTCCCTGAACACTGTACTTCCGAATCACGGGTTCGATTCCTCGCACGGTGCGAAAATTCGTATTCATGAGTATGATTGTATCGGTCTGGGTGTTTTCTATGTATGACATATATGTATTTAAAAAATATATATCTACACGGCACTGTGTTATTTGTCTAGGATTATTTTTTTTTATACTCAATTACTATATATAAATGTCATTATTGTAATAAAAATATATATTTTGTCATAAATGAATAAGAAATAGTCTTATAGATGTTAATGTAATGGTGCACCCGCCTGCGCTAACGGGTTACGCTGGCGGGGCACCAGTGGAGGATGATAAGCATGAGGTCAGGTCAGTAAGCCCATCGTGGTAAATTCACCATGAATTTATCACGATGGTTTCCAGGGGGAACCACGTGGAGGTTAACCTGACATGGTGTAATGCTTGTAATGGAGTCACTTTCCCCATTGCTATCACTTCTTTTCCCCCTGGATAAAACATATACTGCCTTTAAACTTAATATGGTGATTATTTACGTGAACGTAAAAGAAACTGTATATAATACAAATGTAATATACGTGTTGTTAACTCGTAAATAAAATAAGTAGTGGACTGTAAGTTATTATATTTAATACGAGGAGTTATAATATTACAAGGAACATTAGCTAATTAATAAGGTACGCGTGCGGTGACGTCGTAGGCGCAAGGCAAAGTGAAAGGTGTCCCGGCCTAGCGGCTGTCAATAGCTCATGTTCGATAGCGCTCGAACATACGAATTGTGAATTAAATTGACAAATACGTAGTTAGTCATAAAATACTGTAAGTAAAAAGCGTCTAGGTTTGTAAATTTCAATATCAGTCCATTACGACGACCCCATAACGGCAGTCAACCTCCCCACGGGTCCATCCGTTCCGTCCCGACCATACTTTTCCACACACACACGACACCGTCCTCGCCGGCGAAGACGACAACCCCAAACACACGATACCGCGCAATCAACCGGGCGCTCGATCGATCCCCCGTCCAATTCAAACGGGGATCGAAATTACGACGGCCTGAGCCGTGGTTCGAGCTAGCGGTGCCAGACTAAAGTCGTATCCGTCAGGCGGGAGTTGTCCTTCAGCCGCTCCATAAGTCCTTCCTTTGGTTTGGAGTGCCATCTGCACTCGCCCCCTATCGTCCGGTGAAGCTGTAAAGGACAGCTGCGGCCAACAGCATAAGAGTAGTCCGAATATATATATGTATGTTGGATTGTCTGTTACGCAAGGACAAGCTAGAATTTTTTTACTGTTGGTTGGTTAATTTTTTTGTAATTATGGGCACAAATGACTAAATCAGGTGTTAGGTAAGGATGTTAGCTAGGAAACCGTTTTAAGCAAAGGTGCTGTAAGTGAATGAATGTAATTAAATGTTTACTTATTTATATAAATGTTAGGGTTGGCCAACTTGATTAGACCTACTGAATATACATATACGTTTACATTCAGCCGCTTCCCCTGCCACTCGCGCTGCCGGAAATATTGCCGGGCGACAACTGAGCGAGAGGGCTGAATGTAAAAACACGCTGCCACTCGCGCTGCCAGTCCTTTGAATCGCGCACGAAAAACCGACAATCGAGGGAGCGCCGGGCAGCGCGAGTGGCAGCGCCAATGGCATGGGAAGTGTTTCCACTCTCGAGCTGCTCACTTCCCTGCCCACTCGGGCTGAGTGTAAATTGGGCATTATTTAATGATATTAATGTTCTATGTTCTAAAGATAAGGGGTGGTCATACTGAATATGCATATAAAAATTCATAAAAATCGGTCAAACCGTTTCGAAGGAGTATGGTAACTAACACTGTGACACAAGAATTTTATATATAAGACTAGCTGTTACCGCGACTTCGTGCGCGTGGAATTTAACTTTATTTTTCTAAAACAAAAAAATAATCTAAAATAATAGTAGCCTAGTTACTCCTTATTACATCAGCTACCTTCCAAAAAAGTCCCGTCATAATCGGTCCAGACATTTCAAAGATTACCCGGAACAAATATATAGACAGACAGAAATTGTAAAAAATGTTATTTCGGTGTATGTACCGTATTTATATTCATATGCATGTAGTAAAAAACGGTTATTTCAATATTACAAACAGACACTCTAATTTTATTTATATGTATAGATATCAATTTTGTTTGAAACTAAATTATCGCTCCTTTATTTGAATTTCTATGTATGTTGGTTTTTTATATGTAATAATATTAATATTTTAAATGTTTTGTACCTTTACATAATAATATTTTACAAAATTATTATAATTGAATTATATAAAATTAATATATTTTATTGTAAAATAATTAGATGTACCTAAGATTACCTGTTAATTTTTAAACTCTGTCTGCTCCAAAGAGTAGAGTGCCATCTGTGATCTAACTCGCATTTTTTTATAAATGTTTTTAGGGTAAGTAACAATGTGTGTCGATGTATAAAAAATAAAAATATCAGAAACTCTTGTTTGTGTCTTATTTTGTCTATGATCACTTTCAATAAACATTGTGTATTTTTAAATATAAAATTGTAACTGGCAGCCTACAAATGTTGTCATACTGAAAAAAAAACAGATGTCGATTCGTTTATAAATCAATCCACCATCCCTCAAGTCTTCATCCAGGCATAAGCTGTACCCGCGACTTCGTCCGCGTGAAAATTAACTTTATTTTTCTAAATTAAAAGATTTGTTCTAAAATAAAAGTGGCCTAAGTTACTTCTTATTACATCGCCTACTTACCAAAAAAAAGTCTCGTAAAAACGGTCCGGCCAAAAATTGTAAAAAATGTTATTTTGGTGTATGTACCGTATTTATATTCATATGCATGTAGTAAAAAAATATTTCAATATTACAAACAGACAACAGTCTATATAATAACACAAAAAAGTTTGGAAATTAAATGATGGATTTTGAAATTTGAAAAAATAATAAATTATGCAATATAACTTCACTATTTCTGTTTATAACGCGGGTGTTTTATGAACTGTTTATATATCGAAAACCGGTGCTTTATATATCGAAAACCGGTACTTTATATATCTAAAACCGTTACTTCATATATTGAAAACCGGTACTTTATATATATAAAACCGTATCTTTATTTATCGAAAACCGGTCCTTTATATATTCCAAACCGGTACCTTATATATCGAAAACCGGTAAACTTAGATTTTCTTTACGAGCAAAAGTGTTGAAAAAAGGTTAAAACAGTCAAATCACAATCATATCTATCTAAAATGAGGTCAACGACACTGACGTACAACATCTATGCATATATATATATGCCGCTATGTTTGTGTAACTAGCAGATAACTTCTGACTCATATAGCACAAACGCAGAATCCGATTTGATTACATTATTGCGATGTTGACACACTTTTTTTAATATATGAATGAGTTTATGCTTCCGTTTGCGCTAATAGGTTACGCTGGCGGGGCACCAGTGGAGGATGATAAGATGAGCATGAGGTCAGGTCAGTTACCACATCGTGACAAATTCACCAGGAATTTATCATGATTTTTTTTTAAGCAGAACCGCGTGGGGATCAGCCAAACATGGTATATGTACATGGCAATGGGGACACTAATTGTTAAAAGTATAATATCTATAGAATAATACAATAATAATCTATACAATATGCTGTCGACAGCCTCGGTGGTCTAGTGGTTTAGCACACCGCTTTACTATCCGATAGTCGTGGGTTCGATTCCTCGCACGGCACAAACATTTGTATTCATGAGTATGATTGTTTGTATCGGTCTGGGTGTTTTCTATGTATAATATGTATTTATTTAAAAAAATAAATGCATCCATGTATTTATATCAGTTGTCTAGTACTCATAACACAAGCTCTCCTTAGCTTGGGACTAGATGGCGCTGTGTTAATTGTCCTGAGATATTATTGTTATTATTATCTGTCGTGTAATATCGGTAAATATATTTGGTTGTTCTCTTTATAAATTTTTTTTTCTCTGTGCCACAAGTCAATGTAATACGTCGTTTTATTTTACTAACAATTCCCGTTATCCTAGCGATGGGGTTATTAATCCACATTACCCACAATCCTCTTCCACCCTGTACACCGCTGTTCTGATCAGAGATCTGGTGCTCTGGAACCACTGTCTTAAGTTCTTTACCCATGACCTGCGGCGCCTGCACTGTATCTTGAACTCAAAATTTTTCTTAATACATATCTATTTCAAAACCATATTTTTTACCCATGGAATTACCCTTAAATAAATTCAAGACATCTGTTAAATCATATTTACTGAGCAATGCCTATTACTCACTAAACGATTACTTGAATGACGAGCGTGCATGGCAATAGTTTTCATGCACAGGATTTTCATTTAATGTTAGACATAGACACCTATATAAATATACATTGTAAATAAACTGGCTTTTAAAAAAAAAGTAATTCAATTTAGTTTCTTGCCAGTTCTTTTGAATTGGATCTATATACCGAACTGGATGGTAGTGAAAAAAATATTATAATGTAAAAACTTGACGTTC
Source organism: Achroia grisella (assembly GCF_030625045.1). NCBI lineage: Eukaryota > Metazoa > Arthropoda > Insecta > Lepidoptera > Pyralidae > Achroia > Achroia grisella. Next base: position 8,299,434 of record NW_026712984.1, on the reverse strand, counting down.
ATAAGCGGCTAAAATGTCCTACATGAATAATAGATTTTTAAATTTGAATTTGAATTTATTCCAAGGCACTACGCCTTCCTACACTTTATATTATCCAACACATTTTATCTATAATGGATAAAACACAGTTTTACATTGTATTACGGGGGCGGCAATTAAACGTGTAGTGTTTTATAGAGCTACTAGCTGTCCCGACAAATGTTATTTTGCCTTAAAATAAAAAAAAAATTAGGGGTGGACTACCCCTAACATTTAGGGGCATGAAAAATAGATGTTGACCAATTCTCAGACCTACTCAATACGCTCACAAAATTTCATGAGAATCGGTCAAGCCGTTTCGGAGGAGTATGGGAACGAAAACTGTGACAAGAGAATTTTATATATAAGATAAGTAATTATATTGCCCTTTTGTTTTTAACGGAACAGTCCTCCGGTATACACAGGTTTGTTTTTATATATATAAAGTCCGTAAAAGTCAAAACAGAACTTCTAAATTATACAAATAAAAAAAACATGATTATATGATGATATGAACCTTCTAGAATATACATTTTATATTATAATTCTAATTATATTTGATCTTTATTATTTATATATTACATTATTACTGTAATTATATAGGCACATATCAGGTTAAGTAGCTTTATGCAAGCAAAGTCTCAGCCCGATTGGTTTATTAAAATTGACAAAGTTTCATATAAACTTTCATCCCCTTGGGGGTAGAATTAATCAAAGTCCTTTCTTAGCGGATGCCTACGTCATAACATCTACCTGCTTCGCACGGGTGTACATATATATAACTCAAAGGTGACTGACATAGTGATCTATCAACGCACAGCCCAAACCACTGGACGGATCGGGCTGAAAGTTGGCATGCAGGTAGATGTTATGACGTAGACATCCGCTAAGAAAGGATTTTGATTAATTCTACCCCCAAGGGGATAAATTAACGCGAGAGAAACCATGGGCAAAAGCTAGTTATACATATAAACCTTCCTCTTAAATCACTCTATCTATTAAATAAATCCGTTGCGTAGTTTTAAAGATTTAAGCATACATAGAGACGGACAGACAGCGACAGCGACTTTGTTTTATACTATGTAATGATGATTAAATGTAAGGAAAAACAAAGTTGGGTATAAAAATATTTTATTGTAAACTGAAATGACATTAAATGTTTCAATCACATAGTATTGGTTATGGCAAGTCATTCGGTTTCTGTTTTCATTTTGTGTATATGTGTCACTATAGCTAGCGCTCCGCCGGGGATGAAACGGACGAAATTATCCCCTGTTAGGGGACCTAAGGCATATATACCTTTTGGGGCGTATAATAATTCGTGCGTACTTTTGTCTATGGCCACTGGGTTGGTCCTACCATCCACTGGCTTCTCCGGATCAATTCCGAACCCTATACCATTTGAATACGGGTTACTATTGCATTGACAACTGAACTTCGCCTCTAAAGAGTTCTTATAACCCTCATAATCACATTCATTATCCAGCTCAGTGTTGCACGCGCACGTCTCAATTTTATTGCAGTCCGGCATCATACATTTGGTATCGGTGTTGCCATTAATTTCACTGTAATTAAATCTTGATTTGCAAATTTGGATGCTCTGTCCCAATATTGATTTTAGGTAATGCCAGTGCTCTTTTAGGAAGCTGCGTCTTCTGTTATCTATTTTTCTCTTCTCATCTCTTCGTCTACATTTAACGCAATCAATATCTATGCAGTCAAAGCTGAAATTCGTTTGTAAGAAGAACAAATCTGGCTTCGATCCGATTAACACTGTAATAATAGAGACAGTCACTTCTTGGACTTCATTTGTGACAATGTTGAGGAGTTTGACTCTCTTCAGCCTGGTGTCGTATTCTGTGTCTGTGGTCTCTGGAGAGTCTGTGGTCTCGGGTGTGACGTCGACTATCACGTGCTCTGGGTAAGAGGTATAGTTGACGTAATCGCCGGACGTTCTATCACACATCATCTTGTATACCTGTAAATGAGAAATTTCATATTTTAATCATTATATAGTAAACTTAACCCGTGGATATCTGTATTGGTTTTACTATTATTAATTCATATCTATGTACTTAAATACATACTACATTGTGAAACTGTTTGTATCCCAAATAAAATAAAATAAAATAAATAGTATAAAATTAACGCAGCGCCATCTACACATGGTAAGCAGAGCTTGTGTTATGGATATACTAGACTACTGATATAAAGTTTTTTTTTTGTAAATACATACATAATCATTACATATTATAAAACAAAGTCCATGTCGCTGTCTGTCCGTCATTATTTATGCTTAAATCTTTAAAACTACGCAACGGATTTTTTAAATAGATAGAGTGATTCAAGAGGAAGGTTTATATATATAACCAGCTGTTCCCACGACTTCGTCCGCGTAGAATTTAACTTATTTTTCAAAAACTAAAAGTAGCCTATGTCACTCCTAATTACAACAGCTACCTGCCAATAAAAGTCCCAACAAAAATTGTAAAAAAATGTTATTTTGGTGTATGTATCGTATTTATATTCATATGCATGTAGTAAAAAACGGTTATTTCAACATTACAAACAGATACTCCCATTTTATTTATATGCATACATATCAGAAAGAAACGGCACATACGTGCTTACGCCGATGGTGCAGTGGCAAGTGAAGGTGACTTGGTATGGGGCATCATTCCCAGCCGTGCTCAGTCGCTAAAGGTCACTCGCCGGTCAGTCGCCCCCGCTAGCAGTGTTTGCGAGAACACAGTATCCTCAAGATTTAAAATACCTGGCAATAATCCGGGTAGGTCTGAGGAGACAGCCGTGCCAACGCTTCTGCCGGTGTCCTGTGCAGATGTAGGGCGTGACGGTTGGCGCGGAGTGTGAGCCACACCGCGTCTGCTGCACTCACTCCAGATCCCACTATCAGGACCGGCGGCTGGTTATTGTCTACTGTAAATTAATAACATTCATAGCTTTATCGCATGCATAAGGAAGATACACATATGAATGTGGATGGTTATAACGGCAGAGGAAGGCGTAAAAGAGATGGATGGACTGTGTGAAAGATGATATGGTAAGAAAGGCAGTAAATGACGAGATGACTGCGAACAGGGATGAATGGAAGAGAAAAACATATTACGACGACCACAAATAAATGGGATAAGGAAGAAGCAGGTGATCAGCTTTATTGTATGCCTCTTACTTGTTATTGTGTAAGTATTTATATAATAAAGACATCTATTAAAAAGAGCAACACACAAATTTCTTGCTCATTCTTCTTGTAATGAATCTGCGTTCCGAATGAGTGGTAGAATCAAAATATGACTATTTAAAAGTACTTGTAATGAGTTTATGAGTTTACTATTTGAATAAATAATATTTCTTGAGTTGAAATTCAGGTAACTCGTGTTGTCTCGAGTTACCTGAATATGGATGATTTTAAAAAGAAAAATGAGTGAAAACATCGAAAAAGATGGAAAAGATTAGAAAATTAAAAATAAAGTAAAATTATTTACCTTTATATAATAATTAATAATTTTACTTTATTTTTTTTTTGGGATTATTTATATAACAATACACGCGACTACTGGTAACTAAAAAAAAATATTATTTTAATTATATGAGGAAAGTATGAAATTTGCCTTTTTTCACTTTACCAACTGTTTTTTTTAATGGCGAGCTGTTGTTTTTTAGTTTTTTGGAGTTGGCAACACTGGTTGGGTTATACAATAACTGTTTTGGGGGGGAGGGGATTGGGGTATAACGGGTATATAACGGGGTGTAATGACCCATTACTAGCAATGTACCATGTTAGGTCGACCTCCACTCGGTTCCCCCTAGAAACCATCGTGATAAATTCCTGGTGAATTTGTCACGGTGTGTTAACTGACCTGACCTCATGTTCATCTCATCATCCTCCACTGGTGCCCCGCCAGTGTATACCGTTAGCGCAGGCGGGTGCATCCATTATCATCCATAAAAAATATGTTTTGGCCAGTTTGATAAAGAGTTTGATAAAACGCTTACAGAATACCTATACAGTACCTGCTGGCTGTAACGCTCGTTGTAGAGGAGCGAGCGCGTGTAGTGCGTACCGAGCCACGTGCGGCTGGAGAGTGGCTGCGCGCCCGGCGCCACTCGCAGTTATCACACGAGCACACAAGTACCGGAACCCTCGACCAGACCCCGCGTCGTACCTGTACAACATTACCTTTTATAACTACTGGTCGTTTCATTTAACTATCTAAGTTTAACACACTACTTTATTTAAAAATTCAAAATATCTTTATTCATGTAGGTCTATTACAGACTCTTATGATATGTCAAATCTACCGTCAGTTCGGAATGATTTCGAGATGAGAAGAACTGACAAGAAACTCAGCTTGTATTCTTTTCAAATAAATGTTGTACATGTTTACAATAATACAGATTCATTTAAATTCAAATTTGGGAGAATTGAGTGACCATCAGTAGATGTTGCAGCTATTGCAAAAGGAAATAATCTAATCAGTGTTCGCAACCTGAACAGATCAGTCCGTACAAGCTTTATTTCCGATGGTCGCGCGTTCGATTCCTCGCGCGGCACAAACATTTGTATTCATGAGTATAATTGTTTGTATCAGTCTGGGTGTTTCCTATGTATATTATGTATGTATTTACAAAAAAAAATTTTATATATGTATTTGTATCAGTTATTTAGTACCCATAATAAAAGCTTTGGCTAGCTTAGCTTAGGTCTAGATCAGTGATTCCCAAAGTGGTCTATATCGACCCCCAGGGGTCTATGACAAACTGCAAGGGGTCTACGACAGTGGTCATCTTGTTTTTACTTTATGTTTTTAACACTAAACTTTACTACAGTTAGAAATTTACAAAAAAAATCAATACCAGGTAAGAATGGGGGGTCTAGCCAAAACCGAAAAATATGGCACGGGGTCTCCGACACAAAAAAGTTTGGGAACCTTTAGTCTAGATGCTGCTGTGTGAATTGTCCTGAGATTATTCAGAGGAGCTTCCTCCCGCGTACACTTAGGTTGTGGAATGAGCTTCCTGCCGAGGTTTTCTCACGAGACTACAGCATGGGGTTCTTCAAGAAGGGTGTATTAAGGTTTCTTAAGAGTCGGCAACGCACGTGACACCCCTGGTGTTTCAGGCGTCCATAGGCTACTGTAACCATTTACCATCAGATGAGCCGTATCCCTGTTTGCCACTGTAGTAGTATAAAAAAAAAATTATCTACCCCTCCTCATAGAGTTCGATATTACCGGACAGTACTCACCCGGATACACAGAAGTTAGCGGCGAGGGGACAGACAGACGAACAGGGCTGCCCGGTCCGCGGCCACGGCCGCACACTTGTCACCACTACGTCGCTGCGAAAGTATCGCTAAAACAAAGAACTAAACGTTAGAGGATTTTCTTTTAAATTTTGGTCTTGCACATTTTATCCGATGGGTAACCAAAGTCCTTTAGTCTTTAAAGTTTCCGTAAAGCTCCCGGTTGTACCGCTGGTTGGAGAGCAAGTAACAACTTCAATAAATTAAGAGTAATAGATCTAGGTCTATTAGAATAGTCTTAGTAAGAATCTCGATCCAACAAGGATTGTAATTACGACGGCCTCTCCCCAGGTTCGGACCCTAGCGGTGTCTTCAAACTAAAGTTGTAGCCGACAAGTAGACCAACTGGCCTTCAGCCGCTCCATAAGATAGATAGATAGATAGATAGATAATTGATTTATTGCCAACATACCACAAATAATACAATTTACAATAAGACACAAAACAAGAAATTAATAATAACATGGAAGTTGGCAATAGGAGCTGCCTCAGCTGTTGCTGATATAAGTACAACCTTAGTGAGGTGCACCTATACAGCGCTGGTTTTCAGGCAGCCCCCATTACTCATAAAAAAAAACTAAGATGCGGGTTTTTTACTACATACAGATACATATAATTTAAACACAAAAAAAATATATATTAAATAAGATCTAGATCTATAAGTCCTTTGGTTTGGAGTGCCATCTGCATTCGCTCCCTATCGTCCGGTGAAGCTGTAAAGGCCAGCTGCGGCCAACAGTATTAGAGTAGTCCGAAACCAAAAAGAAGTACATCCTTTATGGAAGAACGTATGTTTAAGGCAGCTAATGTGTTATCTAGTGTAATTTGACTATAAATAAATAAATAAGCAAGAGAGCACTCCCACACAATCGATCCCCGTCCAATTCAAACGGGGATCGAAATTACGACGGCCTGAGCCGAGGTTCGAACCCCTAGCGGTGTCCTCAGACTAAAGTCGTATCCGTCAGGCGGGAGTTGGCCTTCAGCCGCTCCATAAGTCCTTCCTTTGGTTTGGAGTGCCATCTGCACTCGCCCGCTATCGTCCGCTATCGTAAATGCCAGCTGCGGCCAACAGCATTAGGAGTAGTTCGAATCAAAAAAGAAGTACATTCATTATTATGATGTAAGAGTGTATGTGTAAAGACACCCTAACGAGTTGTCTGGTGGAGTTTTACTGCAAGTAAATGAGTACTCCCCTACGATCGACCCTCGTCTAAATCAAATTGAGATCGAAATTACGACGGCCTGAACCGAGGTTCGAACTCCTAGCTGTGCCCTCAGATTAAAGTCGTATCCGTCAGGCGGGAGTTGGCCTTCAGCCGCTCCATAAGTCCTTCCTTTGGTTTGGAGTGCCATCTGCACTCGCCCCCTATCGTCCGGTGAAGCTGTAAAGGACAGCTGCGGCCAGCAGCATTAGAGTATTCCAAAAAAAGAGGGTACTGACTGTGAGGTTGCAGGCTCGTACATAGCGCGTGCAGTAGTCAGCAACAGCGCGAGCTGGTAGTCGGTCGGTGAGTGCGGCTCGGTGTGGGGGCAGGCAGAGCCAGGCGGCGGGTGATAGCGTGCGGACGCGAGCTGGGAACGACTGCCACGCGCCCCCCGGCGGACCCCGGCCCAGCACTATGTGGTCTATCTGGACCAACACCAAAATATTTACACACGTTGAAGATCGCATTGAAAAATCTTATTTCTCACATAGGGACTGGCATTTTTTTATTGTTAACTAGCTACTCACCCCGGCTTCGTACGGGTTTACATGTATCTAAATATATATAACTCAAAGGTGACAGACATAGTGATCTATCAACGCACAGCCCAAACCACTGGACGGATCGGGCTGAAATTTGCCATGCAGGTAGATGTTATGACGTAGGCATCCGCTAAGAAAGGATTTTGATTAATTCTACCCCCAAAGGGATAAAACAGGGGATGAAAGTTTATATGAAACTTTGTCAATTTTAAACCGATCGATCAGTCTCAGCCTGCATGCATAAAGCTACTATGACGTAGGCATCATAAGTAAAGAATTGAGAAATTCCACCCCTAAGGGGATAAATTAACGCGAGCGAAGCCGCGAGCAACAGCTAGTAATAAATAAAAACCTCTTGAGTCACTCAATCTATTAAAAAAAACGCTTCAAAATCCGTTGCGTAGTTTTAAAGATTTAAGCATACATAGGGACAGACAGCGACAGCGACTTTGTTTTATACTATATAATGATATTTAGAATCTCTCCACTAACAGTGGTTACAAGTTGTTACATCTTTGCCTAACAAGTATAATAATAATTTATAAAAACTAATTCTTCTGGCTATGTCGGTCACTCTGGTTCGTCTGCGGATCTCCTCATTTCTGGTTTGATCAGAGAAACTCCGAGCATAGCCGTCTCCATCGCTCTCTGAGTGACTTTGAGCTTATTAATGAGGCCAATAGTTAGCGACCACATCAATTCATTACAATATCGCTCATTCGGAACGCTGTCTCATCACAAGAAGAACGAGCAAGAAACTTGTGTGTTGCTCTTTTAAATAATTTTATTATTATTTTACATTTTTAAGTTTAAGTGTGTGAATACAAACTACCGATTAGCACTTATTCAATTTAATACTTGAATAGAAAAAATATTGAATATACAACCAACTGGTTAAACAATTAATAAGAGGAAATCAGTCATAGTGATTAGAGCAGACCAGACCCTACAAGCAGCACTCGGTCACGAGTATGACGGATGAGGCAGCCATCACTGCGCTCGACCGTATTTTAGGGAGCCCAATGACCCGGCCCACCACGCCGCCACATGTCTGGACATTTTAGTGAGCGTGATTAATTAATCATTAATTGTACACCTGACCTTACCTGTTTCTCTACGTCGTATTTCCATTCGATCAGACCGTCTGCATTTACGCCTATATCTGCACACGGCCGCAATAGATTATCCATCTGGAAGTATAATAATAAATTGATTAATTAATCGGTGGTTTGTATTCACACACTTAAACTTAAATTGTAAGTAAGAATAAATTATTTAAAAGAGCAACACACAAGTTTCTTGCTCGTTCTTCTTGTGATGAGACAGCATTCCGAATGAGCGGTAGATTAAAAAAAAATGTTATGACTATTCAAAAGTGCTTCAATGTAAATTTATTTGAATAAATGAATTTCTATTCTATTCTATTCTAATAAAATAATAAATAATTAAAATACACGAGGAGAAATGTTAGGACACTTGATACGGCACGATGAGTTCATGAAATTTATTATTGAGGGGAAAATAAAAGGAAAGAGGGGGAGGGGAAGACCAAGGCACAGCTACATCAAACAAATTGAGGACAAAATGGGAGTCGTGTCGTATCAAGAATTAAAGAGCATGATGGAAGATCGCGGAAAGTGGCGAGAGCTCCACCGACAAGAGCGTAGCTCTTAAATTATGAATGAATGAATGAATGAACGAAGGACAAATAAAACAGCGCCATCTAGTTACAGTAAGCAGACCTAGTGTTATGGGTGTTTAATCGTCTTCCGTAAATTTAGTTCATATAACTGTCACTAGATGGCGCCGTTCAGTTTCTACAACGCGGTATGTTTTCGTTTTTTATTTCCTGACGAGTTGTAAGAATCATTATTGTTTACTAGCTGTGCATGCGACTTTTTCCGCGCAGAAATTAACTTTATTTTTCTAAAATAAAAGTAGCCTAAGTTACTCATTACATCAGTTACCTGCCAAAAAAAGTCCCGTCAAAATCGGTCCAGCCATTTCAGAGATTAGCCGGAACAAACAGATCTGTGTATCTGTTTGTTCTGTGTCTGTGTGTGGTTCTGAGTGTCTGTTTGTAATATTGAAATAACCGTTTTTTACTACATGCATATCAATATAAATACGGTACATACACCAAAATAACATTTTTTACAATTTTTGTCTGTCTGTTTGTTTTTTCAGTCTAATCTCAGAAACGGCGGGACCGATTTTGACGGGACTGTTTTTGGCAGGTGGCTGATGTAATAAGGAATAACTTAGGCTACTTTTATTTTAGAAAAATAAAGTTAAATTCCACGCGGACGAAGACGCAGGTACATAGTCTCGATCATTAGCTAGTTCATAATATTTGTAAGGATTAAAATGTTTCAAATTTACATTTTTCAAAATTCAAATTATTTTTTTTTTTATATTAATTCTCGGCCGAAGCCGCGGCTAATACATAGTCTCGATCATTAGAATAAAGTGGAGTGATCTAAATCTCGTACAAGGTCTGGTCCACCGACCTCGCAGTTGCGGGTACATTCGCGAAGGTCAAGCGTGAACGGAAAAACGAATAATAACACTATACTGTAAGAAATCGTTTGGAGCTATTTACTTTTTTTATTTCAATTCAAAATATCTTCATTCATGTAGGTCTATTACAGACTCTTATGATATGTCAAATCTACCGTCAGTACGAAGTGATTTCGAGATGAGAACTGACAAGAAACTCATCTCGTATTTTGTTTAAGATCTGAATTATACTATTTATGTATGTATTTAGTATAATGTATATTGAATAATTCGGGTCTTAAATCAGTCCCGTTTTCTTATCACCAATCAAAAATATATTTTATAAGACCAATCTTTGAGATTTTTTTCTCTGCTACAAAAGTTAATCAATTATGTAACGAGAACTGTCAATATGATGTCAAAGATCTGAAAAATGAAATACCTAAATATCAGCCCCGAATGATTTGTAATTGCTGAGAAAAGTTAAGGTATCTGAGGTCAATATTTGCGATGCGTCGCCTTAAATTAAATTAATAAATTAATTGTCAGACCTACTGAATATGCATATGAAATTTAATAAAAATCGGTCGGCAAGTTTCGGCGGTGTATGGTAACTAACATTGTGATACGAGAATTGTATATTTAAGACTAGCTGTGCCCGTGATTTTGTCGGTGTAGTATAGTGATCTACCTAGCTTCAAATATGGCGATAAAACGTTTGGAGCTATTTATATTTTGTATTAAACTAGCTGTGACTTTGTCGAGGTGGCATTATTATTAAATTCTTGAAAAAGTGAAAGGTTTTTTAACATACCATAGGGGCCGTTCAAGTATTACGTAAGCACTATAGGGGGGCGGGGGTTCTTTTCTTTGCTTATTTTGGATGACATGGGGGTGGGGAAGTCTGTATGATGATTATGTCATTGGTCGTAATTTACTTTTTTACACGAATGGCAACCCTCACATTGTCTTTGCTAAAAAAAACAATACATTAATTGAGAAATGTTTACGTAAGCATGGCGGGAGGGGTAAGAGTTTTGCTTACTTTTGCTGACATGGGGATGGGGGGTAAATAATTGTGATAAATCTGCTTACGTAATACTTGAACAGCCCCATACGTTAAAAAAAACCGCATATTGTTTGGAAGAATTTCTGGTGTTCTCGGCCCTCAGCTTTGAGAAATTGACAAAGAAGTTATTTTATGTACTGTGATTGAAATTGATACAACACAAGTGGGAAAGTAGATTGTTAATAATGTGGACCGATGATCTTATTGCTAGTAATGTACCATGTCAGCTGACCTCCAAGCGGTTCCCCTTGGAAACCATCCGAATATCCTTGGTTAATTTGTCACGATTGGCTGACCTGACCTCATGTTCATCTTATCATCCTCCACTGGTGCCCCGCCATAAACCGTTAGCGCAGGAGGGTGCACCATTATATTATCATACATACGTATTTGACGACCTCAGTGGTCTAGTGGTTTAGCACACCGCCTTACTTCCGATGGTCGCGGGTTCGATTCCTCGCACGACACAAACATTTGTATTCTGAGTATGATTGTTTGTATCGGTCTGTGTATTTTCACATAGAAAATACCCAGACGTATGTATTTACGAAAAAAAATATATCTATGTATTTGTATCAGTTATCTAGTACTCATAATACAAGCTTTAGCTAGCTTAACTTGGGTCTAGATGGTGTTGTATAAATTGTCCTGAGATTATTATTATATTAAAAAATAGTACCTTATCAACTTTGCGACGAGCCTAAATTATCAATAGGTACTTGGTGCTAGAGACCTCGACGGACCAATCAAAATCATGACATCAGTAGCTTGAGATAAACGTAGGGCTGGCATATTGCTATAACGTCGCCGGAGTCGCGGTTGAATGCTAGCTACCAGTCGTAATCGGATATCCGATATAAAAAAATATCCGTAACCGTAACCGAATCTGAAATAAATGTGTCGGATAATATCCGATAGGGGCAGAGCCTAATTGAGACATGTTATGTAACCATTTGATTAGCTATTTGTATTTTACTTTTGAAATTACTTAAAAATTTAATATGTAACCGAAATTATCCGAAATTAACGGATAATCCGAAATAATTTCATATGCGCATCCGTATCCGTATCCGGTATACGGATATCCCCTTGTGAAATTTTGGTGATTTTTGTTAAACCCCTCAAGCCTCACGTGGTTAATGGACAATGTGCCTTACCTGGATATGGATATGAAATTTCGGATACGGATAGGTTTCGGATATAGGAATGATTACTATACTGGATACGGATGGGGATATGAAATTATTTCGGATTATCCGTTAGTTTCGGATAATTTCGGTTACGGATATTAATTTTTTAAGAAATTTCAAAAGTAAAATACAAATAGCTAATAAAATGGTTACATAACGTGTCTCAATTAGGCTCCGCCCCTATCCGATATTATCCGAAACTTTTATTTCGGTTACGAATATTTTTATCGGATATCCGACAGTTTCGGTTACGGTTACGGAGCTCCCGAACATCCCTGATTTATACCTTTATTCAAAGTCCATATTCTAAAAATTTTAAGATTCTTTATCGGCACTAAAAATACACGTGATGTTGTAAAATGTCAACAATTTACTACTCCAGCGCGATCTAGCAGTAATAATGTAGTAATGAAGTTATGCGAGCGAAGCCGCGGGTAAATACTAGTAATAATATAAGTAGTTAATTTAATCCCAGGTGACAACCCTACCAGTTCTTGCAATCAAGAATGACAGGCGAGTCGTCGCTATATCATTACTTATATTAAGTAATAATAATACACTATAGATACTGTACAATTTGTATGTTTGTTCACTCATCTAGTACTTTGCTGAGGCGTGGTCAGGGTTTTTTTATTTATGGATGACAAGCTAGCTAGTTTAACTTTATTTTTCTAAAATAAAAGTAGTCAAGTTACTCCTTATTACATCAGCTACCTGCCAAAAAAAAGTCCCGTCAAAATCGGTCCAGCCATTTCTGAGAGCTGGAACAGATGGACAAAAATATGTTATTTTAGTGTATTTACCGTATTTATATTCATATGCAAGTTGTAAAAAACGGTTATTTCAATATTACAAACAGACACTCCAATTTTATTTATATGTATACATGTATAGATAATGGAATGGTGCATCAGCCTGCGCAAACGGTTTACGCTGGCGGGTCCCCACCAACTGCTGCCCACCTTCATGAAGGAGGACTACTGGCCGAAAGGTGTGGTATATCAGCGCTATCATGGCAGATGGAGTAAGTAACCTGACATTGAGGGTGATGCAACTGGAGCCGAGTCACAACGCGAGCTTCAAAGCGTTTGTGGCCGAGTCCCTACCAACATGCTGCCCACCTTCATGAAGGAGGACTACTGGCCGAAGGTGACGTATCAGCGCTACCGTGGCAGATTGCCTTTCTTTATTTTATTTACTTTTATGATTTATTTCTTATGTATGTTAGTCTATAAGTTATGTATAATATATAAGAACTAACTGTCTCGGCAAACGTTGTTTTGCCTTAAAATAAAATAAAAAAAATTAGGAGTGGATTACCCCTAACATTTAGGGGGATGAAAAATAGATGTTGGCCGATTCTCAGACCTACTCAATACGCTCACAAAATTTCATGAGAATCGGTCAAGCCGTTTCGGAGGAGTATGGGAACGAAAACTGACACGAGAATTTTATATATAAGATTAAATAAATAAATAAAATATTTTGACAGCCGTGGTCTAGTGGTTTAGCACACCGCTTTACTATCCAATGGTCGTGGGTTCGATTCCTCGCACGCTACAACCAATTGTATTCATGAGTGATTGTTTGTATCGGTCTGGGTGTTATCTATGTATAATATGTAATTATTTACAAAAAAAAATGTATCCATGTATTTACATCAGTTGTCTAGTACACATAACACAAGCTCTGCTTAGCTTGGGACTAGATGGCGCTGTGTTAATTGTCCGGAGATATTATTACTATTTACCAATAGCGGGATAGGGTTCTGACTGCGTCCCTCCAACCCTTCAGCCAGCTCCAACAGATCTGTTTCATACAAACTCTGCCCTTCTGGTAAATTTGATAATCTGAAAAGAATATAAATAATCTTTATTCAAATAAACTCAATACAAGTACTTTTGAATAGTCATATATTGATTCTACCACTCATTAGGAACGTAGACTCATCACAAGAAGAATGAGCAAGAAACTTGTGTGTTGCACTTTTGAATAGATGTTGTTTTAAATAAATAAATATACTGTAACAAGTAAAAGGCATGAGATAATCAACATAGAAATCGCTACGCACTCATTCTTAGTGCAATCAGATAACATTGTCAGCGCTATGGATTTTAAGTTTTTTCTACAAAATTATTACCATCATTTACATAAGCTTTTTTACAAAGTGTTTTGTTTTTCCTTTTTTATTTATTATTATTATTATATCTTTTCTCTGGTAGATTTAAGACAAAATTTGTAGTGTTGTAAAACTTTACGCAATTCGTATTTATATATTTAGTAAGTGTGTTTGTCTTTTTTTTTTAAGTATACATTAGAATATTGTTATCTATATCTAAATATATATATGTCTATATATTTAGATATAGATAACATTATATATATATATAACTCAAAGGTGACTGACTGACATAGTGATCTATCAACGCACAGCCCAAACCACTGAACGGATCGGGCTGAAATTTGGCATGTAGGTAGATGTTATGACGTAGACATCCGCTAAGAAAGGATTTTGATTAATTCTACCCCCAAGGGGATAAAATAGGGTATGAAAGTTTGTATGCAACTTTGTCAATTTTAAACCGATCGGGCTGAGACTTTGCATGCATAAATCTACTATGACGTAGGCATCCCCTAAGAAAGGATTTCGATAAATTCCACCCCTAAAGGGGTAAATTAACGCGAGCAAAGCCGCGGGCAAAAGCTAGTAATATAAAAATTGATTAATACCTGGCTCTGAGCATCTCATCGATCTGTAGGTCTTCAGGAATGTCCCTGAGGTAGGGCACGTTCCCCGCCAGCATGAAGGATGCCACCATACCACTGGGCCCATTACCTGTTACAGTATCATCAGTAATAAACTCAATAAGGGTTTGTCTACATAATGAATGAATGAATGAATAAATGAATAAATGAATAAATGAATGAATGAATGAATGAAACTCTTTGTTGTTCCTCTCATACAAAATACAGTTATATACACAATCTACAATATCCCCCCAAATGGATTTACACCCAACCTCCAGCAAGGTGGACCGACGATCTGGTCAAGATCGCTGGAAGGCATTGGATGCGAGCAGCGCAGGACCGATCGTCGTGGAGATCTTTGGGGGAGGCCTATGTCCAGCAGTGGACGTCTTCCGGGCTGCGATGATGATGATGATGATGACACAATCTACACATATAAATAAAATTGGAGTGTCTGTTTGTAATATTGAAATAACCGTTTTTTACTACATGCATATGAATATAAATACGGTACATACAATAAAATAACACTTTTTACAATTTTTGTCTGTCTGTTTGTTCCGGCTAATCTCTGAAATGACTGGACCGATTTTGACGGAACTTTTTTTGGCATGAAGCAGATGTAATGAGTAACTTAGGCTACGTTTATTTTGGAAAAAGAAAGTTAAATTCCACGCGTACGAAGTCGCGGGTACAGCTAGTCATATATAAACATAGTCTGTCAATCTATACCATTTTATGTCTAAACTAAAAAATTATCTATTCATTGGGCGTCCCTTCCTTATGTGTCATTAACTATAAAAACATTTAATGACACACAAAGCGAAGGTCATCGTATCGATTAAACATCTTTAAAATGTAGTACACATGTCAGTAATGTTCACACTGTTAAAATATACTGATCATAATGGCTGGAACATCCGTCATACTCGTGAACAGGTGCTGCTTGTGGGAACTAGTCTGTTCGGGTTGCGAACACTGATTAGACTATTTGCTTTTGCAATGGCATATGCTTGTGGTCACTCTATTCTCACAAATTTGAATTTAAAAAATGAATCTGTATTATTGTAAACATATACAACATTTATTTGAAAATAATACGAGCTGAGTTTCTTGTCAGTTCTTCTCATCTCGAAATCATTCCGAACTGACGGTAGATTTGATATATCATAAGAGTCTGTAATAGACTTACATGAATTTGAGAAATTTGAATTTATGACATTCAAAGTTTATATCTAAATTTATGACCGACATAGCCCGAAGAATTGCGACTTTGAAGTGGCAATGGGCAGGGCACATAGCTCGTAGGACAGATGGCCGTTGGGGCAAGTCCTCGAGTGGCGACCACGGACCAGAAGACGCAGCGTGGGAAGACCTCCAGCAAGGTGGACCGACGATCTGGTCAAGATCGCTGGAAGCCTCGCCTATCGCCTATGTCCAGCAGTGGACGTCTTCGGCTGCGATGATGATGATGATGATGAAAGTTTATATCAACATCAGTCATAGTACTGGATTTTTTTATATTATTAATGGCTTTACGCTTGGTGTGATTGATGTGAATAAACGAATGTCACAGACTATATATTTACTCGTTGATGACTACAAACAATCAATATTGTGACCTTAACCTTAACGAGTCATTAGTATCATTACGTCTATTCCACGGTGTTATGTCCAGACCAGTGGTTCTCAAAGGCAGTGGCGTAGTTAGGTAACCAAGGGCCCTGGGGCAAATAAAAAAATGGACCCTACACTACAGTTATCAAAACACACATATCGCTATACGTCAAATTGACACTCTTAAGTCATGGGAAATACTGTGGTAGGTAATGAGAAGAACTGACAAGAAACTCAGCTCGTATTCTTTTCAAATAAATGTTGTACATATTTACAATTAGAGATGTGTTTGAAGTTCAGTGAATTCTGCTAACTCGAGTTGGAAGAATTCAACTGGAAAATAACGAATCAAGTGAAAGAGCGAGAGCATGATTCTGTCATCGAACTGACAATGACATGAAATGTTCCGATCATTTCATATCATAATTTTCACTTGTTTTCAATATTGATTTGAGGTCGTTATAATTTTTTTTCGCATATTCGTCCGGTTATGTTATCATTAAAATGATTATGCGTTCCATAAGTCCTTCCGCGGCTTTGAAGTGCCATTTCTACTCGCCCCCTATGGTTCGGTGAAGCTTTCAAGGCTAGTTGCGGCCAAAAACATTAGACTTGTTCGAAAAAACAAAAAACTGTTTATTCTAGGTAACTCGAGTTACCTGAATTTCAACTCGAGTTAACTCGAGTCGTGTTTATTACGAGTTTGCACATCTCTATATACAATATTACTGATTCATTTTTAAATTGCAAATTTGTGAGAATAGAGTGACCACCAGCATATGATATTGCAAAAGCAAATAGTCTAATCAGTGTTCATATTGATTTATATTTAATATAGAGCCTAAAAAATAAGTTTCAAGCTCCTAGTTTTAAAGATGTCGATACTGCCTACAACCCGTCATCTCCCATTTCCACCTCTTACAACCTTTTAATCGCATTAAAAAGTAGCATGTACCTTTCTCAGAGTCTAGCCTGTATGTGTATTAAATTTCATTTAAATAGGTACAGTAATTTTGATGTGAGAGCGGGACACACAGAGATACTTTCGCATTTATTATATTAATAACTAGCTCTACCCGCGAATTCGTCTGCGAAGAATTAAACTTTATTTTTCTAAAATAAAAGTAGCCTAAGTTACTCCTTATTACATAAGCTACCTGCCGATAAAAGCCAGCCCTTTCTTGGATTAGCCAGAACAAACAGATAGACAGACAAAAATTGTAAAAAATGTTATTTTGGTGTATGCACCGTGTTTATATTCATATGCATGTAGTAAAAAACGGTTATTTCAATATTACAAACAGACACTCCAATTTTATTTACAAGTATGTACAGATAGCAATGATGTCACTAGTGACATCGTTCATGAAGACCGTTGCATACCTTCTATTCTTCCAAAGAAAGGAAGAATCAGCTGTTTCCCGTTTAGATGTGTTGTAGTAATAAGAAAAAAAGACTTGGTAAAAACAGAGAAAATATATTAATAATAGACTGACATATTAGGAACAGAAAAGAATGAATTGAATTATCAAAAACAAGAATGTAATATAAAAGAACTATAAATTCAAATAAAAATTTAGAATATAAAATACATATCTGATTAGCCAGTTACAACAAGATGTGGGCTATATCGAATCCAAGCTGCAGCGAAGACCTCAAAAATAAAGTCGATGGAGCAGGTGACACAGGATCGGTTTGTGGTAAACTATTGGGTAGATGATGCAACAGACAATGGAAGACAAACAGAGACATGATGATGATGTTGTTATTGTTGTTTGTTGTTGATGACGATGTTGTTGTTGATTATGATATTGTTGTTGATGATGATGTTGTTGTTGTTGATGTTGTTGTTGTTGATGTTGTTGTTGTTGATGATGATGATGATAAATAATTGATGATACTCACCAATGATAACAACTTCTTTGTAGACCGTATCATTTGACGCATGCTGACATGGTTTCATATTGTTCCTCATTTTGTCTATTATTTCACAGTTTTCGTCCAGTTTAATTATAACTCTTCAATAGTAATTTATAATCTGTGGTATTTCCCAGCCGTTTCACAGCTGTTTAATCTATGCTTCAACTTCTGTCGATAAGCGATTTAAATTATTATTACTCTATAACAGTAGTTTATAGTCTGTGCAATTTTCGCGCCGTTTTACGGCAGCCTTGTCTATGCTTTTTTCAATCTATTGTCGAGGACAGAAGATATTTTAATTGACTATATATTGTCAATAAATGCAAACCTTAAGTCTATAATAAATAAGTTAAATATCACATGCAATTTATAGTCTTGCGGACTTTTTTTTTTCTTTAAGTATGGCGCCAATTTCGATGTAGTGTTGCCACGGCGATAGTTTTCTGTTAATTTAATCTGTAACAAAAATAAATTATATCAGAAACTGTATGATATAAACTATTACTATACTATATATAATTTATAAGCACTAATTATAAACGTGTTGAGTTTTAACATCGAAAGATTTACCCGCATTGTGAGATTCTGTTTCTTTAAACTATACATCTATACATATAAATAAAATTGGAGTGTCTGTTTGTAATATTGAAAGAATCGTTTTTTACTACATCCATATGAATATAAATACGGAACATACACCAATTTTTTTTTAAATTTTTGTCTGACTCTTTGTTCCGGCTAATCGTGGTATAAAAAAAACCGTCTCAGTGATATGGACGCAGAATCCTAAAAGATTAACGCAGTTAAAAAACCGGATATCTGTCATTATACAATTTTTTGTGTGACCTTTACGTTGTGTTCATTTACTACGCACTACACAACAGGGTTGCCAACCTTACAACACTTATTCTCGTAATTTTTTTTAATAAGAATAATAAGCATAAATTCCATTAAAGAATCATCAGAATCAGAGTAAAATATTACAAAAAAAATATTAACTTACATGTATTAATATCCACATGGATGGTAATAAAAACATGTCATATTTTTGGATAACATAATGCAAAAAAATATAGTTGGTAATGGAACAGTGCACCCGCCTGCGCTAACGGTATACGCTGTCGGGGCACCAGTGGAGGATGATAAGAAAATATGAGGTCGGGTCAATCAACCTATCATGGGAAATTCACCTGGAATTTATCAGTATAGTTTCCATGAGAATGTATGTCCTCTAATCGAAAATTCTCGGTTTGCATATCTGCTACGTAGCTACTCGGGTAGCGAGTGGACCGCACAAAAAATAGTTAAAATCTCGAATGTTATGTTAATTTGACTCTAACATAGTCATCATCAACTCTAACATAATAATCATCGTATTTTGTTTCCAAAGATCAAAATCTCGTACAAACTTGTATGAGAATGTACATCCTTATACCGATATTCATCATTCTCGTGTTTATACGATGGACATTCCTACTACGCAGTACTCGGTTAGTGAGTGGACCACACTAAAAATAGTTCAATGATACGTAAATCTTTTAAATTGTTAATACACGTGGTTTTTTTTTTTGTGTATGATAATGGAGTGGTGCACCCACCTGCGCTAACGGTTTACGCTGGCGGGCACCAGTGGAGGATGATAAGATAAGCATGAGGTCAGGTCAGTTAGCCCATCGTGACAAATTCACCTAGAATTGATCACGATGGTTTCCAGGGGGAACCGCGTGGAGGTCGACCTAACATGGTACATTGCTAGCAATGGGAGTTACTAGTTCCCATTGCTAATAATCCCCTTCCCCCCAATACACGTGGTTTTGATAATACTCATGCAAATTATATATACTACACGATCCCGCCACTTTGTACGTATGAATTCTTTATTGTACACACACAGGAAAAAAAGGACAAGTAATAAAACAAAACTTACAAGCGCGAGCTTATGTCTAAAAAGAGATTTTTCCAGCAAACCTAGAAAGTGTTATAGGATCATTTGGTCACTAGATCAGCCATACACACGTGTACGAGAAAAGACAAATAAATAAATAGGAGACGTAAAGATTATATAAGTAATAATAAGTCACACTGTAAGAAGGAATAAACATACACAAATATATGAATACTAGCTTTTGCCCGCGGCTTCGCTCGCGTTAATTTATCCCCTTAGGGGTGGAATTTATCAGAATCCTTTCTTAGAGGATGCCTACGTCATAGTAGGTTTATGCATGCAAAGTCTCAGCCCGATCGGTTTAAAATTGACAAAGTTTCATATAAACTTTCATCCCCTATTTTATCCCTTTGGGGGTAGAATTAATCAAAATCCTTTCTTAGCGGATGCCTACGTCATAACATCTACCTGCGTGCCAAATTTCAGCCGGATCCGTCCAGTGGTTGTTAATAGAATGTAATAACGTGGACGCAGAATTGTAACGTGGACAACTTTACACTGAACTTAAATCTATGTTATAAGGAGAGGTACTAATAGAAGGGTCTCGAGTGTTGACAAAAATATTACAAGCTAAGTTTATTTGTGTAAATATTCTATTATAGGAGGTCTGTTCGATGTTCCCTTAACGATTTATGGTCCCAGAGAACAGGTCTGGTGTCGTTGAACCCTGCCAGAGACAGGGGGGAGAGCTGTCCTCAGCGGGGGTTATTTATTGAGGTTCTGAATGCAACACCGGAGAAGCCTTTTTGCTTTTTTTTAGGCTGACTACCTCTGTAGTGTAGCGGTTATCAACTGCTTCTGTTGTGTGACGGTCGCGGGTTCGAATCCTAATAATAATAATCTTTATTTCTCTCATACAGACACTTTTTACACAATACAACTATTGCCCATACAATAATATAATTTAAAAACTAATTAATGAGACAAAACGGTCTATAACTCAGCGAGGGCAGTGAGTCCACCCTCTCTGCTATTCTGTTATAACCTTTATCAGTAAAATAATACAATATGAGATCAACGACGACGATAGCATATTAAGTTAATTTCTAAACTACAACTAACAAACTAAACATAATAATTGACAATAACAAACTTAAATATACTAATATGATACGAATGTTAGGGAAAATACGCTCTGCTACCAAAATGTTAGGGAAAGTACTATGTATATATATAGGGAAAAATATGTGTGGAAACGTCTGTCACGTACCTGTATGGTTCTGCGGATTTCTTGGGCTTCAGGGTCTCGAAGGTATCTTCGCTAGCTTTCCAGTTTCACAGTAGGTTTAACACAGTTCTAATTTATTTTAATTCACAACACAATGCGCGCGCGCGTCAAGGCCGGCGTACGGTCAGTTCAGTACTAGGTAAGGGAGGGGAAGGAAACGCGCGGGAAGAAACTAACGGACTCTAATATAATAATCTGTGCTTACAATGGTACAGGGTAGATTTTGAACAACGAATATTTTTTGTTACTTTAATGATTAGAAATTGGTTCGTAAATACAAATGTAAAAATATTTCAGTTACAATTAGAAAAGTAAAACGCGCAAACAGTACATATAGTTAACTAGCAGATCCGGCCACGCGTTGCTGTGGCTAAGGTTCTTGAATAAAATATTATTGCGACTATAAATTGAGATGTAAGCTATCCTATCTTTCAAGTTGGATCATTATATTGCAAACAATGTGCAAATCAAATTTACAATTGGATCAGTAGTTTAGTGGCCATTCGAGTATTACGTAAGCAGATTTGTTACAATTATTTACCCCCATCCCCCTTGTCAGCAAAAGTAAGCAAAGCTATTACCCCATGATTACGTAAACATTTTTCAATTAATGTATACAAATATATTTATTACTAGTATTTACATAACCTAATTGCACAACTAAGAACCTAAAATTAAAAAGCTTAAAAAATGTATTAATGTATTGTTTTTAGCAAATAACATGTGAGGGTTGCCATTCGTGTAAAAAAGTAAATAACTGCCGATGACGTAATCATCATCTACACTCCCCCACCCCCCATGTCATCCAAAATAAGCAAAGTAAAGCCCTCCCCCCCCCCCCCCCGCATAGTGCTTACGTAATACTTGAACGGCCCGTTACACAAACAACGTGACACGTAATTTTTATATACAACTAGCTGTACCCGCTACTTCGTCCGCGTGGAATTTAACTTTATTTTACTAAAATAAAAGTAGCCTAACTTACTCCTTATTACATCAGCTACAGCCAAAAAAGTCCCGTCAAACCCGGTGCCGTCATCACGTTCAAATCACGTCGGGGTCACCTATGTGGGGTCACCAACAATAAATATATAAATAAAATAGACCCTCAACTAATAATTGGTGTATTGAAAAGAATAATATTAACAATAGATTATCTTAAAGAAAATCTTATATATAAAATTCTCGTGTCACAGTTTTCGTTCCCATACTCCTCCGAAACGGCTTGACCGATTCTCATGAAATTTTGTGAGCGTATTGAGTAGGTCTGAGAATCGGCCAACATCTATTTTTCATCCCCCTAAATGTTAGGGGTAGTCCACCCCTAATTTTTTTTTTATTTTAAGGCAAAACAACGTTTGCCGGGACAGCTAGTATATATATATATATATGGAACAGCGCTGTATAAGGCGAGTGACGCATGATGTGAGAATATTTTATAGGTGAAATGTGGATCGTGTCTGTCTTGTTGTAAGCGGCCAGTAGTCATGAAAAGAGGTAATGATGTGAAATGATTATAATACAAATATATACAGTACACTATATAGCATTACATCATAGGTAATTCCAGTTTATTTACTAGTACATTTATACATGGGGTGTATAGAAGGAAAATTGTAAGGATGAATCTAGTAAAACATTTATACCTACCCGTGGTTACTCATAATAGTGCGTAACTAACATATTGTACGTACTAAGGAAGTTTGTATGTTCGTATATTGATACGTTCTCTCCAAAACAACCACATTTATTTTTATTTTTTTATCCTCGTATACTGATACGTTCTTTCTGAGACAATCTATAATTTTATTTTTTCATCCTGGACAATTCGCACAGCGCCATCTAGTCCCAAGCTAAACAGAGCCTGTGTTATAGGTAGAGTTGCTAGATTTTGTTTTCAGCCTGTAAGGCACTTAAATAGGCAAAAAAAACGGAAATTTATTTTTTATCCGGGACAAATTATTAAAAGAGAAATTGTCTAGCGTAGATAGATCGATTTAATAATAAAAAACGGAGCACAATTCGAATACGGGACAGAGTCAGTCCCGCCGGGACATTTTAAACTAAGCCTAAAATACAGGACGTCCCGGGAAATACGGAAGGTGTGGCAACGATAGTTATAGGTACTATACATCATACCAAAGCCTATTACTCACTAAACGATTACTTGAATGAGGAGCGTGCATGGCAATAGTTGTTCATGCACGGGATTTTCATTTAATGTTAGACATAGACGCCTATATAAATATACGTTGTAAATAAACTGGCTTTTAAAAAAAAAGTAATTCAATAGAGTTTCTTACCAGTTGTTCTCAATTTGATCTATATACCGAAGTGGACGGTAGGGAAAAAAATAAAATTATAATGTAAAACTTAATGTTCATAAGCGGCTATAATGTCCTATACGAATAAATGATTTTTGAATTTGAATTTGAATACAAATACTTAAATATATATTTGTATATGAAAAAAACCTTGTACACCTTTGTATGAAAAGTTTCGCGGACGGAGATACACGAAATTTCAAACACTTATAATATACTAGCGGACTTCGCAAACATCGTTTTGCTATATAAATAAAATCGCTGTTAAAAAATATAGATTGGTGATAGGAGGGTGAAGGAAAAATTGAGGGTTGCATGTATTTTTTAATGCCACATTATATAAAAAAATAAAAAAAAATATTTTTGTCCAATAATTAGAATATAGTGTTTGAGTGTGGACTACCCTTATCACTTAGGGGTATGAAAAATAGATAGTAGCCGATTTTGACCTACTGATAATGCATATGAAATTTCATAAAAATCAATCAAGCCATTTGAGAGGAGCATGGTAACTAACATTATGACAATTTTATATATCAGATATATTCGTCATACTCGTGAACTGGTGCTCATGTGGGAACTGGTCTGTTCGGGTTGCGAATACTGATTAGACTATTTGCTTTTGCAATATCATAAGCTGGTGATCACTCTATTCTCACAAATTTGAATTTAAAAATGAATCTGTATTATTGTAAACATGTACAACATTTATTTGAAAAGAATACGAGCTGAGTTTCTTGTCAGTTCTTCTCGTTACCTACCACAGTTTTTTCTAGTGACTTAAAGAGTGGATTTATTTTACTATGTCTCATTAAATTGGGAAAAACACCTCTCACGTTTCTACCTGTGTTTTTGCTGTGTCTACGAGCTGAGTTTCTTGTCAGTTGTTCTCATCTCGAAATCATTCCGAACTGACGGTAGATTTGACATATAATATCTTTATTCATGTAGGTCAATAGACCTAGATAGTCTATTGACCTACATGAATAAAGATATTTTGAATTTTGAAAACTATTATTATTAAAGTACTGTTGTTTCTTGTTGTTGGTGTGGTTAAGTTCCACATAGTAAAAAATGTGACCCATATTCTGAGTTAAAAAATAGATTATTGCCAATGCGCTGTAAAAAAACACGCAAACAAATTAAAACTGTGACAAAAGAAAAAACTCCGCCCGCCCAACATTCTGGGAAGTGATCCCATTTTTAACAAAATGACTCATTAGTTCAAAATAAACACACTTTTAATGTACTTTATATTTTAAACTAGCTCTTCCCGCGACTTCGTCCGCGTGAAATTTGACTTTATTTTCTTAAAATAAACGTAGCCTAAGTTACTCTTCAGCTACCTGCTAAAAAAGTCCCGTCAAAATCGGTCCAGCCATTTTAGAGATAGCCGGAACAAACAGACAGACAAAAATTGTAAAAAAATATATTTTGGTGTATGTACCGTATTTATGTTCATATGGGTGTAGTAAAAAACGGTTATTTCAATATTACAAACAGACACTCCAATTTTATAAACATCTATTAAAAACAGCAACACACAAGTTTCTTGCTCATTCTTCTTGTGATGAATCTGCATTCCGAATGAGTGGTAGAATCAAAATATGACTATTCAAAAGTGCTTGTAATGAGTTTATTTGAATAAAGATTATTTCTATTTCTATTTCTATTTCTTCTTTATAGATGATATAATAAACCCTAAAACAACGCAGTAAAATACAAAATACATTAACATTTATTTACATAATGCGACTTATGCGGAGTTGAGATGTTTAGGGACATCCCCGGTAGAGAAATCTCCAAGTCACTGAGCTAAAATCAGATTTGGGAAACGTTAACTGAGGTCAAGTGGGCGTCCTCTATCGTCCTCTGACCGAATAATAATAATCTCTGGATAATTCACAGCGCTATCTAGACCCAAGTTAAGCTAGCTAAAGCTTGTCTTATGGGTACTAAATACCTGATAAATACGATTTTTTTCGTAATTACATACATATTACATATAGAAAACACCCAGGCCGACACAAACAATCATACTCATGAATACAAATGTTTGCGCCGTGCGAGGAGTCGAACCCGCGACCGTCGGAAGTAAGGAAGTGTGCTAAACTGCTAGACCACCGAGGCCGTCAAATGGTATAAATAGTGAGCTTATAGCGAATGTTAGGTCGTCAGGTCGACCTCCACGCGGTCTCTGGAAATCATTCTAGAAACCAACCAACCACCGTTACTATAAACTGGTTATTTTAATGGATGATAAAGAAATGGTGCACCCTTTTGCTGGTGGTCCGCTGTTTTTTTTTTTTCGTATAGATAATAATGTATTGGTGCACCCGCCTGCGCTAACGGTTTACATTGGCGATACACCAGTGGAGGATGATAAGATGAGCATGAGGTCAGGTCAGTTAGCACATCTTGACTAATTCACTAGGATTTTAACATGATGGTTTCCAGGGTAAACCGCGTGGAAGTCAACCTGACATGTTACATTGCCTTTCCCTCCTACGAAACGTTTTTTAATGATGTTTTCAGCAATAGATGGAATGACTGAAGAATAAGGTTTATATATAACTAGCTTTTGCCCGCGGCTTCGCTCGCTTAAATTTATCCCCTTAGGGGTGGAATTTATCAAAATCCTTTCTTAGCGGATGCCTACGTCATATCATCTACCTGCATGCCAAATTTCAGCCCGATCCGTCCAGTGGTTTGGGCTGTGCGTTGATAGATCACTATGTCAGTCACCATTGAGTTATATATATTTAGGTACATGTACACCCCGGGAGGTGAAGCCGGGGTAGTTAGTATCATATAAAAATAAATTTATATTCTATTTGATGTATGCGCCTTGGCTGCAGTTTTTGTAGTCATTTCTAATTTCTTTCACCTCAGATCAAAATTAGTGGCATCCATTTAAAATAAAGAAAATTCCTTAAAGTAATATATATTGCGCAATACTCGTTGATAAAGTCACATTCTATACAGTGGCGTAACTACTTAGGGGCTTGGCGCTAGACCCCAAGCTCAGGGGCCCTCGAACCCTTACCAAAAAATCTCGATCGAACAGAACTTTTGAAAATTTCTCCCATTTTCAAAATAAATATGACAGTTTGGCAACCTCACTTTAATCATGGCAACTCAGTTGAGAGAAATTCGAAAGTTATACCTTCGGAATTTTCCTAAATTCTTTCTGTGGGTTGGCAGTGTTATCAATTTGACGGATAGCGATATGTGCTTTTTAATAAAACTGTAATGTAGGGCCCCACTGCTGAGTGAGGCCCCATTTTTTGATTTGCCCCAGGGCCCTTGGTTAGCTAACTATATCACTAATTCTATATGTGAAAGAATTTCTAATTATTATTTATTTCTTTATTTATTTAGGATCACCTATAATATCAGGTATACTATATATATTATTGTTTGTATATATTTATTTGCATTTCATATATATTATATAATATTTATTAGTAACTTTGTGTTTGTTTTTTGACATAACTGCCCCACAACGCTTTCTGTATACCTAAAGCTTAGCTGGTGGAGAATGCCATATGGCATTAAGCTCGCCTTTGTACAAGTTTTTTGTGCATTAAAGAATAAAATTGTTATCTTAGTAGTAGTAGTAGTAGTCTTATCACTACGACTGATTTAATCTTATTGCATATTTATATTTGACCCAAAAATTTGTGCTTGTTGGTGGTTTGTATTCACACGTTTCGACTTGTAAATGTAAACTTACAAGGATTATTTAAAAGAGCAACACACAAGTTTCTTGCTCGATCTTCTTGTGATGAGACAGCTTTCCGAACGAGTGGTAGATAAAAAACAAATTGTTATGACTATTCAAAAGTGCTTAAATTAAGTTTATTTGAATAAATGATTTTCTATTCTATTCTATTCTATTCTACGATCATACAATATATTTAATTACATGCAGTGGGTTATGATCAAAATGCACAACTATTTATAGGCGAACACAGCATGCAAAAAAATATACAAAAATTACATAATAAAAAAAACACAATTTTTGATTGGTACTGTATGTGTGTTATAAAATTTTTAAAATATTTCAATTATTTAAATAAATTTAATAAAATATAAACAATTTTATTAAAATAATATCTGCTTCAGAATATACATGTAAGAATATAAAAAACAGGCAATGTTGAGATGTTTATCAGTATTAGGTTCAGATCAGTAAATATAGTAATAATAAATAACTAAATCCCACCCCCCATGTCATCCAAAATAACCAAAGTAAAGCCCCCCCCCCCCCCCCCCGCATAGTGCTTACGTAATACTTGAACGGCCCGTTACACAAACAACGTGACACGTAATTTTTATATACAACTAGCTGTACTCGCGACTTCCTCCGCGTGGAATTTATTTTACTAAAATAAAAGTAGCCTAAGTTACTCCTTATTACATCAGCTACAGCCAAAAAAGTCCCGTCAAACCCGGTGCAGTTTCTGAGGTTAGCCGGGACAAACAGTCAGACAGACAAATATTGTAAAAAAATGTTATTTTGGTTTGGTGTGTTAATTTATATTCATATGCATGTAGTAAAAAACGGTTATTTCAATATTACAAACAGACACTCCAATTTTATTTATATGTATAGATGAAGACAAACATGAAGCTGTATGAATGAAACCTATTCCACTTTTGTATTCCTTAGACCTATTTTAATTATTAAAAAAAATCGAACACAGATACTTGGTAATCCTACACATAGCTGTGGGGTCGGTAACAAAAAATATATAAATAAAATAGACCCTCAACTAATAATTGGTGTATTGAAAAGAATAATATTAACAATAGATTATCTTAAAGAAAATCTTATATACGTTCCCATACTCCTCCGAAACGGCTTGACCGATTCTCATGAAATTTTGTGAGCGTATTGAGTAGCTCTGAGAATCGGCCAACATCTATTTTTCATCCCCCTAAATGTTAGGGGTAGTCCACCCCTAATTTTTTTTTTATTTTAAGGCAAAACAACGTTTGCCGGGACAGCTAGTATATATATATATATATATATATATATATATGGAACAGCGCTGTATAAGGCGAGTGACACATGATGTGAGAATATTTTATAGGTGAAATGTGGATCGTGTCTGTGTTGTTGTAAGCGGCCAGTAGTCATGAAAAGAGGTAATGATGTGAAATGATTATAATACAAATATATACAGTACACTATATAGCATTACATCATAGGTAATTCCAGTTTATTTACTAGTACATTTATAAATGGGGTGTATAGAAGGAAAATTGTAAGGATGAATCTAGTAAAATATTTATACCTACCCGTGGTTACTCATAATAGTGCGTAACTAACATATTGTACATATTGATACGTTCTGTCCAAAACAACCACATATTTTTTTTATTTTTTTATTCTCGTATACTGATACGTTCTTTCTGAGACAATCTATAATTTTATTTTATCATCCTGGACAATTCGCACAGCGCCATCTAGTCCCAAGCTAAACAGAGCCTGTGTTATAGGTAGAGTTGCTAGATTTTGTTTTCAGCCTGTAAGGCACTTAAATAGGCAAAAAAAATACGGGAATTTATTTTTTATCCGGGACAAATTATTAAAAGAGAAATTGTCTAGCGCATATAGATCGATTTAATAATAAAAAACGGAGCACAATTCGAATACGGGACAGAGTCAGTCCCGCCGGGACATTTTAAACTAAGCCTAAAATACAGGACGTCCCGGGAAATACGGAAGGTGTGGCAACGATAGTTATAGGTACTATACATCATACCAAAGCCTATTACTCACTAAACGATTACTTGAATGAGGAGCGTGCATGGCAATAGTTGTTCATGCACGGGATTTTCATTTAATGTTAGACATAGACACCTATATAAATATACATTGTAAATAAACTGCCTTTTAAAAAAAAGTAATTCAATTGAGTTTCTTACCAGTTCTTCTCAATTGGATCTATATACCGAAGTGGACGGTAGGGAAAAAATAAAATTATAATGTAAAACTTGACGTTCATAAGCGGCTATAATGTCCTACACGAATAAATGATTTTTGAATTTGAATTTGAATACAAATACTTAAATATATATTTGTATATGAAATAAAACCTTGTACACATTTTTATGAAAATTTCGCGGACGGAGATATACGAAATTACAAACACTTATAATATACTAGCGGTCTTTACAAACATCGTTTTGCTACATAAATAAAATCGCTGTTAAAAAATATAGATTGGTGATAGAAGGGTGAAGGAAAAATTGAGGGTTGCATGTATTTTTTAATGCCACATTATATAAAAAAATTATAATATTTATTTTTGTCCAATAATTAGAATATAGTGTTTGAGTGTGGACTACCCTTATCACTTAGGGGTATGAAAAATAGACAGCAGCCGATTTTCATACCTACTGAATATGCATATAAAATTTCATAAAAATCGGTTAAATCGTTTCAGAGGAGTATGGTAACTAACATTGTGATACGACAATTTTATATATAAGATATATTCGTCATACTCGTGAACGGGTGCTGCTTATGGGGACTGGTCTGTTCAGGATACGAACACTGATTAGATTATTTACTTTTGCAATAGCATATGCTGATGGTCACTCTATTCTCCCAAATTTGAATTTAAAAATGAATCTGTATTATTGTAAACATGTATAACATTTATTTGAAAAGAATACGAGCTGAGTTTCTTGTCAGTTCTTCTCATTACCTACCACAGTTTTTTCTAGTGACTTAAAGAGTGGATTTATTTTACTATGTCTCATTAAATTGGGAAAAACACCTCTCACGTTTCTACCTGTGTTTTTGCTGTGTCTACGAGCTGAGTTTCTTGTCAGTTCCTCTCATCTCGAAATCATTCCGAACTGATGGTAGATTTGATATATAATATCTTTATTCATGTAGGTCAATAGACCTAGATAGTCTATTGACCTACATGAATAAAGATATTTTGAATTTTGAAAACTATTATTATTAAAGTACTGTTGTTTCTTGTTGTTGGTGTGGTTAAGTTCCACATAGTAAAAAATGTGACCCATATTCTGAGTTAAAAAATAGATTATTGCCAATGCGCTGTAAAAAAACACGGCAAACAAATTAAAACTGTGACAAAAGAAAAAACTCCGCCCGCCCAACATTCTGGGAAGTGATCCCATTTTTAACAAAATGACTCATTAGTTCAAAATAAACACACTTTTAATGTACTTTATATTTTAAACTAGCTGTTCCAGCGACTTCGTCCGCGTGAAATTTAACTTTATTTTCTTAAAATAAACGTAGCCTAAGTTACTGTTCAGCTACCTGCTAAAAAAAGTCCCGTCAAAATCGGTCCAGCCATTTTAGAGATAGCCGGAACAAACAGACAGACAAAAATTGTAAAAAATGGTATTTTGGTGTATGTATTTATATTCATATGGGTGTAGTAAAAAACGGTTATTTCAATATTACAAACAGACACTCCAATTTTATAAACATCTATTAAAAAGAGCAACACACAAGTTTCTTGCTCATTCTTCTTGTGATGAATCTGCATTCCGAATGAGTGGTAGAATCAAAATATGACTATTCAAAAGTGCTTGTAATGAGTTTATTTGAATAAAGATTATTTCTATTTCTATTTCTATTTCTTCTTTATAGATGATATAATAAACCCTAAAACAACGCAGTAAAATACAAAATACATTAACATTTATTTACATAATGCGACTTATGTCGAGTTGAGATGTTAAGGGACATCCCCGGTAGAGAAATCTCCAAGTTACTGAGATATAATCAGAATTGGGAAACGTTAACTGAGGTCAAGTGGGCGTCCTCTATCGTCCTCTGACCGAATAATAATAATCTCTGGATAATTCACAGCGCTATCTAGACCCAAGTTAAGCTAGCTAAAGCTTGTCTTATGGGTACTAAATACCTGATAAATACGATTTTTTTCGTAATTCCATACTTATTATGTATAGAAAATACTCCGACCGACACAAACAATCATACTCATGAATACAAATGTTTGCGCCGTGCGAGGAATCGAACCCGCGAAGTAAGGAAGTGTGCTAAACTGCTAGACCACCGAGGCCGCCAAATGGTATAAATAGTGAGCTTATAGCTAATGTTAGGTCGTCAGGTCGACCTCCACGCGGTCTCTGGAAATCATTCTAGAAACCAACCAACCACCGTTACTATAAACTGGTTATTTTAATGGATGATAAAGAAATGGTGCACCCTTTTGCTGGTGGTCCGCTGTTTTTTTTTTCGTATGGATGATAATGTAATGGTGCACCCGCCTGCACTAACGGTTTACGCTGGCGGGGCACCAGTGGAGGATGATAAGATGAGCATGAGGTCAGGTCAGTTAGCACATCTTGACTAATTCACTAGGATTTTAACATGATGGTTTCCAGGGTGAACCGCGTGGAGGTCAACCTGACATGTTACATTGCCTTTCCCTCCTACGAAACGTTTTTTAATGATGTTTTCAGCAATAGATGGAATGACTGAAGAATAAGGTTTATATATAACTAGCTTTTGCCCGCGGCTTCGCTCGCTTAAATTTATCCCCTTAGGGGTGGAATTTATCAAAATCCTTTCTTAGCGGATGCCTACGTCATATCATCTACCTGCATGCCAAATTTCAGCCAGATCCGTCCAGTGGTTTGGGCTGTGCGTTGATAGATCACTATGTCAGTCACCTTTGAGTTATATATATTTAAATACATGTACACCCCGGGGGGATGAAGCCGGGGTAGTTAGTATCATATAAAAATAAATTTATATTCTATTTGATGTATCCGCCTTGGCTGCAGTTTTTGTAGTCATTTCTAATTTCTTTCAGACCTCAGATCAAAATTAGTGGCATCCATTTAAAATAAAGAACATTTAATTACCTTAAAGTAATATATGTATATTGCGCAATACTCGTTGATAAAGTCACATTCTATACAGTGGCGTAACTACTTAGGGGCTTGGCGCTAGACCCCAAGCTCAGGGGCCCTCGAACCCTTACCAAAAAATCTCGATCGAACAGAACTTTTGAAAATTTCTCCCATTTTCAAAATAAATATGACAGTTTGGCAACCTCACTTTAATCATGGCAACTCAGTTGAGAGAAATTCGAAAGTTATACCTTCGGAATTTCCCTAACTTCTTTCTGTGGGTTGGCAGTGTTGTCAATTTGACGGATAGCGATATGTGCTTTTTAATAAAACTGTAATGTAGGGCCCCACTGCTGAGTGAGGCCCCATTTTTGCCCCAGGGCCCTTGGTTAACTAACTATATCACTAATTCTATATGTGAAATAATTTCTAATTATTATTTATTTCTTTATTTATTTAGGATCACCTATAATATCAGGTATACTATATATATTATTGTTTGTATATATTTATTTGAATTTCATATATATTATATAATATTTATTAGTAACTTTGTGTTTGTTTTTGACATAACTGCCCCACAACGCTTTCTTTATACTTAAAGGTTAGCTGGTGGAGAATGCCATATGGCATTAAGCTCGCCTTTGTATAAGTTTTTTGTGCATTAAAGAATAAAATTGTTATCTTAGTAGTAGTAGTAGTAGTCTTATCACTACGACTGATTTAATCTTATTGCATATTTATATTTGACCCAAAAATTTGTGCTTGTTGGTGGTTTGTATTCACACGTTTCGACTTGTAAATGTAAACTTACAAGGATTATTTAAAAGAGCAACACACAAGTTTCTTGCTCGATCTTCTTGTGATGAGAAAAGTTTTCCGAACGAGTGGTAGATAAAAAACAAATTGTTATGACTATTCAAAAGTGCTTAAATTAAGTTTATTTGAATAAATGATTTTCTATTCTATTCTATTCTATTCTACGATCATACAATATATTTAATTACATGCAGTGGGTTATGATCAAAATGCACAACTATTTATAGGCGAACACAGCATGCAAAAAAATATACAAAAATTACATAATAAAAAAAACACAATTTTTGATTGGTACTGTATGTGTGTTATAAAATTTTTAAAATATTTCAATTATTTAAATAAATTTAATAAAATATAAACAATTTTATTAAAATAATATCTGCTTCAGAATATACATGTAAGAATATAAAAAACAGGCAATGTTGAGATGTTTATCAGTATTAGGTTCAGATCAGTAAATATAGTAATAATAAATAACTAAATCGTTATATTCAAAAATTAATTTTCAAAAAATATAATTTAAAAATATAGACTAAATATTATATCTACAAATAAATAAAATTGTTTGTAATATCATATCAGCAGTCTTTCATTAAATGCATATTGAAAATATATGTTGTATGTATGTACATCAAAAAAATTAAAAACAAAAATCGACTTCTTGCTAATTTCTGAAATGGCTGTACTGATTTTGACTGATTTTGTAGTTCCATCAAAATAACAGTCAGTAATTTTTATTAAATTGATTTTTCATGTAAGTAGAATATATATTTTTGTATGTATTTATTGAAAATACACTATTTTGAAATACTCGCAGATAAAAAAAAAATTGTTTAAAAAACTAGATTGAAAAAAAAATCTTCTTGCTAATTTCTGAAATGGCTGTACTGATTTTGTAGTTCCGTCAAAATAACAGTCGGTAATTTATTTTAAATTGTTTTTTCATGTAAGTAGAATATATATTTTTGTATGTATATATCGAAAATCACTAATTTGAAATTCTCGCAGATAAAGATTCAAAAAAATTAAAAAGAACTCGCAGATAGCTAATGTTAAAAGGACTAAATTAGCCAACTGTTATACGTAAAATTAGGATCAATCACGGAATCGTCGAGTGTAACCATGATCATGGCGGTTGAAACACTGCCGAAATAAAATATATAAAACATTAAGATCCCGTGATTTTTCTTAATTTTACGTATAAATAATGACCGAGTAAATTTTTCAAAGATAGGCTATCTAATTAAAATACTTTTATCTAATTAAAATTTTAAAACAGTATTGTTTTTTTATTCCATGCTGGCGTAGTAGCAGGTTACTGCAATAGCACTATTTTTTTTTATAAAAACATCTTGCTATTATAACAAATGCGAAAGTTTGTGAGTATGGATGTATGTTCGTTACTTTTACACGCAAAAATACTGCATGATTTTTAATGAAATTTTACCATAATATAGCTTATACATCAGAATAACATAGTCTACAATTTTCAAGTTTGTAAGTCTAATAATGTATAAGAATAATATTCACCTGAGTAACTGCAATAACCAAAACTTATAAACACTGTTCGTAACACGAAAACTTCACGATAATTTCTAAAGCACGGACGCGTGTAGACTCTACGACGTACATACGCAAACTGAAATACAAACGTGACGGCCTCGGTGGGCTAGCGGATTAGCTCCTTACTTCCGATAGTCGCGGGTTCGATTCCATGAACGGCACAAACATTTATATTCATGTTATGATTGTTTGCATCGGTCTTTTCTATGCATAATATGTATGTATTTACGATAAAAATTTATATATTTGTATCAGTTGTCTAGTACCCATAACACAAGCTTTAGCTAGCTTAACTTGGATCTAGATGGCGCTGTATGAATTGTCCTGAGATTATTATTATTAAACATATATTACTAATCGACTTCGCTTCATATTTTCAGCTTTTTGGCTGCATTTTCCATTACTCCGCTCCTATTTTTTTTATGGATTTAACAATGTAATGGTGCACCCGCCTGCGCTAACGGTATACGCTGGCGGGGCATCAGTGGAGGATGATAAGATGAGCATGAGGTCAGGTCAGTTAGCACATCGTGAGAAATTCACCAGGAATTTATCATGATGGTTTCCAGAGGGAACCGCGTGGAGGTCAACCTGACATGGTATATTGCTAGTTAATGGGGAATCAGTCCACATTACTAACAATCCTTTTTCCCCCCTACTACGCTCCTATTGGTCGTAGCGTGATATTATATAGATTACAGTCTTCCTCAATAAATGGTCTATTCAACACTACAAGAGTTTTCAAATTCGGCTTAGCCGCGGATTCGATTGCTCCCACAGTATAACATGAGGTTATATTTTCTATATACGATAGGCGACAACCGAGCTTGCGGCTCACCTGATGGTAAGTGATTACCACCGCCCATGAGCACCCGCAACACCAGGGGAATTGCAAGTACGTTGTCGGCCTTTTAAAAAGGAATAAGATCTTTTCTTGAACTCTTTGTTTCAATATCGTATCGGTTCGGAAATACCATTGCTGGAAGGTGATTCTACAATGTGGTTACGCGTGGCAAAGTTTCTGGAAAAACGCCCTGTGCAGGACCACCATTCATACAGATGATCAGGATGGTTAATTCGATGAGTTAACTATTAAACTTTTATTTACAAATCCACTTGGCACAGCGGTTAGTGACCGTCACTGTGAATTCCAAGGTTCCGAGTTCGAATTTAAAATATCTAATGAATATAAGTAGTTGGGAATGACCTAGAATTCTTCTTGAAAAGGGACTTCGAGAAAACTGCAGTGTTGTCAGTACTTGTATAGCCCTTACTAATATTATAAATGTGAAAGTAGGAATGTTTGTTACGCTTTCACGCAAAAACTACTGAACTGGTCATCATGAAATTTTGTACACATGTTCTTGGACGTATTAGAATGAACATATATACTTATTATTAAAAAAAACCATGCGAACCAAAAGCGGGTAAAAGTTAGTATTCAATAATTATATAATTTTGTTTTTTATTTAGACCGACGATCTGGTCAAGATCGCTGGAAGGCATTGGCTGCGAGCAGCGCAGGACCGATCGTCGCGGAGATCTTTGGGGGAGGCCTATGTCCAGCAGTGGACGTCTTCCAAAATTAAAAAATTCAAAATTCATAAATCATTTATTCATGTAGGACATTTTAGCCGCTTATGAACGTCAAATTTTTACATTCTAATTTTATTTTTTCCCTACTGTCCAGTTCGGTATATAGATACAATTGAGAAGAACTGGCAAGAAACTCAATTGAATTACTTTTTTTTTTTTAAAGCCAGTTTATTTACAATGTATATTTATATAGGTGTCTATGTCTAACATTAAATGAAAATCCAGTGCATGAACAACTATTGCCATGCACACTTGTCATTCAAGTAATCGTTTAGTGAGTAATAGGCTTTGCTCAGTAAATATGATTTAACAGATGTTTTGAATTTATTTAAGGGTAATTCCAACATATCCTTTGGTATCTTATTGTAAATTTTTATACCTATTCCCATAAAAGACCTATTAACTTTTTCTAAACGATACTTGGGGACAGCAAGTTTGTCTTTAAATCTAGTATTAATATTATGAATATTGCTGTTTTTTGGTTTTTTTCCGGGCTGAGATGATGATGATGATGATGAAAAAAATAAATTCCTTATTTTTTGGCTATTGAAGCGTTTGCCCCTTATAGGCTGAGAAATCAGAACTATCTAATACAAACGCAGACGAGTTTTTTACAAACTCTACCTAGATATAACCTATATCTAATACGGAAACCTTATCTATATCTATGCATACAGTAGTGATATCTGTATGTTTGTCACCGTGATATAAATGGCACAGAACTGATTTGATAGCGGTTATTTTTATTGATAAACTAAATTGCAAATCATTCGACGTACTCTACCTCTTTTTTGTTAGTTTTGTTCAAGGACTTAATTTTTTCAATATAATAACAAAATTCAGGTTGTTTTCAGCAGCATCTGTATAGACTCCATTTCGGGGAATATGCTCAGGAGCCACACAATCTCATTCCTCCAAATTTACTAGATATAGAAATAAAACTAATTTTATTTACAACTTTATGACAGATAAATATTTTTAGAGTATGCAACACGAGTCATGAAAACCACGTGATCTATTTTACTTTTTTTTTTTATTTACAATGCACCCTTTTTCATTTGAATTTAGAACGTTCCTAAAATAAAAACCACGTGATCTATTTTACTTTTTTTTTTATTTACTATGTAACCTCCTTCATATGAATTTAGAACGTCCCTAAAATAAAATCCACGCGATGTACATTTTTTTTTTAATTTACCATATAACCTAAAACCCGTTATCTCGCTAAATACACAAATATACAGACTAAGTTCAACACTCCAGATAACCTGATAAATATTGATATGTCCACCTAAAAATCATATATGATACAATATTTTATACTAGCTGTGCTCGCGACTTCGTCCGTGTGGATTTTAACTTTATTTTTCTAAAATAAAAGTTGCCCAAGTTACTCCTTATTACATCAGCTACCTGCCAATAAAAGTCCCGTCAAAATCGGTCCAGCCATTTCAGAGATTAGCCGGAACAAACATGTGGACAGACAAAAATTGTATTTTTGGTGTATGTACCATATTTATATTCATATGCATGTAGTAAAAAACGGTTATTTCAATATTACAAACAGACACTACAATTTTATTTATATGTATAGATAACTTAAAAACTATGTGCTATATTTTTAAAACAAGATACCTGAAAACTAACATTTGTATTCATGAGTATAGGCTATAAATTGGACGCGGGTAAAACCACAGGCACAGCTACTATTATATATTAGAAGATAGACAGATAACATTATTTTATCATCCGTCATACTCGTGAACGGGTGCTGCTTGTGGGGACTGGTCTGTTCAGGTTGCGATCACTGATTATATTTTTTTTGTTTTTTTTTAAAAGCATATGCTAGTCACTCTATTCTCCCAAATTTGAATTTAAATGAATCTGTATTATTGTAAACATGTACAACATTTATTTGAAAAGAATACGAGCTGAGTTTCTTGTCAGTTCTTCTCGTTACCTACCACAGTTTTTTCTAGTGACTTAAAGAGTGGATTTATTTTACTATGTTTCATTAAATTGGGAAAAACACATTTCACGTTTCTACCTGTGTTTTTGCTGTGTCTACGAGCTGAGTTTCTTGTCAGTTCCTCTCATCTCGAAATCATTCCGAACTGACGGTAGATTTGATATATCATAAGAGTCTGTAATAGACCTGTTGCAACTTTTTATATTGCAACACTAAAATAAAATTTATATTTTATGTAATATGGCAACATTCTTCCCTTCTTCTCGCCGCTACATCGGAGACAATACACGAATAAAGATATTTAGAATTGATTTTGAATTTTGATTTTGAATTGTTATTATTTTTATTAGATGTGTTGATAATTTTTTTTTGCTACTCTACTGTTATACAATAGCAGATTATCGAATTGCGTATTACATTCAAACGGAACCTTCCACAAGGTCATATCTACTAGATACGAGTATTGTAGCATTATCAAAGACTTGTGTTAGGTACCGTCTCAATATAAGAGATATTTACCTATTTGACGGCCGCGGTGGTTTAGTGGTTTAGGTTCTGATGGTCGCGGGTTCGAGTCCTCGCACGGTACAAACATTTGTATTCATGAGTGTGATTGTTTGTATCTATCTGCGTGTTTTCTATGTATATTTTGTACCTATTTACAAAAAAAAAGTATTTATATCAGTTGTCTAGTACCCATAACACAAGCTCTGCTTACCGTGGGACTAGATGGCGCTGTGTTAATTGTCCAGGGTTATTTATTTATTTATATCAGTTGTCTAGTACCCATAACACAAGCTCTGCTTACCGTGGGACTAGATGGCGCTGTGTTAATTGTCCAGGGTTATTTATTTATTTATATCAGTTGTCTAGTACCCATTGTAGTGTATGCAGTAGCTATACTTGAATACATAGAGCTGTAAACACTCATTCGTCGTCTCGGTGACCGACGACACGAGTACCGGGGCGAGGAGAGCATTGCTCTCACGGATGCCAGTAAGGTAACGCGTGTGCGACGGAACCAGCGAGCCGATTACAAGAGTAAATACGTAAACACCACACCCATAACACAAGCTCTGCTTACCGTGGGACTAGATGGCGCTGTGTTAATTGTCCAGGGTTATTTATTTATTTATATCAGTTGTCTAGTACCCATAACACAAGCTCTGCTTACCGTGGGACTAGATGGCGCTGTGTTAATTGTCCAGGGTTATTTATTTATTTATATCAGTTGTCTAGTACCCATAACACAAGCTCTGCTTACCGTGGGACTAGATGGCGCTGTGTTAATTGTCCAGGGTTATTTATTTATTTATATCAGTTGTCTAGTACCCATAACACAAGCTCTGCTTACCGTGGGACTAGATGGCGCTGTGTTAATTGTCCAGGGTTATTTATTTATTTATATCAGTTGTCTAGTACCCATAACACAAGCTCTGCTTACCGTGGGACTAGATGGCGCTGTGTTAATTGTCCAGGGTTATTTATTTATTTATATCAGTTGTCTAGTACCCATAACACAAGCTCTGCTTACCGTAGGACTAGATGGCGCTGTGTTAATTGTCCAGGGTTATTTATTTATTTATATCAGTTGTCTAGTACCCATAACACAAGCTCTGCTTACCGTGGGACTAGATGGCGCTGTGTTAATTGTCCAGGGTTATTTATTTATTTATATCAGTTGTCTAGTACCCATAACACAAGCTCTGCTTTACTAGATGGCGCTGTGTTAATTGTCCAGGGTTATTTATTTATTTATATCAGTTGTCTAGTACCCATAACACAAGCTCTGCTTACCGTGGGACTAGATGGCGCTGTGTTAATTGTCCAGGGTTATTTATTTATTTATATCAGTTGTCTAGTACCCAAAACACAAGCTCTACTTAGCGTGAGACTAGATGGAACTGTGTTAATTGTCCACGGTTATTTATTTATTTATATCAGTTGTCTAGTACCCATAACACAAGCTCTGCTTACCGTGGGACTAGATGGCGCTGTGTTAATTGTCCAGGGTTATTTATTTATTTATATCAGTTGTCTAGTACCCAGTGTAGTATATGCAGTAGCTATACTTGAATACATAGAGCTGTAAACACTCATTCGTCGTCTCGGTGACCGACGACAGGAGTACCGGGGCGAGGAGAGCATTGCTCTCACGGATGCCAGTAAGGTAACGCGTGTGCGACGGAACCAGCGAGCCGATTACAAGAGTAAATACGTAAACACCACACCCATGCTCTGCTTACCGTGGGACTAGATGGCGCTGTGTTAATTGTCCAGGGTTATTTATTTATTTATATCAGTTGTCTAGTACCCATAACACAAGCTCTGCTTACCGTGGGACTAGATGGCGCTGTGTTAATTGTCCAGGGTTATTTATTTATTTATATCAGTTGTCTAGTACCCATAACACAAGCTCTGCTTACCGTGGGACTAGATGGCGCTGTGTTAATTGTCCAGGGTTATTTATTTATTTATATCAGTTGTCTAGTACCCATAACACAAGCTCTGCTTACCGTGGGACTAGATGGCGCTGTGTTAATTGTCCAGGGTTATTTATTTATTTATATCAGTTGTCTAGTACCCATAACACAAGCTCTGTTTACCGTGGGACTAGATGGCGCTGTGTTAATTGTCCAGGGTTATTTATTTATTTATATCAGTTGTCTAGTACCCATAACACAAGCTCTGCTTACCGTGGGACTAGATGGCGCTGTGTTAATTGTCCAGGGTTATTTATTTATTTATATCAGTTGTCTAGTTAACACAAGCTCTGCTTACCGTAGGACTAGATGGCGCTGTGTTAATTGTCCAGGGTTATTTATTTATTTATATCAGTTGTCTAGTACCCATAACACAAGCTCTGCTTACCGTGGGACTAGATGGCGCTGTGTTAATTGTCCAGGGTTATTTATTTATTTATATCAGTTGTCTAGTACCCATAACACAAGCTCTGCTTACCGTGGGACTAGATGGCGCTGTGTTAATTGTCCAGGGTTATTTATTTATTTATATCAGTTGTCTAGTACCCATAACACAAGCTCTGCTTACCGTGGGTCTAGATGGCGCTGTGTTAATTGTCCAGGGTTATTTATTTATTTATATCAGTTGTCTAGTACCCATAACACAAGCTCTGCTTACCGTGGGACTAGATGGTGCTGTGTTAATTGTCCAGGTTATTTATTTATTTATATCAGTTGTCTAGTACCCATAACACAAGCTCTGCTTACCGTGGGACTAGATGGCGCTGTATTAATTGTCCAGGGTTCCGTCATCCGTGCCATCGACCCATCCCGGCTTCGCACAGATGCATTAAAACTCTTTGAATTTCTCGGCATGTTCTATAGTATAACACGCATGTATTATACATATAAACCTTCCTCTTGAATCACTCTATCTATTGGGGAAAACTGCATTAAAATCCGTTGCGTAGTTTAAAAGATATACGCGAACAGACAACCCCTGCGATTTTGTTTTATACTATGTAAAGATATCGATGCAATTGTCTTATCTATATATATAAATAAAATTAGAGTGTCTGTTTGTAATATTGAAATAACCGTTGTTTACTATATGCATATGAATATAAACACGGTACATACACCAAAATAATATTTTTATAATTTTTGTCTGCTGTCTGTTTGTTCCGGCTAATCTCTGAACTGGACCTATTTTGACGGGGCTGTTTTTGTAGCTGATGCAATATGAGTAACTTAGGCTACTTTTATTTTAGAAAAAATATTTTATATTAACAAAATAAAGTTAAATGCCAGGCGGACGAAGTCGCGGGTACAGCTAAATAGGAACGAGGATCATGTCTTATGGAAAGTGTATAATATGAATGTGGATGGATGTAAAGGGAGGGGACGCCCTAAGAAAAGATGGATGGATTGTGTGAAAGATGATATGAATAAAAGAAGAGTATGTTTAGATATGACGACCGATAGAGAGCAGTGGAAGAGAATGACATACTGCGACGACCACAAATAATGGGATAAAGGCAAGGCAATGATGATGTCTTATTATAAACTAGATACTCGCCCCGGCTTCGTACGGGTGTACATGTATTGTATCTATAAATCTTCCTCTTGAGTCACTCTATCTATTAAAAGAAACCGCGTCAAAATCCGTTGCGTGGTTTTTAAGATTTAAGCATATATAGGGACAGACAGCGACAGCGACTTTGTTTTATACTATGCAATGAAGATACCTATGCAGTTGGAAAATTATAAATAGATAATTTAATATGTGAATACCAAACACTATCAATGTATGTACATTCTTTATAGATTAGAACAGAGGTTCCCAAACTTTGTGTCGTAGACCGGTTTAGGGTAGACCCCCCATTCTTACCTGGTATTGATTTTTTTGTAAATTTCCAACTGTAGTTAAGTTTAGTGTTAAAAATAGAAAGTAAAAACATACCGCTGTCGTAGACCCCTTGCAGTTTGTCATAAGAATTTAATATTCTAATCCAGTGATTCCCAAAGTCGACCCCCAGACTTTGGAAATCACTGGATTAGAATATTAAATTTAATATCCAGTACCAGAATATTAGTATCCAATTACTTCGATAAAAGCTTATCAAAATCATTAGAATATATTGAATCATATCAAGTCAGTTGCTATAGTTATTTTATTTATTAATTCGCTAATATATAAAATAATTATTAATAATACCTACTCATTTATTTAAGGAAGATTATTTTTTTTAATTTTTAATTGTATTGTACTATGTAAGTGTAATGTTCATTCCCACAATAAATGTTCATAAAAGAATGACAAATTCCAAATTCAAATGTAATTGTTAATTTTTAATTGTAACATTATTTATGGCCAGACCATATAAGCGTAATGGTCCTTGCCACAATGAACATTCATAAATGAATAACAGATTCCAAATTCAAATGTAATTCTTTAAATTTAATTGCAACAGTATTTATGGCCCGACCATGTAAGTGTAATGTTTCTTGCCACAATGAACATTCATAAAAGAATGACAGATTCCAGATTCAAATGTAATTCTTTATTTTTAATTTTAACAGTATTTATGGCCAGACCATGTAACTGTTATATTCCTTGCCATAATAAACATTCATAAAAGAAGGACAGGTTCCAAATTCAAATTTTTATTTTTAATTGTAACAGTATTTATGGCCAGTCTATGTAAATGTGCATAGATAGATATAGATAGATAGACGTCGGTAGTATCGATTAGAGCACATTGTAGTGTACACATTCATTATGTTATAAATGTACTTACATTACCGTCACGCGTTTGATGTTACAATATTAAATATTTAAGTTCTCAACGCTATACAAATATAATGTTGTATAAATCACATTATATTCACATGAGAAACGATAATTTAAAAAACATGCTTATTTAGACTGCCTCGCTGGTCGCAAGGTTTAGCCTTACTTTATATCAGGGACTAGCTTTTGTCCGCGGCTGCACTTGCGTTAATTTATCCCCTTAAGGGTGGAATGTATGTGATTATAGGTGGAATCAAAATTCTTTCTATGGGGATGCCTACGTCATAACATGAGGAGTGGGAAAGTCTCCCTTCCAGATTCCGGTTCGTTCCAGATATTTTGCTCTTGCTTTATCTTTAAACTTTAACTTAAACTTTTACTTTAAAGTGCACTTCAGTTCATCCCACACGTGCTCAATGAGATTTAAATCCGGACTGAGCGCTGGCTAGTTCAATGTGGTGATCGACTTCTTAGAGGTACTCAGTTGTGACACGGGAAATGTGACAACGAGCGTTATCGCGCATAAGGAGGAAATATTCACCGATATATCCCGCAAGAGGAACGACATGTTCCAACAGGATATCGGAAATGCAGC
The DNA here is from genome assembly GCF_030625045.1 of Achroia grisella. Classification (NCBI taxonomy): domain Eukaryota; kingdom Metazoa; phylum Arthropoda; class Insecta; order Lepidoptera; family Pyralidae; genus Achroia; species Achroia grisella. Next base: position 8,255,125 of record NW_026712984.1, on the reverse strand, counting down.
GGTCTGAAGTTAGATCGCCCTCTCGTCCCCCGTCAGGCACGGAAACATGCTCTGTTTTACCTTCGAAGATGTTGGCTCACATCATACAAGAACCACCCCCATAAGCCACTGTCTCAGTGAAACGGAATCAAAATCGCTCTCCAGGCCACCGGTAGACCCGACCCCTTTGGTCGCTGGCGTGCAAACATTCTGCACTCATCGGAGAACAGGACTCGTCTCTATTGATCAACCTAATCAAGATAGGAGCGAGCAAATTCAAGGTGTGCTTGTTAGGGCACTAGTGGAAGATAAAGTGAATATGAGGTAAGGTCAGTTAGCCTTCGAAATAATGAAATGCGCTTCCGCAAAACAACACCAAATTCGATAAAATACATACCGAAAACACAGATAATGTTTTCGGATCGAAACACTAAAATATTTACGCAACCGGGAAGAGAGTTGTCGCAAATACATTTATGTTTACGTTAAGTATTACTGACTGATACACGACGGGGTTACAAGTTCAAATTTAATACTTTATGGAAATTTTAATTGGCACAGATAAGAATGAATGGCCGAGTAACGACTACAATTAAAACGAATGAAAACAAATTAAAGAACTTATTAATTGATGTAATAATAACGATAGATGTAATTAATCTAAATAGAAATATATTTATCGAATTAGGTGTTATTTCAGTCGCTGAACAGTCAACACTAGGCTTCCAAGCTAATTGACAAACGTGCAATGCAATAGTAATTCATGCACGTGATTTACACTTAATGTTAGACATAGACAGAGGGGCGGATCTACTTAAGGGCTTTTGAGCTGGAGCCCATCTGAAGCGATATTTAGAATATAAAAAAATATTTAGCATGTTTAAAAAGCTATCATAAGGTTGACAACCATGAGATCAATCAACTCGTGCAAGTGCGCGTCTATCGAAAGGAACGGGGAATATCTGGTCGCTTGTTTTTGGACGGTGTATTTTTTTAGTTGAGTAATATAATTAGGTAGGTCCCTAAGTAGATTTAGTCCAGGGCCCCACAAATTCACGATCCGCCTCTGCATAGACACCTACATAAGTACACCGAGAAGTCAGTACAGCTATTTTTTTATGGATGATAATGGAAGGTCAACCTAACAGGGTACATTGCTAGCAATAAGATCATCAGTCCACTTTATTAATAAACCCTTCTCCTCCAGTCAGTACAGTTTTTTTTTTTTGTTAATTTTATGGTGCACCAGCCTGCGCTAACGGTTTACGCTGGCGGGGCACCAGTGGAGGATGATAAGATGAGCATGAGGTCAGGTCAGTTAGCACATCGTGACAAATTCACCAGGAATTTAACACGATGGTTTCCAGGGGAAACCGCGTGGAGGTCGACCTGACATGGTACATTGCTAGCAATGGGGTCAACAATCCACATTACTAACAATCCATTTCCCCCCAGTCAGTACAGTATTTGCATTCATGTGAAGCTGGGACGCTGAGCAGCCTTGGATGGACAAGACTTGAAGGATATTATTAGCGTGGGGACGGGGTCAAACGATCTCGCGGCTCATCTGATGGTAAGTGATTACCGCCATCCATGAGCACCCGCAACACAGGGAAATTGCAAGTGCGTTGCAGACCTTTTCAGAAGGAATAAGCTCTTTTCTTGAAGGTTTCATCTACGCAACGGATTTTAAATTTTAGCAATAGAGTGATTCAAGAGAAAGGCTTATATATATAGTACATGTACACCAGTGCGCAGCCGGGGCGGGTAACTAGTTACATGATAAAATCAATGGTTATGAGTCAAGATAATTATAGTGTGAGTCGGTAATGTAGTCGCCATGTTTGTCACATTGTATCCATGGTGATGAAGGACTCGCCATATAGACATGTCCCGACTAGTCAGGGATGCCAAACGTTGTATCCATGGCGATGAAGGACTCGCCATATAGACATGTCACGACTAGTCAGGGATGCCAAACGTTGTATCCATGGCGATGAAGGACTCGCCATATAGACATGTCACGACTAGTCAGGGATGCCAAACGTTGTATCCATGGCGATGAAGGACTCGCCATAAAGACATGTCCCGACTAGTCAGGGATGCCAAACGTTGTATCCATGGTGATGAAGGACTCGCCATATAGACATGTCCCGACTAGTCAGGGATGCCAAACGTTGTATCCATGGCGATGAAGGACTCGCCATATAGACATGTCCCGACTAGTCAGGGATGCCAAACGTTGTATCCATGGCGATGAAGGACTCGCCATATAGACATGTCACGACTAGTCAGGGATGCCAAACGTTGTATCCATGGCGATGAAGGACTAGCCATATAGACATGTCCCGACTAGTCAGGGATGCCAAACGTTGTATCCATGGCGATGAAGGACTCGCCATATAGACATGTCCCGACTAGTCAGGGATGCCAAACGTTGTATCCATGGCGATGAAGGACTCGCCATATAAACATGTCCCGACTTGTCATGCCATAAACGATGAAGGACTCGCCATATAGACATGTCACGACTAGTCAGGGATGCCAAACGTTGTATCCATGGCGATGAAGGACTAGCCATATAGACATGTCCCGACTAGTCAGGGATGCCAAACGTTGTATCCATGGCGATGAAGGACTCGCCATATAGACATGTCCCGACTAGTCAGGGATGCCAAACGTTGTATCCATGGCGATGAAGGACTCGCCATATAGACATGTCACGACTAGTCAGGAATGCCAACAGTACCACGATCCTCGTACGAATACGAGATTTTTGGCATTCAGTACAAGGACATTTTCATATACGTACAAATTTGTACGAGATTTTGATCTACGATTTGGTAAAAATAATAACAATATCCTTGGACAATTTAAACAGCGCCATGTAGTCCTTTGTTTTTGCTTAGAGAAAATCCGTCATGGAGACCCGCCCGCCCCGGGGGAGGCAAGCGGATATTGTGAGACTCCTTCTCACTAAAACCTCCAAGATGCCCCTCGTCCAACGCCATGTGCCGGAGTCGCAGATCGAAACAGTTGACCGCAACTCCGACGGCGGTGACCCACTTTAGCTGTGGGCCCCATCTGTGCAGGTAATTAATTCCCCCTCACCTTCATTATATTTCGCCCAATTACATAATATCTTTTTAATTTATAAGTATATAGTATAGGTTATGTGTTATTTTTCTTATTGTAATTGTATGTTAAAAACTACAGTACCTTATTGTTAAAATAAATAAAATTTCTAAAATTAAAGTAACCTAAGTTACTCCTTATAACTTTAGCTAACTACGAGTGGATGTCCCGTCAAAATAGCTCCAGTTATTCAGAGATTCGCAAGAACAAACAGACAGATAATATTTTTTAATCTATTAATTTGAAATTACAAACACACACTGGCGCTATATTACTGTAAAGTTTAATCAAACATCCATTCTCACAAACTTTCGCGTTTATAATTTAATAAAAATAAATATTATAATAATAGTTTATGTAAGTGTATCTAGTTTAATATATGAATATTATTGTGTACATAAATTTTAATCCATATAATATTTATTATTATTTTTCTTTATTATCATTATATATTTGTTACCTTTTAGTTTTCTCCACTGTTCATATATATTTTACCTATGTTGATTGTTTTAATCCGACATTCCTAAGCGATGCCTTGAAAAGATGGAAGGGAAAATTAAATGTTTTGAACGATACATGTGTCCTTTGTTATATTGTTTGTGCTTCTTCTTTACTGTACGTTGCAAATAAAGTATATTCTATCTATCTATCTATCTATTAATAAAAAAAATAAATTAGTAAGATGTACAAGGTTAAAGAGACAAATATGAACAAAAAGCTCAGCTCAGCATATCAGATATTTTTATTTTTTCGTATGATGCCGTTTCAAGAGTGTCAACCCTGAATCTTGTCCACTATCCATATATATGAATATGATTGATTGTTTTAATTCGACATTGACGAATCTACTGCGATGTCCTCATTGTAAAAGATGGAAGGAAAAATTAAATGTTTTGAGGAGAAGGGTATTGTTAGTAATAACCACATTTTTTTTTATGGATGATAATGGAATGGTGCATCCGCCTGCGCTAACGGTTTACGCTGGCGGGGCACCAGTGGAGGATGATAAGATGAGCATGAGGTCAGTAATGTGGACTAATAATGACATTTTTTATGGATGATAATGTATCGGTGCACCCGCCTGCGCTAACAGTTTACGCTGGCGGGGCACCAGTGGAGGATGATAAGATGAGCATGAGATCAGTAATGTGGACTAATAATCACATTTTTTTATGGATGATAATCTAATGGTGCACCCGCCTGCGCTAACGGTTTACGCTGGCGGGGCACCAGTGGAGGATAAGATGAACATGGGGTCAGGTCATATAGCCATCGTGACAAATTCGACTCGAAAGGTTATATGGAAGTATCATTCATTTTTAAAGCTAGAGGCTACAAACTTTTTTTCTTTGGTTTTTGCGTTAGATGCGTAAATATTGTTTTTATTTGGTCATGGTCACTATTCCACGCGAAGTCGCGGGCACAGCTATTACTGAATATATAGTTAATTATACATATGACCTTGTATATATATCAATAGGTATTGTATTGATCAGTATTCAGTATGTAAAAACTTCTTCATTACATTGCATTGTAAGGCAATGCTATTGTATCAGTAGCTTTGACGTTCATGCACGGGATTTTCATTTAATGTTAGACATAGACTACATAAGTAAACATCTATACATATAAATAAAATTGGAGTGTCTGTTTGTAATATTGAAATAACCGTTTTTTACTACATGTATATGAATATAAATACGGAACATACACAAAAATATATATTTTTTTAAATTTTGTCTGTCTGTTTGTTTGTTCCAGCTAATCTCTGAAATGGCTGAACCGATTTTGACGGGACTCTTCTTGGCAGATAGCTGATGTAATACGGAGTAACTTAGGCTACTTTTATTTTAGAAGAATAAAGTTAAATTCCATGTGGATGAATTCGCGGGAACAGCTAGTGTTAGTTTGTAGTTATTTAGAAGCTAAGTTCTTACTGTCTCGATAGATTGTTGTCTGTATTATAAAATGTTCAATCTGTTTAAAGTGAGTTCCGATAAAGAAATAGAAACAAGTACATGTATTTTAATTCTTTGCAAAATAAATAGTACAGAATCAAGCACCCGAAAACTAACCCTATTGTAAAGAACAGCTAGTCTATACATATAAATAAAATTGGAGCGTCAGTTTTTAATATTGAAATAAACGTTTTTTACTACATACATATGAATATAAATACGGTACATACACCAAAATAACATTTTTTACAATTTTTGTCTGTCTCTCTGTCGGTCTGTTTGTTCCGGCTAATCTCTGAAACGGTTGGACCGATTTTGACCGGACTTTTATTGGCAGATAACTGATGTAATAAGGAGTAACTTAAGCTACATTTATTTTAGAAAAATTATTTTTATTTGAATAAATGATTTTCTATTCTATTCTATAAAAAAAGCCAAATAATTTTATTCTTATAGGAAGTAATTTTATATATTAACACACTTGAATAACACAAAACCTATATTTATTTAATTAAGAAAATAATAACGATCTAATCAGTTTTAATCGATAGATTATTAATCTCTGAATTGGAGTAATTAATTACGGACGAAGGCCGAAAATACGATTGCAAATTATACGAGCGTGTTTTCGCCCTTGGCCATATTTTCGATTACATTACTGACTAAAACCTAAACTCGACTAAACCTAAAGTTCAGTCGATCTAATATACAGGCTATAAAATATTTTGAAATAAGAACGATTCGTTCCTCAACGTTGTAAACAGACAATCAATGTTTGTCTTAACAATCAAAACAATGTTGAATAAAGCTTACAAATTCAAACATACTCGCTATCCAATTACATAACAATGTTGCAAGACCGTCCCATACTTAAACTAGTCCATATATGCATCCAGAAATCAATAAAATCTGCTCAATCACTGAATAAATAAGACGTTATGAATGATGGACGTATTTAGAAGTTGCTCTATAACTTTGCTTCCATCATGAATTTCACAATGTTTATACATTAGAAATAAAGCAAGGCCAACGTAAAGTAATATACAACACTAAATACACAATTGCTGATACAGAAAATGTTAGAACTCACCCATTTATCAAACTGCAGTTTAGCCAATCTAAGAATTTCGGTACATAAATAGTTTTTCACGCCGCGGCACTTGGTAAATAACAAAACACTGGGTTATAACAATAAACTAATATATTTGAATGTCTTCGTAAGGCAAATCTGGGTGTTAATTACACGAAATTAATTAATTTAATAATTTTATTTGGGAAAACGTGTAGCGATCGAGGAAAAGTTAGCAGTTCAACTAACTGACACTAGGAGCGCTGGTGTAGTTTTATTTTGACATTTCAAAATACAGCTGTGTTCATTATGGGTGCGATCTAGAGTTAGTAAATTCAAATAAGCAAAAAACGCAATTTTTATATATTTATATATATATTTTATATATATATATTTTTTTTAATTAACCAGTCTGTTTATAATTAATTTTAGTTTTCAATATTTTGTATATACATTCTTTTCTTACTTACTAATATTGAATTTTACTTTAATTTGCGTAATGCCACTTATCATTTAAAACTTTATTCAAATAAACTTAATATAAGCACTTTTGAATAGTCCATTTTTTTTATTCTACCGCTCATAGACTCATCACAAGAAGAATGAGCAAGAAACTGGTGTGTTGCTCTTAAATAAATATTGTTTTAATTAGATTTACATTAATAATGATTAGGCATGCGACAATCAACATAGAAACCGCTACTTACGCACTTAATCTCTGTTCAATCAGATAACATTGTCTAGCACACCGCTTTACGTCCGATGGTCGCGGGTTTGATTCCTCGCACGGCACAAACATTTGAATTTGATCGTTAGATAATATTTGTATTTACAAAAAAAAATGTATTTGTATCTATCTCAATAACACAAGCTTTAGGTAGCTAACGTGGGTCTAGATGGCGCTGTGTGAATTGTCCTGAGATAAAATAAAAAAAAGCATAATAAATACGAACGATTTAATGTTGTGTATGTTTGTTTTAATATAATATAGAACAATAACATACAGCTTGATTTAGAAAGAGGGAGATTGCTAGCAATGTTCAGAGTCACTTATAGTGGTATCCCTCTGGAAATCATAAGTAACTAACCTGATTTCATGCTCATATAATAATAATTATTATTATGTAATCTTATGTTATTTGTGACAACAATTATAATCACAGGACAATTCACACAGCGCCATCTTGACCCAAGTTAAGCTAGCTAAAGCTTGTGTTATGGGTACTAGATAACTGATACTTATACAGATTTTTTTTGTAAATACATACATATTATACATAGAAAACACCCAGACCGATACAAATAATCATACTCATGAATACAAATGTTTGTGCCATGCGAGAAATCGAACCCGCAACCATCGGTCGTAAAGCGGTGTGCTCATACTCCACTGGTGCCCCGCCAGCGCATACCGTTGCAATGCAGTCGGGAGGTACGGGTGGTAATACGGATGGTCGCGGGTTCAATTCCGTCTCATGAATTGTTTATATTCTGCACTGTCTGTGTATATTGTATATGTATTTCACATTTATTTATTTTATTTAACTATTGTCATCAGTATTAGGCGGTAGCACCATTCCATAATGTTTATTAAAGTAATATATACTTGAAGCCATGGGCAGGTCCTGGGCTATCTCTACTTAGGGGTCCACCTAATTATATTACTCAACTAAAAAAATACACCGACCAAAAACAAGCGACCAGAGATTCTCCGTTCCTTTCTATAGACGCGCACTTGCATGGGTTGATTGATCTCAGGGTTGCCAACCTTATGATAGGTTTTTTAACATTCTAGATATTTTTTTTATTCTAAATAACGTTTCATTGGATACTGGGGGCCCTTTGTATCCTCGAGGCCGTGGGCTGCAGCCCCTGCTTGAAGCATATAATAATAAATACACATTAAGAACATTAATATAAAACTTTATTTAATTATTAAAAATATTATTTCTCATAAAATAAGGCATACATGATGTACTATAAAGTTAATTTAATTGCACTTATTGGTGGTTGTGGCCAGCGACCATTTGTCACTAAGCCACGGCATAATTCAACATGCTGCCCACCTTCATGAAGGGGGACTACTGGCCGAAGGTGTATCAGCGCTACTGTGGCAGATGGAGTAAGTAACCTGACATTGAGGGTGTTGCAGCTGGAGTCGAGTCACAACGCGAGTTTCAAGGCGTTTGTTCCTTCATGAAGGAGGATTACTTCGTCGTCAGTGCCGTGACCACAGAATTTTATAATATTATATATGTATGTTAGTCTATAAGGTATTTATAATATGAGCCTAGTAGCCTTAAATAAATAAGATATTTACAGCAATTTTCCGACATCCTCGGCAGTCTAGCAGTTGTGTTCTAAAGTCATAACATAATAAAAAAAAAATGTGTAAAAATATGTTTATGACTTGCTGAATCGGATTTTATTTTTATATACACATTGATGTGAAACAAACACAAAAATTACTGGCACGGTACAAACATTTTTATTTATGATTTTTTTTCGGACTACTCCAATGCTGTTGGCCGCAGCTGGCCTTTATAGCTTCACCGGACGATAGGGGGCGAGTGCAGATGGCACTCCAAACCAAAGGAAGGACTTATGGAGCGGTTAAAGGCCAACTCCCGCCTGACGGATACGACTTTACTCTGAGGGCACCGCTAGGGGTTCGAACCTCAGCTTAGGCTCGTAATTTCGATCCCCGTTTGAATTACACAGGGGATCGATCGGAGGGGTTTATTTATGAGTATCTTTGTGTCGGACTGGGTGTTTTCTATGTATATTATGTATGTGTTTACAAAAAAAAAATATCTAAGTATTTATATCAGTTGTCTAGTACACATAACACAAGCTCTACTTAACTTGGGACTGAGTTATTTGTCCAGGGTTATTTATTTAAACTGTAAATTTGAACATTATTAAGGATTTATTATCAAAGATTACTTCTCTGTGTGTGTGTGTCAAATGGTATAGTGTGTAACGTTTTTTCTATTAATTTATTGTGTTTTAGGCACATTATTAAAATAATAATCTCAGGACATTCACACAGCGCCATCTAGACCCAAGTTAAGCTAGCTAAAGCTTGTGTTGTGGGTACTAGATAACTGATACAAATACATAGATATATATTTTTCATAAGTACTTTCATATTATACATATAGAACACCAGACCGATACAAATAATCATACTCATGAATACAAATGTTTGTGCCGTGCGAGGAATCGAAGCCGCGACCATCTGAAGGCGGTGTGCTAAACCGCTAGATCATCGAGCCCGCCAAATCGTCAAATATTACCATTCTGCATTGCTTCTCTATATAAACTAAGTGTGTGAAATTACATGCTCCTCTATCGGAGCAATTGTCGTAAAAAGGGGTACAAAGTTCAAGGTCAAGCTTCGTAAATTCTTTACTAGTGGCCCGTCCCGGCTTCGCACGAATGTATTACATATTTTTTAATTTCTCGACTTGTTCTATACTGTAAAACGCATGTATTGTACATATAAACCATCCTCTTGAATCACTCTATCTATTAAACAAATTCGCTTCAAAATCCGTTGAGTAGTTTTAAAGATTTAAGTATACATAGGGACAGACAGCGACAGCAACTTTGTTTTATACTATGTAGTGATGAGTAACCCTGTATATAAATTTCAATACTCAAGATTTATCTTATACAACGTATCACAGACTTGTTCTATAGAAGGTCTGGCATTTCTCTGTGGACTCAAACATTTCTTAGCAAGCTCGTATATCTGCTCAGCTTGTTGCCAGTTACACATCGCTGGGTCTAGAAGTTTAGTGATGTTGCCATCTACAGCGTTTTCTTCTACGTAATCTTTTATATTGATCGTCTCATTATCATCGACTACAATTGGTCGGAGACCAGTTAGCAACTCGAGGAGTACAATACCATAGCTGTAAATATCTGTTTTCTGGGTTACTGTACCGCTAAAGCCTTCTGGTGCCATGTAAGCTGATGTGCCCATCAATGATGACGTGATGAAGGTGGAATCTACATTCTTTGCAAGCCCAAAGTCGCACAGCTGGAATGAGAAAACATAGTGTTAGCAAGCTTCAGTTCCAACCCAGATTTTTGTGCTGTAAATCAGCGCTGTAACGCCACAAACGCAATATGCTCAGAATATTACGCCTTTGTTTTTTTTTTAATTTATTATTATATTATAGCATATATATGGTCTAAGTTCCGGTGCAAACATTTGCAGATGAATAGAAATAGAAATAGAAATAATCTTTATATAAATAAACTTAGTCGCGATGCAGATTTATCACAAGAAGAATGAGCAAGAAACTTGTGTGTTGCTCTTTTAAATAAATATTGATTTAATTATATTTATCGAAATAATCTTTATTCAAATAAACTTAATACAAGCATTTTTGAATAGTCAAGTTTTTTTATTCTACCGCTCATTCGGAATGCAGACTCATCACAAGAAGAATGAGCAAGAAAATTGTGTGTTGCTCTTTTAAATAAATATTGATTTATTTATATTATATACTTTATTATGAACTTTACAGTAAACTTAAATCTATGCTATCTGAAGAGATACTAATAGAAGGGTCTTGAGTGTAACAGAAATATTACAAGTGTAGGCACAAGAACATATTATATTGTATTTATTATACTGTATTTATCATAAACATGTTCCACTATTATTTGAAAAAAACTCATTACGAGCACTTTTGAATAGTCATTCTTCTCATCTCGATATCATTCCGAACTGACAGATTTGACATATCATAAGAGTCTGTAATAGACCTACATGAATAAAGATATTTTGAATTTTGAATATATACATAAATAGGTTATATAAAACGTTACCTTGGGCACATACTCCGAAGTTAACAAAATATTTGCACTCTTCACGTCGCCGTGCAGAAAGTTCTTCTTTGAGCCTGAGGCTGACTCCTCATATATATCATCTTCGGCTGGCGGCTTCACGCACCTGTGTATATACTTCAACCCATCCGCTGTCCCTGACATCACTAAGAACCTATGTTTCTCATTCAGTTTCCTTTCCGCCAGATTGGTCTCCAACGAGCCTCCATCTACATATTCGCAGACAACGCAGAGCAGCGGCCCGTCTGCGGAGTATCCTATAATTGGTACGATATTGTGATGCCTTAACTGCGCTAAAGCTTTCACTTCCGAGTTGAATATTTTAACAGCTACGTGAGGTCTGTTTTCATAAATTAAGTTCATGCGAAATCTTTTAACTGCCAGATTCTTATCCAGCTTCTTATGATAGCCAACATAGACATCTCCGAAGCCACCACTCCCAATCTTTCCTACAGGACCTTTAGCTGTTTTAGTTAGGTTCTCAGCAAACTTATTAGTTATAACTGCTAGTACATTATATTCGAAGTGAGTTAGGCTTCTGTTATTAAGTATAGTGGTGTCGATTTTGGTAATATCCACAGCTGGGAATGGAGGCAGATAATCAAGTACAGGAACAGTACTGTTCGCTGCAGATGGTTGTGAATTGTTGTAGCAAACTTGATCGGACTGAGAGGGAGGTAACAGAGCATCGAAATCCGGTATGTTTGACGATTGCTGCGAAAATTTGATTAGATCTGATGCAGATTTGACCTGTGCTGTTGTTTTGTTGCCTAAACTTTCGATAACTATTGGAATGTTGGAACTGGATAACATTTGAGCTGTGCTATCGTTGTTCAGGACTCCGTTGGGTCTCTGTTGGTTGGAGTTGGGGTACTCCATACTGATGTCGTTGATAAGTAGCGTTATGTCGGTATCTACTACTGCCGCTGGTCCATCGGTAGGTCTTACTGGTAGTGATTCTGTAAAAAGATAATTAATAATAATCTTTATTTGTCTCAAACAGAAACTTTTTACACAATACAACTATTGCCCATAGAATAATATAATTTAAAAACTATTAATTTAGACCGCTCGACCACCGAGGTCGTCTATATATAATGTTACTATTTGTTACAGAGTTTTAAAAGCCTCAATGGTCTAGTGGTTTAGTTCACTGGATTACTTCCGATGTTCGCAGGTTCGTTTCCTCGGACAAACATTCGTATTCATGATTATGATTATTTGCATTGATCTGGGTGTACTTATATCACATGAATTATTTAAAAAAATTTGATTGTCTGTTTGTTCTGGGTAAACTCTAAACTCTGAAACGACGATTTTGACGGGACTTTCATTTGCATATAAATAATGTTATAAAGAGTTTTTTTTATACTATGATGGTGGCAATCAGGCATACGGCCCATCTGATGGTAAATGGTAGCCTATGAACGCCTGAAAACCAGAGATATCAAATTCACGTTGCCGACCCTTAAGAAACCTTAATATACCCTTCTTAAGAAACCACATGCTGTAGTCTCGTTGGAAAACCTCAGCAGGAAGTTCATTCCACAATCTAAACTTAATCACAACTTAATCTTTCTTATAGAAATATTATTTATATTAATAAATTATAATTCTAGTTGGATGAAGTCAGGGGTAATAGATATAAAATTAACGATAAAAAAAATTAAATATAAATTTTTTTTTTTTTTTTTTCTCTTTTCTTATCAGTCCCGGAACTATGAGCAGATTTTTTGGGTGTGGGATCTAAGAATGGAGTGTCCACCCCAGCGGGCGAATCTACTCCTTAAGCATACTGCAAACATTACACAATGTCGCTTCTTTTTAGTCGCTTGGGGTAAAGTATTTGTAGTAATTGAGCAACCAGTTGATTCGGGGGGTCACATAGTCGCTTTCCTTTAATATAAAATTATAAACATATGAAGATACCTTTCATGATAATAGCTATTTCATCAGCGGCCCTAAATATTTCAGCTTTCAATATCATATTATAAAGTGTGTTGAGGGTGGGCCTCACACGACCCGAGGTGCCCCACTCATCAAACAGTATTTCTGCACATTTCCTGTTAGTTTGCTTCGCATGCTCCTCAATTAATCTGCAACAGAATTATTGATTCTTACACTTCTTCAAATTCAACAATCATTTATTAGTGTAGGACATTTTAGCCGCTTATGAAAGTCAAGTTTTACATTATAATTTTTCTCACCTAGGTACACATATTTACATTCAATTTAAATTCAAAGCCTTTATTAATTGACACAAAATTATATAATCTAACATAATATTCGATTAAAAGTTTAAAATTTAAATGAAATATTAGTGATATATATGTTTTATGTTACTTCAAATTCTGCACATCAGTCTCTGAGTCAATGTGTCCTTTAGACACAAAGGTCTCCTCCAGCATTTTCCAGTGTTCCTATCTTTTGATAACACATGGTACACACACATATACTTTTGAGAACACATGGTAAATGAGATATGTAAATAACACATATTGACATATCTTTGGTTAAAGCAATGGAAAATTAAATTTAGCGCCTCAAAATTAGTTCACATAACTTTTACCCTCAGAAAAGGCAACTGTCCAACCGTGATGATGGCCCGAGCACACATCCCACTAGTGAAACTGTAAAATACCTACCTGGGTATGCATCTTGATCGTCCACTCACTTGGTGTAAGCACATCCAAGCTTTGACATATCATAAGAGTATATAATAGACCTACATGAATGAAGATATTTTCAATTTAAATTTGAATTTGTATATTCTATGAAGCTTCATATAGCTGTGTCTCGGTCTTCCCTTTCCTCTCTTTCCATCTATTTTTCCTTCAATACCATTATTCATAAGTTTGTCCTGTCCTATCAAGTGGCCCAACATTGTCTCCGCCTATTCTCAATAATATTTATACTAACTATGGCTGTGACTTCAGCTGCATGGAATTTAAATTTATTTTTCTAAAATAAAAGTAGCCTAAGTTACTCACTATTACATCAGCTACCTGCCAAAAAAGTCCCATCAAAATTGGTCTAGCCATATATCTTGGTTTATGTACCATATTTATATTCATATACATGTAGTAATAAACGGTTATTTCAATATTACAAACAGACAATACAATTTTATTTATATTTATAGATGAATACATTATTCTTTTCTCCCACCCTTTGCTATATGACACAAGAAAGAAAAAAGTTTTCATGAACATCATGGTTTGAGAGACAGTGGAATTTTGTAGCTGTGACTTTTTCAAGTTTCTCCATAAGTTTTGACAATTGCATTCTCATCGATTTGGTATATGGCTATGGGGTTACTTTATGTGGTAAAAGTGGGGGAGAGAGATATACCAGCGAAATCTCTCTACAACCTACTAAAAGATCTTTGCCTGTCTATAACTGCAAGATATATACTAGAATGTGTATCTAACGCAACAGGCTCAAACCAAATTTGCCTGGGCAGGGAGAGATCATCAAATCAGATTTATTGGCATTCCACTATATTCCTAAGAGTTGTAAACAGGCATTATGACTTTGTGGTCCAAACCATATAATAAAATAAAAAAAAAAAGATTACTTACCTCATATGTTCATTGTTGTATTTAGGCTCAGATGTTTTAGATAACAGGTCCTTAGGTATTTGGGACATAACTTTTCTCCAATCATTATTAGTTTCTAATATATCAGCGATACGACACAGATGGCCCGCAGGTAACTTCCTTAATTCAACGTCTTTATACATTCTTATTGGCACAGTCACAACACAAATAAAAAATAATATTTATTCTTTTTACTACATTAATACTTTATAATACATCTATGTAAATTTTGGATGGAAAGTTGTTTATTTATGTATATTTTCGAAACAAAAGTAGTAGTTTTAATAAGAAATACAAAACGTTATGTTATGTTGATATGTTATATTTTCCTGTTGTGAAAATATTGCAAATATAATTTGCATCTCTATACTCTTTGGAATTGACTATGATTGGCAATGACGTGAGATGTCAACATTATGGTTATATTTTAAAACATTTGACTCACTATACTAATTAAAAACAAGTTTTCTGAATATATAAAAAAGTAATTTAAGAACGAAAAAAAACAAAAAACTAATTGTTAAACCGGTAAAGTGCAAGTCGTCGTACTCACGGATGGTTCAGTACAGTGCACACTAATTATTGTTTTTGTAATTTAAACAGGTTTCTAATCACATTTTTTTTTAATTACTAATACTGGAATGTTTAGGTACATTTTGTTTACAACAATTTCAAATTGTCTTCGATAAGTTTACAAAATATAGCTATGTGACAGACATAGTCATTCAAGTCATATTGTATGGTCCGTTTTTAAAAATTACTTCGAATCCCTAAAAATGAAAAAGATCTAATGACATGACATATCACGTGGTCCAACCAATATGTATGAATTTTCAAGTATGTCAAAATAAGATTCTTGATTTTTTTTTTACTTTTAAGCAGTGTTGCCATTTGAATTCGCTAAATTAGAATAATTGAATGCTTTTTTTCCATTGTCTTACAATTCCTATAGTATTACATCCTCTTGAGTCTTATTAACTCTTGTAATATTTAAAGTCTATGAAATTATACAAATTCGTTAATTAACGGTTTTACTTCAGTGAAATTAAAAAAAAAACTATGAGGTACTAAATAAAAACTATGAGGTACTAAATAAAAACTAAGAGGACTAGACGTTGAGTTAACAACTACTAGTCCTCTTCGTCAAATAAAAGGATAACTAGGCATATTATTATTGTGCATTATTTATCCAAAACGGTATTTTCTTAATTTCAACACATCTCCCGCGTCTTTTAGCAGTTTCCGTAATTTAATACGGCAACATTATTTTCCGTTGTTTGTTTATCAAAACATTTTTCAATTTAAGTTTACATTTTTAGCTAGAACTTTATTTTACTGTTATAATTATTGTTTCTTTTTAAGTAACTAGTTTTTCTGTTATGACGTCAGTAGCGCGGGCCGCTCGCCTCGCCCGGGAAGTGAAGAACTTCGAAACCAGACCTCCATGGGGCATTACTTGTTCACCAGAGAAGGAAGACAGCTTCGATGTGCTTAAAGTCAAATTGCTGGGCCCCAAGGGCTCACCGTACGAGAAAGGAACATTCAAACTCGTTATAACAATCCCTGAGAGATATCCGTTCGAACCGCCGCTTGTCAAGTTTACAACGCCAGTTTACCATCCAAATATTGATGATGGTGAGTTTTTAACACATTTTTAACACCTCGGTGGTATAGCGGTCTAGCACACCGCTTTACAGCATATTCATGAGTATGATTGTTTGTATCGGTCTGGGTGTTTTCTACATATATTATGTGTGTATTTACGAAAAAAAAATTATCTATGTACTTGTATCAGTTATCTAGTACCAGTAACACAAGCTTTAGCTATCTTAACTTGGGTCTAGATGGCGCTGTGTGAATTGTCCTGAGATTATTATTATTATTATTACTTGTTTCCAGGTGGCAGGATATGTATGGACATGTTAAAGATGCCTCCAAAAGGTGCCTGGCTACCAACAATCACACTTGAATCGCTGCTCGTCTCACTACAGACTCTACTCGCTAATCCGAACCCTGATGACCCTCTCATGATGGATGTAGCTAACGAATATAAGTATGATATTGAGAAATACTTGGAAAATGCAAGGAAACACACTGAAAAACATGCTGTATGAGTATGGTTATATGATTTACTAACTGTGCCTGTGTTAAGTTTCAATAAAAAATATATCCTATATGTTATTCTGATGAATAAACTATATTACTGTAAAGTTTCATAATAATCCGTTCAGCAGTTTTTACTTGAAAGTGTAACAAATATTGTTTATAATATTATTAAGATTATTGTTAAGTATAAGTTAAGTTTTATATTACATTCTAATTTTGTAGTAAAAGTATATTGTTTTTTTTTTTATTATTAATTGTTATTATTACTAACAAAATAAGGTAGATAGGACCCATACAAATATATAAATGCACTAAAACAATTATCTATACATATAAATGGAGTGTCTGTAATATTGAAATAACAGTTTTTTACTACATGCACATGAATGTAAATACTGTACATACAGCAAAATAACATTTTACAGTTTTTGTCTGTCTGTCTCTTTGTAGTCATGTTGCATAATCTATTTGTCAGGAAGGCTTTAAGCTACATAACATTACGCTACAACCAATAGGAGCGGAGCTGCAAAAAAATATTGCAAAAGGTGGGGAAATAAAACGCAGATGAAGTTACGCGAGTCAGTTAGTTTATTATACAAGTAGAGTTTAAACTTATTCTAGGTACAGCCAAAAGGGAAAATATTTTTTTTTAATATGCAATCTAAATTTTTCTAGCTGATCCGACAGAAGTTGTTCTATTGAATTTGCCAGAGAACAAAGTGGGAGTCTACATTGTTTTAAGCAAATAAATATAATGTTATTAATTACGACCTCAATGGCCTAGCGGTTAAGCTCACCGCCTTATCGAATGCTGGTTCGATTCCTCACACGGTACAAACATTTGTATTCATGAGTATAATTGGTTGTATAGGTCTGACTGTTTCTTATGTATATTATGTATGTATTTACAAAAATATATATGTATTTGTATCAGTTGTCTAGTACCCATAACACAAGTTCTGCATAGTTCGGACTAGATGGCGCTGTGTTAATTGTTCTAAGATATTATTATTATACAAAATTAATTGTAATACCTCTATTCATAATCACATGCTGTATAATAATATAACCTTGCAGATTTTTAAAAATAAATTAAAAAAAATAATCCTCCTCACTCAGTAATCTGTGCCGTGATGTGTCTGCACTCCAAAAGCGGGGTAATGCAGAGTAATACTAGTGTCACCAGAATTTATGTTTATTTTATGTTTTAGTGTGTAGTTTATGTTTGATGTTTATTTATATATGGTAGTATGTCGTAAATGTTTGCTTTGTGTTGTCCGCCTGGATTTATGTATGTATGTGTATTATTATTATTATTTTATTATGTTCATTGTATATGAAGGTGTCCGCTGAAAACCAGCGTCGTGGCACCCCGTCACGACATATGCTGAGCGGAGACCTAGTTGGTAGTCTAATTATTAATATAAAATGTAAATTAAATTTTAAAAATTATTTTCAATGTACTAAATAAACAATTTTCTTTTCTTCTTTTCTTTACATGAAATTAAAGCTATTAAAATGATATAGGGGTCATCCATTAATCACGTGAGGCTTGAAATAATAATTGTCACATTTATTTGCCTTCTTTTTTCATACTGCGTTCTTGATATATGATAGCGTAGCGACTTTTGTATTGATTGCCGCATGCATCCTCATGTAAAGTGCGAATACTGTAACTACCATATAGTAATTTTTGTAGCTGTGACGTGGTCGAGTGGTCTGCTCTTATAACTACGACTGATTTAATCTTATTGTATATTTATCTTTGACCCAAAAAATTAGTGCTGGTTGGTAGTTTGTATTCACACATTCATAAGATTGAACATAATATTCTATAAAGTTTAAGATTCTTTGTAGGTATTAAAAATTACACATGATGTTGAGTGATTGGGGGAGGGGGGGGGGGGGGGGGGGGGGGGTTAGTTTTAAACCTCATCACGTATCACCAAGGGGGGTTAAAAAATGCTTAAACACCACGTATCACCAAGGGGGATATGGTTAAAAAAAGATCGCGTGATTAATGGACAGCCCCAAAGACAATTCCAGATAATTCATATTTCGTGTTTAATTCATTAGTTCTCAGCCCGTGTCCGTACTGCTGTCATCACTAGAGCTCGCGCTCTCCGTCTCTGAAGAACTGCTGTTCCTCTTCACCTTCTTCCCTGCTTCAATATTCTCCACACTGACACCTGTATTGTTATTAGTTTTATCACTTTCAAACTTAGTGTCCCTGTTTTTCTTTCTATCATCACTCGTGGTAGGTTTTAAAGTTTCAGTAGATACTGTGGCCACCATTTTGGATTCCGGTTTGGTGTTGAGAGCTTTGAAGTCTTCATCGTCATCTACCGGTTTTTTATTTGTAGTTGCCGCGGCTACTGCTATTTTATACGCTTCTGGGTATTGGGTGCTGGAAATTAAGAATAAGATTAAATTAAAAATCAATAGAATAGAATAGAAAATCATTTATTCAAATAAACATAATTTAAGCACTTTTGAATAGTCATAACTATTTGTTTTTTATCTACCACTCTGAAAGCTGTCTCATCACAAGAAGAATGAGCATGAAACTTGTGTGTTGCTCTTTTAAATAATACTTGTGAGTTCAAATTTAACACTCAAACATGTGAATACAAACTACCAACCAGCACTAATTTGTTGGTAAAAAATATAAATATACAATAAGATTTGTATTGAAGACAAATTAATGTCAATGTCAGGTTTGGACTTTGGTGTAGTGCGGTGTTTCCCAATTAGTGGTACAAGTACCCCCAGGGGTACGTGAAGTTGTATCAAGGGGTACGTGCGGCTATCAGCAAAACAAACATACACAGTCACACATTAACATTTATTATATTAGTGTAATTGCTACAATAAGGGGTACGCAAGGTTTGAGGTCTTTTTTGAAGTGGTACGCAGCTAACTATTTGGGAACCACTGGTCTAGTGGTTTATTTATTTACTAGCTACTCGCCCCGGCTTCGCACGTGTGTACTTTATTATACATATAAACGTTACTCTTGAATCAGTTTATTTATTAAAAAAAACCGTTTCAAAATCCGATGCGTAGTTTTAAAGATTTAAGCATACATAGGACAGACAGCGACTGCGACTTTGTTTTATACTATTGCCTATCCGGCCTAATAGTAGTTATCCGGTATTCGGCCGGATAGTATTAAGGCCGCCGGATATACCGGATAGTTACCGGATATCCGTTTCATCTCTAATTCCTACATACCTGAGTTTAGTTTTTATAGCTCTAATTTTCTTAAATATGAAATTTAGATCTTTCCTCATCTCTAAAAGCAGTTGTGTGTGTTTCTTGAACTCTACAGAGGCTGCTCTCAGACGACTGGCAGACAACTGGTTACAGTTTGTTAACATCTCCGTAGTTTTTTCAAATCTCTGTAACCTGAAATAATCAAAGCAAAACATAAATTTCATAAGACTTGGGGATTTGATCCCGGGTTCCCGGTTAAAATTTCGGTCCGGAAATCTTGGGATTTTTTGTAACATATCCCAGTATTTTCGGGATTAACAAAAATTTTCATATTAATTTAGTGTTTTCGCATGAAACGAAACAAACTTAATGTCTATTTAACATTTATCGGCCATCTTGAATAATCAGCTGATTGATTGAATTAGTTTTATTGTAGTGATGGCATTGTGTGTGAATAAACAAAAGTTGGTCTTAACTTCTGGGTCTGGGTGTTTTCTATGTATAATATGTATTTACAAAAAAATCTATGTATATGTATCAGTTATCTTATATTACCCACAACACAACCTTTAGCTAGCTTAACTTGGGTCTAGATGGCACTGTGTGAATTGTCCTGAGATTATTATTATTTGTTGAAGTCGATAGTTTCACATACCTATTTGTCTTACATCCCTATAGTTGTAGGGTATTTTAGTAGGTTTCTCTAAGTGAGTCTAACAAAGTTGATATTCTCAAAGTTTAATTTTTGGGAAATAAGTATATATTACAATTTGTACAATACAAATATTAGTCTTCACTAAAATTAGAACCATAGTTATGTTTGATATAGTTTTAAAATGAAAAAATTACGTATTACAATAATTTACTGACACTGCAATCCTACATTGATCCCGGGATCTGTTATTATCTTCCAGTAATCCCGAAATTCCAGGATTATAATCCTAAACTAGTCGGGATCATATTCTCTAGATAGGACAACACAACAGAAAACAAATCTATATACATGTATATATATATATTGTTGTTTTAGAGGAGCTTGCTAGCACAAGCTGAAAATATAAGGCTCGGCTGAGTGTCCACCCTAATGAGCTAGCCCAGAGAATTGTCTAATATATAGATAGATAGAGCTAATATTCTGTTGGGTTCTTACATGTCTAAAAAAAATTTTAAAAAGGTTTTCTTGCAACTGAAATAGTTAACAAGCAAGCAGCCCATGTGAGGGTTAGTGACAGTCTACCCACGCCTTGTCTATCATGTAATATATCTAATATTCTATATTGTGTTCCTATGTGTTCTTAAGTGCCTAAATTAAATTAAAAGTTTTTTTTTCTACCGACACAGTTAACAAGCAAGCATCTGAGAGTTGGTACCAGTCATCAGCATCTGACGGTCTATCCACGCCCTATCTACCATATAACATACTCATCTGGCTTTAGACAATTTATTTTTTTAAACATATATTCTTTTTCATTGACAACATTTCGGCCAGTATGTTTTCTTAATCAATATATAACACTTACATGTTTTTCTGAGCTCTAATCACAGTCTCCACATCAGACTGGTCCACCATACCGGCTAGGCCTTGTACGAACACTTCTGGGGCCGAGTAATTTTGGAAACATTCGATTGAGAAATCACTTTCGGGTGTGTCGTTTGCCATAACTACCGTTTTAGTAAAAAAAATATATAGTTGTTTTTATAAATAAATAGAATTTTATAATTTATTTCAATAAAGTTATATTATTAAACAGTAAGTAATTTATGAATAAAATTTTGATTTCTTATTTTTATGTGTAATAAAATAAAACAGACTTATGACAATTTGGCAGTTTGACATTGTCAAATCTAAATCCGTCAACTGTCATGATCTGTCTAATTGGCATTTCCTCATACTCTTTCATTTAGCTGTATGGGCTGAGTCCTTGGGCCTTTCTCTGTTATGCTTAAAAACTTATCTAAAAATACAACCTTAATAATCCAGAGAGCTCTATTAATAATCCAATTTTCACGTTAATTTGGGTTCATGCCTATTTTTTTACTTGTGGTCTTTACTTGAAGTTTAGATATGAACAATGTAAGAACAAGGAGCAACATATTAACTTATGCAGGAAGTTACGTCTAAACTTGTTTCTGTAGTTAAGAATGATATTTGTATTGATCCAAATGAACAATATAAATATTGTAAAAATACAGATACTTAACAAGAAGACAGTAAAAGACAATATATACTCTTCTTTCTTTTTCTCCCGCTCGCCCGTTGTCTCTTTTATTTCTAATTTTTATACTAGATGTCGCTACTAGTATATTTATTGGCTTTAGTTTAATCATTATACATAATTATTGTCGATTGAATAGAAAAATGTTATTTTTCAAAATTAGAAATTAGAATTGCCTCCTTTTATACAAGTCAATTAATTTAACCGCGTCGTCTTATTCATTATCTAAATACTTTTAAAATGATAAATTTGTGAATTTAAAACTTTAAAGGGAAAAATAATTTCAATAAATTAAAACTCTTTAAATCCTTGTCTACAAGACAAGACAGAAATATACATTTTGAATACTGCTATTTTTTATTCCACTGACGATATTGTTAACCTGGAGATGAATAATTTTTGTTATATTATATAGTATATAATAAAGGTACTTAGTCGGAACGTGGAGAGAGGTAAATACCTTTATTTAGCATAAATCTATTAGAGATAAAACCCACTTAACAATATAAATAATATATTATCACGTATATAAAAAAAAATGTTCACGAATTTTATTACATAATTTAAAAACAAATATTAGAACGGATATTATGGATATGGTTTCGGATATAGGAAAGATTATTATTCCGGATACAGATACGGATATGAAATTATTTCGGATTATCCGTTAGTTTCGGATAATTTCGGTTACGGATATGAATTTTTTGAAGAATTTCAAATGTAAAATACAAATAGCTAATAAAATGGTTACATGACATATCTCAATTAGGCTCCGCCCCTATACGATATTATCCGAAACTTTTATTTCGGATTCGGTTACGGTTACGAATATTTTTTCATATCGGATATCCGATAGTTTCGATTATAGTTACGGAGCTCTCTAACATCCCTGATTAGAAGTAGGTACATCGTTGTATTAATTGACGCAAAAAAAATATGAACTAAAACGGGCCACTTATCTTTGAGAAGGTCTTTTAGTAAGGTTATAATCTGTATATTTGACTTATTATAAGTGTCTCTACTAAACCTACATGAATAAAGATATTTTGAATTTCATCTTGTGATTTGTTGCCAAGTCATACTTTACTTTCCTCCTAAAAAAAGTGCAACACAAAATTTCCTTGCTCGTTCTTCTTGTTGAGACAGTTTACCGAATGAGCGGTAGACAAAAAAAAGTGATGACTATTGAAAAGTGCTACAATGTAAGTTTATTTGAATAAACAATATATAGAGCTGGGCCCTCGAACCCTTACCAGAAAATCTCGATCAAACTGAACTTTTCAAAATTTCTCCCATTTCCAAAATAAATATGACAGATTGCAACCAGACTTTTATCATGGCAACTCAGTTGAGAGAAATTCGAAAGTTATACCTTCGGAATTCCTTTAAATTCTTTCTGTGGGTTCGCAGTGTTGTCAATTTGACAGATAGCGACATGTGCATTTTAATAAAACTATAACGTATCGGGCCCCATTTTTTTATTTGCCCTAGGGCCCTTGGTTACCTAACTACGCCACTGCTCTTTGTACCTGTTTTTTTTTCATCCATTAGTTTTATCGCTTAAACAATTTCTTTCCAGACTTTACAAATTGCGTATTATCAGTAATCTCACTAAAATATAAGATATAATCAATACAGTTGTTTAGTTTTATTAAAAGCATACAGTTAATTGCTCAATTTATCTTTCCTTTTGCTTCTGATTTCATTAACAATCTTTGTTATAATATTTATGAATTCATTACCATTCATAGGTTTTCGATCAACGATGGTAGACTCTATTTCATTTTCAGCATCATCAGAAACATCATATAGAACATTCTCTTTCGTTTGCAATATTTCACAGTGATTGTTCGAACAATGTTTATTAAATTTTGACACAATATCATTGTAATCTTGAGTATCAAGGACTATAACATCAATTTCATCATTAAATTTATATTTCTTGCCTCTGTTTTCCAGTTTTGATACGAAATATTGTGCTGCATCTAAATATTCTAGATCCCCTTTAATATATTCTCCAGCGGAACTGTTGGTTTTATTATGGCTGTAAATTTCTTTACTCTCATAGTTTTTATTGTCTCTCAACTCATGTTTACTCTCACTTGCACATCGTAAGTCATACGCAGATCTTAAGTCATGCCCGCCTCCACATCCGCACCTTAAGTTATGTTCACCCCCACATCCACACCTCAAGTCTTGTTTACCGTCATAAGCAGACGTTAAGTCATGTCCGCCTTCACCATCACATCTCAGATCATGTCCGCTTCCATCACCGCATCTTAAGTTATGTGTTCCCACACATCCACATCTTATGTCATGTTTATCGTCACAAGTAGATCTTAAGTAATGTCCGCCTCCACATCCGCACCTTAAGTTATCTCCTCCCACACATCCGCCTCTTAGGTCATGTTTACCCCCACATCCACACCTCAAGTCTTGTTTGCCGTCACAAGCAGATCTTAAGTAATGTCTTCCCCCACATCCACATCTTAAATCATGCCCAAAACTATTTCCATCATCATCCTGCAACGATTCACTATTATCAATCTCTTTACCTATATCTCCAAATTCTTCCTGCAATTCATTAATAACTTGCTTACTTTCAGGTTCATCTTCTTCAATCTCATTTCTTCGACATTCTTCATTACAGCCACATATCTTCTTGCATATTCTATCGTTTTCATGAAGTGTTACATCGTTATTGATGCGTTGAATAGTCGTTGATAGTGGAAGGGTATTGTCTTGAAGGAGTAAATTTAGTAATTCAAAATTCCATAAATTTGTGAAGCGCTGATCACGAGCACTATGATTGTGATGATCATTATTATCATGATTACGATGTTTTTTATAGCTGTGATCGTCGTTAATTCTAGGATTATTATCAATTCTAATATTCTCTTCTGGCAGTAATTTCGAAAGTTCTGGAATGTTCTCCAATATTAACGAATCGCTTCCCACTATGTTTCTTTGACTTGTAACTGTTATTAATGCAATCAGAAATATCATTTCTAACAATTTGGATGTCATTTTTGAATTGTTTTTTAATACTGTCTGTATATTATCATTCTTTATTTGGAATTGAAACTTTTTTACAATCTTCTAAAGTTGATGGTTGGTTAATTGTTTCATGTAAAACAAATGAACTTATAATTCTATAATAAAGCGTGGAATTACAACCTGCGAGTAGTTTTTTTAATAGTAACAAACCAGGTAGACGACCTCGGTGGTCTAGCGGTCTAGCACACCGCTTTACGTCCAATGGTCGCGAGTTCGATTCCTCGCACGGCACAAACATCTGTATTCATGAGTATGATTATTTGTATCTGTCTGAGTTTTTTCTATGTAGGTATAATATGTATGTGTTTACGAAAAAAAAAATTATCTATGTAGGTACTTGTATAAGTTATCTAGTACCCGTTACACAAGCTTTAGCTAGCTTAACTTGGGACTAGATGGCGCTGTGTGAATTGTCCTGAGATTATTATTATTATGTAAATTAATAACCGGGGTTTTACACAATAAGAAATAACTACAAGTAGACAACGAAATTGTTGTTTAAAAAGTATGAATTCACCTTCACGACTATCTTTATGAAACCTTACAGCGCCATCTAGCCCCAAGAAGTATACATAAATAATATAGAAATAATCTTTACTAAAATATCTTCTAAATATATATAACTCAAAGGTGACTGACGTAGTGATCTATCAACGCACAGCCCAAACTACTGGACGGATCGGGATGAAATTTGGCATGCAGGTAGATGTTATGACGTAGGAATCCGCTATGAAAGGATTTTAATTAATTCTACCCCCAAGGGGATAAAATAGGGGATGAAAGTTTGTATGAAACTTTGTCAATTTTAAACCAATCGGGCTGATATTTTGCATGCATGAAGCTACTATGACGTAGGCATTCTCTAAGAAAGGATTTTGATAAATTCCACTTCTAAGGGGATAAATTAACGCGAACGAAGCCGCGGGCAAAACCTAGTATTTAATACAAGCACTTTCAAATATTCATATTTTTTATTATACCACTGATTCGGAATGTATACTTATTACAAGAAGAATGAGCAAGAAACTTGCGTGTTGCTCTTTTAAATAAATGTTGTTTTGAATAAATACATACAACAAAGAGATGCATGCGACAATCAACATTGAAAAGCTTGTGTTTTTAAGTGCATGATAATGGAATGACGCACCCGCCTGCGCTAGCGGTTTACGCTGGCGGGGCACCAGTGGAGGATGATAAGATGAACACCAGGAATTTATCAGGATGATTTACAGGGGGAACCGCGTGGAGGTCAACCTGACAGTTATATTAGCAATGGGGTCATCAATCCACAATACTAACAATCACCTTTCCCCCCGCAGAATTTCTGTAATGGTTACTAAAAAACTGATATAAATACATAGATATATTTTCTTTGTAAACATATACACAACATACATAGAAAACACCCAGACCAATACAAATAATCATACTAAAAAATACAAATGTTTATACCATGTGAAATTCGAACCTACGACCATCGGAAGTACAACGGTGTGCTAAACCACTAATCCATCGAGGTCGCCATATTAAATTACATATAGAACTCAGTGAAAATCTCGTGAGCGTAATAAAACATTCGCGGGCGCAATTAAAACAGCATCAGTGTAGCACACGCGCGGCCATCTGGCGCGCGGACGTGACGTCACGCAGCCGCCATTTGCATTTTTTTCCCGCCAACTGCGAATTTGCGGCGCGTTTTGGTTGTGGTTCTATATCTGGACCTAGATTAGATTTATGAGTGGAGACAATATAAAATCAAGTATATAAAATATTAATTTAAATAAAAAAACTAATGTGTTTCACATTTAATTTGACCGTTCCCGCCATTTTACAATACAGACTCTATTAACTGCACAGAGTATGTTACAAACATCATAGACTATATTTATACTATATTGGCGGATAACGCGAACTTCGATTTTTAAAAAATTCAAAATACCTTTTTTCATGTATATCTATTACAGACTTATGATATGTCAAATCTGCCGTCAATTCGGAATGATTTCGATATGAGAAGAACTAACAAGAAACTCAGCTCATATTCTCTTCAAATAAATGTTATACATGTTTACAATAATACAGATTCATTTTAAATTTCAAGTTTCATCTCAAATTTAATATGTCAAAGGTTTTTTGAAGTTTAGTTATGCAATTAATTTCTGAACGCACCTTTTTTGACAGGTATCAGCAATTTGTATGGGAAAATATAATTGTTGTTTTTACTACTTTACATGCAATTTCTTCATATTTTATCACCATTTAAACCTACCCTGGACTTCCACGAATATTTCAAGACTAAAATTAACCAAATCGGTTTGACCGTTCTCGAGTTTTAGCGAGACTAACGAACAGCAATTCATTTTTATATATATATAGGTAGATTGTTATATAATCATATAAAATTCTCTTGTCACAATGCTAGTTACCATACTCCCCGAAGAAGCTTGACCGATTTTTATGAAATATTATATATATATTCAATAGGTCTGAGAATCGGCTACTATCTATTTTTCATATATCATAAATATATATATTATTACATACATAATATACATAGGAAAAACCCAGACCGATTTAAACAATCACACTCATGAGTACAAATTTATGTACCGTGCGAGGAATCGAACTCGCGACTATCGGAAGTACGAGGACTATACCGTGAACTAAACCGCTAGACCACCGAGGCCGTCAATTATAAAATCGCAAAATTAAAACGAAGAAAAAATTTTTTGTCAGAAATAATATGAATATGGAATGGTGCTCCCGCCTGCACTGACGGTTTACGCTGGCGGGGCACCAGTAGAGGATGATAAGATGAACATGAGGTCAGGTCAGTTAGCACATCGTGACAAATTCACCAGGAATTTATCACGTTAGTTTCCAGGGGAGCTGCTTGGAGATCAACCTGACATGATACATGGCTAACAATCGGGTTATTAGTCCACATTACTAACAATCCCCTCTCCCCTCACTGGAGACTCAGTCAGCAACATAAATTGACATGTTTAGTTTTTTTTATAACGCCCAGATTTGAACTCACGACTCAGATGTGAAACAGGACTGCAACCGCTAGATCATGACGGTATCTCAATTATTAATCAACTCAATTAATACACGCCTGCAGAAAAACTTAGATTGCAAACTTGTTTTTATAAATCAGTAATTAATAGAGAAATAACAGGCGTGTAATTGAAACTTTCTCGTTTTCGAATTGCGATTATGAAGTCAAATTTTATGATGGTAAGTGTATAAAACAGTGGTGGTCAACGTAACGGTCAGGACCATCGTATCCGTCAGGCGGGAGTTAGCCTTCAGCCCTTATATAAGTTCTTTCGTAGATTTGGAGTACCATTCGCACTCTCCGACCGATCCCCCGTCCAATTCAAACGGGAATTGAAATTACGATTAAGCCGAGGTTCGAACTCCTAGCGGTTACCTCAGACTAAAGTCGTATCTGTCAGGCAGGAGTTGGCCTTCAGCCGCTCCATAAGTCCTTCCTTTGGTTTGGAGTGCCATCTGCACTCGCTCCCTATCGTCCGGTGAAGCTGTAAAGGCCAGCTGCGGACAACAGCATTAGAGTAGTCCGAAAAAAAGAAATGATAACGTGATGTCCGTAGTGCTGTTCATGTATATAGGCGACAGTTACCACTTACCATAAAGTGGGCTGTCAGTTTCTTAGTCATTACAATTACATAAAAAAATGCAGCCAACAGCATTAGAATTACAATAGTTAGAAAAAAGAGTCATGTCCACAGTTCATTGAGTATACCTGAATTCAAAGTGGCAGTGGAGGTTTGCATATCTCTCAGATTATATAGTTTGTTATCGATGTTACCATCACTGGAGAGTAAGATTAGTAAATTGGCACCATTCGCCATCGATGGGGAATTCATCTCCACACGTTGAAACCTAAGTGGTCTCGGACCATGCGGTTTCAGAGGAGCTTCCTCCCGCGTACACTTTAATTATGGAATGAACTACCTGCCGAGGTTTTCTCGAGAGACTACATCATAGGGTTTTTCAACAAGGTTACAATAAGGTTTCTTAAGAGCCGGCAACGTGCACGTGACACCCCTGCTGTTTAAGGCGTCCATTGGCTACGGTAATCGTTTTTAAATTTATACGAAATACAAAGAGAAAAAAACTAAAAGAACGGAAAAAAATGACAAGCCTGTAAACAATGTTCACAACAATATGATAACTTGTATTTTTCAGGTTACAAAATATATAACATTAGGTATAATCATCACATCAGTCTCGTGTCAGTACGTAATAAATACAGCAATGAGACCGGACGTAACATTCGACGATCGCAACGAAAGATTCGATTTAACATCACTGATCGACGAACAAAATCGACAATTCGATAACAATCACAAGATCGACGACTCCGAATATAGAAGGAATGCAATGACAAAATCGAGAAGGAATGCAATCGATAATATACGACGATACGATTATTCCGATAACAACTTTGCCTTTCACGATGACATGAACAGTTCTGAAGACGGGGTTGGTGATTTTGAAACGAATTTGGTAGCTTATCGAATTAGGAATGGAGACAATCGAAGGTTTGAAGGTTTAGTCGATTATTTGCACGGAGGAGACATGGTTATACCAAAAAGGCGAAGTGACGGTCCTGATCCTGAGAAAGAAATACTGTTACATTATGCTGTTCCAATTGACATGAAAATTAAGGGTTATTTACAAGTGCCTGTAGTTGAATAAACTTGTACTCTATCATCAAATTATGTTTATTTCCTTTTACAAGCTCTCCTTTTTATATACCATATATTTATCGCACCGCTCGCCATCGACAGCGAATTCATCCCAACACGCTGGGACCTAAGTGGTCTTGGACAGTGCGGTTTCAGAATAGCTTTCTCCCGCGTACAGTTATGTGGAATGAACTACCTACCGAGGTTTTCTATAGAGAATATAGCATTTGGTTTTACAAGAACCCTTTGAGATAAAGTTAAAATTTCTTAAGGATTCTAAAGGTTTCTTAAATATTTCAAACGTAGCGATTCTTTTTATAGACGTAGACTTGGTATTAGGTTTTTCTGCTGCAATATTTTTTGCTGTGTATGTTCTAATTTTAAAAGACATGGCAGTTCTGGTGTGCAAGCATGAAATACCATGAATCTGCAATGTCATAGTATGAAAGGGATCTTAAGCGTTAAATGACGATTTGATGACGGTTTCCACTTTCCATCTGGTGGACAATGAGCTTGTTTGAGATTCTAATTAAATAAAAAAAATATCAATAAAAAAGTCCTCTATCCCTGTTTTCATCCATTTTTACCCCAATCATACAGATAGCAGTATAATTGCACTTCTTACAACAAAACCAGTTACAGTTGTATAGCTACGATATTTTTTAAAATGAATGATAATGGAATGGTGCACCCGCCTACGTTAACGCTATATGCCGGCGGGACACCAGTGGAGGATGCTAAGATAAGCATGAGTTCAAGTCAGTTAGGACATTGTGATAAATTACAAGGAATTTATCACGATGGTTACCAGAGGAACCATCGTAGAGGCCAACCTGATATGGGTTCCCCAATTCACATTAGGTACTAACAATGCCATTCCCCCAGTACGGGATATTGGACACATTATTACAAAGTTTCGTTTGGTGGGTAAGGATTAATTTCGATCCCAAACTCTGCTTAGCTTGACTTAGGACTAGATGGCGCTGTCATTACGAATAGTCCAGGGTTATTATAATTACTTTTATTAATCTTCTATTACTTCGTTCAAGCACAAGCACCATTCGGTCATAATCCATAAAAGTTTTTTACCTATTGTTATGCTACTTTTATGATTGAATCCAATAACACGGTGGTTAACTTTTAAAACAATTATTTTACCAGTAAGAATTGTAAAACATGATGTAAAAATTATAGTTTTATGTAGTCTGTGATCTCTAACTATAATAATGAATTTAAAATTATTAGAATTTCTAATACTAGTATTAATAACTTTATATACAGCAGTGGAGTTAGTTATAGCTGATAATGATTCAGAAATCTTTAAAAGGCTATTAGATAAAATGAAATTTAGTAAAGATTTTGGAACAGAACTGAAAAAATCTCATACAAGTAAATGGCAGAAATATAGACATAAACATGACCCCAAGATAGGACTTCCAAACTTACTTAACATACAAACACTGAATTTGAAAGGTAACACTTTAGCGAAAAGCTTAAAAGCTCGGAAAGAGAGAGACAACGAACCATTAATGCAAGTAGAAAATAACAGACAGTGTGAAAAGTGTAAGACAAGCTTTGAAGGTAAAGATGAACTTGAGAAACTATTGGATGCAATAGAGAAAGAGATTGAAAACGAAGAAATTGACAAAAATAAGAATAAAAAGATGAGATATATGCATCACAAGCAAAATAAAAATCATGACCGTAATAAATATAATAAATTTAATTTACAGCATAATCATAATACAGAATACAAAGATGTAAATAACAATGTGATAGCAGAATTGGAAAGATACGGCACAAAATACAAAATCAATGACGATATAAATGCTATAGTGCTAAGTATAAGTACAGATGATCTTTTAAAGAGATTGAATATTCTTTGCAAAGAAGGTAGATGTAATTTAAAAGGTACAGATAAAAGAAAGAAAGATAACATAGAAAGAATTGATATGGATTATATATTTGGCGTTGATAAAATCAACAGCGTTGAAGACTACGATATGGAAAAATTAAAGAATATTGACGTTAACTATAGGAATGAGGACAATCTTTTTAACGAAATAAGTAGAATAGCTGAAGCTCAAGTCGATCGCGGCAATTTGCGTTTAGGCGCTGTTGATTTCTACAGCTTTTATTACAAAACAAAAGACGATATGAGAGATTACGCTTTCAAATTTATAAATAACGTTAAAGGTTATAGCGATATAAATTTCTTAACTCCAGATCAAAGAATGCTATTGAGAAATTTGAAAAAGAAATTTTCAACTCATGGTGGACAATACAACATAATCGATTTGTTGAATGGAATAGATGACATATTATTCCAAAACAAGCAAATAGGAAATAAAGGTAATAATATAAATGATGATAATATAAATTTATCAAGATGGTTCACGCAATCGTTCAAAGGATATCGAAATTATTTGCAGAGGAAGCAATGGAAAAAGAGGCGGTTAAACGACAACAAACATCTGTTTCCATTGACAAAGTCACAGAGAGTGAAGATGTGGAAAAATATGGTAGAACCGAAGCTGTGGCGTAGAAACATGGAACCTAAAATTGAGAGCTATGGCGTGCCTTTTGAGCTCCAGATTCAAGCTCTTGGTCAGCTCAACTATTGATTAACTAGTCTTTACAGATATATTTTGTTTGTGAACCAATTTCAATACAATACAAACACAAAATCTTATTAATATAATAAACGCAAAAGTTTGTGAGTCAGATGCATAGATGGATGGATGTTTTGTTTATACCACGTAGGTGACAAAGAAGCATACGGCCCATCTGATGGTAAACGGTTACCGTAGCCTATGGACGCCTGACGCCTGAAACATATTGTGGAGGATGTTTATTTGTTACTCTGTCACGCTAAAACTACTGAACGGGCTTTTATGAAACTTTACAGTAAGCCGATGTAACTTAGAACACAGCTAGTATTAAATATATATAACAGTAATATAGTGAATGTCGCATCGAAATCGGTCAAACTACATGCTTTTTTGGTACATCTGCCATATATAGTGATGTTTTTATTAAATGTACTTATAGATGTACAGATGTTCCCGCGACTTCGTCCGCGTGGAATTTAACTTATTTTTCTAAAATAAAAGTAATTTAAAGAACTAAAAATTGTTTTGTTCGTCTTAATTTATTCGTTCCATTAGGTACTGATAGGTTCAAACTAATACATTTACATCCTGCATCATCCCTTATTTTATCCCCATGGGGGTTGAATTTATCAAAATCCTATTTAAGTGAACGTCTTCATCATAGTAGCTCCAATCTTTAATTTCAGTTCAATCAGTCGCATATATAAGATGATTTATATAAACTTTCACCCCCTATTTTATCTCCTTATACATGAAATTTATCAAAATCCTTTTTTTCCTACGTCATAGTACTTTATGCATGCAAAGTCTCAGCCAGATCCTTTTTTCCGTCGCCTTCTCCTTTAGATCCACGTTCATGCAGGCCCTCTTCCCCACTGGCCTCACTGGGCTATGGGCCCCGCGATTTATTGGGGTCCCCTAGTCTAGTCTAGCCCCTACTCCATTACCAAACGATAACCGATAGCTACTCTACTCTCGCCTGAAAATCAGTCTTAACAAATGCTTATCGACTATGCTCAATTTGTTCATTTTTGTTATTTTTTTTTATAAATGTCCAGCAAGAAATGAACACTTCAGCACATAACGACTTTTTAAAATTATTTTTGCCCGGTTTGTTTTGAAGGTAGGGCAACCCTATACATCTCTAAAGGGTCATGTTCAAATATGACTCTGTCCATTCTAACAAAATAGTGCTTTATTACTATGCCCATAGGCCCCATTATCGTAATGTGTCCACGGTTACTAATAGGTAAAATACGGCCCTGCGATCTTGTCAAGTGAAAGCTTAGTGATTTTATTATTAAACTAGCTGTACCCGCGACTTCGTCCGCGTGGAATTTAACTTCATTTTTCTAAATTAAAACTAGCCTAAGTTACTACTTATTACATCAGCTATTTGCCAAAAAAAGTCCCATTAAAATCGGTCCAGCCATTTCAGAGATTAGCCGGAACAGACAAACAGACAGACAAAAATTGTAAAAAATGTTATTTTGGTATATGTACCGTATTTATATTCATATGCATGTAGTAAAAAACGGTTATTTCAATATTACAAACAGACACTCCAATTTTATTTATGTGTATAGATATTCATCATTTAATAATGAGGATATAGTCCCATTAATAATTCACGTACTAACAACTGTTTTCTTTAGTCTATGGTGTTTTAAACACCATCAGTCATTCCCATATAGTATTGTTGGTTAAATAATTTATGTGATACCACCATGCCACCGGTGGCAATTGATTATGGTGGTCATTAAGCTTTATTGGTAAGGGTGGTATGGGGTGGTGGAAGTTAACTGTTAGTTAGGCGACATAGTTTCACTTGTCACTTTTGAACCATTGATTTTTGGTTACCTATAGTCTGTTTTTTAATCCAATGCAATGATGGCTGGCTCATCCGTCATACTGTGAACGAGTGCTGCTTGTAGGGACTGGTCTGCTCTTATCACTACGACTGATTTAATAATATTGTGTATTTAATATTTTTACTGTAATAAATTAGTGCTAATTGGTAGTTTGTATTCACACATTCCTCGCACACACCCTCGCTAGTCTAGTGGTTTAGCATACCTCTTTACTATCTTTTGGTCGCGGGTTCGATTCCTCGCACGATACAAATACTTGTATTCATGAGTATGATTGTTTGTATTGTTCTAGATGTGTTCTATGTATAATATGTAATTATTTACAAAAAAATGTATTTATATCAGTTGTCTACTACCCATAACACAAGCTCTGCTTAACTTGGGACTAGATGGCATTGCGTTAATTGTCCTGAGATATATTATTATATTATTATTATCCTACTTAAAAATGTAAAGTAACAATAAAATTATTTAAAAGAGCAACACACGAGTTTCTTGCTCGGCTTTCTTGTGATGAGACAGCTTTCCGAATGAGCGGTAGATTAAAAAAATATAAGTATGACAATCAAAACATTCTGAATAAATACTTAAATGTCATATGAAACACTTTTTTTTTTTATAAAAAACCTTATTATGAAATTAAAGAGTTTGTAAATGATATTAATGTTTTTGTAGAAAAAACTTAAAATGCATAGCGCTGACAATATTATCTGATTGCACTAAGAATGAGTGCGTAGCGGTTTCTATGTTGATTATCGCATGCCTCTTACTTGTTATACTGTAATTATTTATTTAAAACAACATCTATTCAAAAGAGCAACACACAAGTTTCTTGTTCATTCTTGTGATGAGTCTGCGTTCCGAATGAGTGGTAGAATAAAAAATATGACTATTCAGAAGTGCTTGTAATGAGTTTATTTGAATAAAGATTATTTTTATTTCAAAAGTGGCATTATAAGTTTACTAGCTGTGCCTGCGATTACACCCGCGTTAAATTTCAATGTAAAATATAGTCTATATGTTATTCTGATGTATAAGCTATATTACTATAAAGTTTCATCAATATCCGTTCAATAGTTTTTGCGTGAAAGACACAAACATCCATTTCATAAACAAATAGTAAAAATTATTAATTAGTGAATAAAACTCACGCAAACTCATTTCTTATTCCACAGAAAATACAGTTACACATACAATTAGGTATAAAAGGAGAAAAACTTAACAAAATAAACTTTCGGTTTCTTAAGGGTTTTGGTGTTTCGGGTGTCCATAGGCTAATATTATTAACAATTTAAGTCTGCGTTCCAAATGAGTTGAAAAAAGATTATTTCATTAATTTTCCCTTATAAAAAAAAAAGATTGAAAAAAGAATTTATTATTGTCCTTTGTTTTAAATAATAATAATTATGAATAATATAGTCTGTAAGTCAATCGAGACGTTGTTATTGTGCGTTGTATATATTACATACATGTCCACACTTGTTCATACTGACAAGTGTCTGTTATTTGCTCAACTGTGCTCAGTTCACAATGTACGCGTGCCCGAGTGAAACAAAATATGGCATTTTATATATTATTCTTTGGCCTATAAAGTACATTGATAGTTTCATTGTTTAAGAAAGTAGATTTTACCATAGACAGACTATAAAGGCGTGTGCGTGGGTACCTCATTCTTAACTATTTCAGCCTCAATGCAGTTTGTTTTTATAATTTACTAGCTATACGCCCCAGCCTCGCACGGGTGTACATGTATCTAAATATATATATATAACTCAAAGGTGACTGACATAGTGATCTATCAACGCATAGCCCAAACCACTGGACGAATCGGGCTGAAATTTGGCATGCAGGTAGATGTTATGACGTAGGCATCCGCTAAGGGATTTTGATTAATTCTACTCCCAAGGGGATAAAATAGGGGATGAAAGTTTGTATGAAACTTTGTCAATTTTAAACCGATCGGGCTGAGACTTTGCATGCATAAAGCTACTATGACGTAGACATCCCCTAAGAAAGGATTTTGATAAATTGATGAAGCCGCGGGCAAAAACTAGTCAAATCCATTTAAAAAAAATCAAAATACTTAACAAAAATTAATTTTATCACATCGCTTTTATCAACAAATACAGCTTAATCTCAGAACTAGAGGCATGTAGTATACTCAAAATAATACTAAAATGAAAAAGAATAAATAAATATACATATTTAAAAAAAAAATTCTAGTGATGCAAAATTGAATAATCATTCTTTAAACTGGAATTTAAATTTAAACGGAAACATTGTTTGGCGACAAAAATAGTTGAGGCGAAGGTACCCACGCAGACTGCTATGTTTGCACAGTCTCTCTGCCATCATTACCATCTGTGGGCCAAAGAAAACACGTGAACGCCGCACCGCACTGTAGCCGCCCAGTTTTTCATGTGAAAAAAGCGATTTTCCAAACGCACAGAGTAGGCGCCGGGTGTTCCCGCCCTCTCAGTCACTAGTTGAACGCTCTACCTATTACACGTAGCCGGTTCCCGCGCGCCGCGCTGAGATCGCG
Source organism: Achroia grisella (assembly GCF_030625045.1). NCBI lineage: Eukaryota > Metazoa > Arthropoda > Insecta > Lepidoptera > Pyralidae > Achroia > Achroia grisella. Next base: position 8,218,184 of record NW_026712984.1, on the reverse strand, counting down.
TTCGAAATTTAAATTTTAAACCAACCATATATTCCATATCATATTTTTTTTCTTTAGACATTATTGCGATTCGGGCATATGTTTATAGTGATTTATTTTTATTAACTAGTGTAGTGGGAGAGACTAATATTAAAACCGACGGAAGGCTGTTTGCTGTCAGTTGTCAAAACGTTGAAGGTAAGCATCAGAGTCTAATTTATTAGGACAGTGTAAATTATACGTCAATTAAAATATCGGTATAAGCAATATGGTGTCACATAAAATAACACTCTACTAATAAAAAAAAATATGTAGGGACCTTCTAATTGTTTTTTTAATAGTTATTTTAAATTAATGATTGTTCAGTGGTCGACATTCTCTATTCTAAATGACTCTAAATTATGTATTTTAATAGATTTTTTTCTTAATTATAAACGTTATTAAAAAAAATCTTTAATCAAAACGTAATTATTGTTTTTTTTATGTTTAAAAAGTGCACATTGAATCTTTTATATGACATTTTTTTTTATTTTATACATTGGTACTACCAGATACATTTTTCTAATTCTAAGAAATAATTTCTACTCTGTGCGACTGTCAACATTTAACCACAGATTAATGCATTGAATATTGATAAATTATATTAATAATATATTATTTAATAGATAAATATTGCGTTATTTATTAGTAACTATTAACTTTTTAAGTATTTAATAAATTACCGAGTGATTTAAATAAAAGCAACTTCAAAACAATGCTTAAAAATATTTATGTAGATAAAAAAATTCTTGTATTCCATTTTGATGAATGTTTCTTTCTTGTAATATTATTGTGTGTTTTATTTTAACAGCCTTTGCTGGTTTTTTTACGCATTTTGGCGTATTTTGTCGCTATATCTATACATATAAATAAAATTGGAGTGTCTGTTTGTAATATTGAAATAACCATTTTTTACTACATGCATATGTATATAAATACGATACATACACCAAAATAACATTTTTTACCATTTTTGCCTGTCTGTCTGTTCCGGCTAATCTCTGAAATGGCTGGACCGATTTTGACGAAACCTTTATTGGCAGGTAGCTGATGTAATAAGGAGTAACTTAGACTACTTTTTTACTTAATTAAAAAATGCATTTTAATTTGTAACAGAACTTATGGCTGGACTAGATGTATAGGACTAGCTGACCCCGCAACGTTGTTTTGCCATATAAATTAAAATTGCTATTAACAAATAGGGGTTGATAGTAGAAGGGTGACAATTTGGGGTTGTATGTATTTTTAATGCCACATTATAAAAAAGTAATTGACGTAATGAGGAGTAACTTAGGCTAGTTTTATTTCAGAAAAATAAAGTTAAATTCCACGCGGACGAAGTCGTGGGAACAGCTAGTCATAAATATTAACATGAAAGCATCTGAAAAATTCAATATAAGTGTACATATTGACAGGGCGGGAGACGCAATATATCTGGACGCGCGTGCTCCAGCCGCCATCGAAGGGTTTAATGGGGTTATATCAGCAGCAACAGCTGATGCCGTGCAGGTGGCGCCACCGCGGCTCAACTAATATCTTTTGTAATATATACCCATCCTGGATTACGATTCCTTTAACCGATTTCAGACAAAAAATACATTTTTGTAATATACTTGGTAACTGCTGGTTCCAGGGCCGTAAAACTACTTATTAAAAAAATATGGATCATTTGTAATATGTGAGTATAAGATTTCTTTAACCGATTTTAGAAAAAATAAGTTAAAATCTTTTTTTTTTCTAAAATCGGTTAAATTCTTATTTTAGGTTTTTTTCATGTACTTAGAAAATTTACAAGAGGATCCTTTATATTGGCAGAAAGTGTTATTACCAGGACCATTAAACAACTTAAAAAAAATGGAATGTAAATAATAGGATTTTACTTTTAATTGATTTTAGAAAAAGTTTTAGGATTTTAATATCTTTATTTAATATTATTTAATAGTTATTTTCAGGGCCGTAAAACTATTTATTAAAAAAAGAATATATTCCTATCCTGGATTATAATAACTTTAACCGATTTCAGAAAATTAATCGTAATTTTGTAATGTACTTGGCAACTCTTCAAGAGAATATTTTTTATAGGCTAAAAGGGTTATTTCTAGGGCCGTAAAACTATTTATTAAAAAAATATGGATCTTTTGTAATATATCTGTAAATTATATACTATTATATTAAAAAACTGATAAAAAATAAGTAGATACTTGGGTTTTTGTAAATTTACAAGAGGATCTTTTGTATTGGGTTATAAAGAGTTGTTTCCAGGGCTGTAAAACTACTTATTAAAAATATATATAGATGTTTTGTAATATACCTATCTTGGATTACGATACTTTTAACCGGTTTCAGAAAAAAATATGGCAATTTTGTAATGTACTTGGAATCTCTATAAGAAGATCTTTTGTATTGGCTGAAAAGGTATTTACAAAATTTTGTGAGGGTTTTGGGCTATTGACAGGAGCGGATCTACCTAAGGACTTATTGGGCTGCAGCCCAGGGCTCCCAGTCCCCACTGAAACAATATTTAGAATATAAAAAATATTTAGAATGTTGAAAAACCAATCATAAGGTTGGCAACCCTGAGATCAATCAACCCATGCAAATGCACGTCTATCGAAAGGAACGGGGAACCTCTGGTCACTTGTTTTTGGTCGGTGTATTCTTTTAGTTGAGTAATATAATTAGGTAGGCGCCTAAGTAGCTTAGGGCCTCACAAACCGCCCTGGCCATTGTCAGGTGTCAAGACCTGTAGCACTGCAATCTCCATAGATCTATTGTGCTCGCTTGTTTCAGCAGGAACTGGAGGTCAAATTGACATGGTACATTGCTAGCAGTGGCGTCATCAATCCACATTACTAACAATCCACATGAATCCATATTTCTAATAATCTACATGAATCCACATTTCTAATAATCTACATGAATCCACATTACTAATAATCTAAATGACCTTCATGAATAAAGATATTTTGAATTGAAAAAAAATCACCTTTCCCTTCAAAATCTCATACTTGCACTAAGATCCTAGTACGGTTAGCATCCCTGCTACCACAGATAAGATAGTCTATATATACATATAAATAAAATTGGAGTGTCTGTTTGTAATATTGAAATAACCGTTTCTTACTACATGCATATGAATATAAATACGATACATACACCAAAATAACATATTTTACAATTTATATCTGTCTTTCTGTTTGTTCCGGTTAATCTCTGATATGGCTGGACCGATTTTGACGGGACTTTTACTGGCAGGTAGCTGATGTAATAAGGAGTAACTTAGGCTACATTTATTTTAGTAAAATTATCTAATTAACTTCATTGTTAACTTCCACGCGGACGAGGTCGAGAGTACAGCTAGTTAGCAATAAAACGACAGCCTGCATAGTAAAATTTATAGGCGGCTGGTGACTAGCGTTACCTATAATCAGACTGAGCGTATAACATCGGCATCTGTCTGTTTGTTCCGGCTAATCTTGGAAATTCTTTTACTTTAGAAAAAGTAAGTTAAATTGGACGAAGTCGCGTGTGCAGCTAGTGTCACATACTGCTACTAATACAGGGCACAGCCCGCATGTAAACAACTGCCCGTATTTAACTTAGCTCCTACATTGACCCCTATACAACATTCTCTTATACATTGTTAGAGATTATAATAAATAATTTATTTTATTTAAATCTATATAATAATATCGGCCACAGTGGTCTAGCGGTTTAGAACGCTTTACCGGGATCGGTTCCTCGCTCGGCGCAAACGTTTGTATTCATGAGTATGATTGTTTGTATCGGTCTGGGTGTTTTCTATGTATAATATGTATGTATTTACGAGAAAAATATGTATCTACGTATTTATATCAGTAGTACTCATAACACATTGGTTATATATTCAATAAATTTTCTATTTGAGTATTTAATTGAATTAGTGCTAATTGGTGGTTTGTATTCACACACTTAAACTTAAAAATGTAAAGTAATAATAAAATTATTTAAAAGAGTAACACGCAAGTTTCTTGCTCGTTCTTCTTGTGATGAGACAGCTTTCCGAACGAGCGGTAGATTAAAAAAATGTAATGACTATTCAAAAGTGTTTGTATTGAGTTTATTTGAATAAAGATTATTTCTATTTCTATTTCTATAGTCTTATCTTTACTAATATTATAATTATATATGTGCGGGTCAGCTAGTCCTTACTATAATATTATAAATGCGAAAGAAACTCTGTCTGTCTGTCTCGCTTTCACGCCAAATCTGCTGCACCGATTTAATTGAAATTTGGTATACAGATAGTCTAGACTCTGAGAAAGGCTATAGGCTACTTTTTAATGCGAAGAAAGGGTTGTAAGGGGTTGAAAGGGGAGATGAAACGTTCTATACGTATGGAAGTATCGTCATTTTTAAAGCTAGAAGCTTGAAACTTATTTTTTGACTATCAATATGACATTAAATTTTGTACGATTTTTATCCTCAAGGGGTTAAATAAAATAGGGGATGAAATGGACATTCCTCATTCGTCCTTTATTCATTGCGAACGAAGACGCGGGCAGAGCTAGTTGACTATATTTATAGTCGAATTTTGACGGCTGAGCGAGTGGTTATTATTATATAGAAAAAAGATATGGCGTCTCGAGGGTAGGTACGGCCGTCAAACAAAGCGCCAGATGTATGGATGTCGCACGCGCTGTTTGTTAGTACAGGTGTGCTAATGCTTTGTATATATGAATTTTAATTTTTGTTATATGCTTATTATGAATATTCTAGAACAACAGAACTGCTTTTTTTATACCACGTAGGTGGCAAACAGGCATACGGCCCATCTGATGGTAAATGGTTACCGTAGCCTATGGACGCCTGAAACACCAGGTCACGTGCGTTGCCGACCCTTAAGAAACCTTAATATACCCTTCTTGAAAAACCCCATGCTGTAGTCTCTCGAGAAAACCTCGCCAGGTAGTTCATACCACAATGTAAGTGTACGCGGGAGGAAGCTCCTCTGAAACCGCACTGTCCGAGACCACTTAGGTTCCAGCGTGTGAGGATGAATTCCCTGTCGATGGCGAGCGGTGCGATGGTAAAAGGTAGCTGTAGGCATCATGGTTTGTAGATGGGAAGGTATAATTTATAATGGTGACTGTAACTTCACTGCTGGCTATGTCAGGTTGACGACGCAAATCACCAGAAACCATGATGAGTTGATGGTTTGCTGTTACCCACAGCAATATCGAATTACCAAAAGGTAATTTTAATAATAATAATAATAATCTTAGGACAATTCACACAGCGCCATCTAGACCCAAGTTAAGCTAGCTAAAGCTTGTGTTATGGGTACTAGATAACTGATACAAATACATAGATATTTTTTTTTTGTAAATACATACATATTATATATAGAAAACACCCAGACCGATACAAACAATCATACTCATGAATACAAATGTTTGTGCCGTGCGAGGAATCGAACCCGCGACCATTTAGTTCCGGTAAAGCAGTGTGCTAAACCGCTAAACCACCGAGGCCATCGATATCTACACATCTATACATATAAATAAAATTGGAGTGTCTGTTTGTAATATTGAAATAACCGTTTTTTACTGCATGCATATGAATATAAATACGGTACATACACGAAAATAACATTTTTTACAATTTTTGTCTGTCTGTTTGTTCCGGCTAATCTCTGAAATGGCTGTACCGATTTTGACGCGACTTTTATTAGCAGGTATGTGATGTAATACGATATATCGTAGGCTACTTTAATTTTAGAAAAATAAAGTTAAATTCCACACGGACGAAGTCGCGGGTACAGCTAAAATGATTATCTGATATTAAATATTTGTTAATGAAACAATCAGTTAATATCAAATAGTTATTAATTTAATTGATGGTCATGTTAGAAAACGTAGTTTCTATTTATATTTGTTGATTTATGGCCGACATATTACACTAATGGTGACCATTGGGCGCGAAGTCCATCATTATCATAACAATTAGTGATAACATTTGTTAATTCTCACGATACACGACGTATACGGTTTTGTTATAGTTTTTATTCTGTAACCAAAATGCTACTCTGCGATGTTATTATTTACATATGTATAGAAATTCTTATAGTCTTTAAATATAAAAGTATCAAGCTGGAATACAAGAAGAAAAATAAAACTATCTGTACAGATACCGTAGAGTTTGATTTATTTACCATCAGATGGGCCGTATGCATGATTGCCACCATCGTAGTATAAAAAAAAGAGTTAAATAAGTTTAACAAATAATCCAACAAGAACCAAAAAAAAAAAAGACTGAATTACTTATATTAAGTTAATTTAAATAAAGATTATTTTTTTCTATAATTTCGGTGATTAAAAACCGATTAATAAATACATATCGTAAATGATAATATAATTTACAATATGTATTTATTAACCGGAACCGTTAACTATCAGATGGGCTGAATGCTTGATTGCCAACAACGTAGTATAAAAAAAATGTTTTTGCAACTTCCATCAATGTCGGATACGAATACAGATACCATATTAAAAAATAACTATTTTAAAAATACATAATCATATATGTTATGTATGTTAAATAATAAAAATATTATGTACTATTATTTGATGTAGCCATCTTGAAATTTCAAATTATGTTTTTGGCGCCAACTTAAAATATTTCGGATCCCGAGTGTACAATATGGCGTCAATAAAGGCGCCAGCTGTGCCCGCCGCCCAGCCCACATCGGCTCCGCTCTAGTCTTGAGAATAATAGTTCGCGACTAGGATCGCTCAATTCAGTTCGCTCTTGCGAACTGGTTCGTTCTTATAGTTCGTTCCAGTCTTGAGTGGAAGAAAGGCAGTAGGCTGCTCATCCTATTTATTTTATTTATTCATTTTTTTCAGGCTAGTGGCCCATATTATAAATACCTTATAGACTAATATACATAAGAAATAATTATAAAATGTAAATAACATTATCTCTATGGTCACGGTACTGACGACAGCAATCTGCCACGGTAGCGCCGACAGACCTTCGGCCAGTAGTCCTCCTTCATGAAGGTGAGCAGCATATTGATGCCGGGCTACGAACGCCTTGAAGCTCGCGTTGTGACTCGACTCCAGCTGCGTCACCCTCAAAGTCAGGTTACTTTTGGTCCTGATATAGTCGACAATGTGCTGTTCCTTGGTGGCGTAGTGTAGGCAGGACAGGTACATTGCCGTGGTCGGTGTTGCGGCACGCAACAAGAAGTTGAGCCCTGTTGGTGCTGTTATGTACATATATAGTATTTATACTGTTTGATAATATAAACTCCCGTCTTGAGTGGGAGAATGGCAGTAGGGCGTTCATTCTATTTATGTACATATATGTTTATATGTACATAAATGGTATTAATGTTGTTTGTAATGTTTTAGATACGAATAAAATTTTTGTCTATCTATTATCAAGAGGACGATATACATAGACAAAATTTGTATATGATTTTTTCAAAATGTGTCTTTCATTTTTTTTAGCAAGTCTTTTTGCGTCAAACGAACTAAAGAATGAAAGATCGCCACCGATTGATCATGGAACATTTCGTATTTGGAATCGCTCTTCCTAACTAGTTCGTCCGAACTACACAAGCCTAGTGCTCCGCTCAAAGGAAACCATAGAGATTGGACAGTTTCGTATTTCTAATATTGAAGGAATTGAGTTTGCGTAATATTAACTTTTATTTAAGATATCAAATAGGTATTTTATTTGTAAATATATGTTCTTATATATAAAATTCTCGTGTCAGTGTTAGTTGCTATACTTCTCCGGTACGGTTTAACCAATTTTGATGAACATTTTGTATATTTGGTAGGTCTGAGAATAGGTTGTTATCTATTTTTTATACACCAAAGTCATTACGGTGTCCCATTCCTAAAAAATTTTTTGCCCATATTTTTATGTTTTTTTATAATTCGGTATTAAAAAACGTACACTCCTAAAATTTTACCCAACCTATATTTTTGAATACTGATAATAATTCATATTGCAAAACAACTAATAGGCAGTAAATATATACATGCTCTTTGCAAAGACATTAAAATTTTTTTTTACTTTTTATCTATAGGAAAGGCTTAGATAAAGAGTCTAAGCCCATACAGCTGTTGTCTTTGGTATAATTTCTGTATTTTTTTTTCTTTAGATATCAAACTCTTTAGAAACTCATTTTACATAATCTTTATGAAGACATTTAATTTTTTTTTCATTTATATTTATTCCTATAGGTAAAGAGTCTAAGCCTATACAGCCGTTGTCTATGGTATCATTTCCGTTTGTTTTTCTTTAGATATATTCTATTGTAGAAACTCATTTGACATACTCTGTACAAAGACATTATGTTTTTTATTTATTTATATTTATCCCTATAGGTAAAGAGTCTAACCCCATACAGCCGTTGTCTTTGGTATCATTTCCGTTTTTTTTTCTTTAGATATCTTCTATTGTAGAGACTGGTTTCAATATAATTTGACATATTTTTTGGCGCCAACCTTATATATTTCAGGTCTCCAGTGTACAATATGGCGGAAATAAGACCGCCAGCTGCGCCCAGCCGCACGGTCGGCCAAATAAATATATACTTACGTATGTACGTTATATGTCGTAAAATACAATAGCATGGGAATACAATCTAGTATCTAAAGGCGACTCCATTAAAATATCAATGGGGTTAGCTGCCATTAGAACACATAATAGATATTTCTATTGTTTTATTTGTAATTGTCTGTAAAAACTGTTCTGCGTTGGTAGCATGGTTACTACGAGAGTTGGCGCTATGTGAATTGTCCTGAGATTTTATAATAAAAATAAAATTACAACTGTGTCAGTCTATATCCTTCTCTATTCCAAATATAAAAATAAAATACTAAATAAAACATACAATAGCAAGTGAAAGTACTTGCTATTTTATGTTTTATGTATAACTAGCTTTTGCCCGCGGCTTCGCTCGCGTTAATTTATCCCCTTAGGGGTGGAATTTATCAAAATCCTTTCTTAGGGGATGCCTACGTCATAGTAGATTTATGCATGCAAAGTCTCAGCCCGATCGGTTTAAAATTGACAAAGTTTCATACAAACTTTCATCCCCTATTTTATCCCTTTAGGGGTAGAATTAATCAAAATCCTTTCTTAGCGGATGCCTACGTCATAACATCTACCTGCATGCCAAATTTCAGCCCGATCCGTCCAGTGGTTTGGGCTGTGCGTTGATAGATCACTATGTCAGTCACCTTTGAGTTATATATATAGATGCTCTCATTCTGTGCATACAATGCATCTTTCAATGATGGATAACTGTGAAATCAATAAGAGAATGTAATGAACGTGAATGACGAAGTTATGACAATTAAAACAAAAACAAATTTTGACGAAAGTTTTGTAAATAAAAAATCTTAAATCTTGAATATAATATCCTTGTATTGTTGTTTGATTGGACAAATTGTTCTGTTACATGAAAATTGAACTTGAAATATCATCTATACTCTATATATATAAATATAATTGGAGTGTCTGTTTGTAATATAGAAATAACTTTTACTACATGCATATGAATATAAATACGGTACATACACCAAAATAACATTTTTTACAATTTATATCTGTCTTTCTGTTTGTTCCGGCTAATCTCTGAAATGGCTGGATCGATTTTGATGGGACTTTTATTGGTAGGTAGCTGATGTAATAAGGAGTAACTTAGGCTACTTTTATTTTAGAAAAAAAAGTTAAATTCCACGCGGACGAAGTCATGGGTACTTATATTTTGACGGCCTCGGTGGTCTAGCGGTTTGGCACACCGCCTTACGTCCGATGGTCGCGGGTTCGATTCCTCGCACGGCACAAACATTTGTATTCATGAGTATGATTGTTTGTATCGGTCTGAGTGTTTTCTATGTATAATATGTATGCATTTACAAAAAAATATATCTATGTATTTGTATCAGTTATCTAGTACACATAACACAAGCTTTAGCTTGGGACTAGATGGCGCTGAGTTAATTGTTCTGAGATTATTATTATTACAACTACAATCAATTCATAAAACGGATACAAGTTATTATATAATGTTTAGAGATAATTTTGCACAAGATGACGCCAGCAGCCGGGAAGCTGCGCCGTACCGCAGCCACGCGGTCTCGTCCAGATGAAATTGGTCTGTGTTTTCTACATAGAAAACACACAGACCAATACAAATAAGTTATGAATACAAAAGTTTTCATCGTACGAGGAATCGAGCGATTTTTTTTATAACATAGGAACAGATATATAAGAGTTTGTGGCTCACCTGATGGTAAGTGATTACCGCCGCCCATGAGCACCTAACACCAGGGGAATTGCAAGTGCGTTACCGGCTTTTTAAAAGGGAATAAGCTCTTTTCTTGAAGGTTTCAATATCGTATCGGTTCGGAAACACCATTGCTGGAAGGTGATTCCATAGTGTGGTTGTGTTGCAAAAAGTTTCTGGAAAAATCGACGGTGTAGGATCGTCGTTCATCCAAATGATCAGGATAGTATTTCATTTATTGGCGGGTAGGATGGTGGTTGAATTTCAGCAATTTAGCAATTTGGTATTAAACCGAAACTTTCCAAAAACCAAATTTAAATTCACAATAATTTTATTCATGTAGGTCTATTACAGACTCTTATGATATGTCAAATCTACCGTCAGTTCGGAATAATATATGCGGTATAAAATGCTCAGAAATTCAAAATTCAAAAATCATTTATTCATGTAGGACATTTTAGTCGCTTATGAACGTCAAGTTTTTACATTATATTTTTTTTCCCTACCGTCTGAGATGGAATATCTCGCCGCAGAGCCAATGGGTCAAGTCTGTCACATTTGACAGCCTCGGTGGTCTAGTGGTTTAGCACACCGCTTTACTATCCGATGGTCGTGGGTTCGATTCCTCGCACGGTACAAACATTTGTATTCATGAGTATGATTGTTTGTATCGGTCTGGGTGTTTTCTATGTATAATATGTATTTATTTACAAAAAAATGTAACCATGTATTTATATCAGTTGTCTACTACCCATAACACAAGCTCTGCTTAGCTTGGGACTAGATGGCGCTGTGTTAATTGTCCTGAGACATTATTATTATAGACGTTGATTATCTGACTGCTGAAATACACGGGTCAGCTAGTCCTTACTAATGTTATAAATGCGAAAGTAACTCAGTCTGTCTGTCTCGCTTTCATGCCAAAACTACTGAACCGATTTAAATAAAATTTGGTATACAGATAGTCTAGACCCTAAGAAAGAACATAGGCTACTTTTTAAAGCGAAGAAAGGGTTGTAAGGGGTTGAAAGGGGAGATGAAACGTTCTATGGAAGTATCATTATTTTTTAAAGCTGGAATCTTTATTATTTTTTAAGTTATTTTTAAAATTTCGTATTTAATATACATTATTTATATTATTAACTGGGTCTTAACACTTTGATTGAAATTAAAAAACATTCCAATTTCAACGGAGAAGATGGCAGAAAATTATCATCTGCGTGGAATCCAGTCATAAATAAATTCAAGCAAAGTTCAGTAGCATCAATAGTCAATAAGTGTACGGATACCGTGAGTGCTGTGTGTCGCGAACTTTCGTTGAACAATCTAGTGACGGTAGATGAAAAAACTTTTGTGACCTATCTACATTGACATCGCTGTTACACCAGTCAGCTCGTGACCACGGCCAGTGCAACCTAGTCGAAACGTGGAGAGAGGTAAATACCTCTATTTGCGATACAATTTGTTCGTGTTAAGACCCGGTTAATTTTATTATTAAAGCTTTATTGTCCATATATTACAATTATAACTAATATTTTAAGTTAGGATTAATTTAATTTATTTTCTTCTTTATATATATGGTCCCATGTGGGTAAAAGCCTCCTCCAACTTGTTCCATTTCCCTCTATTCGCAGCCACGCTCATCCAGTGTTCCCCGGCCACTTCTTTAATGTCATCAGACCATCTCTTTCTCTGTCGACCTACTCGCCTTTTTCCTGTCGGTCCCGCCACTTTGTTAGTTGAAGTCCACCTTTTGTCTTTGACCTAGATGAAGACCTGCCCATTTCCATTTCTGTCTTAGGCCATGTTGAAGTGCATCTTTTATTTTTGTCTTCTCGCGAATGACTGTGTTCCTTATTTTATGTATTCTGCGTAGCTTTAGTACACTTCTCTCCATTGCATGCTGACAGGACAGGACTTTGTTTTTTAATTTTTCCCGGTTAATAATATAAATAATTATTTTTTAAGCTTCTGACTATTAATGACATTCAAAGTTTGTACGAATTTAACCTTAATTCAAAATAAAATAGGGGATGAAATGGAAATTCCTCATTCGTCCTCTATTCCTTGCGAACGAAGTCGCAGGCGTAGCTAGTTTGTTATATTTTTAATTTGGCGTCAAACAGGGCGGTTTACACCCGCATTGGGCATTAGAAGGGAATCTTGTGTTGCCATAAATCGTACCCCATCTGCAGGCTGCCCGCATTATGTCGTTATTGACAATATTGTGTAATAGATAGGAAAAAATCAAGGTGAACATACAGTGTGGGTTAACTGATAGTAATGAAAATCATTACATACTATAAAACTTATATATAAATCTTTATATCTTAAAGAGATTGTAACATTCATTAAGTTCTTAGAAAATTTCTGTATAAAAAAAAAAAACAAAGTAGCTGTCGCTGTCTGTCCCTATGTATGCTTAAATCTTTAAAACTACGCAACGGATTTTGAAGCGATTTTTTTAATAGATAGAGTGATTTAAGAGGAAGGTTTATTTGTATAACTAGGTTTTGCCCGCGTTAATTTATCCCTTTAGGGATGGAATTTATCGAAATCCTTTCTTAGGGGATGCCTACGTCTTAGTAGATTTATGCAAGCAAAGTCTCGGCCCGATCTGTTTAAAATTGACAATGTTTCATACAAACTTTCATCCCCTATTTTATCCCTTTGAGGGTAGAATTAATGAAAATCTTTTCTTAGCGGAATCCTACGTCATATCATCTATGTGCATGCCAAATTTCAGCCCGATCCGTCGAGTGGTATGGGCTGTACGTTGATAGATCACTATGTCAGTCACCTTTGAGTTATATATATTTAGATATAGATACATGTACACCCGTGCGAAGCCTGGGTGGGTAAATGTAAATATATATAAATCTAAAGATTTCACTTGTTTTTTTTTCAGTACCAAGTCCGTTCCGACTCAGAATTAAATAATATGTACCTATATCAAATGTTTTTTGAAGTTTCCTTACGCAAAAAATAAACTGATTTCCTCTTATTTAGTTGCTCAACCAGTTGGTTGCATAATAATTTCTCTATCTGAGTATTTAATTGAATTAGTGCTAATCGGTAGTTTGTATTCACACACTTAAACTTAAAAATGTAAAGTAACAATAAAATTATTTACAAGAGCAACAGCAGAGTAGTAGTTTTAAAGATTTAAGCAAACGGACGGACAGACAGTGAGAGCGATTTTGTTTTATACTATGTAATGATGTTAATTCTGTTTCTATTGTACTGAGTTACCTACTAATACTATTGTACTGTAATATTGTTGACTGTTTGTTTTGTTGGCTGTACCAGCCCCGCATGTGTTGCGAGATTGCTTGCTCCACCCGCATCTATGCAGTTATCATACGAATTGCGGTGTTCTGCACCAACTTCAGCAACAGACCAACAAATTAACAAGTTCATATATATATATACTTAATACTAGCTGACCCGGTAAACGTTGAATTGCCATATAAATTAAAATTGCTATTAAAAAATAGGGGTTTGTGATAGAAGGGTGAAAATGTAGAGTTATAGGTATTTTTAAATGCCACATAAAAAAATCCAAAAAATAAAAAATAAACTTGGGGTAAAAAAAACCTGTAATACTTCATCACTACATAGCATAAAACAAAGTCTCTGTCGCTGTCTTTATGTCCCTATGTATGCTTAAATCTTTGAAACTACGCCACGGATTTTGAAGCGGTTTTTTCAATATATATAGTGATTCTGGAGGAAGGTTTATATATATAATACATGTACACCCGGGCGAAGCCGGGGCGAGTAGCTAATAGGGGTATAAAAATTAGTTACGAACCTATAATCAGACCTACTGAATATACATATAAAATTTCATCAAAATCGGTTAAGCCGTTTCGGAGGAGTTTAAACACGAAACCTGTGACACGAGAATTTTATAGAATAGAATAGAATAGAAATTCATTTATTCAAATAAACTTACATTGAAGCACTTTTGAATAGTCATTACATTTTTTTTTAATCTACCGCTCGTTCGGAAAGCTGTCTCATCACAAGAAGAACGAGCAAGAAACTTGCGTGTTGCTCTATATATATATATATGTATATATTAGACTAGCTACTTGTCTCGGTTTCACTTGGGTGTACATGTATTATATATATAAACCTTCCTCTTGAATCACTCTATCTATTAAAAAAACCGCTTCAAAATCAGTTGCGTAATTTTAAAGATTTAAGCATACATAGGGACAGACAGCGACAGCGACTTTGCTTTATACTATGTAATATATCCGTTGTCTAGTACCCATAACACAAGCTCTGCTTAACTTGGAACTAGATGGCGCTGTGTGAATTGTCCTGAGATTTTTATTATAAATCGTTAGAAATCGTGAATAATTGTACAGGTGCTGTTTCGGACTACTCTAATGCTGTTAACCGCAGCTGGCCTTTACAGCTTCACCGGACGATAGGGGGCGAGTGCAGATGACACTCCAAACCAAAGGAAGGACTTATGGAGCGGCTGAAGGACAACTCCCGCCTGACGGATACGACTTTAGTCTGAGGGCACCACTAGGGGTTCGAACCTTGGCCCAGGCCGTCGTAATATCGATCCCCGTTTCAATTGGACTGGGGATCGATCGGAGAGGTTTATTTATGAGTGTGATTGTATCGGACTGGCTGTTTTCAATGTATATTATGTATGTATTTTAAAAAAATGTGTATAAGTATTTGTGTCAGTTATCTAGTACCCATAACACGAGCTCTGCTTAACTTTGTTTAGTTGACGCTGTGTCTTTTGCCTTGGGTTCGAACTAGAGGTTCTGGTAGGGGTTCGAACCTCATCTGAAGATCCTAGGAGGCGAGTGATCCGTGAAGTTTGGTCGCGGAGTGGTCCCCGCGCCCAACTTCGGCGGCTCCTTCACTGGAGACCCGCGGCCGGAGTGCGGTCGAATGCAATTGCCAACCCGCATGAAAGCGACTTTAGTGGTTTTTGGAGGAACACCGAGGAGTTTTGGTCGGTCGAGTCCCACAGTATTCGTCCGCACCCCTTCATAAAGGCGGACGTTTCGGTACTGGAACCTTTCCTCTCGTAAAAAACCCCCCCCTCAGCCCGCTACTGCTGACTCTACTCTTGTAGAGACATGTGCGGAGCGAGCGCGGCTCTGTGTGGGCGGCAGTCTCAGGGTTTAAGTCTGTCGTCCACACAACAGGAGCCGAGATGAGGGGAGGCGCATCCCGTATTCTGGTACGTCTTCCCCATGGTGGGGGGAGGCGCATCCCGTATTCCGGTGCGTTTTCCCCACGGTGGGGGGAGGCGTATCCCGTATTCCGGTGCATCTTCCCCACGGTGGGCGGAGGCGGGGGAACTGGGAAGAATTCCCCCCAAGAGTTAGGGAGGACCTGCTTGCGGGCAACCGTTGTTGGGGTCGCGATTGATTGCCAGCTCGATGCCACTATGGCGGCGAGGAAGAATATCGTTGGGTTTTTGGTGAGTAGGAGTCTCACAGTACCCGTCCGTCCAACCCCGGAGACGGGCGGGTCTCCATGAGGGATTTTCCCCACATTAAAAAAAAAAGAGGTTCGACTCGGCTCAGGCGGTCGTAATTTCGATCCCCGTTTGAATTGGACGGGGAATCGATCGGAGGGATACAGATGCTGTGCTTGAATGTCAATGGAACATTTTGGGTGGGCGTATGCAAATTTTTTTTAACAAATTCCAATTATTGCTGAGGATTGTTTCAATAATGACCGAGACGGGGACAAGAGGTCACAAAAACGGCGACTGAAAATTATTAAGTTCTAATCTTACTAAAATTATTCATGCAAAAGTTTGTGAGTATGGATAGATTTCTATATGGACTCTTTCACGTAAAAACTATTGATCGGATTTTGATGTAACTGTACAGTAATGTCATTTATACATCAGAATAACTTTTTTTTTTGGGGAGTTTGGACTATTCAATGCGGTCAATGCGGGTGAATTCGCGGGCACAGCCAATGTATAAAATTCAAAAAATTCAAATTCAAAAATAATTTATTCATGTAGGACATTTTAGCCGCTTATGAACGTCAAATTTTTACATTATAATTTTATTTTTTCCCTACCGTCCAGTTCGGTATATAGATCCAATTGAGAAGAACTGGCAAGAAACTCAATTGAATTACTTTTTTTTTTAAAGCCAGTTTATTTACAATGTATATTTATATAGGTGTCTATGTCTAACATTAAATGAAAATTCAGTGCATGAACAACTATTGCCATGCACACTCGTCATTCAAGTAATCGTTTAGTGAGTAATAGGCTTTGCTCAGTAAATATGATTTAACAGATGTTTTGAATTTATTTAAGGGCAATTCCAACATATCCTTTGGTATCTTATTGTAAATTTTTATATAACATTCCATGTTGCACTCGCCACTATAGCCTATGTGTTATTCTGATTATGTGGGTGAATTCGCGGGCGCGGATGGAATGTTACATCCGCCTGCGCTAACGGTATACCCTGGCGGGACACCAGAGCATGACAAGATGAGCATGAGGTCAGGTCAGTTAGAATATCGTGACAAATTCACCTGGGATTCATCATGATGGTACATTTTTCTAGAAACCTTTAATCACGCACAACCACATTGTAGAATCACCTTCCAATGCAATCGCATTTTCGAACCGTTTCTTCGGAGCTATTGTTCGGAAACCAGTTGCTGAATTTCACAACTGTACCACCCGCCAGAAACTAAAACACCATCCCGATCATCTGTATGAATGGCACACTTCCAGTATGTGTTTTTCTAGAAACTTTTTGCCACGCACAACCACATTATAGAATCACCTTCCAGCAATGGTATTTCCGAAACGATACGATATTGAAACCTTTAAGAAAAGAGCTTATTCCTTCTTAAAAAGCCGGCAATGCACTTGCAATCCCCCTGGTGTTGTGGGTATTCATTGGCGGCGATAATTACTTACCATCAGGTGAACCGCAAGCTCGTTGCTCTCGTATGCTATAAAAAAATGAACTCTCTATAAAGTTCAGACTTGTGGCGGCGTGGTGGCCCGGGTCAATTTGCTCCCTGTAATATGGTTGAGTGGTCTGAGCATATTCTGGTGGTCACTCTATTCATCTAAATTTGAATTTAAAAATGAATCTGTATTATTGTAAACATGTACAACATTTATTTGAAAAGAATACGAGCTGAGTTTCTTGTCAGTTCCTCTCATCTCGAAATCATTCCGAACTGACGGTAGATTTGACATATCATAAGAGTCTGGAATAGACCTACATGAATAAAGATATTTTGAATTTCAAATTCAAAAATCCTTTATCCATGTATTCTTTAGACATTTTAGTCGCTTATGAACACCAAATTTTTTATATTATAATTTTTTTCCTTACCGTCCAGTTTAGAATATAGATCCAATTGAGCACAACTGGCAATAAACTCAATTAAATTTATATACTTATTTTTAAAATGCCAGTTTATTCATAATGTATATTTATATAGGTGTCTATGTCTAACATTAAATGAAAATCCCGTGCATGAACAACTATTGCCATGCACGCTCGTCATTCAAGTAATCGTTTAGCGAGTAATAGGCTTTGCTCAGTAAATATGATTTAACAGATGTTTTGAATTTACTTAAGGGTAATTCCAGTATATCCTTTAGTATCTTATTGTAAATTTTTATACCTATTCCTAAATGCTATATTTGAATTTTAATTAAAAAAACCGTAGCCGAATGTAAAGAACAAACAAACTCTGCAATCACCACTGCAATCTTCTCGTAATCTCGGTGCCCGCATTGCGTAATCTGTGCCCGGTTTTTCCCCGTCAGGTGTTGCGAGTGATTAATAGTGTTTGCCCACGATTAAACACCCTTCACCCCCTTATACAAATGTGGGGTCAATAATGGTGTACACTGTTAATTGTTCGATTGTAATCGATCGATTTAAATTCACGATTAAGTGCATAGATTAGTCGAATCAAAATTGATTCGTTTTCGATTTTTTTTTTATTTCATTCTTCTTTATTTAAGTATACGGTAGAATGAATGTAATATGAATTAGAATGTAAAAATTTGACGTTCATAAGCGGCTAAAATGTCCTACATGAATAAATGATTTTTGAATTTGAATTATAACAAAATCAATACAAATAGATATACCATTAGGTGTTAAGTCCGCCATATGTACTTTTTACCTGTGTATGACGTGCATTAAAGTTATTTAAATAAATATACACCTAAGAGTATACAAACATAAGTTTTTAGCGTTACACAGACAATAAGTCTTTTTATACTGTAATTATTATATAAAAAAAACATCTATTCAAAAGAGCAACACACAAGTCTCTTGCTCATTCCTCTTGTGATGAATTTGCATTCCGAATGAATGGTAGAATCAAAATATGACTATTCAAAAGTGCTTGTAATGAGTTTATTT
Organism: Achroia grisella; assembly: GCF_030625045.1. Lineage (NCBI taxonomy): Eukaryota > Metazoa > Arthropoda > Insecta > Lepidoptera > Pyralidae > Achroia > Achroia grisella. The sequence goes on along the minus strand of NW_026712984.1, from coordinate 8,199,455 downwards.
GAATAAAGATTATTTCTATTTCTATTTCTATTTAAACATATAACAGTATGAAATTAATATATACAATAAATATGACTATCAATAGTTAACTCTTTAGAAATATTTATTATGATTCGTTCTCTATTAAAAAATTTAAATGTTACGTATGTAATGTACGAGACGGACTAGAATATTATTCTTACAAGTTATGGTATTTTTTTTTATGTATGACTAGCTGTACCCGCGACTTCGTCCGCGTGAAATTTAGCTTTATTTTTCTAAAATAAAAGTAGCCTAAGTTACTCCTTATTTCATTAGAAACCTGCCAAAAAAGGCCCGTCAAAATTTCAGAGATTTCAGAGATTAGCCGGAATAAACAGACAGACAGACAGAAATTGTAAAAAATGTTATTTTACATATGCACGTACATAGTAACAAACGGTTATTATGAATATTACAAACAGACACTCCAATTTTGTTTATGTGTATAGAATCTATACATATAAATAAAAGTGTCTGTTTTATTTGAATAAAGATTATTTCTATTCATATCGTAAATTGTTTAAATTCATAAAACTGAATAAATTATGACACAACATACAATAATCGGGCGCGTAAAAAAGAAAATAGAATAAAAGACTCCCCAGGCTCGATCGTGTCTGCAACTGACAAGTGCGACACAGTTTTTACTTATAATCGAGTATGTTAAGTATAATCGAGTTGAAATATAATCGAGCTGTCACAGCCATGCCTCGGCGGCGGCAACCAAAAGTTTGATTAAACCAAACCAATCAGCTGGTAGACTGCGCAGTCTTTACGTGGTATTTTATTATTTAGTTATTTACTACCTCTCCCCGCAGTTCAATAAAACATATAGCCTATATATTATTTATTTATTTATAAAAAACATCATGCACAAATATAAAACAAAATAAAGGTGCATATGGCAGACTTAACACCATAAGGCATTTTCTCCCAGTCGACCATAGGGCAAACAGAGATTAGTGGGCGATGCATTTAAGTGAATAATATCAAATAAATAAGAAAAGGAGGAAGGTACAATTATAATAAAATTCATAAATCGAGATATATATATCAACTACAATCGAATATATAGATATATATATCAGACAATCCCATCTACATGGAACCAACAACAGACTTAAATAAAAAGCCAAAATATGTAATATATAAATATATATATACATATACAAAAGGTTCACATCACAGAAGACCGAAGAGCTGGCATAATAATATATGTACATTTATAAATTTATTTTAGTTCTTAGTTGTACAATTAGGTTATTTCAACTTAAAAATGTAAAGTAACATAAAATAACCAAATATATAAATATATATATACATATACAATGAGATATATATCAATTTATACATATAACCAAATGAAATCAAAATCAGATATGTGACAAATCAAATGTGAAATAAATTTTAACACTATATTAATGTATTAATTTAATTACAAAACTCGTTGGAGAGATGTTTTCTTAACTTGGATTTGAAGGTAAATTTGGTAGTACTCGATTTAATGTCAAAGGGCAAAGCATTGCAGTGTTTAATAGCCTGAAGCATGAAAGATTTAGAGACGAAGCTCGTACGATGAGCAGGAACGTGCAAAAGTAGATTCCTAGACGGACAGACGAAGATTACGGTATTGTTATATAAGCTATATTACTTCAAATTCAAATTCAAAATATCTTTATTCATGTAGGTCTATTACAGACTCTTATGATATGTCAAATCTACCGTCAGTTCGGAATGATTTCGAGATGAGAAGAACTGACAAGAAACTCAGCTCGTATTCTTTTCAAATAAATGTTGTACATGTTTACAATAATACAGATTCATTTTTAAGTTCAAATTTGTGAGAATAGAGTGACCACCAGCATATGCTATTGCAAAAGCAAATAGTCTAATCAGTGTTCGCAACCCGAACAGACCAGTCCCCACAAGCAGCACCTGTTCACGAGTATGACGGGTGAGTCAGCCATCATTGCACTCAACCGTATTTGAACCACACACACAAAATTGTTTGATCTTAGGTTTTTTTTTTTTTAATATATTTATTCTCATTAAGAATTACAAAAAATTCACTTAACATGAGAACTAAAAGCATAAACTTATACAAAATTAAATATTAGTTACAAAAGAAGGTGTACATATATAATGCGGACGGTGCAGTAACAAAGTCTACGCAGTAACTTAATTAAGTTCTAAATTGTGTTGTGAATTGTTGTTTTTTAATGTTTTTGTTTATGTAATTTAATTATTTGATGTGATTGTATATTTGAATTTTATATTGTACGTCCGAAATGGATAAACTGGTCATTTCCATGATATATTATCTATACATCTATCTGTACATATAAATAAAATTGTAGTGTATGTTTGTAATATTGAAATAACCGTCTTTCACTACATGCATATGAATATAAATTTTTTTTTTACAATTTTTGTCTGTCTGTCTGTCGGTCTGTTTGTTCCGGCTAATCTCTGAAATGGCTGGACCGATTTTGATGGCACTATTTTTGGCAAGTAGTTGATGTAATAAGGAGTAACTTAGGCTACTTTTATTTTAGAAAATAAAGTTAAATTTTCGCGAACGAAGTCCCGGGAACAGCTTGTAGACAAATGTTTATCTTATCTTGTCTTATTACAATAGAAACCATGACTTTTTATAATATATTAAAGAAACATAGAAATTTTTAAATAGAAAATAAATCGAAGTATTTAAATCAACACTAAGAATAAGTTCTTGTCATTACATAGTATAAAACAAAGTCGCTGTCGCTGTCTGTCCGTGTATACATATACACCCGTGTGAAGCCGGGGCGAGTAGCTAGTAAATATATACAACAACAAACTTACAAACATGACTTAAAAAAATTCTTATAAAAAAACACCTCTTAAATTATGATGTATAACTAAAAACAAATCCAATTTTGAACTTTAACACACACACAATAAAAACCATATACCGCATGAATGTAGATCAGGTAACCGAATTGGTCGCCCTGTAATCCTTTCAGTGAAACTCCAAGTACAGAGGCGTTCTGGTCGTGACAGCTCGATTACGCCCCTACGGTCCCCACCACCTCCCCACGGCCGGAAACTCCAACTAGTAATGTATAAAGTATGGAAAAAGATAAATCGATTTATATAATTAAAGTAGTTCAATGATGTAGTGTGTAGGACTTAGTCATTATCACTACATAGTATAAAACAAAGTCGCTGTCACTGTCCGTCCCTAGGTACGCTTAAATCTTTAAAACTACGCAACGGATTTTGATGCGGTTTCTTTTAATTGGTTGTCGGTTAAAAAGAAAAATGGCAGTATTCAAAATGTACATTTGTTACAAGATTTAGAGCAATATTTTAAAGATTTTTAATTTATTGAAATTATTTTTCCCTTTAAAGTGTTAAATTTACACAGAAGTATTGTATATCATTTTAAAAGTGTTTAGATAATGATTAAGAGAATTTAATTGACATTATATAAAACAAAGTCGCTGTCGCAATGTCTGACCCTATGTATTCTTAATTTTAAAACTATGCAATTTACTGAAGCGGTTTTTTTTAATAGATAGAGTGATTCAAGAGGAAGGTTTATATGTATAATACATGCACACCCGTGCGAAGCCGGGGTGAGTGGCTAGTTACATAGTATAAAACAAAGACGCTGTCGATGTCTGTCCCTATGTATGCTTAAATCTTCAAAACTACGCAACGGATTTTGAAGCGGTTTCTTTTAATAGAGTTTTATACAGAGTGAGTCAAGAGGAAGGTTTATATATATAACTAGATGCGCCCACGACTTCGTTAGCGAGGAATTTAACTTTTTTTTGCTAAAATAAAAGTAGCCTAAGTTACTCCATATTACATCAGTTACTGCCAAAATAAGTCCTATCAAAATCGGTCCAGTCATTTCAGAGATTAGCCGGAACAAACAGACAGACAAAAATTGTAAAAAATATTATTTGGGTGTACCGTATTTATATTCATATGCATGTAGTAAAAACGGTTATTTCAATATTACAAACAGACACTACAATTTTATTTATATGTGTAGAGGTATGTTAGTCTAGTCTATAAGGTGTTTATAATATGGGTCTAGTAGCCTGAAATGAATAAAAATTTTGGTGCCGTGTAGGAATCCCTTGGGGTTTTAATGAGTGATTCTTCAGGGATATAAATATTACTATACTCGCGCGCAACCAAATCGACTCAAGCGCAACCTCTGCATTCAAACATTGTTCTAAATAAAAATATACAACATTTTAATAAAAATGAATTGTCATTTGAAAGCTTGAAACTTGAATGAATGAACTTAAATGGGGGAAAAATGGAATTTTGGGCAAATGAGAAGTTCAGAATTGGCACAAATAAAACGTGTTTCTTTCTTAAGAACTATAAAATTTATTGGTTCACGGCAGCACGGCAGCACGGGAGGTAATGATTTTTAACTGTATACCCTCAAAAATATTTGTTTTGTTTTATATAGTTTATAAATAGCAAAATTAACAAAAGTGAATAAAATTAGATTAGATTAAAAAATTATATTGGAAAAATGCTAACCTAACCTTAAGTTTATTTTATTTGAATAAAGATTTATTCAAATAAACTTACATTGAAGTACTTTTGAATAGTCATCACATTTTTTTTAATCTACCGCTCATTCGGAACGCTGTCTCATCACAAGATGAATGAGCAAGAAACTTGCGTGTTGCTCTTTTAAATAATTTTATTGTTACTTTACATTTTTAAGTTGAAGTGTGTGAATACAAACCACCAATTAGCACTAATTCAATTAAATACTCAAATAAAAAAATATTAAATCTACAACCAACTGGTTAAACAATTAATAAGAGGAAATCAGCCATAGTGATTAGAGCAGACCAGTCCCTACAAGCAGCACCCGTTCACGAGTATGTCGGATAAGCTAGCCATCACTGCGCTCGACCATATGGTAGATGGTATCTATCTTCTCAGGATAGAGTGTAAACTTACCTTTCTTTAAAATAAGAAGAATCTTTAAGATAAGAATTGAAGGATATTCTTCAGAGATGGTTTCTATCTCCTCAGAACATAATGTAAACTTTCCAAATGAGATATTTCGTTTATGCATGAGTGGGCTACAACCACATAGGATGTGTAGTGGCGTTTCCTCTTCAGTTTGGCAAAAGCTGCAGATTGTTGTTAAGCTAAGACTTGTATTTATTCAATTTACAGAATCCAGTGAGGTCCCTAGTCATAATGTATATATTGTTTTTACTCAATAACTTGCATATAATTATTCAAATTGAAAATCAAATTCAAAAACAATTTATTCATGTAGGACATTTTAGCCGCTTATAAACGTCAAATTTTTTACATTATATTTTCAATTTTTTCCCTACCGTCCAGTACGGTATATAGATCCAATGGAGAAGAACTGGCAGGAAACTTAATTGAATTACTTTTTTTTTAAAACCAATTTATTATAATGTATACTTATATAGGTGTCTATGTCTAACATTAAATGAAAATTACAATGAATTAGACAAGAAATGCCATTGTTTTTACACACACACACATATATGGAACTAAATTAAAATAGATACGTTTCTGATATTTCCATCAGAAACGTATCTATTTTAATTGCTGCAGAAAATTAATTGGAAACATCTACGTTTTCCATCTAATAAATTTTACTCGGCTGTTCTCGCCGTAAGCCGCTGTGATAGCAACTCTCGCAGATGCTGGTGACACTGTCACTGCAGTTTTTTTTAATAATTGTTCAAATTCAAATTCTAAATATCTTTATTCATATAGGTCTATTACAGACTCTTATGATATGTCAAATCTACCGTCAGTACGGAATGATTCCGAGATGAGAAGAATTGACAAGAAACTCAGCTCGTATTTTTTTTTAATGTTGTACATATTTACAATAATACAGATTCATTTAAATTCAAATTTGCGAGAATAGAGTGACCACCAGCATATGCTATTGCAAGAACAAAAATCTAATCAGTGTTCGCAACCTGAATAGACCAGTCCCCACAAGCAGCGCCCGTTCACGAGTATGACAGTATTTCGTATTGTCCTCTCTAGGCCTAATTACAGCCCGTAGTCGGTTCTTCATCGACCTTATTAATTTGTTGACGGTATCTTGAGGAATACCTTCACAGTCCTCTACCACAGCTGCCTTCAGGTAGGAATAGAATAGAATAGAATAGAAAATCATTTATACAAATAAACTTACATTCAAGCACTTTTGAATAGTCATTACATTTTTTAATCTACCGCTCGTTCGGAAAGCTGTCTCATCACAAGAAGAACGAGCAAGAAACTTGCGTGTTGCTCTTTTAAATAATTTTATTATTACTTTACATTTTTCAGTTTAAGTGTGTGAATACAAACCACCAATTAGCACTAATTCAATTAAATACTCAAATAGAAAGTAGGGACTGGTCTGCTCTAATCACTATGACTGATTTCATCTTATTAATTGTTTAACCAGCGGTTGTATACTTAATATTTTTTCTATTTAATAATTTAATTGAATTAGTGTTTTTTTTATATAAATAATTACAGTATAACAAGTAAGAGGCATGCTATAATCAACATAAAATCGCTACGCACTCATTATTAGTGTAATCAGATAACATTGTCAGTGCTATGGATTTTAAGTTTTTCTATAAAAAACAATATCGTTAACGAATTCTTCAATTTTATAGTAAGCTTCTTTGCAAAGGAAGTGTTTTATATGACATTTAAATCTTTTTTCAGGCAGATGTATAACAGACTCTGGTATTTTGTTGTAAAACCTTACGCAATTCGTCATTTTTGATGTTAGAACTATGAAACTTTTTTTTTGGCTCTTTATAATTAACCTAAATAATTAAAATTTCAATCCACTATTACACGCGGACAAAATTTCGCAGGCACAGCTAGTCACATATAAAGATAAAAATGCATTTAAAATTTAACATACTAGTAATGACTTTTAATCTTGCTTCAATTTAGGCGACAGATTCCTCTTCAAAAAAAAAGAAAATAGGCCAAGAGCGCAGTAGATCATAATTCTAGAACATTCTAGAAAGTTCTAGAGCATTCCAGAACATTCCGGACCCATATCTCGAGCAACACAGCGAAGCAATGACAACAAAGGAACTCCATGTCGCTACTACATATCAGACGAATCAATTCTGAGGGCTTCAAATAAATAAGCCAGAGGCTGCGGCTGACAGCGCCTGTAAGGGATTGCTGGCACAGCTGTTGCTGCCTCCCACACCCCCACCCCTGCACCCCTGCACCCCCCCACCCTACACGCCTCACCCCCGCGGCGCCTGCCAACCACCGGCGCCCGGCCACACCACCCCGTTGCAATTATCGATATCCACTCAAAAGGTGGGACATAAAGTTATACAAGCTTAAAATAAAAATAATAATAAATATGTAGTAATAATATTTCACACAACGCCATCTAGTGCCAAGCTAAGCAGAGCTTGTGTTATGGGTACTAGACAACTGATATAAAAATTTAATATACTAGCTGTTTCCGCGACTTCGTCCGCATGGAATTTAACTTCAATTTTTCTTAAATAAAAGTAGCCTAAGTTATTTCTTATTACATCAGCTATCTGCCAAAAAAAGTCTCGTCAAAATCGGTCCAGCCATTTCAGAGATTAGCCGGAACAAACAGACAGACAGAAAAATAATTGTAAAAAATGTTATTTTGGTGTATGTACCGTATATTCATAGGCATGTAGTAAAAAACGGTTATTTCAATATTACAAACAGACACTCCAATTTTATTTATATATATACATAAATATTTTCATATATGTATATAATGAAAAGAAATCTGCAGCAGCAGAAATAAGATGAATCCGAGATGATCCCATTATCTTATACATAATTCTAATAATAATATCTCAGAACAATTAACACAGCGCCATCTAGTCCCAAGCTAAGGAGAGCTTGTGTTATGGGTACTAGACAACTGATAACTTAAATCATATTTACTGAGCAAAGCCTATTACTCACTAAACGATTACTTGAATGACGAGCGTGTATGGCAATAGTTGTTCATGTACGGGATTTTCATTTAATAATAAAAATAAGCTACGGGCGCAGTAGATCATAATTCTAGAACATTCTAGAAAGTTCTAGAGCATTCCAGAACATTCCGGACTCATATCTCGAGCAACACAGCGAAGCACATAGCTCGTAGGACAGATGGCCGTTGGGACAGTAAAGTCCTCGAGTGGCGACCACGGACCGGAAGACGCAGCGTGGGAAGGCCTCCAGCAAGGTGGACCGACGATCTGGTCAAGATCGCTGGAAGGTATTGGATGCGAGCAGCGCAGGACCGATCGTAGTGGAGCTCTTTGGGGGAGGCCTATGTCCAGCAGTGGACGTCTTCCGGGCTGCGATGATGATGATGATGAATAAAAATAAGTGTGTTTATTATAGCATCAAGGACCCATTTGTTAGTCATTTACATATTTTAATTAATTTAAATTTAGCCGGCCTCGGTGGTCTAGTGGTTTAGCACACCGCTTTACTATCCGATGGTCGTGGGTTCGATTCCTCGCACGGTACAAACATTTGTATTCATGAGTATGATTGTTTGTATCGGTCTGGGTGTTTTCTATGTATAATATGTATTTATTTACAAAAAAAATGTATCCATGTTTTATATCAGTAGTCTAGTACCCACACAAGCTCTCCTTAGCTTGGGACTAGATAGCGCTGTGTTAATTGAATAGAATATAAAGATACATTGTAAATAAACTGGTTTATAAAAAAGTAATTCAATTGAGTTTATATACTAAACTGACGGTAGCGAAAAAAATTAAAATTAAAATGTAAAAATTTTAACGTTCATAAGCGGTAAAAATGTCCTATATGAATAAATGAATTTAAATTTGAATTTGATATAAATACAAAATAACTTTTTGTTCAAAATTCAACTTTAATATACATAGATATAATATATAATTTACCAAAAAGCCGTTGTGAATTCAGAACAATACATCTATCTGTCGCAATTGTTGCTAAATTGAAAAATTAAGCATAAAAATGCACATTAGCGACAGGCTAAGCGTTGTAATATTATACGATTTCCTAAATGAAAATCCATATAACACGGCACTCGGTGCCACATGGTGGCCTCCGAGGATGTACGCGGACTGGAAGACCCACTTAATAGTAGCCACAGATTAGAAAATATTACATCAGCATTCAGAAACGTGCATGGCAATAGTAGTCCATGCACGGGATTTACATTTAATGTCAGACATAGACACCTGTAAAGTACACAATTGGTTTAAGAAAAAAAGAAATTCCGTTCACTTATTTCCAAAAACAGCCCTATTCTTAACAATAATACTAGATTAAATGTCAAACTTGGTCTTTTATGGGAAAGGGTATAAAAAATTACAATAAGATATCAAAGAATATTCGTATTCTTTCATTTCATTATTCATTCATTGTTATTCCACTATATAGTGGAATTACCTTTAAATAAATTTTAAATCGTTTAGTGAGCAAAGCCTCACTAAACGATTACTTGGATGACAAACGTGCATGGCAATAGTTGTTTATGTACTGGATTTTCATTCAATTCTAACATTGAATGAAAATCCATAGACACCTATATACATGTACATTGTAAATAAACTGGCTTTTAAAAAGAGTGAAATTCATTTGAGTTTCTTGCCAGTTCTTCTCAATTGAATCTGTATACTGAACTGGACGGTAGGGAAAAAATTATAATACAAAAAATGTAACGTTCTTCGTTTAGGCATACATAGGGATGGACAGACAGCGACAGTGACTTTGTTTTATACTATGTAATGATTATAAATGCGAAAGTTTATGACTATGAGTTTGATATTCTTTCACGCAAAAACTACTGAACGGATTTTGATGTAACTTTACAGTAGTATAACTTATACATCAGAATAACATATAGGCGTAGCTAGTCTGTTTATAATAAATTTATTGAACTCTTCCTTCGCCCCGGCCAGCTGCGGCGTTGGAGTAGGCCGAAAAAAACCGTAAATTTTCGTAAAATAAATAAATAAATAAAATGTGTCGATTCCATTCACCTCTATGTCTTGTGGTACATTCATTAAAATTTGCCAAACCCGCGCGCCGTCCAGCGCACCTGACGCCCTGGCGCCCAACCAACCAACAGTGCCTGATTGTACGCCCGCATTGTTCCCGTACACATACATTACCGGTTTACATCCAGCGCTAATCCGGATTGTCGATGAAAAGCGGCAATGGATTGTGAACTTGTGAAATATTCTAGCGTTTGTGATATAGTTGAATTTTGACGTATGGACTGTGATTAGAGTATTGTTTGCACGTTTTTTGACGATTTTTTCTTCCTTTTTTAATATATGGGATTTTTTTTATATAAAAGTGGTGTGGGAAAGTAGAAAACGAACTGACGGTAAGTGGTAGCTGACGACCGTATAATAATAATAATAACTATCTTCTTATATAATAACTTTCATCCCCAATCTTTTTTGCCATCTAAAGGGCATAATTTTTAATATTTTCAATGTCATATTTATATTGAATCAACCGCCTAGAAAATAATTACAAGCTTTCAGCATTAAAAAAGACGATACTTCCATACAACCTTTCATATCCCCTTTCAACCCCTTACAACCCTATATTCGCATTACAAGTAACCTTTATCTTTTCTCGGGGTCTAGACTACCTGTGTACCAAAAATGACGAATTTCCAAATAAACTTTCATCCCTTATTTTATTGTACCACCACAAAAGTGTATTTTTTTTTATTTTAAAATGATATTTATATGAATCAGCCGTATAAAAATTAATTTAAAGCTTTAAAAATGTATATACTATCATAGAACCGTTCACGATGTGCTAACTGACCTGACCTCATGCTCATCTTATCATCCTCCACTGGTACCCTGCCAGCGTAAACCGTTAGCGCAGGCGGGTGCTATTCCATTATCATCCTTTAAAAAATATGTTTACTATGAAAATTTCACGTTTCGCTTCTACAAACAAATCCCGATTGTACAGGGGAATGGGCCACAGGACTGACAAGATGCCAGGGGGACGGGCGAGTGATGAAAAATGCGGCGAGAGCTCAGCTGTTCGCGTCTCACGCACTACGACACTGCTCGTTGCTTAGTTGTCGTAAATAATAATACTCACTTCAAATGCCAGGGGATTGATGTATAAATTTATTAGCCGACTTAAAAAAAGGAGGTTAAGTAATTTTTATTTCACCTATACATATAAATAAAATTGGAGTGTCTATTGAAATAATCGTTTTTTTACTACATGCATATGAATATAAATACGGTACATATACCAAAATAACATTTTTTACAATTTTTATCTGTCTGTCTGTTTGTTCCGGCTAATCTCTGAAATGGCTGGACCGATTTTGACGGGACTTTTTTTAGCAGGAGTAACTTAGTTAAGTAATAGTTATTGCAAATTTCGCAGATATCTTAATAGAATTATAAGTTCTAGTTGAATCAGTACGGGTTTTTTATAGGTAGAATTTTATGTTGTTTTTTATGTTTTGTTAATTGTTAATTGTAATAATAATAATAATAATTTATTTATTTATTTGCTACATGGTAGTTTCGGATCTTATTAACTAATAAAAGTACATGGCATGCATTTGAATATTTGCATACCTCTAAGGGATGCTCCCTTAGAGGTATGCAAATTTTCAAATTAAATCATATTCAATTTAATATAAAATTATGTCATTACATTACGAATACCCACAAATATATTTAAATATCTATATTAATTAATTAATATTAATATTTATAGTTATTAATAAAAATTATATAATGTCATCTATTTTGCATGTAAAATAATCTTTCACTTAGTAAAAACACTTATTTATCAGCCATTTCATTAATTTGTATTTGAACCATTTTAAACAAAGATTTTGTAATTGTAGTTGGTAATTTATTATATATACTTACGCAACAGGTATAACTATTACTGTGATACAAACGTAAGCACAAATTTGTCACATAAATGTCGTAGTCATATAATTAAGGTTGCTGCATTTAGTATAATAAATAGATTGTAATGTGTTATATATAATGTAACAGTGTTGGAAACCTTGTTGGTAATAATAATAATAATAATAATCAGGACAATTCACACAGCGCCATCTAGACCCAAGTTAAGCTAGCTAAAGCTTGTGTTATGGGTACTAGATAACTGATACAAATACATAGATATTTTTTTTTGTAAATACATACATATTATATATAGAAAATACCCAGACCGATACAAACAATCATACTCATGAATACAAATGTTTGTGCCGTGCGAGGAATCGAACCCGCGACCATCGGTCGTAAAGCGGTGTACTAGACCGCTGGACCACCGAGGTCGTCGTGTTGGTGATCTAATAAATAAAATAAAATAAAAAACAAATAGTTAAAATAGCGCGTACATTACGGCTTACAGCACGGGATACAAGTTGAGCTCAAACCAAACAGCATTAATTTGGCTACAGCCCGCTAAAATCCCAAATTATCCTGATATATATATAGGTTGTGTGTTTGTTTGTATGTCCACGTTGTTTGAAGAGACGGCGGATTGCGAGACCGCCAGCTGCGACCGGTGTGCTCCGATTAATATATGATTCACAACTTATTTTTTTTTCGGACTACTCTAATGCTGTTGGCCGTAGCTGGCCTTTACAGCTTCACCGGACGTTATAGGGCGAGTGCAGATGGCACTCCAAACCAAAGGAAGGACTTATGGAGCGGCTGAAGGCCAACTCCTGCCTGACGGATACGACTTTAGTCTGAGGGCACCGTTATGGGTTCGAACCTCGGCTCAGGCCGTCGTAATGTCGATCCCCATTTGAATTGGACGGGGGATCGATCGGAGTTCACAACTTTGTTTATTGCATACTTTTATAGTTTTTAGACGGCCTCGGTGGTCTAGCGGTGTAACGCCTCACTTCTGATGGTCGCGGGTTCGATTCATCCAAGTTATTATTGAATCTACTTACTTTTTCCGCGTCTATTTTATATGCATACAATTGCGTATCGATCAGCTGAGATTGAAATCAAAGCGCCATCTGCCGGGGGCTGTGTAGCGAATCTTTTCTATATTAATGCGGGCGACAGTTGGCCACCCCTTCCTGTGGAATATTGCATTATGTCCAATGGACTGGCTCCCGCTGGAGTTCCTACTATTGGTACGTTGCTCAATGGGAAAATATATGTATGTCTGAGCAGAGATTTTGCTATTGTTATTATATCTATAATCATTTACAAGAAATAGAAATAATCTTTATTTAAATACACTTTTTTTTTATTTAACACTAGCTGTGACCGCGATTTCGCATGCATTAAATTTATAACCTATATGTTATTCTGACCTAGCTGTACCCACGACTTCTTCTGCGTGGAATTTAAGTATATATTACTAAAATAAAATATTTTTTCTAAAATAAAAGTAGCCTAAGTTACTCCTTTACATTAGCTACCTGCCAACAAAAGTCCCATAAAAATCGGTTCAGCCATTTCAGAGATTAACCGGAACAAACAGACAGACAAAAATTGTAAAAAAAAATATTTTGGTGTATATACCGTATTTATATTCATATGCATGTAGTAAAAAACTGTTATTTCAATATTACAAACAGACACTCCAATTTTATTTATCTGTATAGATTATTCAAATAAACTCAGAATTCACTTTTCAATAGTTGTCCTCTTGCTATGGTTATTATATCTATAATAATTTACGAGAAATAGAAATAATCTTTATTAAAATAAACTTAGAATTCACTTTTAAATAGTTGTCCTACGTGGTTTAGCGGTTTAGTACACAGCTTTATTTCTTATGGTCGCAGGTTCAATTCTTCGCACGGTACACACTATCAATGAGTATGATTGTTTGCATCGTCCAGGTGTTTTCAATATACATTATGTATGTATTTACAAAAAAAAATACATTTAAATATTTAAATCAGTTACAAAGTACCTGTAACATAAGCTATGCTTACTGTGGGACTGGCGCTGTGAGAATTGTCCAAGGGTGAGTCTACCTACTCATTCGGAACGCAGACTCATCACAAGAAGAATGAGCAAGAAACTTGTATGTTGCTCTTTTGAATATGTTGTTATAAGTAAATTAACAATGAGGAGGCATGCGACAATCAACACAGAAACTGCTACGCTGAGTACTTCTACGTGCAATCAGATAATTTTATCAGCATATCATTGAAGTTTTTTTTTTCTATAAAAACATTAATACACTGCCAGTGCTATAAATTTTAAGTTTTTTTTGTACAAAAACATATTTAGTAATACATATTATGTTATCTGTGGTAATATAACGATGCCGACTAATCGATTTAATAATGTAGTACACTGGTAACTGCTAAGCCAAGGGCTATTTTTTTTTCGGACTACTCTAATGCTGTTGGCCGCAGTTGGACTTTACAGCTTCACCGGACGATAGGAGGCGACTGCAGATGGCACTACAAACCAAAGGAAGGACTTATGTACGACTTTAGTCTGAAGGTACCTCTAGAGGTTCGAACTTTTGACCCCGTTTGAATTGGGGATCGATATAAATAAAAAATATATCTAAAGATATAGTTCAAACTTGTGGCCACTCCCTCTAATATGGTGGAGTGTAATGATGGCTGGCTCGTCCGCCATACTCGTGACCGGGCGCTGCTTGTGAGGACTGGTCTGTTCAGGTTACGAACACTGATTATGCTACGTTTACATTCAGCCGCTTCCCCTGCCACTCGCGCTGCTGGAAATATTGCCGGGCGACAATTGAGCGAGAGGGCTGGATGTAAAAACACGCTGCCACTCGCGCTGCCAGTCCTTTGAGTCGCGCACGAAAAACCGACAATCGAGGGAGCGCCGGGCAGCGCGAGTGGCAGCGCCAATAGCATGGGATGTGTTTCACTCGTGTTTACACTCTCACGCTGTTCACATCCCTGCCCACTCGGGCTGAGTGTAAATTGGGCATAAGAATGAATCTGTATTATTGTAAACATGTATAACATTTATTCGAAAAGAATACGAGCTGAGTTTTTGTCAGTTCTTCTCATCTCGAAATCATTCCGAACTGACGGTAGATTTGACATATTATAAGAGTCTGTAATAGACCTACATGAATAAATATATTTTGAATTTGCATTGCTCAGAGCGGGGCAGCTAGTTTTTAAATTGCATAGCAATTTCATCCTGTGCTGACATATAACTAGTTGCACATACACACATGAGTGTCACAAACTCAATTTACAACACATTTCATTCACTTTACAACCTTTCTTTATTGGATAAATGAAAACCCAGAGTTATTGAATTTAGCGAACGGTTTCAGGGGAATAAATTTGAATTATTTTTTAAAAGAATACTAACTGAGTTTCTTGTCAGTTCTTCTCATCTTGAAATCATTCCGAACTGACGGTAGATTTGATATATCATAAGAGTCTGTAATAGTTAAATGTGTATTTATAGTTCCTTAGCTAAATGTGTATTTATGTATATCAATTTATTATATATTAAGTATTGTATCATATCATAAATCGTGTACAACACGGCAATACATCACCCCAGGTCTTGTGCTGAAAAACAGCGTTGCAGCGCTCCAGCCGCTGCAGCATTACATTACAACCTATAGATGTGTAAAACTCGTAATAAACATGACTCGAGTTAACTCGAGTTTAAAAAAAATGTATTCCAGGTAACTCGAGCTGACTCGAGTTACTTGGAATATTTTATTTTTTTATTATTTCGAAAAATTCTAATGTCTTTGGACGTCTTGAAAGCTTTACCGAACTATAGGGGGCGAGTAGAAATGGCACTTTAAAGCCGCGGAAGGACTTATGGAACGCATAATCATTTTATTGATAACATAATCGGACGAATATGCGAAAAAAATGATAACAACCTCAAATCAATATTGAAATATTTGTGACGAGTGAAAATTGTATGATATGAAATGATCGGAACATTTCATGTCATTGTCAGTTCGATGACAGAATCATGCTCTCGCTCTTTCACTTGATTCATTCATTTACCAGTTGAATTCTTCATACTCGGGTTGGCAGAATTCAACTCGAGTTAACTCGAATTATGCGCAACTCGAGTTAACTCGAGTTGACACATCTCTATAACAAATTTCGCGTTTAAAATATTAGTAATATTACTTATTACCCCAAATTCCTTAATTCAGGGGCGGATCGTGAATTTGTGGGGCCCTGTGCTAAGTCTTAGGGGCCTACCTAATTATATTACTCAACTAAAAGAATACACCGACCAAAAACAAGCGACCAGAAATTGCCCGTTCCTTTCGATAGACGTGCATTTGCATGGGTTGATTGATCTCAGGATTGCCAACCTTATGATAAGTTTTTTAACATTCTAGATATTTTTTTACATTCTAAATATCATTTCAGTGGGACTCTGAACTGGGGGCTCTTTATATCCTCGGGGCACTGGACTGTAGCCCAAAAAGCCCTTAGGTAGATGCGCCCCTACCTTCAATGCAATGTTCACGAAGCTGAGTATACTCTCGTATTCGAACCGGCGACTGTACATTACACAACATTACATTAACCACTGCGACGTGTGTCCATCATAGCTGGCTATAAATAGACCGCCCCCGCACCATATGGCTACCATCGGGCCACGTGCTGCGTCACACGCGGTGCTGATCTCTCGCGGTTTCCATGACAACGGTGGGAGTAATACAGTAAACAAGAATCAATATGAAAACTCCGTATAAAGTACAGACAGTTCTCAACTTACGTCTTCAAACTTACTTTTAGATAGATAGATAAATGCTTTATTCAACAACTAGATTTTGCCACGTTAATTTATCCCCTTTTTTTTATTTTTTTATTCTTACATTTATTTATTTATTTAGGAAGATTAACAGTGTAATTTTACATGTTCCTTGTCATATCAAATTGTCGTATGCCAATTAATAATCTTCGCCAATAGTATTACCAGATTAAATTTTTCATTATCCAATTTTAACATATCGAAGTAATCACGTGACAGTATTTCAGTTGTAGTTATACAGTACAAGTAAATAGACTAACATACCCACAAGTAGCGATGTATCCACAGAACACACAAATAAAGTACGGCTATGTACCGTTAAAGAATTGGTTACATATGAGTTTCCTAACTGAGGCAGTGCTGGAACAAAACAGGTCAATATCATGTGGTATATGGTTAAAGGATTTACATGTTCGTAAAACGAAAGTGTTCTCTCTGTATCTGGTCCTGACTGTAGGAACACTTAATATGGCTCTTTGTCTAAGTCTTAGGGTATTAGTTCTTAAGTTTATTTAGGGACTTTTATCGTAATATGATAATGCCAGTCCCATCGTATCTTATTACTAATCTTATCTTCTGCTGCATAATGAAAATAAAAAAATTGCTGGCGATGATACAGGATCAGATATACCGTGGTACATACCAACATCAAGCCGATTCAGACCAATTTTTTTTTAAAACAATTCCCTTTTAACAGCCTCTCGGACACACTCCATTAATATGTGATGCAGATCTTCTATAGTATTGCATTTATTTTATTATTATTATTATATTAATTTATCCCCTTAGAGGTGGAATTTATCAAAATCCTTTCTTAGGTGATGCCTACGTCATAGTAACTTTATTCATGGAAAGACTTGGCCCGATTGGAATTTGACAAAGTTTCATACAAACTTTCATCCCCTATTTTATCCCCTTGGGGGTAGAATTAACCAAAATCCTTTCTTAGCGGATGCCTACGTCATAACATCTACCTGCATGCCAAATTTCAGCCCGATCCGTCCAGTGGTTTGGGCTGTGCGTTGATAGATCACTATGTCAGTCAGTCACATTTGAGTTATCTTATATATAAATTCTCGTGTCACAGTTTTCGTTCCCATACTCCTCCGAAACGGCTTGACCGATTCTCATGAAATTTTGTGAGCGTATTGAGTAGGTCTGAGAATCGGCCAACATCTATTTTTCATCCCCCTAAATGTTAGGGGTAGTCCACCCCTACATTTTTTTATTTTATTTTAGACAGCTAGTATATATATAGATTACAAACACATAGATGAGATACATTTTATAAATAGAAATAATGTTTACAAATTACAAATGCAGGAATATAAATGTTACAAATCGAAAAATGGAGGTGGATTTATGTGTCGCAATGATGATGATGAGAGGTATCCAAGTCAGCATGAAGCTGGTGTCATACCGGTATGCTTCATGCTGAATTGGTTGTCTTGAAGGAAATTGACTGCAAGCCAGATGTATTTTTTAACCACACTGCACTGATGGAACGAAAAGGTAATGAACTCACCCAAATTGCAAAATTATAGTTTAAGATGAATGTATCGGCGACTCGAAGCATCAGAGTTTCTTAATTACATTACACCAACCTCACGACACAAATACAGTTTGTTTTAATATATAAGGAGCTCTTTTTGTTTATTGATGCATGTAGTGTTTCAGTCGTTAGACGACGTGAATAATAATGTCCATATTGTGCAGGGGTAGGGGGCGGGAAAAAGCAGTGTGGTGGGATAAAAACTTTTTATTAAGTTTTCTTAGAAGCGCAAACAAAGCCTATACTTCCTTTCTGCTACTGTCAGAAGACTAGCACAAGATTCAGCTGCTTCACAGCGACTTAAAAGATTTTGCTAATTAGTAATGCACAGCGGTTCATCCCATTGTCTCTACTTTGATGAAACTCCTCCGATCGATCCCCCATCCAATACAAACGGGGATCGAAATTACGACGGCCTGAGCCGAAGTTCGAACCCCTAGTGGTGTCCTCAGACTAAAGTCGTATCCGTCAGGCGGGAGTTGGCCTTCAGCCGCTCCATAAGTCCTTCCGCGGGTTTGGAGTGCCATCTGCACTCGCCCCCTAACGTCCGGTGAAGCTGTAAAGGCCAGCTGCGGCCAACAGCATTAGAGTAATCCGAAAAAAAGTCTCTGCAAGAGAGACGTATTCGGTGTAACAGTTGACAGACATTCTTCTTGCCAGGCATTCACAGCTTCAGCCATACTGTATTTAAAAGTGCAATAAAGTGTATATATACCCATGCAGACAAGTCTAAAGTCAAGCGTCTCGATAAGGTCTATGTTAAAAATTAAAAGTAAATAACGAAATATTACAGTCAGTAGCAGCAGGCCGGTGCCATATCCCACCGAGGTGGACCCCTACCACTGTTGTGAGTTTTGAAACAGCGAGTTCAAATTTTTTTAATGTATTTCCAATTTTGAAGAAGTACATATTGTTTCGCAAATAATCTGCTTACATATTTCATCATCATCATCATCATCATCGCAGCCCGGAAGACGACCACTGCTGGACATAGGCCTCCCCCAAAGATCTCCACGACGATCGGTTCTGCGCTACTCGCATCCAATGCCTTCCAGCGATCTTGACCATATCGTCGGTCCACCTTGCTCCCACTCGAGGACTTTACTGCCCCAACGGCCATCTGTCCTACGAGCTATGTGCCCTGCCTTACATATTTCATAATCTATGTAAAATTAACAATAACCCTGCACAATTCACATAGCGACATTTACTCTCAAGTTAAGCAGAGCTTGTGTTGTGGGTACTAGACAACTGATGTAAATAAACTATTCACCTTTAAAAAACTATACAAGAATTATCTATGTACTATTTAACATATAAATCTTACGGCAATTAACAAAGCGCCATCTAGTCCCAAGCTAAACAGAGCATGTGTTATGTGTACTAGACAACTGATACAAATACTTAGATATTTTTTTGTAAATGCATACATAATATATATAGAAAAGACCCAGACCGATACAAACAATCTCGTGAATACAAATGTTTGTGCCGTGAGAGTGTGTCGTGGTAGGGGTGCCTCCATGGGGATGGGGCGTGAAGGGGAGTGAAGGGGTGTTCCTTAACACAGGTGCGCGGTGCAGGTGTGCGATACAATTTTACTCTCGCACGTAATTGAAGACAAGTCGTGTTTTACTTCGATTAGCTCTGAGTAATGGCTCAGTACAGCCTCCCACATCTCGATCGCAGGTAAATTACTTATGAATAAATATTTATTTATTTACTAGCTGCACCCGCGACTACGTCCGCGTGGAATTTAACTTTTCTAAAATAAACTTAGCCTAAGTTACTCCTTATTACATCTGCTACCTGCCAATAAAAGTCCCGTCAAAATCGGTCCAGTCATTTCAGAGATTAGCCGGAACAAACAGACAGATATAAAAATTATAAAAAATTATATTTTGGTGTATGTACCGTATTTATATTCATATGTATGTGGTAAAAAACGGTTATTTCAATATTACAAACAGACACTCCAATTTTATTTATATGTATAGATTTCAGGCAACTGGGCCCATATTATAAATACGTTACAGACTAACATACATGGGAATTAATATTGTAATACTAATATATTGACATTGTAATAGAAATAGAAATAATCTTTATTCAAATAAACTCATTACAAGCACTTTTGAATAGTCATATTTGATTCTACCACTCATTCGGAATGCAGATTCATCACAAGAAGAATGAGCAAGAAACTTGTAAATTGTCTGTGTAGACACGATACTGACGACGGCAATCTGAACCAAAATCAGCCAGTAGTCCTCCTTCATGAAGGTGGGCAGCATGTTAACACCTTGAAACTCGCAGACTCGATTGCAGTTGCGTCACCCTCAACGTCAGGTTACTCCTGGTCTCTATATAGTCTTTTTTTTTTGTATATGATAATGAAATGGTGCACCCGCCTGCGCTAACGGTTTACGCTGGCGGGGCACCAGTGGAAGATGATAAGATGAGAATGAGGTCAGGTCATCTGGAATTTATCACGATGGTTTCCAGGGGGAACCGCGTGGAGGTCAACTTGACATGGTACATTGCTAGCAATGGGGTCGAGAGTCCACAATGTCCTGTCCTCTATTACATGGCCATACGATCTGAGTCTGTACTATACTAACAGCTGTACCAATCTGGTATTTGTAACGCTTAAAATGTTTATTGTAGATACAGGCATATTCGATCTGTCTAAAATGACATAAAAACAAATAAACACGCGGTGAAACTGTACATTATACAAGCGCGTGCCGCGGCCGCACCTGGCTCCTGTTACGTTAGACGTATGATCGTCTGTACATCGTCCGCGCCCAGATGAACAATTATTTATAAACCACACTAGGCTAGACAGCTCGCTCGACTTGAACGGTTCCGTACGATTTCTTTTTTAATAGACGATAATGGCATGGTTCATCTATGTTGATTATCGCATGCCTCTTACTTGTTATTGTTGTAATCTATACATATAAATAAAATTGGAGTGCCTGTTTGTAATATTGAAATAACCGTTTTTTACTACATGCATATGGATATAGATACGGTACTTACACCAAAATAACATTTTTTACAATTTCTGTCTGTCTGTCTATCGATCTGTTTGTACCGGTTAATCTCTGTAACGGCTGAAGCGATTTGGACAGAATTTTGATTGGCAGGTAGCTGATGTAATAAGGAGTAAATTTAAGCTAATTTTATTTTAGAAAAATAAAATTTAATTCCACGCGGATGACGTCGCGGTTACAGTTAGTAATAAATATAGCTGTGCCCACGACTTAGTCCGCGTGGAATAGTGAGCATGACCAAATAAAAAAGTAATAATAATCTAATCCAAAAAAGTTTCATCGTTCTAGCTTCAAAAATAGCGAATTTATACATACAAATTAACTTCCTCTATTTTAAGGTAAAATAGTAAAATTTTTACAAACTTTGAATATCACATTTATTAATATTTAATCTACAGCCTAAAACATAAGTTTTAAGCTTTAAAAATGACAATACTTTCATACAACCTTCCAATTTTTTATTGCAAAAAAAGGGTTCAAACGGGAGATCTTCTTAACATTCAAATATTTTTTTGTATTAAAAAATTGCCTAAGTTATTCTCAGGATCTAGAATATCTGTACCAAATTTCATTTAAATCGGTTCAGTAGTTTGGTTTGGTTGATTAATATTACAAACATACGCTACAATTTTATTTATTTGTATAGATATTTATAAATAAAAGGTTATATTTGGTGTTTCGATTGTTCCAGAATCTCCAGATGGAGGCAAAGGTGAAGGAGGAACTACCCGATAAAGAGTACACCCAGCCCACAACCACCGAGAGGCGGAAATGTAAGTTTAAACTTGTTTTTTTTCTGAAGGAATATTTATAATAATAATCTCAAGACAATTCACACAGCGCCATCTAGACCCAAGTTAAGCTAGCTAAAGCTTTTTTTTTGTACTATAAACTGTACATATACATAGATTGTTTTTTTTCGTAAATACATACATATTATAAAATTTAAAAAAAATCGCAAATTTAAATATCTTTATTCATGTAAGTCTATTACAGACTCTTATGATATGTCAAATCTACCGTCAGTGCGGAATGATTTCGAGATGAGGAAAACTGAAAATAAACTTACCTCGTATTCTTTTCAAATAAATGTTGTACATGTTTACAATAATTCAGATGAATTTTTAAATTGAAATTTGTGAGAATAGAGTGACCACCAGCATATGGTATTGCAAAAGCAAATAGTCTAATCAGTGTTCGCAACCCAAACAGACCAGTCCCCACAAGCAGCATCCGTTCACGAGTATGACGGATGACCCAGCCATCATTGCACTCAACCATATTTGAGGGAGCACATCGACCTATACAGAGAAAACACCCAGATTAATACCAACAACCATTCTCGTGAATACAAATATTTGTACTGTGCGAGGAATTGAACCCGCGATCATCGAAAGCAAAGTGTGCTAAACCTAGGTTGTGTATTGACTAGTTCAACCGATTTCGCTTTAAAGACTTTGATGGATTGTATAAAAAACATTTTATAAGACCTCCGATGGTCGCGGGTTCGATTCCTCGGACGGTAGATAGATAGATAGCTAAATTCTATATTCACAATTACAGACACATAACATACATGAGATACAGAAAAAACACGAATTAATAAAAGAAATGTAGGTGACTTTATGTGCCCCAAAAGTGAAAATGTAGCCAACCCAGCATAATGCTACAGATAACTCTGCAGCGCTGATATTCTGTTGGCTCCTTACTTATACCACAGATAATATAATATTACATACTTATACTATACTTATTAAAAAAAATAAGAAACATTTGTATTCATGAGTATGGTTGTTTGAATCCGTCTGGTAGTTATCTATGTATAATATATATGTATATATGTATTTTTGTCATGCCAATTACATAAAAAGACATTTCGTTCTCATCTAAGATTTCGTTGTTATATAATTATGATACATACTAATTTTTACCACAGACTTTATCCGCGTGGAATTTTACATTTATATTATATATATAGCTATATATAGCTGACCCAGGAAACATTGTTTTGCCATGTAAATTAAAATCGCTATTAAAAAATAGGGGTTGGTGATAGAAGGGTGAAAATTTAGGGTTGTATGTATTTTTAATGCCACATAATAAAAAGACGAAAATAAATGTTAGGGCTGGACAACCCTTATCACTTAGGGGTATGAAAAATAGATAGTAGCCGATTTTCAGACTTACTGAATATGCATGTAAAATTTCATAAAAATCGGTCAAGCCTTTTCGGAAGAGTATGGTAACTAACATTGTGACACGAGAATTTTATATATAAGACTAGCTTTCTCGACTCGTGACTTTATTCGCGTGGAACTTAACAAAAAAGTTAATTAGAATTTTTTTCTAAAATAAAAGTAGCCTAAGTTATTCCTTATTATGGTAGATACCAGACATTAAAAGTCCCGTCAAAATTGTTGCAGCCATTTCAGAGATTAGCCGGTACCAACAGACAAAAATTGTAAAAAATGTTATTTTGGTGTATGTACCGTATTTATATTCATATGCATGTAGTAAAAAACTGTTATTTCAATGTTACAAACAGACACTTTAATTTTATTTATATGTATAGATTGCTATACCTTTTTTTTTATTTCTCTAGTCCATTCTTGCGCCCTCTATTTACTCGATTCTTCTTTATTACTCTATTATAAAATGTAAAGTAAAAGTGATTCTTTATAATATGTATAAATTGAAATAAGTAATACTTCTAAAATATTTTAATATAATAAATTTCCATTTATCTATAGTGCTTATTTGACAAAACTTGGTTTGTTTACTTTATTATTAAATTATTTTGTAACTAGGCAGAGTGTAGAGTGGGGATGCCAACACCAAATTTAAAAAACTAGGATTTGAAGTTGAAAATACCAGGACAATGTAGTTTAAAACCAGGACTCAGTAATATACTTGTTATAATTTTTTTTATTTATACACTTTATTGCACCAGAACAGAAAATTATAATTAATATCTTATTGGTTTTGTATTGTGACCATTGCAATAAAAATTAATGCACAGGTGGAAATGGTATACTGAAAGGTACGATAGGTTAGGATTTCTATTGCGACTCTTACAGTAGAAATTATGGCCTCAGAATAATATAGTAAACAAAGAGGTAGGTTAGGTTAGGTTTTGTATTGTGAACATTACAACACAAAGTTTCGCCACAGGGGTATATGGTACACATTAAAAACTTTGACCCTAGAAATATAGTATACAGAAATTCACTGTTACAATTGGATAGTCACCAGAAATGATTTCAATAGTATCAAAACAGACAACTCTACTTTCCAACCAAGTCTATTCGAAAAGAAAACCGTCTTCATAAAAAAAATCAGCGCCAACGCCTCACACACGCACCCTCTAGTCAATAAGCAAAATTAATAAACTTCCAGTAATGGTAACCATTTGTCTTCAATACTTAAAAGTATTTTAAAAAAAAACTACAACTCGAGCGGACGTTGTAAAAAAGGCGCACCAAATTTGTAAATACATGATTTTATTCGTTTAAAAAACTCAGGACGCTGCTAAAAACCTATCCAGAGTACCATGTCCTGGGAAAACACGGCGGTTGGCAACTCTAGTATAGAGGGATGTTTGTCTATGGTAGGTACATAGTGGAGCCCGAAAAACCGTATGTAGGTCTGTGAGAACCTCAGCAACTGTCGGCCGATTATAATCTGTGGGTGCCCGCGCGAGGCACGGACTGTCTCCGCCTGCCTACACAGCTATCTCATACACTGATATATATATACTATAAACAAACCTTATACATATATATATATTTATATATATATACATATACTAGATGTTCGTACATCGTCCACGTGGTATTTAACATTATTTTTCTAAAATAAAAGTAGCCTAAGTTACATCAGCTACCTGCCAAAAAAAAAAGTCGCGTCAAAATCGGTTCAGCCATTTCAGAGATTACCCGGAACAAACAGACAGACAGACAAATATAGTAAAAAATATTATTTTGGTGTACGTACCGTATTTATATTCATACGCATGTATTAAAAAACGGTTAGTTCAATATTACAAACAGACACTAGAATTTTATTTATATGTATAGATAATGGAATGTTGCACCCTCCTGCGCTAACGGTATACGCTGGAGAGGCACCAGTGGAAGATAAGATGAACATGAGGTCAGGTCAGTTAGCACACCGTGGTAAGTTCACTAGGAATTTATCACGATGGTTTCCAGGGGGAATTACGTGGAGGTTATCCTGACATGGTACATTACTAGTGACGATGTAATACGTTCACATTATTAACAATTTTCACCCTTCTATCACCAACCCCTATTTTTAAATATCAATTTTAATTCATATGGCAAAACAAAGTTATCCGTTTTAACTAGTAATACAAAAAAAATATAAAATACAGATGTATTCCTGATCTCCTTCTTTTCAAAGTCGGTTAAAAGGGATTAATCGTCCGTAGGTAGATATCTGTACTGTATATATATAGATATATATTAATATGTGAACTAAAACAGCTGTTCGCCGATCATAATCTGGCGATAACGTAGCTAGTCACGGAGTTATATGGCTATGTTATATATATTACAGCTATATATATATACTAGCTTTTGCCCGCGGCTTCGCTCGCGTTAATTTATCCTCTTAGGGATGGAATTCATCAAAATCCTTTCTTAGGGGATGCCTACGTCATAGTAGCTTTATGCATGCAAGGTCCCAGCCCGATCGGTTTAAAACTGACAAACTTTCATACAAACTTTCATCCCCTATTTTATTCCCTTGGGGGTAGAATTAATCAAAATCCATTCTTAGCGGATGCCTACGTCATAACATCTACCTACATGCCAAATTTCAGCCCGATCCGTCCAGTGGTTTGGGCTGTGCGTTGATAGATCACTATGTTAGTCAGTCACCTTTGAGTTATGGATGATAAGTTATGGTTGATAAGCCTATTTCTCACTAAACGATTACTTGAATGACGAGCGTGCATGGCAATAGTTGTTCATGCACGGGATTTTCATTTAATGTTAGACACCTAGAATACTTGTACATTGTAAATAAATTGGCTTTAAAAAAAGTAATTCAATTGAGTTTCTTGCCAGTTCTTCTCAATTCGATCTATATACCGAACTGGACGGTAGGGAAAAAATTAATGTAAAAAACTTGACGTTTATAATCAGCTAAAATGTCCTACATGAATAAATGATTTTTGAATTTGAATTTGATAATGGAATAGTGCACCCGCCTGCGCTAACGGTTTACGCTGGCGGGGCACCAGTGGAGGATGATAAGATGAACATGATGTCAAGTCAGTTGGCCCATCGTGACAAATTCACCAGGAATTTATCATGATGGTTTCCAAGGGGAACTGCGTGAAGGTCAACCTGGAGGACATGATACATTGCTAGTAATGGGGTCATGAATCATATATACTTGGTATAGTGGTTGCTCATGAGCGGCGGTAATCACTTACCATCAGGTGAGCCGCAAGCTCGTTTGTCCCTATACTATAAACTTACAATTCCCTGTTGTTGCGGGTGTTAAGGGCGACGGTAATCACTTATCAAGTGATTCGCAAGCTTGGTTGTCCCCTATACTATAAAAAAATATATATTTCGTTTTAAAACATGCCATCGAGGTAGACTGGCACAAGCTTCTGCAGTGCTGTCTTCTATGAAAGAAGCAAACTCCTTTGTCTTCTATACCCCTTTCAGACCTGAATTATTTTTTTACATCCCACGGATTTGGTAAATGCCAAGCGTCTAAAGTATAATAAGGAGAAAAAAATTGCCTTAAATTTTTTAAAACAAATTAGTAGTACTAAATTGAATATTTATAAGTGAACAAATAATTTCAATCGGAAATAATAAAATTGTTTTATATGATATTTTATGTCTACGATTGTGCACGCCAGTTTTGAAAGGGATACTATAAACTAGCAATTCCCCTGTCATTGTGGGTGCTATAGGCGGTGGTAACTACCATCAGGCCGGCGGTAATCACCATAATGTGAGCCTGAAATACTGGCTTCTTATAGTATAGGGGACAAACGAGCTTGTGTCTGTCCCCTGTACTATAAAGAGCCTATATTTCAGGTATGACACGGACCTTGTCAATGTCCACACATCACGAATAAATCATGAAAACTCTATTATCATCAGGGGAGCCACAAGCCTCTTTGTCCCCTATACTATAAACTTACAATTCTTTTGGTATAGTGGTTGTTCATGAGCGGTGTGATCACTTACCATCAGGTGATCCGCAAGCCTCTTTATTCCCTATACTATAAACTTACAATTCTCTTGGTATAGTGGTTGCTCATGAGCGGTGGTAATCACTTACCATCAGGTGATCCGCAAGCCTCTTTGTCCCCTATACTATAAACTTACAATTCCTTTGGTGTTGCAGGTCCTATAGGTGACGTTAATCACTTACCGTCAGGTGAGCCGCAAGTTCGTTTATTCCTATACTATAAACTTACAATTCCTCTGTTGTTGCGGGTGTTAAGGGCGACGGTAATCACTTACCATCAGGTGAGCCGTAAGTTCGTTTGTCCCCTGTGCTATAATATATATATATATCATTTTAAAACATGCCATCGAGGTAGATCAGCACAAGGTCATCTGCGTACATACATATCTATACTTTATCTATTTCTGCCAAGCTATCTTCTACATGAGCCGCAAGCTCCTTTATCCCCTAAGATATAAACTTGCAATTCCTCTGGTGTTACATCTCATGGGCGGCAGTAATTATCATTAAGCTTTTTATAGTATAGGGGACAAATGAGCTTCGTAAAACCTGTGAAGACATCAGAAGACATCTGTGCTTTTGGGAGGAGTTTATAATAATAATAATAATAATCATTGGGCTCCCTAAAATATGGTCGAGCGCAGTGATGGCTGGCTCATCCGTCATACTCGTGAACGAGTGCTGCTCGTAGGGTCTGGTCTGCTCTAATCACTATGACTGATTTCCTCTTATTAATTGTTTAACCAGTTGGTTGTATATTCAATATATTTTCTATTTGATTATTTAATTGAATTAGTGCTAATTGGTGGTTTGTATTCACACACTTAAACTTAAAAATGTAAAATAATAATAAAATTATTTAAAAGAGCAACACGCAAGTTTCTTGATCGTTCTTCGTGTGAAGAGACAGCTTTCCGAACGAGTGGTAGATTAAAAAAAATGTAATGACTATTCAAAAGTGCTTCTAAATGATTTTCTATTCTATTCTATTCTATTCTAATAATATTAGGAGAATTCACACAGCGCCATCTAAACCCAAGTTAAGCTAGCTACAGCTTGTGTTATGGGTACTAGATAACTGATACATATATATAGATATATATTTTTTGTAAATACGAATAAGAAAACACCCAGACCGATACAAAGAATTATACTTATGAATACAAATGTTTGTGCCGTGCGAGGAATCGAACCCGCGACCATCGGTCGTAAAGCGGTATGCTAGACTGCTAGACCATCGAGGTCGTCAGTTTGGCTGGCTACTTTAGTAACCTGACTATATACGAACAACGGACCAGATGAGAGGTTAATTACGGAGAATGGAGTCCAACTTATATTACAAACGAGATTGTATTTGTCTCCTATAAAAAGCCTGAATTTCAGGTATAACACGGACCTTGTCAGGCAGCACGAATAAATCATGAAAATTCTATAATGACATGGGAGCGGGGCGTGCCGTCCGCAATCAGGGGCGGCGCAGTTTAACTAATGCATGCTTTGTAGCTTTAAGAGCTTTAAGTATGTATCGCCCTTGTTTTAAATCGATTTTAAAAGAGTATCTCTTTATAAACGTACAGTTATTTTTATATTTTACTAACTAGTTATGTTCTGTGACTTCGTTCGCGCTGCGCACGCGGCTGTAGCCCTGATATATGAATAATTTCTCCGTTTTTGCAACGTTTTTCACTGATGCTACGCTCCTGTTGGTCGTAGCGTAATGTTATATAGCTTAAAGCCTTTCTCGACAAATGGACTATCTAACACGAAAATAATTATTCAATTCGAACCAGTAGTTCCTGAGATTAGCGCGTTCAAACAAACAAACTCTTCGGCTTTATAATTTTAGTATAGATATTATTACAAATTGTTCTGATAATATTTATAATATACGAGCTTTTGCCCGCGGCTTCGCTCGCGTTAATTTATCCCCTTAAGGGTGGAATTTATCAAAATCCTTTCTTAGGGGATGCTTACGTCATAGTAGCTTTATGCATGCAAAGTTTCAGCCCGATCGGTTTAAAATTGACAAAGTTTCATACAAACTTTCATCCCCTATTTTATCCCCTTGGGGGTAGAATTAATCAAAATTCTTAGCGCATGCCTACGTCATTACAACTACCTGCATGCCAAATTTCAGCCCGATCCGTCCAGTGGTTTGGGCTGTGCGTTGATAGATCACTATGTCAGTCATCTTTGAGTTATATATGTTTAGATTTCATAAAAATCGATCCAGTTTCGGAGGAGTATGGTAACTAACATTTTGACACTAGATTCTTAATCCTAATAATATTATAAACGCAAAAGTTTGTAACTATGAATGTTTGTTACTCTCACGCAAAAACTACTGAACGGATTTCAAAACTTTACACATCAGAATAACACATATAGAAATTTCACCCAGGTGAAGAGTGAAACCGCGTGCACAGCTAGTTTTATACATATTAAATATTCGTACAATAAACATATATATGTACAATAATGTGTATAATTCGAGTCCATGGTTATTTTAATGCATGGCGGTTACCGATGAGCAATGAGGGCGGGCCGAACAGCAAACATTATGAATAAATACCGTGAGAATACCAAGGCCTGACGCCTTACTCCTAAGGGGGTGAGTATTTGTTTTTTTATACAGCTTTCATAAAGATTTCCCTTATACATTTAATTTTTATTAAACTGGATTTATATTATTACAGTTTATTATTATTATTATTTCTTTATTTCTTAAACTGGATTAATATAATTACAGTTCTTATAAATTATATTTATAGGAACTGTAATGATATAGATTATTAAAGTTTATTATTATTATTTCGTTATTTCTTAAACTGGATTAATATTATTACAACTCTTATAAAGATTTCCTTAATGCATCTATTTTATTTCTGAAATTAGATTAATATTATTACGGTTCTTATAAAGATTACCCTAATGCACCTATTTTTTTTATTAAACTGGATTAATGAACCAATAGAACATTTAATGAAAAGTGTTGTTTTAATTAATGATTATATAAATGATAATTACGGATATTCAATAAAATAAATAATCCTCAACAATTAACACAATGCCATCTAGTCCCACGGTAAGCAGAGCTTGTGTTATTGGTACTAGATAACTGATATAAATACTTAGATGTTCTTCTTGTGATGAGACAGCTTTCCGAATAAGTGCTTCAATGTAAGTTTATTTGAATAAATGATTTTCTATTCTATTCTATTCTAAATAAAAGTAAAATGTGGTTAGTATATTTTTCTTCTTTCCTTTTTGTCTATTCCTTCTTTTTCCAAGATGTCAGCCTTTTCCTATACATAGTGGATTAATGGATGAGAAATAATCTATTTTTTATTCAAATAAACTCATTACAAGTACTTTTGAATAGTCATATTTTGATTCTACCACTCATTCGGAACGCAGATTCATTACAAGAAGAATGAGCAAGAAACTTGTGTGTTGCACTTTTGAATAGATGTTTTTTTTTATATAAATAATTACAGTATAACAAGTAAGAGGCACGCGATAATCAACATGGAAATCGCTACCCACTCATTATTAGTGTAATCAAATAACATTGTCAGCGCTATGAATTTTAAGTTTTTCTATAAAAACATTATTATCTTTAACGAATTCTTCAATTTTATAGTAAGCTATTTTGTATGATTATAGAATAATTACAGATATAGAATACATTCTTCTCGAGCATTATAATAATAATAATAATAATCGGTCTTATCCCAACCAGTCTGGAACAACATCTCAGACGGTTGGGATTCCGAGGCGGCTCACTCCCGGGAAAGATGCAGAAAGCGGTGCTCTTAGATTCTGCCCGCATTGTGCACCGGTTTCTCTCCCTGGGGCCCTGAACCCCGGCCGACTGTGCTTCTGCCGGGGGTAAGTTGCCATCTCCTCTCCTTAAGAGGGGAGATGAGAATATGTTTTAAGTAAAAATAATAATAATAATAAAATAGGTGCATTAGGGGAATTATTATAAGAGTTGTAATAATATTAATCCAGTTTAATAAATAAAGAAATAATAATAATAATAATAATCGGTACTAGTCACCAGCTTAAGCTGTGAATCATCATCATCACCTGCTTCTTCCTTATCCTTTATCCCATTTATCTTGTTCGCAGTCATCGTAATATGTTTGATTATAAATGTAGTATCTGTATAATTAAATAGTATTGTTAGTATAAAAATAATGTAGCAAATAGGTTATATATTTCATCTATAGAATGCTGTTGTTTACGCAGTCATCTCGTTTATTTCGTTTTCATCGATTATTATTTATTTGGTATTTTTTGATACAATGGTGGTAATTATATATAATCTATGTTTCATTATATTCTGCAGTTTCCATTGCCACTCTTGTTCTCTGTTACTCTATTTTTTTCTCATCTAGTCATTTCAGAGTGCCAAAATATTATATTATTCAAATCACCACAGATTATTTAAATACACGGATGATAAAGCAAAGGTTTGTACGTAGGTCTGCGCCCGCACTCTGCTCCCGACAGCGACTGTTGATCTCATACCGGCTAGTGATGTAACCGTATCGATAGGGACTTATCGATATATTTTTAGGTATAAATAAATATATAGTTTGGTGTAATATATATATATATATACTAGCTGACTCAAGAGGTCATCCTGTGGTCGTCATTATTACTAGCCACTCACCCCGGCTTCGCACAGGTGTATGTGAATTATGTATACAAATATATTTTTATTTGTTTTATACCATGTAATGATAATATAAATAAATAAAAAAACACAACCTACATTATAAACACTATTTGACACACACACGCATATATGTATATTCTTTTGTTCAATTATTATTGCGGGTTCAAAGGTGGTCAAATTTCGGCCACTGGGCGACCACTGTTTTTATAAATTACTCCAGTCGTATCGAGCCATCGTCCTGTGAAGCTGTAAAGGTCAGATGCGGCCAACAGCACTAGAGCCGTCCGAAAAAAAGTATAGTGTCCTAACATTTGAGACAGCCACATAAGATTACGTCGATGTTTTTCGATAAAAATCGTGTATCTAGAAATATCGATAAATTGCTCGCACCACCCTTCACCCGGTGAAGCTGTAAAGGCCAGCCAACAACACTAGAGCAGTCCGAAAAAAATTATACAGTGTCCTAACATTTGAGACAGCCACATAAGATTACGTCGAAGTTTTTCGATAAAAATCGTGTATCTAGAAATATCGATAAATTGCTCGCACCACCCTTCACCCGGTGAAGCTGTAAAGGCCAGCCAACAACACTAGAGCAGTCCGAAAAAAATTATACAGTGTCCTAACATTTGAGACAGCCACATAAGATTACGTCGATGTTTTTCGATAAAAATCGAAAATCGAGAAATATCGATAAATTGTCCGCACCTCACTGTCCCACAGCGCTAGTTGCCGGCGGGTGATTGCGGGACTTGCTTCTGATGTCCCTCACAAGGCAGGTCCCGCACGCTGCGACGAAGAGGGGAGGGGGTGTGTGCGACCGGGATTTTGGCTGCAAAAACAAAATGTTACAGTTACATTATGGTTATGTATGTATGTATATACACTAAGTTATGATTTTGTTCGTGTGAGACTGACTAAAATTAAAAACGAAACCTATGTACTTCTTATACTCTATTAGCTTTTGCCCGCGGCTTCGCTCGCGTTAATTTATCCCCTTAGGGGTGGAATTTATCAAAATCCTTTCTTAGCGGATGCCTACGTCATAGTAGATTTATGCATGCAAAGTCTCAGCCCGATCGGTTTGAAATCAACAAAGTTTCACACAAACTTTCATGCGCTATTTTATCCCCTTGGGGGTAGAATTAATTAAAATCCTTTCTTGGCGGATGCCTACGTCATAACATCTACCTGCATGCCAAATTTCAGCCCGATCCGTCCAGTGGTTTGGGCTGTGCGTTGATAGATCACTATGTCAGTCACCTTTGAGTTATATATATTTAAATAATGATTATGATTGTTTAGTCTGGGTGTTATCTATGCATATAATTTATTTACAAAAAAATATTTAAGTAATATATTTGTTTTCTAGTACCCATAACGAATAGTTCTGCGATAAGCAACTTACTATTTATTATAAAGCCACACATACTTAATGAAGAAAGAAAGAAAATACGTTTATTACACGTAAAAGAAACAATTAAAAATACATTATTATTAACAGTTGCATCATTAATTTTGGTACGGAATAGATCTGCAATCAGCCACTTACTACTGATTATACAACCATACAAACTTAAAGAAGAAAGAAAGAAAGAAAATAAGTTCCCAATTCTTCTCAATTGGATCTATTTACTGAACTGGATGGTAGGGAATAAATTATAATATAAATAAATTTGACGTTCATAAGCGGCTAAAATGTCCTACATGAATAAATTATTTTTAAATTTGAATTTATTCAATAGTCATAAAAAAAAAAACAATAAGAAAGCACTATTACTAACAATTATATGACAGCCTCGGTGGTCTAGTGGTTTAGCACACCGCTTTACTCTCCGATGGTCGTGGGTTCGATTCCTCGCACGGTACAAACATTTATATTCATGAGATTGTATCGGTCTGGGTGTTTTCTATGTATATTATGTATTTATTTACAAAAAAAAATGTATCCATGTATTTATATCAGTTGTCTAATACCCATAACACAAGCTCTGCTTAGCTTGGGACTAGATGGCGCTGTGTCAATTGTCCTGAGACATTATTATTATTATTATTATTATTAATTGGGTCATTAGTTGTGGTCTGCGCTCAATAACTATATACTGATTATACAATTTTAATAGATTTCAATAGAAAATTATGTATATATAATATCAGGGTATGCACATACACATACTCACCCTCGGAGCAGGGGAATTAGTCAAACCCAACTCATTCATCACGAGTGTAGTGGCTCTTTACGGTCCTTCGGAGGCAAGTGCCACCACCCATCATTCTGTCAGCGTAAACTAGCACGGGCCGTGTCCGACGATTGGTGCATGTACCCTACTTACACGCAGCTCTAGTGTTGGGCACGATTTGATAGAAATAGAAATAATCTTTATTCAAATAAACTCATTACAAGCACTTTTGATTAGTCATATTTTGATTCTACCACTCATTCGGAATACAGATTCATCACAAGAAGAATGAGCAAGAAACTTGTGTGTTGCTCTTTTTAATAGATGTTTTTTTATATAAATAATTACAGTGTAACAAGTAAGAGGCATGCGACAATCAACATAGAAATCGCTACGCACTCATTATTAGTGTAATTAATATTGTCAGTGCTATGTATTTAAAATTTTTCTACAAAAACATTATTATCGTTAACGAATTCTTCAATTTTATAGTAAGCTTTTTTGCAAAGGAAGTGTTTTATTTGACATTTAAATTTTTTTTCTGGCAGATTTATAACAGACTCTGGTATTTTATTGTAAAACCTTACGCAATTGCCATAAAACGAATTACTAACTTTAGCCAAACGACATTTAGGTAAAATCAGTTTGTTATTGTTACGTAAGCTTTTATTAGTGCAATCACTAACTCTTTTGAAACTGTCTATATTCTTCCTGGCATACATGATATTTTCATAAATATATTGAGAAGCAACGGTGAGGATATTTGATTCCTTAAAGCACTCTCGCAAAGACTCCCTGGAACCCATGCTATATTATATATAGCTGCTTTGCCTCATAACTGACTTTGATTGTAAAATTTTACACATTTTTATTTACGTTTTAACATGTAATATTAGCTCTGTAGCCGACTCGCGCCTAGCGTGCCTAAAATATTTATAAAAATACATAAATACATAAATAACCATGTATATTATATATAGAAATAGAAATAGAAATAATCTTTATTCAAATAAACTCATTACAAGCACTTTTGAATAGTCATATTTTGATTCTACCACTCATTCGGAATGCAGACTCATCACAAGAAGAATAAGCAAGAAACTTGTGTGTTGCTTTTTTGAATAGATGTTTTTTTATATAATAATTACAGTATAATAAGTAAGAACCAATTTCTTACCTGTTATTATATATGAAATATAATGAGAGTTTGGAAAGTAAACACTCTATCCTGAAGAGATAAAAACCATCGCTCCTAAGAATATCCCTCAATTCTTGTCCCTGACGGTTCTAGGTAGCGAACTCTGAAAAAGGTCGATCAAAAGAGATGACTTGTAGGTGGCAGTGTTACAGGCCCAAGCACCTGATAATAGCCCAAACAATCCAATAAAAAAATAGAATTATGGAAAATAGATTGTAGCCGATTCATACACCTACATATTATGTTATCTGTGCACTACTACTAACTACCAGTACTAACTGTTCAAGCCATTTCGGAGACTAGAGACTAAAGTATGGTAACTAACATTGTGATATGCGAATTTTATATATAAAATTATCTTATGCCCGCGGCACGCTCGCGTTAATTTATCCCCTTAGGGGTGGAATTTATCAAAATCCTTTCTTAGAGGATGCCTACGTCATAATAGCTTTATGCATGCAAAGTCTCAGCCCGATCGGTTTAAAATTGACAAAGTTTCATACAAACTTTCATCCCCTATTTTATCCCCTTGGGCGTAGAATTAATAAAAATCCTTTCTTAGCGGATGCCTACGTCTTAACATCTACCTGCATGCCAAATTTCAGCCCGATTCGTCCAGTGGTTTGGGCTATGCGTTGATAGAGCACTACGTCAGTCACCTTTGAGTTATATATATTTAGATTTAAAGTATTCACACACTCTCAGAGCAGAGGAATTAGTCAAACCCAACCTATTACATGTATGTAGCCCACTCAGGTATAAACGAAATATCTTCTTTGGAAAGTATACACTCTATCTTAATAAAAACCATCGCTCCTAAGAATATCCTTCAATTCTTGTCCCTGACGGGTCTAGGTAGCGAACTCTGAAAACGGCGAGCACAATAGATCTATGTAGGTCGCAGTGCTACAGGTCCAAGCACCTGACAATACCCCAAAGCCAATAAAAAACTCATTCATAACGCACGACCATCAGTTAGTGTTAAGTTAAAGTGAAATCGTACCAGAATGGTCAATTAAAACGCCATATTCATCTAAACACGGCGCGGACAATTTTCTAATATCATTGTACAATATTTTCACACAGTAATTGTGGGGGGAGATGAAAGCGTCGCCCCGGGCGAGGTGTCGCCTGCCACGCGCAGCACTCGATAACGAGTAGTGACTCACCGTAGCACGTTATCGATATCGAGATAAAATAAAAATTTTGATGTTTGCTATAAAATAATCTTCTTCTTAATCGTTCCCTCACTGCTGAGTATCGTGACTCTATACTATCTTGTTGACTAGCCGGCGCCATCTGCTGCGCTCAGATGCCTGATGTATTGCGGCGCTGATAGTAATGTTCAGTTGACGTGATATTTGATCTGACCATCGGATGGGACTTCGGCCTCGACGTCTTTTACCTTCTATCTTCCCTGTTACCATCAGTCTCTCCATATTGTCTACATCCTTCCGCTCGATGTGTCCGAAGTATCGCACAATGCGCTGCAGACAAGTAGAAGACAGCCGCTGTGACTCTTCCAATTAGAGCTCTTTAGAATAGAGACGTTTGTACGGTGTTTGTACTGGTGGTGGTATCCTCAATAGTCGACGCCAGCACCACATTTCAAAGGCATCAACTCTTTGCCTATCAGCGGCTTTGAGGGTCCATGTCTCTGCACCATATAGCGCGATGGAGAAAACCAGTGATCGTATCAGGTGTATTTTGGTTTTGTTGGTGATGTTTCTGTTTCTCCATACTTTGCTCAATTGGGTCATTGCTGTCTTAGCCATGGCGATTCGTCGACGTATCTCAGTTTCGCAGCCGCCTCGGTTTGTGATCACGGAGCCAAGGTACTGGAATTGGTCAACGGTGTCATAGTCTCCTAGTAGGTCAGTGATTGATGAAAAACGATCGATTACTA
Source organism: Achroia grisella (assembly GCF_030625045.1). Lineage (NCBI taxonomy): Eukaryota > Metazoa > Arthropoda > Insecta > Lepidoptera > Pyralidae > Achroia > Achroia grisella. The sequence continues at coordinate 8,161,792 of NW_026712984.1, read as the reverse complement.
TAAAATAATATTGCGACTATAAATTGAGATGTAAGCTATCCTATCTTAAAGTTGGATCAAACTGCACACAATGTGCAAATCAAATTTGCAATCGGTTCAGTAGTTTAGAAGTCCATCGCGGACACGTAATTTGTATATATAAAGATGTGTCATTCTGACTTATAAGCTTTAATATTAGTATTATAAAGCTTACAAATCAGTTTCATCAAAATCCGTTCAAGAGTTGTTTCAGGAAAGACTAACAAAATTCCATCTATTCATCCATACTCATAAACTTTCGTGTTTATATAATATTAGTAAGAAGGCGATTGTTCGTAATGTGGACTATCTTATTGCTAGCAATGTACCACGTCAGGTTGACCTCCACGCGGTTCCCCCTGGAAACCATCGTGATAAAATCCTGGTGAATTTGTCACGATATGCTAACTGACCTGACCTCATTCTCATCTTATCATACTCCACTGGTGCTCCGCCAGCGTATACCATTAGCGCAGGCGGACGCTCCATTACATTATCATCCATTAAGATTAGTAAGAATAAAGATAATATCATATCGATAAATTTATTCGACGGCACATCACTAGAGTGCAGAGGGCGCGTGTTCCTGGCACGGGACCGCACTCGGCACACCACTAGCTCGCCGAACTTTTATTTATTCTGTCACCGGCAGAGTATTTAGTGTTTTGCTTTCTCTAATACTTACCATGTTATAGTTTATTTCAAATTATTCAGACGCCGTACAAAAAATCAAAGCAGAAATTTATACAATGACCAGTTGACGACCTCGGTGGTCTAGCGGTCTACACCGTTTTACGTCCGATAATCGCGGGTTTGATTCCTCGCACGGCACAAACATTTGTATTCAAGTATGATTGTTTGTATCGGTCTGGGTGTTTTATATGTATAATATGTATGTATTTACGGAAAAAAATTTCTATGTGCTCGTATCAGTTATCTAGTACCCATAACACAAGCTTTAGATAGCTTAACTTGGGACTAGATGGCGCTGTGTGAATTGTTCTGAGATTATTATTATTATTATTATTAATATAGATATAACTTTTTATTTATTTATTTATCTATTTATTTATTTATTTATAGCCTTTATAGTAATAGTGAAGTTAATCTTTTTGTTCGTTGCTGTTGCACTGCCTAGGTTCGTCAGCTTGTCCTAAGACATAAGCCTCTTCCAATAGAGTCCATTAAAGAGAAGGGAATTGTTAGTAATGTGGACCCCATTGCTAGCAATGATTGTATATTGCTAACAATGGGGTTCAGTTCAGGTTGACACGGTTGCTCCTAGAAACCATCATGATAAATTCCTGGTGAATTTACCACGATTTGTCCCCTGTGCTATAAAAAAAACGTGGATTTCTATTCGTAAAAGAATTTTCAAAGTTGGTTCAGTAGATCCAAAGATTAATCTCCTTTTATAACTTGGGGACAATACTCATGGAGTGAAACTGGTACTGTCAAAATCTTGCCGAAAAAGAGATGGCAGGATGATATAAGGACAGTAGGTGAACTATCATGGAGAAGGAAAGCGCTGGACAGAGAAACATGGCGTCTTTTTTTTCTAATTTATATTAATGAAATGGTGCACTCGCTTTCGCTAACGGTTTACGCTAGTGGGGCAGTGGAAAAGGGATGTAATCTTTGATGAGCCATGAGATCAAATAGAAATCCAGTTTTTTTTATAGCACATCGTGGTAAATTCACCTGATGGAATTTATAACGATGGTGTCCAGGGGCCGGCCGTTTGGATGTCATCACTGACATGATACATTTATTTTTTTTATGATAATGAAATGGTGCTGGTTGGTAGTTTGTATTCACAGTTTACGCTGTAAAATGCGGGGCAAACAAGGATGATAAAATGAGCAACACACTCGTTTCGACTTGATATCATGTTTTTTTTATAGCACAGGTGACAAACGAGCGGCCACCTGATGGTAAGTGATTACAGCCACCCATGAGCACCCGCAACACCAGGGGAATTGTACGTTGTCGGCCTTTTAAGAAAGAATAAGCTCTGTTCTTAAAGGTTTCAATATCGTATCGGTTCGGAAATACCATTGCTGGAAGATGATTCCACAATGTGGTTGTGCGCGGCAAAAAAGATTCTTGAAAAACGCATAGTGGAGGACCGCCATTCGTCCAGATGATCAAGATGGTAGTTTAGTTTCTGGCGGGTAGTTCGATGGTGAAATTCAGGTCCAGTGGTCGCGGGTTCGATTCCTCGGTGCAAACATTTCTATTCATGGATGTGATTGTTTGTTCGGTCTGGGTGTTTTCTATGTATAATATATATGTATTTATGAAATATCTATGTATTTGTATCAGTTGTCTAGTACCCATATCCCAAGCTTTAGCTAGCTTATGTTGGTTATATATTTAATATTTTCTCTATTTGAGTATTTAATTGAATTAGTGCTAATTGTTAGTTTGTATTCACACACTTCAACTTAACAATGTAAAGTAAAAACAAAATTATTTAAAAGAGCAACACGCAAGTTTCTTTCTCGTTCTTCTTGTGATGAGACAGCTTTCCGAATGAGCGGTAGATTAAAAAAAATGTGATGACTATTCAAAAGTGCTTCAATGTAAGTTTATTTGAATAAATGAATTTCTATTCTATTCTATTTTAATATATTGATATTGTCTATGTGGTCACGGCACTGATGACAATCTGCCACGGTAGCGCCGATACACCACACCTTTCGACCAGTAGCCCTCCTTCATGAAGGGTGTTTCATATACAGTGTTAAATATTCCATTTTGAATATTGTCTCAATATTATAACTGTTTGGGTTTGTTCCGTTGCCTGTAGTCCATTTTAAAAAGGTGAAATAACTTTGGCGCCAAAATATATTGACATAAAAAAAAGGATGTAATATTATAGAGACCAGATGGAAACTGTAGAGAAAATATTTATTTATTAAAACTTTAATGCACATAATTGAAAGTACATATGGCGGACTTAACATCATGCGGCATTATCTACCAGTCAACCATGGGTGGTGCAGAGAATAATTGTTGGCGGTGCAAATATAAAAAATATATTAAACGATACACATAAAAATATATATGAATAAATAACTACATATATTTATATATATACTTACATAAACCATACGTAAATACATATTTAATAATCTGACAATGAAATATCATGTACTGCCACAAATAATGGAATTAAAAAAAATGTATACGTAACAATAAAAAACAATGAGAAAACAGGACACAGGAAAGGTTACAAGTTTAAATAATGTTCCCGTAATTTACGTTTGAAAGAAAACCTACTCGTGGCGGTTTTGATATGAAGAGGTAAGTCGTGCCAAAGTGTGATTGCCTGAATGGCGAAACAATTCAATTTCAAATTCAAAATATCTTTATTCATGTAGGTCTATTACAGACTCTTATGATATGTCAAATCTACCGTCAGTTCGGAATGATATCGAGATGAGAAGAACAAGAAACTCAGCTCGTATTTTTTTTTCAAATAATAGTGGAACATGTTTATGATAAATACAGTTATTAAAATTCAAATTTGGGAGAATAGAGTGACCACCAGCATATGCTATCGCAAAGAACAAAAAAACTAATCAGTGTTCACAACCTGAACAGACCAGTCCCCACAAGCAGCACCCGTTCACGAGTATGACGTATGAGCCAGCCATCATTGTACTCAACCATATTTGAGGGAGCACATCGACCCGGCCCACCACGCCGCCACAAGTTTGAACTTTATAGCGAGCATGACTGTTTCAGGTTACTCCACTACGTCAATTATATTATTTACAGCATAGGCTGTACCGATCACAGTTTTCACCTATTACAACATTAAATTTACATTATTTAATTTACAATAATGAACGAAACGAGACAAATGAGCCGGGATATAAAGTAATAATTTTCTAGTAGTGCGAAGAGAGCGATCCGTGTTGACCTCATGGAAATGAAATTTGCTGCTAATGTATTCAGGATAATTAGGATCGTACAGAATAGAGAGAGACATAGAGAGTGCATAGAATATATTGTCATATTTATTACTTAAATATATTATAACAGTTTTTAAAGTGATCTAATGCTTGGAACAGTACAAAATAAAGATATATGTTTAGTGATTACGAGTTTCATTGTTAGTATAGAAGGTTTCCTAATAAACATACAGTCCGCTAGTTTCCTAGCCCCAGAACCATAGACTATCGGAGGCTGTGCAAACCGCGCGATGAGTTGCGTGCTAGCGCATAGATAATCCTATTTATTTTGTTACATCGCGCATAAAATCGGACGAGGCAACGGAACTCACGAATTTTGCAGGCACATTTAACTATATCAATATTATGTAAACAGAATATTCTACTTTTATCTCAACGCAAAAAGAGGGAAGTAAATTTGAAGTATCTGTGTATCTGTATTGGTCCAGTGGTCGCGGGTTCGATTCCTCGGTGCAAACATTTCTATTCATGGATATGATTGTTTGTTCGGTCTGGGTGTTTCCTATGTATAATATATATGTATTTATGAAATATCTATGTATTTATATCAGTTATCTAGTGCCTATAACACAAGCTTTAGCTAGCTTAAGTTGAGTCTAGGTTAAGATGACGCTGTGCGAATTATTGTCCTGAGATTATTATTATATTATTATTATTATTTACACTATTATTGCATTTTCTCAGTTTTTGCTGGTTATTATTATCTATCTGTCTGTGGTCATCGTAGCTCCAATATTAATGAACCGATTATGATGCGTTTTTTTGTTTGATATCTGATCTGATATGATGGTCTTAGCAACAATTAATTAGTTTCTTTTATAAGGGATTACTTGTAATATTTAATTTTGTATTTATGATTCGTGGAATAGAATAGAATAGAAAATTTCTAGAAATTTCAAATGTATTTATTTCCGAAACAGTTTCGGTTTGATTCCTTTTCGTTCAATATAAGTTATTAAACGGATACCGTTATGCATCGGCACGGTCTCGCCGCGCCGGCCGGCGTTGTTTGCATAGTCCTCGTGCTGCCGAGGCCATACAGATAGCGGACGGGTATACCCTTACTAGAATAGAATAGAAATAATCTTCATTCAAATAAACTCAATATAAGCACTTTTGAATAGTCACATTTTTTTATTCTTATTCGGAATGCAGACTCGTCACAAGAAGAATGAGCAAGAAACTTGTGTGTTGCTCTTTTAAATAAAAATTGATTTAATTATATTTAATTAACAACAAGGATTAGGCATGCGACAATCAACATAGAAACCGCTACGCACTTAATCTCTGTTCAATCAGATAACATTGTCAGCGCTATGAATTTTAAGTTAGATATTTTCTACGAAAACATTATTATCATTTATAAATTCATCAATTTTATAACAAGATATTTTACAATGAAAATATTTTGTAACACATTTCATTTTTTTTCTGGCGTATTGAGATACTAATATTGTAAATGAGAAAGTAAGTCTTCTACAATAGTATTTGTAAACTTTCATGTTTCATATACATTATTTATATAATTATACTAGCTATTCTCGCGACTCGTCCGAGGATTTAACTTGATTTTCCTAAAATAAAAGTAGCCTAAGTCCCTCCTTATTACATCAGCTACCTACCAATAAAAGTCCCGTCAAAATCGGTCTAGCCATATAAGAGATTAGCCGGAATCAACAGACAAAAATTGAAAAAAAATGTTATTTTGGTGTATGTACCGTATTTATATTCATATGCATGTAGTAAAAAACGGTTATTTCAATATTACAAACAGACACTCCAATTTTATTTATATGTATAAATAATGTTATAAATACTTTTGATTGTTACAGCTAACACTGCTGGCAAAGAGAGAAGATCTCCAGAACAAGGTGTGGAGGATCCGAGGTCCTCCCCCACGCCTGGACCACCCAGTCCACAGAATAATGGCACAACAGGTAATTTATTATTATAAAGTCTGTATCTATTATATATATATTAACTTTTGCCCGCGGCTTCGCTCGCGTTAATTTATCCCCTTAGGGGTGGAATTTATCAAAATCCTTTCTTAGGGGATGCCTACGTCATAGTAGCTTTATGCATGCAAAGTCTCAAGCCGATCGGTTTAAAATTGACAAAGTTTCATACAAACTTTCACCCCCTATTTTATCCCCTTGGGGGTAGAATTAATCAAAATCCTTTCTTAGGTGATACCTACGTCATAACATCTACCTGTATACCAAATTTTATCCCGATCCGTCCAGTGGTTTGGGCTGTGCGTTGATAGATCACTATGTCAGTCACCTTTGAGTTATATATATTTAGATATTACTAGCTGACTCCGTAAAATAAAGAAATATATCTATATGTCAAAAATTCGTTCTTCTTGTGATATGACTGCTTATTGAATGAATGGTAGATTAAAAAAAATAAGACTATTAAAAAAGCATTAATTTAAGTTTTATTTGAATAAAGGATTATTTATTGTATTTTATTCTATCCTTTTCTATCCTATACTATTCTATTCTATCCTATTCTATCCTATACTATTCTATTCTATCCTATTCTATCCTATTCTATCCTATTCTATCCTATTCTATCCTATTCTATCCTATTCTATCCTATGCTATCCTATACTATCGATTAAAGTTTGATTAAAGTAGTTTGTTTGAATAAAGGATTATCTATTGTATTTTATTGTATCCTATTCTATTCTATTCTACTCTACTCTACTCTAATTACATGATTATTTCCCATCCAGCCACGTTGTCATCAACGGAGTCCCTCTCACCACCTCTAGCAGAAGGATCCAGGTCCGCTCCAGCGCTGCAGCGGTTGCGCCGCTTCCTGTCAGCGCTGCAGCAGTTTGCTGCAGACGTTGGCGTGGACACTGGTGAAAGGGTGCGTCAGCTGATATACAATCTTGTTGTAAGTATTCTTCTGTTCTCTATCTTCTTTTTTAGGTGTTTATGTAAATTTATGTTCCTCTAAGTATGTAAGTATGGTCTGTAACTATATCAGTTTCACGGATCGTTTGACCATATCAATAATATAATAATAATAAATCTCAGGACAATTCACACAGCGCCATCTAGACCCAAGTTAAGCTAGCTAAAGCTTGTCTTATGGATACTAGTCAACTGATACAAATATATAAGTTTTTTTTTTCGTAAATACATACATATTATATATAGAAAACAACCAGACCGATACAAACAATCACACTCATGAATACAAATGTTTGTGCCGTGCGAGTAATCGAACCCGCGACCATCGGACGGAAAGCGGTGTCCTAAACCACTAGACCACCGAGGTCTTCAACAAATCAATATATCTTATACTTATTATTTACTAGATTTTGCCCGCGGCTTCGCTCGCGTTAATTTATCCTCTTAGGTGTGGAATTCATCAAAACCCTTTCTTAGGGGATGCCTACGTCATAGTAGCTTTATGCATGCAAAGTCTCAGGCCGATCGGTTTGAAATTGACAAAGTTTCATACAAACTTTCATGCGCTATTTTATCCCCTTGGGGGTAGAATTAAACAAAATCCTTCTTAGTGGATGTCTACGTCATAACATCTACCTGCATGGCAAATTTCAGCCCGATCCGTCCAGTGGTTTGGGCTGTGCGTTGATAGATCACTATGTCAGTCACCTTTGAGTTATATATATTTAGATATACTAGTTTCAATAGGTATATAAATTTCAATAAACATATAGCCTAAGTATATATTATTCTGATGCATAAGCTATATTGCTAAAAAGTTTCATCAAAATCCGTTCAGTAGTTTTTGTGTGAAAGAGTAACAAACATTCATCCATACTCACAAACTTTCGCGTTTATAATATTCATCATCGTAGCCCGTAAGACGTCCACTGCTGGACATAGGCCTCCCCCATAGACCTCCACGACGATCGGTCCTGCGCTGCTCGCATCCATTGCCTTCCAGCGATCTTGACCAGATCGTCGGTCCACCTTGCTCGAGGCCTTTCACGCTGCGTCTTCCGGTTCGTGGTCGCCACTCGAGACTTCATTGCCCAAACGGCAATATTTATAAGATGTTATTACTTCATCCTAACAGTCCGGGACGCTGAATATAGAAGAGTTCCAGGCCGGAGTCCAGGAGTGCACCAACTACCCTCTTCGAGCTTCAGTTCCTGGTTTCCTTCGGGCGTTGCTGCCCCTTGCTCAAAGAGATCTACACGCCCGGGCACGTAGAGCGAAGCAGGTCGGTGTATTTTTTTATAAATTACTAGGTGACTGGGAAACGTTGTTTTGCCATCTATACATTTAAATAAAATTGGAGTGCCTGTTTGTAATATTGAAAGCACCGTTTTTTACTACATGCATATGAATATAAATACGATACATACACCAAAATAACATTTTTTACAATTTTTGTCTGTCTGTCTGGCTGCTTGTTCCAGCTAATCTCTGAAATGGCTGGACCGATTTTGACGGGACTTTTATAGGCAGTACATGCATATGAATATAAATACGACACATACACCAAAATAACATTTTTTACAATTTTTGTCTGTCTGTCTGGCTGTTTCTTCCAGCTAATCTCTGAAATGGCTGGACCGATTTTGACGGGACTTCTATAGGAAGGTAGCTGATGTAATAAGGAGTAACTTAGGCTACTTTTATATTAGAAAACTAAATTCCACGCGGACAGACAGATAAAAATTGAAAACAAAATATTTTGGAGTATGTACCGTATTTATATTCATATGCATGTAGTAAAAAACGGTTATTTCAATATTACAAACAGACACTACAATTTTATTTACATGAAATAGAAATAGAAATAATCTTTATTCAAATAAACTTAATGTAATTACTTTTGAATAGTCAAGTTTTTTTATTCTACCGTTTATTCGGAATGCAGACTCATCACAAGAAGAATGAGCAAGAAACTTGTGTGTTGCTCTTTTAAAAATAAAAATAATATGTATAGATAACAATAAGATTACTAATCATAAAATATTTCCACAGACCCCGCTGCAGTACGTCAGGTCTCATGAGCACCTCATCCTGGAGTCAGGTGGAGACAGCAGCGATATCTTCGCACCTCAGCAGCAGACTCCTGGAGAACCAGGGGTGAAGAGGCGAGCCAGCGATCCGTGAGTGACCACCTTTTCTGGAGGGAAATGAAGGGATATCTTTTTCTTACAAAGGATATCGTTTTTATAGAAAAACTTAAAATCCATAGCGCTGACAATATTATCTGATTGCACTAAGAATGAGTGCGTAGCAGTTTCTATGTTGATTATCACATGCCTCTTACTTGTTATACTGTTATTATTTATATAAAAAAACATCTATTCAAGAGAGCAACACACAAGTTTTTTGCTCATTCTTTTAGTGATGAGTCTACGTTCCGAATGAGTGGTAGAATCAAAATATGACTATTCAAAAGTGCTTGTAATGAGTTTATTTGAATAAAGATTATTTCTATTTCTATTTCTTATGGATGATAATGGAATTACGCACTGTGATGTACATACAGGTTCCCCTTGGAAACTATCGTGATAAATTCCTGGTGAATTTGTCACGATGTGCTAACTGACCTGACCTCAGTTCAGTTCATTATTATTCTCCACTGGTGCCCCGCCAGCGTAAACCGCTAGCGCAGGCGGGTGCACCATACCATAAACATCCATAAAAAAATATCGTTGTTTAAAAATCTATATAAATAAATAAAACTGAAGTCTCTGTTTATAGTTTCAAATTAACGGCTCTTCACTAAGAACGTATGAATGTACATACTGTGGTTATATTAATAATATATTATTTAAAAAAAATTATATCTGTCTGTCTGTTTGTTTCTGCTAATCTGAAACAACTGGACCAATTTCAACGGGACTTTCACTCGTAGATAGCTAACGTTATACGGAGAAACTTAGGCTACTTTAATTTTAGAAATTTTATTTATTTTAACAATAATAATAATAATCTCAGGACAATTCACACAGCGTCATCTAGTCCCAAGTTAAGCTAGCTAAAGCTTATGTTACGGGTACTAGATAATTGATACAAGTACGCAGATATTTTTTTTTCGTAAATACATACATATTATAAATAGAAAACACCCAGACCGATACAAACAAACATACTCTCGAATACAAATGTTGGTTCCGTGCGAGGAATCGAACCCGCGACTTTGTCCGTGTGGCATTTAACTTTATTTTTCTAAAATAAAATATTTGTTTTAAAATAAAAGTAGCCTAAGTTCCTCCTTATTACAACAGCTACCTGCCAAAAAAAGTCTCGTCAAAATCGGTCCAGCCATTTCAGAGATTAGCCGAAACAAACAGACAGACAGACAAAAATTGTAAAAAATGTCTTTTTGGTGTATGTAGCGTATTTATATTCATATGCATGTAGTAAAAAACGGTTATTTCAATATTACAAACAGGCACTACAATTTTATTTATATGTAAAGATACTTATGAACGTATCCGCAGAATATCAGCGTGGTGGCACCCCGTCACGACATATGCTGAGTGGAGACCTATTTGGTACTATGAAATGAATATAAACCTATATAATGTAATATAAAATTTAAAAATTATTATGTATCAAAAAACAATTTTCATTCTTTCTTTTTCTTTCCAAACCGCTAAACAACCGAGGTCGTAAAAACTATTTAGAACATCAATGTAATTCTAAAATGTACACGAAAACTGCGTCCTTCAGAAATCATTAGGCAATCATCAAATCCGAACAATTCAGATCTCAACTATCAATAATCGTAGTCTCGAACAGGTGAGTGTTATAGACAGGTAATTTGTACGCCCCCACCGCCGTACACCCCCTGACAACCCCCCAACAACCCCCGTTACACCCACCCGCATATCTAGGGATGTTAGCTTGATGAGAATGAAAAATTATCCGGAGTTGGTCCGTGAGTCCTTCCGCGGGTTTGGAGTGCCATCTGCAATCGCCCCCTATCGTTCGGTGAAGCTGTAAAGCTCAGCTGCGGCCAACATTAGAGTGGTTCGAAAAAATCACTATATTAGTACAGTAAAAAAAAATACTCCACTATCATATATCCTTACTAATTGACGGTAGGGTAAAATTTATAATATAAAATATTTGACGTTCATAAGCGGCTCAGATATTCTAAATAAATGATGATTGAATTTGAATTTAACATTATAAATGCGAAAGTAACTCTGTCGTTATTTCACGCCAAAACTATTGAACCGATTTAAATAAAAATTGGTACACAGATAGTTTAGACCCTGAGAAAGGACATAGGCTACTTTTCAATGCGAAAAAAGGGTTGTAACGGGTTGATAGGGGAGATGTAATGTTGTATGATTTTGAATTTGAATTGAATATTATAAATGCGAAAGTAACACTGTCTGTCGTGATTTCACGCCAATACTACTGAACCGATTTAAATGAAATGTAGTACATAGATAGTCTAGACCCTAAGAAAGGATATAGGCTACTTATTAATGCGAAAAAAGTGTTGTAAGGGAGTTATAAGGGAGATGAAAAGTTGTATGGAAGTATCTTCATTTTCAAGGGTAAAAGCTTTAAGGCTGAAAAGGCCAGTAGCCAGCAACATAAGAATTGTTCGAAAAGAATCCTCTATTATATATTAACATATAAAAAACTACATAAAATCGTAGATCATGCATATGCCTTAATTCGTGTGAAATAGAAACATATTTAAATATTTTTTTATTAAAGGCGTATCCGTCAGGCGGGAGTTGGCCTTTAGCCGCTCCGTAAGTCCTTCAGCGCTCCGTAAGGACTTACTGCCACTTCCTATATTTCGGTGACGGGGTAAAGATCAGATGCCAACAGCATTAGAATAGGTAAAAAAATAGGCTAATAATTTAAGATAGGCAGGTCCTATTCTGCGAATAGAAATAATTTATCCAAATAAACTTAATTTAAACACTTTAGAATAGTCATAATATTTTTTTAATCTACCGCACATTTGGAAAGCTGTCTCATCACAAAAAGAAAGAAACTTGTGTGTTGCTGTTTTAAATAATCCTTGTAAGTTCTCATTTTACAAGTCGAAGCGTGTGAATACAAACTACCAACCAGCACTAATTTATTGGGGTTAAATATAAATACACAATAAGATTAAATCAGTGGTAGTGACAAGAGCAGACCAGTCCCTACAAGCAGCACTCGTTCACGAGTATGGCGGGCAGATACGCAAACCTATCATCTTACCCCTTATGTTCATAAAGATTTATCTAGGGGACGATGATCGAGGTCAACTTTGTAAAAAACTCATCTGTGTGTGTACCTTAGTTTCACGTATTTCAGCCAAGCAGCTTGCTTTGTAAGATGCTTTGGTTGTAGGTGCAGATTATTATATTAGGCAGTGAGATTACTGGTTAAGAAGCTCATTTTAGTCCTTTGAAATGGTAACATATAAGCAGTAACACGGGTGTCACATGATAACGTGATATCTGTAGTGCTGTTCATGTATATAGACGACGGTTACCACTTATCATCAGGTGGATCGTCAACTAGATTGCCATTTGAACTATATAAAAAAGTACGATAATTCCAATGTCTATATCGGTATCGAACCACTTACCTTGAGGTGAGACTTGCCTGTTCTACCGAATATATAACAATGAAGAATTATCCGACATGATGCCTACGGGTACCTTTTACCATCGCACCGTTCGCCATCGACAGGGAATTCATCCCCACACGCTAGAACCTAAGTGGTCTCGGACAGTGCGGTTTCAGAGGAGCTTCCTCCCGCGTACACTTAGATTGCGGAATTAAGTATAGCATGGGGTTTTTCAAGAAGGGTATATTAAGAGTCGGCAACGCTTACGTGACACCCACGTGTCTTCATCGCCGCACTGTAATGGACTCCTGCAACGCCAGGGTATTTCAAACATCCATAGGCTATGGAAGCCATTTACAACCAGATGGACCGTATGCTTGTTTGCCACCATCGAACTATATAAAAAAAATGACATAGTACTGGATTAATTAAAAAAATATTCACATTGGAAAATCCACTCCAAAATAATAATTTTAGAGTCTAATTTCAAATAAATGAAAATTTTAAATATTTCAATACCGTACTGGGTGCGCGATATGTAATAATCGATTTTGCCCACAATCGACTATAGGCATACGTTCACATCCCTAGCTGTCAAACGCACGTTGTGGACAGACGTAAACTTTTTGCGGGCATCCTTTGATGCTTTCGATGGGTAGTGATTGTGTTCGGTAATTGGCGATTTGTGATGTACCCAAACAGATTTACATATGATAAATTGAAGAATCCTGCCGCGAGCTTCATAGCAATTTGGACGTCTGTTTATTGTGCTGTTATTATTTTGACAGGCGTTTGCAGAATTAATTATAATAATAATAACTCTCAACAATTAACACAGCGCCATCTAGTCCCACGGTAAGCAGAGCTTGTATTATGGATACTAGACAACTGATTTGAACAAACTTTCGTCTTTATAATATTCATGTAGGTCTATTACAGACTCTTATGATATGTCAAATCTACCGTCGATCTGGAATGATTTCGAGATAAGAAGAACTGACAAGGTACTCAGCTTGTATTATTTTCAAATAAATGTTGTACATGTTTACAATAATACAGATTGATTTTTAAATTAAATTAGGGAGAACAGAGTTACCACCAGCATATGCTATTGCAATTTAGCAAAAGCAAATAGTCTAATCAGTGTTCATAACCCGAATAGACCACTCTTCACAAGCAGCACCCGTTCAATTTTAATAGTACAACGTTTTGTGTAGAATGGGGTTGGGGATATCCACCCTTAAAACATCGTGTTGGCCGTAAACCAGGCGTTTGGTCAATATTTCCTCATGACCGGTGCCCATATTCTACTTTATGAGTACAGCGCCCGCATTTGGCACGACGCTTCGCGTCGCCTGCGGACGCTATTGGCTTTTAATTCTACCCTCATCCGTTAGACGCGTGAAATTATGACCCAGTACGTGGTGGCTATAGGCCGTTGTTGTAATGATCTGGACAGCTGTTTCCATCAAATCTCCCGCCTCTAGTGCTTGTAGAAATTTTCTAAAACTATTTTGTTATTTTAAACTAGCAATCCTTTATATTAGATGAACGATTTATTTGTGTTTTAGCACACACGTAATATAGAACAAAAACATATAAAACTAAATAAGTGACTAAATTTAAATCATATGCAGTATCTTATGCCCAATTTACACTCATCCCAAATGGCCAGGAAGTGAGCAGCGTGAGAGTGTAAACACGAATGGAAACACTTCCCATACCATTGGCGCTGCCACTCGCGCTGCCCGGCGCTCCCTCGATTGTAGGGTTTTTCATGCGCTAGTCAAAGGACTGGCAGCGCGAGTGACAGCGTGTTTTTACATTCAGCTCTCTCGCTCAGTTGTCGCCCGGCAATATTTCCAGCAGCGCGAGTGGCAGGGGAAGCGGCTGAATATAAACGTAGCATTAGTATTACAAATAGCCCGAAAATAGCCCGAGTTAGGAAGGAACCATATTCTCGTATGGAAGGGGTATCTGTACATATGTAATATTATCTTATCTGTGCTAATACTATAAACGCGACAGTTTGTGAGTAATGAGTATGGGTGATTAGATGGATGGATGTTTGTTACTCTTTCACGAAAAAAACTACTCAACGGATATTGATGAAACTTTACAGTAATATAGTTTATACATCGGAATAACACAGGCTGTAAATTTCCCGCGGGTGAAACCGCGAGCACACCTAGTTGTCAATAAGATGATAATAATGAGTCCGTACAAATAGTAAAAGCTATTTGCAATAATTATCTAAGTATATTTAGCGATACCAATGTACACAAGTTACAATTCGCTGGCGCTAGTTTATAGAAAAAATGTTTTATCGGTGCTATCTTTGAAAGTCATTTTATCATTAACATATTCAATTTTTACGTATCATATAAACATAAGAAAATGGAAAAAAATTAATTAATATTTCTGTGCTTAAACAACAAATACTATTCACGGTCGTCTTTTAAGTAAACGTCAATTATTAAGTTAGTCCTTTTTAAAAAAGTGATCGAATTTCAAGTATCTCAAAAAATAATTGGAAGTTTTACAGTTGAGCAATTTGGCGGTAACGATCTAGCGCCTGCCGCTCGCTGTTAGCAATTACCACGATCAGAAGTTCGTTATGGCCGGCAGCCGGCAGGCGCTACTGTTAATAGCTTACGCAGACGGTACCCGCTACCCGTAGAAGTGTTGCTGCAATCAGGAAAAATATTTGAGATATAATGAAATTTATAATTTTATTCAAAAATTACGAATATTTCACTTTTTTTTAATTTATTAATGGTATAATATAATGTATAATAATAAATATAATATAAATAAATTAGATTGCCAACCTGCTCCCTAAATAGAAAATAATCCTGTGCTTAGGGATGCTCATTACTATATTACAGTGATACAGAAAATATTTTAGTTTATATTGTTGACCAGTATTCATTAATTTCTACTATTATAGACTTTCCTACTATTCCTATACATATGGTTAATCTTTTAAATATACTATATCGTAATATGTGACAGTTTATGACATTTAACTCATACAATTTATGTTATATTATATAATTAACATCTTAATGTTAAAAGAAACCTGAGTAAGTTTATAAATTTATAAATATAGTGGTAATTGATACTACTGAGGTAGTTTGAGATAGAAATACATTGGGATCAAATAAAAGTTTAAAAAATTAATTTAATATGACATTTATTAAAGAATAATATAATGATTTTTTTAAACTTTGATACTCACTACGTATAATATATACAGGTTATCAATCACATCACAAGAAAACACGCAAGCCCCTGCCACTGGAGTACTAGCAATTAGCAACGCAAAGTTAAATCGTGAACTAATTGCTGCGCGCAAACATTCAGGCGTTTACAAACGCTTACAGCCGCCTGGCCGACACGTGTTGTGTTTGAAACTACACTTTAGAACTTTGATAAATCGTGTTTAATTTGAATATAATAAATATTCTTAATTACCGTCTATTACTAATTTTGTTACTTTTTTTTATATAATTAAGTTTTGACCTAGTTTGTTAAGTTGATTCAAACAATAAAACTATAGATAAAGAATTAATCTTTCAATAAAGAATTAGCGGAGAGCAACATCAAAATTACACCTCTATACTTCTTTTAAATAGGCCATGCTACTAGCCCTTTCTTAAAAAATCCTAAATTGTCGAACAAAACAAATTGTTGTTTGCAATTATACGCAAAAGTTCAGTGAAACGCTAAATCAATAGGTTATAGAAGCTCAATTGCAGGCGTTAGAACGAACAATGCAATTGGCTCGCGCTGTGGTGTGGCACAAGTCATAAACTTTATACATTTACATTCTTTAAAATATTAATTTACTATCCAAAAGTACTAACAGATATATATTTTATCTATATGTAGTCCTTTTAAACTAAGTTCATTTAAACATAAATATATATATGTAATAATGTAGGTATAAAGTCATTTAAAAATAGCAAGAGTTTGTTGATAGTTCCTCATGGTTCAAAATTACCTACTCTCTGAACTGTTGGAATATTTCTTTATGTTTTAAATAATAAAAGCAGGATTTTAATGAAACTTTACAATAATAGAGTTCGTAGTTTTTGCGTGAAAGAGTAACAAACATCCACCCATCCATCCACAGTCACAAACATTCGTGTTTATAATATTGTAGCAACACAGTTTCTACACGTGCCACCGTCCACTTCCTAGAATCCTTATCGCACGGCACGTGTAACATTAGAATCGCAGCTGCGCGACCTTCAAGCCGTCGTTACCTGCAGCTGCGCTTAAAAGCGACACGTGTATAAAGTCGAAATATTTTTACAGTAAACACAATAGCATTCAATCCCGTGTAAAAATTCGTGAATAACGACCATTCATTCTTTGACTCAAAACTTGGTTTATTTATGTCAATTAATAGACAGGCAATTTTTCGATTTTTTAAAGCTGAAACTGTTGGCATTTTTTTGAATCACCAACATCACAACTGGCCCGCTCGATTACACAAATTTTCGAACTGTTCATTTTTGGGACACAAATTATAAAAAGCATCCGTTCAAAACAGTGGTCGAAAACGATCGAACTGTTCGGCCAAAGCATCCGGTCGAAAACGAAATACCTCGGCATTTAGATTTATATAGATATAAAATGACATATACAATAATTAATAATTATATAAACAATCGATAATTTAATTGATATAAGCAGATTTTGCAAGGCCCGTGTTTTTGTATAATATCATATATGTATGTACCCAAAATCTACAAATAAATTTATTATTATGAATTATATTGCGTATCTTGAGCTGAGGTTCGGACCCCTAGCGGTGTCCTCAGACTAAAGTCGTATCCGTCAGGCGGCAGGCCTTCAACCGCTCCATAAGTCCTTCCTTTGGTTTGGAGTGTCATCTGCACTCGCCCTCTATCGTCCGGTGACGCTGTAAAGGCCAACTGCGGCCAACAGCATTAGAGTAGTCCGAAATAAAAGTTACAGATCAAACGCTATAATCTTATGACTTGTGCGTGTATTTATTAATCCCCTCGCCTATAATTAGTTGAAAGTTTTTCATTGTCTCCTCTCCTTTTGTAGCTTCAAAGTTGTGAATCAACTTATTGTTAGGTAGAGTTGTGACCGCCCATATCTTTTGTGCGTATCGATTTTATTTGTAAGTGGATGAGTTCGGAATTTATGGGAACGACGGGTTCAGATTTATATGGAGAGGGCCGCGGTGGTCTAGTGGTTTAGCACACCGCCTTACTTTCGATGGTCGCGGGTTCGATTCCTCGCACGGTGCAAAGATGTATTCATGAGTATGATTGTTTATATCGGTCTGGGTGTTTCCTATGTATAATATGTATTTACGAAAAAAAAAATCTATGTATTTATATCAGTTGTCTTGTACCCATAACACAAGCCCTGCTTTCCGTGGGACTAGATGGCGCTGTGTTAATTGACCAGAAAAAAAAAAGTTAATATAATAACTCTTTGTTTCAGATTCTATGATGCTGTCCAGACCAATGGAGTGCACCATGATGAGTATCCCCCTCAGCCGAAGCGTCCTCCCCCCTCCAGCCTGTTCATGAACCCCTCCCCGTTCCTCTACCCCCTACCGAGCAATGCCAGTCTGTTTGACTATGGCCACCCTTACCAAGGATACCATGGCTCTCAAGGGGAAAGCAGCTTCGAAAGAAGAGACGGTAAGAGTGTTATAGAAACAAATAATTGACGTTTAATTCAAAATCAAATTAAAAAATCATTTATTCATGTAGGACACATTAGCCGCTTATAAACGTCAAACTTTTTACATTATAATTATAATTTTTTCCCTACCGTCCAGTTCAGTATATAGATCCAATTGAGAAGAACTGGCAAGAAACTTAATTGAATTGCTTTGTTTTTTGTTTTTTTTTAAACCCTTTGTAAAAAATATTACTATGAAAGTACTAAGTATAACATCATTGTACATTTATTATATTAATACTTGAAGCAGAAACTAAGTACTTCTTTTTACGAAAATTGCGCGTATGGAGAATTTCGCATACTTATAGTTTACTACCTACTCGCCCCGGTTTCGCCCGGGTGTACATGTATTATAAATATAAACCTTCCTCTTGAATCACTATATCTATTAAAAAAACCGCTTCAAAATCCGTTGCGTAGTTTTAAATATTTAAGTATACATGGACGGATGGACAGCGACAGCGACTTTGTTTTATACTATATAATGATGATTAATAAATTATAATAAGAAAAAAAAACAATGTTAGATAATGTAAAGGAAGTTTCTTCATCAGGTGGTATCACAGTTCGCGACGTATCATCAATGAACGCATCGTTCACTGAACCGAGGACCCTGGGGCCGGGGACGGCTGGATCCTTGAAAGGTGATGATGAGTGGAAGAACATAAACACAATGCTGAACTGCATACTCAGCATGGTGGAGAAGACGAAGAGGGCGCTGGCAATACTGCAGCAGAGAGGTGAGACGAACTGGAGTTATCTAACTACATACAATCTTGTCATGTTTAATAATTCACACAGCGCCATCTAGACCCAAGTTAAGCTACCTAAAGCTTTTGTTATGGGTACTAGATAACTGATACATATACCTAGATATTTTTTTTTGTAAATACATATTATACCGATACGAACAATCATACTCATGAATACAAATGTTCGTGCCGTGCGAGGAATCGCACCCGCGACCATCGGTCGTAAAGCGGTGTGCTAGACCGCTAGACCACCGAGGTCGTCAAGTCTAATAGATCTGTTATATTTTTTTAATGGATGGTAAAGGAATGGTGCGTGTTGCGGGTAATGATACGATGTTGTTGGTTGAGACGATGTATATTACAGGTGATAATAGACTGACAATATGTACATTTTTTTCTGACTACTCTAATGCTGTTGGCCGCAGCTGGCCTTTACAGCTTCACCGGACGTTAGGGGGCGAGTGTAGATGGCACTCCAAACTCGCGGAAGGACTTATGGAGCGGCTGAAGGCCAACTCCCGCCTGACGGATACAACTTTAGACTGAGAGCACCGCTAGGGGTTCGAACCTCAGCTCAGGCCGTCGTAACATCGATCCCCGTTTGAATTGGACGGGGGATCGATTGGAGGGGAATATGTACATAAAAATATTGATCTTATACACTAAATGACAATAGATATAAAATGTAAGGTGGGGTGACACAGTTTAGACACGGCTGTGCTTAGTACACAATATTGGATTTGTCTTAATATTGCATTGATGTGTCTAGGTAACTTTGTCCCATATACTTACATGCATTTTTTTGTACTACGATGGTGATAAACAAGCATATGGCCCATCTGATGGTAAATTGTTACCACATCCAATGGATGCCTGAGACCCCAGGGGTGTCACGTGCGCGTTGCCGACCCTTAAGAAACCTTAACATACCATTATTGAAAATATATTTTGTATACAGGAGTAGAACCAACTGAAAGCAGTGATATAAAACGTGCAGCCAGCGAGATCATGGCGACGGCAGTGCGGCAGACCGAGGAGAGGGTGGCTGAAGTCAGGAGACGAGCTGAAGATGCCGTCAACCAGGTCTGACCACCGTCCTATCTTCTGGGATTATTATGGGATGTGAGAGGGGACAAATGAGATCACGCTCGCTTGCTCAAAAAATGTGTCGAAATTGAAAAAACGATTCAATTTTTATACGTTTATTATAGAATTAGCATTTGCATCAGGGATGTTCTGGATATGAAATTTCGGATACGGATAGGTTTCGGATATAGGAATGATTATTATTCCGGATACAGATACGGATATGAAATTATTTCGGATTATCCGTTAGTTTCGGATAATTTCGGTTACGGATTTTACTTTTTTTTAGATATTTCAAATGAAAATACAAGTAGTTAATAAAATGGTCACATAACGTGTCTCAATAAGGCTCCGCCCCTATTCCATATTATCCGAAACTTTGATTTCGGATTCGGTTACGGTTACGGATATTTTTTTGTATCGGATATCCGATAGTTTCGGTTACAGTTCCGGATCTCCCTGACATCCCTGATTTGCACATTACAAATTACATGATATTCATTCACAATTGTTTATATAGTTGGTACTTTGAATTCACACATTTCAACTTAAAAATGTCAATTAGTATGACCACTCAAAAGTGCTTAAATGTAAGTTTATTCGAATAAAGGATTTTCTATTCTATTCTAATTCTATTAGAAGTTATTTTACCAGTGAATTCTTACTAATATTATAAACGTGAAAGTAAGGATATTTGTTACGCTTTCACGCAAAAACTACGGAACCGATCATCATGAAATTTTATACACATGTTATTGGAGTTGTTTGGATACTTTTTATTTAAAAAACACAAATATTTTTATAAAAAAATCTACATTTTGCTACTTCAGCGCTATCTAGTAGGCAGCAATGAAGTTATAAATCAATTGACTATACTTTAAGCTAATTGGAATTATTGAGGTTATATGCAATGGATTCAATGCGAGCGAAGCCGCAGGTAAAAGCTAGTATTTTATAAATCTATCAAAAAACGATTCGAGTATATATTTAATCGAATTAGGTGTTATTTTACGGAAGTCCATTTCACTACTTGATGTTTGGTCGCCGAAGAGTCAACGCTTCCAAGCTATATCCGAACTCTATTCAAACGCTTAATGATGCCTCGTTCAGAGACGAAACACGTGTCGCAATATTGGTTTAGACTCAATAACGGTCGGGATTTGATCACCATTAGAGAAGGTCGTAACGGTAATCAAGTTTCAATACCGAATATTTGTGGTCTCACACTTAATTGTAGTGGAATTCAACAAAACGATGTAAATCCATCAGGTATTGACATCATCAATATAGTAACTACTATACCTATATTCATACCTGAAAAGGATTCCTTACAGGTGAAACGCCAAGCGTTATTGGAACTCCAAAGGGCGGTTGGTGCTGCAGAGTCTAAGGCACTAGAGCTGGTGGCAGCAGAACGGGGCAAGATGGACCGGATGGGAGAAAGGCGGCACAGTCCTCCCCCTGGTAGGGACTTGAGTCCAAACGCATCCGGTCAACAGAATGTAAGTATTTCCGGCATGTAGTCTATAAATATATATTTAATAAAATTCAAAAATAATTTATTCATGTAGGACATTTTAGCCGCTTATGATACTGGCAAGAAACTTAATTGAATTACTTATTATTATTATTTTTAAAAGCCAGTTTATTTACAATGTATATTTATATAGGTGTCTATGTCTAACATTAAATGAAAATCCCGTGCATGAACAACTATTGCCATGCACGCTCGACATTCAAGTAATCGTTTAGTGAGTAGGCTTTGCTCAGTAAATATGATTTAACAGATGTTTTGAATTTATTTAAGGGTAATTCCAATATATCCTTTGGTATCTTATTGTAAATTTTATACCTATTCCCATAAAAGACCTATTGACTTTTTCTAAACGATACTTGGGGAGAGCAAGTTTATCTTTAAATTTAGTTTTAATATTATGAATATTGCTGTTTTTTGGAAATGGGTTAAGAAAAATTTAAAAAAAGTTAAATTATTTCGCGAAATGCGTGTCTAACTATGCGAAGCTAAGTGCAAACATTTTTTTAAATAAGAACTGTTAACTTACTGTAGCTTCAGCTTATGGTAAATGTCTAATGTGACCTATATACGCACCTAATAAGCACATTATAATGTTATACTAGCTACTCGCCCCGGCTTCACACGGGTGTACATGTATTATATGTATAAAACCTTCCTCTAGAATCACTTTATCTATAAAAAAAACCGCTTCAAAATCAGTTGCGTAGTTTTAAAGATATAAGCATACATAGGGACGGAGAGACAGCGACAGCGACTTTATTTTATATATGTAATGATGATGGGCTTGGTTGTCTAGCGGATTAGCATACCGCTTTACTTCCGTTGGTCGCGGGTTCGATTTCTCGCAAGGTGTAAACATTTGTATTCATGAGTATGATTCTTTGTATCGGTCTGGGTGTTTTCTATATATAATATGTATATATTTACAAAAAAAAAAGATATCCACGTATATTTGTATCAGTTGTCTAGTACTCATAACACAAGCTTTAGTTTCATATTTATTTATTTATAATATTTGTCTAGTGTTGCTGGAACTGCGGCCGTAAGGCTCAAGAAACTTGTTCCGGGTGTAACGCCGCCAGGTACTGCGGTGCGTTCTGTCAACACAAGGACTGGGAGAATCATCACCAGGTAAGAAGAGAATAGAATAGAATAGAATAGAAAATCATTTATGTCATAACATTTTTTTTTAATCTACCGCTCATTCGGAATGCTGTCTCATCACAAGAAGAACAAGCAAGAAACTTATGTGTTGCTCTTTTAAATAATTTATTCTTACTTACAATTTAAGTTTAAGTGTGTGAATACAAACCACCGATTAGTACTAATTCAATGAAATAATAAAATAGAAAAAACACTCAATATACAACAACTGGTTAAAATTAATAAGAGAAAATAAGTCATAGTGATTAGAGCAGACCAGTCCACACAAGCAGAACCCGTTCACGAGTATGACGGATGAGCCAGCCACCACTGCGCTCGACCATATTTTAGGGAGCCCACTGACCCGGCCCACCACGCCGCCACAAGTCTGGACATTTTAGTGAGCATGACTACTCAAAACACCAGACCTCGTCATAGCTACTCACAATTGCCATCTAATGGTTATAGTATTCACATTTCACATAAGAATGCATGCGGCAAACAATACAAAAACCGCTACGCTTTCATATTTCTAAAATAATTTAATCAAGGAAGCAATGAGATATTATGGACTCTTCTTCTTACAAATATCACTAAGACCTCTGTCTTCTCTCCTCTGCCCAAAGGTTGTCTGGAAAATATTGCTTATGCTATAAGTCCGACTGTTATTATCTTAGGAGCCTTTCAAGTATTTCGTGAGTACTAGGGGGAGAGGAAGGGGAGGGAGGGGGGGGGGGGGGGGGGGGGGGGGAGGTGGGAGGATCTAGACTATCTGTGTACCAACTTTAATTTAAATTGGGTTTTTGGTGTGACAGACAGACATACAGAGTTACTATCATTTTTATAATATCAGTAAAGATTTATGTTCAAATTATATTGAATAATTTTATAAATAAACTAGCTGGCCCGGCGAACTTCGTATCGCCTAACTGTCGATTCTTCCTGAGCAGTACGATTAGATGAGATTCGTTGCATTTCGGGCTCTTCTGTCTAAATATTTCCGTCGCCTTATTAATGGACCTTGCAGACCTTAGACTTGACTGTTGAACATTATGGAGGCATATCTTATAAGAGGCTTGTCGAGTATAAATGAGTTACAATCACACAACACTTATTAAATTTTTCTTTTAGATTTGTAGTAATATTATAAATACATATCAATGAGACATTTACATTTCAAGTGACATTTTATTACTGATTTCTATACTAAACAATTCCCGGAACCTCTCCACTAACATTTGAACTTTATGGTATGGTATTAAAGTTCAAATTGACTTTTAAGTATCATTAAGAATTGTTTGTATGGGATTACAGAAAACTGGTGTATTTAGGCATTTTAGGCAATTTTTTAAATTTTTCTCTCCGTCAGAACCATCCTCGTACCTCAAGAAATATTCTAAAAAAAGAATTATCGAAATCAGTTCGGTAGTTCTCGAGATTAGCGCTTACCAACACATTTAGCGATTATATATAAGATAATAGTGTTTATATAAGAAAAAGTATAATTTTATAAACCTTTTCAGGTATGCAGCGGCCGTGACCAGAAACCAACAGCATTGCTCCGCACCTCGCCTCCTGCAACCGCAACCACTCTAGCTAAAACGTTAACCAGATCAACCACACCAATCACGGCAACCAGCAGCAATCAGACACCGGTTACGGCCGGCTCAGACCGGTTACCAGACAACCGGTTGTCACTTAGCTCGTTAAATTCCGCTGAGCGATTGCTATCCGTGACCAGTAATCAAGATAGAAGCTTATCTTCCACTAACAGTGAGAGGATTGCGCTGGCCACTCTGTCCTCCGCTCAGGGCCTAATAGGAGGGATAGGGGGGAAGAAATGACGTCTCAACAAGGATCAGTTAGGTTCTATTAGGTTTCCTAGGAAGATTAGGAGGTAATTTTTGTTGGTGGCAATACTTCTCCAAGTTATAGCAGCTCAGATTTTTTCTTGAAACATATTAATGTTGGCAAGGTTTTACAGCTTCACCGGATAGGACGCGACGGGTCTTTCTGACCTATATTACTTTTTGGCCTTGGATATAACTAGTCTAACAGCTTCACCGGACGATAGGGGGCGAGTTCAGATGTGGTGCACTCCAAATCCGTGGAAGAACTTATGGAGCGGCTGAAGGCCAACTCCCGCCTGACGGATACGACTTTAGTTTGAGGACACCGCTAGGGGTTCGATCCTCGACTCAGGTCGTGATTTCGAACCCCGTTTGAATTGGACGGAGAGCAAGCAACTCAGAGTCACCATTTTGGTCTTTTGTGTGTTTTGTTGAATTAGTCTAGATTTTTCACACAGTAACGATTAAAATTATCTAAAATTGTATATAATTGAATAGTATTAAGTAATAGACTTTGTATAAAGTGATAATGTAGGCTGCGAGCCAGAAACAGGTCAAGACGACGAATTTCCTCTCGACCAAAACATGATGGTTAATCATCAAATTGATCGAGAATTGTGTTATAGCAAGTCAAAGAGACCAATATCGACCCGGTCCAAAATTTCTAAGATGGTTAAGTAAGTTTTGTTATGAAGTTTAGAGAAAGTTCCTCGTAGGTTCAGGAGCATCCTCGAAAACATGTAAAAAACATCAGTACATTTCTGCTCGGTTCAAATTTCTACTAACTCATGATTATTTGTAACTACACAACGCATATTTAGAAATATTTTTATTTTGTAAATACATACATAATATACATAGAAAACACCCAGACCGATACAAACAATCATACTCATGAATACAAATGATTGCACCAAGCGAGGAATCAAACCCATAACCATCTAAAACAATGAGTCCGTTTAACTCTCATTCTTCACTCCAGAGGTTGACTGGTAGAGAATGTTTCTAGCAGTAAAGTCTTTTTGTCAATGAAGTTGTTTTATTATTGTTTTAAAATCTTGATTTCCTCAGAAGCTTTCCTTAAATTTTTTGCCACGCACAACGGTGAGTGTTCTGAGGAATTGTTCGGATTAATACCAGCTGCTGAGTTTCACCACCGTACCACCCGCCAAAAACTAAAATACCATCCTGATCATCTGGATGAATGGCGGTCCTCCACAGTGCGGTTTTCTAGAAACTTTTTGCCACGCACAACCACATTGTGGAATCACCTTCCAGCAATGGTATTTCCGAACCGATACGATATTGAAACCTTCAAGAAAAGAGCTTATTCCTTCTTAAAAGGCTGGCAACGCACTTGTAATTCCCCTGGTGTTGCGGGTGCTCATAGGCGACGGTAATCACTTACCATCAGGTGAGCCGTAAGCTCGTTTGTCAACTATACTATAATAAATAAAAAATGTGTTTTTGACTCTAGTAGTGGATCATTGAGATGGTTGTATGTCTTTTTACCATAATTATGGTTCAAGCAAGTTTTGTGATATTATTTATTGATTATTTTGTTAAATAATATTATTAAATAAATTATTCTTAATCTAATTTTTAATTATATTATAGTTGTTATTGTAATTATATGTAAATAAATGTGATATAACGTTGTATAAATATGTATAATTATTATTTATTCATATTGTAATATAAATACTAATTTTTATTTATATAAATGTATCAAAACAATGGGTTATTTATATAATTACATACTTACGTTAGTTCTTATCTCTTCAATGCATTTGTTTTATTTATTTGTAATAGCAAATTATTGTTACAAATATAATGCTTCAGTTAGGCCGTATGCTTGGGCGTGGTATAAGAATTACATTGTATACTCCTTCATTTATTTCTTACTAGCTGTTACCATGACTTCGTCCGCGTGGAATTTAACTTTATTTTTCTAAAATAAAAGCCTAAATTACTCCTTATTACATTAGCTACCTACCAAAAAAAGTACCGTCATCATCGGTCCAGCCATTTCAGAACTTAGTCGGAACAAACAGACACACAGACAGACAAAAATTGTAAAAAATGTTATTTTGGTGTATGTACCGTATTTATATTCATATGCATGTAGTAAAAAGCGGTTATTTCAATATAAACAGACACTCCAATTTTATTTACTTCATCATAGTAGCTCCAATCTTTAATTTCAGTTCAATCAGTTGAAAATCTAAGAAGATTTATACAAACTTTCATCCCCTATTTTATCCCCTTAGGGGTGGAATTTATCAAAATCTTTTCTTAGGGGAAACCTACGTCTCAAGCAATTCTCAATAATAGAGATTTCTCACTTATCCAGGTTTCACTGTATATATTTTTTGTTGAGATAAATGATTTTTTTAATTTTTGTGTCTAAACAATACCACATAATGAAAAAACGAAGAGAACCAGTTTTGTGCAGAATTTTATTCTCTACAACTTTCATTTGAAACATTTTTTCATATTCCTTACCGTTATCGAGTTATTTTGAAAAAAGGCGTTTTTCAACACAGTTTTTTAATTACTCCATCCCTTTTTCGACATTTTTTTTTTAATTTTTCATCCCTTTCCCGTTAACTTAAATCAAAATTTATTTCTGAATATTATTATTCAGGTATTAGCAGACTTATAATTTTGTATTGCGCCAAAACTGGTCACATTATGGTTTAATTTAAAAATCTACTGAACTGTACTTCAAATTTGAAATTGTAAATTATTGTAACATAGCGTCAATCTATAAATCTTACCATTTCTATACTTGTACATAAATTATTTCATAATAATTAATTAATAAACAAGTACACAGTAATTTTATCTTAGTATTTCTATAAGACCTACATAATATATGTAAATAATAATACTGTTACAATTCACACAGCGCCATCTAGTTCTGAGCTAATCAAAGCTTGTGTTATGGGTTGTCTAGTACCCATAACACAAGCTCTGCTTAACTTGGGACTAGATGGCGCTGTGTGAATTGTCCAGGGTTATTACATGTACAGTGTATTTATAATTAAAACAATGTGATGTTATTTATTTAATATAACAGTTTCGTCTTAAATTAATGTGCAATATTATATTAATATGATGTATAAAATTTTCGAATTTAATAAACTGTAAGTTAATATATAATATTTAGTGTTTAACTATATGGCTATTGAAGATTTGAAAGGATTCGTGAATAAAATGTTTGAAAATATGACTATAATGGTTTTATTTCAATTAGGGGTGGAATTTATCGAAATCCTTTCTTAGGGGATGCCTACGTCATAGTAGCTTTATGTGTGCAAAGTCTCAGCCCGATCGGTTTAAAATTTACAAAGTTTCATACAAACTTTCATCCCCTATTTTGTCCCCTTGGGGGTAGAATTAATCAAAATTCTTAGCGGATGCCTACGTCATAACATCTACCTGCATGCCAAATTTCAGCCCGATCCGTCCAGTTCTCCTCAAACATGATGGCAACAATACATGTAGTATTATTTATAGTAAAATACTTAAATTTATTATTTGAATCGATTTGTTGTGAGGAGCTGGTGTCTGAGATAGGCATAACCTGTAATACAGATGACCAGCCCCCAACCGAAATGTGATATAAGTTAAACGAATTATGATGCTTATACTACACTAAATAAATTATAATTATACAATGTTTAGATATATAAAAAAAAAGAAATAAAACAATACTAGCTGCGAAATTTATAGCATATATGTTATTCTGATGTATAAGCTATATTAATGTAAAGTTTCATCAAAATCCGTTGAGTTTTTGCGTGAAAGAGTAACAAACATCCATACTTACAAACAAATCAACATCATTTTAAAAGCCATAATATCGGGCTACTCGAACAAATACTCCAATATACTACTGCTATTGAGTAAAAACAACATATGCATGATGACTAGGGCCCTCACAGGACACTGCAAATTAAACAAGCATATGGCCAAACTAGGCCTATGCACGACAAGTATCTGCAGATTCTGCCAAACTGAAGAGGAAACGCCGCTTCACATCCTATGTGGTTGTAGCCCACTCATGCATAAACGAAATATCTCCTTTGGAAAGTTTACACTCTTTCCCGAGGAGATAAAAACGATCGCTCCTAAGAATATCCTTCAATTCTTGTCCCTGACGGGTCTAGGTAGCAGACGTTGAAAAAGGGCGAGCACAATAGATCTATGCAGGTCGCAGTGCTACAGGTGCTACAAACATCTGGCAATAGCCATCTGGCAAACAACCTAATAAAAAAAAAATAAACTCACAAACTGTCGTGTTTATAATTTTAGTAAGATTAATAAACAGCTAGGAAAATAGGCAGTACCTCAAAACTATAGACCTCCTACATGTCACGAGACTCAAGTCGAAAGTGGGTACTTCAGCGTAAATCTACACTCACGGTACGATCTGAGCATGCGTCATCCACACGGCTGTCTGTGACGTGAATGGACCTAGTCAATCCTAACACGTGAAAGTTTGTATGGTTGTATATTACTGTGAAGTTTCATCAAAATCCGTTCAGTAGTTTTTGTTAGAGAGGTGTCAGCTCGTGTTACTAACCCGAGTTAACTTGAGTTGAATTCTGCCAACTCGAGTTGGAAGAATTCAACTCGATTATAACCACCGCGCTACAAATGGCACACAAAAGGTAACACAAACACAAACAGTAATATAAAGAAAAAATGGTAAATATATAACTACAATAACTTGAAATTCACTTATTATCTGATTGCACAAATACGAATATAACAGTTTGTATGTTGATTGTCCATGCCTCCTATGTGTTAATGTGTAATTAAAACAAAATTAATTTAAAAGGGCAACATACAAATTTCTTGCACATTCTTAATGTCTACATGATTCTGCGTTCCGAATAGAATAGAAAATCCTTTATTCAAATAAACTTACATTGAAGCACTATTGTATAGTCATAATTATTTTTTTAATCTACCGCTCATTCGGAAAGCTGTCTCATCACAAGAAGAACGAGCAAGAAACTTGCGTGTTGCTCTTTCAAATAATTTAGTTGTAACTTTATATTTTTGAGTCGAAATGTCTGAATATTAACTACCAACTAGTACTATTAGAGTCAAAATATGAAATGCACAACACTATTAAATCAGTCGTAATAATAATAATAATAAAAAAAAAATAGATGAAAAGGATTCAAATTCAAATTTAAATTTGAAATATCTTTATTCATGTAGGTCTATTACAGACTCTTATGATATGTCAAATCTACCGTCAGTTCGGAATGATTTCGAGTGATAACACACAATTTACAATAATACTATATATAGAATATAACACCAGTTACACCAGGCACACAATAAGTACACACACACTCACACATACACACACGCACTCACACTGTACTTACTTGGTTTCGGCCCGTAAGTGTGGAGAAAACCAGCAAAAGCTGAGAAAAAAAAATAATAAAAAAGGCTGAGAAAATAAAATATACCAAGAATAATAATAATATCTCAAGACAATTAACACAGCGCCATCTAGTCCCAAGCTAAGCAGAGCTTGTGTTATGGGTACTAGACAACTGATATAAATACATGGATACATTTGTTTTATGTAAATAAATACATATTATACATAGAAAACACCCAGACAGATATAAACAGTCATAGTCATGAATACAAATATTTGTACCGTGCGAGGAATCGAACCCATCATCAAAACCATTGGATAGTAAAGCGTAATGAATTTTTTTCATAGATGATAATGGAATGGTGCACCCACCTGGCAGGAGTAAAGAATGATAAGATGAGCATGAGGTCCAGTTACATCGTGATTAAATAACCAGATTTTTTCCAGAACCGCGTGGAAGTTAACATTGTACATTGAGCAATGGGGATACTGAATTTGTCGTAGTGTTTAGAGCAGACCAGTCACCACAAAGTTGATGGTAGTGGTGGGAATGGGTGGTAGAATAAAAAAAAACATATTCAAAAGTACTTATATTAAATTTATTTATTACGTAAAGTAATATTATTTATAAATAAAATAAAAATACAGTAAATTTATTTATCTATTACATCAAATCACTGGATGCTGGACGATTTAAAAGAACCTTAAAACATTGGTCATTGTGTAAGTGCTTTTACAAATTGAATGAATATTATATTGGTGGAGCGGAGTGAAAAATTGTTTGATTTGAATTATGTTGTGAATTGTTGTTTTTTAATTTTATTTGTTTTTGTAATTTAATTATTTGATGTGATTGTATATTTGAATTTCATATTGTACGTCCGAAATGGATAAACTGGTCGTTTCCATAATATATGATGTAACACAGTTATAGACAATAAATGGTTATCTTATCTTATTTCATTAAAGTTTTTTTTATACTGTTATGGTGGCAAACAAGCATACGGCCCATCTGATGGTAAATGGATACCATAGCCCGTGAACGCTTGAAACACCAGGAGTGTCACGTGCGTTGCCGACCCTTAAGAAACATTAATATACCCTTGTTGAAAAACCCCATGCTGTAGTCTCGTGAGAAAAAGAAATAGAAATAATCTTTATTAAAAAAAACTTAATATAAGTACTTTTGAATAGTCACATTTTTTTATTCTACTAGTCATTCGGAAAGCTGTCTCATCACAAGAAGAACGAGCAAGAAACTTGTGTGTTGTTATTTTAAATAAATATTGATTTAATTATATTTAATTAACAACAAGGATTAGGCATGCGACAATCAACATAGAAACCGCTACGCACTTAATCTCTGTTCAATCAGATAACATTGTCAGCGCTATGAATTTTAAGTTAGATATTTTCTACAAAAACATTATTATCATTTATAAATTCTTCAATTTTATAATAAGCTTTTTTACAACGAAAATATTTTATAAGACATTTGAATCTTTTTTCTGTGAAAACCTCGGCAGGTAGTTCATTCCACAATCTAAGTGTACGCGGGAGGAAGCTCCTCTGAAACCGCACTGTCCGAGACCACTTAGATTCCAGCGTGTGGGGATGAATTCCCTGTCGATGGCGAGCGGTGCGATGGTAAAAGGTAGCCGTAGGCATCATCTAAGATTATTTCTACTTCTATTTCGACGGTCGATCCAAATAGCTACTATAATTTAAAGTTTCTTTAACCTCAAATTGAATTAATGTACTCGTTCTTATCAGAATCTTATTATGAGGCTAACTATTTTTAGGTTGGCAACATTGTTATTTTTACTAAGACCAAAAAGAATGTAGCAACAAACAACAAACTTCCACGTAAATCTGATTTAGTTACTTGTTACAAAGAGGCCATCAGAACCTTTGCACGAGAACTCTTTGATTCGTTAATGTCAGATAAAACAAAGCAGGACAAACTCGACACGTCTTTGGTAAAGTGTTGCCTTGCAGCGGTTGTTTCTAGTAACAAGACACACGTCTGTTATGTTCGGAATCTGACAGCGTAGTGCCGGCGATCTAGAGGTGGGAGTTCAACGAACGAACCGTTTTGTGAAACTGTTTTTCATGAACGATTGAACTAGTTTATTTTATGGATCATAATGGAATGGTGCACCCGCATGAGCTAACGGTTTGCGCTGCCGGGACTCCAGAGGAGAGGATAAGATGAACACGAGGTCAGGTTTTCAGAATTAAACTAGTTTCTTTTATGGATGATAATGGAATGGTGCACCCTCCTGCGCTAACGGTTTTTGCTGGGGGGGCTCCAGAGGAGGGTGATAAGATAAACGTGAGGTGAGATCAGTTAGCACATTTTACACAAATTCACCAAGAACGCGTCACGATGGTTTCCAGGGGGAACGGAGTGGAGGTCAACCTGACATGGTGCATTGCTAGTGATGGAGTCATTAGTCACGATTGCCTTTCTCCTTGATTAAACTAGTACACAGAAGGGGTTTATTAGTAATGTGGACTGATGACAGCCCCGGATCTAGGGGAGCAACACGAGGCCCGTGCCCCGGGCGGGAAGTTTTGGGGGCGGCGATATGAACTTGGCAGATGAATACACATCTCATAATTGACAACTTGATGTGAAGCACATTGTTTAATAATAATAATAATAATTTCAGGACAATTAACACAGTGCCATCAAGACCCAAGTTAAGCTAGCTAAAGCTTGTGTAATGTGTACTAGGTATATAGGTAGGATATATAAATAATAAATAATATATATAGAAATCACCTAGACCGATACAAACATTCATACTCATGAATACAAATGTATGTGCTGTGCGAGGAATCGAACCCGCGACCATCGGAAGTAAGGCGGTGTACTAAACCACTTGACCATCGAGGCCGTCAAACATTGTTTGTGTTCAATATCTCCTTGGAAACCATCATGACGAATTCTTGGTAATTCACCAAATGTGTCAAATGACAAATTCTGTCACAAAGGGCTAACTGACCTGACTTCATGCTCATCTTATCCTCCACTGGTGCCCCGACAGCGTAAACCGTTAGCGCTGGCTGGTGCATCATTCTATTATTATCTATTAAAAAATATTACAGTTCACAGATTTTATAATCTATTAAAAAAGAAACTAGTTTACTGTTCACTGATAAATTAGTTTATACGTCGACCGGTTGATGAGTTCATCATCTTGTCCAGTGGTCGATCGAGATGGTTGCTTAGACAACGTCCATTGTTAAACGAGATATTCGTTAATTCACGAAGAGATAGTCTTCGAGTCGTTCGATGACGAGCGTGCACGGCAATAGTTGTTCATGCACGGGATTTTCATTTAATGTTAGACATAGACACCTATATAAATATACATTGTAAATAAACTGACTTTAAAAAAAAGTAATTCAATTAAGTTTCTTGCCAGTTGTTCTCAATTGGATCTATATACTGAACTGGACAGTAGAATAAATTAAAATTAAAATGTAAAAAAATTGATGTTCATAATCGGCTAAAATGTAATTGAATAAACGATTAAAATAAAAAATAAAATATTTAGACTGCAATTAAACTAGTCTCGGTGCGTCGACTGTAAAATCGTCGACGTCCCATCACTAGTTCCCGCTCTTCTTCGTTCCAAATTTGAAATGCCCGCCAGCGGCCATCATGAATCTTTGACGTCAGAAACGACTTTTGGATATCCCTTTTGATTGTTGTTCGGCGATTGTTTTGTCAAAGGTGCTGTCTTTATGTTACATTCTCTTTGAGTTTCATAAATATCTGACCCGACATATGTTTCTAAGTACGAAACTAGCTCTTAACTTTGGTTTAGTTAATTAAATTTCTTGTTATGTTCATTATTTATAGGGTTGCCAAACATTTTATAATGACATATCCTACTTTATTTTTGGTAATTATACTTTGTACTTTTACATATAAAGTATGCAAAAATACTTTATTTTCAACCTTTACTGTGATGCGTCCCCTCCGATCGTCCAATTCAAACGGGGATCGATATTACGACGGCCTGAGCCGAGGTTTGAACCCCTAGTGGTGCCCTCAGACTAAAGTCGTATCCGTCAGGCAGGAGTTGGCCTTCAGCCGCTTTATAAGTCCTTCCTTGGGTTTGGAGTGCCATCTGCACTCGCCCCCTAACGTCCGGTGAAGCTGTAAAGGCCAGCTGCGGCCAACAGCATTAGAATAGTCCGAAAAAAAAAACTGTGTATGCGTAAAACGAAATATTCATTATGGATACTTAACGATTTATAAATGTTACATGTCAATTGTGAGTTGTGACTTTTGTCACAACTCTAATGATAAAAGCACACCAAAATGCGTTTTTAATACAAAAAAAAATTGAAAAATCTTTTTTTTCCTAATACTTTATTTTTTTCCTATATAATGTCAAATAAACTTGGTAATCCTAATTATCTATGTCAGTGGTTCCCAAATAGTTATTGCTGCGTGCTAATTCAATAAAGGCCTCAAACCTTGCGTACCCCTTATTGTAGCAATCACAGTAATAAGTGTCAACACACACAAGTTTCTTGCTCATTCTTGTGATGAGTCTGCGTTCCGAATGAGTGGTAGAATCAAAATATGACTATTCAAAAGTGCTTGTAATGAGTTTATTTGAATAATGATTATTTCTATATCTATTTCTATACCCGCCGTCTTACCCCGATTATTTTTTTTTTATAAAAAGTTATTACCTTGTGTATCCACTGTCGAGTATAATAATAATCTCAGGACAATTCACACAGCGCCATCTAGTCCCAAGTTAAGCTAACTAAAGCTTGTGTTATAGGTTTAGCTATGATAGAGCCACTAATATTTCGAGTGTTCTGAAGTAGGCACTTTTGACGTGAGTCTCGTAACATGTAGATGGTCCATGGTTTTAGGATATTGCGGATTTTTCTAACTGTCCTAGCATATTAAATAATAATATAATAATATCTCAGGACAATTCACACAGCGCCATCTAGGCCAACCTAAGCAGAGCTTGTGTTATGGGTACTAGACAACTGATAGAAATACATGGATGCATTTTTTTTTAATAAATACATATTATACATAGAGAACACCCAGACCGACACAAACAATCATACTCATGTTACAAACATTAGTATCGTGTAGTAGTACCGTGCGAGGAATCGAACCCACGGCCATCGGATAGTAAAGCGGTGTACTAAAAATGAGTATCTTCAGTTACGGCCACTGATTAGACTATTTCTTACTTCTGACTCTTTATTCATGTCGGTCTATTACAGACTCTTATGATATTTCAAATATACCGTCAGTTCGGAATGATTTCGGAAGAACTGACAAGAAGACCTTCTGAACTAATAAAAGAAGTCCTTTTGACAATCTCAATAGCATATAGATATATATACAATATAATATATAATATAGACAAATACATACGTAAGAAAGAATCAAGTAACAATAAAATTATTTAAAAGAGCAACACACAAGTTTCTTTCTCGTTTTTCTTGTGATGCGACAGCTTTCGGAATGAGCGGTAGATTAAAAAAAATGTGATGACTATTCAAAAGTGTTTCTATGTAAGTTTATTTGAATAAATGATTTTCTATTCTATTCTATAAACTATCATACTCAAAGACATTGGAATCGTACCCGCGACCATCGGAAGTAAGGCGGTGAGCTATATCGCTAAACCACCGAGTATAGTATTGCTAGCAATGGCATTATTAGTTCACATTATTACAAATCCCTTTTCCACTCTACAGGATTGTTCTCCAGTATGTATAATCTATACATATAAATAAAATTGGAGTGTCTGTTTGTAATATTGAAATAACCGTTTTTTACTACATGCATATGAATGTAAATACGGTACATACACCAAAATAACATTTTTTACAATTTTTGTCTGTTTGTCTATCTGTCTGTTTGTTCTAGCTATTCTCTGAAATGGCTGGACCGATTTTGACGAGACTTTTATTGGTAGGTAGCTGATGTAATAAGGAGTAACTTAGGCTACTTTTATTTTAGAAAAATTCCAATCGGACAAGTCTCGGGAACAGCTCGTATATGGTTATAATATATAGTTGTTCCATAACACAAGTTGAGCTTAACTTCGGACTAGATGGCGTTGAATTAATTGTCCAGGGTTATTATTATTATTTGCCAAGATGGACTAACTGACCTGACCCCATGTTCATCTCATCATCCTCCACTGGTGCCCCGCCAGCGTAAACCGTTAGCGCAGGCGGGAGCACCATTCCATTATCATCAACAAAAAAAACAATCCTATATGAGCCACAGAGTGTAGCTACAGTGAGTTTCCAATCAAAATTCATCACGTGATCAGAGCAACGGTAGAGTACTCGGCATCAGACGTGACAGACAGACGGAGAGTGCGACAGACAGTGGAATTAGCAGCCTGCGCTCTGACCACTCCAATATGTCGAATTTTGAATAGATTAGTTTTGTCTATGGACTTGGAATTATTGAGAAAAAATATTATTTCACCATTTTAATGCTGGAGTGTAAACTACCAAAGTTTGTATTCACACGTTTCGACTTGTAAATGTAAACTTACAAGGATTATTTAAAAGAGCAACACACAAGTTTCTTGTTCGTTCTTCTTGTGATGAGAAAGGTTTCCGAACGAGTGGTAGATAAAAAAAATTGTTATGACTATTCAATTGCTTAAATTAAGTTTATTTGAATAAATGATTTTCTATTCTATTTCTATTCTAAGTACTTATATTTAGAGAGGTGTATTTTTGACTAATTGTCTATGGACTTAAAAATAATATAAATAATAATTCGGCTGGATTCCTACCCGGCCGAATTATTATGATAAATTCATCAAGGATCATCAATTAAGAAAGGATTATGATAAATTCCACCCCTAAGGGGATAAAATAGGGGATGAAAGTTTGTATAAATCTTCTTAGATTTTCGACTGATTGAACTGAAATTAAAGATTACTACTATGATGAAGACATTCGCTTAAATAGGATTTTGATAAATTCAACCCCCATGGGGATAAAAAAAGGGATGATGCAGGATGAAAATATATTAGTTTGAACCTATCAGTACCTAATGGAACGAATAAATTAAGATGAACAAAATAATTTTTATTTCTTTAGGCTACTTTTATTTTAGAAAAATAAAGTTAAATTCCACGCGGACGAGGTCGCGGGTACAGCTAGTATTACGATATATTAAAGTATCTAGGTAACGGTGTGTACTATATTATTATTTTGAAGCCCATAATAATGTATAATATAGGAAATACCGCTTCCAACCCACTATGAATTCATTATGGATCAATTACGCATAAAATAAGTATTATGAATCACATAAAGCAATTAACACGAAGCTGATTCATAAAAGGCGTCAGGACGGGTCCAACTGGTTGTACAGATTAAAAACATCCAGTACACCAACATTGTAGTACTAGCTAGAGATGTGCTAACTCGTAATAAACATTACTCGAGTTGAAATTCAGGTAACTCGAGTTATGTGGAAAAAACAGTTTATTTTTGTTTTATTTTTCGAACAAATCTAATGTTTTTGGCCGCAGCTAGCCTTGAAAGCTTCACCGAACCATAGGCGGCGAGTAGAAATGGCACTTCAAGGCTGCGGAAGGACTTATGGAACGCATAATCATTATATATTGATAACATAACCGGACGAATATGCGAAAAAAAAATGATAACGACCTCAAATCAATATTGAAAACAAGTGAAAATTGTATGATATGAAATGATCGGAAAATTTCATGTCATTGTCTTTTCGACGTCAGACTCATGCTCTCGCTTTTTCATTTGATTCGTTCATTTACCAGTTGAATGCTTCCAACTCGAGTTGGCAGAATTCAACTCGAGTTAACTCGAATTCACCGCAACTCGAATTAACTCGAGTTAGTAACTCGAGTTGACACACCTCTAGTACTATCGACCCGCCCCGGCTTTGCACGGGTGCTATGCTGATACTAAATATACCTACCTACTACAGAATAAACAACAATTTTGTCATTAGACAGTACAAATATGTTTTATTTAGCGCCGCTGGCCGGGCCGGTACCGTCGCACCGCTATATCCCTGCATTTTAAATCTGTAATATCTTCGGAAATATTCATTTAAATTAAATGCTGTACAGGGCCAAATTGATCTATATTAAATGGACAATGTATTTAAGGTACTTAATTGGATAAAAATTAATGCTGTATTGTTCAAAATCACTTCGTAAATAAGCCATTTACGAAGTGATTTTAAATGTAAACCTTAAAATGTAACGGATAAAAAATGTTTATTGTGGGTTATCCTTAAGAGATAGACATATACCATCGGGGACTTTTTTTATGGAGTGACCAGCAGCGTAAGAAAAAAAAATAAAAAATATGTTGTGTACAGTTGACCTACTGTTTAATGTAGTATAAAGTTACTCTGTAACATTCGAGTACAGTGCATCGACACATCTTGATGTAAACAAATCGTGCTCATTCTCTCGGCTACCGGTGTGGTCACTGCTTGTTTATCGACAAACGTGATACGAGCGATAATGAGGAGTCTGGTAAGTTTTATTATCAATCTTATTAAAAATATATGCTTAATAACATCATTTGCGTATCAATCTGTACCTCTCTGATCAATCCCCCATCCAATTCAAACGGGTATCGATATTACGACGGCCTGAGCCGAGGTTCGAACTACAAGCGGTGTCCTCAGGCTAAAGTAAAGTCAGGCGGGAGTTGGCCTTCAGTCACGCCATAAGTCCTTCCGCTGGCAGATGGCACTCCAAACCAAAGAAAGGACTTATGGAGCGGTTGAAGGCTAACTGAGGTGTTCCACGAACCACGAAGAAGCGAACTACGTTTGAACCCCTAGCGGTGGGGTTCGAACGTGGGCTCAGGCCGTCGTAATATCGATCCCCCTTTGAATTGGATGGGGGATCGATCGGAGGGGATACGTCTATAAAATTAGTAAGATTGTAAGTGTAAATGTAAATTGGACTGCAGTCTCCGCAATTAGCCTCTCTTTTGGGCCGTTGTGCGTGTAGAGCCAGACTACTGAAGTAGCCTGCCAAGCTCCTCCAAAAAGCGCAGAATACTCTTGGTGTCTTCACAGGCTTTACGGAGCGACCTCACCGTTCCAAGGATTTGTTTTCGTAAGGTTATATTTAAGGTATTCGTTAAAAATATTAGTAAGATTATAGCTCCACCTAGACCTAACTTCAGCCGCATTTGTTCAGCTGTAACTTAAGGAAAAATGACTAAAATTATAATTTATGGATTATCCCTAACGTGCACTTGTGACAAATGAGGTTAAATTATTAACTAGTATAGGCCACGGCGGGCTGTAACAAAACATATTTAGTGAAATCGATTCACGGCGTTGTATTTTTTTTATTGTTTTTTTTTGGGCTATTGTCAGGTGCATGGACCTGTAGCACTACGACCTACATAGATCTATTGTGCTCGCCCTTTTTCAACGTTCGCTACCTAGACTCATCAAAGACAAGAATTGAAGGATATTCTTAGGAGCGATACATATTTAATGAAATCGTTCTGTGAATTCCAGATTTGGTTGCTGGCAATACTGGTGGTGGCGTGGGTAGGGTCTGCATCCCCTATAAACCCCAAACGGCGTCTCATCAATCGGCCCACAGTGGACATATACCCTAAACACAGACAAAGACGTGCGCCACAGGATGTCAAGGGCGGAAATCGAATTGGAGTGAAAGGCGGTGAGTGCATCAAGATTATATGTATATAGAGATGTAGACTGTACTGACCTCAGTCTCACCTGCCTATTTCAGCTGAAGAGCTGTGAAACTGTGTTTCAGTTGTAGTGTGGCGATTAGGCAATGAAATTACAAGATAAGACGCATTACATAGTTCTAAGGATTTATTCTTCCTCTTGAATCACTCTATCTATAGCTAAAAATTACATTAAAATCTGTTGCGTAGTTCAGAAAATCTAAGCGACTAGAGTTTTTTTTGGCTGCAGCTGACCTTTACAACTTCACCGGATGATAGGGGGCGAGTGCAGATGGCACTCCAAACCAAAGGAAGGACTTATGGAGCGGCTGAAGGCCAACTCCTGCCTGACGGATAGGACTTTAGTCTGAGGGCACCACTAGGGGTTGGAACCTCGGCTCAGGCCGTCGTAATTTCGATCCCCGTTTGAATTGGACTGGGAATCGATCGAAGGAAACGACTTCATTTTATACTATGTAAATATTTTTGATTGCAGATCGTACGCCACCTACCCTGCACCCCAGGAAAGGAGAGTATGTATGCGGGGATAGAATGTGTAAACTCAAGCCAGGAGAGATACCTAAAAACTGTAACGGTGTCTGCCAGTTTAGGATAGCTTAGTAAATATATAAGATATCTAAGGAAAATATATTTTATTTTAATAATAATGAGTCTATACTTGTTATATTTCTGTCAACACTTGAGACCCTTCCATTAGTACCTCTCCACATAACATAGATATAAGTATAGTCTGTTATTATGGGAATAGGTATAAAAATTTACAATGATATAAAGCATATACTGGAATTACCCTTAAATAAATTCAAAACATCTGTTAAATCATATTTACTGAGCAAAGCCTATTACTCACTAAACGATTACTTGAATGGCGAGCGTGCATGACAATAGTTGTTCACGCACGGGATTTTCATTTAATTTTAGACATAGACACCTAAATATACATTGTAAATAAACTGGCTTTTAAAATCTAGACATATAAATAAAATTGGAGTGTGTGTTTGTAATATTGAAATTTTCCCATTTCCCATTCTCATTTCTTCTGCGCCTGTTTGAACATGTCGAGGCCGAGTTTGTTCGCCAGCAGTCGTCTGTACTGCGAGCCGTTCAGTAGACTACTCTTTTCGGATATCTCCAACATGATCTTAACTTTCTGCTTATTGGGATATATAAAAAATGTATATAATCTATATATATTATTATATAAAATTCTTGCGATACTCTTCCGAAACAGCTTAAACGGTTTTGATGTAATTGTTTATATATAGCTAGTAGGTCTGAGAACAGATTACAATTATTTTTTACCACTAACCAGCCCAAAAATGTTTCATGTATTATTTGGACCAACTGAATATTGAAGGGTAGGACTTCGCAGCTAGGTGGAGCGACGATATACGTAGGGTTGCAGGCAACGATTGAACAAGAAGGGCTGAAGATTGGGCCCAGTAGCATGCCTTGGGAGAGACCCATGTCCAGCAGTGGATTGCAGTGGACTGATGATGTATTATAGTATTGTTATAGATTAAAAAACAAAATGACTTATAATCATTTATTGTCAGATTTCAAATGCGTTTGTTCCCATTTCTTCTGCGCCTGTTTGAACGTGTCGAGGCCAAGTTTGGTCGCCAGCAGTCGTCCGTACTGCGAGCCGTTCAGTAGACTGCTCTTGTCGGATATCTCGAGCATGATCTTGATTTTCTGCTCGTTGGTTGCTGAGTTGAAGACTTCCTCGAATGCTCGAGAGCCGTACTGGGAGAGCGCTAGCTTTTGGTAGAATCCCTGGAAGGAAGAACAAGCTCTGCTTACCTTGAGACTATATGAATTATCTAGAATAATATAATATAATTACTAGAGAGACAAAAAAAAATATAATTCACTAGCTGTTATCTACGACTTCGTCCGT
This sequence comes from Achroia grisella, assembly GCF_030625045.1. NCBI lineage: Eukaryota > Metazoa > Arthropoda > Insecta > Lepidoptera > Pyralidae > Achroia > Achroia grisella. The sequence continues at coordinate 8,120,071 of NW_026712984.1, read as the reverse complement.
GTGGAAATATTATAAACTAGCAGACTCGGCCACGCATTGCTGTGTCTAAGGTTCTTGAATAAAATAATATTGCGACTATAAATTGAGATGTAAGCTATCCTATCTTTCAAGTTGGATTAAATTGCACACAATGTGCAAATCAAATTTGCAATCGGTTCAGTAGTTTAGGAGTCCATCGCGGACAAACAACGTGACACATAATTTCTATATATAAAGCTAAGATTTTAAAAGTAAAAGTAGGCTAAGTTACTCCTTATAACATCAGATATCTGCGAGTGAAAGTTGCAAGAAAATCGGTTCAACGGTTTCAGAGATTAGGCAGAACAAACAGACACATTTTTTTAACTATAATTTTATTTTGGTTGTCTTATATATAAAATTCTCGTGTCACAATGTTAGTTACCATACTCCTCCGAAACTGTTTGACCGATTTTTTTGAAATTTTATATACATATTCAGTAGGTCTGAGAATTGAACTAATATCTATTTTCCATACCCCAAATGATAAGGGTTATCCACCCCAAATATTATTTTTTATTTTTTGGAAAAGTATTTTATTTTTCTTTTTATAATGTCTGCCACATTCAATAATGGTTCTTAATAGCGATTTTAATTTATATCAGTCATCTAGTACCCATAACACAAGCTCTAGTTAGCTTGGGACTAGATGACGCTGTTTTATTAATATTATTATTATTATCATTACATAGTATAAAATAAAGTCGCTGTCGCTGTCTGTCCGTCCCTATGTATGCTTAAATCTTTAAAACTATGCAACGGATTTTGAAGCGGTTTTTTTTAATAGATACAGTGATTCAAAAGGAAGGTTTATATGTATAATACATGTACATCTGAGCGAAGCCGTGGCCAATAGCTAGTTATTATTATAATGTAAGTCGAAGTGGCAGTGGGCTGGTCATATCTGTCGCTGAACCGATGCTCGCTCGAGTAGGCGTGTTCTAGAGTGGAGACCGCGAATTGGCAAACGTAGTGTAGGACGCCCCGCAGTTATAAGCGACGACATACGCAGGGTTGCGGGTAGTAACTGAATGAGAAGGGCTGAAGATCGTGCCCAGTGGGGTGCCTTGGGAGAGGCCTATGTCCAGCAGTGGACTGCAGTGGACTGATGGTGATAATATATAGGTAAGATTGGGGACCTTACCTTCAGTTTCCACACGAGCTTGTCTCTAGACTTGACTCCGACACACTGGCTCTTGCAGAAGGCATCGGCCACATGACAACCCTTGGCGTCCGTGAAGATGACCAGCAACTGCTCAGGAGTCAGCTCCAGCAGACTCGTCACCAGTTTTGCCGGTCGCTGGAAAAATATAGAAATTTACATATATACATACAATCAAACATATTTTTTTTTATTTATATATTCGCTTCAGCTATTATTATATTTGTATAAATTAAATTCCATGCGGGCGAAGTCGCGGGTGCAGCTAGTATATATATAATTGAAGTGTCCGTAATTTCTAATTAACAGCTTTTTTGTTTAAAAAATAAGTTTTTTTTGTTTTGATATTAATTTTAAAACATAATTTGTTCTGGCTCTAAAATGGCTGATCCGCTTTTGAAAGGACTTTCACTCGCAGATAGCTAATGTTATAAGGAGTAACGTAGGCTATTTTTATATTAGAAAGTTGAAGTTTAGTTGTAGAAAAGTTTTTTTCAGACTACTCTAATGCTGTTAGCCGCAGCTGGCCTTTACAGCTTTATCGGGCGATAGGGGGCGAGTGCAGATGGCACTCCAAACTAAAGGAAGGACTTATGGAGCGGCTGAAGGACAACTCCCGCCTGATGTACACGACTTCAGTTTGAACCTCGGCTCAGGCCGTCGTAATTTCGATCCCCGTTTGAATTGGACGGGGGATCGATCTTAGGAAGCGACTTCATTTTATATTATGTAAATATTTTTGATTGCAGGTCGTACGCCACCTACCCTGCACCCCAGGAAAGGAGAGCATGTATGCGGGGACAGAATGTGTAATATAAATACCTATGAATTGTAAATACAACTTGATTTAAAAAAAAAGTAATTCAATTGAGTTTCTTGCCAGTTCTTCTCAATTGGATCTATATACCGAACTGGACGGTAGGGAAAAAAAATTATAATGTAAAAACTTGACGTTCATAAGCGGCTAAAATGTCCTACATGAATAAATGATTTTAGAATTTTGTAAACTGAAGCTAGGGGAGATACCGAAAAACTGTAACGGTGTCTGTCAGTATAGGATAGCTTAATAAATATATAATACTAGCTGCCCCGCGCGACTTCGTCTGCATCACACTTATCATTATATATCGCCCAATTTATATAATATATTTTTAAATTATAGCATATATGATATTTTAGGGGCTGTTCAAGTATTACGTAAGCAGATTTATCACAATTATTTACCCCTCATCCCCCGTTGTCAGCAAAAGTAAGCAAAGCTCTTACCCCTCCCCCCATGCTTACGTAAACATTTCTCAATTAATGTATTGTTTTTTTAACAAAGACAATGTGAGGGTTGCCATTCGTGTAAAAAAGTAAATTACGACCGATGACGTAATCATCATACAGACTCCCCCACCCCCATGTCATCCAAAATAAGTAAAGAAAAGACCCCCCGTCCCCCCTATAGTGCTTACGTAATACTTGAACAGCCCCTTACCTCCTTAAGGGTAAAATTTTTACAAATTTTGAATGTCATATTTATTCATATTTAATCATCAGCCTCAAAAATAAGTTTCAAGCTTTTAGCTTCAAAAATGATGATTCTTCCATACAATCTTTCATCCCCACTTTCAACCCCTTACAACCCTTTCTTCGCATTCAAAAGTAGCCTATGTCCTTTCTCAGGGTCCAGACTATGTGTACTAAATTTCATTTAAATCGAGTAGTTTTGACGTGAAAGCGAGACAGACAGACAGACAGAGTTACTTTCGCATTTATAATATTAGTAAGGATATGTAAGGAAAATATATTTTATTTTAATAAAATCCAGTAATCGAACCCGCGGCCATCGGTAGTAAAGCTATGTGCACAACCGCTAGACCACTGAGGTCGTGGATAGTAATTTTAAATACCTGGTACTCGAGTATACACTGCAGTATGACAGATCCGTGCACGTTTATGAAGTACTGCTGATCCAGTTTGTCCAGGTCTACGCGAGCACCCGGCAGTAACCTCAGACATAACACTGCTAAGTACTTCTGCTGTGCCTCATCAGCAACCAGTGCTGACTCCAGACTCTGGAATGTTAGGATATGAGCTCCCATTAAAATTATGTTATGATATTAATAATCTCAGGACAATTCACACAGCTCCATCTAGACCAAGTTAGGCTAGCTCTAGCTTGTGTTATGGGTACTAGATGACTGATACAATTACAGTTTTTTTTTGTAAATACATACATAATATACATAGAAAACAGCGAGGGGGAAAGGGGATTGTTAGAAATGGGGTAGTAAAAACTGATGATCATATTGCTAGCAATGTAACATGTCAGGACCTCCACGCGATTCCCCCTGGAAACCATCGTGATAAATTCTTCGTGAACTTATCACGATGGGCTAACTGACCTGACCTCATCTTATCATCCTCCACTGGTGCCCCGCCAGCGTAAACCGTTAGCGCAGGCGGGTGCACCATTCCATTATCATCTATAAAAAAATAACATTTATTAAAGCACCCAGACCACTACAAACAATCATACTCATGAATACAAATGTTTGTACCGTGCGAGGAATTGAACCCGCGACCATCGAAAGTAACGCGATATTGTATTTACAAAAAAAAACATTTAAGTGTATCTATTAGTTGTCTAGTACCTATAACACAAGCTCTGCTTAGATTGGAACTAGATGGCGCTGTGTGAGTTGTCCTTAGACAAACGTGCATGGCAATAGTTGTTCATGCACGGAATTTGCATTTAATGTTAGCCAGTTTGTACTTACGTAGATGATCTACGTAAGTGCCAGTTCTTACTTGAATCTGTATACTGAACTAGACGGTAGGGAAAAATATTAATACAGAAAAATTTATGTTCATAAGCCACTAAAATGATGATTTGATAATTGATGATTTGATGATGGATGATTTGATGGTTGAGGATTTGATGATTGATTATTTGATGATTTGATGGTTGATGATTTGATGTTTGATTATTGATTACCTGATGATTTGATGATTGATAAATTGATGGTTGATGATTTGATGATGGATCATTATGAATGATTACTTGAGGATTTGATTATTGATGATTATTGGTAATTTGATGTTTGATGATTGATTACCTGATGCTTTGATGATTGATGATTTGATGGTTGACTATTTGATGGTTGATGACTAGATGGTTGACGATTTGATGATTGACGATTTGATGATGGATCATTATGAATGATTACTTGAGAATTTGATTATTGATGATTTGATGATATATGATTTGATAATCGATGATTTGTTGCTGGATTACTTGATGATTGATGATTTGATTATTGATGATCTTACTATTATTAATTACATAAAAATATAATTGTAAAGTATATTTTAATACAATACTAACGTTTATGAACTGCATTTGTTTGGCTTTAATCCTCAGGCAGGCTTTAGCGAGCGCGACCAGTACACCAGTGTTGCCACTCGCCAGTATCGCGCTGAACTTGCTGGACAACTCCTCAAACATTGGCTCGAACTGAAATAGGCATTTATATTACTTTTTACTAATATTATAAATTAGTATTATTTATTTAAAGATAAATATGCATACATATATAAACTTCTGTAAACATTTACGCATGTCGTGGCAACCAGTAATTAAGTCAACACTATATACCTGAACTTTTTGCAAGTGATAATAATTATAAACTCATGTTGGTCGCTCAAATAAATAAATGCAATAAATTTAAAAGCAACATACCTCTTCCTTTATCTGACAATTATCTATGAGCCGTTGAACGGTGAAATTAAGCATAGACACAGTGGAGAGCTGACCGAGCCGGTTGATAAAGCAGCGTGCATATATTTGTGTGTACATCTTCTTTTTAGCAACGAATAACGCTGCCTCCAGCAATCTGAAAGGAAATCGTATCATATCGTAGTCATCTAAATATATATAAATCAAAGGTGACTGACATAGTGATCTATCAACGCACAGCCCAAACCACTGGACGGATCGGTCTGAAATTTGGTATGCAGGTAGATGTTATGACGTAGGCATCCGCTAAGAAAGGATTTTGATAAATTCTACCCCCAAGAGGATAAAATAGGGGATGAAAGTTTGTCAATTTTAAACCGATGGGGCTGAACGCTACTATGACGAGGCATCCTCTAAGAAAGGATTTAGAGAAATTCAAAACGCGAGCGATTATAAGCTATATAATATATAATATAATAATAATCACAGGACAATTCTTACAGCACCAACTAGACCCAAGTTAACCTAGCTAAAGCTTGTGTTATGGGTACTAGACAACTGATACAAATACATAGATATTTTTTTTCGTAAATACATTCATATTATACATAGAAAACACCCAGACTGATACAATCATACTCATGAATACAAATGTTTGTGCGGTGCGAGGAATCGAACCCGCGACCATCGGACGTAAAGCGGTGTGCGAGACCGCTAGACCACAGAGGTCGTTACTCATGTAATAAATCTGAATATTTTTAACTAATTGGAATTGCTTAACATTTTAAATAGATAATTTTTTTTTCTTTTATATACCATATGCTGGTGGTCACTCTATTCTCCCAAATTTGAATTTTAAATGAAATAGTATTATTGTAAATATGTACAACATTTAAAAAAAATACGAGCTGAGTTTCTTGTCAGTTCTTCTCATCTCAGAATCATTCCGAACTGACGGTGGATTTGACATATCGTAAGAGTCTGTAATAGACCTATATGAATAAGGATATTTTGAATTTGAATTTGAAGAATTATTAAAAAAAAACTGCAGTGACAGTGTCACCAGCATCTGCGAGAGTTGCTATCACAGCGGCTTACGGCGAGAACAGTCGAGTAAAATTTATTAGATGGAAAACGTAGATGTTTCCAATTAATTTTCTGACCTACTACTGATCGTCCTACTACTTTCTGACCGACTAATAGACCTACATGAATAAAGTTATTTTGAATTTGAAGATAAGGCACATCCAGTGAGGTGTCACCAATTATTTTTTTCAGATGCTGGCTAGGCGGGCCCTTTTTTGTGTAGACGGACAGTTATTCGTATTCAGTCACTTCAAAGCTGACTGGTTCTTATGGCCGGCTAACCTGTTTTTTCCAGACTTTCTGTATTTCCTCTTTGACATTTGCCATTTCTAGATATGTATGTACTTTTATATTCTTACTAGTTGTACAGGCGACTTCGACTGCGTGGAATTTAACTTTATATTTCTAAAATAAAAGTAGCCTAAGTTACTGCTTATTACATCGGCTACCTGCCAATAAAAGTCCCGTCAAAATCGGTTCAGCCATTACAGAGCTTAGCCGGAACAAACAGACAGACAGACAAAAATCGTAAAAAAAATGTTTATTTCAATATTACAAACATACACTCCAATTTTATTTATATGTATACATGTGGAATAATAATACTTACCTTACCGCTGATTGGTTGTTAAATACTGGTGGTAAGCTAACAGCTACAATAGCATCTGTTCTCGCTTCATCCTTATCATCATCAATTTTCTGCTCATCACTACCAATTCTCTCCTTATCATCACCAATTTTCTCCTCACCATCACCAGTTGGCGCCCAGTCCTCGGGAGCAAAGCTCTCATTCAACAACTTCTTTATCAACTCTTTAGTAACACTCTTATCTACATTCTTAATTGCATATAGCAACACTTGTAATAATGCTGATGTTAGGTTTTCATAAGGTAGATCTTTAAACTGTGGCCATGAAGACAATCTGTGGGCAAACTCTTTTACTAAATCCTTAAATTCATCGGTTACATTCTTATACTGCATTTCAGTTTGATGGGGTGGTATACCCTTATCTGTTTGGACAGCATCTTTAAAAAGGTTAACTTTAGGCTTCTCGCCTGGTAATAGAGTAATTCCACTTAGACATTTCAATGCACTCCTCAATATATGATTGGCATATGCATCCCAAACAAAGTCTTCGAGATTATTAAGTGCATATTTACATATTTTTAATGTGAATTCGTAACAATTTTCTATATGGTCTTCGCTGTAACCAGTTTCTTTCTTCTTTTTCTTCTTCGGTTCTTCCTCACTGTTGTTTTGTAAATGTTCAGTTGCTCTGCTGCATGATACACGAAGCATAGTCTCTATGACGTGACTTGAGAAGTTATCAGAACAGAGTTTACGAAGTTCCGGTGATAGTATTTCAATGAATCGTTCCAGGTCTTCAGCAGAGGCGTATGGCAGGAGGATCTCAATAACTCTGCAACCAAGCTGATTGCCGACGATATTCAATTCTTCACCTTTGGTACGTTCAAGCACATTGTTAACTAGTGATGCTGGAAATTAATAAGTAAAGATTCAGAAAAAAATCATGTAGGACATTATAGCTGCTTATTTTTTTTTTCTCTTCCTATATATCTCTTCAGTCCCAGAATTATGAGCAGATTTTTTGGGTGTGGAATCTAAGAATGGAGTGTCCGCCCCAGCGGGAGGATCTACTCCTTAAGCATACTGCAAACATTACACAATTTCGTTTCTTTTTAGTCGCTTGGGGTAAAGTATTTGTAGTAATTGAGCAGCCAGTTGATTTGGGTGGTTACATAGTCACTTTTTATATTTTTCTTTACAATTGGAGGAGGATCTCCTCCTTTACTGTCAGTATGCCAAGTTCCTTGTGAATTTCATTGTTGGTTTTTTAGCTGCTTATGAACATCAATTTTTTTATATTATAATCCGCTCTGGATTTTTTTTTATTTTTTAGACCTCAAGTTTATTTTTTATGTGCCATTAAAAATACATACAATCCTAAATTTTCACCCTGCTATCACCAACCCCTATTTTTTAATAGCGATTTCAATTTATATGGCAAAACAACGTTTGGGTCAGCTAGTATATTGCTAAGTTATTGCCACTTTTATTTATGGTTGCTTGGTACTTTAAACAAAATATATTCTAAAAATTTCGTAAATGAAATAACATAAACATTATGTTACTTACCTCTTTCCACATCATCTTCAATTCCTTGCTTCATAGCTTCCAATATACCGACAAAGTACTGATAAAGTTCCTCAGACATTCTAGTTCCGCGCCCCATTTGGCCCTTTTTCGCGTATTTCTTCGCATTAGCCAGAAAATTCTTACGTTTCTTTTTCACTCTCTTGTTAGGAGGATTATTATTTGTCTCTACACTCATTCTTAATAACAACTATTCTGTTCCGGTAGTTAAAAATACAACAATAACAATAAACAGGTGGTAGGTTACAATTTTGGAGGTTATGTTAGTGAATCGATTAGGGATGTGACAATTAATCGATTACGTAAAAAACTATTATCCGATAAAGAATAAAATAGAAAATCATTTGTTCAAATAAATTTAATTTAAACATTTTTGAACAGTCATAGTTATCGTTCTTCTAATCTAGCGCTCATTCGGAAAGCTCATCACAAGAAGAACAAGCAAGAAACTTGCGTGTTGCTCTTTTAAATAATCATTGTAACTTTATATTTTCATTACGAACCATGCGAATACAAACCACCAACTAGCACTAATTTAACACTAATAAAAATCATGGCAATAATTTATTTATCAGAATAATACCACTAACTATTAGGTTACCTTTAAACATTAAGTGGTGCGTCAGCATGTTTGCCATTCCAGTAACATAAAAATAATAAAAATGTATTAATAAATAGGTATGATTATTAACATCGATAATTGTTTTGATTAAATAATCGACTTATTACGACTTTTGATGTATTCGTACCTGGAATCGATAAAATACGACGTTTAAGCAAAATGTCATTGTCAAAGTCAACTTTTGACAAGTTGACTTTTATATTTTTAATATGTTTTACTTCCGTCTCCAGTAAACTTGTTTAAATACATATAACTTATGTTGTAACGTTGCTAATTATTTTATTATATCATTACTTAATTATTATCATTATTGAAATACCATCCACTTGTTCTATCGCATGTTTTATTAGACTTGATCTTAATTATTTTACAATCTTCAATCATTCTAATTGGAATGGTACCGTAACACAACGCAGTAAAATAGCATACGGCTTGTCTGATGATAACTGGGTGTTTCTTAGTTCAGTAAATAACAATTTTCACAATTATAATGTGTTATTGTACCTAAAGCATTTATCAAAACCAATATTTATGAGTTTACAATTAACACGGGAATGATGTTATCTCAAACAAAACTTCCTTCCTACTTTATGTTACACTAGCAGATCGCCACGGCTTCGCATGGGCCCTATATTTTAACTTTTAACCTGATCGTATTTATTTGAATTAGCATTAATATCATGTTATTAAAAACACCTTCGCATATAATTAATTATTTTTAGAAGAAATTTGATTACCTTAAAAAAGTCTATAGAGAGTTAACCACAAAAAAATATAGACGTTTTTTCCCAGACATACTTTTAGAACTTTTAATGGAGAACAACACCGTCATACATATTGTTTGTGTAACTTCAACGCAGCGGAAGCACTGAAAATGAATATATTTTGCCCCATTTTTCATTGCTCCGCTTTTATTAATCGTAACGTGATGTTATATAGCCTATAGCACTCGTGGATGATATACCTTTCTAACAATTAAAGAATTTTTAAATCGGATATTATTTCTAATCTCTAACTCACATAAAATTTACCATTTCATAATATTAGAATAGATTCTAACATTCTATTTGGATACATTATTTACGTTCATGCCCTAAACCATAGGACTATTGTACTATAATAATGTTACTAGTATTGTTTAACACAACTGGCAGTGCATACAAATTAACGCTACGTTCCTATCAATGATACATTATCATACGATAAAATAAACATGATCGCTTGTCAGAACCGTAGTTACCACGAAATATCAACCTGAAAGGAATAAAAGAGGAATATACCTCTCTCTGTCTGTAACGCATGTAAATGCAACTATGGGCAACGAACCAAAGTTAACCAAACTAGTTTGACGCCGGCTTGCGCGGGAGCGCGCGTTAGTAGGTACATGTTCCCGTAGTCCCGCTCGATTTAATTAAATATGACGTTTAATCGATTACTTTTATTGAATCGTGCTTTAAATACAGGCCGCTAATACAAATTAAAAAAAAGTTATTGAATCCGTAATTCAAAATTGGAATATCACTCGTTTATTGTCTTAATACCTCTTAATTTTCTTTTTAATTATCTATATCAGTGTTTTTTTTCTTAATTAGTGACGTGTCTAAAAGAGGCGCAGGAATAATAATCGAGGTGAGTTTAATTGACGCCTCTACAAGTTGCGAGACGAGTTGGGAAATGCCTGGGAAGGCGTTGACCGCTCCCGCGCCGGTGACACTCGGTTGTGTGATCAAGCTTTCTTGTTTATAGGGGAAAACAGTACACTATGATACTCGAGGCAGATGAAGAAACTTAACATTGACGTGTGAACAATGATATTTATCTTCTAGCTAAACAATAGAGCAAAAGATATCAATTATATATATTTTTTTATAGCAATATTATTTTATATTGAATTTATATCAGAATACGTTTTGTCCTTTGACTACTAAGTGTCACATATCCCTAAATTAAAAATTAAAAAAAAAAATTAAACGTTCATTAATTCCCATCGTCATCTAGAAAATACGATATTAAAAACATATTTCCATAAATTATAGTTAAGGAACATCACGATTACATGAGCTTTCAAACAAAAAATACCGCATCAAAATCGGTGCAACCGTTCGCAAGCTGTATTATCACTGACAGAAACGTTAAACTTATAAACACACCTCATTTTTCGTCAAGAGTTTAAAAATAACATAAGTTGCTATAAGTGTCCTTATACAGACTACATCTTGCATACATTCGAAATATTAAATAAAAAAATGTAAATATTAGCCAGTCATGAATTGAATCCGGAAGCACATTACAAGAAATAACAGCTTTCACCGCTGTGCTACAGAGGTAAAATGTGCAACTTACAATACCTACGTAATATAATATTATTGCAGTCTGGCTATGGCTTCAGTTCAGCGATCAACATAGTGACGTTAGTTATGAATAAATCGAATTAATCGATAAATAATTAATTGAATAATTAAATCGACAATTAAAATCATCGAGTATTGTACCTGTACCTAATTACTGGAACTCAAAAAAAAAAAAAAGCCGGACGAACTAACTCGTCCTTGTCATGAAAATGTGAAGGGACTACGAAAATAACCATGAAGAAATACTTAGCAGTGTATTTAATTTATTTTCTATATGGTTTAAAAATAAATAATGAAAAAACAAAATGAATTTTTATTTAGTTATTTTTGAATATACTGGATGCGTCCCTCGAACAAGGATAAAATTTTGTTTGACTACATATTCTAAATTCAAATATGCTAAAAATAACTAGCTACACAGTATAACTATTACTGTATACTGTTAATTCTCTGTATTACGGTATTACTCTGTAAAATTTCATATATCTATACATCTATACAAATAAATAAAATTGAAGTGTCTATTTGTAATATTGAAATAACCGTTTTTTACTACATGCATATGAATATAAATACGGTACATATACCAAAATAACATTTTTTACAATTTTTGTTTGTCTGTTTGTCTGTCTTGTTGTACCGGCTAATCTCTAAAATGGCTGGACGGATTTTGACGGGACGTTTTTTGGCAGGTAGCTGATGTAATAAGGCGTAACTTAGGATACTTTTATTTTAGAAAAATAAAGTTAAACTCCACGCGGACGAAGTCGCGGGAAGGGCTAGTAATTTATAAAATTCACGCTCAGTATTAACTATCGTACCACATAGGAGCATAGTAGGGAATTTTTAAGGAGTATAATTAAGTAAAATGGCCTATTTAAAATCAGGGATGTTAGGGAGCTCTGGAAGTCTGTTCAGGTTGCGAACACTGATAATTTTTTTTTGTTCTTTGCGATATGCTGGTGGTCACTCTATTCTCGCAAATTTGAATTTTATTATTATAAACATGTTCCACTATTATTTGAAAAAATATAAGCTGAGTTTCTTGTCAGTTCTTCTCATCTCGATATCATTCCGACCTGCCGGTAGATTTCACATATCATAAGAGTCTGTAATAGACCTACATGAATAAAGATATTTAGTTTTATTTTTTAAATTTTAACCGTAACCGAAACTATCGGATATCCGATATAAAAAAATATTCGTAACCGTAACCGAATCGGATATAACAGTTCCGGATAATATCGGACAGCGGCGAAGCCTAATTGAGACACGTTATGCAACCATTTTATTAGTTATTTGTATTTTACTTTTGAAATTCCTTATAAAGTTTATATCTGTAACAGAAATTCTCCGAAATTAACGGATGATCCGAAATAATTTAGTCCGCATCCGTATCCGTATCCGGTATAATAATCATTGCTGTATCCGAAACCTATCCGTATCCGAAATTTCATGTCCATAACATCCCTGTTCTAAATGACAATGGGACTTCAATTACAGTTGTTGCATATGGCAGTATGGAATTTGTCCCTAAACATGACGTAACCGTCATGTTAGTAATGTGGACTCATAACCCATTGCTAGCAATGTACCATGTCAGGTTGACCTCCACGCGGTTCCCCCTGGAAACCATCGTGATAAATTTCTGGTGAGTTGTCAAGATGTGCTAACTGACCTGACCTCATGCTCACCTTATCATCCTCCACTGGTGCCCCGTCAGCGTATACCGTTAGCGCAGGCGGGTGAACTATACCATAAACATCTATAAAAAAAATGATGACTAAAAAATGATCGAACTACTATTTGACGGCCTCGGTGGTCTAGCGGTTTAGCACACCGCCTTACTTCCGATGGTCGAGGGTTCGATTCCTCGCGCTTCACAAACAAAATGCTAATGCCTACTTTTTTCCCTAAACGTTACGGTTAAAAAGACAACTAAAAAAATGTATTTAAATAATAATAATAATCTCAGGACAATACACAGCGCCATCTAGACCCAAGTTAAGCTAGCTAAAGCTTGTGTTATGGGTAGTAGATAACTGATACAAATGCATAGATTTTTTTTTTGTAAATACATACATATTATACATAGACAACACCCAGACCGATACAAACAATCATGAATCAACCCATGAATCCAAATGTTTGAATAAAAAATAATAAATGCTTTATTTGAAACATTCTACTTTACTGCTTTTTTTAAAAGTAATAGTAAAAATTCAAGTAAATCTTGCCATTTGGAGCTTTGTCAGCTTGTTTCCAATACAAATTATTAACTACATATAATATCCTTGCTTAGCAACACCAGAGAATGTCTGTCTGTGTCCTTGAAGAGTTCAAAACCATTAAATATATTCTAAATAAAAAAAAATCTTACACCACGAAGTTGGAATCGAACTGACAAACCGGTTTGGCGATACCATATCTGTAGTTCCGCTGAATCACTGGTAGGTATGTATAAAAATATATAAAATTTGACTGTCTGTTTGTAAACAGCATATGCTGGTGGTCACTCTATTCCAGTTTCTTGCCAGTTCTTCTCAATTGATTTATATTTTTCCCTACCGTCCTATCCAAAACATTTGACATTCATAAGCGGCTAAAATGTCCTACATGAATAAAAGACTTTTTTATTTGATTTGAAATATATATTTTTTTAACAAAGCATTTGAAGCACAAAGGACCTCTATTCATACTGCCAAAAAGTATAATCGATTAAAATAATGCGGTTCCCTCGACTCGCAATCCCGTAAGTCGAGATTTTTGCGGGATGAGATCACCGCTTACGAAATTGACCCGAATCTTGGGCCGCAGGCTGTGGGTTTAATCTGGGAGATAATTACTATAGTTACCCACTTATTGAGGCCGACTCATTAGCTACAGACGCTGTGGTTGCTCACCAACAGGACTCGGTTTTGTCACTATGGTTTTAGAAGTAATTTTTTTTTTTTTTAATTAATCACACACCACGACTTTTTAAGGGTCCAGCTTTATTTCTTTACAACCGCGTCCAAAAATTAGGAGTTTCTTAATTGAGTTGTACTTATTTCACAACTCCGTCATTTATAAACAGATATTGAAAAGAAAGTGTTTTATTTGAAAGAGTATACTTTCAGATTGGTACTATTTTTTTTAAGTTTTGTAGTCGTATTTTTATATTTCAAGGTTGGCAACGCTCACGTGACACTCCTGGTGTTTCAGGCGTTCATATGCTACGGTAACCGTTTACCATCAGATGGGCCTTATGCTTGTTTGCCACCATAGTAATATATATATATTATTTAGTTCTAACTATTTACAAGACCATGATCCGGCCTGCTGTCTTGTATGGATCAGAGTGCTGTCCCGTAAAGGCGACGGATGAAAGACGACTGAAATGAGAATGTTGAGGTGGATGTGTGGTGTGACAAGAATGGATAATATAAAGAATGAATACATTAGAGGAAGTATGAAAGTGGCGCCGGTGTCAGAGAGGTTGAAGACTAATCGTCTATCATGGTATGGACATGTAATGCGTAGGAACGAGGATAATATTTTAAGAAAGATGTTACAAATGAATGTGGATGGTTATAAGGGCAGAGGAAGGCCGAAAAAGAGATGGACTGTGTGAAAGATGATATGGTAAGAAAGGAAGTGAATAACGCGATGACTGCGAACAGGGATGAATGGAAGCGAAAAACATATTACGTCGACCACAAATAAATGGGATAAGGAAGAAGCAGATGATGATGATTTAGTTCTAACTATATATTACGCCAGTAATGTCCATAATTGTTTAGTATTTACCTGTTTAATTGTAATGGTGAGTAAGAGACCGGTCAGTAAATATAATTTAGCAGAACTTTTACTTTGACGACCTCGGTGGTCTAGTGGTTTAGCACACCGCCTTACTTCCGATGGTCGCGGGTTCGATTCCTCGTACGACAAAAACATTTGTATTCCTGATTATGATTGTTTGTATCGGTCTGGGTATCTTCTATGTATAATATGTATTAGATAGTATCCATAACACAAGCTTTAGCTAGCTTAACTTGTGTGTGAATTGTCCTGAGATTATTATTTTAAATTTGTTTAATAGTAATTCTAGAATGTTCTTTTCGTAAATAATAGTTAGTTAGGTGATCTATTAAATAAATTGAGCTAAACATTCTAGCTCTAATTAGTGTGTGAAACACTAATTAGAGCTAGAATTTCGCTATGGGCAATTTTTGTTTTCAATATTATAGACGTATATATAGATAATTATTTTTAACTGCCAGTGTTTGTCTGTATATCGGATACTTTATTCAGTACGTATCCATAATTGTTACTCTTACAACGCATATACATTTATTTTAAGTTTATAATTGCATTCCAATCCACGTAGTGATCTGTTCAATTCTGCTACGTTTATACCACAGATAAACAATATACATAGATAAAATGTGTAAGTGTTTTTTTTTATTTTACAAATTTATTGAGGCAAAGGAACAAAAGATATTTAAATTGGTATGTATACTTTTTGCGTAATTTAAAAATGGATTATATATAGAAATGTACGTAATTGAGTCTGTCTGTAATATCGAATTACCTAATAGGTTTTCACTAAAAGCATATGAATATAAATACGGTACTTATATAATTAAATATTTTTAAAAAATTTGTCGGTCTATTTGTTCTCGGAAATCTCTAAAACGACTGGATCTTTCACTCGCAGACAGCTACTGTTATAAGGAATAACTTAGGTTAATTTAGTCAAGACAATAGCCTAAATCCTCCAATTAAAAAAAAAATAGGTTACCTTCTTTTTCGATAATTTATTTACTTTAATAAAAAAAGTTATATTCCACGCGGACGAAGTAGTGGTATCAGCTAGTTTAATAAATATTATATGTTGATTTTTATCAAAATATAATATAGTATAGATCTTGAAATAATTTGTCTACATTCCTAAATATAAAAGAATTTCCCAAATGTTCGGTTCTGAAGTTTAATTTATTTCAACATAATCTGCTCTCAATAATATTAGTATAGACTAGCTGTACCCGCGACTTCGTCCGCGTGGAATTTGACAAAATTAGAGAATTTTTCTAAAATAAAAGTAGCCTAAGTTATTCCTTATTACATCAGCTACCTGCCAGTAAAAATCCCGTCAAAATCGGTTTTCAGACAGACAGACAAAACAAGTAAAAAATGTTATTTCGGTGTACGTATCGTATTTATATTCAAAGGCATGGAGTAAAAACGGTTATTTCAATATTACAAACAGACACTCCAATTTTATTTATATGTATAGATTTGCGTGTTGCTTCTAAAATAATGTTCTACAGAGCGTTGGATAATAGCATTATATAACACAGTCTTTGCCTCAATAAATTTATAAAAAAAAAAACATCTTGTTTTTGGGTTTTGTGAAAAGTATAAATCAAACAAGACTGAAAATCCACGCGCCGTTAAAATCCATTAATGTAACATAACACACTCTGAACCGTAATGATGTAGTTTGTATAGTTCGCAAACGAACTAGTTCGGAAGAGTCAAAAGATCCCAATGACGAACTTATGTGTATTATTTTTGTAGCTCTTTGAAAAGGCGCTGTTAAAATCCAGTAATGTAACATAACACACTCTGAACCGTAATGATGTTGTTTGTATAGTTCGCAAACGAACTAGTTCGGAAGAGTCAAAAGATCCCAAAGACGAACTTACGTGTATTATTTTTGTAGCTCTTTGAAAATGCGTCGTTAAAATCCAAAACATGTAACATAGCATACTCTGTAACGTTATGATGCTGTAGTAGCTTGTGTACTTCGTAAATGAACCAGTTCGGAAGAGTTAAAAGATCCCAATGACGAACTTACGTGTATTATTTACTGTACCTCTTTGAAAACGTGCTGTTAAAATCCATTAATGTAACATAACACACTCTGTACCGTCATGATGCTGTAGTAGCTTGTGTAGTTCGCAAACGAACTAGTTCGGAAGAGCCAAAAGATTCCAATGACAAACTTACGTGTATTATTTATTATATCTGTATACACTACTCCACAATGCCTCTCATTGACATAATACTTGACGTGAAGTTCTCTTTTGGGATAAGTCCACTATTTATTTATTTTACACCATCTATTTGGCGACCTCGCTGGTCTAGCGGTCTAGAACACTGCTTTACGAGCGATGGTCGTGGGTTCGATTCCTCGCACGGCACAAATATTTGTATTCATGAGTATGATTGTCTGTATCGATCTGGGTGTTTTCTATGTATATATGTATATTTACAAATAAAATCTATGTATTTGTATCAGTTATCTAGTACCCATAACACAAGCTTTAGCTAGCTTCACTTGGGTCTAGATGGCGCTGTGTGAATTGTTCTGAGATTATTATTATTATTTATATATTTAAACTTTATTGAATTGTACAATATGTGGGCTCAATGCTAATAGCATTCTCTACCAGCCAACCTTAGGGAGTGCAGACATACTGTACCATTGTACGCATTTCTATTATAAATTAACTGTGTTGTTTTTTACATAACTTGCTACCCACCCCGGCTTCGCACGGGTGTACATCTATTATACATATAAACCTTCCTCTTGAATCACTCTATCTATTAAAAAAAACCGCTCCAAAATCCGTTGCGTAGTTTTAAAGATTTAAGCATACATAGGGACGGACAGCGACAGCGACATTGTTTTATACCATGTAATGATTTATATTACAATGTAATATTACAAAATGAAGTATTACAAACAAATAAACAAATTATTAACGATTTTGTGCTCTTTAGTTTGTTAGATAAAGTACAAAATACCTTTAATTTTATTGAGTTAGGTATTTTTTAAATAAATTAAGTAAATAAATTAAGTAACATAATCTTGGTAAAAAACAAGAAACTTATTTGCAAGTAAAACTTATAAGTCTAGAGGTTGACCAAACAAACTACTGTTCTCTGACCCGAGTCAGGAGCGAACGAACTAGATCGCATGAGAGCTGAACAGTAAATTTTGCGATCCTAGTCGCGAACTATTACGCTCAAGACTAAAACACACGTGCTATCAATATTTGTAGAATTTTTCGTGGGAAAATCTCAACGTCCGCAAGTTCTATTATCATCTTTATGTTATGGGAATTAAAGTTGAATATTGCCCACCTGTGATGGCACCATCGGCTCAATGCCAACTTCAATTGTAAACAAACTTGAAACAATCGTCCGACATATGATTTTGCCTACATTCATACATACTAGCTGTGCCGTACGACTTCGTTCGCGCAGCGCACGCAACGGAAGCCCTGATATATGAATAATTTTCCCCGTTTTTGAAACATTTTTCACTGATGCTCCGCTCCTATTGGTCGTAGCGTAATGTTATATAGCTTAAAGCCTTCCTCGACAAATGGACTATCCAATAGAAAAATAATTTTTCAGTTATAATCAATCATTTTTCAGTAGTTCCTGAGATTAGGGCGTTCAAACAAACAAACTCTTCAGTTTTATAATATTGGTATAGATTTTAATAATAATGAAATGGTGCACCCGCCTGTGCTAACCATCACTAAATCATGTTTTCCAGAGGAAACTGCGTGGAGGTCAACCTGACATGGTGGGGGGAGGGGATTGTTAGTAATGTGGACTCATAATCCCATTACTAGCAATATCCCATGTCAGGTTGACCTCCACGCGGTTCCCCCTGGAAACAATCGCGATAAATTCCTGGTAAATTTGTCACGATTGGCTAACTGACCTGACCTCATGCTCATCTTATCATCCTCCACTGGTGCCCCGCCAGCGTAAACAGTTAGCGCAGGCGGGTGCACCATTCCATTATCATCCATAAAAAAAAAAACCTGACATGGTACATTGCTATTAATGGGTCAAGAGTCATAGTCATAACTCAAGAGTCTGTTGTTATGATATAACATAACATAACATGACTAACAACTAACAATCCCTTATTAGTATAGTTTAGTCGTTTTCGTGTCCTTTACATATATAATATTATGTAAAAAAAAATAAAACATATCTTTTGGACAGTACAGACAGTACCTACCAGCTCGCGGGGTTTTTTTATGGACGCGGTTTCACTCGTGTTAAATTTCAATATAAATTATAGCCTATATGTTATTCTGATGTATATGCTATATTACTGTAAAGTTTCATCAAAATCCGTTCAGTAGTTTGTACGTGAAAGAGTAACAAACATCCATACTCACAAACTTTCACGTTTATAATATTATTATATTCGATTATTAGATTCAGATCATGGTATGGTGCACCCGCCCGCGCTAACGGTTTACGCTAGTGGAGCACCAGTGGAGGATGATAAGATGAGCATGAGCTCAGGTCATATAGCCCATCGTGACAAATGCACCAAGAATTTATCATGATGGTTTTCAGGGGGAACCGTGGAGGTCAATCTGACATAGTACTTTGCTAGCAATAAGATCATCTGTCCACATTACTAACAATCCCATTTCTCCCTCAGTTCTCGGGTTTTTTATGGATGATAATGGAATGTTGCACCCTCCTGCGCTAGCGGTTTACTTCAAATCTTGTTTTTTTTTAATTATGGCAATCCTAATTCAGAATTTATGAGCTGGGCTCTTGTCCGTGTAGCTCCCGTCACCTTCCACGATCTTCCATCAATATCTTTAGTTGCTAATACGACACGTCTCCAACTTTTTGTTTAACCTGCTTGATATAGCTGTGTCTTAGTCTTATCCTTCCTCTATTTCCTTACATAGTTATAAATTATCTTAGTATAAAACAAAGTCGCTGTCGCTATCTGTCCGTCCCTATGTATGCTTAAATCTTTACAACTACGCAACGAATTTTGAAACGGTTTTTTTAATAGATAGAGAGGAAGGTATATACATGTACAATATACTATACATATGCACCCATGCGAAGCAGGGGCGAGTATCTAGTATAAAACAAAGTCGCTGCAGCTGCTCGAACGCAACGGATTTTAATGCAGTTTTCAGCAACAGATAGAGTGATTCAAGAGGAAGGTTTATATGTATAATACATGCGTGTTAGTATAGAGCAAGCCAAGAAATTCAAGATTTTTAATCCATCCAAGCGAAGCCGGGACTTGTGGATAGTAACAACTGTAAATAAACTACTCAAGATTATTGGTTTGTAAGTAGGAGTCATGCTCCATTGAACGGATGGTTGAAGCCACGCTCTGCCAATTTTATTAGCTTTCACTCTTAGTTCCAGCATTGGTACCTTCACTATCTACACGCTACGCCCTTTAGGGGGTAGACAGAATAAATGTAATTGTAAGCTAGACTCCTTTTTCCGCAAGCAGCCTCGCATCCGGGCCGTTGTACGTGTAGAGCCGAGACTACTAGAGTAGCCAGCCAAACTCCTCCCAAAAGCGCGGAAGTTTTCTGGTGTCTTCCAACTTTTAGTTTCAACATCAAGACCTTCACTATCTACACGCTACGCCCTTTAGGGGGTAGACAGAATAAATGTAATTGTAAGCTAGACTCCTTTTTCCGCAAGCAGCCTCGCATCCGGGCCGTTGTACGTGCAGAGCCGAGACTACTAGAGTAGCCAGCCAAACTCCTCCCAAAAGCGCGGAAGTTTTCTGGTGTCTTCCAACTTTTAGTTTCAACATCAAGACCTTCACTATCTACACGCTACGCCCTTTAAGGGGTAGACAGAATAAATGTAATTGTAAGCTAGACTCCTTTTTCCGCAAGCAGCCTCGCATCCGGGCCGTTGTACGTGTAGAGCCGAGACTACTAGAGTAGCCAGCCAAACTCCTCCCAAAAGCGCGGAAGTTTTCTGGTGTCTTCCAACTTTTAGTTCGAACATCAAGACCTTCACTATCTACACGCTACACCCTTTCGGGGGTAGACAGAATAAATGTAAATGTAAGCTAGACATGGGCGGATTCAGTTTTGGCGCCAGGAGTCAGATAGTCGTGGTGAAGTCGAGAACTTATAATTTAATTTTGATAACACTAGCTACAAGTAAGAAGTAGGTATTTTATTAATGTACGTAAGTACTGTACTTAAAAATATTTATTCTTTATTGTAAATTTAAAAACTCAACACATAATAATTTGTACTGTGGAGGATTCCACTGGCGCCCCAGTTATGGTCATTTTTTTATGTACGACTAGCTGTACCCGCGACTTCGTCCGCGTGGAATTTAGCTTTATTGTTCTAAAATAAAAGTAGCCTAAGTGACTCCTTATTACATCAGCTACCTGCCAATAAAAGTCCCGTCAGAATCGGTCCAGCCATTTCAGAGATTAGCCGGAACAAACAGACAGACAGACAAATATTGTAAAAAATGTTATTTTGGTGTATTTATTATGAATAAATACACCAAAATAACATTTTTTACATATTGAAGTAACCCTGTTTTACTACATGCATATGAATGCATGTAGTAAAACACGGTTACTTCAATATTACAAACAGACACTCCAATTTTATTTATATGTATAGATATATAATATACTTTTAATTTAGAAAAATAAACTTAAGTTCCACGCAGGCGAAGTTGCGTGTATAACTAGTATAATAATAATAGAATTACTTAGTCAGTATGACCCGTAACTCTAACCTATAACACCGAAAAAAATCGAAAATATAACATGTATAAATTTATATATATATAAATGAATTGCTGTTCGTTAGTCTCACCAAAACTCGAGAATGGCTGAACCGATTTGGCTAATTTTAGACTTGAAATATTCGTAGAAGTCTAGGGAAGGTTTAAACGGTGATAAAATATAAAGAAATTGCATGTAAAATAGTGAAAACAACAATTATATTTTCCCATACAAACTGCTGATACCTGACCAAACAGGGTTATTGCGTAACTAAACTTCAAAAAACATATTGACATATTAAATTTTGAGGCGGAGCGGATGGGATTGTCATCGTCACATTATGTGCACAAAAATCCCAAAAAAGTACTGACCTACTAAGTACTACCTGACCCCGCGAAGAGTGCGCGAGGTCAGGTAGTAAATAATATATAAATAATAATAAATTTTATATTTATGTATACAAAAGAATACAATATTAGTATTTTTTTTTTCTCTTTATTTTTTTTTTTTGGGAATTTTGTGCACATAATTTGACGATGACAATCTCATCGTACCTATACTAAATAACAAAAATAAACTAAAAAACTTAATCTAATATGATACCATCCAGAACAATAACTTGGCATATTAGTATTGCCAAATGTTTTGATACAAAAAAATATAAAATTTCTTTAATTATTTGCAGGTGGCATCATGCGCGAGAGCCTCCGCAGACTCGCATCAGACGAGGGCATCAGGATGCAGCGTGGAGACACGCGGCGAGTCCGAGTGGAGCTGCTGGATGGTGACCATGTTACCATCGACGTTGATGTAAGTCTCACCACACCCTGATAATAAATTGTTTATTTGTTTGTAATACTTTATCTATACATATAAATAAAATTGGAGTGTCTGTTTGTAATATTGAAATAACCGTTTTTACTACATGCTTATGAATATAAATACGGTACATACACCAAATTAACATTTTTTACAATTTTTGTCTGTTTGTCTGTCTGTTTGTTCCGGCTAATCTCTGACATAGATGGACCAATTTTGATGGGACTTTTATTGGCAGGTACCTGATGTAATAAGGAGTAACTTAGGCTACTTTTATTTTAGAAACATAAAGTTAAATTCCACGCGGACGAAGTCGCGGGAACAGCTAGTATGTCAAATAAATAGAAATAGAAATAATCTTTATTCAAATAAACTCATTACAAGCACTTTTGAATAGTCATATTTTGATTCTACCACTCATTCGGAATGCAGATTCATCACAAGAAGAATGCGCAAGAAACTTGTGTGTTGCTCTTTTTAATAGATGTTTTTTTTTTTTATATATAATATATAAAAATAATAAAATCAAACAAAAAATAGTGTTAGTTACAGATTCTTAAATTTAATGTTAGCTACTATTAAAAGCATACACCTATAGGGGACGGTCACTATTTACAGGCAGGTTAGCTTGTTTACCATTACCACCAAAAAATTTTCCCTAAGTCTCTAAAAATTTAATTCTCAATGTACTCTCTCAAATATGGTTGAGTGCAATGATGGCTGTCTCATCCGTCATACTCGTGAACGTGTGCTGCTTGTGGGGACTGGTCTGTTCAGGTTGCGAACACTGATTAGATTTTTTGTGTTTTGATATAGCATATGCTGGTGGTCACTCTATTCTCCCAAATTTGAATTTTAATGACTGTGTATTATTGTAAACATGTACAACATTTATTTGAAAATAATACGAGCTGAATTTCTTGTCAGTTCTTCTAATCACGAAATCATTCCGAACTGACGGTTGATTTGACATATCATAAGAGTCTGTAATAGACCTACATGAATAAAGATATTTTGAATTTTGAATTCCAGCGCAAGGCTCGTGGTGCCGATTTGCTGGACAAAGTGTGCGACAGTCTGGACATCATGGAGAAGGACTACTTCGGTCTCCTGTACTTGCTGCGAGGGGATCCTCGCGTGTGGGTAGACCTCGGCAGGCGACTCTCCAAAACATTTAGAAGTACGTATATATACTCATAGTACACAGTGGCGTAGCTACCTAGGGGCTAGGCGGGCAGTGCCCCGATGCCCTAAAACTCAGGGGGCCTTCGAACCCTTTCCAGAAAATCTCGATCGTACTGAATTTTTGAACATTTCTCTCATTTTCAAAATAAATATGACTGGTTGCCCGACTTTAATCATGGCAACTCAGTTGAGAGAAATTCGAAAATTATACTTTCGGAGTTCTCCTAAATTCTCGAAAAATAAGGGGCCCCATAGTGGGGCCCTATTTTTCGATTTGCCCCAGGGTCCTTGGTTACCTAACTACTCCACTGGATACATGCGTATGTTCTCTCCGAATTAGATACATTTTGCAGAGACTAACCTACTTAGTACTTCCTAATTAAATTTAGATTTCGGTCAATCCACTGAGTGTTTAGTTTTATTAATTTGACTATAGTTTACTAGCTGTGCCCGCGACTTCGTCCGCGTCGAATACGACGATGACGACGAATTTCCATACAAAATTTCATCTCATTTTACCTCCTTAAGGGTAAAATTTTTGAACTTTGAGAACTTTACAATAGATACTTCGTTACAACCTCTCATCTCCCCTTTCAACCCCTTACAACCCTTTTTCTTTATTTATATTTTCTCAACAGCCTAAAAATAGGTTTCAAGCTTCTAACTTTAAAAATTACAATACTTCCATACCTACACCATTCATCTCCCCTTTCAACCCCTTACAACCCTTTTTCTTTAGTTATATTTTCTCAACAGCCTAAAAATAAGTTCCAAGCTACTTATGTTACGGCGGGCGATATTTGCCTTTTAAAAAATATATTTTATTTAATTAAAACAATGAAATTATTAAAATACAAAAAGTTTATGTCTCGAACAAGACTACTGTAAAAATATAACAATTAATAATTGGTGTTAGGTGCCGATTCGTGGTAATTTGCTGTTCCTGGTAGCGGTGTCAGCTTATTACGTGCCACACACAGCAATTTACCAGGCGTTACGCCATGGTAACTCCTCCCTCCTTTAGATAGAACCGCGTCTCGCTGTTCTTCTGCGGGGATGGTCTAGCAATCTGGTCTGCGGCCATCTTTTTCCTTCGGGTAGTTATATATGTAATTAATTTCCAGCTCAAATAGCCTAACCCAAGGAGGTATAGGGCGATGGTAGTCCAACTTGGTTTTAGTGATATGAAAGTCTCATTATTATCCACATCATCTTGTATATAATGCGCTGTTTTTATGAGTTCATGTATATTGTCTAAGGAGATGTCTTCTATTGTATTTTTGCTTGAATTTCATCTGTTCTTATTGCCTAACTGCTTTGGTAATGGAATAATGTCTTCAATGGTTACAGTATTGCTATGAGTTTGTAGAGTTTTATTTAAAACTTGCACGTAACACTCGTTGGGGATTGCGATGAGATGTACTCCGTTGAGGGTGTGATACGTTATTTCAGTATATACATGTTGCTAGGACCTCTTGAGTGTTGGTGATAAGAAAGCTACTAGGACTAATATTTTGTAACTTTCCCTTCTTTATCATCATTTTTGCGTATGGACAAGATTCGTGGTTGATTTTATGTTCTATTGTTGCTGTGATACAATCTCCAGCGTCTTGTAAGGATTTCAGTAACAACTGCTTGCAGATGTGTACGTCTTCGGTGATGCTGCGACTTTCTTCATCTATGTACGTGTACTCTCCCTTTCCAAGTACTAGGTATTTGGATTTGGGAATAATGGTAAGGTTGTCTTTGTTAGGAATAGAATACATATGGATAAGGTCATAGGTTGTTTCTACTGAGGGTATTTCTAAAATGAAATTTAATGATTGTTCTGTACTATAAGCTTTAATCTCTATAGACTTTTCTATTTCGTGAATATTTTCTAGATAGATCGGTGCCACGGGATTGAAGCTTCATATTTACGTTTCATATCTAACATTTCAATAATTAAGTTTTTAGTATTTATTACACTGGGGTGCATGATACCTATTTGTGCGAATGCCATAGCGTCTTCTAAGATCATTAGCTTATCTAATATTAACTGTAAACTAAAATCTATTTGTATATGAACTTGTAATAAACTAAACTGCCTAAATACTATATTAGAATGCTGCGTTATATTTTGTATAATTAAACTTAACCTATTTTGATTTTGATTTATCTTATCTAATTGATTCGCAAATTCTGCAATAGTCTTTTGAGCTATTACAATAGATTTTTCTTGTATAGAATGTATTTTATTATTGAGATTAGAAATTTGTTGCTCATTTTTACTGCATCATCGTAATCTAGATTGCCTGAACTGTTTTTACTAAAGACAATCCGTTAAAAAAATTCCGGTCGTACTCTACTATGGGGTATAATAGTAATTTTGCTTTGTATCATCTGTAATACTCTATTTGATCTGTATATGATTTATGCAACTCTCCTTTATCTTATCATCATAAAACTTGGTATGCATATAGAGAACTCATAATGTAGTTGTATATAAATAACTAATGTTGTAGGCACATACTAAGTTAAAAGTATCTATTTGTCTAAGGACTGACCCCTGCTTAATTCAAAAAGTATACCATTAGAGTTATCAATATTTTCACGGTGGTTGCTGATGTGAGCATTCCGGAGATGATCGTCCTGGAACAAGGTGGGGTCTTCGTAATAACAAATGTACTCTTATAGATTTGGAATTAGGGTGGTTACCTATATTTCAGCCACATTGTTAGGGTGTAAATGAATAATTTTATATGGGCCTTTAAAAACTGGTTTTGTTTTGTCGTTTCTCGCTGTTTTTGCCATAATAAACGGTTTCACCTAGTTCAGACGTATTTCCTCTGCTTCCTGGTTTCGCTTGTTTATTACCTGTTCTTTATTTTTAGACAGATTGGCTGCCACAGACTGCTGCACTGCTTCTGCGTTTGTCCTATTTGTAAGTACAAAGTCTTGGTAAAACTCTTTGTTATAATAGAGTTCTAATGGGTTTCTAGCCGCCGTATGTCCATAAAGTAATTCGTGTGGAGTATAACCTGTTGTGGAATGAATGGAATTGTTATATGCGATAACTGCATATCTCATAAGTGTTTGTTTAGTGTCATCTTTGTTAGTCATGCGTTGAATGCGTATTATTTCGCCGATTGTTGAATGGAATCTTTCTAAGGGGAATTTGAGTACCATATGGGGTAGTGAAGTGTATGTCTATATTATGTGATGCACAGATTTCTTTTAATATGTCGTTGTCGAATTTAGTGTCTGAGTCTGTCGTTATCTTTAGGGGCAAACCTAGTATAGCAAATATCTGTAGTAGGCCATCTGCAACGTGTACGCTGCTGGAGGCTTGTAAGTGTAGAAATTATCAATGATAGTGAGAAATGTTCCTCCGCCAGTAGAATATAGATCCATAAATAAGTGTTGCATAGGTTTAGTAGGTGTTTCCGTTTTCATCAATGTTGGTCTTAAAGGATTGCGTTCGTATTTACCTTTTAAACAAATGTCACATTTATTTACAAAAGCCTGAATTGATAGGAAATGTTCGGCCAGTGATAATTTCTGTTGTTTATACGTTTCCTGAATACCGCGATGTATATTTTTACCTTCGTGATATTTTATTATAAGATTTTGTTGTTCTGTCTTATTTTCTAATAATTTATTTGCATGTACACCTAAATAACTTTGGGCTTTCATTAAAGACTGTGGTGTATATTTTTGAAAATTCTAAATAAAGGTTTTCGTCGAGAAAGTAACAGTGAAAAACTCTATTTCTGCTACAGTATGCTCTTTTAGAAATTTTATTATTTCGCGTTCAGTATTATTAATTGGTATAAATACATCTTTAATTGTTGTTTTAGAATTTGTGGACCTATCCTCTATCTATATACAGATCCTGGATATTGTTTTTGCTTTTCTATAATAATCTTCTATAATTGGAATTCCTATATTGTCGTTATCTGGTTGGGTGTGTTTGGTAGATATGAGGTGACCTGGCTCAAATGAAGTTGTACTCATACTATCGGTTGATGTATGTGTTTGTACTGTAGGTGTTTATTGTAGGCTGTACATTTAAAGGGTTTACTTGGTTTTCAGGGGGATCAGCTTCAGCAGCTTCAGATTCAAGTTCCCTACGTGCGTTTTCAAATATACGTGGGATAATTTCGTCGTCATCGTTGTCATCGAAATTTACTAACAGGGATTCAATGCTATTATGAAATATTTTTGCTCTGGATAAAGCATCCGCATTAGTGTTCTGTTTACCCTTTTTGTATATAACTTTATAATCATACTCAGCTAATTTTAACATCTTGTTAATTTTGAATTTGTCTTTGAGGGACATCAGCCATGTTAATGGTCGATGATCTGTAAGATAGTAAATTTACGGCTGGACATAAATATGGTCGGAAGTATTTTACATACTATAGCTAGCAACTCTTTTTCAATAGTTGAATAGCGGGTTTCTGTTTCAGAAAGTGTCCTAGATGCATAAATAGGTTTGTCTGAACCTAACGAGCCTTGAGAGAGGACTGCTCCGAGAGCAAAGTCTGATGCGTCTGTGGTAAGTATAAAGTCCTTGTCAAAGTCGATTGCAAGAGTGGGTCGTTGGTTAGTAATTGATTACATTTATTAAAAGCATCTAATAACTCAGGTTTATGTGTAACTTTGTTATTTTTTTTTAAACAAATAGTCATAGGCTTTGTTAATTTAGCAAAATCTTTAATGAACTTTCTATAATAACCAACTAAACCGAGGAAAGACTTAATGTCCTTCTGTGTTTTTGGGATAGGGAAATTTAAAACAGCTTTTATTTTATCTTTATTAGGTTTAAGTCCGTCGGCTGTTAGTTCATGTCCTAAGAATTGTACATGTTTCTGTAAAAATTCTGATTTATCGAGTTGAATTTTGAGATTATGAGTTTTTAAACGATCAAATACTTGTTTTAATTTATTCATGTGCTCTTGTAGTGACGTAGAAGCTATTATAACGTCATCTAAGTATGTAAAGACGTTATCGAGTCCACGTAAAATATGATCCATTAGTCTCTGGAATGTACTTGGAGCATTTTTGAGACCAAACGGCATTCTTAAAAATTCGAAATGTCCCCTTTCTGTTGAGAATGCTGTTTTCTCAATATCACGAGGGTGCATTTCTACCTGGTGGTACCCACTTGCTAAATCTATTGTACTGAAGTACTGTGCACGTCCTAGTCTATCGAGTATATCGCTAATGTTCGGCAAAGGATATTTGTCTTCAATAATCCTATCATTAAGTCGCCTATAGTCAATGACTAATCGCCACTTGACTTTGCCAGAAGCGTCAGGCTTCTTAGGGACTATGTGAACAGGGCATGACCATGGTGATATACTTTCGCGGATAATGCCTTGTTTCATAAGGTTATCGATTTGGGATTTAATTTCTAATCTTTGTTGTGGGGCTTGTCTATAACTACGTACAAAAATCGGGGTGTCGTCAGTTAATCTTAGTTCGTGTTTAACAGCGTGAGTGAAGGTTAAAGGGATGTTTTCGGAATAAAATAGATCTCTATACTGATAGCACAATTTAGTTATCTCGCGTTCTCTTCTTCGTTCATATGGCTAGATCGAATTTTCTTTAAATTTTCACATAGTTCTTTATCAATATTTATATTACTTTGCATTGAATATGAATAATGAATCGGTTTTTCTTTTTGCTTATATGGTTGTAATTCGATTGGGGATTTGTTTGTAATAATTTTCTTTTCTGTATTTGAATTAATGATTGATGTTAGGAATGTCCCATTATGAACCTTAACTATCGCCGCGGGAGATACTAAACCGGGTGTCCAACTGTACTCGTCATGGATATACTGTCCGTCTGTGTAGTTACATTTAATTTTAATTATTTTTTGGCACATCGGTTCTAATCGAATATTCTTTTTGGGGTAATCGAAATAAATTGGTATGTCAGTAGTATGGGTGCGAAGTATTTTATTTTTTAAATCGATATTACTCGAGAGTGATTTTAATAGGTCTAATCCAATTAATCCTTTATATTTATTGTCAAACTCGAAAATGAGAAATTTGTGAGTGATGTTCGAGTTAAAGACTGATGGTAGGGGCAAATGAGCGACATATGCATGTTGCGTCACCGCGTGAGCTGTCTTTACCTCGAATGGTTCGTAATCGATGCATTGTTCGAGTTTCGCGTATTGAATGACATCGGGCGATATCATAGAACGTGAGGCGCCAGTATCAATGAGAAACTTTCCATTAAACTCGGGGATTATTATGTACGGGAGATGATCTTTATCTTGGTGGTTTAGTTTTATCAACTCTGGTCGTCTTCGTCCTGAGTTTCGGAAAAATCCTGAGATGTTTCAATTTGTTCTTCTATTAAGTTAGTGTTAGGGTAGTAATTGTTATGCTGTTCGTCATGAGGGGAATAATAATCTAACGGGTTGCAATAATACTGAGGTGTGTCGGACTTACCTTCGTACGGAGTGTAGAATAATTCCTCATATGCATATTGTGGAGGTGTCGGTTTGTTAACCGATCGCATAGTGACGTCAGATGTAAGTTGAGTCGGACTTACCTGTTGCTGTGGAACGTTCGGCTGTCTTTGCTGGTTATTGTTACTCCTAAAGTTGCCTGAGTTTTGCTTAAAATTACCGGGGATTGGTCTATTCTTCCAGGGTAATAATGAATTAACTAACTGTTGCCGTTGTTCCGGGCTGAGATTATTTTGTTGAGGTACATATTGATTAAATGGCATTTGTCGTGAAAAATGTGGCTGCGTTGAAAAATTGAATGGTGTACCTACTTGACTATGAAATTGACGTGGAAAATTATTAGGTTTATAATTATCTATTTTTGTAGCTTTTTGCTGTTGGTTTTGGGAATTAAAACTAGAATTATTCTTATAAGTAACTGATTTCGTCTCCTCCTGTCGTGCGGTTACTATTGCAAGTTCCAATGTACCTGGCATCATAATTCTTACGCCTATTGATATATGGAAGTCCAATTGACTGATATATTGCTCAATAGCCATTTTCTCATAGTACGATTTGTCGGTGTGTTGCCCAACCATATACAGAGTATCTAAAAGGTCCCTAATCCTTTTACCGAAGGATTCCGCATCCTCGTTTTTATTCCGACGGATACGTGTGAGCTCTTGCATAACTTGAATCTCGTTCCTAGGTTCTCCTAGACGTGTTAGTAGAACGCGTTTTATATCGGGCCAACTGTTTAATGACTCCTCATAAGCTATCGCGTCAATCGCCGCACCACTAAGGCGACTTTTTATAAGACAAACTATAGCTAGAGAGCCTGCATCCGCTGTTGGGTGGATAAGTCCCATTAAATTATCAACTTCTCTTAAATAAAAGTTTAATCTTTTAGGGTTCCCATCGTATTTGGGCATGAGGTCAGTAATCATCTTATAGTCGGCTGCGAACTCCATTTTAATAATATTTTATATTTATGATAATAACTATACTACTATTAATACGTGTATACACACAGATATTCAATTGATTTTAAATTGACTTGTGAAATCTATAGCGATACGAGCCTATAGACAGATACACATTAAAGTTCACTTATAATTAAATACGAAAGGAAATAGAGCATAGGATGTACTTGGAAAGTAATAGAGTACTCACCAACACAGCATCTTCTGCATCTCCGTTTCGGGTCTCGTCGATCACAGGTCTCCAATTTTCCGGATTCCTGCAAGTCTTCAATATGCCGCCGTTATAGTTCTTATTATGAGATCGCGGATAGTTACGATTAGCACCGTTCACTCTAGTTCTCAACACACGAAGAGTCTATTCGCGCGAGGACTTCTATTTACAAAGTCCTAGAGTGCCGCGATCCTACCGACTGCGCCACTTATGTTACGGCGGGCGATATTTGCCTTTTAAAAAATATATTTTATTTAATTAAAACAATGAAATTATTAAAATACAAAAAGTGTAATTATGTCTAAAGATCGAACAAGACTACTGTAAAAATATAACAATTAATAATTGGTGTTA
Source organism: Achroia grisella (assembly GCF_030625045.1). Lineage (NCBI taxonomy): Eukaryota > Metazoa > Arthropoda > Insecta > Lepidoptera > Pyralidae > Achroia > Achroia grisella. Next base: position 8,088,378 of record NW_026712984.1, on the reverse strand, counting down.
GGTGCCGATTCGTGGTAATTTGCTGTTCCTGGTAGCGGTGTCAGCTTATTACGTGCCACACACAGCAATTTACCAGGCGTTACGCCATGGTAACTAGCTTCTAACTTTAAAAATTACAATACATCCATACACCTACACCTTTCATCTCGTCTTTCAACCCTTTACGACCCTTTTTCTTAATTTATATTTTATCAACAGCCTAAAAATAAGTTTCAAGCTTCTAGCTTTAAAAATGACGATACTTTCATACACCTTTTATCTTAACTTTCAATCATTTTTTCGCATTAAAAAGTTGCCTATCTCCTTTCTCAGGGTCTAGACTAACTGTGTACCAAATTGTATTTAAATCAATTCAGTAGTTTTGACGTGAATGCGCGACAGACAGACAGAGCTACTTTCGCATTTGTAATATTAGTAAGGATACATTGATAAATTTCAGACGAACCCTGGGACGTGAGGCTAGCTGTGAAGTTCTACCCACCGGAACCATCAGAACTAAGAGACGACATGACGAGAAACCAACTGGTGCTAGCCGTCCGACGAGACTTGCTCGAAGGTCACTCCTACATCGATACGAGACATAAAAAAAATTGGAGTAACTGTTTGTAATATTGAAATAACCGTTTTTTACTACATGCATATGAATATAAATACGGTACATACACCATCCATATGTCTATAGCGAGAATTTGCGTAAAAAGTGGTACAAAGTTTTTGCTATATGTATTAATATATAGATAAACTAGTCGTACCCGTGACTTCGTCCGCGTGGAATTTAACAAAAAGTTAATTAGAGATTTTTTCTAAAATAAAAGTAGCCTAAGTTACTCCTTACCAAAGTACCATCCAAATGGGTCCAGCAATTTCAGAGATTAACCCGAACAAACAGACAGACAGTCAAAAATTGTAAAAAAATGTTATTTTGGTGTATGTACCGTATTTATATTCATATGCATGTAGTAAAAAACTGTTATTTCAATATTACAAACAAACACTACAATTTTATTTGCATGTGTAGATAACTATGATTAAAATAATTGTTTATTTTTACACTCTCAAGTTGAGAATAGATTAATATTATTTGTCTATAGTCTTACTGATTGTTAAATTAATGATAATAATATTTTTATAATAATAATATCTCCGGATAATTCACACAGCGCCATCTAGTCCCAAGCTAAGCAGAGCTTATTTTATGGGTACTAGACAACTGATATAAATACATGGATGCATTTTTTTAAATAAATACATATTATAAATATCAAATACAAATGTTTGTCCCGTGCGAGGAATCGAACCCACGGCCATCGGATAGTAAAGCAGTGTGCTAAACCGCTAGAACACCGAGGCTCTCGATCGAGCCTGTCGGTCGGAGATGCCGTTGAATTTTGACCCCATGGCGACCATTACTATTCCTCGTAAATATGCATTGAACGGTGTTCTATCATGCTCGCGATGTGTGAGGACGTTTACAAACAAAATTGGCCATATGAGCACATCAACGGCAAAACCGGAGTTGAAGACAGTCGCCGTGACCGAAATAGAATAGAATAGAATAGAATAGAAAATCATATATTCAAATAAATTTACATTGAAGCACTTTTGAATAGTCATCACATTTTTTTTAATCTACCGCTCATTCGGAAAGCTGTCTCATCACAAGAAGAACGAGCAAGAAACTTGCGTGTTTCTCTTTTAAATAATTTTATTATTACTTTACATTTTTAAGTTGAAGTGTGTGAATACAAACCACCAATTAGCAGTAATTCAATTAAATAATCAAATTGAAAAAATATTGAATATATAACCAACTGGTTAAACAATTAATAAGAGGAAATCAGTCATAGTGATTAGAGCAGACCAGTCTTTACAAGCAGCACTCGTTCACGAGTATGACGGATGATATAAATCGGCCGGGATTACATCATCAAATATGCATTTACAGGCCGATTGAACTGCTCCAGTATTACATACGCGCTGCTCGCCTCGTATAGGATTCAAGCGGAGTTGGGTGATCACGAGCCGGGGAGACTATCCTCAGCGGTCCTGGTGGAAACTGGGCCCATACCACACAGGCTGTTCACAGCCGACATGGAGGAGAGAGTTGAGGACTTGTACAAGAAGCATAGGTAAGTATATCTTATATATAAAATTCTCGTGTCACAGTTTTCGTTCCCATACTCCTCCGAAACTTGGCCGATTCCCATGAAATTTTGTGAGCGTATTGAGTAGGTCTGAGAATCCCTAAATGTTAGGGGTAGTCCACCCCTAAATTTTTATTTTTTATTTTAAGGCAAAACAACGTGTACCGGGAAAGCTAATTATTTAAATTATTAACCGGGTCTTAACACGAATAATTTTATGGTAAATAAAGGTATTTACCTCTCTCGACGTTTCGACTAGGTTGCACTAGCCGTGGTTACGAGCTGACTCATAAGTAAGTAATAATGTTATAAACATGAAAGTTTGTGAGTATGGAGGGATGTTTGTTACTTTTTCACGCAAAAACTACTGAACCGATCATCATGAAATTTTGTACACATGTTCTTGGAAGTATTAGAAATAACAACAATTTTTATTAAAAAAACAAATACTTTTTATCTATACATATAAATGAAATTGGAGTGTCTGTTTGTAATATTGAAATAACCGTTTTTACTACATGGACATGAATATAAATAAGGTACATACACCAAAATAACATTTTCTACAATTTTTGTCTGTCTGTCTGTCGATCTGTTTGTTCCGGCTAATCTCTGAAATGGCTGGACCTATTTTGATAGGACTTTTTTTGGCAGGTAGCTGATGTAATAAGGAGTAACTTAGGCTACATTCATTTTAGATAAATAAAGTTTAATTCCACGCGGAAGAAGTCGGGGGTGCAGCTAGCAAAAAATAAAATATCCACATTTTGCTACTTCAACGCCATTAAGCAGCCAGTAATGAAGTTATGCGAGCGAAGCCGCGGGTAAAAGCTAGTAATTAATATTGCAAAATGTAGGATATCTATTTGGATTAACAAACTGTAACATTGTATAATAAGGGCCTGAAGACACAATCTTCGTGTAAAAATCATGAAACATTTCAATTTTAATATTTATTCATTCATTGCCTTGCCTTTAACCCATTATTTGTGGTCGGCGCAGTATGTCATTCTCTTCCACTGCTCTCTATCGGTCGTCATATCTGAACATACTCTTCTTTTATTCATATCATCTTTCACACAATCCATCCATCTTTTCTTAGGGCGTCCCCTCCCTTTACATCCATCCACATTCATATTATACACTTTCCATAAGACATGGTCCTCATTCCTCCGCATAACATGCCCATACCAGCTCAATCTGTTACCTCGCAACTTTTCTATAACCGGCGCAACTTTCAAACTTCCTCGTATATACTCATTCCTCATATACTCATAAAACATGAAATTTTATAATTATTAAAGTGACCATCTGTGACAGTCTAGGTTTATGTTATTAATTGTTGATCGAACTATTCCTAGGTGATCAGTGTGTTTATTTGTTTATTTCTAATTACTTATTGTAATAAAAATGGTGGTTTTTTTTGTATTATAATTGAATGGTCCATCCGCCTGAGCTAACGGTTTACGCTGGCGGGGACCCATGGATCATGATAAGATGAGCATGAGGTCAGGTCAGTTAGCCCATCGTGACAAATTCACCAGTAATTTATCACGATGGTTTCCAGGGGGAACCGCGTGGAGGTCAATCTGACATGGTACATTGCTAGCAATAAGATAATCAGTCCACATTACTAACAATCCCCTTTCCTCCTAAAAATGGTCGTTTATAATTACACAGAGGTCAAACTCCAGCCGAGGCGGAGTCTAACTACTTGGAGAGCGCCAAGCGACTACCCTTGTACGGGGCAGAGATGCACTGCGCGCGGGATAGCGCAGAAATAGACATAATTCTGGCTGTATCTGCTCCAGGGATCGCTATCCATAGAGATGGGTGAGTTTACTCAATACTCATTAGATGCCTTAGACGCATTCGTTTCGCGCAATCAACATCGGTAAATGCAATCACGATTGCGCGCATCGCGAGTGCGCGCGTTGCGCAATCCTGATTGCATTTACTATTTTACTATTTTTTATTAAAATACTGTTATTATAATAATAGTTCTTATATTATGTACGTGTAATTACATTTTTCATTGACTGTAGTAGATAGTTTTAAATATAAAATTGATAGCTTACTACCTTAATTTTTATGAAATTATTTTTTTTTCAAATGTACGCTTTATTTTTATTTTTTTTTATTGGATTGTTTGGGCTATTGTCAGATGTGTAGCACCCGTAGCACTGCGACCTACATAGATCTATTGTGCTCGCCCTTTTCAGAGTTCGCTACCTAGACCCGTCAGGGACAAGAATTGAAGGATATTCTTAGGAGCGATCGTTTTTATCTCCTCGGGAAAGAGTGTAAACTTTCCAAAGGAGATATTTCGTTTATGCATGAGTGGGCTACAACCACATAGGATGTGAAGCGGCGTTTCCTCTTCAGTTTGGCAGAATCTGCAGATACTTGTCGTGCATAGGCCTAGTTTAGCCATATGCTTGTTTAATTTGCAGTGTCCTGTGAGGGCCCTAGTCATCATGCATGTTGTTTTTACTCAATAGCAGTAGTCTATTGGAGTATTTGGTCGAGAAGCCCGATATTAGGTCTTTTGAATGTGTTAATCCTGGCATTTCTTGCCAGTGATTCAGTGCTTCTCGTTTGGTTAAAATGTACGCTTACACTTGTAATATTTCTGTCAACACTTGAGACCCTTCTATTAGTTTATGTCTCCACTCTCCACTAACATAGACTTAAGTTAAATGTTATGCTACGTTTACATTTAGCCGCTTCCCCGGCCGAAATATTGCCGGGCGACAACTGAGCGAGAGGGCTGAATGTAAAAACACGCTGCCACTCGCGCTGCCAGTCCTTTGACTCGCGCACGAAAAACCGACAATCGAGGGAGCGCCGGGCAGCGCGAGTGGCAGCGCCAATGGGACGGCATGGGAAGTGTTTCCACTCGTGTTTACACTCTCGCGCTGCTCACTTCCCTGCTCACTCGGGCTGAGTGTAAATAGAGCATTAAAAACAGTCCACGTTACGACTCCGCGTCGAATGTACGCATCACTACATAGTATAAAACAAAGTCGCTGTCGCTATCTCTCCGTCTCTATGTATGCTTAAATCTTTACAACTACACAACGGATTTTGAAACGGTTTCTTTAATAGATAGAGTGATTCAAGAGGAAGGTTTATATATATAATACATGGACACCCGTGTGAAGCCGGGGCGAGTTACAGATAAGCAATATAGCACAAAAACTTAATAATGTACAATAAATAGTACAATTATTTCACCTGTATACTCACTACTTACATACTACAATAAATAATATATTATGTCGCTACATAATGTCGACACCTCATCTACATCTGTACTATATATATATATATATTACTAGCTGTCCCGGCAAACGTTGTTTTGCCTTAAAATACATTTAGGGGGATGAAAAATAGATGTTGGCTGATTCTCAGACCTACTCAATACGCTGACAAAATTTCATGAGAATCGGTCAAGCCGTTTCGGAAGCGTATGGTAACGAAAACTGTGACACGAGAATTTTTTATATAATATTATTAATTATTAAAATTATAAAGCTAAAGAGTTTGTTTGTTTGTTTGAACACACTAATCTCAAGAACTACTAGTTCTAATTGAATTTTTTTTTTTTGTGTTGGGTAGTCCATTTGTCGAGGAACATTTTAAGCTACATAACTTTACGCTACGACCAATAGGAGCGGAGCTGCAATGAAAAATGTTGTAAAATCGGGGAAAATTATTCATATTTGAGGGCATCCAAAGATAATCGCGATAGTGTTTTTGATGATCACGCAAACGAAGTCGCGGGCACAGCTAATCATATATAATGTTACAATGATGTGATGAGGTGATAACCACCGCGCTACATACTATTTCAATTTTTGATGCAGACAAATAATGAACCGGTTTCCCTGGGCGAAGATTACCAAGATCGGCTACAACAAACGGACATATACACTGCGGTTGAGAGCTGGCGAGTTTGATGAGTACGAAACCTATCTCATATTTCGGCTGGCCTCCACCACAGCTGCCAAGAAACTCTGGCGATGCAGCGTGGAGCATCATATGTTTTTCAGGTGAGTCTATATATTGGTCTGACAGTCGCTGTGGTCTAGTGGTTGTACACTGCCTTACTTCCGATGGTCGCGGGTTCGATTCCTCGCAGGCACAATCATTTGTATTCATGAGTATGATTGTTTATGTCGGTCTGGGTGTTTTCTATGTATTTACAAAATTTTCTATGTATTTGTATCAGTTATCTAGTACTCATAACACAAGCTTTAGCTAGCTTAACTTGGGTCTAGATGGCGTTGTGTGAATTGTCCTGAGACTATTATTACACCGCTTTACTTCCGATTATCGCGGGTTCGATTCCTCGTACAATACAAACATTTCTTTTCATGATTATGATTATTTGTATAGATTTAATATCAAATTTAAAATATCTTTATTCATGTAGGTCTATTACAGACTCTTATGATATGTCAAATCTACCGTCAGTTCGGAATTATTTCGAGATGAGAAGAACTGACAAGAAACTCAGCTCGTATTATTTTCAAATAAATGTTGTACATGTTTACAATAATACAGATTCATTTTTAAATACATATTTGGGAGAATAGAGTGACCAGAATAGAGGGATTTGGGTAGTGTCTATGTATATTATGTATGTATTTACAAATGTAGTTAGGTATTTATATCAGTTATATTATATTTATATCAAACATTTCAACTTAAAAATGTAAAGTTACAACAATTATTCAAAAGGGCAACACGCAAGTTTCTTGCTCATTTGTCTTATGATGAGTCAGCTTCCCAAATGAGCGGTAGATTAAAAAAAGATAAGTGTGTCCATTCAGAAGTGCTTAAATTTAAGTTTATTTGAATAAAGGATTTTCTATTCGATTCGATTCTATTCTATTCTGTTCTGTTCTGTTCTGTTCTATTTTGTCACAGGCTGTGCACGCGGACTCACCCGCGTTAAATTTCAAGCACTTCTGTACTTAAATTCAATTTTATTAGAATAAATAAATTTCTATTTTATGAATCCTGAAGTCTGTATGTGTGTGTGTGTGTGTGCAGGCGGGAGGAGCCGGTGTCTGTGTGTCGTGTGGCGGGGTGGCCGCGGCTGGGGTCGCGCCGCGTGTCGTGTCGCCGCACGCTGCGGCAGATGCGGGCCGCGCCCCCGCAGGGGGCCTGACCCCCCACACCACACCACCCCCCTAACTTATTGAACAAAAAGATACATTAATTATAAGAAAAATAAATACGAACAACTTTAATGTAGCTGGTAACGGCAGAATGTCGTAAATGGTTCAAAATAAACTCACCAATCCTTTTTCAGGAGCGTATATTGTCACAAGCTTGAAAGAATAATAAATAAAAATTTATATATAATAAATACATATGTATCAAAAATAAGAAAATATTATTTTTTTTTCTTTATTATTGCCCTATATCGCGTGCGAATTTGTTTTCACGAAACACGAAATTTACATGCACTTTGCATGTAAATGTAACAGAATTAGAATGAGAAAGACCTCGCGCGATGTCAGTGAGTGCATGCTCGTGTTCTGCAATCGTGAGTGCTTTAGCGCCTTTTTGTAATAATAATCATTTCAAAATGTAAGAATTACTAACAACTAATCTAAATATATATAACTCAAAGGTGACTGACATAGTGATCTATCAACGCACAGCCCATGATAAAATTTTCACAAAATATATTAAATAAAACCCCTCAAAAGGGAGATAATTCATTAATTAATGACTGAGGAGGAAATATTTATCACGATTATATATTTAATGTTATTATATTTAAATTCACTCCTTCACAGAAGTTGTTTGTGTTCATTGCAAAAAACATAAATAATTCATTATGCTAAGTATAAATAATTATAATTAAACTAAAATCATAAATATGTATAAATATTACAAATTTCATTACAATATTACAATGTAACATGTATTCCTATCCGAATAACAATTGCAAAATTCATAATAGAAAACAAACTTACATTCATGAAAAACATTTATTTTTTATTTTTATGAAACGACTTTTGTTAAGTAAGTATTGGATAATACTTTATTTGTGACATAGAAATGTAGAATACCAAACTACATAATAGAAAACAAATTTACATTAATCCAATAAGAACATAACCTATTAGTAACAATATGAAAATACTTTTTTTTTTATATTTTTACGAAACAAAATTCTAGTAAGTATTAGATAATACTTTATTTGTGGCATAAAAATGTAGAATTGCAAACTACGTAATAGAAAACAAACTTATATATATATACAATAAGAACATAGCTTATATATAATAACTACATGAAAAAAAAACTAGTTTTGTTATTTTTACGAAATTAAGTCTAGTAAGTATTAAATAATGCTTTATTTGTGGCATAGAAATGTAGAATTGCAAACTACTATACGTAATAGAAAACAAACTTACATCAATGCAACGAGAACATAGCTTATTAACAACGATATAAAATAACTTTTTGTTTTAATTTTTACGAAAGTAAAGTCTAGTAAGTCTTGGACATGACTTTAGTTGTTTCAAACAAGTGTGGATATTTCTTCCAGGCTAAGCTTAAGAGTGTTCACAATTTTTACTTTAATATTCTTATTATTATATCAGAGATAAAATGAGTTTTAAATCATTAAAATATAAATTTAGTTTAAATCAAATGAGTTGTTTAATAAAGATAACATGGTATAATCGTTAATGTGCCATTTCAAATTATTGAATTATTTAATATTAATAAATAAATAAATAAAATTTGTCTAAGCATTAAATATAGTATTGTTAATTTATTGATAAGGCATTACATAGTATAAAACAAAGTCGCTGTCGCTGTCTGTCCCTATGTATGCTTAAATTTTTAAAACTACGCAAAGGATTTGATGCAGTTTCTTTTAATAGATAGAGTGATTCAAGAGGAAGGTTTATATATATAAAACATGTACACCCGTGTGAAGCCGGGGCGAGTAGCTAGTAATCGATAAAAATGTTTCTTCTTAAATTTTAATTAAGTATTAAAATATTGTATTATTAGTTTGTTCATAATTTGTAATAAATGTAGTTATAAGAAATATTTTAATTTTATTTCATCTGTATTTTTCCCGTTATTTTAATATAATATAATATTTACCCTGGACTATTAACGCAGCGCCATCTAGTCCAAAGCTAAGCAGAGCTTGTGTTATAGGCACTGAACAAGTGATTTAAACTTACATAAATACATTCTCTTCGCTAACATGTAGGAGTTTCAAATGAAACTTTTAACTAACTTTTAACTTAAATATTAACTTTCAATGGTTAATTTTAACACTTTTTGAGGAGACCGATAGATTTTTGTTAAAGAATAAAAAGTGAGTGAATCTAAATATATATAACTCAAAAGTGACTGACATAGTGATCTATCAACACACAGCCCAAACCACTGGACGGATCGGGCTGAAATTTGGCATGCAGGTAGATGTTATGACGTAGGCATCCGCTAAGAAAGGATTTTTATTAATTCTACGCCCAAGGGGATAAAATAGGGGATGAAAGTTTGTATGAAACTTTGTCAATTTTAAACCGATCGGGCTGAGACTTTGCATGCATAAAGCTACTATGACGTAGACATCCCCTAAGAAAGGAAACTAAAGTAAAGCCGCAAAAACTATACATAATTAATAATAATACTTCTTAACACGAGCGAAGCCGCGGGCAAAAGCTAGTACAAAAGTAATAAAGTAGGTATATCGAAACACATCTAATACGCCTGTGAACATTTAAATAGCAACTTTTTACAGTTAGTAATAGATTGTGTTCAAGAGTGTTGAAGGTGTTCCAGACCATACTTTTTTTTTAAATCCATACATAGTATATAACCAGACCTATACCAATTCTCTAATATAAACGAATACTAATGTTGATGAAAATTAATGAGGAATCGAACCTGTGAGTATAGGAAGCAAATCGGTGTGCAAAACCACTGGGGGTGGCATATAAAAAAAGTTTGATTTTTATACTCAAGCTATTTCTATGAAATTTCTTTAATACCAATTATACCAAATACCAAATATAGGGGGAAAGGGGATTGTTAGTAATGTGGACTCTTGACCCCATTGCTAGCAATGTACCATGTCAGGTTGACCTCCACGCGGTTCCCCCTGAAAACCATCGTGATAAATTCTAGGTGAATTTCTCACGATGTGCTAACTGACCTGACCTCATGCTCATCTTATCATCCTCCACTGGTGCCCCGCCAGCGTAAACCGTTAGCGCAGGCGGGTGCACCATTCCATAAACATTCATAAGAAAAAAAAATATATAAACATAAATATATAAGAAATTCTTGGAAATAAAAAAAAAGATGCATATAATTTAACAAATGCGTAGTTCTAAGGTCAACAAACAATTGCTTATTTTACGTTGCAACGTTTTTGACGATCAGTTAGTTGAAAATATTATTTTTGTTGAACTGAAATTAAAAATTGCTGGAGGATGGAGCTTGATGAATACGTTCGCTTAAATAGGATTTTGATAAATTCAACCCCCATGGGGATTAAATAAGGGATGATGCAGGATGTAAATGTATTAGTTTGAACCTATCAGTACCTAACGGAACGAATAAGTTAAGACAAACAAAATTCAAAGTTCTTTAGGCGACTTTTTTTTTAGAAAATATAATTAAATTCCACGCGGACGAAGTCGCGGGCACAGCTAGTAAAGTATAAAAATAAACACATAAATCCTCATGTTTTTTTTTGCGATATTAATAAACATAATACTGTGTCTATGGTTCTGAGAATCTATAATTAATTATCGTTGTAACCATTGACGTACAAATATTACAGAGCTTAGAGAAGACGTGGCATTGTAATATCATCATTAATGCCTTCCATTTATTTGGGATCATCATATTTCATCAGTCATTAGCCACCGGTTATGATTTATTGATAGGGCATCAGCAAGTCATAATGTTGATGATAAAATGAGCATGCGGTCAGGTCAGTTACCCCATCGTGACAAATTCACCAAGAATTTATCACGATGGTTTCCAGGGGGAACTGCGTGGAGGTCAATCTGACACGGCACATTGCTAGTAATACAGTTATGACTTGCTGATAGGGTATCAGCAAGTCATAATGTTGACGATAAAAGGAGCATGCGGTCAGGTCAGTTACCCCATCGTGACAAATTCACCAAGAATTTATCATGATGGTTTCCAGGAGGAACTGTGTGGAGATCATCAGTTCACATTACTAACAATGCCCAGTCATAGTTATGCCCAGTCCCTACAAGCAGCACCCGTTCACGAGTATAACGGGTGACAACTCTTGCAGCGAAACAACCGCACTAATAGAACCCTATTGAGTGCGGTTATTTTGCCGCAATTAATTGAAATAGCGCTCGACAATACGTTCTCTACGTTGGTTAATACATAATATCTCAATTAATTATTACTTATGAATACCAAGATCAAGCAAACGTCATGTTAACTAAACATCAATGGACGCCACTGACGTCAATTATACTCGTGTGTCACAATCTTTATGATGATTCCTTATTTTTATACTTTAGTACATATATAGATAGTAATTTTCATTTCCTTAATAATTGATTATTTATATCTAACCTGCATCGGGATGCATGTGTCCGCGTATAGTTGGGACGGGTCCCAAGTATGCGCGGACGCGTTACAAATCTATGATTTCACAGCTTGTTCTATAGTGTTATAGTATAGAATAACCCATGAAATTCAAAGATTTAAAACGCATCTGCATCCATCCATCCGCATACCGTCCCGACCACATTTTTACACACACACGACACCGTCCTCGCCGGCGAAGACGATGACCTCAACCACATCCACACCGCGCTATCAACCGAGCGCGCGCAGGCGCCTTGTCATTCCACACCGGTGCCCACGGTCGCGCCTCCGATCGATCCCCCGTCCAATTCAAACGGGGATCGATATTACGACGCCTTAAGCCGAGCGGCCGAGATTCGAACCCCTAACGGTGCCCTCAGACTAAAGACTTTCAAAGTTTAAAATTTACGTACATAAAGTTGAAACGTCAATAAAAGCTGTAAAACTGTATAATGGTAAGCCACGTGGACGGTATAAGGGGCGGAGGTAGGGCACCTGCACGTTGGATAAAATAGGGGATGAAAGTTTGTATGAAAATTTGTCAATTTTAAACCGATCGGGCTGACACTTTATATGCATAAATCTACTACCTTAGTAACATTATAAACGCTAAAATTAGTGAGAACGGATAGATAGACGCAAAAACTACTAAACCGATTTTGGTGAAACATTTTTTGGTGAAATTTATATATGATAATAATGTTTTTGTAGAAAATATCTAACTTAGAATTCATAGCGCTGACAATGTTATCTGATTGAACAGAGATTAAGTGCGTAGCGGTTTCTATGTTGATTGTCGCATGCCTAATCCTTGTTGTTAATTAAATATAATTAAATCAATATTTATTTAAAAGAGCAACACACAACAACAAGTTTCTTGCTTATTCTTCTAGTGATGAATCTGCATACCGAATAAGCGGTAGAATAAAAAAACTTGACTATTCAAAAGTGCTTATATTAAGTTTATTTGAATAAATATTATTTCTATTTCTATTTCTACTTACAGCAATATAACTTAATAATGAATTTAAATAAATTTTATTAGTACATATTGAAAGAGGACAATTAAAATTTTGTTTGTAGTTAACTCGAAACTACTCAACTATAATTAGCTTGGACTAATCCAAGCATTTGTTTTCAACTATTAAAGAACACGTTGGTATTTTCCGTGATTAAGAATAAATTATTTTAATTTGCAGCATTACTCGCTCGGTATTATTTAATCACATTAATTCTATATATAGTCCGCGGTAAACCGGGCTGCCATATTGGCAAGGTCAAGAGCGAGTTGTCATTTGAACTTGAGAAAAATAGGGAAATACACACTCAGTAGAACTGTCTGTGGGTCATTTAAATATAATGACATCGTAAATTGTAAAAATAACAAAATTTCGGTAGCAAACGACTAAGCACGTTTTAAGTTGTTACAAATAAACAAGTTTATTTTGTTTATTTACTTATTAAAACCAAGGCTATTTAAGTATATCTTAAATAAAATCAATATAGACGTCATACTAAGCCACAGACAGGCTTTCACAAATAACAACAGATTAAGTCTAAAAATTTACGTCACTATGTATAAAGGCAACAACACATTATAAAGTTAACAGAGAATATGAAATTAATTAACAAGAGTACAGTAACAAATAGTGAATTTATACAAATATATATACATATACATGCTGTACATATATATACATATTATATACATATATTGCTGAAAACTGCATTAAAATCCGTTGCGTAGTTTAAAAGATACAAGCGAACAGACAGCCGCAACGAATTTGTTTTATACTATACTAGCTATTCGCCCCGGCTTCGCACGGGTGTACATGTATTATACATATAAACCTTCGTCTTAAATCACTCTATATATATTAAAAAGAACCGCTTCAAAATCCGTTGCGTAGTTTTAAAGATTTAAGCATACATAGGGACGGACAGACAGCGACAGCGACTTTATTTTATACTATGTAATGATAAAGATATATATATTTGATAATTATATCCATATCCTAGTGGATATGGATATAATTATCAAATATAAGTAAATACTAGTAATAAATTTAAATATAATATAACTGAATATATTATGTACCTACAATGATGGTAATTATATATTATCAAATATATATAACGGAACGGAACTACAGCTGAATATCACAAATCTTCAAAACCCTCACCACAACCTTATTAATCATTTTTAAGTTTTTGATCGGGAGGAAATAATTGACGAAAAATAACTCTGGCTCGCGGACTATACATATATACGTTTTTTATTACGACGTTTACGTGTATCAACTCCACGTTATCTTACATTTCTATCATTAATTCATTCATTATTATCATTAATGTGTTCATTTAACACGGTATTTATCGGTTGGAACATTATTTAATCATTAAGTTTCATGTTAGTTTAGAAATATTTATCGGTTTTAATTGATAAGTGGCTCATTTAATACTATTACTAGGATAACCAACTGATCTAATTTTATCAGGATATCCCGATTGCAGACCCCTATATCCCTATAAGATGCTATACCACTTATCCGGTAATAACACATATATTTATTTATTTATTTTTGTTTATAGTCGCCATCGTCATAAGCGCCATCAAATATAAGAAATTCAAATTCATAAATAATTTATTAATATAGGATATTTTAGCCGCTTATGAACGTCAAGTTTTTACATTATAATTTTTTTCCCTACCATCCAGTTCGGTATATAGATTCAATTGAGTAGAACTGGTAAGAAACTCAATTGAATTACTTTTTTTTTTTTAGTTGCCAGTTTAATTACAATGTATATTTATATAGTTGTCTATGTCTATCATTAAATGAAAATCCCGTGCATGAACAACTATTGCCATGCACGCTCGTCATTCAAGTAATCGTTTAGTGAGTAATAGGCCTTGCTCAGTAAATATGATTTAACAGATGTTTTGAATTTATTTAAGGGTAATTCCAATATATCTTTTGGTATCTTATTGTAAGTTTTTATACTTATTCCCATAAAAGACCTATTGACAAACGTTGAAGACAGACTTGCTGTACCCAAGTATCGTTTAGAAAAAGTCAATGGGTCTTTTATGAGAATACATATAAAATTTTACAATAAGATACCAAATGATATACTTGAATTACCCTTAAATAAATTCAAAACATCTATTAAATCATATTCACTGAGCAAATCCTACTCACTAAACGATTACTTGAATGAGGAGCGTGCATGGCAATAGTTGTTCATGCACGGGATTTTCATTTAATGTTAGACATAGACACCTATATAAATATACATTGTAAATAAACTGGCATTTAAAAAAAAAGTAATTCAATTGAGTTTCGAACCAGTTCTTCTCAATTGGATTTATAAACTGAACTGGACGGTAGGGAAAAATTATAGTATAAAAATTTGACGTTCATAAGCCGCGAAAATGTCCTACATTAATAAATGATTTTTTAATTTGAACACATCGCAGAATCCAAGGTTTCCCTTTCATACTAGTCCAAGAATTGGCCAACCTAGCTATTACCTACCAGCAGTGACGTAGGTTCCTTATCATTGGAACAAGGCAATTATCAAATAAAACGTTATAGTATTGTGGTAGGTAATTAAGGATCCATTTCATTAATTGTAAGGAAACACGCCTTCGTATCTATTCTTATCTTCACGGTAGGGCTCTTTTTAAAAATATATAACCCATCAAAATCTTCGTTGTGGTACAAAAGAAGAGGCGCACAAACAGGGTCAATAGGAACCATTGTGACACTGCACTCACTGGGCCCAACTTTCTGCTGCGTGCTGCTACACCGATCACGACAATGTACCTGTCTCGTCTACTTACGCCACTAAGGAACAGGTCATTGTCGATTATATTCGTACTAAGAGTAACCTGACATTGAGGGTGACGCAGCTGGAATCGAGCCACAACGTGAGTTTCAAGGCGTTTGTGGGCCGGGTTGGGCTCCCCACCAACATGCTGCCCACCTTCTTGAAGGAGGACTACTGGCCGAAGGGTGTGGTGTATGGGCGCTACCGTGGCAGATTGCCGCCGTCAGTGCCGTGACCACACAGACAATATCAATATCTTAATTTTATATATTTCATATGTATGTTAGTCTATAAGGTATTTATAATGTGGGCCTAGTAGCCTGAAATACATAAATAAATAAATAAACTAAAAAAAAAAGAAAATTGACACAGCGCCATCTATGCAGTCCTAAGAGAGAGCTCATCTCCACGGTTAAAAATTAATAACTGGTGCAAACAAAAAAATGCCAATTTTAAAATATGCGTAGACAACAAAAATATCCTATTTTTATATATTTTTAAAGTATTTAAATAGGGAAAAATTATCTCAGTTGATCGACCTAGATAAGAGGCTTACGTTGTAAGCTCTCCTAAAAATGGGCTGCGACCTTACATTGATCTAGATTGGATGCCCTCATTGTTAATACTTCTGTAGATATAAAAGTATAAATCTTGTGAGAGTGGCGATGGGTTTTAAAGGGCTTATGTAGGAATTACTAAGTAGGTTAGTCTCTGCAAATGTATCTAACTCGCAGAGGACATACGCATGTATCTAGTGGCGTAGTTAGGTAACCAAGGGCCCTGGGGCAAATCAAAAAATAGAGCCCCACAGTGGGGCCTTATATTACAGTTTTATTAATACGCACATATAGACGACACTTCCAACCCACAGAAAGAATTTAGGGGAATTCCAAGGTATAACTTTTGAATTTCTCTCAACTGAGTTGCCAAGATTAAAATCGGGTTTCAAACTGACATATTTATTTTGAAAATGGCAAAAATTTTGAAAAGTCCAATTCGATCGAGATTTTCTGGTAAGGGTTCGAGGGCCTCCTGAGCTTGAGCTAGCTAGCTAGGTAGCTACGCCACTGCATGTATCATATAGAATAACAATGGCATCACTTTGTATGACCCGTCTTCAGTACCAGTTATGACAAGAGATATAATATTAACACCTATCCTTGGACAATTCACACAGCGCCATCTATTTTGAGTTTTTTTCATGAAATCAAAGATCATTCTTTCATGTAGGACCACTTAGTCACTTCATATTGTTTCACATACAGACGGTAGGATTCAACAGAGTTCAGATTACTGTTTCAGTTGAGAAAAACTGATACGAAACTCAATTGTTTTCATTTTATGAGCAAATAATGTCACCAGATGTACTATATCTGTTCACATTATTCGCTCACTCAGGTGTCTAAATATAAAGTTAATTAATGTATATATATAAAGTAAAAAGTCGTCGCCGCTGTCTGTATAGCTTATATCTTTTCAATAACGCAACGGATGCAGTTTTCAGAAATTGATAGAGTGATTCAAGAGAAAGGTTATATGTATAGCTATCTACTTGCCCCGGCTTCGCCCAGGTGTACATGTATTATACATATAAACTTTCCTCTTGAATCACTCTATCTATTTAAAAAAACAGCTTCAAAATCCGTTGCGTAGTTTTAAAGATTTAAGCATACATATGGACGGATAGACTGCAACAGCGAGTTTGTTTTGTACTATGTAATGATACGCGTGTTATAATATGTTCATAAGCGGCTAAAATGTCCTACATGAATAAATGATTTTCGAATTTGAATTTGAATTTGAACAAGCCGAGAAATTCAAAGATTTGTAATGCATCCGTGTGAAGCCGGGACGCGTCGCTAGTAAAATACAAAAATAACTTCAAATTAACAATTCCATACATGTACAAATGAACGCCATCGAGTAATCATTTACAACGTAAAAACAGGTTTCGTAATTTGTTTTTAAAAGGAGTTTCAGGGCGGAATTTATTTTAGTGATTTTGTTATCGAGCAGTAATAGCAATTGTAATAATAATAATCTCAGGACAATTCACACAGCGCCATCTAGACCCAAGTTAAGATAGCTAAAGCTTGTGTTATGGGTCCTAGACAACTGATAAAAATACATAGATAATTTTTTTTCGTAAATACATACATATTATACATAGAAAATACCCAGACGGATACAAATAATCATACTCATGAATACAAATGTTTGTGCCGTGCGAGGAATCGAACCCGCGATCATCGGACGTAAAGCGGTGTGTTAGACCGCTAGACCACCGAAGTTGACAAATTGTCAATTGTCAATTGAATCTGTTTTTTTTTTCGGACTAATCTAATGCTGTTGGCCGCAGCTGGCCTTTACAGCTTCACCGGACGTTAGGGGGCGAGTGCAGATGGCACTCCAAACCCGCGGAAGGACTTATGGAGCGGCTGAAGGCCAACTCCTGCCTGACGGACACGACTTTAGTCTGAGGGCACCGCTAGGGGTTCGAACCTCGGCTCAGGCCGTCGTAATTTCGATCCCCGTTTGAATTGGACGGGGGATCGATCGGAGGGGAATTGAATCTGTATATTGAACTGGATGGTAGGGAAAAAATATTAATACAAAAAAATTACGTTAATAAGTTGTTGAAATGATAAATAAATGATTTTTGATTTGATTTGATTAAAAGGAAGCAATCTGAGTCATATTTTGGATAATTAAACAGCCGCCAGCCAACTCGCGATCAACATAAAAGCACGTTTTTTATCTCATGATGGCAGTCACACGCGAGCCTCCTACCGTGTGCAGTTCACATTATAACAAAAAGAAAAACGTAATTATTAAATAATGAAACCATAAATAATATTGTATTAGTTCGTTTTATAAAAAAAATTGACTATAGTAAATATAGTGAACCGGTGATTTTGGATTTACAGTTTGAGCTACTGTGCTGATTGAAATTTTATTAAAAATGGTACGTCGGTTTTGAGTTTAAAATACTGTAAGACATTTAGGTGTCTTTATTGGGTTTTATATCCTTATCATATTTATTTGTGGTCGTCGTAATATGTTTTTCTCTTCCATTCATCCCTGTTCGCAGTCATCTCGTTATTTACTCCCTTTCTCACCATATCATCTTTCACACAGTCCTTCTATCTCTTTTTCGACCTTCCTCTGCCCTTATAACTATCCACATTCATATGTAACACTTTCCTTAAAATATTATCTTCATTCCTACGCATTACATGCCCATACCACGACAGACTCTTACCATATCATCTTTTACACAGTCCATTTAAAGTCGATATAATAATTGAATCATTCTATTTAAAATAATGTAAGATATTTAGGTGTAATTATAGGGTGGTAGAGAGGGTAAGATACCACCGTAGCTCAGCCACGTTTCTTCATTGTTTCTTCTCTCTTTCTTGTAATAACATAATAAATGCGTCTTGTTAATTATAGTGAGTTTTTTAAATAGTCACTAATCACTACGACTGATTTACTCTTATTTAGTTACTCAAACACTTGATTTTATATTTAATATTTTCTCTAATTGAGTATTTAATTGAATTAGTGCTAATTGGTAGTTTGTATTCACACACTTAAACTTGAAATGTAAAGTAACAATAAAATTATTTAAAAGTGCAACACGTAAGTTTCTTGCTCGTTCTTCTTGTGGTGAGACAGCTTTCCGAATGAACGGTAGGTTAAAAAAAATGTGATGACTATTCAAAAGTGCTTCAATGTAAGTTTATTTGAATAAATGATTTTCTTTTATTGTTATGGTCATATTGTCCTAATTATTATCCTTATGTGTCCAGGGCCTCTTATAGATGAATGACGGCCCTGGTTATATCAGTCAGAAATGGAAACCAGTCCGAAATATTCTAACTGCTATTGATACTTTATAATAACAATAATAATAATCTCAGGACAATTCACACAGCGCCATCTAGACCCAAGTTAAGCTAGCTAAATCTTGTGTTTTGGTTACTAGACAACTGATACAAATACATTTTTTTTTGTAAAAACACACATTATACTTAGAAAACACCCAGACCTATACAAACAATCACACTCATGAATACAAATGTTTGTGCCATGCGAGGAATCGAACCCTCGACCATCGGACGTAAAGCGGTGTGCCAGACCGCTAGACCACCGAGGTCGTCAATAATGTTGATTAACATAGTCTCATTATAAAATCATTACAAATAAATTAATAAGTATTTGTTTAATAAAAAACCTGTTCTGCTACAATCAGTTTTGACAACATAAGGGAGTATTACATTAGCAAATATGTTGTTTCCTGACTTTATAGATACGCTCTTTCGCGCGCGAAAAGTGCTCTCTTTCATGAGAGAAAGAGAGACGCGCGCGCCATGTAAATCCCGCGTTTTTCAATCGTGGGTGCTTTAGCGTTAATAAAAATGCAAAATGGCGGACATTTAACTACGAAACCAAGACAAGATATTATAGAGTTCTTGATAATTTATTTTTAAATATAACCTGTGGAATAAAATATAATGTTAGCCAGTGACAATGAAAGTGTGACGACATGTGACAGACAATGAATAAAATACAAGCATTCAGGCGCGTAAAAGTGAAAAAAATAACAATCACTCACATTTGCGTGGCAAGTTTTCCCGCTCTGTATCGCGCGCGAGATCAATTCTTGCTTTATATTCATGATTCCAAAATGCACATCTTTGATAATGTAATACCCTCCTTAAAACACTAATATGTTCAAGGTGATTTTACCTATTAACATTTTAATAACAAGAGAGTGGAACTACGGGTTTGTTTGATACAGAAATAATTTAAAAATTTAAAATATAATTGAACTTTCGTATTTAGTACATATTATTAATATAGTGACATATTATTATAATAGCCTTTTATTCAGATGTAACATTTAATTTTTCAGCTGTTTACATTCAAATTCAAATTCAAAATATCTTCATTCATGTAGGTCTATTACAGACTCTTATGATATGTCAAATCTACCGTCAGTTCGGAATGATTTCGAGATGCGAAGAACTGACAAGAAACTCAGCTCGTATTTTTTTTTAATGTTGTACATATTTATAATAATACTATTTCATTTAAATTCAAATTTGGGAGAATAGAGTGACCACCAGCATATGCTATATAAAAAAAATCAAAAAATTTAATCAGTGTTCGCAACCTGAACAGACCAATCCCCACATGTTCACGAGTATGACGGATAATATTTATAATAATAAAATTTATAGGAAATAGAAATCTTTGTTCAAATAAAATCAATACAAGCACTTTTGAATAGTCATACTTTGGATTCTACCACTCATTCGGAACGCAGATTCATCACAAGAAGAATGAGTAAGAAACTTGAATGTTACTCTTTTGCATAGAGATTATTTAAAATTAATAATTACACAGTAACAAGTAAGTGGCATGCGATAAACAACATAGCAACTGCTACGCACTCTATCCTAGTCCAGATTTTCTAAATTAACAAGTTTCTCTAGATTCAGACGATTGTATATCGTCCGGTGTAGCTGTAAAGGCCAGCTGCGGCCGACAGCATTAGAGTAGTCCAAAACAAAAAGATTCCGACGAGCAGACAACGTACCATGAAGCAATTCTTTCTATAGTGTTAGCTTCAATACATAAAGAACACTCGGTTGACTAATTTGTTACTTGCATTCAAATTTAAAACCATAGCGAGACACGTGATGTCGGTGGCGTCACGATTATGCCGCTACCAATAGGAATAGAGATAAAGAGGCCGGGAACAAGGAGGGAGTGGGCTGCTCTCTCTCTGTTCGAGGCGACAGAGACGACCAGACGTGAATGTACAGCGACGCAATTTATGTGGAGTGTAATTTGAAAAAGGAATAAAATAAAAGTACAGCTGCATCAACGTATCATTTCTGAAACTTCCCAATAATAGATACTAGTATTCAGTCAGCAATGACTAATAAGCACAAATTCTATTAAAAATCACAACAAAAATAAAAAAAACTGTTATACAACAGTAAGCAATTAAAACGGTTATTTTTACCGTAATTTCATGAAATTTCACGTAATTAGTAACGCAACGTAAAACGAGATAACACCTAATATTTTCGCAGTATTGAAAACAAGTTACCTAGCGATCAAATCACAGATTCGAGCTATGAACAATAACTGGAGCACTATTGTTCTGAGCAAATCACCATACAATCGAGTTGTTGAGCACTACTTCCTGAAACAGTAATTTTATGTACAGTGTATGTGATGAAAACCGTAAAACTAGAAATAGAAAATCCTTATTCAAATAAACTCATTACAAGCTCTTTTAAACAGTCATATTTTGATTTTACCACTTATTCGGAACGCAGATTCATCACAAGAAGAATTAGCAAGAAACTTGTAAAATAATATGTATATTATACATATAAACCTTACAGAAGAATTTCACAAAAGTATAGCAAAAACCGTATCAAAATCCGTAGCATAGATTAGAAGAACAACGCAATAAGCTAGAAAATGATGACTTCGCTTTATGCTATTATTTAATTTTAGATAGATAGATGGATAATTTTTTTATTTACGTTAAAGGCAAACACACAAGTACTTAACGAATTTATATTATTTTGTTTAAATCCGTTACCATTAGCATGTATGAGACCACAAATTTTAGTGCGGAAACCTGACCACCGCTACTGGAAGCCTTACGATCTTCTCTATTAGTGATCAAAGTCTGACTGTTGTTGGATCTACTGGGTGTAGATTTTAAATTGGTATTGCGATAAACATATCTCCTCTAAACGAGGCATCATCAAGCAATGAATAGAGTTCGGATATAGTTTGGAAGTCCGGTGTTGACTGTTCAAATACAATTCAAATTAACATTTATTCATGTAGGAATTTTTGGCCGCTTATGAACGTAAAATTTTTTACGTTATAATTTTTTCCCTACCGTTCAAGTCGTCTTCCCTATCGCCCAGTTCGGCGTCTGAGACGTACTCTGCTAGTGGAATTAAACAAAACAATACAAATCCATTAAGTAATTCACTGTATCACACGTGACAAATACCAGTTTATCCAGTATACCAACCATTCATGATATAATTCGCCTTATCGTAAAACGTCAAGAAGAATTTTTGTCATGTCATGCGAAATTATACGCGTATTTTTAGTGTTTGTTGTAGTCTAACAATTGTTATTTATAAATTTTAATACAATCACGGCTATAATACCAAATAGGTAGTTACAGAGTTTGTTAACTGTCGACATTGTGTGTCCAATATTGCCGTGCCTAAATTTCGCGTTATTTCAAATCCATGGCAGGGAGGATCTACCGCCATGTATTTATTTAAATTGGTTTAAAATTTATGTTTCGATCACCACAAGATCTTATTTGAAATAGAAATGGTAGTAACGATTTTAAAGATGACATTTTTGTTGTACCAGAACCTAAATTTGAAGCTTACAATCTGCATCGTCTGCGCGGTGTTCATTCACACCGCCTACAGTCAAAATTCTGGAAATATCTTCGAGACTGGAGCAAAATTCCTGCAGAACGGCAGCAAACTAGGAGGAGATAAACTGAAGGAAACAGGGAGCAAGCTGGTGGAAGGGGGGACTTCTGTGGTCGAAGAAGGCACGCAAGCCTTGAAGAATTTCAGTAAGGGGGTCCAAGGAGAAATTGTAGCGGTCAAGCAACCGTTGACCAAAGCGGCAGCTACTATTGTCTTCAGCCAATGTACGTATCAAAAATATTTTTCACGCCATCTACCGTCAGTTTAGTAACTAATTCGATGTGGGTATAATTCAGAGCATAGTACACACCCCTCCTGAGATTGGGACAGATAGTCTGCACTGCCGATGGTCGCGGGATCGATTCCTTGCACAGTGCAAACATTTGTATTCATGAGTATGATTGTTTGTATCCGTCTGGGTGTTTTCTATGTATATTCTGTATCATCATCTGCTTCTTCCTTTTCCCATTTATTCGTGGTCAGCGTAATGTTTTTCTCTTCCATTCATCCCTGTTCGCAGTCATCTCGTTATTTACTCCTTTTCTTACCATATCATCTTTCACACAGTCCATCCATTTCTTTTTCGGTCTTCCTCTGCCCTTATAACCATTCGCATTCATATGTAACACCTTCCTTAAGATATGATCTTCATTCCTACGCATTACATGTCCATACCACAACAGACGATTACTCTTCAACCTCTCCGACACCGGCGCCACTTTCATATTTCCTCTGATGTATTCATTCTTTATCTTGTCCATCTTTGTCACACCACACATCCATCTCAACATTATATGTATATGTATTTATATCAGTTGTCTAATACCCATAACAGGGGAAAGGGGGTTGTTAGTAATATGGCCTGATGATCCCACTGCTAACAATGTACCATATCAGATCGACCTCCACGCGGTTCCCTTGGAAACCATCGTGATACATTCCTGGTGAATTTGTCACGATGGGCTAACTGATCTGACTTCATGTTCATCTTATCATCCTCCACTGGTACCCCGCCAGCGTATACCGTTAGCGCAGGGGGGAACACCATTTCATTATTATCCTTTAAAAAAACCCATAACAGAAGCTCTGTATAAGTTTAGGTAATCATTAATTCATTGTGGAGATGCTTTCAATCATTACTTCTTGTAGGTTTTTTTCTTTACCAGAAACTACTCAGACGGCATTTTAATGTAAATATGTATCCCATCAAAAACATAAATGTGAAATGATAGCCGAGTTTAATATTATGATATATGCCTGGATTGTTGACTTCTACGACAAAAGAGATGAGATCTAAATGGGTGCCAAGTTCAACGGTCTGTCCTGAAATGTATTTATAACAATATAAAATATCATTTCTTCTTATAACTTAGGATAATATACTGTAGCCTAAGGTCTAACTTGGCTAGATTTCATTTTTTTCTTTATATTCACCTAATTACCTATCTGCATGCCAAATTTGAACTTCCTAGGTCATCTGGAAGTGGGTTATAATTTTGATCTATAGTTGATCAGTGATAAAAATGACGATATTTGGACGTTAATATCTAAATAACCGTTTGAGATATATTTATGAAATTTGGAACACATATTTATCTCGCAAGTCTCAATATATGAACCAAATTTGACAGGTTTATGTGAAAGAGTTTTTGAGTTATGAGGGGGTCAAAAGTGGCTCCAAATGGTTCGTGTAAATATACACATGGTGCTGCTCGCCAGTTCTCTTACTTCAAACTCGGCTTGACACGCTACCGCGTGTCTAGATTCATTGTGGAGATGCTTTCAATCATTACTTGTTGTAGGTTTTTTTCTTTACCACAATTGCGTCATAAATTCAAATTAGAGTTGTGGAGGCACTCAGACGGCATTTTAATGTAAATATGTATCACTTAGTTCGTGATTTGAATGATTAAACATATTTAATACACCACTCAGTGAATTAGAATAGAATAGAAAAAAAAACTTTATTTACTTTTTAAATAATAAGTTTATTTGAATAAAGATTTGTTTTTCTATTCTATTTAAGCACTGTTAAATGGTCATAATTTTTTTTTAATCTGAGATTACTATTATTATATTTTTTTTTTTCAGGCGAGCCCGTCAAACAGCTGTTTGGTCTGAAATACGAACAGCTGGAAGGCGAGAGTGAGCCGGATGTTAATTCTCTAACGCTGAAATACATATCGAAGTAAGTGGCAAATACATACATTTTTGTTTCGCCTGAAAAGTAATAATAATAATCTTAGGACAATTCACACAGCGCCATCTAGACCCAAGTTAAGCTAGCTAAAGCTTGTGTTATGGGTACTAGATAACTGATACAAATACATAGATATTATACATAGAAAATACCCAGACGGATACAAATAAATCGTTAGACTATCATTTTTCTTGGGATCCTAAACTTGATAAATCAATTCAAAATATCTCATTATTTATGTACGTCTACTACAGACTCTTATACATATAAATAAAATTGGAGTGTCTGTTTGTAATATTGAAATAAACGTTTTTTACTACATGCATATGAATATAAATACGGTACATGCACCAAAATTACATTTCTTTAAATTTTTTTCTGTCTGTCTGTTTGTTCTGGCTAAGCTCTAAAATGGCTGGACCGATTTTGACGGGACTTTTTTTTGGCAGGTAGCTGATGTAATAAGGCGTAACTTAGGATTTATGATATGTCAAGTCTACAGTCAGTTCGGAATGATTTCGAGAAAAGTACTGACAGGAAACTCAGCTCATATGCTTTTCAAATATTGTTTCCAATAATAGAGATTCATTTTTTAATTCAAATTTGGGAGAACAGAGTGACCACCGGCATATGCTATTGCAAGTTTGTCAAAAGCAAATAGTGTAATCAGTGTTCAGATCAGTTAAGGAGTTAACAGAAAATTTATACATACTTTTCTGAGATAACTTATCTGTAACATACTATATGTCACAATCACATTTTTTTTGCATATCGTCGGTTAAATAGAAAAATGTTAATTTTAAATTTATTTAAATTTTTCCCTATAAAGTTTTAAACTCAGAAGTATTGTATATCATTTTAAAAGTGTTTAGATAATGATTAAGACGGCGTGGTTAATTTAATTGACTTATATAAAAGGAGGCAATTCTAGCTTCTAATTTTGAAGAATATCATTTTTCTATTTAATCGACGATATATAAAATAGGAAAATTGTCTAATCGTAACCAGAACAGACCAGTACAAGCAGCACTCGTTCACGAGTATGACGAATATTGAAAATCTTTTTCAGGGACGTCAATGTGAGTTATAATATTAACTCTGCTGCTAAGCTGCTATCTCTGGAGAAGCAGTATAACGATAGAGACCATCTGATCATCTACCTGCACGGGTTCACAGACGACCCTGGCCAGACCAGCTTTCAGACGGTGAAGGAGGCGCTCTTCAGACGAGGTGAACTATTTTTTCTACCTAATAATTTAATAATTCTTTTATTGGAACTAAAAACATAAAAATATATAATATTTTACAAAGTAGGGTAGTGTACCGATAACAGCCACAATAGTAAGTAATACTGTCTCGTGGCAGTCAACGCCCACCTCCTTAAGACAGAGGCGATAGCGTTCCGGTAGCAAATACAATAAATTTATATAATAAAAAATAATAAAAAGCAAAGCAAAGAAATGCATGATTACGTTTACAACATAACTTTGTTAACTATCGTGTGACGCACCATTAAGTAAAAATGGTAGTCAATAATCAAGTAACCTGAAACGGAACGTCAGAGGCCAGAGCCAAAGTAATCTATGTGACATTGACAAGTGGATGACGGATGATTGAACGTAGGCAGCGGGAGTTTTGGAGCGAAAGTGTTTATATTATTATAAAAACAAATAAGAGATAGGTAATTGTGAATATTGTAGGATTGAGGTGTTTCTCTCCCTGACCAACCGGCATTACGCCTAAGACATCAGGATACTAGTGATTTCAATAACTTTTAGGAAGATAAATAAGTTAAATTAAATACAAAATTCTTAGCAAACATTCACTAATTAGGTTACCTGTATGTAAAAATATTACAATGAAAAAACTTATGACGAACGAACGAATGCTGAATGTAATTGAATGTTTATGATTTGTAGTGAGCATAATTCGATTTGATGTGTTATTATATAGATCTGTAAGTATATGTATCTGTGTGAATGTATATGTTGGATGGTATGGATATGAGTTTTTTTATTATATATATTCGAGTATATTTTAAACCTTTACGAGATTTTCAGTGTCGTCATAATCTAGTATCTGAAGCCATTGAAACAACAATATTTTAGATTCGCGGAGTGTATGTGAATAAATGGAAACTACCTTATTAATTTTGTTATATAACACTGAACCAAGAAATTGATATTGCCGTCACACTACTGCAAGATTAGATGATTGAGTTGGACAAACTATACTACGTTTATGATGAAAGTTAGGGTTGAAAGCTATATCTGAATGTCTACGGAGTACGCTCCTGAATATGTATGTCTGTCTTACGGTCAGTACATTACAAAGGGAATACAATTCTTTAGTGGGATAATAATAATAATCAGAGATGTTAGGGAGCTCCGTAACCGTAACCGAAACTGTCGGATATCCGATATAAAAGAATATTCGTAACCGTAACAGAATCCGTAATAATGGAAAACAATAGAATCGAAAATCATTTATTCAAATAACCTTACATTGAAGCACTTTGAATAGTCATATCATTTTTATATATAGCAGGTATAGCAGGTAGCTGTACATCAGCTAAGGAGTAACTTAAGCTACTTTTATTTTAGAAAAAAAAAGTTAAATTCCACGCGGACGAAGTCGCGGGTGCAGCTAGTGTATTACATATATAAACCGTCCTCTAAAATCACTCTATCTATTAAAAAAAATCGATACAAAATCCGTTGCGTAGTTTTAAAGATTTAAGCATACATAGGGACAGACAGCGACAGCGACTTTGTTTTATACTATGTAATGATGTGATACGTATATAAGATGATTATCTTAGATATATATAGTTGTTTACGTTGATTGTAATAGAAACTCGATTTGCTGCATAGCACGCGATCCGAGCAGTTATTGCGACATTTATCCGTAATTTCCTTGAATTTATTGTACTTAGCTATAATAATATGTTTCTGCATTGCTTCCACATTATCTATGTACCTACACATGTACTAGAAATTTATTAAAAACTCTGTGGTTGCTCGGTTTTTTTTTTATACCACGTAGGTAGCAAACATACGGCCCATCTGATGGTAAACGGTTACCGCAGCCTATGGACGCCTGAAACACCGGGGTGTCACGTGCGTTGCCGACCCTTAAGAAACCTTTATATACCCTTCTTGAAAAACCCCATGCTGTAGTGTCTCGAGAAAACCTCGGCAGGTAGTTCATTCCATAATGTAAGTGTACGCGGGAGGAAGCTCCTCTGAAACCACTTAGGTTCCAGCGTGTGGGGATGAATTCCCTGTCGATGGCGAGCGGTGCGATGGTAAAAGGTAGCCGTAGGCATCATGTCAAACAATTCATCAGAACACAGTCCGTTGTATATACGGTAGAACACACAAAACAATGCGTAGTCTCGCCTC
This sequence comes from Achroia grisella, assembly GCF_030625045.1. Lineage (NCBI taxonomy): Eukaryota > Metazoa > Arthropoda > Insecta > Lepidoptera > Pyralidae > Achroia > Achroia grisella. Next base: position 8,059,658 of record NW_026712984.1, on the reverse strand, counting down.
AAGCTAAGTGGCTCGATACAGTATATTATTCGGTGGTCAGACTTACTTTAAGCATACATAGGGACGGACAGACAGCGACTTTATTTTGTACTATGTAATGATTTAACATTCAGTAAGACAAATAATATTGTGAGTCAGAAAAAAAAGGTCTGTATGTATGGGAATGAAACACCGGATAAACAAAAGCAATTTAGTTTAATATTTGTATATAAGTAACTAACTTTTGCCCGCGGCTTCGCTCACGTTAATTTATCCCCTTAGGGGTGGAATTTCTCAATTCTTTACTTAGGGGATGCCTACGTCATAGTAGCTTTATGCATGCAAAGTCTCAGCCCGATCGGTTTAAAATTGATAAAGTTTCATACAAACTTTCATCCCCTATTTTATCCCCTTGGGGGTAGAATTAATCAAAATCCTTTCTTAACTGATGCCTACGTCATAACATCTACCTGCATGCCAAATTTCAGCCCGATCCGTCCAGTGGTTTGGGCTGTGCGTTGATAGATCACTATGTCAGTCAGCTTTGAGTTATATATATTTAGATAATTGCTAAGCTCAGTCAAACAGTTTAGTAAACCGTTATATATTTGCAGGATTAGATAATGTATTGGCACTGGATGGTGGTCACCTACTCCGCTGGCTGTACCTCCGCTCTACAACCTACGTGAGGTTCCTGGGGGAGAAGATTGGTGAAGTACTCGCGGCTATGGTACATAGTAAGTACAGTTTAACTGCACATAATTGTAGTCCTGAAAATTCGCTGAAAATCAGAGCTGTAATTTCAGCTACAACAATATACTGAACGGAGTCTCTTTTTAGCCAACATTTTATAGTAGCATATTGATTTTTTATTGTTTTATTATGTTGGTGTGACTGTATGTGTGTATGTATATATCTGATATAAATACATAGATTTTTTTATAAATATATTGTAAGAAGCACTAATTAATGATGACGACTTAGGATTTGAAGCTACCACAACAGAAACCTCAAGTAGCGCCCGTGACTTGTGACACGGGTGTAGGTTTAAAAGGCTCCTTTAGAATGCATTAACACTCACCTTCACTACTTGCAGCTTCCCCCCAGGCCCAACTAAGACCGGGATAAACCCATTCCTAATACAATTCACTTTAGTATCCAAAACACAACTGGTACGCTCTGCGCTCGACGGCTCACCCAACGAAAGAGGATTATTCAACTACCGACCTCCGTATTTATAGACCGAAGTCAATGTAGTAGGTCGATCTATAAATACTAAATGGCGCTATTTACAATATTTGTAATAATCTTTACATTGGGTACTTCATTAGTACTAAACACAGACTACCTTCTTTTAATAATATTTTAAAATATCGGACTTTTTCTACGATATTGATGTGAACTCTAACAATATACATACATACAAACACCAAGACCGATACAAACAATCATACTCATGAATATAAATGTTTGTATCGTGCAAGGAATCGTACCCGCGACCGAATTGTTTGTATCTGGGTGTATTCTATTTAGAATATGTATTTACGAAATAAAATATATCTATGTATTTGTATCAGTTATCCACTAGCTCTAGCTAGCTTAACTTGGCTTAAAAGATGGCGCTGTGTGAATTGTCCTGAGATTATTTATTACTTATTAATATCCCTAATACATCTGATCACCAGTAAAAGTATTGAAAAAAACGTTGGATTTTGTTCTCAAATTCCACTAATTTGTCAGGTGGTGTGAACCCCGCCACAATCCACATCGTCGGCCACAGTTTGGGTTCCCAGATCGCTGGCTTCACAGGAAAGACCTTCACAAACCTAACCGGGCAGCATATAGGCCGGATAACGGCTTTGGACCCGGCCGGGCCGTGTTTCGCGCAAGTTGAACCGGATTTGAGAATTAAAGCATCTGACGCCGAATATGTGGATGTTATACATACAAATGCTGGTATTGCGGGCATGGAAGAGCCCGTTGGTAAGTGTATTTATTTATTTACAAGCTTTTGCCCAAGGCTTTGCTCGCATTAATTTATCCCCTTAGGGGTAGAATTTATTAAAATCCTTTCTTAGGGGTTGCCTACGTCATAGTAGATTTATGCATGCAAAGTCTCAGCCCGATCGGTTTAAAATTGACAAAGTTTCATACAAACTTTCATCCCCTTGGGGGTAGAATTAATCAAAATCCTTTCTTAGCGGATGCCTACGTCATAACATCTACCTGCATGCCAAATTTCAGCCCGAACCATCCAGTGGTTTGGGCTGTGCGTTGATAGATCACTATGTCAGTCACCTTTGAGTTATATATATATATTTAGATTTAAAAATTTTATACAACTAGCTGTACTCGCGACCTGTCCGCGTGGAATTTAACTTAATTTTTCTAAAATAAAAGTGGTCTATGTTACTCCTTATTACATCAGCTATCTGCCAAAAAAAGTCCCGGCTAATCTCTGAAATGGCTGGACCTAACAGTAGGCTACTTTTATTTTAGAAAAATAAAGTTAATTTCCACACAGACGAAGTCGCGGGTACAGCTAGTAAAAAATATAAATCTGACACTGAATTCTATTCTATTAGTTTTTTTCGGACTACTCTAATGCTGTTGGCCGCAGCGGGCCTTTACAGCTTCACCGGACGATAGGGGGCGAGTGTAGATGACACTCCAAACCAAAGGAAGGACTTATGGAGCGGCTAAAGGCTAACTCCCGCCTGACGGATACGACTTTACTCTGAGGGCACCGCTAGGTATAAACTATGACCTTTAATACCAGGTGATGCAGATTACTACCCCAACGGAGGTTCAGAGCAGACAGACTGCGTGCTGGCCACTTGCAGCCACAGCAGAGCATGGTTGCTATTCGCGGAGTCAGCAGTAAACCCAAAAGCGTTCCCAGCCATCAAATGTGAAAGTTGGACTGCATTCAAAAACGGAACTTGCGACAAACAGATAAGGTATGTTTTTTAATCCCGGAGACAAATTTGACATTTCAATGTTGCCAAGTTTATGCATTTTTTAAATGGGGTTGTGGCACTATCGGAAATTTATATTAATTAGGAATTTTTATAGCATATTCAGAAATAATGTGTGGGTGTTTATTTAAAAAGCATTAATATAAAAGGTAGGTATTAATAAATATATGGTTGTAAATAATTTACAATTTGAACGTGTTATGAAAACAGCTAACGTATAATTTTGAATGCAGCTGTCTTTAGTGGACTGTATTTACGACAATAGGATTTGAGCAAGAAATTGATAATTTGGAAGGCACTCACCTTGTATTGCGAGGATTGCCGGTTCGGTTTCAGCAAGGTTTCCCAGAACTCCGGGCTTGTCTGAACTTACCTTTTGAACGGGTTACCTGTTTACCGCCAAAACCGACAATAGGTGCTTTCCAGTATCAACTCTTGCGTTCCTTTATTATTTCGTACTTAAACTAAATAATATTCACGAATTTAGTTAACAAATCTATATAAAATATCGACAATTACGACAGCGATAATTAAAACACTTTTTCGACGACGACAAAGGCGAAACGACTCCCACTCTCGTAATCTCTTTTTATTTTTTTACTTTTTTTTTATTATTTACGGCATTGGATATCGCGATAATGTTGCCGTGCGTATTATTGTGAATAGTGAACAGAACGAAAAGCACAAAAATATATTTTTATGCTGTATAAAACTAATGGAAACACTAGTATATGTATGTAAATATTAAAATTCTTTTGTGGAAACGTCATTTAAAGCTGTAAAACTAATTTGTTAAAATAAAAGTTTCCAATTAAACGAATCGGTATCGCAGGTACACCACTACCCGCTGTAGGACATTTACATCTGTCAATTTAGTCTCCGGAATTAAAGAACAGACTATAGCAGACTTTATTTATAATTAAACGGGTTTTAAAATGAATATTTTTATGGTAAACTAACTATCATTCTTGAAGGTCATTTTTGAAGGTAGAATGATGAAATTCTTCCATTCTTTTCTTTCTTTCTTTTTCATTCTTTTTTGGTTAATTGGATTACTTTACTGTTATAAATGCGAAAGTAACTCTGTCTGTCTCGCCAAAACTACTGAATCGATTTAAATGAAGTTTGGTACACAGATAGCCTAGATCAGAGGTTCCCAAATGTGTGTTGTAGACCCCTTGCCATATTTTTCGGTTTTGGGTAGACCCCCCCCCCATTACTGGTATTGATTTTTTGTAAATTCCTAATAGTAGTAAAGTTAGTGTTAAAAATATAAAGTAAAAACAACAAGATGACCGCAGACTCCTTGCAGTTTGTCATAGACCACTAGGGGTCGATACAGGCCACTTTGGGAATCACTGGTCTAGACCCTGAGTATATTTAATTTAATTTAAATTAAATAAAACATAATAGAATAATTCATTCATGTTAATGATTTTTGTAAAATGACCACTGTCGTAGACCCCTTGCAGTTTGTCATAGACCACTGGGGGTCGATATAGACCACTTTGGGAATCACAGACCCTGAGTATATTTAATTTAATATCAATTAAATAAAACATACTAGAATAATTCGTTCATTTATGTTAATGATTTTTGTAATATTTATTATTATTATTATATTTAGACACATCTTTCGGAAGCTAATATGTTGACATTTTTTTTACAGTTATATGGGCCTCCCGTCCAAACCAGGAACAAAGGGGTTGTACTATCTACAAACACTCGGGGAAGCACCCTACAGCCTGGGGATGAAAGGGGTGAAATATGAGGACGAAGGAGGCATTGTCAAAACATTACTTAGTGGTTAAATAAAATAGTGTATATGGGTGATTTGTATTTTATTTATTATTATTAATTATTCCTAAGGGTTGAAACAGAGAAGACTATACTGTGGAGGACAATTCACAGCGCCATCTAGTCCCAAGCTATACAGAACTTGTTTTATGGGTACTAGACAACTGATATAAATACATAGATACTTTTTCTTGTAAATACATAATTATATATAATAGTATAAAACAAAGTCGCTGTCGCTGTCTGTCCATCCCTATGTATGCTTAATCTCTTAATCTTTAAAACTACGCAACGGATTTTGAAGCTGTTTTTTTTAGTAGATACGAGTGATTCTAGAGGAAAGTATATATGTATAATACATGAACACCCGGGCGAAGCCGGGGCAAGTAGCTAGTATATAATATATATAGAAAACATCCAGACCAACACAAACATACTTATAAATATCATTGTTTGTACCGTGCGAGGATCGACCCCGCGACCATCGAAAGTGAAGCTATGTGTTAAACCGCTAGACCACTGTGGCTGACTTGGAAATCTTAGACGCTCTCATTAACTTTAAAATTCTAAAATAAAACCACTAAAATTTGAAACAAAGCATTTTATTGGAGTCTTCAGACAACTCTTGTTAAATAGAAAAAAATTGGGACATACGTACATACGTCTAGAAAAATAAACATCTTCAATAAATACGGGACATTAAACAACGCAGAACAGCAATGTACAGTCGGACAGGAAAGTCTGTTTACAATTTGCAGTCTTGGTATTTGGCCACTGTGTACTTCTAAAGCAGACAATGAAATATATATTTTAAACTTTAAAAAAAATGTACAAACACAAAAACTTGAATGCTATTTTTTATATGTAAAAAAAACACGATTGTGACACATAATATAACAGAAAAAATACCAGAAAACTTTTCTGTTACTTGCTTAACAAGTCTGTTCGTACGAACACTATAACGCAATAGCATATGCTGGTAGTCACTCTATTTTCACAAATTTGAATTTAAAAATGAATCTGCATTACTGTAAACATGTACAACATTTATTTGAAAAGAATACGAGCTGAGTTTCTTGTCAGTTGTTTTCATCTCGAAATCATTCCGAACTGACTGTAGATTTAATATATTATAAGAGTTTGTAATAGACCTACATGAATAAAGATATTTTGATTTAATTCTTTTAGAAGTTACAGAATCTTCTTCTGCAACTTCTAAAAAATATAAAAAGAAGAAGCAGTAGATGTGGGAGGATATCTATCCTTTGACAAGCTCTCCATGTTTCAGATAGCTAGAAATCTTTCATCCAGCACCACCATATTTTAATTTGATTTGATAACTTTTTAATTTGATTTCCTAATATTCTTTTTCTGTTACAATCTTAAAGAACTCTCCTATCACCGACTGTACACAACTAAATAGATATTCACAAATATGTCACCTCTACAACACAAGAGACATCGCTACTATCTTTTAACCCTTCGAACTTATTGACACAGATCTGTGCACACCTCTTAAACCGTATTACCGTCTTGTCGCAGATCTGTGCCTGCAAAACCGAGACTTTTTAACCAATTTCATCCTTATTTAAAACAAAATAAGATTGAAACGCATTTGAAAACAAAGCTGGCGCATACCGCCTTTTCACTTTCGTTCGCTGCGACAGACGCCGGACATTCGAAGGGTTAATCTTTTAATATCGACCTGCCTACAACAGTGTTGTCATATTTGGGAATATTACACAATAAAACCTTCAAATGTATAAAAAAAAGGACAAACACTACACATAAAAATCTGATTTTAAATCAGCGTCAATAACGTCGTAATATAAACTTAATTACTATAAAAAAAATTATATCTAGCGTGTATGTAATATATTAATTAATAATAATAATTGTACAATGTCGGTATCAACCTGCAAAACAATGTTCTTTGACTCCGCGGACTTATGACCGTATAATGTTACTGAGCATGGTTATTTATTTATTCATAAAAAAAATTGTGTAAAATAACATAATAATAATAATAATAATAATATCGAAATATTATAAGTTCGTCGTCTTCACTTTTGTCATCATTATATAACTCATCCACGCTTGGTTAAGGCCCGCGTGTTTGAACGTATTACCCCGTAAAACGGGAGATATATAAAATATATATATACATAATAATAATAATTGGTGATTTTTACCCGCAATGATAAGTCTATTACCCCATCAGAGGGAGATATATAATATATAAAGAAATAATAATAATAATATATAAAGTAACGAGAGAGATGGCATGTCCTCGGTACTAATCATAAGCTTAAGCTGTGAAAAACAGATAATATTGGATTGGATGGATCCATCCATCCAATTTCCTTTATATTGTCATTGTATCGTGATTTTTATTTTTTTATCCGCAATGACAAGTCTATTACCCCATCAAAGGAAGATATATAATCATTATATATATAAAAAAAAAACAATAATAATAATAACAATACAGAAGAAATTAGAGAATACAAAATGTATGAATATAATAATAATCTCAGGAAAATTCACACAGCGCCATCTAGTCCCAAGCTCACTAAAGCTTGTGTTATGGGTACTAGATGACTGATATAAATATAGATTTTTATTTCAAATACATACATATAAATACTGACCATGTTACAATAGCTATACATAGTTTTGTAATAATAATCGTAACTAGTGGTCGCTAATCCAAATTTGACCATAAATTATTTTACATTCAGTAACACTATAGACAAACAATCTTGATAAACAAGAACATATATATTAATTGTTAGGAAGACTGAGAATTTTAATATAACTTAATATTACCACTGGATTGCCATAACAAATATTTAAAAAACATGCCATGTTATAAATATCATAAATATGTTACCATTTATAAATATAGATGCGTGACATGTAGATGAGAATCTAAGTGAAACCAAAAGAGAGTAGTCACAAATTAAATCTTAAATCGATCTAGACAGCAAGTTTATCAATCGATATACTTGCTAATCGATCGACTTAACAAACTTGTAACTACAAACAGAATTTCTCACAGATTAAACAAAACCATACCTTTTCTATTAAAATTCAACATTGTTTCTTTAATTATTGAATTGCGAAACAGTACTGTATATCCTTGAGCATAAGGCATGGATTTATTTAAACTGTTTTTATTCGAAACTATGTAGAATAAATAAATTAAACAACCAAGTCAACGAGTCCGCAAAGTCAAAACTATAAGTTAACCGTAAAACCTTAAACTGAATATAAAATTAAACACTTTGTGTCATGGTATAGAACTAGACTCGCTCTAGCAATTTGGAATGTCCTGTTTCAGATATAAAAAATGGCGATGCGATGAATATAGTACAATTTTTTGACGTACGAATAAAATTACAACTACCATTAATATCTTAATTACAAAGACGAAAGTTTGTGAGTATGGATGGATGTTTGTGACTCACAAAATTCTTTTTCACGCAAAAACTACTGAAAGGATTTTGATGAAACTTTACAGTAATATAGCTTATACATCAGAATAACCCATAGTAATTTCAGTTACTTTAGTGTTTCACTACTGAACACAATGGCGTATATATTAATTTATGTAATTGTTAATTTTTTTCTGTGAGAGAGAACAATAAAGAATTTTTCAGTCATTCATTCACAATATTTTCCCGCTCATAACGGACGCCATTTTGTTTCAACGCGATTACAAGATGGCGGCGCATTTTTAGCGTCGTTTTTCTGTGATTTTATTCGTACGTCGTTTTATCGCAGTGCCTGTGATTGAGGCTGACGCTTGGCTCTATTCTAACATCGATCGGGTAAGCTGTGCTTCGCTGTAGAAAACGGTCCAGATCAATCATTGAAACAACCCTTGTTAACATAATTTTCATTGTAAAATACACACATTCAATACTCTCATTCGTACCTAATTTATTGATCAACAAAATATGAAATAAATTTAATAATAAAAAATTTATTATCTTTTTTTTCTTAATAGGCAAAGATCGAATGTTGACAACGCTTCGAAAAGGCACGAAAGGGAAACGATTTTAAGTATAACGTGAACAGTATTTAAGACACTCTTAAACATTGTTATTAAGAGTCAAGTCGCAGACCGTTCGCCCAGCTGAAGCCATGTTACAATAACGGCACTAACACATAACTAACCCTAAGTAGCACCTAAATGGTGATTATATAGTTTAGCAACAAATCATATAGGTATTTATAGTTTTGTATCAACACGGCCCGACGTCACTTTTACCTTTGCCTGTATTAAAAAAAAATGTGTACACGCTTAAATATTTTAAATAAAGAACGGTATTTTTTTTTAATTGCAAATCCGCCAACAGTTCGAATACAGCTATACCATGTACGCTGTGGCATGATGCGGATGACGGTTTCAGTAACGTTTCGTTTCACGCTTGAAAGTTGCCGTGATTTAATAAGACTTAGTATTTCAGCTGTACCACATTTGTAATATATTAAATTATTAATAACTGTAATAACTTAAATTTAACCCAGCCAGAATGGTCTAGTCTACAAATACAGGCAACTGTCACCCGCCACATACTACAGCGCACATAGTATAATATCTATACTAATATTGCATATACATAAAACTTCTTTCGTATTTTTTTACGAAGCAAAAGTAAAGTGTACGTCGGGCTATAAACATTTCTTATTAGTCCCGTGTTACATTGTAATGATTACAGATTGTAATAATATATTAATAGGGGGAAACATTTGTTTTTTTTTTAATCTAAAACGGTGGTCTACCTCGTGTGACAGTTTAAAGCTATCCCATAGACAAAACATTGTTATAATGAAATTTTACACGATTTTTAACTATGGCAACAATGATTGCTAAAAGCCATTATGGGAAATATGATGCTTAAGTCTAGGTTTATTTAAAAAACTTGCAAATGCTGTCGTATATTTTCTTTACATAAACAATACTTAACATTCAATAAAATAATCGTACGGTGCGCGTCGACGTCACAACATCAAATGTAATTAACCTCATTTATCAATTAATATAAATGTTTAATTAAATAACTTATATAAATATTCGCAGTGATTTCACTTACAACTACATTTCAATGTATGCAGCTCATATACATACAAGTTATGAACACCTTGAGACCCTTTCGCACTTATGGAGAGTGAAAGGGACAAGATATTACAACGTTATGTTACCGTGGACGCCATTTTGTTGCACGCAGTCACAAGATGGCGGCGTCGCTGAGAGCAGCCGCGTTACGGTTGCGTGCTCTGCTGTTGTATCTCTATTTTCTCCACTGTCATGTCGGGGTTCATCGCTGTGGCCTCCTACAAATCAAATAATTATCACTGATTAATTTACATACTACAAGAAGCCTGTCTATATGTTCGCGGTAATCTCAAAAACAATTTTTAAACGTTTTTTTTGATGTGATTTTCATCTATCCACAGAATGATCCCATGAATAATTTTGAAAAATACCACCCCTAAGGGGATAAAATAGGGGATGAAAGTTTGTATAAAACTTTGTCAATTTTAAACCGATCTGGCTGAGACTTTGCATGCATAAAGCTACTATGACGTAGGCATCCCCTAAGAAAGGATTTTGATAAATTCCACCCCTAAGGGGATAAATTATAAACGCGAAAGTTTGAGAATATGAATGGATGTTTGTTACTCTTTCAGGCAATAATTACTGAACGGATTTTGATAAAACTTTACAGCATTGTAGCTTATACATCAGAATAGCATATAGGGTATAAATTTCACGCAGGTACGGGCACAGCTAGTAAAGCTATATACCTGTATGGCTTCAGCGAGGGCTCTGTCATGGTCGATGGGGTCGCCGTCCGACTGGATGGTGATCTTTTGTTCCACTCGTGTCTCCACCACGCCGTTACGCTCCGTCTTGTACTACAATACATAACAACCTCTTAACATTGCTGACCATGAGTCTAGTCTTATGCGGATATCAGGTTATCTTTTACTTATATATAGAAAATACCTCCTTTGGAAAGTATACACTCTATCTTGAAGAGATTTTTACTACATGCATATGAATATAACTACAGTAAATACACAAAATATAATTTTTGAAAATTTTTGTCTGTCTGTTTGTTCCAGCTAATCTCTGAAATGGCTGGACTGATTTTGATGGGAATTTTATTAGCAGGTAGCTGATGTAATAAGGAGTAACTTTGGCCACTTATATTTAAAAAAAATAAAGTTAAATTCCACACGGTCGAAGTCGCGGGTGCAGCTAGTGTTACATAAGACACATGAGATATCACTCATGGGTTTCCGTGATACCACTGCGTTCTGCTGATATCCCATATGGGACACAGTCACCTAGATACATCAAAATAATAATTGCATTTAATAATGTCTAGTAAGACAAATTCAATATTGTCTACTAAGCACTGCTGTGTCTAAACTGTGTCACCCCACCGTACATTTTCCTATTGTTATTTAGTATATAAGATCAATATTTCTATGTACATATTGTCAGTTTATTATCATCTGTAATATACATCGTCTCGATCAACAACATCGTATCACTCACCCGCAACATCCTACATGAATAAATGATTTTTGATTTGATATTGTAGTTATATATAAAGTCAGTTCTATATACTCACAGTTATGGTCTCGACGGTGCGTGTCTTGGAGCTGATGGTCTGAGAGGAGACTACCTCGCCCTCCGCGTTGGTCGTCTCCACTGTCTCCTCGGTTGGCTGCGGACCCGTGCTCGTCTGAACATGGAACAGGCAACATGACAATCAGATTAAATAGGCTCTTGACACTAGGGCTAAATAGGCTCTTGACCTTAGGATTCAATAGTCCCTTGGCCCTAGGGCAAAAAAGGCTCTTGACCTAAGGATTAAACAGACTCTTGATCCTAGAATTCAATAGTCCTCGACCCTAGGGCTAAATAGGCTCTTGACCTTAGGATTCAATAGTCCCTTGGCGCTAGGGCAAAAAAGGCTCTTGACCTAAGGATTAAACAGACTCTTGATCCTAGAATTCAATAGTCCTCGACCCTAGGGCTAAATAGGCTCTTGACCTTAGGATTCAATAGTCCCTTGGCGCTAGGGCTAAATAGTCTCTTGACTCTGGGTTTACATAGCCTCTTGAGCCTATGATGAAATAGGATCTTGGTCCTAGGCTAGAGGATCGTAAAGGATATCAGAAGCTCACCCGGGAAGCATTATGCCCAATTTACACTCAGCCCGAGTGGGCTGGGAAGTGAGCAGCGCGAGAGTGTAAACACGAGTGGAAACTTCCCATGCCATTGGCGCTGCCACTCACGCTGCCCGGCGCTCCCTCGATTGTCGGTTTTTCGTGCGCGAGTCAAAGGACTGGCAGCGCGTGTGGCAGGGGAATATTCGTAAACCAATAATACAATTGTGTTTGAATGTAAGTACAATTCATAAAAAATATTGGTCCAAACAATAATAATTTTTTTAAGCAAATTTTGGAATAGCGAAAAACTTCTAATGTCCTTTAAATCTACAGGCAAATTATTATATTGGGGTATGTTCAAGTATTACGTAAGCAAATTTATTACAATTATTTACCCCGCCCCCCCCCCCATTCCCCTTGTCAGTTAAAGTAAGCAAAGCTCTTACCCCCTCCCCCATGCTTACGTAAACATTTTTCAATTAATGTATTGTTTTTTAAGCAAAGACATTTCGTGTAATAAAGTAAATAACTACTGAGTCATCATCTAGACTCCCCTACCACCAATGTCATCGAAAATAAGCAAAGTAAAACAAACCAACCCGCCCATCTATAGTACGCTTACGGAATACTTGAACGGCCCCTTGCTATGCTGATAGGAACCGATGTGCTAACACGCTAGATACCCAAGCCGTCAGATTATTGTGAAGCTATCATACTACTACTATGATACTTACTCTACCGATGTGCTAACACGCTAGATACCCAAGCCGTCAGATTATTGTGAAGCTATCATACTACTACTATGATACTTACTCTACCGATGTGCTAACACGCTAGATACCCAAGCCGTCAGATTATTGTGAAGCTATCATACTACTACTATGATACTTACTCTACCGATGTGCTAACACGCTAGATACCCAAGCCGTCAGATTATTGTGATCCTATCATACTACTACTATGATACTTACTCTACCGATGTGCTAACACGCTAGATACCCAAGCCGTCAGATTATTGTGAAGCTATCATACTACTACTATGATACTTACTCTACCGATGTGCTAACACGCTAGATACCCAAGCCGTCAGATTATTGTGAAGCTATCATACTACTACTATGATACTTACTCTACCGATGTGCTAACACGCTAGATACCCAAGCCGTCAGATTATTGTGAAGCTATCATACTACTACTATGATACTTACTCTACCGATGTGCTAACACGCTAGATACCCAAGCCGTCAGATTATTGTGATCCTATCATACTACTACTATGATACTTACTCTACCGATGTGCTAACACGCTAGATACCCAAGCCGTCAGATTATTGTGAAGCTATCATACTACTACTATGATACTTACTCTACCGATGTGCTAACACGCTAGATACCCAAGCCGTCAGATTATTGTGATCCTATCATACTACTACTATGGTACTTACTCTACCGATGTGCTAACACGCTAGATACCCAAGCCGTCAGATTATTGTGATCCTATCATACTACTACTATGGTACTTACTCTACCGATGTGCTAACACGCTAGATACCCAAGCCGTCAGATTATTGTGAAGCTATCATACTACTACTATAGTACTTACTCTACCGATGTGCTAACACGCTAGATACCCATGCCGTCTGATTATTGTGATCCTATCATACTACTACTATGGTACTTACTCTACCGATGTGCTAACACGCTAGATACCCAAGCCGTCAGATTATTGTGAAGCTATCATACTACTACTATGGTACTTACTCTACCGATGTGCTAACACGCTAGATACCCAAGCCGTCAGATTATTGTGATCCTATCATACTACTACTATGATACTTACTCTACCGATGTGCTAACACGCTAGATACCCAAGCCGTCAGATTATTGTGATCCTATCATACTACTACTATGATACTTACTCTACCGATGTGCTAACACGCTAGATACCCAAGCCTTCAGATTATTGTGAAGCTATCATACTACTACTATGATACTTACTCTACCGATGTGCTAACACGCTAGATACCCAAGCTGTCAGATTATTGTGAAGCTATCATACTACTACTATGATACTTACTCTACCGATGTGCTAACACGCTAGATACCCAAGCCGTCAGATTATTGTGATCCTATCATACTACTACTATGATACTTACTCTACCGATGTGCTAACACGCTAGATACCCAAGCCTTCAGATTATTGTGAAGCTATCATACTACTACTATGATACTTACTCTACCGATGTGCTAACACGCTAGATACCCAAGCCGTCAGATTATTGTGAAGCTATCATACTACTACTATGATACTTACTCTACCGATGTGCTAACACGCTAGATACCCAAGCCGTCAGATTATTGTGATCCTATCATACTACTACTATGATACTTACTCTACCGATGTGCTAACACGCTAGATACCCAAGCCGTCAGATTATTGTGATCCTATCATACTACTACTATGATACTTACTCTACCGATGTGCTAACACGCTAGATACCCAAGCCGTCAGATTATTGTGATCCTATCGTACTACTACTATGATACTTACTCTACCGATGTGCTAACACGCTAGATACCCAAGCCGTCAGATTATTGTGATCCTATCATACTACTACTATGGTACTTACTCTAGTGGCCGCCCCGTGCACCATGCTGCCGAACGGCGCGTTGCCAGACACCGTCGACGTCGTCGTGGTCCGGTAGGTACCCGGCTCCTGGTCACACCATCATATCATTATTAGTATTAACATATAAATTGTCATCTGCGAAGGAGCCAATTATTGGACTCGGACACCATAGACCTATCTGTGGAGCACCCAAGACGGGCCCATTATATCATTGTTAGTATTAACATATAAATTGTCATCTGCGAAGGTGCTAATTATTGGACTCGGACACCATAGACCTATCTGTGGAGCACCCAAGACGGGCCCATCATATCATTGTTAGTATTAACATATAAATTGTCATCTGCGAAGGTGCTAATTATTGGACTCGGACACCATAGACCTATCTGTGGAGCACCCAAGACGGGCCCATCATATCATTGTTAGTATTAACATATAACCTCTCATCTGCGAAGAAGCCAATTAATAGGCTGAGACACTATAGCCCCATCTGTGAGGAGTCCTGTAATTGGTCTCAGAGATGGGGATGGAATGTCAAAATGATTAATGCCCCATCTCTGAGACCAATTACAGGACTCCTCACACATGGGATAAGTAACTATACCATGTTTTATATTTGACGCGGTCATTATTTATACGTATAATTCGTAAATCACGGATTCATACCACGTTTTATTTTGATTGAGTTCCCTATATTTAGGCAGCGTCATGATCAGGGGTAAACTCAATGGTAAACTCACGGGTAAAACCGCCATGATCACAGTTTACCCGAATACCCGATATGAAGCAATTCATTAAGTATTCATAATAGTATAAAATGACTCTTTTTAACATTTTCATTTTATACTCACTTCCTCTAAATCTCGCCTCGAAAGCTACACGCTGGAACCTATGTGGAAAGGAGCTTCCTCGCGCGTATACTTACATTATGTGGAATAAACTACCTGCCGAGGTTTTTTCGAGAAACTACAGTATGGGATTTTCAAGACGGTTTTCTTATGGGTCGACAATGCGCAAATGACATCTCTGGTGTTTCAGGCGTCAATAGGCTACGGTAACCGTTTACCAATAAATAGGTCATATGCTTGTTTCCCACCATCGCAGTATAAAAAAAAAATTACAGTACTTCGCCGTATTTTTATTGAGGGTTTTGGGATATTATCAGTGTCAAGACCTGTAGCACTGCGACCTACATAGACCTATCGTGCTCACCCTTTTTCAAAGTTTGCTACCTAGACCCTCAGGGACAAGAATTGAAGAATATTCTCAGGAGCGATGGTTTTTAGGTTTTTATCTCCTCAGGGTAAACTCCGGCTGTATCTCTAAGTATTAACGATATATCTAATTAAAGAAAACATCATACTGTATTTCTTACAATGCAAAACTATCACTCACTGTATTCTCATACACATGCAAAACAAGAATGCAATACAACTGTACAGCGCCACAAACTTATTTGACACGATGGCCGAATCTGGACCTAATAACCTTGGAAATTCTATTTAGCGGTAATTAATTGTCTATTTATATGTATATTCTGTATTTATAGAAAAATGTATCTAAGTATATCTATCAGTCATCTAGGGCCAATAACACCACCTCTTTTTTTTACGTGTGGAAAATCTTGAAATGGCCGTCACCCCGGCGGAGGTAGGGCGGGGCGGTGTGTGAGAGTTTTACTCACGAGAAACCACACGATGTACCTACGAGTGCCTATACTGGAGCCAGGGGATTCGCATGTGCATTTCGACCCCAGCTCCGACGGCGACGGCCCGCCCTGTAGATGTTGTAGGGCAGGCCCCATCTCGTTACGGTTAGGGCGACCTATTTCGCACTACTCCATTGTGGAGGCGTGTGGGTACACGCGCACACCTCCGGGGCTATTGGATTGGGCTGCCTCATAACACCATCTCTGCCTTAACCCTGGACTATTCAAACAGCGCCATCTAATCCCAAAATGGCCCATCATGAATTTGATTTTATTGTTATTAAAACAAAAAATAGCGAGGATATCAGACAAGACAAGACGAGCGTGTCAGACAAGTTTATGAAACTGTATGTTACATGCCATACACACACATACAAGACAATAATATATAATAAAAATATGTATATTACAACTAAAGACAACCAACTCATTGTGCATATTATACCAATTATTTAAAATACATGAACAAAGAATAGAAACTATGTTTAAATTAAATATACTTACTTCCTTTATATTTAATAATACTTTTATTTGATTATAATCGTCAATTAGATTCATTATTAAAATTAAAACTCTATTACTGCAACACTTGTCCATGAGGTTTTTTTTGTCTACTCTAATGCTGTTGGCCGCAGCTGGCCTTTACAGCTTCACCGGCCGATAGGGGGCGAGTGCAGATGGCACTACAAACCAAAGGAAGGACTTATGGAGCAGCTAAAGGCAACTCCCGCCTGACGGTTCCGACTTTAGTCTGAGGGCACCGCTAAGGGTTCGAACCTCGGCTCAGGCCGTCCTAATATCGATCCCCGTTTGACTTGGACCGTGTGTCCATGAAGTCTCAATATAAAGAAGTATAAAAAAATGTACATCAAAATCATTAATATTAATACTATATTAAGGAATAATAAGAAATAGAAATGTTTAAACCTTGTCCAAAATATAGTTAACTAGCTTTTACCTGCGGCTTCGCTCGCATTGAATCTATTAAATAAGTATCGGAGATCTATTTATTTCTTTACAAAAAGTAGCAAAATTAAAAGTTTAAAGTAGCAAAATGTTTTTTTTTTAAATATTGATTCTAATACCTCCAAGAACATGTGTACAAAATTTCATGATGATCGGTTCAGTAGTTTTTACGTGAAAGCTTAACAAATATCCCTAATTTTACATTTATAATATTTTTAACATTTATAGAGATAGAGATAGAGAAATCAAAATAACCGAATCTAAACTAATATTATACAGAGGAAGTTTTACTATATACTTGTTTCGGATGAAACGGTGAAGGAATTCTTTAAAACTGTTTTATTATTAACTCAATCGACTGCTATTAATTCTATGAATTTAGAATTGAATCTAAACTTGTATTCCAACTATTCTTATCTATCTTTATGTCTTCGTTAAATTAAATAAATTTTTAACTTTACATGTTATATATAGGTTTAGAGTTCTTCTATGTCTCTATATACTCACAGTAAGGTAGTAGTGACCTTCTCCGGCGCCTTCCTCAAAATCGATCGGCGTACCAGAGTCACCGCTGCTCAGCGAGCTTTCTGAGCCGCGTCTGGTATGCTACATCCGTGACCATGCCATACGGTATCCATAAAGGTACGTGGGATGTATGATTGGAAGATAGGGATTACCACATTATAGTGTTTTGATGGGACGACGTGAAATTAACACACATTAATATGTCGTAGGTTAATTGGTATATGGTGGTAGGTTAAAAGGTGTGATAGGTTTTCCATAACGGACCGTTCGGTTTAGTTTCATGCCGTATCCGAAGCGTTACCACAAGCAGATCAGTCCATCCATTTGTCGATTGAGGAGGGGAACAAAAAAAAAGAGAAAAATTAGAAAACAAATCATACATGCACTTGACAGCCCTTTCCGGCGTATGACTAGTATATAAAAGTATTAACTACTAGCTTTTACCCGCGGCTGCGCTCGCATAGCTTCATTACTGGCTGAAGTAACAAAATGTTTATTTTTTTTGTTTTTTATAAAGAATATTGGATTATTTTTAAAATAAAATAAGGTATCCTATGTTCGTACTAATAATTCCAAGAACATGTGGACAAAATTTCATGATTTTCGGTTCAGTAGTTTTTGCGTGAAAGCGTAACAAACATCCTTATTTTAAAATTTACTAATATTATAGTAAGCAAAAATCAAAATGACCTAATCTAAACTCATATTATGCAGAGGAAATATTTTGTTTTCTATTAAAAAGTCATTAGTGTACAGGACACCTTACATCCGGGCCGATGGCTGGCACAAAATTTCCTATTTTTTCTTTTGTCAATTTTACCATGGATTTGTTTACAGTCTTGCCTTTCCTATACGACCTTCTAAATATATTATTATATTATACTAGGACTTTGATTATCACTATCGTTGGCTGCACCGACCTCAGCGCCATATATACAGTCCCACACAAAAAACTCAATAAATATATGACTGGTTAGTTATTACTCCTTACTTCGTCTGCACAAACTTTCATCCCCTATTTCACCCACTGCCAAATTATTATCTGCCTATATCTGTCCTCGTGATTCTATCTATCTTCACGGGAAACTTCATTAAGATCGCTTCAGACGTTTAGTTGTGAGAAGGTATATTATTAGTATGGAATATAATTTTTTTATCATGTACAGAAAACTACTTTATTATCGAGTAACTTAGGCCGTAATATTTTGCAAACTAATTTTTGAACCCTATATTGAGGTTTTTTAATTTCCCAAAAATTAGGGATTCCTATAATTTACCTGCTCAGAGGCAGTGTTAATCCAAATTGGCCATAAAACTCCCGTGAGGCACACTCTCAAATACCACCAAATAGAAAATACCTATAGCCATGCCATGCAATTGCAAATTGTAATCATACCTATCCTAGAATACGAATTGGTGAATATTCAAAAGTCATTTATTCATGTAGAACATTTCGTCGGTTAAATAGAAAAATGGCAGTATTCAAAATGTCCATTTTTATACAATAATAGCATTTAAAGTTTCTTTTTTAATTTATTTAAATTTTAAATTATTTTTTTCTTTAAAGTTTTAAATTTAGTATTATATGTCATTTTAAAAGTATCTAGATAATTATTAAGACGGCGTGGTTAATTTAATTGATTTATATAAAAGGAGGCAATTCTAGCTTCTAATTTTGAAAAATGCAATTTTTCTATTTAATCGACGATTTCTGTTGTTTATGACTTTTTTTTTTGTACTAATATTTTCTCTTACTCTACTACTCCTAATCTGTAGATTCAATTGAGAAGGAACTCGACTAAATATATTTTTTTTAGTATGCATGTTTCCTGTCGATTGGGACATTTGAATCTAATGTGACAGGGGGCCAGCCTACCGCCGTCTCTTAGCATTTCCTTCACAGGAGAATCAGCCAGTAATATAAATTGATCCACGATTTTTGTTTGTTCTAGATTTAAACATTTATACGGACGAAAGCTAACTTTATTCATAATATTTTTAAGCACAATTCTAAAGGAATATTTACGTCTACTACCGATCTTGTTATACGTTCAGATGTAAGAAGATCCTTCTTTACTATTTACTTACTTCTTATTTAAAAAAAAGCGCTTGTGAATACAGTCGCCATGCGTCATAATCATGTGGCCATACGTGCATTCTGCGGGCGCATTTTTAAAACATTGCAAATTTGATAATTAAAGCCTATCAGTGCAGAAAGAGCTGTCGTTGAAACGAAAATAAAAATGGGAGACCCAAATAAAAATAATGCTTCACTTGGTGAATGATCATGAGTATTGGATCGTGTATTGAGGATGCCATTACCTGATCGCCGGTAGTGACCATAGTTTTGACTTCCTGAGTCAGAACCCGTTGCTCCTGCCTCGTGGCGGAGGATGTTAACGTGTGCGCCACCGTCTTCTCCTCCATCTGCTGGGTCTTTGCCTTGGTATCAAGGTCGTGGTGCGTGGTCGCCGTCCGTGTGGTCACCGCCCTGGCTGTGACGTAGGGGCTCTTCCCTTCTATCGGCTCTATGCTTTCCGCCTACGGTAAGGTTAGACTGGCATGCTTACTATACACATGAATGTGATTTAAAAAAAAAAAAAACTAACTAACATTGACTACGGAAGGCTTGAAGCTTTGATAATGAAATAAAAAAGTAATAGGCCACACACTGTACAAAATTAAAAAGAAAACAACATAGATATCAGGGTGGCGTCTCGTTTGCCTGTTAATAACTGTACAGCCACGAACCTTATTCGTATGTGTGGAGAATGTGACCTCCCCCGTGCCGAGGTTCTCGACCTCCTGCTCAACGTTATGGGTGACTCCCTCGTCGTTCTTCGTGAGGAGCTGCTTCGTGGTCGTCTTCACTACAACTGGGGGCGTGGGAGTTTTCTTGCTTCGCTGCGAAATCGGGATCTTTGAGGACAGAGGGGTGGAAGATACGTATCCCTGGTGCTTTATGTGCTCACTGGTGGTGTACTCGGTGAAACTCTTCGGCTCGTCCCCTCGGGCCGGACTCTCGTCCTTGCCGAACGTCGAGAACTTGTGTGTGTTTACCGTTTGTATGTCAATGTTCGCGGGTAGATCTTGCGTCTCTTTTTCGATCGTATAGTTCCCGCTCTTATCTTCGAAGTGGGATGGGTCGATTTGTGAATAATGCAATATTAATTGTCCAGTGACGGGATCCCTGACGGCTGTGCTCGGATCTATATCACCTGTGTCCGGATCTATGTCTCCATATTCTGTCTTTATCCTGCCGGTGACTGGGTCAATTTTGCCTGATAACGTCATAGTTTGAGTAACCGTTGTTCTCGCCCCTTTCAGTCGAGGATCGTCTGGATCAACGTCAATAGTTTCTCCAGTTATAGGATCAATCATTTGATACAAGTATACGGTCTTTGTAGTAATAATTCTGCCTGTTGTTTCATCAATTGTGCATTCTTTGGGATCAACTTCTTTGACGCGTCCTTTGTCGTCTTTCTGAGTGATCACATAAATTTTAATAATAATTAACCTGCCGGTTGCCGGATCGATTTTGCCAAGTTTAGTGTAAATTTCTCCAGTGCCGGGGTCGACTTGTGAAGCTGAATATAAAGGTTGATTATTTTCATCCACTTCGCCAGTCGCAGTATATATTTGGCCATTAACTGGATCAACTTTTATAAGGAACTTGTCGATATCTGTAGTTCTAACAATTGTACCCGTTTTAGGATCTAAACGCCCATAAATTGTAACAATGTAGCCTGTAACGGGATCAACCTGGCCCGCTGTATACAGGGTTTCATTGGTGTATGGGTCCTTAGGACCGGCAATCCATATCTGGTTGGTTTTAGGATCAACTTTGACGTTTTTAGGATCATTAGAAACAATTTGTTTTCCAGAGACTGGGTCCACTTTATTCTTAATAATTCTCAAACAAATCAATCTACCAATGTCTTTGTCGGGTTTACCTGATTTAGGGTTGATTTGTCCGCTTCGAAGTAAGAACTGTCCAGTAATAGGATCTACTTTAAGTTCTTTACTTTCGAATTTACCATTCTTGGGATCATTATATGTTACAGTACCTTTAACGAGATCAATTTGGCCATATTTAGTATCAATTTTGTTGTTATCCGGATTTAGCTGGCCTGTAGAACTCTCAATTACGGAGTGTTTAGGTTCAATAAGACCTTTCTTAGAATCTACTTTGCCAACGAATGTCGTCACTTCCACTACAGGATCAATATGTGTACCAACAACAATAACTTGACCCAGCTTAGGATCTAGCTTGCCAGTTTTGGGATCCACAACGTTAGTAATCGTAATTTGTCCATTGTTTTCATCAATGCTGACTGGTTTTGTGTCTTGGGCTCCCGATGTATCGGTCACAAATATAACACCATTTGATGGATCGATAACTCCATATTTAGTAGAAATATGTCCGGTTTCAGCGTCGACCTTGCCTTTTGTATGTTCTACTGTACCTACTTCAATGTCAACTTTGCCTGTTCTAGGATCTATGGGTCCTGTTATAGTTGTAATCTCCACAACTGGGTCATCTTGCTTAGCAACGCTTAAAATCATACCTAAATTGGAGTCAACTTTGCCTGTTTTCGGGTCAACTGCACCTGAGGGAATAAATATCTGTCCAGTTTCAGCCAAAACAGTGCCATCTTTAGTCAATTTTTGACCTGCAGCATCAGTAATAATGATGTGCCCTTTATTTGAATCTATAACACCATACTTAGTTTCAATAAGTCCGTTCGGATCCAGGATTCCAGTTAAATGTTCCACTTCAGCTGTATTCAAATCCGGCCTTTTAGTTTTTGGATCGATCCTAGTAAAAATGACCATGATTTTTACAATCTTTCTCTTTGGCGGTTCAGGAGGTGGTGTTGTTGGTTTTACAGGACTTGCTCGTTGCACTGTAGTTATAGGTGAAGCTTTCTGAGCTAGACTTGAGCTAAGAGGCGAAGATGTTCGCACAGGTGATTGTAATGGCGTCTGAACGGGTGTGCGTGGAGGCGTCTTTACAGGTGAAGGAATTTGTCGTACGGGAGAGATACTAACTCTTTGCCCTATTGGTGCTGCACTTGACAAAACATTTTGTTTGTCGACTATTATCAATTGTTGAGCATATGTAGGATCAACCTTACCCGTCTTAGGATCAATTACTGCAGTAGTCACTACAAAATTGCCAGTTTTTGGATCGATATCGGCTTGTTTTAATTCTTGTTTTCCGGTCACGGGATCTTTATATAAGATTTGACCTGACCTCGGATCGATGATACCAAAATCAGTATGTATCTTGCCATCTTCAGCACTGACATACCCTTTGGAGGCGTCTATCGTTCCAGAACCAGCATCGACTGTTTTTGTGTACGGATCATATTTGCTAGTAACAATTACTAAACGCACTTCGCCCTTTGAAATTGGTTTAGGATGTGGTACAACAGTCTTGTTCACAATATTATATTGTTGCACTAAAGTAGGGTCCACTCTTCCAGTCTTAGGATCGACTATTTGATTACTAACAATCATATGACCCGTTGAAGGATCAAGTTGAGCTTTCTTAACCTCTTGCCTTCCAGTTTTTGGATCTGTAACCACAATCTCTCCAGAGACAGGGTCGACAACTCCCACTGCAGTGCGGATTTTACCATCGGGACCAAGAGTACCAGTAACAGTATCTATATGTCCTTGAGTTAGGTCGAGTTTCTTTGTCCTGGGATCGTATTTAGTAGTTATAATAACCAAGTGGATTTCTCTTTCAACTGGTTTAATTTCTTTTTCAACAATGCTAAATTGTTGGGCAAGTGATGAATCAGGTTTTCCAGTTTTCGTGTCATAAACACCACTCAGAATTAAATTTCCTGTCTTCGAATCTACAATAGCCTGTTTTATTTCTGGTTTTGATGTCTTAGGATCAATCTGCTCAATTCTACCTGTCTTTGGGTCAATAATACCAAAGTTTGTATAAACTCGGCCATCAGACACAACAACGCCTCTTGATGTTTCGACACGACCATTAGGAGTATCTAATCTTTTATTTTTAGAGTCATATTTACCAGTAATAACTACTAACTGTACTTCTTTACCTGGTATGGAATTAAAAGTATCTAAAGGTTTCTCTACAACACTTAACTGTTGTGCCAAAGTAGGGTCCACTTGCCCTGTTTGAGGATCAACAACTCCTGACGTAAGAGATATATTTCCAGTTTTAGGATCAACAGCGGCTTTTTTAATTTCTTGTTTACCAGTGATTGGATCTATAAATACAATATCTCCCGTATATGGATCAACAGTTCCGAATTCAGTGTACACTTTTTCATCGTTTCCAATTCTGGCCGGTATCGTATCCACATGAGCATTAGACAGATCCACCTTTTTCGTTTTTGGATCATATTTATATGTAACAATTACTAAATTTACATGACGTTCAGGAATACCTCGCCGGGCAGACTTATCAACAACCGTTAATTGTTGAGCTAAAGATGAATCAGGTTTACCAGTTTTGGGATCAGCAACGCCCGATGTTATGTACAGAGAGCCTGTTCTTGGATCTGTAACAACTTGTTTAATCTCAGTTTTCCCTGTTTTAGGATCAACTTGCTCTATTTTTCCTGTCTTGGGATCAATAATACCGATATTCGTATGAATTTTGCCATCAGCGGCGACTATACCGGGGGAAGTCTCGACGTAGCCATTAGGATTGTCCAATTTTTTATTTTTGGGATCATATTTGCTTGTAATTATTACCAATTGTACTGGTTTCCCTAGTACTGTAGTGAATTTTTCTTTGGGTTCATGTACCACACTTATTTGTTGACCTAATGTCGGATCGATTTGTCGTGTAGTTGGATTCATAACACCTGACGTAAGCAATAAGTTACCAGTTTTCGGATCAACAATAGATTTCTTAACTTCCTGTCTTCCAGTAGCAGGATCTGTCACAATGATATCACCATTACGTGGATCTACAATTCCAAACTCTGTATGTATCTTATTATCTATTTCAATTTTACCAGGAATTGTATCTACATGTGCATCAGAAGGCTCCAGTTTCTTATTTTTGGGATCAAATTTGGAGGTGATAATAACTAAATTCACAAGTTTTTCTGGAATGCTCTTTCGCGCATCTTTGTCCACTACAGTGTACAGTTGACCAAGAGAAGAATCTGTCTTTCCTGTTTTCGGGTCTACTACGCCTGTAGCGAGTAACAAGGATCCAGTCTTGGGGTCAGCTACAGTTTGTTTGATTTCCTGTTTACCTGATTTTGGATCAATATGCTCAATTTTTCCAGTTTTTGGATCAATAACACCAAAATTAGTGTGAACTTTCCCATTTGCATCGACTATACCACGTGATGTTTCTACAAAACCATTTGGATTGTCTAACCTCTTATTTTTAGAATCAAACTTGCTTGTAATTACAACGAGCTGTACTTCTTTTCCTGGTACAGTTGTAAATTTATCCTTCGGTTTATCTACAACCGTTATTTGTTGTCCTAGGCTTGAATCAACTTGTCCAGTATGAGGGTCAACCACACCAGACGTTAACAATAAGTTGCCTGTCTTCGAATCGACAGCGGCTTTCTTTAGTTCTTGTTTACCAGTCAATGGATTTGTGATAGTTATTTCACCAGTACTAGGATTAATGACACCAAAATCTGCGTGGACTTTGTCATCACTATCAATTTTTCCAGGAATAGAATCAACATGAGCGTTTGCGAGGTCTAATTTCTTACTCTTAGGATCATATTTGGAAGTAACAATGACCAGATTTACATATCTCTCTGGGATACCCTTGGGAGCATCTTTGTCTACTACAGTCAACAACTGAGCAAGAGAAGATTCGGACTTGCCAGTTTTAGGATCAATAACACCAGAAGTTAGTAGAAAGCTTCCAGTCTTGGCATCGATTGTAGCTTGCTTTGAATCTCGCTTACCAGATTTGGGATCGGTGAAGAGGATTTTACCAGAATTAGGGTCTAAAATTCCAAAATTGGTGTGTACCGTACCATCTTTATCACTTATTATAGCACGCGATGTCTCTACGAACCCGTTAGCATTTTCTATTTTTTTATTCTTAGAATCATATTTGGCTGTAATAGCAACCAACTGAACTTCCTTTCCTGGTAAAGATGCAAAAGTATCTATAGGTTTATCTACAATACTGTACTGTTGACCCATAGATACGTCCAATTGATCAGTCCTTGGATCAATTACACCAGATAAGAGTAAAATGTTGCCAGTTTTAGTATCTACTTGAGCTTGTTTGATTTCTTGTTTTCCAGTCTTGGGATCAGTGACCAGTATTTCACCGGTTCTCGGGTCAATGACACCATATTCCGTGTAAATTTTACCATCAGATCCACTAAGTACTCCTTTGACTGCATCTACATGGGCAAAAGAGGGGTCTAGTTTCTTATTCTTTAAATCATACTTGCTAGTAACAACAACCAGTCGGACTTCTCTATTCGCCTTAGTAGCATCCTTCTCAATTACACTAAATTGTTGGCCCAGTGAAGAATCAACTTTTCCAGATTTCGGATCAAGAACACCAGTAGTAACGAGAAGATTACCAGTCTTATTGTCTACATAAGCTTGCTTAGGGTCCTGTTTACCAGTCTTTGGATCAATATAATCAATCTTTCCAGTTCTGGGGTCGATGGTGCCGTAATTGGAAGTGACAATACCATCAGGTCCAACTATCGCCCTAGAAACATCCACGTGTCCGTGTGCTGCATCTAATTTCTTGTGTTTACCATCATATTTTCCTGTAATTACTACCAAGTCAACCTCCCTGCCGGGCTTAGCTCCTACCTTATCGGTAGCTCTCTCAACAA
This sequence comes from Achroia grisella, assembly GCF_030625045.1. Classification (NCBI taxonomy): domain Eukaryota; kingdom Metazoa; phylum Arthropoda; class Insecta; order Lepidoptera; family Pyralidae; genus Achroia; species Achroia grisella. The sequence continues at coordinate 8,033,047 of NW_026712984.1, read as the reverse complement.
AACAATATTGTTGGGCTAGCGTAGGATCCAATTTTCCGGTTTTAGGGTCTATTACACCAGATGTGAAAAGTATATGACCAGATTTAGAATCCACATGGCCATTTTTAATTTCATGTTTACCTGTTACGGGGTCAGTATACCCGACTTGACCAGATTTAGGATTTATTACTTCTTTTTCCGTTTGAATTTTGCCGCTAGCTTTATTTAATGTCCCTTTTGTAACAAGAATAGTACCGTTGGCATCATCTAATTTTTTATTTTTCGGGTTGTATCTTCCAGTTATTATAACAACTTGTACTTCATTGTCAGGTTTAGCAGCAACAGGTGCTGCGGCTACGGCAGCTAATGGAGCCTCATGATGGGCCCGTTCCGAATCTAATAGCGCAAGAGTTGGATCTACAAGATTCTTAGGAGTTTTCGCTTGTTCTTTCAAAGCTGCAGATTGCACGTAATCAATACCAGGAGTTTTTAAAGCACTTAAATCATCAGGCGTCTTTCGTTTCTCAGCACTTTCAGCTAACTTCTTTTCTTCTCCTGGAGCGTAATTAAAGGCAAGACCAGATTTCCTTGTAGTAGGACTTCGGCCATCAAGTTCTCTCTGTTTCTCTTCTGTAATAGGTTCCTTTTCGTAACTAAATGCTCCTTGAATGAATGGTTTACTGCGAGTTGGACTTTTCTCGGTATCTGTATATTCGTAAGGTTTCGTAAAACCAGGTTTCTCCTGCTCAGACTTAATGGGACTCGTGTCAGGTGAAGTGTCGAGATTAGAACTATCCGCTGATGTCTCGAGCACAGCCTTTGCTTTGGGATCCTTAAGTTTCTTGTCTTTATCTTTCGGTGACTTAATTTTAGAGGACTTTTCTTCTTTAGGCGACTTGTCTTTCTTGCCACTGAACAGTCCAAAACCTCCCTGTAGGGTTGGGAATGGGATAGAAAGGAGAAACAAAAATGAAAAATAATTACAAATAAATTAAAAACACATCAATACGTTGTATAAATTTCACGTTCGTTTAAATTTGATTTCCGTTTAAATTTATACAACAACAAATAGTGCAAAATTAATAAGAAAAATGCATAATGCATATGCATGCCTTGCTCTAGTTGCGTATACTAACATTTATATTTACAAATAATGTATAATACACTAATCTCTACTTTCTTTAAACATCACAGTATTGCGTCCAATTAATTTTTTTTAGAAAAATGCCAGGTCGTTTCTACCATTCTTGCATGTATGGACAAGTTGTGTAAGGAATATATGGTTGTAACGTTCACTTACCTTGGACTTTTTAGGTGTGGTCTCTACATTATTGGTGACGCCAGGGTCACTCGACGTGTCAGTACCTGAAGATAAAGATTTCAATAATGTATATCTTTATATATGAAAAATACGTGTCGCGTTGTTTGTCCGCGATGGACTCCTAAACTACTGAACTGATTGCACATTTTGATTTGCACATTGTGTGCAATTGATCCAACTTGAAAGATAGGATAGCTTACATCTCAATTTATAGTCTCAATATTATTTTATTCAAGAACCTTAGCCACAGCAACGCGTGGCCGTGTTTGATAATAACAATAATAATAATTAACTATAGACATTAAGAATTACTTGGTCAGTATGACTCATAACTCTAAATTAATCAAATAATCTCGAAATATAAAAAAATATCATTAGATAATTCACATAGAGTATTTATTTATTTATTTATTAACGTTGCGTTACACAATTATAGTACACAATGAGTTAATTCATACACATAACACGCACCTTTTAGGCAGTGCAACGTGGAATCTCTTCCACGGCGGATTTAAATATTATAGTAATCAATATCTGCACACACTGCGTACTAGACAATCGATATAAATACATGGATACATTTTCGAATTTGTTACTTATTCTTACCGTTTTCTGCCGGTTTTCGCTGTTCAACGATCTTCTCCGGCTTCTTATCAGTTGGGATCACTTTCACAGCACCAGGGGGCGGCTTCTGTGAATACAAACAAATATATTTTTACACATGACACTTACACTCTTTACACATATAAACATCTCACGATACAAAATTTGTCCGCGATAAATGCTTGTGTAATTATATCTAACGTAGACTAATTTTTATGGGCCTCAATACCGAGTAGCCAAACAGATATATAATTCTTTTAGAAAATATATAATGACATATAGTGTATGTGATATGAAAGAAATTTAAATTTATTCTTTATTGTTTAATAATACTAATGAAGTAGTGAACTACTATGATATAGTGCAAATTCCGTACATACATTATATTGAAAAAAATCTAATTGCATTACTTAGTACATATAAAATTCATAATATGATAAAAAAAACTAATGTCTCCAGTGATCAATTTATACAACGAATTTACAATATTTTAATATGAACACTAACAAACTGATTAATCAAAGGATTTAGCTAATTCTCTTTAAAACTTTATATTAATACAAAAAAAAATATTTAAATGAAAAAGCTAAACCCTCAGTGTAAACGATAGTTCATTACCATGCAAATCTTGAAGGACTGTAAAAATCTAAACTGTAACTGAATCATAGAATCATAAACAAAATAAATTAAATTTAAAGCACCACTTAATCCTGATATTTGAATACGTTTGTGTCAACAACAAAACAGAACGGAAATAGAAATAATCTTTTTTAAAATGAACTTAAAATAAGCACTTCTGAATACGTTTGTTAACTCTACCGCCACAATCGAAATGCAGATTCATCCAAGAAAAATTAACAACTTCGCTGGTGATCTTTTCAAACAAAAATTGTACATAGGGTTGCCACCTCCTGGCTATTTAAATTCAAGTAGAAAAACGTATTCACTAACTTTTTATTTCTGTTTGAACATATATTTTCCATTTCTATGTCTAGATTTTCAAGGTCAGTAACTATCAAATTAAAAAACAATTAACATTTCTAACACCATTTTAATAAATAATAATCATATTTATTTGTCTCAAATAATGAGCTATTCCAATTGCGTATAATAAATATAAAATAAAATTCATCGGCACAAAACGGTTTATAAAAAGTTAGCCACTTCATAAACTCCCATCAAATTTCGGTATTCCTATTTTTTCACTCGGTGGAACATTGTCACGTGTCAATTCCGAGTGAGGTGAGAACCCAAATAGTACAAACGAGCACGTTTATTATTGTGTAAGTCAGTTGAGTGGTGTGGAGCACCTTGTCGGCGGCGAGGTACTCCCCCTCGAGGGAGCTGGCGGAGGACGCGCTCACAGTCCCGCCGGAGCGACGCCGCAGCTTCCGAGCAGCGTGCGAGGAACGCAATGTTAAATGGAGGCATCAGAGCACACAATATACAAACCCGAGCGTGACATCAAATAACATTTTTTTATTAACAATGAACCCTCTCACAAAGATCAAGTTCTTCAAGATCAAGATCAAGTTTGAACCTAATTTTATATAAATTAGGTTCATTCAGTCATTGTAAGGTTAATTTTTAAAACGTAAAACTCTTGTGTCACAGGTTTCGTGTTTACACTCCTTCGAAACGGTTTGATCGATTTTGATGAAATTTTATACGTATATTCAGTAGGCCTCAGAATAGGTGACTCACTCCAAAAAATATATAATTTTATTTCAAAAAATACATATAACGCTAAATCATCACCCATCTATCACCAACCCCTATTTTTTATAGCATTATTAATTTATATGGCAAAACAACGTTTGCCAGGGGTCAGCTAGTGAGTATATAAATATATTATGTAACTCTGAAGCCTCAGTAACTTAAAATGAAGTAAGCCATTACACATGAGTGGTACATAATACATAACTGATCATCTAATATTCAAAAATCATCTAAACATCAATGCTCTTCAGCTGTATTTCTTAACATATGGTCCACAGACCCCTGGGCGTCCACGAATATATTTATATGGGCCCATCGTCTTATCTAAGAATTTATCTATTTGGATTTTTATTTAAACATATAGTTTTTTGAGTATTAAAATACATTATAGTAAATTGTGCCTGTGTGTAATGAAATACAAAAAATCAAAAACAAAATATTTTTATTATTGTGGGTCCATTACTGACTTACGATATGTCAAAACTACCGTCAGTTTGCTTTCCAGCTGAGAAGAATTGACAAGAAACTGAGCTCATGATCTTTTCAAATGAGCTGTACATGTTTAAAAAATAGAAGAAGAAAGAATCATTTTTAAATTCATATTATGAAGAATAGAGTATAACTGCAATAGCATACTAGTATATGCAATAGCATACTAGTATATGCTACTATATGCTATTGCAGTTTTAACAAAAGAAAATGGTCTAATCAGTGACCGTAACTAAAACATGCAAGTCCCCACAAGGTAATAAAAATATTAAGGGATCCTTGAATAGAGTTGTACTTGATTCTTAAGGGTTCCATGGACTTAAAAAGGTTAAGAAACACTGCTCTACAGTACAGACATTAACACTATAAATTAAAATCACTATAACATTGCAATAAAACTATATTTTTAGCACATGATGAAACTTTCACAATTTTTTTATGTATTTGGAAACTCAAACAACTGCCCTCCTGATGGTAAGTGGTAACCGTCGCCTATATACATGAACAGTACTACGGATATCACGTTATCATGTGACGGACGTGATACCACACATGTTTTTTTCCGGACTACTCTAAAGCCGCAGCTAGCCTTTACAGCTTCACGGACGATAGGGGGGGGCAAGTGCAGATGACACTCCAAACGCGCGGAAGCACTTATGGAGCAGTTGGGCAACTCCCGCTTAACGGATACGACTTTAGTCTGTGGGCACCGCTAGGGGATTCGAACCTCTCAGGCCGTCGTAATTTCGATCCCCGTTTGAATTGGACGGGGGATCGAAAGGAGGGGGCCATACATGGAATACTATTCTAAAGAACTAAGATCTCATGCTTCTTATCCTTTAATTTCACTGTCTACTCTACTAGCACCCTACAATCGTAATACAAGTTACAAAGCAAGCTGCTTGGCGGCTGAAGTAGGTGAGACTGAGGTATACAGATTGCAACATTACACAGTGTACCTTGGGTAAATAGACTCATTCAAGTTAATTGAAAGACTACTATAGATTCGGCTTCAGCCACACTTTAATAGATTTGTATCATCTCAGTCAATTTCCAGACATGGAAGTTGCGTAAATTCTTTTAAAGAATCTGTTCAAAATCTTATTAAGGAGTACACGAACTTACAGGGCCTTTAAATTAATAAAATAAATAACCCTGGATACACGCATTTAGTCCCATGGTAAGTAGAGCTTGAAAACCGCGATATCTTTTTAACCAATTTTATCCTTATTTGAAACAAAATAAGGTTGAATCGCATTTGAAAAAATACAACTGGCGCGAGCATACCGCCTCATCACTCTCGGTCGCTGCGACATACGTCGAACATTCGAAAGGTTGAATAAAATAATGAATTAATGATTATTGATTAACGATAGTAATCATTATTATTTTAATCATTATTAGTTCAATCATGATTCAGATAAATCAATCAAATTAATTTATTTAAAAGGTAATGAAATAATACAAATCTATTAAGTATCGACGACTGCTGATGTAAACTAAACGCATGCTAATAACAATACCTGCCAACATTGAACTACTGATAGTGCTTACAAGTAAGAATTAACGTGTGGATGCCAGTGTAAACTTTAGTGCACAGTACATAACCAAATACATCCAAGGGCTGCGGCATTTGAATTACATTTAAGTCGATATGTCATTGTTTACACAGAAAACTTGCAAGTAATCATGCTCGATACTATACAAGGTGTAAAAGTAAGTGGACTAATAACCCTATTGCTAACAATGTACGATGTCAGGTTGACTTCCAAGCGGCTACAACTCTAAACTATCTGGATAAGGTCCTGATGAATTTGCAACGATGGACGAACTGACCTGACCTCATCTTATCATCCCTCCACTGGTGTCCCGCCAGCGTAAACCGTTAGCCCAGACGGGTGTACCACTTCATTATCCATCTTATCATCCTCCACTGGTGTCCCGCCAGGGTAAACCATTAGCGCAGGCGGGTGCACCATTCCATTATCCATCTTATAATACTCTATTAATGCCCCGCCAGCGTAAACCGTTAGCGCAGGCGGGTGTACCATTCCACTTTCCATCTTATCATCCTCCACTGGTGTCCCGCCAGGGTAAACCGTTAGCGCAGGCGGGTGTACCATTCCACTTTCCATCTTATCATCCTCCACTGGTGTCCCGCCAGGGTAAACCGTTAGCGCAGGTGGGTGTACCATTCCGTTATCCATTTTATAATACTTTATTAATGCCCCGCCAGCGTAAACCGTTAGCGCAGGCGGGTGCACCATTCCATTATCCATCTTATAACACTCCACCAGTGCCCCGCCAGGGTAAACCGTTAGCGCAGGCGGGTGCACCATTCCATTATCCATATTCTAATACTCCACTAGTGCCTCCCAAGGGTAAACTGTCAGCGCAGGCGAGTGCACCATTGAATTAGCATCTATTTAAAAAAAATAACCACAGTATACTGCAAGCTACCTTGTCCTTGATACCAGCAGGTCGCGGCGCCGGCTGTGGAGGCATGGTGTGCCGCTTGGCGGCTTCGGGCGGCATCAGGTCATCCTTGTCGGCGGCTGCGAGGCCTGGAATAGAGCATTTTTTTATGTATATATAGCTTAATTTGTAAAACAAACTTATTTTATACCTTCTTTGTAGTTGTAAAGAAACTGTACCATTACATTTATCAGTTATTTTCAAAATCAAATTAAATAAAAAATCATTTATTCAAGTAGGTCATTTTAGGCGCTTGTGAACATAAAATTTTTTACATTATATTTTTTCCCCTACCGTCCAGTTCAGTATATAGATCCAATTCAGAAGAACTAGCAAGAAACTCAATTGAATTACTAATTTTTTTTAAAAGGCAGTTTATTTACAATGTATATTTATTATAGGTGTCTATGTCTAACATTAAATGAAAATCCCGTGCATGAACTATTGCCATGCACGCTCGTCATTCAAATAATCGTGTAGTGAGTAATATAGCTTGCTCAGTAAATATGATTTAACAGATGTTTTGAATTTATTTAAGTTATATTTTTAGGTATCTTATTGTAAATTTTTATACCTATTCCCATAAAAGACCTATTGACTTTTTCTAAACTATACTTGGGGACGAATAAAATACGAAACTTGACGTTCATAAGCGGCTAAAGTGTCCAAAATGAATAATTTTTTTTTATTTCATCTAATTAGATTAATCATTTAAACACACCGCCTAATTATAGCGCCCGCCCAATTGCAATGTTATTCTAACTCCGTAACGCAACACGTGGAATGTTTTCCTTCGCTAATGGACTCCCAGATTCGGTTCCGTATGTGGCATATTACATCCAGTTATATAAACATTATTTATCACAATGATAGGTATGTTAATTGCATTTATTTTATATTTATACAATTGGACACAACAATAGAAATAGAAATAATCTTTATTCAAATAAACTCAATACAAGCACTTCTGAATAGTCATATTTTTGATTCTACCACTCATTCGGAACGCAGATTCATTACAAGAAGAATGAGCAAGAAACTTGTGTGTTGCACTTTTGAATAGGTGTTTTTTTTTTATATAAATATTTACACATGCAATGTCACGGTATATAGAATAGAATAGAAAATAATTTATTCAGAAAACTTAATTTAAGCACTTTTGAATAGTCATAGTTATCATTCTTTTAATCTATCGCTTCGGAAAACTATTTCATCACAAGAGGAACGAGCAAGAAACTTGCGTGTTGCTCTTTTAAATAATCCTTGTAACTTTACATTTTATTTCGAAACGTGTGAATACAAATATTTAGATATATATTTTTTCTAAATACATACCGACCGATACAAACAATAATACTCATGAATACAAAATGTTTGCACCGTGCGAGGATCGAACCCGAGACTATCGGAAGTAAAGTGGCGTGCTATATTTAGGCCAATTTACATAATAACACATCCCTCCATGCATACATTCTCACAAATATTTGCGTTTATAGTATTAGTATGTAATATTATGTTATATGTGGTATTATTAAAATTTAGTATTGCGGAGTCATTGGATAATATGCTTTTTTTTTCTTATAATGTATAAAGTTCTCGTCAATTTCTAAGAAACGGCTTGACCAATTCTTATAAAATCTTCTGTATATATTCAGTCCATTTGATAATAGAACGTAAACTATTTTTCATACCCCTAAGTGATTAGGGTGGTCGAACCCAATTATTTTTTAATTATATGTAATAAAATCTTTATTTTTTAAAGATTCGACATTAAAAAAACATACACCCTAAATTATCACCCTTCATTCTATACCTTAATTGCGATATTACCACTTAATTTTTGTTTCTCTCGCCGGTTGATAACAGATTAATTTATATAGCAAAACGTTTAACTGGTGATCTATTTTCTATAGAAAAAATAAAATAACTCACTCGAAGCACAGTTAGGTGTCCAACAATCCTTGAAAACCATTATTACAAAACTACCCTTTAATCACAAGCACCAGCACTACACACTTCACCACTGTATGCAACACTATACCATTAACTAGAGAGCGATCACTAAAGAAATATAAAAAAAACTGATCAAAAATGTTACAAAACTATTATAATAATTATTAAACGAAATATCAGTAATTTAAAATCAACAGCAATCACAGATAAAAATGTAAAGAAAAAACACCGAATTGATCAAATTCGACCAAAATTGAATTTGACTATATTACTAAATATTTAACAGAAAAAAATATTTCACCATCAAACGTGTTCTCTAGACATCCGTCCCGAAAAATACCACATAAAATATACTAAATATAATATTACTATTATAATAATCCTAATAAAAAAAAACGTTAAAAACTCTAGTTAAACTATAATAAATTAAAATTAAAATAAACAAGAAAACTCGTGACTGAACCGGAGAAAAAGACTAAACTGTATAGTTTAAAAAATAAATTGCAAATATAGTATACACATATATATATTCGTTAAAAATTCCAGTTGCGCTATAAATTTAAATTAAAACAACTATCAAAGATAGTAAACAAGAAAAGTCGTGAATAAACCGGAGACATAGACGAAAAATTTCTTTACATTTAAAAAATCACAAGGTTACAAATATAGTATATATGTATATATTCGTGGAGAAAATCACTAGCGTTTTCTACCACGGCTCTATATGTACTGACATAACGTTTAAATGCACACAACCGTATACCGATTGCCGGCCGGCCCATGCTGTGAGTAAATAATATATTAATAGTAACCACTTCATGTATGCTGATCCGCATATTATCGAGATGGTGTTATGCTGTAACTAATTTGGTAATACGCATTACCAAACTACGACCATCTTTCAATCCCCTATCGTCCGGTGAAGTTGTAAAGGTCCGCTGTGGTCGACAGCAGTAGAGTAGCCCGAAAAAAAATATAAGTACGAGTGCAGATTGCACTCCAAACCAAAAGAAAGGACTTATGGACCGACTGAGCTGTGGTGCTTGTGTTTTTTTTCGGACTACTCTAATGCAGTTGGCCGCAGCTGGCCTTTACAGCTTCACCGGACGATAGGGGGCGAGTGCAGATGGCACTCCAAACCAAAGGTAGGACTTAAGGAGCGGCTGTGCTGTGGTGCTTGTGTTTTTTTTGGACTACTCTAATGCTGTTGGCCGCAGTTGGTCTTTACAGCTTCACCGGACGATAGGAGGCGAGTGCAGATGACACTCCTAACCAAAGGAAGGACTTATGGACCGACTGAGCAGTGGTGCTTGTGTTTTTTTCGGACTACTCTAACGCTGTTGGCCGCAGTTGGTCTTTACAGCTTCACCGGACGATAGGAGGCGAGTGCAGATGACACTCCTAACCAAAGAAAGGACTTATGGACCGACTGAGCTGTGGTGCTTGTGTTTTTTTTCGGACTACTCTAATGCAGTTGGCCGCAGCTGGCCTTTACAGCTTCACCGGACGATAGGAGGCGAGTGCAGATGACACTCCTAACCAAAGGAAGGACTTATGGACCGACTGAGCAGTGGTGCTTGTGTTTTTTTTCGGACTACTCTAATGCTGTTGGCCGCAGTTGGTCTTTACAGCTTCACCGGACGATAGGAGGCGAGTGCAGATGACACTCCTAACCAAAGAAAGGACTTATGGACCGACTGAGCAGTGGTGCTTGTGTTTTTTCGGACTACTCTAATGCTGTTGGCCGCAGTTGGCCTTTACAGCTTCACCGGACGATAGACGGCGAGTTCAGATTGCACTCCAAACCTGCGGAAGGACTTATGGAGCGGCTGTGCTGTTGTGCTTGTGTTTTTTTTCGGACTACTCTAATGCTGTTGGCCGCAACCAAAGAAAGGACTTATGGACCGACTGAGCAGTGGTGCTTGTGTTTTTTCGGACTACTCTAATGCTGTTGGCCGCAGTTGGTCTTTACAGCTTCACTGAACGATAGGAAGCGACTGCAGATTGCAATCCAAACGCGCGGAAGGACTTACGGAGCGGCTGAAGGCCCACTCATGCCTGACGGATACGACTTTAGTCTGAGGGGACCGCCCCTATAAACTTGTTTGAACCTCGGCTTAGGCCGTCGTAATATCGATCCCCGATTGAATTGGACGGGGGATCGATCGGAGGGGATATACTTATGTAAACAAAATGTATTTAACTATCACTGTCTTGTACCTATAACACAAGCTCGGCTTAGTTTGGGACTTTTTTCTATTATTTTTAGTGGATGATAATGGAATGGTGCACCCGTCTGCGATAACGGTTTACGCTGGCCCCAGTGGAAAATGACAGGATGAGCATGAGGTCAGGTCAATTAGCCATTGTGAGAAATTCACCAGGAATTTATCAGGATGGTTTCCAGGTCATCAACCTGACATGGTACTAGCAATGGAATTATTAATCCTCATTACTGACAACCCCTCCCCCATCTACAAAAACATAATCGTTAACGAACTCTTCAATTTCATAATATGTTTTTTCAAAAAGTAAGTGTTTTATATGACTTTTGAATCTTTTTTCAGGCAAATTTAGAACAGACTCTGGTAGTTTGTTGGAATACCTTACGCAATTACCATAAAATGAATTGTTAAATTTAGTTAAACGACATTTAGGTAAAATCAGTAGTTATTGTTACGTCAGCTTTTATTAGTGTAATCACTAAGTCTTTTGAAACAGTCTATATTATCCTGGCATACATGATATTTTCGTAAATGTATTGAGAAGCAACGGTGAGGTAACATTACAAAATGTTTCAATCTTGAATGAACTCGTTCAAACTGCATCGTGTCGTATTGACAATTGGGCGAATGAGTCAGTGCGAAATTCAGCCATTACTTCGAGCCGGCAAGGTCACCGTGCGTTTGTTTTTTGCGTGCCAACTACGGAACTAGACTATTAACAACTCATTTTTATTTACGGCGATGTCAAATATGATAATTGTGTTAATATACTATATATTTACTATATATATACTTGAAATTAAAGTTCAAATTGTTATATACTCGAGTCGAGACTGTAAAAAGTTGTCTGCGTGTGTACCTCAGTCTCACATATTGATCATAGCTACCAAGCAGCTTGCTTTGTAAGATGTTTCTGTTTGTTAGGCGGCTGACCAGAGATTTATTAAAAAAAACTTTTTAACACACAACACTAAAGTCACTGGGTTCATATAGTTTACTAGCTTTTGCCCGCGGCTTCGCTCGCGGTAATTTATACTTTTAGGGGTGGAATTTATCAAAATCCTTTCTTAGGGGATGCTTACGTCATCAGCTTTATGCATGCAAAGTCTTAGCCCGATCGGTTTAAAATTTACAAAGTTTCATATAAACTTTCATCCCCTATTTATCCCCTTGGGAGTGAATTAATCAAAATCCTTTCTTAGCAGATGCCTACGTCATAACATCTACCTGCATGCCAAATTTCAGTCCGATCCGTCCAGTGGTTTGTGTTGTGCGTTGATAAATCACTATGGCAGTTAGTCACCTTTGAGTTATATATATTATATTCCTGTTTTGATACATCATTTCTGCTGACAATACTTTCCTGAATATATTTTCTACATAATCTTTTTCGTTTTACCTATAAAACTACAACAAATCCGCAACGCGACCACGATTCCTAAGGCACGTTATTGACCCCTAGGGGTTGGAACCTCGTTCAGGCCGTCGTAATTTCGATCGCCGTTTTAATTGGGCGGGGGATCGATCTGAAGGCAAGAGTTGTGGTATTTGCCCATTACCGCGTGCTCTACCAATAAAAAATTCCATTGGAATTAGTAACGTAACTAGGAACAAATAAGATATATTTCTGACAAACTGCTGTACCATATAAAAATTCCTAAAGTTTTGAAAAATTCTAATCAGGACCGTAAACGGGAATACTTAAGGTACATTTCTGATAAACACCAACAAGTGGTGCGTGGCCTCAAAGTTTAGTAATCCGTGATACAGATCTATACAATTAGCCGTTCGCTGTGTAAACCAAGCTGACGTCACCACGTCTGGATCTAGAAACTAGACTGTTTACACCAGTGGTTGTTAACTTGGACTCATTGGAACTACTGAAGTGTTTTGGAAACTGCATCTTAAAATCGACCATAATAACATTGAATAAGGTTCCTTTTTATTTATATTGAGGAATTTGAGCTATTATTAGGTATTAATAATAATAATAATAAATAACATTGGTCAATTAACACAGCGCCATCTAGACACAAGATAAGCAGAGCTTAGGTTATGGCTATAGGTTTTAAACAACTGGTATGAATACTTAGAATTTTTTTTTGTATATACATTATAATAATAATAATAATGGTTTCTCTCCCTGGGGCCCTGAACCCCGGCCGACTGTGCTTCTGCCGGGGGTAAGTTGCCATCTCCTCTGGGAGATGAGATGTTTTTTGGAAGTTAGGAATAATAATAATCTTAGGACAATTCAGGCAGCGACATCTAGTCACAGACTAAGTAGAGCTTATGTTATGGGTTTTAGACAACTGATATAAATACTTAGATATATTTTTTTGTAAATACATAATAATAATTTTCTAGACCCAAGTTAAATAAAGCATATACATTATATATAGATATATTTTTTGTAAATACATACATATTATACATAGAAAACACCGACCGATACAAACAATCATACTCATGAATACAAATGTTTGCACCGAGCGAGGAATCGAACCCGCGACCATCGGAAGTAAAGCGTATTAAACGCTAGACCACCGAGACTGTCAATGCAATAATTTCATTAGAAGCTTAAGAAGCACTGGTTCATGGTTAAGTGTTGTTTGCGTCTGGCGTTTGCCGAACATAGACACCGGTCTGTGTTCCGTATTGTTTATGGATTGGAACTAATTTTAAATATTACATACGCTGATTTGGAAAATAATATTTATAATGCCCCTCATACATGTAGACTAATAGCGTGGATACTTCATACAGATTTGTTACAAGTGCAAATCTACATATATAAATATAATTGGAGTGTCTGTTTGTAATATTGAAATAACCGTTTTTTACTACATGCATATGAATCTTTCAGAGATAAGTCACAAATCTCTTTTAGAGATAAGGCCTCCTTAAACAAAACTTAGTTATATATTCAAAACTTGTTTTTAAAAGTGCAATAAAGTATATATTAATAAATACGGTAAAACACCAAAATAACATTTTTTACAATTTTTGCCGGTCTGTCTATTTGTTTGATCCGGTTAATCTCTGAAATGGCTGGACCGATTTTGACGGGACTTTTTTGGCAGGTAGCTGATGTAATATGGAGTAACATAGGCTACTCTTATTTTAGAAAAATAAACTTATATTCTACGCGGACGAAGTCGCGGGAACTGCTAGTTATATATATAAACCTTCCTCGTGAATCAATCTATCTATTAAAAGAAACCGCTTCAAAATCCGTTGCGTAGTTTTAAAGATTTAAGCATACATAGGGACAGACAGCGACAGCGACTTTGTTTTATACTATGTAATGATTAAGATTTAAGTTTATCAGAATAAATCATTTTCTATTACCACGACACGTCGTCATCATCACCATCGTTATGACAAACCAATACGTCACATTCATTTATATCGTGGCCGCCATTCATCAGCGGTCAGCTGTTCAGTAACATAAACATAATGTCAAGCAACGTACAATCTTTATTCATAGTCATTCTGGGAATCATCATATCAACAAATAAATGATGTATCTCAGCATTTATTTCATTTTCTTTCATGTAATCCTTATCCTTACTAATATTCTAAAAGCAAAAGTAACTCTGTCTCTCTGTTTGTCTGTCTCGCTTTCACGTCAAAACTACGAAATCCATTTAAATGAAATTTACTACATGGATTGTCTAGACTGAGAAAGGACATAGGCTACTTTTTAATGAAAAAAAAAACCTTTTCAACCCCTTACAACCCGTAAGGGGTTTAAAGTGGTTGAAAATAACATTTTTAGAATAATTGTCTGTCTGTCTGTCGGTCTGTTTGTTCCGGCTAATCTCTGAAATGGCTGAGCCTATTTTGACGTGACTTTTTCTGGCAGGTGGCTGATGTAATAAGGAGTAAATTAGGCTACTTTTATTTACGAAAAATAATGTTAAATTCCACGCGGACGAAGTCGCGGGAACAGCTAGTAAAAAATAAGATTCTACTATAGCTTATACTGTTTATTTGTGCATACCACTACAAGTTTTAATATTCTGTTTGAAATCTAATATTTTGTGTGAAACGATATTACTGTATTAATATCGATGATTTAATATAAACAAAAACATGTGTAATTCGTACCTAGAAGTTAACAGGTCATCTCTAATGTATATATACATTGAAATATATTAGTCATCGTTGGCAAACAGTGATAGCGTGATCACGACGGTATAGTATATTGATAGGTCTAGTGGTTTAGTACGCCGGCTACATTCGGTCGCGGGTTGGATTCCTTGCACGGTACTAACATTCGTATTCGTTATCTATACATATAAATAAAATTGAGTATCTGTTTGTAATATTGAAATAACCTATTTTACTACATGCATATGAATATAAATACGGTACATACACATAACATTTTTTTACAATTTTTGTCTGTCTGTTTGTTCCGGTTAATCTCTGAAATGGTTGGACCGATTTTGTCGGGACTTTCTTTGGCAGGTATTTATAGGTTTATTTATATTGCTTGTCTAGTTTGTATTCACACGTTTCGACTTGAAAAATGTAAACTTACTGGGTACCAGGGGAAACAGAGATTATTTAAAAGAGCAACACACAAGTTGCTTGCTTGTTCTTCGTTCACGTTGTGATAAACTTTCCGAAGGAGCGGAAGATTAAAAAAAAAAATTATGTCTATTCAAAAGTGCTTAAATTAAGTTTATTTGAACAAACGATTTTCTATTCTGTTCTATTATTTGTCTATAGTAGTATCGATATCATATCATACATATACCACGAATTAGTAAACCAATTGTAGTCAGCAAATAACCGCAAAACTAATGAATTGGTCCTTCGAGCCGGACACGTTAGTAAAGTACAGTAAGACTCCGCTTAATATCGCGCCATTTCGTTTGATGCCCCTTTATTTCAACCCGGGGATTGGGAACTGTAATGAATTTTGTAGCCGTGTCATATTTATTGTCAAAAATTGATATATTAATAGCAATAGAATTTTTAGTAAATTAAAACCATTTATTTAGTAATATGCGGTTTTATCTTATCAGGAACATAACGGAAAGACCTCAAGGAAATAGTTTTAGAAACAGCAGCTAGTCTTCATAATAACGAGGAATTAACTGAGCAAGAAAAAATATTGTTAGTAGTGATTCCGAAGAAAAGAAAGAAAAATAACATCGTTTCACTCTGTTAACACATCCTATGTGGTTGTAACCTACTCATGTATAAATGAAATATCTCCTTTGGAAAGTACAAAGTATTCTGAGGAGATAAAAATCATCGCTCCTAAGAATATCCTTCAATTCTTGTCCCTGACGGGTTTAGGTAGTGAACTTTGAGGTCACTAAGATGTAGGTCGCAGAGCTACAGGTTCGAGCACCTGACAATAGCCCAAATTCCCCAATAAAAAAAAAATCAAAAACATTGACAATAGTGATTGTAAAGAAAAGCGAGAAAGATAGCCTCTAACGCTGTTTCGGTTAGCGCTGGAATTTACTGGACATCTTCCCCCGCGTTGAGCGGGGTCTTACTGTACTTTTTTTAGTATACAAATTCAAATATAATATATGGTACTTACCGTCGACGCTGCGCGAGGAGATCTTGCGGTGAGACAGCGTACGGGAGAAGTGCGGCGGGGGACGCTGCGGGGGCGCCGCGCGGGACTCGTAGTGGGTGCGGCCGCTGTAACGGAACCGGGACCCCAGCCGGGGGAACACCGCGCCGCGGGACGGCTCCGGGGACGTCAGCCTGCGGGGGACACACACACTCAACGAGCGACCGGGACCCCAGCCGGGGGAACACCGCGCCGCGGGACGGCTCCGGGGACGTCAGCCTGCGGGGGACACACACACTCAACGAGCGACCGGGACCCCAGCCGGGGGAACACCGCGCCGCGGGACGGCTCCGGGGACGTCAGCCTGCACACACACGCATACTGAACATCCGACAAGGACTAAAGTCTACAAACGTCAGTCTGCGCACACGCATCGCATACCGAACATCCGACAAGGACCAAAGTCTACAGACGTCAGTCTGCGCACACGCATCGCATATTGAACATAGGACGACAACTATAGTGTACAAACGTCAGCTCAGCACACACATACGACATATCACACCGCGGGCTTCCTAACTATAGTGTACAAACGTCAGCTCAGCACACACATACGACATATCACACCGCGGGCTTCCGACTCCTGTGACGTCAGCCTACACACACACACACTCAGACACACGACATATTGGACATCGGACAGACTAAAATCGTCAGCCACCGCACACACTCATCATATCATACTCACACAATCGACATACTGAACATCGAACGAAAGAAGTAGTGCATACAGCGTCGCGTACCATCTTCTCCTGCGACATTACCCTACACACTGCAGACAGGATAGGGTCCGCCTTTCCAAAATATTTAGTTAGGGTTAGAGGGGGAGAAAGCCCAAAGAGATAAACAGAGATAAATAATTCATAGGGGTAAAAAAATGTCTGCTTTTCGATGCACATTACCCGCTTATTAAGCCATTATTATGGATTGGTAGAGGGTTGAATATCAGATAAGGAGTAATCCATATCTCCCCCGACTCACACACAGCACGTACAACCTATACACACGGGTCCCCCCCGTAATCCGTATGCGCCAGGGGATTGTTAGTAATGTGGACTCATGACCCCATTACCATGTCAGGTTGACCTCCACGCGGTTCCCCCTGGAAATCATCGTGATAAATTCCTGGTGAATTTATCACGATGGGCCAACTGATCTGACCTCATGCTCACCTTATCATCCTCCACTGGTGCCCCGTCAGCGTAAACCATTAGCGCAGGCGGGTGCACCATTCCATTATCACCCATAAAAAAAAAGCTATACACACGCGCGCACTCACACAAAACACACACATGACAAGGAGTCAAATGTATGGACACCAGGCTTCGCCCTCACACACGCAAGTCGTGATAGCCACTGCACCACGAAAGGACCAAATGAACATCGGACGAGGAGCAGTCCATATCTCACTGTTACATTGTGTCTTAACGGTCGTCCATAGACTACGGCAAACGTTGACCATCAGACGGACCTTGCCACCATCGTGGTATAAAAGAATTGTTACATCACTAAATAATATGCGATTTATAACTCTAAAAGAAGCGAATGGATAATATAAACAACTGGACCGATTATAATAAGAATTCTGTCCACTAGTCTTATATATAAAATTCTCGTGTCACAGTTTTCGTTCCCATACTCCTCCGAAACGGCTTGACCGATTCTAATAAAATTTTGTGAGCGTATTGTGTAGGTCTGAGAATCGACCAACATCTATTATTCATCCCCCTAAATGTTAGGGGTACTCCACCCCTCAATTTTTTTGTTTCATTTTAAGGCAAAACAACGTTTGCCGGGACAGCTAGTAACCTATAACATTAAGGCAGGTTACTGCAAGAGGCCAGTGCTAAATTCCATATTTACCCAATAAAAAAACTAGTCCACAGCTGGGTCTTTAGTTCAG
Organism: Achroia grisella; assembly: GCF_030625045.1. NCBI lineage: Eukaryota > Metazoa > Arthropoda > Insecta > Lepidoptera > Pyralidae > Achroia > Achroia grisella. The sequence continues at coordinate 8,014,775 of NW_026712984.1, read as the reverse complement.
ATGCTGCATATATATATATATATATATATATACAGTAGACCCCCAGTAATCTGACCCTTATTTGTAGGTACTTCAGAGTGCATATATAACACATAGAATCTTATCACTGGATCTGTAATATGTTAGAATAGTCCGAATTTTTTTTACAAAAGAGTACCTTGTAAATGTACTCTTTTGTAATAAAAATTCGGACTATAGGGGTACTCTTAGGCAGTACTCTATAATGCGACAAATTCGATGGTCCGACACTGCCCTGCAAAATGTTTGTTGTATAACCGAGGGTCCACTGTATATATATATATTTATATATATTTTATAATATATTCTTATTTAAGTATGTATGTATTTAAAGATATTTATTTAAATTTATGAATTTTATTATAATTGTACCTACTTCCTTTTAATAAGAAAGCAAGTCATTTCATGTTATTATTTACTTCAATGCAACGCCCATTAATCTCTGTTTGCCTTATGGTCGTATGGGAGAAAATACTTTATGGTGTGAAATCCGCCATATTATCTTTATATATTAAGTATTAATAAATAAATATACCTGAAGGCCAGTGCTATATTCCATATATATCCAATAAAAAAAACTATATAACAGTGTTTTGTTCAGATGCTGCACATACCTGAAGAAGGTATGATGTTCTACGCAGGTTTTCCACAGTTTCTTAGCGGCGCGGTGGTTGGCCAGCTTGAAGCCGACCGTGGACTCGAACTGTTCAAACTCGCCAGGGCGCAGCTTCACGTAGAAGTTGTGGCGTTTGTAACTGATCTTCAGGATCTTGGGCCACGCGAAGCGGTTGATGCGCAGCCTAATATGTACAAATACAAAATTCAAAAATTCATGTAGGTCTAATTCTGTGGATTGGAGTGGAGTACAAGTGGATTGTAATATGGATTAATTCAAATTCAAATTAAAAAATCATTTATTCATGTAGGACATTTTAGCCGCTTATGAACGTCATATTTTTTATAGTATAATTTTTTCCTACCGTCCAGTTCAGTATACAGATCCAATTGAGAAGAATTGGCAAGAAATTCAATTGAGTTACTTTTTTTTTAAAAGCCAGTTTATTTACAATGTATATTTATATAGGTGTCTATGTCTAACATTAAATGAAGATTCCGTGCATGAACAACTATTTCCATGCACGCTCGTCATTCATTAATAACATTGCTCGCAATGTACCATGTCAGGTTCATCTCTACTTGTTTCCTTCTCGAAACCATCGTTATAATTTCATGGTGAATTTACCACGATGGACTAACTGACCTGACCTCATGTTCATCTCATTATGTTCAACTGGGTGCAGGTGGGTGTACCATTAAATTATCAACCATAAGAAAAAATATTTAAATAGTGATTCCTATGTATGCTTAAATCTTTAAAACTACGCAACGGATTTCGAAGCGGTTTTCTTTAATAGATAGCGTTACTTAAGAGGAAGGTTTATATATATAATACATGTACACCCGTGTGAAGCCGTGGCGAGTAGCTTGTAAAATATGTATGTACAATATATACGGTTGGGATACCATACTGTTTGTTTTCCTAATTATTGACTCTGAGATACCCACCGCTGTTCTCATTCCGTTCACAGCTTAAAGCGCGCATGACGCCAGCAGTGTGCGATAGAGACGACATAATACTTCCTTCTCTTTCCCATATATACTACAAGTATTTATCATAATATTATTATTAATAAATACTAGACGTACTTCTCTCTGTGCACGAGTAGACCAGACGAGCACACGCCAAGCGTGATGTCCACATTCTCAGAGTCCTTGGCGGGATGGAGGTCCACTCCATACATGGCCAGTTTCTTAGCATTCTCCAGGTAGTTCAGCTCAGCTTCCGCTGGGGTTTGGCCTCTGTCAATTAAATTTATATATTGAGTACACAATTTTACTATTAATAATAATAATATACATAAAATTTACACTGTTTCTTCGTAGTCTTTTTAATATAACTGGAATGGCGATCAAGCTGACGATCTGCCCGATTCTTTCAATAAAGTATATCCGTAACTTACATAAAAAAAATAACTATTTTTGTCTGTCTGTCTATTTATTCTTGCCGCCGGTTACTCGCCGGTTATAGCGTAATGCACGCATGACGCCAGCATTGTGCGCTAGAGACGACAGAATACTTCCTTCTCTTTCCCACATATAGTAATCCTGTACTAATTCAATACCTGTGTGTCTTGTGCAACTCCGCAACCTTCTCCTCTAGTTCCGGCGTGCAGGCCGATGGTGGGACCAGCTTCAGTTGCTTGCAGTGCCCCGCCGCTGCCTCAGACTCCTCGTAGTCGCCGAGCTCGGACTGCAGCAGGTAGCTGGCCAGCAACGCGTGCGTCACCGTCGAGCATGGCAGACGACCTGACCACAATGTCATCATTTATTTATTATGCAACAATTATCAACTGTAATAATTTTGACCTCGGTGGTCTAGCGGTATAGCACACTGATTTGCTTCCGAAGGACGCGGTTTCGATTCCTGGCATGGCACAACAAAGATTTGTTATGATGAGTTTAATTGTTTGTATCTTCCGAAGGACGTAACTAGATGGCGCTATATGGTTTCGATTCCTGGCATGCGATCTTTTTACATATAGCACAACAAAGATTTGTTATTTATCAAATAGATGTCGTGATATATGTTTAATTGCTTGTATCGGTCCGGATTATGTAAAAACTTTTTCTTTGTTTAATGAATAAAATAATTATATAAGATATTGAATTTCTGGTTTTTTTTTTTTTTGTGGAATATAATGTAATGGTGCACCCGTCTGCGCTAACGGTTTACGCTGACGGGGCACCAGTGGGGGATGATAAGATGAGCATGAGGTCAGGTCAGTCAGCCCATCGTGACAAATTCACCAGGAATTTGTCACGATGGTTTCCAGGGGGAACCGCGTGGAGGTCAACCTGACATGGTACATTGCTAGCAATGGAGTTATCATGAATTTCTGGTTACCTTCTAGGAGGTCCCTCCTGACCGCCAACACGAGTTGATACCGCGTCAGTTCCTCCTGCAACTGGCCTGGTTCCGGGGGGTAAAATTTCACCGCGAACCTCACTTCCCATGGTTCTCCTGTAAGATGAAACATTAATATTAACATCTGCTAGTTCCCTGCGCCGGACTAGTTCACTTCTATGCCCGCGTCATGCAGTCCAGCACGACGGTAAAGGTCCGTAGTCGAGCTGTGGTGCTTGTGTTTTTTTCAGACTACTCTAATGCTGTTGATCGCAGCTGGCCTTTACAGCTTCACTGCAAGTTTTTTTTAATGGATCATAATGAAATGGTGCACCCGCCTGCGCTAACGGTTTACGCTGGCGGGGCACCAGTGGAAGATGATAAGATGAATATGAGGTCAGGTTAGTTAGGCCATCGTGATAAATTCATCTTCTCCAAAACGGCGGAAGGACTTATGGAGCGGCTCAAGCTAAATCTCGCTTGACGAATACGACTTTAGTTTGAGGGCTAAGGGTTTGAATCTCGGCCGTTGACCGTTGTATTTTCGTGTGTTGTTTATGTTAATATTTGTGTGTTACATAGATAGATATGGATAGATAGATAAAAGATTTATTAGCAACATTAAACAAATTACAAACAATACACAAAATAAGAAATACTCGCCCCAGCTTCGCCCGGGTGTACATATATTATACATATACTCTTCATTATTATATATAGTATCACTGTCTGTCCGTCCCTATGTATGCTTAAATCTTTAAAACTACGTAACGGATTGTATCGGTTTTAATAGGTCTATCTATTAAAAAAAACCGATAGTAGATAAGAGTGATTCAAGAGGAAGGCTCTACGTAGTTTTAAAGATTTAAGCATACATAGGGACGGACACACAGTGATACTATATATAATAACGAAGAGCTGGGTTATATACCTTAATATACATACATACATATATATATATAAATAACATACTATGCCTCTGGCTACCCTATCTGGAATAATAATCGTGACGGGTTGTTTCAACTCAGTTCTTAGTACCAACGTTACATAATCAAGTCTAAATTGTTCTAGTAGATTGTTAGTAGGTTTTTCGATTTCTCAGCATATTTTATATCACGAGTTACGAGAGTTCTCGATACTCATTTCTCAAGATTCTATAGTTTTTCGAGAACTCAAAAAATGTATTAAATACAGATAAAAAATTAATTTACAAATCAACATATTATTTATTTTTTTATGAGCTCAACTTTTAACTTAGGATTAATTGCCTAATTATTTTTCCGTGGTTACTGAGAGGGTGCGCACTTCTGCAATATGAAACGAGTCTAAATTATGATGGACCGCGCCGAATTTTTCAAATTCTTCATAATTAACAATTAAAATGTTTAAATATAGGAAATTTAATTTTTTACGCACTTTATTTAATACGAAAGTTTGTAGTTCTGACAGTTTGAAAGCAAGGCAGAGTATTTACTACCCTTCGCTTCGCTTCTCCGCCTACACACAGTACTGTGTACTAACATAGAGTAAAAAAAGCGTGCTTTTTATAAACTTTTACAGATATTATTAAAATACAAAAAGAGATTTCTCGAGACATCTATTCTAAAGAGCAACACATAAGTTTCTTGCTCATGTCTTGTAATGAATCAAGTGGTAGAATCAAAAGTATGACTATTCAAAAGTGCTGTATTGAATTTATTTGAATAAAGATTATTTCTATTTCTATTTCGAGTTCTCCAGTGATTTTTCTCGTCTCTACATTACGTCAAATTCTTGGTGTTCCTCGACCCGAGGAATCTCCATTGAAACCCTAATTGTTAGTAACACCACCACATCGAGGACGTAACACAGTTTGATACAGCGCTTACGTTTCAGCAGTTTGGACCAAAATATGACTATTCAAAAGTTCTTTTACTGAGTTTATTTGATTAAAGATTATTTCTATTTCTATTTCGAGTTCTCCAGTGATTTTTCTCGTCTCTACATTTCGTCTAATTCTTGGTGTTCCTCGACTCGAGAAATCTCCATCGAAACCCCAATTGTTAGTAACACCACCAAACCGAGGACGTAACACAATTTGATACAGTACGCTTACGTTTCAGCAGTTTCGACACCCGCTTGTCGAGGTCGATCCAGACGCGTGGATCCCCACGGTCCTCGTACAGCAGCCCGAAGTAGTCCTTCTCAACTAGGTTCAATTTGTCGCAGACGGAGTTCAGGAGTTCGTGGCCGCGGATCTTTTTCTGAAAATGGACGATACATAAATTATATCACACATTCCGACAAACATTTACAAGAGAATAAAGAAGTCACATAATGCGTAGAAAAATATTTGCATCAAAACACTACAGTTACACTATTAAACTGTGACATGTGAAAAAAGAGGAGATTCCTCCCGCATAAACTTAGATTGTGAACTGAACTGAGTGCCGCAGTTTTCTCTAGAGACAACAGCTAGGGTTTTTCAAGAAGGATTCGATACTATATAACAAGGTATTGGAATTACAAAATGCGTTCAAAAATATTATGAAATCTAGGACCCCTTCCAGCCTCCTAGATTTTATTACAACCCATTTGAATTAAAACACTATAGTTTTACTATTAAAATGTGGGTAGTTGTAACATTAGAAAAGGAACGGTTTCCTCTTCCGCGTGCACTTAGATAGTTGAATGAACTACCTGCCGAAGTTTTCACTAAATACTTTTTTCAGCATGGAGTTTTCCAGGGGTATACTAAGGTTTCTTAAGGCACAGCAACACGCATGTGACACGCCTGGTGTTTCAGACGTCCATACGCTAATGTTACCATTTAACCTGATGGCCTCGGTGGTCTAATTATTTATCACACGTTTTACTTCCAATGGTCTCGGGTTTGATTCCTCGCACGACACAAACATCTATTACTATGAGTGTTTGTATCTGTTTTTAATGTCTACCAACAACACCAACTCTGCACTCTAGCTTGAGTCTAGATGGCGCTATGTGAATTATTCAGGTTTATCATTATTTAGCATCAGATACATCGTATGTTTGATTTCCACATTTGTGGTATACGAAGTTGGAAAAATAAGAACAAAAAAATACTTACGTCCACGTCCAAGTTCAAACTGGACCCATCGAGTAGTTCCACCTTCACTTTGGTCAGGTTGCCGTGGTGCGGCCGCTTCTCTTCCTTGGGCTTGGTTTTGGCCTCATCCTTGGCCTCCTTGGGCACGCCCTCCGGCATCTTGCCGACCTTCTACACCTGAAACATGAAAGGTCTGTGTTAAGTACGTCTTAAGTTTTCTCAATCTATCAATTCTCTTCAACTAAATTTTGTTTAAGTCAAGTAGAACTGACATTCTTTTTGATTTGAAATTCACGTTCTTTCTGAACTGACCGTATATTTGTCGTATTTTAAGTATCTAAAGTAAATGTAAAAGGCACCTGAAATATGAAAGGTCTCAGTTAAGTATGTTTAGTTCCAGGTTTTCGAGAATAGTGGGGCAGGCACAAGATGAGTGAGGCGGCCTATGAACAGTGACTTGGACAAAAAAGGGCATACGAGCAAGCGGCTAACGGAACGAACGATTTGTATATGTATTTATAATAGTTTTAACTTAATTTTTTTTTTCGATAACAATATTGCCAACAACATGGGAACGAAACCGGGGCTCAGTTAATGCAGTTATACGTAATACAAATATATAAAATTGAAGTGTCTGTAATTTCAACTTAACAGCCGTTTACTAAATGATTATGAAAGTATATACTTACAAAATATATATATAAAAAATATATCTGTCTGTTTGTTCTTGCTAATCTTAGAAACGGTTGACCCGATTTCCACGTCAGGTCAACCTCCACATGGTTCTCTATGAAAAACCAAGATGATTTCACGATGGGCTACCTGACCTGACCTGTTCATCTTATCATCCTCCACTAGTGCCCCGCCAGCGTAAACCGTTAGCGCAGGCGAGTGTACCATTCCATTAAAAAAAAACCATTGTTCTTATATGAACTTCCAGACCAATCCAGCTATAAATACCACCCGTTTGAAGGTTACCGTCACCTTACAATGGTAGTATTAATCAACAGGCTACACACCGTGAGAACCGAATGCACTACCAACGTATCCATTGTCGCACGTTGTATGTATTCATTTTTTGTACATTTCCGCTGCAAACTGCTAGCACAATATGAACAATAACTGCATATTATGACGACCTCGGTGGTATAGCAGTCTAGCACACCGTTTTACATCCGATGGTCGCGCGTTCAATTCCTCGCACGGCACAAACATTTGTATTCATAAGTATGATTGTTTGTATAGGTCTAGGTGTTTTCTGTGTATAATAATATTTCTTTTTATATATATTTGTATCAGTTATCTAGTACCAATAACACAAGCTTTAGTTAGCTTAACTTGGGTCTAGATGGCGCTGTGTGAATTGTCCTGAGATTATTATTATTTTCTTTTCCTTTGATGTTAATACAGGTCTCATGTGACATTTAATAGTTCTAAAAGACAATTTGTCGTAATTTTCAGCAATCAAATTCTCATTAAATAATTGACTCAATGTCATTGCAATTAACACGTGCACCAGAATGTATTTTTTTGTCTCCTTTGCCGATTACAAAAGTGTGAGTTATTATGTAACTAGCTGTTACCCGTGACTTCGTGTGTTGAATTTAACTATTTTCTATTAAAATTAATAAAATTACTAAATTAAAAGTACCTTAAGTCACTCAACTAACTTATAACATTAGCTTTCTGCGAGTTTTGTCTCTTTTACCGATTGCAAACGTTATCATATGGCTATGTTTATCAACTGGCTGTATCTCGTGACGTCGTCTGCGTTGAATTATTTTTTTTCCCAAATTAAATAAAATTTCAAAAATAAAAATATCTAAGTTAGTCTTCATAACATTAGCTATATGCGAATGCAAGTCACAAGTAAGCAAGCACAAACAGACAGACAGAAAAAATAAATATATTTTATATAAAAACTAATTCAATTTGTAAATATTTATACGTAGTTCTATCGGAAGCTTATATGATGTTATTTTACATAACGATTTATTTAATATTCATTTAATAAAAATCTGTTAAAATCTATTTTTGTGTAAGAAAGCCTATTACAGGATAGACGAATTCATAGATGACAACATACCAAGTAAATAATTAGTTTATTGGCACACAACGTTATAATTTGTTTATCTCATTGCTTTCTTTATTTAATTATTTTAGAAATATGAAAGCGTAGCGGTTTTTGTATTGATTGCCGCATACATATGTAAAATGTGAATACTATAACTATCAGTTTATTTGAATAAATTATTTTCTGTTCTACTCTATTATTATATAGTTCATTTATATTTATTCATATTGATTTTAGAAATAAAAAGTACATGTCTGTACATTTTCTCAAATCTCTAAATCTAGGATCGAAGAGGAAAATCTTATATATAAAATTCTCGTGTCACAGTTTTCGTTCCTATACTCCTCCGAAACGGTTTGACCGATTCTCATGAAATTTTGTGAGCGTATTGAGTAGGTCTGAGAATCGGCCAACATCTATTTCTCATCCCCCTAAATGTTAGGGGTAGTCCACCCCTAATTTTTTTTTTTATTTTAAGGCAAAACAATGTTTGCCGGGACAGCTAGTATAAATTTATAGACAAAGGATAAAGAAACAGTAAATACGATTAATAATGTTAGGTTTCTAACATCAATTACATAACAAATCCATCCTAACATTGGTCCCGCACTATTACGTACCGCCCACGACTCCAATCCCGATTAGGCTTGTATAGTTCTTGAACGATCTAGTTCGGAACAGCGCTCCCAACGACAAACTACGTGTAGTTCACAGAAATTTCGTCCTACAGTTCGTTAGTTCGTTTGAAAAAACGCAAAATGACTTGTCACAAAAAAAACGAGACCACATAATAATAACAATATTTCTCAAGACAATTCACACAGCGCCATCTACCCTCACGGTAAGCAGAGCTCGTGTTATGGGTACTAGACAATATAAATACATAGATACATTTATGTAAACACATACATAATATACTTAGAAAACACCTATACCGATACAAACAATCATACTCATGAATACAAATCATGTAGGTGTCGTGCGAGGAATTACAGCCGCGCCCATCGACAGTAAGACGGTGTGCTTAATCGCTACACTACTGAGGCCATCGTATTTTTAAGGATGTCCTTCCTCTAAACTCTAGAAGGTCTGGAAGTATTTTTCATCCTTTAGCCACTAGAGTGTAGAGCGGTGTTTCTAAATTAGTGGTACGCGTACCCCCAGGGGTACGGGAAGTTGCATCAAGGGGTACGTGCGGCTATCAGTAAAACAAACACACACACACACTCACAATCTTTCACACATTAAGGAGTAGGCAAGGTTTGAGGTCTTTTTGAAGTGGTACGCAGCAAAAACTACTTGGAAACACTGGTCTAGAGGATGACAAGCCTAAGTCGGGAGCGAACGAACTAGATCGCCTTTAGATCTGCGAACTGAATTGGACCGAGTGCCGAACTATTGTATTATGCGCAAGTCTTGTCCCGATGTGATTGATGACCGGGCGACCTCGGCGTTGCCTGTGACCCTAATTCGACAATTGTATCAAGGATCCAGCAGATCAGAATGGACATGTCTTACGTCACGGATATTATTAGTCTTAGGGGCTGTCCACGTGATGTTTCTTAACATTTTTACACCCCTGCCCTCTCCCCCTGATGATACATGGAGATTTAAGATTAACCCCGTAGGAAAGAGGTTTGTTAATAATGGGGACTGATGATCTTATTGCTAACAATGTACCATTGACAGATTGACCTCCATCCATTGGAAACTATCGTGGCAAATTCTTGGTGAATTTGTCACGTCGGACAGGATGACCTGATATAATGCTCATTTTATCATTCTCCACTGGTGCCCCGCCAGCATAAAAAAGACTAACCCCTCCCCAAAAACCAAACCAAAATCTAGAGGTACCTAGAAATTCTTATTTTTTTTTAAATCTTTAAATACAAATTAGAAAAGTCAAAGTTACTAAATAAGATACTGAAAAGCGGTCAGTTTAAAAAATAAATATCCGTGATATTTTTCTACACCCTCCTCCCCAATTGTGATATTTTTTGACATTTGCCAAAATTAACAAATTGGAGTATTGTGAAGCGAAACATTGATCACGTTTTCTCCATTATTATACTCATGGGCAAGCAAGCTGAAACATAAATGGTCTCGGACTGTGCAGTTTCAGAGGAGCTTCCTCCCGCGTATACTTACATTGTGGAATGAACTACCTGCCGAGGTTTTCTCGAGAGACTACAACATGGGGTATTTCAAGAAGGTTTCTTATGGCAACGCGCACGTGACACCCCTGGTGTTCCTGGCGTCCATAGGCTACGGTAACCATTTACTATCAGATGGGCTGTATTTTTGTTTGCCACCATCGTCGTATAAAAAAGGTTTCTATTCTTTTAATATTTTTATGCGATTTGTCGTCTGTATATGTCTCTACTTCACTTAATTCTTTTTTAATTTGACTGTAGTCCAACGCTAAACGTATTGTCGCGGTTTATAACGATCAGATGGGCCGTATGCTTGTTTGTCACCTACCTAGTATAAAAAAAGGTCAATTAAAATACCAATAGGCGGGTATAGCAGTGGGATCTTCGACCTCATAATATATTCACAATTGACCATTTCAAAGAGCAAAGAAACAAGGTCAAGTTACATATGGAGTGATCTAATACACGTTTACGTTGGGCTCGGAATATTCATGGTCAGTAATCAAATCAATAACAAATATTATTACATCATGTATCTCTCTCTACTAATATTATGAATGCGAAAGTAACTCTGTCTGTCTGTCTGTCTCGCTTTCACGTCAAAACTACTATCGATTTAAATGAAATTTGGTACACAGATAGTCTAGACCCTGAGCAAGAACATAGGCTACTTTTTAATGCGAATAAAGGGTTGTAAGGGGTTGAAAGTGAGATGAAAGGTTGTATGGAAGAATAGTCATTTTTGAAGCTAGAAGCTTGAAACTTATTTTTGAGGCTGTTGATTAAATACTAATAAATATGACATTCAAAGGTTGTAAAAATGTTACCTTTAAGAGGGTAAAAAAAATTGTGTGGAAAATAGTTAATTTCATTTGCTTTTTTCGGTTAGATGAATATTTTGTTCTTTGTTAGGTCGAGGTCACTATAATTACGTGGACGAAGTCGCGGGCACAGCTTGTATATAATATATTACATTTTATCGTGTAATATAAACCACAAGTCAATCGTTCCGCACTTAGTTTCAGGTGGTGAAAACAATATAATCTTAATCTTAATAATAATATATACGCTACAGTTTTTTAGTATGAATGAATGGATGTTTGTTAATCTTTCAGTCAAAAACTATTGAACTCGTTTTGATTAAACTTTACAGTAATGACCGCGTGGTGGTGACCGTTTTACTTCCGATGGTCGCGACTTCAATTCCTCGTACGGTGCAAACATTCGTATTCACGAGTATGGTCGTTTGTGTCAGTCTGGGTGTTTTTTATGTATATATTTACAAAAAACTGTAAGTATTTATATCAGTTGTCTAGTACCTACAACACAAGCTCTGCTTACCGTGGGACTATATACCGCTGTGTTATTTATTAGTAAGAAGCTACTCGCCCCGGCTTCGCACGGGTGTACATCTATTATACATAAAAACCTTCCTGTAGAATCACTCTATCTATTAAAATAAACCGCTTCAAAATCCGTTGCGTAGTTTTAAAGATTTAAGCATACATAGGGACAGACAGACAGCGACAGCGACTTTATTTTATACTTATACTATGCAATGATAAGATGAGTAATGATTGTTTATCACTGAAACAAATACTCACGAAATAGCGTGTAAATATTATTAAGACATAATATGACATTAAACAAATACGTACCGTGCATTAGATTCATCTGTTGGCCGACGTCCAAATACTGAAGCATGATTTTATGTCATATTTTAATAAGAAACATATCGAGATGTTTTAGTATCCGATAGTTTTGCGACTAGAGACCTAGTTCTAATTTCATATTCAAATAAACAAGCACCGTACCGTTACCTTTTGGATCGCGAGTCTATATAAATCCAGACAAGTATCCGCGACTTGGTTGTGTGGAATTTAACTTCATTTTTCTAAAACAAAAGTAGCCAAAGTTACTCCTTATTATATCACCTGCCAATAAAAGTCCCGTCAAAATCGGTCCAGCCATTTCAAAAATTAGCCGGAACAAACAGACAGATAGACAAAAATTGTAAAAAATGTTATTTTGGTGTATGTACCGTATTTATATTTTTTATGTGGCAAACAAGCATACGGCCCATCTGATGGTAAACGGTTACCGTAGCCTATGGACGCCTGAAACACCAGGGGTGTCACATACGCGTTGCCGACCCTTAAGAAACCTTAATATTTAAGAAAAACCCCATGCTGTAGTCTCTCGAGAAAACCTCGGCAGGTACTTCATTCCACAATCTAAGTGTACGCGGGAGGAAGCTCCTCTGAAACCGCACTGTCCGAGACCACTTAGGTTCCAGCGTGTGGGGATGAATTCCCTGTCGATGGCGAGCGGTGCGATGGTAAAAGGTAGCCGTAGGCATCATGTCAAACAATTCATCAGAACACAGTCCGTTGTATTACAAACAGACACTCCAATTTTATTTATATGTATAGATGTATAGATAACATTAGTATAGGAACACGTTGATGAGAGACTGCACTGTGTCATACCGGCAGTGCTATGTGCTGATGTCATGCCTAACACTGTAGCGGTCAGGATTCTATTGTTTCCGTGTATATCCTTTTGTTTGCCATATTTGTAATGTTATTTAAGCGCCATTTGACGGTCTACTACGAGATATCAATCACTAAAATCATTTGACGGCCCCGGCAGTCTAGTGGTTTAGCACACCGCCTTACTTTCCGATCACTGGTTTGATTCCTCGCAGAGTACAAATTTCAAATTCTAAATATCTTTATTCATGTAGGTCTCAGTCAGTCTCGGCAAAACTGCTATCCGTTTCAGCTATACATATAAATAAAATTGGAGTGTCTGTTTGTAATATTGAAATAACCGTTTTTTACTACACGCATATGAATATAAATATGCTACATACACCAAAATAATATTTTTTACAATTTTTGTCTGTCAATCTGTCGGTCTGTTTGTGCACCGTATTTATATTCATATGCATGTAGTAAAAAACGTTTATTTCAATATTACAAACAGACACTCCAATCTAAATATATATAACTCAAAGGTAACTGACTGACTGACATAGTGATCTATCAAAGCACAGCCCAAACCACTGGGCGGATCGGGCTGAAATTTGGCGTGCAAGTAGATGTAATGACGTAGGCATCTGCTAAGAAAGGATTTAATTTAATTTAATTAATTCTACCTCCAAGGGGATAAAATAGGGCATGAAAGTTTGTATAAAACTTTGTCAAATTTAAACCGATCGGGCTGTGACTTTGCATGTATAAAGCTACTATGACGTAGATATCACCTAAGAAATAAATTTTGATAAATTCCACCACTAAGGGAATAAATTAACGCGAGCGACGCCGCGGGCAAAAGCTAGTTTTATTTATATATATATAGATGAAAAACATCTTACACACAAACTAAAAGGTAGATAACCTTTTTATTTTGGGAAATTTGTTTCTTATCTTGGAGATGATAACTCAGTATATAGGCAAACATGTTATCATTTAAAGACTAAAGATAGTTTCCGATAACCTTAATTAAACATACAAAAATGTTTTTGTATCGATTATGTCACAGTTACAATGATTTACATGCATTCTCGACGACCTCGGTGGTCTAGCGGTCTAGCACACCGCTTTACGTCCGATGGTCGCAGGTTCGATTCCTCGCATGGTGCGATCAATGTGCGGTAAAAATCACGGGATCTTACCACATTTTATATTTATTTGCTTTCAACCACCACGATCACGGGTAAACTGATACCAGTGAACAGTTTACCCGTGATCATGGTGGTTGAAAAACTGCCGAAATATCGGGAACTCAGCAAATAAATATAAAACGTGGTAAGATTCCGTGATTTTTACTAATTATATGTATAAATATATCTATGTATTGCTATCAGTTGTCTAGTACCTATAACACAGGCTTTAGCTAGCTTAACTCGAGTCTAGATGGCGCTGTGTGAATTGTTTTCAGATTTTTTTTAAACCTGTTTTAAAACCTTTTTTATACCTACATAGGCAATGTATCAGTTAAGCTAGGCACGAGTGCGATTGTACTTTGTCGATAAGCCGCAGACCGCCACTGTTCGTAGATAAATCACAAACAGACAGTAAACATATCGTAATTCCAGATAGAGCTATGATTTACGTTGTTATGTTTATATAATGTATGTAATATACACTATCATTACATAGTATAAAACAAAGTCGCTGTCGCTGTCTGCCCGTCTCTATGTATGATTAAATTTTTAAAACTACGCAACGGATTTTGAATCGGTTTTTTTAAATATATAGAGTGATTCTAGAGGAAGGTTTATATGTATAATACATATATGCCGGGGCGAGTTGCTAGTAAATAAATAAATAATCTTGGACAATTAACATAGCGCCATCTAGTACCAAGGTAAGCAGAGCTTACCATGAGACTAGACGGCTTTTTACAACTGATATAAATAATTAGATTTTTTTTAAATACATACATAATATACATAGAATACAACCAGACTGATACAAACAATCATACTTATGAATACAAATATTTGTACCGTGCGAGGAATCGAACCCGCGACCATCGGACGTAAAGCGGTGTGCTAAATCGCAAGACCACCGAGGCCGTTCTACTATATTCTTCAACTAGCTGAGCCCACGGTTTCGTTCACGTTAAATTTCAATAATAATATAGCCTATGTGCTATTCTGATGCATAAGCTATATTACTGTAGAGTTTCATCAAAATCCGTTCAGTATGTTTTGCATGTAAGAATAACAAACATCCATACTCACAAACTTTCGCGTTTATAATAGTATCAAGATTATTGATATTCTTAGCCCGTCTACATATCGCACGTATTCATCCCAGAGCTACAGTTACGACAGTGGACAGACAGACAGCGTCTCTTTTATTATTCATAAACCCAAAACTTGATAATAAAACTTGGGAACTTGTACGCATTACTATCGCTGTGAGATTCATAAAACTGAATGAGACGAGACTTGTATATTTCGCTAGCTATCTGCCCCGTATTCGTACGTGTTAGCGTTGTTGATATTTATATGTCCGTCCATTTTTATATATTACTGGCTGTACCCACGACTTCATCCGCGTGGAATTTAACCTTATCTTTCTAAAATAAAAGTAGTCTAAGCTAGTTTCCTTATTACATAAGCTACCTGCCAAAAAAGTCCCATCAAAATCAGTCCAGCCATTTCAGAGAATATCCGGAACAAACAGACAGACAGATAGACAAAAATTGTAAAAAATGTTATTTTGGTGTACGCACCGTATCTATATTCATATGCATGTAGTAAAAAACGGTTATTTCAACATTACAAACAGACACTCCAATTTTATTTATAGAAAAACTAATTATTGCATAATATGAATAATAATGAACTCCCAAGACAACTGAATACTACAAAATATATTTTTTATATGTGGCATTAAAAATACAACCCTAAACTTTCCAACCCCAACCAATCCCAATTTTTAATAGCGATATGGCAGCGTTTGGCGGGGTAGCTAGTAGTACCTATATAAATAAACCTGAATAAGCAATAAATATTACTCTAGCAACACAGTATCAATATATCAAAGCTCATTTGGCGTTAGATCGTGTTGCATGCCCATATACAGAGTTAAGTTTCCTTTCGTGGACTCTATATTGATCAGCTAGGTCAGACGTGCTGAAGTATCACCATCTAGTGACGTGACAATGTGTATATAAATACAAGCTGACACCGCAAACACATTTGCCATATAAATTAAAATCGCTTCTGAAATTTGTATTCACACGTTTCGACTTGTAAAATGTGAACTTACAAGGATTGTTTAAAAGAGCAACACACAAGTTTCTGTCTTATTCTTCTTGTGATGAGACAGCTTTTCGAATAAGCAGTAGATTAAAAAAAATTGTTGACTATTCAAAAGTGCTTAAATTAAGTTTATTTGAATAAATGATTTTCTATTCTATTCTATTCGAAAAATAGAGGTTGGTAATAGAACGGTGAAAATTTATAATATATATAATTTTGTATACCCTTAAGTGATAAGGATTGTCCGCCACTGACGTTTATATATTTATTTTTTTTATAATGTGGCCTTAAAAATACATATATATGTATTTTTATTATCACTTAAGGGTATACAAAATAGATAGTAGTCGATTCTCAGACCTACTGAATATGTATATAAAATTTCATAAAAATCGGTCAAACCGTTTCGGAGGAGTATGGTAACTAACATTGTGACACGAGAATTTTATATATAAGACTAGCTGTCCCGGCAAACGTTGTTTTCCCTTAAGATAAAAATAAAAAATTTAGGGGTGGACTACCCCTAACATTTAGGGGGATAAATAATAGATGTTGGCCGATTCTCAGACCTACTCAATACGCTCACAAAATTTCATGAGAACGAGAATTTTATATATAATATAAGATATATTTTTGTTAGCACAATATTTACTTATATTTACCCCTGGTCTTTCAGGCGTCCATGGTTACGGTAACTATTTACCATCAGTTGGGCCGTATGCTTCTTTACATAGGCCACCATCGTAATATTAAATACATATAACATATAGATGTTATCTATTTAAACGTAACAGTAAATTTATATAACTTAATTGTAAAACTAAGAACCTAAAATTAAAAAAACTAAAAAACTGAAAAAAATAATCATAATATAATAACTAAAATATATTATTAAAAGGAGTCCCTAAAAATCTATTCCATCCTTTATTGGCACCTTGACCAGAGAGTTACATGTCTAACGTATGTATTTCTTAGACAAAATATGATAAAAAAATATAGTCAGTGAAAAAAAAATCTATTATAAAATTTTAAAAATATTAAAATTACGTAAATCCCCTTAAAAAGTAGTTTATATCCTTGCACCCTTTTCAACCCCTTACAACCCTTTTGTGCATTAAAAAATAGTCCTTTCTCAGGGTCTAGACTAGACTATCTGAGTACCAAATTTCATTTAAAACGTCTCTATACTTTTGGCGTGAAGGCGTGACAGACAGACAGAGTTACTTTCGCATTTATAATATAAGTTGCTGTGTAATTAATTTGGTATTTGACATTACAGCGGCGCTCTGGAGGCGCACCCCTGACATTTTGCCACACCCCCGGCCTGGTTTTGAAGGCCGGCTATCAATACACATAGGTAAGGTAATATTTCAGACAAATGACTCGAACATCACGCAACATTAAAAAAGTCCTACATTATTCAGAACATAGCTGAAAACCAGTGTTGTGCATTTTGAGTGATTCACCACACTGAGCTATGTACCAGTTTTGTATTGATGTAGCACACACGTGTAGGTTTACCCTTTTTTGATTGTTATATTATATTTGTTACTAGCTTTACCCGCGACTTCGTCAGCGTGAAATATAACTTTATTTTTCTAAATTAAAAGTAGCCTAAGTTACTCCTTATTACATCAGCTACCTGCCAAAATGAGTCTCGACAAAATCGGTCCAGCCATTTCAGAGATTAGCCGGAACAAACAGACAGACAAAAATTGTTATTTTGGTGTATATACCGTATTTATATACATAATATGCATGTAGTGAAAAACGGTTATTTCAATATTACAGATCCAAATTTATTTATATGTATAGATGTATAGATTTACTAATGTACAATAAATAGTACAATTATTTCACTTGTATACTCACTACCTACATACTACAATAAATAATATATTATGTAGCGACACCACATCACAACATATATAACACTGTAATGATCAGTTGAACACCACCGCGTCACACCCTTCTTAGAAAAATTCTTTCACTGATAGAAAGATATATCCTCGAGTAGGGAAGGGAATTTTAGTAATGTGTCCTGATGAATAAAGTACCATATCAGGTTGAGCCCCACGCGGTTTCCCTGGAAAGCATCGTGATAAATTCCTGATGAATTTGCCACGATGCGCTGACCTGACTTCATGCTCATTCTATCATCCTCCACTAGTGCCCTGCGTAAACCATTAGCGCAGGCAGGTGCACCATTCCATTATCATACATTAAAAGAAAGCAAAACCTATGAGTTTACCTATGTATGATAAATTTCACTTAAAATTTTGCATTTATTGTTCCAATCAGCTTTTTATCAATACTGTAGTAATCAGGTCTTACACGAAAGACCCGATTAACTACATAAATAACCTTGATCCTGGTGACATAAAGTGCATTTTTGTTAGCGATACCACTGGTAGATAAGACGTTTGATGACGTAATCGAAGATAATTTAGATAATATACGTTCACGACTGCAATCGCGGATGGAGTAGTCAAAGGCATTTACAACCCAACAAAAAGAAAGACGAAAGAAGAAAAGAATAAGAATAGAATAGAATAATAGCTGAACTGCTGCTTGTAGGGCAGTCCATAAGAGCAGACCAGTATCTGCTCTTATCACTTAATCTTATTGTATATTTATATTTGACCCTAATAAATTAGTGTTAGTTGGTAGTTTGTATTCACACGTTTCGACTTGATAATGTAAACTTACAAGGATCATTTAAAAGAGCTACACACAAGGTTCTTGCTCGTTCTTGTGATGAGACAGCTTTCCGAATGAGCGCTAGATTATAAAAAAAATGTTATGACTATTCAAAAGTGCTTAAATTAAGTTTATATGAATAAATGTTTTTCTATTCTAAATATAATATGATATCACTAATCAATAAATATACATTATTCTCAACGTTATTTCGTCGTCTTATCCCCGAGCGGGCACAAAACATTCCACTTTGGGAAAGTCGCGTAAAAATACGGTACTCATTACAAACAGACATTGTAAGAGGTTCAAGTTGTAACTTTCACTGTACTGTAGTTCTGTGAAATAACGGTGAATTGCGTACTCCGAAAATATATAATCTACGTATTAATAACACAAGTGTATTGTGTTATTAATTATTATATTTGTGTTATTAATACTACACACAGAGTATAATAGTATGTGAATTACCACCAATTACCAATTGACGACCTCGATGGTCTAGCGGTCCAGCAACCGCTTTACGTCCGATGGTCGCGGGTTCGACTTCTCGTACGGCACAAACATTTGTCTTCATGAGTATGATTGTTTGTATTGGTCTGGGTATTTTCTATGTATAATATGTATGTATTAAAAAATAGATACATCTATGTATATATCTATTGGAGTATTGGTACGTATAATATGTGTGTATTTAGGAAAAAAAATACCCATGTATTTGTATCAGTTGTCTAGTACCCATAACACAAGCTTTAGCTAGCTTAACTTGGGTCTAGATGGCGCTGTGTGAATTGTCCTGAGATTATTATTACTAAATGGATTTGTTTATCTAAAGCAGAACTAGCAGGCTCCTACCAGAGGCAGGCTGAGAAAGAACACGAACGGTGAAGGTAAGTGTTGACGGCAAGGGGCAACTTAAACCTACACCCGGGTCACATATCGCGGGACTCCCGGGAATGAGTTTCTAATGAGTAGATGGCGCTGTGTGAATTGTCCTGAGATTATTATTATATGATTATAATAATTCAGTACAGCTATACTCTACTTAAAATCTCATTGCTCAACACCCAACTTCGTGGATCCACAAAATATCATTACATAGTATAAAACAAAGACGCTGTCGCTGTGTGTCCCTATGTATGCTTAAATCTTTAAAACTACGCAACGGATTTTGAAGCGGTTTTTTTTATAGATATTACTCTATCAAGAGGAATGAATACATTAGAGGAAGTATGAAAGTGGCGCCGGTGTCAGAGAGGTTGAAGAGTAATCGTTTATCATGGTATGGACATGTAATACGTAGGAACGAGGATAATATTTTAAGAAAGGTGTTACATATGAATGTGGATGGTTATAAGGGCAGAGGAAGGCCGAAAAAGAGATGGATGGACTGTGTGAAAGATTATATGGTAAGAAAGGAAGTAAATAACGCGATGACTGCGAACAGGGATGAATGGAAGCGAAAAACATATTACGCTGACCTTAAATAAATGGGATAAGGAAGAAGCAGTTGATGATTACTCTATCAAGAGGAAGATTTATATATATAATACATGTACACCCGTGCGAAGCCGGGGCGAGTAGCTAGTGTACTATATAAAAATAAAATAAAAACCCGAACCAAACTAGTGCAGTTAAACCTACTGTAAAATTGGCACAAACGTGTATTTTAGCGTAATTTTCATCCACTTAAGTCGGAATGCGAGGGACAAATGCGAGGGAGCATTACTCAGTTGCGTGCTATGGATTTCGCATGTCGAAAAGTGGTGTATGAAAAAGCTTGCATTCAGCAAACATAACATTGTTCCAACGGTTTCCTACGAACTCTTTTAAATATTAAAATCATATTAACATGCACAATTGATATTCATCAAAAAACTTATGTAGGTACATACATATAGCACTCATTATTGTATCATATGCCTTCATACCTCTTTTAAACAAATGTTTGTAACTACATTAGGGGTTGTCCATTAATTACGTGATCTTTTTTTAGCATCTTTTACCCCTCACTGAATATACACACAAAATTTCATAAGAATCGGTGAAGCCGTTTCCGAGTTTTTTTTATCAAATCTTCTCTGAAATACTGCGAAACGAGAAATTTATAAATTAGAAACAGTTACATAAAATTCTTTAAAATAACAACTTTCTTTGTTTCGACGTAGTCGGGTAAAAATAGTAACCCTTATTATGTCGAAAATACAGAAAAAATAACGATTAATTGTGTACAGCATTGTTTTGGTAATCGGTTGAAATCTATACTTATAATTAGAGTATCTGTTTGTAATATTGAATTAACAGTTTTTTACTACATGCATATGAATGTAAACACGGTACATACACCAAAATAACATTTTTTACTATTTTTGTCTGTTTGTCTGTTGGTCTATTTTTCCATCTACGAAATGGCTGGACCGATTTTGACGGGACTTTTTTGGCAGGTACCTGATGTAATAAGAAGTAACGTAGGCTACTTTTATTTTAGAAAAATAAAGTTAAATTCCACGCCGACAAAGTCACTGGTGCAGCTAGTAGTATAATAAAAACATAACAATATTATTTTATTTAAAGTAGCTATCAATGAAAACTCAAGGCTGACCTACATACTGTAAGGTTAAGGTGATATCTTTACAAGTTAGTTTAAGTAAAACCAATCAGGTAGCTTACTATAATAAAATATTTGTTTGTTTTAAATGTTTGCAATCTATTTTTAAACCATTTTAGCATAATTACATTGATAATGGAATGTTATTGTATAATTTATGTAATAATTTATACAATTTGTATTCCTATTTTTCTTGTGTGTTATATCATATATGTTATGTCTATAAGGTATTTATAATATGGGCCATGTGGGGGGCCATCTATTAATCACGTGGAAGGGGCTTGAAAGGGGAGACAAAAGGTTTGACAAAAATCACGAAATATCACAAGGAGGGAGGGAGGTCCAGTAAAACATCACGTGTATTTATTTTATGCCAATCATAAACAATCTGCAATCTTTCTGTCTAGACATTTCTATCATGGTCCTTAATTTCAGAATAAAATAAGATTATACTTTTTACCTGTATTTAACGATAATATTCTAAAATTTTTAATATTCTTTGTAAATACACGTGATGTTGATTGGGATAGGGAAAGGTTGTTTAAAATATGCTTAAAAAAATATTTATTCATAATAATAAAATTATGTTATTATAAAATTTATAATAAAATAATAAAACTAATGTTGAGGACAACCATATAGAAAAAAGCTGTAGAATATTAGCGCCACGCGAGCGAAATGCATAATTTTTTATATTTTTATGTATATGTATGTGCAATTATAAATAAATAAATATTTGCTAGTACTTTTTAATCCTACATTGTTTATTAAAACCACGACTAACATAATATTAATTCTGGAATCGTTAGTAATGTGGATAGTAATATAACCCCACTGCTAGTAACATACCAGGGATGTTAAGGAGCTCCGTAACCGTAACCGAAACTATCCGATACCCGTTATAAAAAAATAGCCGTAACCGTAACCGAATCCGAAATAAAAGTTTCGGACAATATCGGATAGGGGAGAAGCCTAATTGAGACGCGTTATGTAAACGTTTTATTAGCTATTTGTATTTTACTTTTGAAATTCCTTAGAACATTAATATCCGTAACCGAAATTATCCGAAACTAACGGATAATCCGAAATAATTTCATATCCGCATCCGTATCCGTATCCGGTATAATAATCTTTACTATATCCGAAACCTATCCGTATCCGAAATTTCATATCCATAACCTCCCTGAAACATACCATGTGAGGTTGACCTCCACGTGGTTCCTCCTGGAAACTATCGTGATAAATTCATGGTGAATTTACCACGATGGGCTATTTTTTATTGTGTTATTTTGGCTATCGTCAGGTACTTGGACCTGTAGCACTGCGACCTACATAGATCTATTGCTCGCCTTTTTTCAGAATTGGCTACCAAGACCCGTCAGGGACAAGAATTGAAGGGTATTCTTAGGAGTGATGGTTTTTATCTCCTCAGGATAGAGTGTAAACTTTCCAAAGGACATATTACATTAGCTAATAGTTAGTAGTTAGCCCAAAATACGATGGACTAACTGATCTGACCTCATCTTATCTTCCACTGGTGCCCCGCCAGCGTAAACCGTCATCACAGGCTGGTGCACCACACCATTATCATCCATAAAAAAAATGTGTTAACATTACTACTTCCTCTTAACATATCTATGTATACATAATCAACGCTTGACTTCAGTCTAGCCAAACAAATAAATCTTGAATGAACCAAAGAGTTATTACAACAACCGTTTGCAACAAACCACTCGTGCACTCGAGACAGTCCTGGCCTCCTGGCACGGCCGTCGGACCCCGAGACAGTTAGCTGACGTCACTCGAGGTCAACGACACCGGCACAGAGCAGACGGCGGTGGAACAGAGGCGCCAGTTGTTACATAAAGAGTTTATTGTTGGTAGTTATTAACCTAGCCAATGTTAGTTTTTGTAATAAGCGCGTGACTAACATAATAAAAATACTCCGTTTGGTAATAGCAGACAGCCCCGATGGTGTAGTGGTATACAAGAACATACACCGGCATATTTACAATGCTTTATGTAAAAATTATAATGCTGTACATCTTTACAGGTTACTGGTTAAGTCAACCAATTCCCGTTAAAGGCGTATAGTTTACATAATTTCTGACAGATTTCACTAGGTTAAGGTGTCTCATAGTGAAATCCGTCAGAAATGTAAACTATCGTTGAGAACAACCATACGCTTTTATATAAAATTCTGGACCATACTCATCCGAAACAGCTTGAAAGATTGTTATGAAATTTCATATGTATATTTAGTAGGCATGAAAATCTGTTACTATCTATTTTTCATACCCCTAAGTGATAACGATTGTCCACCCTTAACATATGTATTTTTTTGACAGTTTATTTTAACTGGCATTAAAAATCACATGCAAACCCAAATCTTCACCCTTCTGCCAACAACCCCTATTTTTTAATATCGATATTAATTTACACGGTAAAACAACGGTTGCAGGGTCAGATAGTAAACTATAAGTGTGTGAAATTTCATACACCTACATCTGTAAAATTTTTGAAAAAAGGCATAAATATTTTTATTGCATGTATTAAAAAAAATATATTACATTAATTATAAATGTCATATTTAATTCTATATCGAACTCATCGTAAATACACAACACTTATATTCCTCGTACCTGTGTATCACATTTCTGGGCACATCTTTATCAATATCAATCTTCTAGACTACTTTAGAACCGCTAAAGTGTTTTACAAAGTCGTAGTTACGGTTCACTACACTGACAACCTGTATCCGACCTCATTCTCCTCATTTTACGGCCTCAGTAGTACTTACTTTGTATGGTCGCGAGTTCCTTGCACAAAATTGTATACACGAGTATGATTGTTTGTATCGTTCTGGGTGTTTGCTACGTAAGTTTTGTATGACTAGCTTTTGCCTGCGGCTTCGCTCGCGTTAATTTATTGCCTTAGGGGTGAAATTTATCAAAATCCTTTCTATGGGGATGCCTACGTCATAGTAGCTTTATGCATGCAAAATCTCAGCCCGATCGGTTTATAATTGACAAAGTTTCATACAAACTTTCATCCCCTATTTTATCCCCTTGGGGGTAGATTTAATTTATCAAAATCCTTTCTTAGCGGATGCCTACGTCATAATATCTACCTGCATGCCAAATTTCAGCCCGATCCGTCCATTGGTTTAGGCTGTGCGTTGATAGATCACTATGTCAGTCACCTTTGAGTTATATATATTTAGATTTAACCAAAAAAATCTAAGATCATATTTGAGGCAACAGGGCAATTGAATACGTTGATTGTCACATTTATGATGTGCCACCTCTACTATCTATCACGTATAGTCTATGATCATTACCATACAACCAGGTGCCTTTGTCCGTGGCCAAACTTTTTCGAACCACTCGCTAATTGTACTGCTTCAGATTTGGCCCCACCATCATTATTTATTATGTACACTTACATTACAGTAGTATTTGACGAATTTTCTAACTTATAAACAAAACCATTGTTTCTTATAAAAAAAATATTCTTTAATTAACAAAACTCGTTTAACCAATATCATTGGAGCATTATGCTTTCTGTCGAATCGAATGTGTAATGAGTTGATGAACTAGTATTTGTAGGCCTCGGTGGTCTAGTGGTTTAGGACGACTTACTTCCGATGGTCGCGTGTTCGATTCCTCGCACGGTATAAACATTTGTATTTACTAGTATGATTGTTTATTCGGTCTGGGTGTTTTCTATATACAATATGTATGTATTTACGAAAAACAAATTTATGTATCAGTTATCTAGTACCCATAACACAAGCTTTTGCCAGCTTAACTTGGGTCCAGATGGCGCTGTGTGAATTGTCCAGGGTTATTTAAATATTTATTATTTTCCTACGTATATAAATATATGGTTGCCTCATATAAAATTAAATTAGATAATCGTTTACTTTGTAATTTTATTTAAATATAAATAAATATAATCCATATTAAACCCATAGCACCAACCATTTAGATATTTCTTTCGTATCACCATTATCATCCACAAAAAAAGATGTCTCGTGTCTACCCCATGTGGAATAACACTCGAGGCGTTATGTTTATTCAGTTTGTTTTGCCAGTGTGGGAACTACATGCTACATGTTTTACCGTATGTGTAGAAAGTTTAATTCTCAGAATTAGAACATAAGACAATTTAACCGACTATCAACCATACATCCAATGAGACATACTAACATATTGAGAGAAAGTAAATAAGAATACTTGACATGACAATGCATGACGCGTTGTAGAAAATTATCCAAATACTATATTATCAAAATGCAACAAAATTTCAACACTATTTGAAAAAACAATCAGTTGAATTTCTTGCCAGTTCTTCTCAATTGTATCTGTATACTGAACTGGTCATTTGATTTGAATGAAGTTTCATAATGAACCCGACATGTTTTTGATTACATATTCTAAATATCTTTTCTTTTGCTTAAACTTTCGTATTTAGGACAAATCCTTACTATTATTATAAATTCATAAGTAAGTCTGTGTGTCTGTCTATCGCCCTTTCATGCGAAAACTACTGAACTAATATAAATAAAATTTGGTACACATATAGTCTAGACCCTGAGAAAGGACATAGGCTACTTTTTAAAGGGTTGTAAGGAGATAAAAGGTTTAGTGGATCGTCATTTTTTAAGCTAAGAACGTGAAACTTATTTTGTAGTCCGTTGATTAAATATAAATAAATATGTCATAGTTTGTATAAAACTTAACTCTAAAGAAGTAAAATAAAATAGGGGATAAAAGTTTGAAGGGTAATTCGTCATTTTTGAAGCTTGAAACGTTGAAACTTTTTTCTTTTGTTTTTTTTTTGTTAGAATATCAAATATAGATAACTGACCACGGCTCTCGCCAATACTTTCGTTTGCGATCAAAGAATATTCCAGAGCTATTGAAACTTCTAGCCCCTAAGGATATAAAATAAAATAGGGGATAAAATAAACTAGAACGATGAAACTTTTTTCTTTTGTTTTTTTGTTAGAATATCAAATATATATATAACTGACCACAGCTCTCGCCAATACTTTATTCTTTATTCTTTCTTTATTCAAATAACGTACAAATATTACAAAATTTATTATACATTGGACCCCGCACTAGGCAAACCTGTATCGCGGGAGTCCACAAAAGAATTGCCAAATAATTATTTACTATTATACTGATCAGTGAGTTTGACACATCAGACTAATTAAGATTTTTTAGATTAATTTCATAAAAAATACAATTGTTGACTATATAAAAAATGAAACAAGATAAACAGAAATAGAATAAAAAGAATATACTTTCGTTTGCGATCAAAGAATATTCCAGAGCTTTTGAAACCTTGCACTTGATTCCGAGTCCCGGTCATTCTACAATCATATCGTGCATAAACGGTGAGTTCTAACTAAATGATTTCACCGCAAACTCCATTAGCACATAATAGTAACCATAATGGACTGTACCGAAGCTGAATGAAACTTTCTTTGGATGCCTATTTGGCCGAATTATACAGAGCATGTAAATTTATAATAGCCACAAAAAATGTACTGATGTAATGATTTAATCTCGCACATTTTTCATTGCAGCTCTGCTCTTATTGGTAGTAGCGTAATGCTATATAGCCTATATCCTTCCTTGATAAATCGTCTATGGGACCGTTCAAGTATTACGTAAGCACTATGGGGGATAAATAGGGTCTTTGCTTTGGTTATTTTGAATAACATGGGGGGTAGGGGAGTGTAGATGATGATTACGTCATCGGGAGTTATTTACTTTTTTACACGAATGGCAACCCTCACATTGCCTTTGCTAAAAAACAATACATTACTTGAAAAATGATTACGTAATCATGAGTAAGAAAGTAAAAAGTATGTATGAGAAAAAAGTAAATAACTGCCGTTGACGTATTATCATCATCATATGATGATCAACGGCAGTTCACGGCAGTCAACGGCAGTTAACATCAATCATAAACCAAACAACATTACAGACGTCCATAGGGTAAGGTAACCATTTACCATCAGATAGGCCGTATGCTTGCCGCCATCGTAGTCTAAAAAAATAACGGTAACCATTTACCATCAGATGTCCCATATGCCATATGCTTGTTTGCCACTATCGTATAAAAAAAATTACCATACACCAATCATATATACATACACAATTACGACATATTTTTTATGTTTCGCATCGCAACCATTAGTTGGGGCGCCTGGCAGGTAGCCAGACCTAAATCAATTATACGAGTTCAATAACACTTTATCTACCTGTTGTTTTATCTGAAACCAAGTTCCATTCTGTCTGTCTGATTTTATTTTCTTTACAAGACTGAAAATGAAATCAAGCTTACATACATAATAATCATAATAATAATCTCAGGACAATTCACACAGCGCCATCTAGACCCAAGTTAAACTAACTAAAGCTTGGAAGCTTTAGTAAGCTTAAGCTTGGGTTATGGGTACTAGATAACTGATACAAATACATAGATTTTTTTCCGTAAATACATACATAGAAAACACCCAGACCGATACAAACAATCAATCGTGAGCTAGTTATATATAAAGTATTTATCAGCGGCCTTACCAATTGCGAGGCTCCGGGCTTTCCGCTCTTTGTGTACATGAAAAGTACATGATGCGAACAATTATACAGAAATTTTGTGCTGATTAAAAACTAAAAACTATGACTTTTTTACATATTTTTAATTTAGGTATTTCTGAGGAATTGTTCGGATTAATACCAGCTGCTAAGTTTCACCACCGTACCACCCGCCAGAAACTAAAATACCATCCTGATCATCTGGATGAATGGCGGTCCTTCACAGCTTGGTTTTCTTGAAACTTTTTGCCACGCACAACCACATTGTAGAATCACCTTCCAGCAATGGTATGTCCGAACCGATACGATATTGAAACCTTCAAGAAAAGAGCTTATTCCTTTTTAAAAGGCCGACAACGTACTTGCAATTCCCCTGGTGTTGCGGGTGCTCATGTGCGGCGGTAATCACTTACCATCAAGAAAACCGCATGCTCGTTTGTCCCCTGTGTTATAAAAAAAATCTCCTTTTTTACGGCGCCATTCCAGACTATGGCCCATCTATTGACCTGTCCTTTATACCCAACATTCTGCACAAAAGATCTAAAAATGCGGCTGAACGCGCAAAAGTCGTCGCAACATTCTGGGGAAATTCATTTGGCCATTGAAACGAAAGAAGAAGACGAGGGTAATACGTTCAAACACGCGGGCCTTAGCCAAGCGTGGATGAATAGAGCGAGTATTAGCAGCTAGGGCATGGATATCGAGACGTTGACGCTAACGTGCTCACCCCGTGACTAACGAGCCGTTAATACGCTTTTAGACTTAATTATACTGAAATGACTATCGACTGGATCCATTTAGCTGATACGAGATTGCAACAAATTCGAAATGAGTTTGTTGCGTATTGCAACAAACTATACATAGTATAAAATGAAGTTGCTTACACTGTCGATTATATCTGTTAAACTACGCGATGGACTTTAATATATTACAAGTGACTAACATAGTTTTATAATTGGTTACTAACACAATATGGATGTAATCTGAATTAAATAAAATAAAACAAATAATATAAATTTTTGTTCCAGTAGCGGTGGTCAGGTTTCCGAACTGAATATTTGTGGTCTCACACATGCTAATATTAGCGGAGTTAAAGAAAATAATATATTTCCATTAAGTAATCCGCACAGATGTTCAGATATATCGAACGCCCGGGAGCTGGGTCAGGCTAGTGCGGGCGTGACCTCAAAATAGGTCAATTGCACACCAAGTTCGGAATATTTGACCTACAGTTTCACCACATGGACAAAGCTACTAGACCGAGTGAAAAGTTGTTTCATAACCGTATTGTCCGTGAATTGTATTTCGTATATAAGCGACTCGGTTTTCTCTTGTATTTCTGTATACTAAATGAAATGAAAATTCTTTATTGTTCTCCTCACACAAAATTGTTATTATATAGTAAATTATTACCTACAAATATATAATATATATACACACCAGTTTTTACCCGCGGTTTCGTTCGCTTTGAATAAAAAAATTGATTTTTTTTAATAAAAAGTATCCTATATTCTTTCTAACACCTCTAAGTACATGTCTACAAAATTTCATATAATTTCATTAAAGAAAAACCGCTTCAAAATCCGTTGCGTAGTTTTAAAGATTAAAGCATATATAGGGACGGACAGACAGGACGACTTTGCATTATACTATGTAGTAATTAAGGACAATTCTTATTTTTAAATATTTTCATTATTATACGAATATTGTCATTGTTGCTATGGTTGTATTATTCCTCTTGCCTTCTGCAACCGTACGTAGTTTGTAACGACATATATTTTTATAATATACTGTTATTACATTCATATTGCGCCTTTAATTACCACCATCGTTGGCTGCACCGACCCCAGCGTCCTACACACAGTCCCACACATGTATACCAGCGAAATCTCTACAATCTTCTAAAAGATCTTAGCCTTACAGTAAATTCTATACACTACACTAGCAGGCTCCTACCAAATTTGGCTAGGCAGGGAGAAAAACACGAGTGGTGAAGACGAGTGTTGATATACGTTGGGGCCTCTTAAATCCATACCCGGGTCACAAGTCCCGAGATCTGCTGGGAGTTTCCCTAACTACCACACATTGGTTCTGGCACTAGAATCGGTGGATCCATGCAATGCTAAGAAGTTCGTCTTTATCTGTTTCAGCCTTTATATATATCTAGTTGTGGCATTAATTATACCGTCTGATGTAGTATAAGAACACGAAAGAACTGCGTAAATAAAACCCCAAATGTAACGACTGTATTACTTAATAATCCCGTCAAAATATACTACAGTATTTTGTCTGTAAAATGGATCGATGTTATATAGGGTTACCGAAATATATGAAATAATTGTTTTAGGTAAATTAATAAATACGTACTCGTAAATTGGACAGTCTGTAACTATATTTGTAATAAACAAAGAGATTTTACGACCAAGATAAAGAAACAGATATTGCAGTTTATTAGAGTAGATATTAGAGTATGATTCTACAAGACTTTTGACTTGGTGTCATCATCACCTGCTTCTTCCTTATCCCATTTATTTGGGGTGGACGTAATATGTTTGCTCTTCCAGTCATTCCTGTTTGCAGTCATCTCGTTATTTACTCTCTTTCTTGCTATATCACCTTTCATACTGTCCATCCATCTCTTTTTCAGCCTTCCTCTGCCTCTGATGTAACACCTATTGACTGTTCGCTTATATCTCTTAAACTACGCAACGGATTTTAACGGAATTTTTAGAAACAGATACAGTGATCAAGAGGAAGGTTTATATAGTGCGTAGCTAGTGTGTTATAAATGATTGTCAGCCCTATGCGACCCTAGCACGTAACTGCGCAGCAAGGGAGGCAGTGGTGACGTCACACGCCCCTCCGGCACTCTCCACCGATCTTTAGCCCATCATTGTTTGTTCAATGGAGCAAGATACCCCAGTCACGCGCAATCGATCAAACCCTCGCCGATTCCTGATTTGTTATCAAACTCCTGAATTAGCAACGTAATTTCTTATTACATCCTACTAATATTAAAAACGAGAAAGCTCATGAATATTGACGCAAAAAATTCCGAATGAATTTTAATGAAACTTTATAAAAAAACAACGTATAGTTAAAACAACAATACTCCCGTTAAAATCAGTCTAGCCATTTCAGAGATTAGACGGAACAAACAGACAGACAGACGTAAAAAAATTGTAAAAAATGTTCTTTTGGTTTATGTACCGTATTTGTATTCATATGCATGTAGTAAAAACGGTTATTTTAATATTACAAACAGACATTTCAATTTTATTTATATGTAGAAATGTACAGATAAACATTGCATATAAGGGTATGTATTTCTTCTGCTGTATCTCAACACCATGATTAATTAGGCCGTTAAGGCGTAACGCCTTATCAAACACTTTCGCAATCATAATATTTCACACAACAACAATTTACTTTTGGAAAAATCTCCTTAGGAAAATTTACACTCTATCCTGAGGACATATATCCTGGACGGTAGGGAAAAAAATTATAATGTAAAAACTTGATGTTCATAAGCGGCTATAATGTCCTACATGAACAAATGATTTTTGAATTTCAATTTGATAAAAAGCATCACTCCTAAGAATATCCTTCAATTCTTGTCCCTGACGGGTCCAGGTAGCGAACTCTGAAAAGGGCGAGCACAATAGATAGATCTAAGTTGGTTGCAGTGCTACAGGTCCAAGCTCTTGAAAACAGTCCTAACTATCCAATATAAAAAAACAAAGCTACTATTTCAAAGCCACCAAAATAATACTTTATTATCATTCTTAATTGCACACAGAATCCCCTAACCAAAACATAAACGAAGTAACAGCAAACAAAACTGTGCGATCTTAGTGTGATAAATTAGATTTTCCAAATTAAATATCCTTGAATCGTAAACACGTTGAAATACGGTCTGTTTTTGATTGTATCTTTATAACACCACTGTTATCCAGGGGTCCTGCACAATCTCCTCGGCGGGTGGAAATGGAGTGGGAAATGGGCGGAAGCCTCGTAAATGGAAATCTGCTTATAGTAAACAAAATATACAGACAGTATTCATTTCTATTAAAGCTAACAGACTGATGCGTAATTTTCGACCATATAAAAGACGTTCTGTAGGTGTCAAATTGTGTAAAACCCTAGCTTAAAATACTGGATTGATTGATTAACAATTTTTGTCTGTTTAAACTTGCTAATTTCTGAAAAAGTTGGACCGATTTTAACGGGAGTTTCAGTTACAGATAGCTAATCTATACATATAAATAAAATTAGAATGTCTATTTGTAATATTGAAATAACCGGCTAATCTCTGAAATGGCTGGACCGATTTTGACGGGACTTTTTTGGCATGTAGCTGTTGTAGTAAGGAGTAACTTAGGCTACTTTTATTTTAGAAAAATAAAGTAATACTACTATAATACTAATACGTTAAATTTTAGTAAGAACGGATATTCAAAAGAGCAACTCACAAGTTTCTTGCTCATTCTTCTTGCGATGAGTCCATTTTCCGGATGAGCACAGATTAAAAAAATTGTGATGACTATTCTAGAAATTTCTACAATAATATAGCTTATACATCAGAATAATATAGGCTAAAATTTCATACGAGTGAAACCGCGAGCATAGCTAGTAAATACCAAAATGCTGTAACATAGTGATGTATAAGACGTAGGTAAGTATCACCTACCATTTAAATTGCATTTACATTTACTTACTATATATCAGATAATTTGGCACTACTCATGAAGTCATTACCTGAAACAAAGATAATGAAATATTAAAAATATTAGATATATTATAAATAAATAATAATCTCAGGACAATTCTTCACCTATTTCTATTCATCT
The DNA here is from genome assembly GCF_030625045.1 of Achroia grisella. Classification (NCBI taxonomy): domain Eukaryota; kingdom Metazoa; phylum Arthropoda; class Insecta; order Lepidoptera; family Pyralidae; genus Achroia; species Achroia grisella. The sequence goes on along the minus strand of NW_026712984.1, from coordinate 7,981,947 downwards.
TGGCCCAAGTTAAGCTAGCTAAAGCTTTTGTTATGGGTACTAGATAACTGATATCTATTGCTTATATTGATACAGATTTTTTTTGTAAATACATACATAATGTACATAGAAAACAACCTCTATGTATATTATGTATGTACTTACAAAAAAATATCTAAGTCTTTATATCATCTAGTACCCATTTTTTTTGTAAATCCATAGATGATATACATATTAAACATCCAGAATGTTACAAACAATCATACCACTGAGATCGTCAACAGCTTTATTTTAGAAAAACTATAAAGAAACTCGACTGTTATAATGTTTAAAGTCAATCTCATAAAATTATTTACGCGTGTAATCTTCAGTACACGAAATGTTAAACAATCCATCAACCTGACCCAAAATTTAGATAAGGAAAATAATTTACCATTAACCAACCAAATCTCGTTTGCCGGCGCAATGGGAAAGGATGTCCCCATTGCTGGCAATGTACCATAACAGGTTGATTACCACGCGGTTTCCCCTGGTAACCATTATGATAAAATCCTGGTGAATTTATCACGATGGGCTAACTGACCAGATTTCATGCTCATCCTATCATCCTCCAGAGGATGGATACTAGAGAGATGGATAGTGGAGAGTGGAGGATGGATAGGAGGATGATATACCGTTAGTACAGATGGACGCAACATTCCATTATCATCATCTGTTTCTTCCTTAAAATAATAATCATAATACCTCTGGATAACTCGCAACAGATCACGTCATCTAGTTCCACGGTAAGCAGAGCTTGTGTTATGGGTACTAGATAACAGATATAAATATATAGATTTTTTTGTAAATACATACATAATATAAATTGAAAACACTCAGACAGATAGAAACAATCATACTTATGAATCGAAAGTAAAGTGATGTGCTAAACCGGTAGAGTCACCAAGGTCGTCGAAATCCCATTTATTTGTGGTTGGCGTAACATGTTTTTCTCTATCATACATCTCTATTCGCAGTCATCTCATTATGAATCTCCCCCTTTCTTCCCATATCATCTTTAACACAGTCCATCCATCTCTCAAAATAAAGATCTCGATTGCCAAACCAAAACTGGAGTTGGTAACCACAATCACACATACCCACCGTCCGATTACGATTTACAATTACGTTAAACAGTTCAAATAACTCGTTAATCGTTATAAATACCGTAATCCAGACGTGTTACCAAAATAATCTCTATCGCCAGCTGATCTTACGAAATGTAAACTACGGGCGGCCGTGTTTACTCCGCAGAGGCTTTGTTTACGTGCGCGCACGTTTAATATGCTCTCAAGATATATATTCGCCATATTATTTCTATTTTCACACACAGACTAGCTTGGAGTAGCCAAAACTGATGAAACATCAATCCAAGTGGGCAGAAAATCAAACCCATTATAGCTTTTACACGTACGCTTTTTTACGCGCGAATCGGCTTACATGCAGGAAAGATTTTTTCCGATTACTCTAATGCTGTTTGCGGCAGCTGGCTTTTACACCTTCACCAAACGATAGGGGGCGAGTGCAGATGGCACTCCACACCAAAGGAAGGACTTATGGACCGACTGTAGGCTAACTCCTGCCTGACGGATATGATTTTAATCTGAGGGCACCGCTAGGGGTTCGAACCTTGGCTCAGGCCGACGTAATTTCGATCCCCGTTTGAATTGGACGGGGGGTCGATGTATGTAAAAGTAGGCAAAGAGAACGAGAACGCATCCTTCAATCGTGCGTGTTTTAGCGCCATTTTGTAATAATTAATTATCACAGCAAAACGGCGGACATCTGACTACAGAGAAAAGATATAATTACAGACAGACTTATTTACAATTTATAAATGTTATGTAACGCATCTTTGGATAACAAAATCTGTGGAATATAAAAATAAAATTAAAAGAAAGGGAAATAACATGAAACACACATGCAATCACGTGGCGAAACAGATCCCAAAAAATTGATAAAAAATGGTGCTCTGGTTTTCCTACCCTAAACAACGCGAGTTCCCAACCGATTAAAACAATTTACTACCTCAACTTACAGATCTAAGATCAAATAACTAATCTAGACAATACCAAAAGTTTCTATATTGAAATATTTCTGGATTTAAACTGCTAACAACACCGAGAACAAATTATTTCAAAAGAGGGCACTAAGCTTCGCCGTCCATGTTTGATTCAAATGTTCTCAGTGAAATGGGCAAGTCAATTATTGTGTTGACAATGCCTCTGACTATTCCATTATAGTGAAAGTGTATTGCAATGTTTCTTTTGTACCTCTATTAGTACGTCCTACACATTCCTACTATTATTATAGCATAATAATAGTATTAGTATATGGTCGCCTTTTTTTTACAGCATATGGAACAAATAAGCTTGCGGCTCAGTTTGCGCAGCGTTCTCTCCGATAATCTTTTCGTCCAAATAACCGCAGTGTCTCAAAACGAATGTTTACGATCAATATATGTTGACAGCAATGACTTATGACACAGACGGTCGCTAACTATAGGCATCATAAATAAGCTCAGAATCACTGAGAGGGCAGAGGGCTATCTTTGGAGTTTTTCTGCATATCTGAGATGAGGAGATCCGCAAGAAGAATCAAAGTGACCGACATAGCCCGAAGAATTGAGAAACTGAGGTGGCACAGGGTAGGGCACATAGCTCGTAGGACAGATGGCAATTGGGGCAGTAAAGTCCTCGAGGGGCAACCGCGGACAGCAGGACGCAACATGGGAAGACCTCCAGCAAGTTGGATCGACGTTCTGGTCAAGATCGCTGGAAGGCGTTGGATGCGAGCAACGCAGGACCGATCGTCGTGGAGATGTATGTCATCTTGAATAAGACGACATACAAACTTTTATCTCCCCTTTCCATCCCTTACAAGTCTTTTTTCACATTAATAAAAGTCCGTGTCCTTTCTCAGAGTCTAGACTATCAGTGTCAAATTTAATTTAAATCGATTTAGTAGTTTAGGCGAGAAAGCGAGCGTGAAAGCGAAACAGACATAGTTTCAGTAAGGATTATAAATAGTAATAAAATGTATATAAAACGTATAGTATCAATGTAATTAATCAAGTTGTACATATGAATGAATAGAGGAACAATTTATTGAATTTAATCTATATTAAACGATATGGGTATATGTCGGTTTACATTATCAGTAACCGGTGGCCACATTGTTATCTATACTTAACTGGTACATTAGTCATTGAATGACATTTTAACTAGTACTAGTGGTGGCCCAAACGTCGATATTCGATTATAATTTATAAATAAATCAATAAATAATCCTGGACAATTAACACAACGCCATCTATTCCCACGGTAAGCAGAGTTGATGTTATGGGTACTAGGCAACTGATATTAATACTGAAGACAATTTTTGTAAATACATACATAATATACATAAAAAACACGTAGACAGATACAAACAATCATACTCGTAAATACAAATGCTTATAGCGTGCCAGGAAGAAAATCCACGACCATCGGAAGTAAAGCTCTATCTATCCGCTAGGCTGGCCGAGAATAGAACCCTAGAGTAGCATAGCGGAAGCTACGTGCCCAACACTATACCACAATACAATCACAATGATTTGTGACTTGAATGAACTATACATTCCAACAGTTAACTGTCATTACGTCGAATTAGGAGCTGTTCAATAAATTAATTAGATACATACACGTACAGTCAGTCGTAAAAAACTCAATATCAGGGAAGAATATTATCACAGTGAACGGTCTGCTCTGCTCTATTGCCCGCAATATATAACCGACTGTGTTCTGATGAATTGTTTGACATGATGTCTACTGCTACCTTTTACCATCGCACCGATCCCAATCGACAAGGAATTCATCCCCACACGCTGGAACCTAAGTATCGGACAGTGCGGTTTCAGTGGAGCTTCCTCCCGCGTACACTTAGATAGAATGAACTACCTGCCGAGGTTTTCTCGAGACACTACAGTACAGCTTGCTACTGTACATTTAAACATTGTAAATATTATAAAATGAAATGGCTTTAAAAAGAAAAGAAATTAATTTAAGTTTCTTGTCAGTTCTTCTCAATTGAATCTATATACTGAACTGGACAATAATGAAATAAATTACGTTCATAAGCGTCTAAAATGTCCTACATGAATAAATGATTTTTAATTTTTAGTTATTTTTTAATATTGAACAGAACAATCATTAATATTATTATTTTAAAATCTATATTTTAAAATAATAATATTAAAAAAATTACAGCCATACACGGAAATAATATCTTTATTTTTAATTTTGATTACTTTTTCATTTTGAACATTCCGTCACCTATTTTTGAAGCCAACTGTACCTGACATACCCGCTATGATAGAGTTGTACGCTATGATTAGGGTCAATAGACCATTATCGGGACCTGATGACATATAATGAACATTCCTTTGGGCGTTAGATACTAGTTTATTATCAGCTGAGTTGTGATAACCTAACATTGACCTTGAATAGATAACAGTTTAGAACTTTCTTTTACAGCACGTTATATAGATATATCTAATGTTTTAAAGAAAAGAGATTAGATTTTTGTTTGTAACAGATACACTAAAATAACAGTTGACGACCTCGACGGTCTAGCAGACAGCCTTACTTGCGATGGTAGCGTATTAATAATAATAATATTGGGTCATTGTGCTCCCTAAAATATGGTCGAGCGCAGTGATGGCTGGCTCATCCGTCATACTCGTGAACGAGTGCTGCTTATAGAGACTGGTCTGCTCTTATCACTACAACTGATTTAATCTTATTGTATATTTGACCCAAAAAATTAGTGGTGCTTGGTAGTTTGTATTCACACGTTTCGACTTGTAAATGTAAACTTACAAGGATTATTTAAAAGAGCAACACAGAAGTCTCTTGCTCGTTCTTCTTGTGATGAGACAGCTTTCCGAACGAACGGTAGATAAAAAAAATTGTTATGACAAAAGTGCTTAAATTAAGTTTATTTTTACACAAATGATTTTCTATTCTAATAATATAAATTTATTTAGCAAAAAAGTTAACATTAGTCCGCGTGGAATTTAACTTTATTTTTCCAAATAAAAAGTAGCTTAGTTACTCCTTATTACATCAGCTACCTGCCAATAAAAGTCCCGACAAAATCGGTCCAGCCATTTCAGAGATTAGCCGGAACAAACAGACAGACAAAAATTATAAAAAATATTATTTTGGTATATGTACCGTATTTATATTCATATGCATGTAGAAAAAAAACTGTTATTTCAATATTACAAACAGACAGTCCCAATTTTATTTATATGTACTGATCTAGTGTGCTAATACCCAATAACACAAGCTCTGCTCAGCTTAGGACTACTCCCAGAACTAGACAATTGTGCAGGATGCAATATTATTAATGACGGACGTAAAAAACAGCATCAATTATGCATATTATGCCATTTTAGTTTAGTTGGGAACCCTAGTAATACTCGGGTACATAAATTAGCAGAACCGATAATATCAGCGGCTGACCTCCGCAGTTTACGATGATGCAGTGGTGACGACGTATGCAGTCATCCATACCACTCAACGGTCGCTCAATGGTGTTTAATTTGAGGCGATAAACATTCAGATTATTGTTATGACCCTATAGATATAACAACATATAGAGCAAAAACAATTTATGCATCATGACTAAGGCCTTCACTGGACACTGCAAAACACATAGCAAATCTACGCCTGCTTAATAAAGATTTGCAGCTTTTGCCAAGTTGATGAGGTAAGGCAAATACACAGTAAGTGGTTCTAGCCCATCATACAAAACGAAATATCTTCCTTGTGTACTTTCCACACTTTACCCTGAAGAGATAAAAACCGTGAATCTTCTCCTGACAATATCCTTTTGCAAATCTACGCATGTGCTTAACAAAGATTTGAAGATTTTGCCAAGTTCATGAGGTAACGCCACTACACTATGTGGTTGTAGCCCACTCATGAAAATCGATATCCCCTTTGTGTACTTTCCACACTTTCTCCTGAAGAGATAATAACAGTGATTCTTCTCCTGAAAATATCCTTAAATTCATATTCCTGACAGGTCAGGACAGGTATAGGCAGCGAACTTTGAAAAAGGGCGAGCACCATAGATCTCTGTAGGTTGCAGTGCTACAGGTCTAGTTTTAGCTCACAATATCCCAAACCTCAATAAAAATACGGCACAAATTGCTAATGATTCACAAGAGTAAACTAGAGTTGCCAAGCCCAAATTTAAAAAACCAGGATTGAAAGCTGAGAAAACCAGGACCATCCAGTTTAAAAACAGAACGCAGTAATAGTGTTGCAATAGTTATATTAATATGTATTAAAATTCAAGTAATTAATATAATCAGGTTTTTAATAAAAAGTATTTGATAAATTTATTCTGTTGATAATCAGTAATTTTTTTTTTTTTTTAATCCAGGACCCTGCCATATAACTTTTCAGGACTTAACAGGACAAAAACTAGGACATGTCATGGGAAAACAGGACGGTTGGCAACTATAGAGTAAACCCGTAACGTTAAATGTGCTCTTTGCGACTTGTGTCCAAGAGGCTGTCGTTCTCGAAACGGTTTTAATAATGCCGATTTTAGTTTAAAGGCTCTAGCAGGTTAATATGAAAACTGCACTCGTGTCTGATGAAAGGTTCTAACTTTGTTTTTATTATTGTTCATATAAAATAGCCATACACCCAATCTCACACCCCCAAAATAAGGTTAGAACTCTTCAGTAGACGCGATCTCATCTCATAGACGAGATCTTTCATATGCTGAACCCGCTAGATCCTTTAGTGTGAAAACAGTGAATAATAAATTTATATCAAAACCATTACTAGCAATATTAACCCCAACCTAATATATGGTGATAGAACGAGCGCATAAAATCAGCCAATCTTTATCCCAAGTAGGCTGGAAAAGGTTACGAATATATAGGCCAACTTTCCGAGTACGATGACACAGCGGGTCGCAGTGTAATAAAATATACTATATCTGGCACAAGGCAATAAAGTCGGGATGCCATTCTTATTGGCATTGTCGAGTTATTCATATTTTGAATACTAGGTTTCATTAGACATTAAAGCTTTTTTTTCGGCCTACTCTGCTATTACGCTGTTGTAGGCTAACTGCGGTGTCCTTTCCATCTTCACCGGAAGATAGAGGGCGAATGCAGATGGCACTCCAAACCCGCGGAAGAACTTATAGTGTGGTTGAAGGCCAACTACAGGCGGTAGTTGGCCTTCAACGGATATGACTTTAGTCTGAGGGCGCTGCTGCAGGTGTTCGAACCTCGGCTCAGGCCGTCGTAATTACGATCCCCGTTTGACTTAAACGTGGGATCAATCTTAAGATTTTAACAGCACACCGCTCGCATCCGACAGGGAAATCATCCCCATACGCTGAAACCTTAGTGGTCTCAGACAGTGCGGTTTCAAAGGAGCTTCCTGCCTAACTGCCGGTGTTTCAAGAAAGATTTCAGCTTGGGGTTTTTCAAGAGTATATTAAGGTTACTTAAGTGTCGGCAACCCGCACGTGACACCACTGGTATTTCAAGCGTACCTTGACTACGGTAACCATTTACTATAAGATGGACTCTATAAAAAAATGGTTTCTATTCTTTTAATCTGTTTTTTATGCGATTTGTCGTCTGTACAGGTAACTCTGATCCACCTAATTCTTTTGTTAATTTGGCGGTAGTCTGACAGTTTGGTATGGTCGCGGATTCGATCACATCACGTAAAGTCGCAGGGAAACGCTACTGCCTAAAAATTGTATATTTAGGACACAGCCCTATAAAAATATCCCGTGAAATATTTTCTATATCAACCAAACAGGAGCTCTATTACAAATTGCTTGAGATAAAATCTCGTCTGACATCATAATGTGAAATTCAGCGGTATTAATAGAAGGCCCTGTAGCTGGGCAGATATAGCATCTGGTGTTTGGATTGCAGTAACATTAATGTTTAAGGCACTTTGGGATTGTAGAGGCATATTCTAGGTACCGGTGGTCTGCGGGCTGAAGTGGCCATGAATCATAACAGCGTGCCTACATTGTAAATTTATAGTCTCTAGAAATAAGTCAGCCGTGCTATCAGGGCTAGCTGTAATTGGTTTCCTAGATATTTATTTTTCTACAATTTTGCATTGTGAACTATTTTATTATTATTATATATAAATATTTCATATATATAGCTTGCAACGCGATTATTATGACATCATATTTGATGTATCAATATGAACTTGATATGTTATCAGTTATTTCATAATGATAATAGTTAGAACTTCGCGTATCGTTGCATTGAAACACTGTACAATATTGTTTATTTTTCCTTATAGGACACTGGCGCCACCTTCTGCAAGTTAAGTATATTGGTTTTTTATGTAATTGAAGTGGCAAACAGGCTGACGGTGCACCTGATGGTAGCGAAACTCATTTTATAAAGCAAGGTGCTTGGCGATTGACATAGGTAGACAGGAATCCCCGTGCACCTTCCCCAGGGAAGAAATGGGTTCCATAAAGGAACCTGCAGCAATGGGGGCGGCAACTGTGGGCCACCGCTGTCGGGAGTCGTATAGAACTGCCATCGATGCTTCGACTTCAGAATATGGCGTTAAATGAGAGATAGCTTGGAGTTTTTAATGAGGAGTCTTACAGTACCCGCGACTCCGGCATATAGCGTTGGTTTGGAAGTTTTTGTTGAGTGGCAATTACTTACAATACCCGTTTTCCTCCGCCGGATCGGTCGGATATCCAAGAGGAATTTTCTCCAACCAAAAAAAACGCCAATTTCCAAAACTAGTGTGAATTTTATTACTCGCACTTGTGAGTTCAAAGTTGACAAAGTTTTATCGCAAACAAAATGGCATGAAGAAACAAATATTTAAAATAGGTATACGACCCTCCGATAACCCTAACAGCAACTTCTCCCCAATTTACGGCAACAACTTTTATGATAATAACATCAAATAAAAACGCCTATAATATGAACCGAACTGAGAGGGTTCCGGGTCGCGTGTAAGTGGCAAATGTCACCAATAAAATTTCAATCCAACGACTTCTAACCGTTTCAATAGCATTTTTATTATGATAGAATAGAATAGAAACTTATTCATTCAAATAAAATTAAATTTGAACACTTTTGAACTAATGATTGACATTGCTAGCAATGACAGGTTGAAATCGACGTGTCTAATGAATCGAAAACTATCTTTATGAATTCCAGGTGAATTGCTACGATGGGCTAACCGACCTGACCTCATCCTCCTCTGGGAGCATAATCCGTTAGTGTAGAAGACTCCATTACATTATCATCCAATAAAAAAAGCAATTTTGACAGAAAACCCATAGAAAAAATGCCGTAAATTCATAATACAAGATTTCAGTATAAACCTTCCACAGAAAGATTAGAGATTAGTTATAATTGCAAAAAATAATACTTAACCTACCATTGATTCATTTTAAATTGAAATTACATAAATTGCTAAAGTACAAAAATATTTACTACATAAATGATTTCTTGTACTAATGGACAACGCTGTTGCATATAAGTTTTAGCTACGTATATTTGAAAATTGTTTAAAAATTAACATTTGTGGTGGGCCGTGTCGATGTGCTACCTCTAATATGGTTGATTGCAATGATGGATGGCTCATTTGTCATTCTCGTGGACGGGTGCTGCTTGTGGGGACTAGTCTAATCAGGTTACGAACACTGATTCAACTTTTTGCTTTTGCAATAGCATATGCTGATGGTCACTTTATTCTCACAAATTTGAATTTAAATAAATCTATTATTCTAAACATGTACAACATTTATTTGAAAAGAATACGAGCTGAGTTTCTTGTCAGTTCTTCTCATCTCGAAATCATGCCGAACTGACAACAGATTTGTCGTCTCTTAAGAGTCTGTAATAGATCTACATGAATGAAGGATATTTTGAATTTTGAATTCCATGGCGAAATACTAAACGGTGTAAATAATTGACATCTACTTAGATAAGCATACTTCTAACAAATAATAATAATAGCCCTGGACAATTTACACTACGCCATCTAGTCCCAAGGTAAGCCAGAGCTTGCGTCATGGTTACTAGACTATTGATATAAATACATACAAATTTTGATTACAAATACATAAATAATATACATAGAAAACACCGATACAAACAATCACACTCATGAATACAAAAGTTTGGACCGTGCGAGGAATCGAACCCCTGACCAACGGAAGTAATACGGTGCGTTAAACCACTAAACCACCGAGGACGTAGGTAAATAAATAAATTTCATTTCATTCCAATAAGAGTCAATAACCATAGTTAGCAGCCAGGTAGGGCGGAGTCCCGGGCTCCTGGGGCGTGCAGGCATGGCGTGATGGTACCGCGTTGCCACCGTGACATGCATATCAAAATTGTTGGACATTACTGTCATACTATTGGGATCGCACGCACTGTTTTGTTTATTGCCTTTGTTTGTGATTGCTCTTGTGAAAAATTGAGGGGTTTGATAAACAACCCACATATAAAATACAACTCTAAATTTTTACAGCTAAAGTTTATTCTCCAAAGTTTAAGTTCATGCAGTTTATTGTTAACCGTGCGAAATGGCATTTGTTTCGAAGCTATTTCAATGACAAAGTTTTTGAAATAAATGACTCTGTATCGTCGGTTTTGCCTATCAGACTATATATATATATGTCATTTAGCTTTGTATACTGTATTGTATAGGGGAAGGGGATTGATTTTTTTATAAAACAGGGGACAAACGAGCATGCGGCTCACCTGATGGTAAGTGATTATCGCATGAGCACCCGCAACACCAGGGGAATTGAAAGTACATTGTCGGCCTTTTAAAAAGTATTAAGCTCTTTTCTTGAAGGAATCAATATCGTATCGGTAGATAGATAGATAATAATTTTTGTTTATCTTAGTACACTCATATAGTCTATATAATTGTTATATAGTCAAATATAAGTTGTTATATATGTTGCACACACATGCAGGTTTACCCTTATTGGATTGCCAGTAAGGGTAAACCATGTATGTGTTACAGCAATACAAAAATGGTACATAGCTCAATGCGGAGAATCACTCAAAGAGCAAAACACTTATTACTAGTAATGGTGACTAATAACCACATTGCTAATGTACCATGTCAGGTTGCCCTTCACGCGGTCCTGGACACCATCGTGATAAATTCCTGAATGAATTTACCACGATGTACCAACTGACTTGACCTCATGCTCATATCATCCTCCACTAGATACTCGTGTATACAAATGTTTGACTGTGCGCGGAATCTACCCGCGACCATCAGAAGTCATCCTCCACTGGATACTCGTGAATGTTTGACTGTGCGCGGAATCTACCTGCGACCATCGGAAGTCATCCTCCATTGGATACTCGTGAATGTTTGACTGTGCGCGGAATATACCTGCGACCATCGGAAGTCATCCTCCACTAGATACTCGTGTATACAAATGTTTGACTGTGCGCGGAATCTACCCGCGACCATCAGAAGTCATCCTCCACTGGATACTCGTGAATGTTTGACTGTGCGCGGAATCTACCTGCGACCATCGGAAGTAAAGTGGTATGCTTAACAACTAAACGTCGGCCGTTAGTTTCCATATGTGTGGTATGATGATGGTAGTTAGCATATAAACTCAGCACATACATGCACTAAAGACCGGAAAAGGCCGCGTAACAATTGGTAAATTATCTAAAAATACAAGTCACGTATTCACAGGCTCTCAACCTAGCATTGTTGGGACATTATATGGACGCCATTTAAATATATAAAAACTTAATTACTTATTTCATTTATTTCGGATATGCATCCATATTATATTAGTAAACAACTTATAAACTAGTAGTAAATTACAATTTTATTAATTATAATCCTTACTACTATTATAAATGCGAAAGAGAGACAGACAGTTACTTAACTGTCTGTCTCTCTTTCATGCCGAAACCACTGAACCGATTTAAATGAAATTTGGGGCACAGATAGTCTAGACCCTGACAAAGGATATAGGCTACTTTTTAATGCAAAACAAGGTTTGCAAGAGGTTGAAAGGTTATATGGAAGTATTGTCATTTTACGCGGACGAAGTCGCGGGCGCAGCTAGTGATTCATATATCTATGTCCACGTTCAGAAGCACTGGGTCCACAGCAGTGCAGCGACATCCAGTGTCTCTGCGACGGACAATCTGACATATTTGATATGGTGTTTAGGAGGCTGTTTATGGTTGTATACCCATAAATAAGTTTTATAAGTCCGATTTTGCTGATTCATACATTTTTTCTTCACTTTCACAATTGTTACGGTATACGGTGGGTCACTCCGCAACGAAAGTAAATTTACACATTGGGACCGTGTAATCACCCGTGGGCACTTTAAATAAATTTAAGAGTTAAATAATGACTACCTCAAATTATTGTACACTAAAAACATATTTCAAAATATACGTAATCTATACACATATAAATAAAATTGGAGTGTCTGATTGTAATATTGAACCGTTTTTTACTACATGCATATGAATATAAATAGGGTCCTTATACCAAAATACCATTTTTTTTTATTTATGTCTCTGTTTGTTCCGGCTAATAACTGAAATGTCCAACCATTTCAGTTACCCGAGTTTGACGGGACTATTTTGCAGGTAGTGGTAGTACTCCTTATTATATTAAGGAGTAACTTAGGCTACTTTTATTTTAGAAAAATAAAGTTAAATTCCACGCGGACTAAGTCGCGGTACAGCTAGTTAACAATAAATATGCCGATCCCTGTGTGAGAAATAAGATTTCTCAATGTGGTCTTCAACACATTGAAAAAAACACTGCAAATTGTTTGCGAGCGAGTTTTGCACATTAATACCGCCCATGACATCACCGGCTCAGCTCGACGGGTACCGGTTTCACGTCCCGGTCAAATGAGACCGCTCCGGCGCCTCCATCTCAACTTAGGTATTAGGCTAACCGTATGTTTCGCTACACAGATTATAGCTGTGCCCGCGGTTTCACCTGCGCGAAATTTATAGCCTATATTTCATTCTGATTTTTAAGCTACATCACTGTAAAGTTTCATCAAAATCCGTTCAGTAGAGTCTGCGTGAAAGAGTAACAAACATCCATCCATATTCACAAACTCTCGTGTTTATAATATTATGTAATTTATAGCCTATATGTTATTCTGATGTTTAAGCTATATCACTGTAAAGTTTCATCAAAATCCGTTCAGTAGAGTCTGCGTGAAAGAGTAACAAACATCCATCCATATTCACAAACTCTCGTGTTTATAATATTATGTAATTTATAGTCTATATGTTATTCTGATGTTTAAGCTATATCACTGTAAAGTTTCATCAAAATCCGTTCACTAAAGTCTGCGTGAACGAGTAACAAACATCCATCCATACTCACAAAATTTCGCGTTTATAATTTAGTAAGACAAAGATATAAAAATATTTGTTTATTATAACTGAAATGGTAAACAAGCTGACCACCCGTTTGTTTCATTAGAAAATTCTTAACCACTTGTCAATTCAAATTCAAAAATCATTTATACATGTAGGCATGTACATTTTAGCCGCTTATGTACGTCAAATTTTCTACATTATAATTTTAATTTTTTGCCTACCGTCCAGTTCGGTATATAGATCCAATCGAGAAGAATTGGCAAGAAGCTCAATTGAATTACTTTTTTTATAATCTTATGTTTAGTTCTTTAATCTGCCGCTCATTCGGAAAGCTGACTTATCACAAGAAGAACGAGCAAGAAACTTGCGTGTTGCTCTTTTAAATAATTGTTTTAACTTAGTTGTAACTTTACATTTCCAAGTCAATTTGTGAATACCAACTATCAACTACCACTAATTCATTAAGGTCAAAATCTTAGAATATTTATTTAAATAATTACAAAAGAATTTAAATTATCTTTACTTAATGGATTTGTTTCTATAAAGCCGCACTAGCAGGTTCCTACCAGGAGCAGGCTGGGAAGGGAGATAAACACGAACAGTGATGGTGGTGTTGGTGAGTGTTGACGGCAAAAGGAGATTTGAACCTACACCCGGGTTACAAGTCCCGGGAACTGCTCTGAGTTTCCCTCTCTGCCACACGTTGGTCCCGGCATCTACACGGTACACATATAATCGATATAATGCGGAGGGAAAGGGGATTGTTAGTAATGTGGACTGATGATTTCATTGTTAGCAATGTACCATGTCAGCTTGACCTCCACGCTGTCCCTCTGGAAACTATCATGATAAATTATTGGTGAATTTGTCACGATGTGCTAACTGACCTGACCTCATACTCATTTTATTATTAACTCATTGAAACAAAAAAAAACATTGGTTATTGACCTCATCCATCAATATTTGAGGTCAATAATCCTAAATAGCAGGGGGAAGGGGATTGTTAGTATGTGGACTCATGGCCCCATTGCTAACAATGTACCAAGTCAGGTTGACCTCGACGCGGTTCCTCCTAGAAACCATCGTAATAAATTCCATATAAATTTATCACGATGGGCTAACTGACCTGACCTCATACTCATCTTATCATCTTCCACTGGTGCCCCGTCCGCGTAAACCGTTAGCACAGGCGGGTGCACCATTTCATTATCATATACAAAAAAAAACCTAAATAGCTCTACCTACTACATTTGGTAATTACCCTACATATAAAACTCAGAAATCCACGATTTACAATAGTGTCAATGTAAATTGGTCGACAATGCGTAAAGACACGACTGTGAACGTGAATAAGTGGCAAACAAATCATCTGTACGCATAAGAAAGAACAAGACGTCAGATGTTGCTGTTTCGTTCTATCAAATCGCTATTTTTAGAGTCGTTTCTCGCTTACGAGTATCTAGTACTAACTAGGCCTACCAGGTAACCATAAGGCAAGTAGTACATTGTGTATAAAAAAGTAGCTGACCTGAGCAACTTCGTCTGCACCACATTTCCCTGTTTCTTCAATATCTTTCACTGCAGCTCCGCTCCTATGGGTAGTACCGCGTCATACGGTTTTAAATTTGACGCGGTCATTATTTATATGTGTAACTAGCTGTTCCCGCGACTTTGTCCGCGTGGAAGAGGATAGTTGTAATGTGAAGTGATGACCCCATTGCTAGCAATGTACCATGTCAGATTGATCTTTATCCGATACCCCCTGGAAACCATCGTGATAAATTCCTGGTGAATTTACCACGATGGGCTAACTGACCTGACCTCATACTCATCTTATCATTCTCCACTGGTGCCCCGCCTACGTATACCGTTAGTGCAGGCGGGTGTACCATACCATTATTAGCAATTACAAAAAAAATATGCAAGGGTAACACCCAGACCGATACAAACAATCATACAAATGAATACAAATGTTTGTTAGCAAGGAATCCAACCAGCGACCATCAGAAGTAGTGTAATGTTAAACCTCTAGACCTAATAAGATTTCGTTTACTAGACATATCTTAATTGGAAGTCAGTAAATAACGTGATGACTGCGAACAGGGACGAATGGAAGAGAAAAACATTACGCCCCAAATAAATGGGATAAGGAAGACGCAGATAATCTCAATTGCAAGTCAGTATCGATTACTTCCAACCATTAATATCGATTTTTTCAAATTCAAATTCAAAATATCTTTATTCATGTAGGTCTATTGAAGACTCTTATGATACGTCATGGGATTTTTTGGGAGCGCAAACACCAGCCCGGTGTCCGAGCTAACCTCACCTGTTCGCGGTACATCCTGCTAAAGAACAGACGAGGCTCTGACGACCGAAAAACGGCAGTATAACCATTCTATCTACATCTTTCAAATCCCACAGACTGATGATGGGCAGCGACGTCATTGGTGCGTGAAACTGTGTACTGCGATCGCCAACCCGCATACCGAGCGTGGCGATTATGGGCATATTCCTCCCATCTTGGGAGAAGCCTATGTCGAGCAGTGGACTGCAGTGGGCTGATGATGATGAAATGTCAAATCTACCGTCAGTCCGGAATAATTTCGAGATGAGAACTGACAAGAAACTCAGCCCGTATTCCTACATTTACTTGATTACAACTAAGTAGTAAGGTTATCTCGATTAACTTTAATGAATCGGCACGATTGATCAAGATCTGTTGGATTGCACTCGTCTATCGTCATCGGAAATTAAGACGCATCGAAATTTTACGGATACGTCTAGACTATAACGGGGTTTTTAATGCCAATTATGAAGAAACTGTACAACCGCTTAGTATCTGTTACGGCCTCTTTAGAAGATTGCTCGCTCGCCGTTTAGAAAACATGACTGGCACAGACAATAATAATCTCAGGACAATTCACACAGCGTCATCTAGACCCATGTTAAGCTAGCTAAAGTTTGTTTTATGGGTACTAGATAACTGATACAATAGAATAGAATAGAAAATCATTTATTCAAATAAACTCAATTTAAACACTTTTGAATAGTCATAACAATTTGTTTTTTATCTACCGCTCGTTCGGAAAGCTGTCTCATCACACGAAGAACGAGCAAGAAACTTGTGTGTTGCTCTTTTAAATAATCCTTGTAAGTTTACATTTACAAGTCGAAATGTGTGAATAGAAACTACCAAATACGTCCGATTTTTTTATAACGTACATATTATACATAGAAAACACCCAGACAATACAAACAATCATACTCATGAATACAAAAGTTAAGCTAGCTAAAGCTTGTGTTACGGTTACTAGTAGCATACGAAGCAGAGCTTGTGTTATAGGTACTAGACAACTGATATAAATTTCCTTTTTTGTAAATATTACACATAGAACCGGTAGACCATAGCGGCCATCACGAACAACGATGTTTTGAATTTATTTGATATATATCAGACAAAACCTCGCTTCTATCTAATATCGACGAGTCTTTAACGGTCTCGACGACCCGCAGACCGTTCAAGGTTAGAAAGTTAGCCCGGCCCGTTAAAATCTAGTCAGAACATTTTGTTTGTTATATCCTCTCATATACTCGTACATTCAATTCACCTTTGATCTCTGATTATTCTTGTGGATTACTTGCCAAAATAATATTGACCAATTACCAAAAGGGTAACGGTCAAATATAATATATATTACGAAATTTTGCATACAGTTGTTATCTGTGCCAAATTGCAAAATAAACTTTATGCCTATGGGGGAAATGGCGATTGTTAGTAATGTGGACTGATGATCTTATTTCTACCAATGTACCATCAGGTTGTCGCGGTTCCACTGGAAACCATCGTGATAAATTCTTGGTGAATTTATCACTTACTGACCTGACCTGTTCATCTTATCATCCTCCACTGGTTCCCCGCCAGCGTATACCGTTACCGCAGAAGCGTGCACTCCATTATCATCCATTAAAAAATGATAAAAACCTACTATATATATAAAAACTACCATTTATCATAACGATGAAATCCAATCTATGGTTGTCACTTAATCAACTTTAATATTATAATAATTAACAACCTTATCTGAAAGGAATACAAGCTAAGTTTCTTGTCAGTTCTTCTAAGCTCGAAAGCACTCCGAACTGACGGTAAATTTGACACATCATTTGTAATAAACCTGCATGCATAATAATAATCTCAGGACAATTCACACAGCGCCAAGTTAAGCTAGCTAAAGCTTGTGTTTATAGACCTGCATGAATAAAAATATTTTGATTTGATTGTGCACTGGCGAATTTGTCACGATGGGCTCTCATGCTTATCTTATCATCCTCCACTGGTGCCCCGCCAGCATTACCGTTAGCGCAGACGCATGCACTCCAGACATGTCACTGATAAAGCCATAAAAATTTAATGAGCCATCTTAATTGTGCATTAGTGAATTTGTCACTTTGGGCTGACTGACCTAACCTCATGTTCAACTTATCACCATCCAGCGTAAACTGTTAGCGTTGGCTGGTGCACTCCATCATCATCCACCACTCCACAATTCCTTTCATCACTCAAAGGTTGACTGGAAGAAATCCCTCTTTTGGGATAAGTCCGCCATTGTATCATCTATTTATTTTTTAAGACATATGTATCTATTAATATTTTGTACAATAAAGAATTACAAACAAACAAACATACGTTAAAAATTATTCTACTATATAAAAACTACCATTTATCGAAACGATGAAATCTAATCAATGATTGTCACTTAATCAAGCGTATAAAAACATACTAGCTCAATTTACTGATGTTCCAAAGACCATAAAACCTTATAAGGTCCGTTGACCCGTCCGATAAATGCTGAGAGCTGTCCGGTCTAGAACTGGTCCTACCTAATACGTTATGGGAATCATTCATATGCTAATATCCATAACACCACAACTTCTGCCTTACGGATCTTGCCAACGGGATTCTGCCTTACAAGCCTCTATACGCTTCTAATGCGTCCCGTAAATTGTGCGAAAGCTGTAACAGGACTTTATGGAGACAGCATGAGCCATATAATTCTGAACAATATAGATAAATAGATAAAATATACTTTTATATGCTAGAACTAGCTGTACGCGACTTCGTCCGCGTGGAATGTAACTTTATTTTTCTAAAATAAAAGTAGCCTAAGTTACTCCTCATTACATCATCTATCTGCCAAAAAAAGTCCCGTCAGAATCGGTCCAGCCATTTCCGAGGTTAACCGGAACCAACAGACCGACAGATAAAATTGTAAAATGTTATTTTGGTGTATGTACCGTATTAATATTCATATGCATGCAATAAAAAATGGTTATTTCAATATTACAAACAGTGTCTGTTGTCCAATTTTATTTATATGTATAGATAGATATTCTACAGAATTCAGAAAATATCGTTTATTTTCAGTTTAAAAGACTGCTTGCTGAGTGCTTAGTAATATTAGCATTATATATTTTATATTTAATAATATTACTATATTATATATAATAATAGTAATATAAAACATATAACTAGCACAGACATAATCTTAGATGATTTATTTATTTCTCCTCACAAACATGATGGCAACAATACATGTAGTACGACGACCTCGATGGTCTAACAGTCTAGCACACCGCTTTACGTCCAATGGTCGCGGGTTCGATTCCTCGCACGGTACAAACATGATTATTTATAAGTATAATTGTTTGTATCGGTTTGGGTGCTTTCTATGTATAATATGTATGTATTTACGAAAAAAAAAATATGTATGTATTTGTATCAGTCATCTAGTACCCATAACACAAGCTTTAGCTAGCTTAACTTGGGTCTAGATGGCGCTGTGTGTATTGTCTTGAGATTATTATTTAATAGTTTTCGTTCCCATACTCCTCCGAAACGGCTTGGCCGATTCTCA
Source organism: Achroia grisella (assembly GCF_030625045.1). Lineage (NCBI taxonomy): Eukaryota > Metazoa > Arthropoda > Insecta > Lepidoptera > Pyralidae > Achroia > Achroia grisella. Next base: position 7,962,576 of record NW_026712984.1, on the reverse strand, counting down.
TGAAATTTTGTGAGCGTATTGAGTAGGTCTGAGAATCGGCCAACATCTATTTTTCATCCCCCTAAATGTTAGGGGTAGTCCACCCCTAAATTTTTTTTTATTATTTTAAGGCAAAACAACGTTTGCCGGGACAGCTAGTTTCTTTATATAAATATAGATTAACTGATTTATTCCAATGGGTTCACTAAGTCGATATTTCTATTACATACCTACACTAGTGAAAACCGTACTCAAACCGTCGGAGACATTTCTGAGAACAGCACGCACAATACAAACAGACAAATACTCTCACAATAATTGTTTTGGGTACTATTACGTTGACGATATGTCCCTGGAATAGGTTTTCTCATGTATCTCTGTACATATAAAGATCAGTTATATTTTTATTATCTAAATAGCTGTGCCCGCGACTTCGTCCGCGTGTTATAGTGACCTTGACCAAATATAGAAAAAATAATTAATAATCTAACCCAAAAAAGGCAAAGATAAAAGATTCTTCAAAATTACTATTTTCTATACAAACTTTCATCTTCTATGTTTTACTCTCTTAAGGGTAACAATTTTACATACTTACTTAGTCATATTTATTTATATTTAATGAACAGCCTAAGAAATAAGTTTTAAGAATCTAGTTTTAAAAATGACGATACTTCCATAGAACCCATCATCTTTCAACACCTTACTACCTTTTATTCGCATTGAAAAGTAGCCTATGTCCTTTCTCAGGGTCTAGACTATCTGTGTACCAAATTTCATTTAAATCGGTTTAGTAGTTTTGGTGTGAAAGCGAGACAAACAGACAGACAAACAGACAGAGTTACTTTCGTCTTTATAATATTAGTAAAAATATATAAAATTCTCGTGTCACACAACACATTTTGGCTCCATATTCTTGGGCACACACATGTTTTCTATAAAAAAAATATGACATTCATAGAGGCCGAAAGGTCTCATAGAAATGAACTTTAATGATTAAAATAAAATATTTTTTTTATAAATATGTACCAATTGGGTGCTACCGTGCAAATAAAATTGGAGTGTCTGTTTGTAATATTGAAATAACAGTTTTTTACTACATGCATATGAATATAAATACGGTACATACACCAAAATAACATTTTTTATGTCTGTCTGTCTGACGGTCTGTTTGTACAGCTAATCTCTGAACTGGCTGGACCGATTATGACGGAACTTGTTTGGGAGGTAGCTGATGTAATAAGGAGTAACGTAGGCTACTTTTATTTTAGAAAAATAAAGTTAAATTCCACGCGGACGACAACAACAGCTAGTCTATACATATAAATAAAATTTTGATTTCATAAAACACATCTTCCCGGTAGGTCATAAGTCCCAATTATAGATATATCCATTTGTGTGAGCAATCAATTAGAAAGCCCATATTCGGCACGAGTTATCAATCTTAATCCACTGCTAAGTAATCACTCATTAGCATATACATCTATCCGAGGTTTGAAGTACAACTAATTGTTTCATTAACTTGCAAATTACGAGTAGACTTCCTCGCTTTGCTGGGATGCATCATTCGCGTTGACTCATATGGTGAAGTAACGAATGCAATCACGTTCTTGGTTAGGCAATGACACCATATCAGAGTTTAATACAATTATTCATACTACTGGTCGTTTAGTTATCGAAATTTAACATTGAGTAAGACTATAGACAAATAATATTAAAGACTAGCCGTTCCCGCAACTACGTCCGCGTGATGTTAAAAAAATTGTAAAACATTTTTTTTTCTAGAATCAAAGTAGCCGAAGTTACTCCTTTTTACATCAGCTACCTGCGATGCATGCAGTAAAAAATGGTTATTTCAATATTACAAACAGACACTCCAATTTTATTTATACGTATATGTATGAGAAAATATCGTTTATTATCAAAGTTTATTTTAAAGACTGATTGCTGGCCGCTTAACTAGAGTAAGAACTAGAACTTAGGGTACTTTAATTTTAGAAAAATAAAGTTAATTTCCAGGCGGACGAAGTCGCGGGTACAGCTAGTAGGATAGAAAATTCATGCGAGTGAAACCGCGGACGCAGTTAGTAAACTATAAGTGTGTGAAATTTCATACTCATCAGTCAGGTGCTAAGACCTGTAACACTGCGACCTTTATAATAATAATAATAATGTCTCAGGACAATTGACACAGCGCCATCTAGTCCCAAGCTAAGCAGAGCTTGTGTTATGGGTACTAGACAACTGATATAAATACATGGATACATTTTTTTTGTAAATAAATACATATTATACATAGAAAACACCCAGACCGATACAAACAATCATACTCATGAATACAAATGTTTGTATCGTGCGAGGAATCGAACCCACAACCATCGCATAGTAAAGCGGTGTGCTAAACCACTAGACCACTGAGGCTGTCAAAATATATAGATCTATCGTGCTTGCCCTTGTCATGATTTGCTATAACTACTGCCTTAATAATGGAATAAAATGTGGGTTGTTGCCGCTATCGTAAGAAAGTTAATAGAGGGCGCCACTGAGTTATGCCATGTAGATAGCAGCGCCATATTCTCCAGACTACCTTTCTAGAATGAATACCTGTGCCTGTGGCTAGTCTATGGCATGCCATGTCACATAGGTGGAGGGGCAATAGCGACTACTGGAGAAGAATACATTTGAGAGGACACTTAGGTGTTGATAGTCGAGTAGTGAACAACTAAGTAGTACCATTTACAGTTAATATAATACCCTTATACAACGTTAGACCCGTCCTAGACCTATACCCGTCAGAACCAAGAATTGAAGGATATTCTTAGGAGCAATGGTTTTTATCTCCTCAGAATAGAGTACACTTTCCAAAGGAGACTCCGTTTATGCATGAGTGGGCTACAACCACATAGGATGTGTAGTGGCGTTTCCTCTTCTGCTTGGCCAAATATGCAAATTGTTAAGCTGAGGTCAATTCTGCCATGTGTTTATTCAATTTGCAGTGTCCAGTGAGAGCCCTAGTCATGATACAATAGTACAGTAATAGAAATAGAAATAGAAATAATCTTTATTCAAATAAACTCATTACAAGCACTTTTGAATAGTCATATTTTGATTCTACCACTCATTCGGAATGCAGATTCATCACAAGAAGAATGAGCAAGAAACTTGTGTGTTGCTCTTTTTAATAGATGTTTTTTTATATAAATAATTACAGTATAACAAGTAAGAGGCATGCGACAATCAACATAAACCACAATTTATTAGAAGTCGCTACGCACTCATTATTAATGTAATCAGATAATATTGTCAGTGCCATAGATTTAAAGTTTTTCTATAAAAACATTATTATCGTTAACGAATTCTTCAATTTTATAGTAAGCTTTTTTGCAAAGGAATTGTTTTATTTGACATTTAAATCTTTTTCCTAGCAGATTTATAACAGACTCTGGTATTTTATTGTAAAACCTTATGCAATTGCCATAAAACGAATTACTAACTTTAGCCAAACGACATTTAGGTAAAATCAGTTTGTTATTGTTACGTAAGCTTTTATTAGTGCAATCACTAACTCTTTTGAAACTGTCTATATTCCTTCTGGCATAGATGATATTTTCATAAATATATTGAGTATTTATTATTTGAATAAATGTACAGTGATACCCAAAGTGGTCTATATCTAATGTGACCATTTATTCTTCGAATCAAAACGGGACACATTTAACAGACAGCCAATGAAAAAAACTCTTTTTTTAAATTATCTATTCAAAAAAAGTTATCAATTAAGAAATATATCCGATAAATATAATTAAACATTTTGTTTATTCATAGATAGTTTCTCTCATCTGATAAAAATAAAATGTTTTGTTATCGGAGGAACAAATTTGACTTTTTAAGAAGTATTTAAGTAAGAATGACACTCTTGGCACATTTTTTTTATACTCACCTTAATTACCAACAACTAACAACCGGCTCGTCTACCCAAAATTTCGCACCGTTACCGAAAACGGGACAATTTTGCGTCCCAGAGAGAGCCGTTTCGGGGACACCGGGACTCGTAATTATAAAACACAAAGGGACTGTCCCGTTCATTACGGGACGTCTGGTCACATTATCTATATCGACCCTCAGGTCTGTATAACAAACTACAAGGAGTCTACAACAGCGGTCATCTTGTTGTTTTTAACACTAAACTTTACTAGTTAGAAATTTACAACATCAATACCAAGTAAGAATGGGGGGTCTACCCGAAACCGAAAATATGGCAAGGGGTCTATGACACAAAATCAGTTTGAGAACCTCTGCTATATTAGGTATTACGAGTTATTTCCACGCAAGAGTTATTTATAGAAATAACCGATGTACTCATAACAATGTCATTTGATTAGTCATAAACTAATCAGAAGTGGTCCGGAAACCAGTAAATAAACCACAATTTATTAGTATATTAAATATTTATAGTGAAAACTTTGTTAAAACATTATAATCTCTGAAATTTAAATTCCGTTCCGCCTCAAAACTAAATATGTCAAAGGTTTTTAATTATTTAAAAACCTTTGACATATTTAGTTAGTATGTAGTTTAGTTTAATTAGGCAATACATTTCTGAACACACCGTGTGTGACAGCTATCAGGATTTTGTATGGGAAAATATAATTGTATTTTTTACATTTACATATTCTATAACCGTTTAAACCTTCCCTAGACTTCCACGAATATTTCAAGGCTAAAATTAACAAAATCGGTTCAGCCGTTCTCGAGTTTTAGCGAGACTAACGAACAGCAATCAATATATATATACTAGCTGTACCCGCGATTTCGTCCGCATGGAATTTAACATCATCATCATCAGTCATCCATAAGACAAGAGATGGGACATGGTTTGTCCATGCATTCGTTTGTGAAATTCACAGGCGATTTTTTTTGACGAGTTTTTATAAATACATACATAGAAAACACCGATACTAACAATCATACTCATGAATACAAAAATTATAGAAATCGAACCCGCTATCATAGGCGTAAGGCGTGCTCAACTGCTATACCACCAAGGTCTTCAAGTTTGCTATGTCAATTACATAAGAAATTGGTACGTGAATAATAACAACGTTGGGTCTGATAATAAGACTAGACAGTTTCTTCGCCCACCCGTCTAGCGTGGGTGTCCCCAAATTGTTACAAAATTTAGGTCACAACGCTTCCTTACCCGATCTAGCCATTCATCCTCATTTGGCTGACATGTACCCATGTGCCTACACGCGGACATGTCTGCCGCTCATTGTATACGAGTAGATTCTCTAAAACAATGCAGGAAATAGCTGATCAAAGGGTTGATTCCGGCTTGACGTCACTTCTGGGACAACTTGTATGGTTGACCCAGAAGTGACGTCTACTTTGAATTAAATCAACTGCTTAGTGTAAAAATATGGATTGCAAAGCTTATATAAATAAAGAAGTGACATTAGTCCGGAACCGAGTAGCAGACTGTCCACTGAATTAAATAATCTTTACTAATATTAAAAATGCGCAAGTAACTCTGCCTGTATGTCGCGCTTTCAGGCCAAAACTACTAGATATACCACTAACTACTAGACATAGACTATCTGTATACCAAATTTCATTTAAATCCACGTTTAGATGAAATTTGGTATACAGATAGTCTAAACCCTGAGAAAGGACACACGCTACTTAATGCTAAAAGGGTTGTACGGGATGGAAAGGGGATATAAAAGGTTTCAAATGGAAGTATCGTCATTTTTAGAGCTTGAAATATTTTTAAGCTTTTAGTTAATATGAAATTCAAAGTTTCCGTAAAAACACCCTTAAGGAGGTATAATAAAATAGGGGATGAAAATTTGTATGGAAATTCGTCATTTTTAAAGCTATGAAACTTTTTACTTTGGAGTTTTTATTGGGTTAGAATATTAGAAATTTTTTCTTTATTTGGTCAAGGTTACTATTCCACGCGGACGAAGTTGCGGTCATACCGCGACTTTACTTTGCTTTTGGAAATCTTTTATACGCTAGTTCCTGTGTATAGGCGATGAGGTGATGAGATGATCATCAGATGAGCTATCAATTTCTTTGCATAAAAAACCCGCGTCGGCAGAAATGTAAACACAGGACCGGTGTCACCAATAAATATTGTTAGACTCTTATAGCCGGTGACTAATGCACAAAAATGTGTTAATAACAAGAAATTTAAACTTCACGCGAAGATTCCTGAAAGCAGGCCAAGAAATAGTAATTATTTTAGAGTATTAGAGGAGTGATATCATTGACAACTAAGTCAGTTGTGACAAGGTGAAAAACACGTAATCTTATATATAAAATTCTCGTGTCACAATGTTAGTTACCATACTCCTCCGAAACTGTTTGACCGATTTTTATGAAATTTTATATACATATTCAGTAGGTCTGAGAATCGGCTACTATGTATTTCTCATACCCCTAAGTGATAAGGGTTGTCCACCCCTAACATTTTTTTTTATTTATTGGACAATTTTATTTTTTTATAACGCGGCATTTAAAAATACTTACAATCCTAAATTTTCAGCCTTCTATCAAGATCTATTTTTTAATAGCAATTTTTATTTATATGTCAAAACAACGTTTGCCGGATCAGCTAGTATAACTACAAAATTTTCAGCTTTTCAGTTCACATCCGGCTCGAAGGACTAAAAATCGAAATTATAAGATACTATTAATTAAACCTGTATATTAAAAGATTAATAAGATTTTGACCTACGAAAATCGGTTAAAATAAGATAATTAGAGAGACAAATTGAGCTAACAGAGAAGCTAACACACGAAACCAAATGTTTTAGGATTGCCAACCATATACATAACCCGAACTGAGCGTGAGAGGTGATCGGAATAAATATTTTTATATCTTCAAATAACCGGTTAATCGGTTTGCGTTGCAACGTTTATTTTGCGAGCACCGAACCCGCTGACACGCATTCTTCTTGGCGTACGACCAAATGCACTCGAGGAAAATATTTTTCAATTCGTGTTTGGGACAAAAAAAAATTGAGACTGGATGGTAGATATATCTTACATATCAATAAACAACTTTATACGTATTCTGAATACAACCTAAATTCAAAATATCTTTATTCATGTAGGTCTATTACAGACTCTTATGATATGTAAAAACTACCGTCATTTCGGAATGAACGGAGTAACAAGATCAAGAAATGAATTAAATAACTTCGTTCTAACAACATTGTTTGTTGGTATGTATTAAATACTTTATTGTACGATAAATTTTAAATAAAAGACCACAAGTAACTTATAAATGAAATGCGTATATGTGTGTGCGTGTGTCTGTGTATGTACGTCCGACAGATACATGTGTATGTTTGCGAGTGTTATGTATGACTAATTTGTGAGTTTATTATTATTATTACCTAAAGAAAACCGAAATAAACGGCTCGACGACCAGTACGGATGTGCCTGGCGAAGAATGAGTAGGAAAGCCGAATCCAATAGAAATGGGAAGAGGCTAGACACAGAGACAGAGAATAATATGTTATATAAATAACTATTTATATACTCTGTTATATAAATAGTTACTAACTAATTTGTCCGTGAGTCACTTATTCGGGGTTCTACTGAAAATCAGTCCCTTACACACATCAGTAGGTACAGTGACGCGGTGACGATGCTCCGCAGTGGTGGATGGGAAATGCATTTTACTTCATTATTTAGTATTGTTTTTATTGTGTTGTGATGTAATAAATGTTATTCTATTCTATGCTATTCTAAAGTAGAACAGTTTACACATAAAAAGTAAGAATCTAAATAATTAGCTTGTAATTAGATCAAATGACAAATTATCAGTTTTTTTAACTTATCTTGTTTATGAAGTATTACGAACTTAATAATCATGTTTGTTGTTTTAACCCAACTAATGCGGGCGTGAGATAAAGTTATGCCAGATGATGTCATCTCTGCAAAGAAACAAACGGCAGACGAAGTTATTAATTTTATCTTTATTTGTGTCAAGGATATTTCTTATAAATGACTAGAATAGACTAATTGTTGCTTTCTAAATGTATTCTTTCATTTTATATTATTTATTTTAAGCTTAAGCGACCCACTCGAAGAAATCGAACTTATGCTGTTATTGTTAATATTTCTAATTTTATAAAGATAATAATTATTAAATAATTTCACCTATATAAAATATAGGTTAAATTATTCAAATTTAGTATTTAATGTAAATCTTATCTAAATAATAACTCAAAGGTGACTGACGTAGTGATTTATCAACGCACGTAGTGAAAAAATAAACACAAAAACTTGACGTACATAAACGTCTAAAATATATAAACAGGAATGAATTATTTTTTATTTCATTGAAACAAAGTATTATTATATTAGAAATTAGTAATATTATTTATTTATTTATTTCAGGCTACATGGCCCATATTAATAGATAGTAGAGTGTGTTAAAATTAAAAAAAAAAACATTATTGGGAACAATGATTAATTACTGTTGACATAAATAATCCGCTTATAAATATATATGCGGATGTTGTCTCTGTAATTACTCAACATCCGTTCATCCCATCCGTCCGAACCAGTTCACGAGAGATTTGGAGAACTTAAGTAATCCTATTTAATATTTAAATGATTTTAACTTGTTTGACTGACTATGGCCATCCCAATTACATACATTGGGATGGCCATAGGGTCATTGTAGAAGTCTCAGTTCAAAGATCTGTCTTATCTAATACCACCAACAGGGGCGGATCTACCTAAGGGCTTTTTGAGCTGCAGCCCAGGGCCCTGAGGATACAAGGGCCCCCAGTCCCCACTGAAACGATATTTAAAATATAAAAAATCTATCATTGGCAATTAGCTGTAAGTTTATATTGTGTTAATTAAATAAATAAATAAATAAATCATAAGGTTGACAACCGTAAGATCAATCAACACATGCAAGTGCGCGTCTATCGAAAGGAACGAGGAATTTCTTGTCGCTTGTTTTTGGTCTGTGTATTTTTTACTTGAGTAATTAGATAGGCCCCGAAGTAGATTTACCCAGGACCCCACAAATTCACGATTTGCCCCTGGCCACCAAGTAACTCGCATTAAAAGGTTTCGGTCTGATTACCATAACACATGACAGTGGAATTACGTGCCATTCTTAATCCTTAAGAATGGCTACTATTTTAGCATTTTTTTTTCTACCGATGATAATTAAACTGGCTCCTCCACTGGTGGAGGGTGATAATATGAACACGAGGTCAGGTCAGTTAAACCATCGTGACAAATTCACCAGGAATTTATTGGGGGGGCTTAGGCTATTGCCTGGTGCAATGACCTGTAACACTTCGACCTGTATAGACCTATTGTGCTCGCCATTTTACAAAATTCACTTTCACTATGTACTAACTGACCTCGTACTCATCTTATCATCCTCGACTAGTACCCTGCCAGCGTAAACTGTTAGCGCAGACGGGTGCACAATACCCTTATGATCCATTAAAAAAACCATGTCACCCCACGGTACATCTAAAGAGATTATTAATAGATTATTATCACCTATTGAAACATTATTGGGTTTTCTAAACATCTATTATCCGACACTTTTATTTCGGATTCGGTTACGGTTTTCGGTTGCGGATCCGGAGCGCCGTAACATCACTAATACTCATGAATACAAACGGTGGCCCCGTCCGAGGAATCGAAACAAAGTAAAGCGATGTGCTCAACCGCTAGACCACTGAGACCGTCAACAGAAATAGTTTTAAATATCTAAAGAAGAATCGCTCCTTCACTGAAAACTTTTACATTCTGTTTTGCCTGAAAGTATTTTTTTCTCAACAACATTTTGCATTTGCATTTTGCACGAGATTACAGTATACAGTATACAGTTTTGTAATCCATTTATCGACTGCTAGAAAAGTGGCATTTACGACAGAAATGTATCATAATTTAAATATTTTGTATTGTTGCACCGATGGGGGTGGCATATTCTCCGGAATAAACCCTCAATATTTAATAGAATAAAAAAAAACATCCTTCTAATTAGATATTTCGATTATTGTTAGCGGTCGAAATGACCAATCGTGAGGTTAAACATATATACATCAAATACTAAGCAGTAATTGGTGAATATACTCGTAAAAAGTCTGAGCTTGTAATAAATATGAAGAACAGCTATGGACCTTTCATATCAATTAGCTTTTGCCCGCGAATTCGCTCGCGTTAATTTATCCCCTTTGGGGTGGAATTTATCAAAATCCTTTCTTAGGGGAGCCTACGTCATAGTAGATTTATGCAGGTAGTCTCAGCCCGATCGGTTTAAAATTGACAAAGTTTCATACAAACTTTCATCCCCTATTTTACCCCTTTGGGGGTAGAATTAATCAAAATCCTTTCTTAGCGGATGCCTACGTCATAACACCTATCTGCATGCCAAATTTCAGCCCGATCCGTCCAGTGGTTTGGGCTGTGCATTGATAGATCACTACGTCAGTCACCTTTGAGTTATATATATTTAGATTTATTTATCTGGTATCAGTAAACGGTATAATAGCGTTTATTCAATCAAAATGTCGTCATGCGTCCGGGGCATTGTGGCTAGTCCGCCTCTATTGTGATGTGATACCTCTCTTCATTGGACCGTATTCAGCTCTACTCACTCCATTAAAGAACCATTAGATTTTACAAAATGGAGGAGGTATTTTGTATATAATTGGAATGACAAATAAACTGACAGCACATATGATGGAATTTAATAGGAATGACAATCCGACATTTATTTTTCGGACTACTCCAATGCTATTGGCCGCAGCTGGTCTTTACAGCTTCACCGGACGTTAGGGGGCGAGTGCAGATGGCACTCCAAACCAAAGGAAGGACTTATGGAGCGGCTGAAGACCAACTCCTGCCTGAAGGATACGACTAAATCGACAGGTGTCTATGAAAAATTTACATAGACACCTGTCAATTTAGTCTCTGGTAACAAAAACGTGTATAATTATTTCTAAAACACATGTAAGTGTAGTTATTTTTAAACTGTCGTGTTTAATACACATTGTTTATACTATTAACTGGGTCTTAACACTTTATTTGCCATAAAATTATTCGTGTGAAGACCTGGTAATAATATAAACTCAAATTCAAAAATCATTTATTCATGTAGGACATTTTAGCCGCTTAGGAACGTCAATTTTATATTATACTTTATTTTACCGTCCAGTTCAGTATATAGATCCAATTGAGAAGAACTGGAAAGGAACTCAATTGAATTACTTTTTTTTAAATGCCAGTTTATTTACAATGTATATTTATATATAGGCCACCGACAAGCTCTTAAGTATATGCATGAATGAATGAATATTTTTTATAGGTGTCTATGTCTAACGTTAAATAAAAATCCAGTGCATGAACAACTATTGCCATGCCATCGTCGTTACATCTATATTAGTATCGTTCAGTGAGTAATAAGCTCTGCTCAGTAAATATGATTTAACGGATGCCTTGAAATTATTTAAGGGTAATTCCAGTATATGCTTTGGTGTCTTATTGCAAACTAGCCTTTGCCCGCGGCTTCGCTCGCGTTAATTTATCCCCTTAGGGATGGAAATTATCAAAATTCTTTCTTAAGGTATGCCTACGTCATAGTAGATTTATGCATGCAAAGTCTCAGCCCGATCGGTTAAAATTGACAAACTTTCACCCCCTATTTTGTCCCCTTGGGGGTAGAATTAATCAAAATCCTTTCTTAGCGGATGCCTACGTCATAACATCTACCTGTATGCCAAATTTCAGCCCGATCCGTCCAGTGGTTTGGGCTGTGCGTTGATAGATTACTATGTAAGTCAGTCACCTTTGAGTAATATATATTTAGATTTATACTTATTCCGAGATACTTGGAGGCAGGAAATTTGTCTTTAAATCTAGTATTAATATTATATAAATAACGGTATGTATGTATGTACAGGATAGCGTACAATCAGCATCAGTATCAGTGCATTCAATTAGCTTGAATTAAGAGAGCCGGGTGAGCGCCGTCACCGTGACAGTATGATGTCATCAGATCGTAACACATTCAATTCTCGGGTGATGTCACCCGCGAGGTAAGGTCGAGGACGGGGGCGGGTGTACAATTCACATAATATTTAATTTTAATTGAAATAAAATCTATTTTATTTTGCGATAAACATAGATCTATATAAGTTGTCATTGTCAAATATAATGTCCTTTTATGTTCTGCCACATTAGAATTTCAGAATTTAAATTTACCCAAACTATTCTCTTCAAGTCAATTATAAATACATACATTATCACATTATTATCATATTCTTAGAACTTAAAAATCTGTTTAAGGAGTTAGATTTTTATCAATCTTATAAGATCATTATTTAAAAGAGCAACATGCAAGTTTCACTTTCGTTCTTCTTGTGATGAGACAGCTTACTGAATGAACGGTAGATTAAAAAAATTAATATGACTATTCAAAAGTACAATAATGGATTTCAAGAAGAGAGATATTTCCATATCTACTCAACTGAATGTTATTGTTGACTACATCTTAGCCCAATTTAAACTCAACCCGAGTGAGCAGGGAAGTGAGCAGCGCGAGAGTGTAAACACTTCCCATGCCATTGGCGCTGCCACTCGCGCTGCCCGGCGCTCCCTCGATTGTCGGTTTCTTGTGCGCGAGTCAAAGGACTGGCAGCGCGATTGGCAGCGTGTTTTTACATTCAATCCTCTCGCTCAGTTGTCGCCCGGCAATATTTCCGGCAGCGCGAGTGGCAGGGGAAGCGGCTGAATGTAAACGTAGCATTATTATACTGAAAGAAACTGGCATCTTTTATGTTGCTAATTTATTGTTCACTCTTTGAGAACAATAAACTTTAGATAATGAATGTTAATGATGTGCGTTATAAATATTGTTATAAAACGAAACGAAAAAGAGGAAGACAGTACAGGAGATGGTCTGATGACCTTAGAAAGATTGCCGGCCCACTATGGCTCCGATTGGCAAAAGATAGGAACACATGTAAAATGCTGGAGGAGGCCTTTGTGTCTAAAGGACATGTTGACTCAGAGACTGATGTGCAGAATTAAAAGTCACATACATATATGTAACTAATATTTCTAATATTAAATATTTTTGTTAGATTGTATAATTTAGTGTTGATTAATAAAGGCTTTGAATTGAATTTGAAATAGTGCAGCTGCCTGCACTAACAGTATATGCTGGCTGTAGAAAATGATAGGATGACCATGAGGTCAAGTCAGTCCAAACAACTTACCAGGATACTGAACTGACAAACTCACTAGGAACTTGTTACAGTGGTTTCAAAAGGGAATAACATGGAGTAAAAGTGATATAGATGCTTGTAGAGACATTTATTATAGCAGAGAGCAGTAACAGAAATAATATAAAACAAAATGTATAAAAAGAACCCTCATATTTTAAATATCGATAAACTAATATAAAAACTGCCAGTGACTCTCATTGTAGGTCTATGGAGGTCACAGGTCAGTCCAAACAACTCAATGGGATACTGAACTGACAAACTTACTAGGAATTTGTCACAGTGGTTTCGAAGGGGGAACTGTGTCGAAGTCAACCTAACATTGCTAGCGATGGAATAATTAGGTTACATTACTAACAATCCCTTTCCCCACTGTTCTAATAGGATTATTGTATCATATAAGAAAGCATATACTTACCTGTTATTTTTTTAAATGTCTTAGACCATTTTTTTTTAAATATCAGAAGAGGTTAAGGAAATTCACAAACATAAATCCATCACACCAGTATAAGAGAAGAAATGTTGAAAATAAAATATAACAAGATCCATGGCCAGCATAGGTAATACTAGATGGACATATTACATTTTTTTTTCTCACTTTTACTTGCAACCAGCCTAATGGCTATAATCAGATTTGTTATTATTTATATAATGTCATAATCCACAAATATATTCCTTCAATGTGGACTCTTTTGTACTTAAGAACTTATACTTTAGAAAACAGTACCTCTTCAGGAGGAACATGTCATAACTTGTTTCTAAGACCTTCCGAGCTGCTTTTTGGTTTGGTTTCAAGTCTATATTTAAAAACACAGACTACAACCGAAATATATAAAAAAATTCATCAATGGACAACTACTACTTATAAGACTAGTGTATTGTAGACTATATTACACATTCAGACTCTCATTTGTACTATTATTAATTTTATGAGAATCTAATAAGCAGAATATTATTACTAACACATGCCTAACCACGGGACAAAAATATTTGTTAAGTTATTACACTTCACAGCAGATAACAAACACTATAATGGAACTTATTTTACAAATATACATTGTATTTGTAAATGCTTATAATCACAAATTTATGACAAAATATTAATACAATGTCCAACATAAACCCGTTAAATAATATATTGCGATGTTAAATATAGATTTATTTCAAACGTTAATTTAATATTAACCTCAAAAACATGTTCCAATTTCCTGCATATATCGTACTTTATCTGTATGGTTAGCTTATAATAGCATTAGTATAGATTATAAATGTTTAATAAACTTTAATATGCATTACTAAAATAATGGGTATATACACGCGCATTTTTAAAGGTGAGTACAAATTATGCTATCTAGAAAAGTGGGACAGCCGGCGCCGCGCCCAAGATACGTACCTCGCCCGTGGCACGGCAGTTAACACATTCCAATACGAATTGTATCGTTTAAATAAACGTTAAATAAACATTGCAACGACACTATTATACAGATTCTAGTTAACTCTCGTTTTACGCAATTACCCTTAACTTAACACGCAGTTAAACTCCTGAAAATAACACAAATTAGCAGTAATTGAAACAAAGTAATACGCATTTGAGATTTTAAAACATAATTTTGCTTACCTGTGCGTCAACAAGATCCCATTAAACAGGAAATTTTAAAGCCGGTTAGCTCAATTTTCCACAATAGATAATGTTTTCAGCACGTAAACACAACGGTCACACAATAGGGAGAAATTATTGTAAATACCACTGTCACCACGGATACACCAATAGAACACTGTAAACACCGTTTATTAGTCCCGACGACGAGTTACTTATGTGAACAATTTGTACACGGGGTGTCTAAAACAATATTCATTCATTGCAAGGTGAAATCATTCAAGACGAGTAGGACTCGGGACGAGTCGGTTGCTTCAACCGAGACGAAACAAACTAGAGTAGGGGGCGGGAGGGAATGCGCGCGTCATCCGCCATATTGGAAGATTACGTCACCACGACAGTTATCTTTTTTTATGATTGCGAGCCTTGGAAAGAAGGTAATCAACTTAATTAACAATTCAACACAATGTATGTATGTACCACGTACATGTTAAATATTATAAAAGATGACGATCACAACGCTTATTCAAATTTTTGGCATTAAATGTAATTAAAAATCAATAATTTTATTAAATTACATATATTATTTATACACAATACACTCATATACACGATAAAGCAGAAATGCTCAATGTATACTACTGTAATTTACAAAAGACAAGTAATTATAGTCGATACGTAGGTAAATAGATTCCCTAAGAACAAATCTAGGATTTTGAATTTTTGTACTACATTATTACCAAATCTTAATATTTAACCGGAATATTTTGGCAACAAGGGAAATAAAGTTGTCAATGTCAAATGAACTGTCAAACATATTAGTCAGTGTGATTGAGATTCTTATGAAAAGTCGCGGGAACGCTTGAAAGGAAGCGCGCTCTTTTGATTTTATATTTTCATTTTCCATTATATATTAATTATTTCTGTATAGTTTACTATTTAAATAGTGTATTGCACCCTCGTCATGGGGAAGAATAGAAGGAAGCGGAAAAAAACTGCATCTCCAGACGATCCTGATAGCGATTGTAAATCAACAACCACGTCTGATTACGAAGAAGCAGATTCAGATCCTAAAGTATTATATAAACCTTATTTTGTTACTGATTATAATCGACGATACCCAGAAGACTCCGGTGCAACTGAATTTGTTGTCTTCGTTGAGTCTACTGATTCTAATACCGCCATAGGCGCCAGAGATCTTTTATCCTTATCATCCTGCTTAAAAAGATTCAATAAAGGGGTAAAATACCTTAGAAGCCTAAATAAATATAAAATCGGTGTTTACTTTGAGAAGCCAGGTCTTGCAAATGCATTCTTAAACAATTTAACATTTTTGAAAGAATACCAGTTTAAAGCTAGCATTCCAGCAGGTTCAACCGAAGTCACAGGAGTCATCAGAAATGTCCCTATAAATTTATCCAATATGAAGATTTACACAATGTTATCAAGCTATAAGAAAATTATTTGTATTCGACGTTTTTTAAGAAAAGTTAAAAATGATGTTACTTTTTATCTACAGCCAACACAGACAGTAGCCATTACTTTTGCTGCATCAGTTCTGCCCGACTATGTGGACCTGGAAGGTTGGAGACATGATATTTCACCTTACATTCCTCCTGTTAAACAATGTTTCCGGTGTTTAAGGTATGGTCATTTTGCAAAGTTTTGCAAGAATGCTGAGATATGTTCCATTTGTAAAGGAAACCATAATTTTAAAACATGTACTACACCAATTGATAATGCCAAGTGTTTCCATTGCGATGGGAACCATATAAGTGTCTCATCACAGTGCCCTGTAAAACAAAAAAAAATAATTGAGAATAGAAATAAAGCACAAAGACCTTCATATGCAGACACTTTCAAATCTTTTCCCACTCTTGGACACAGACTAAATAAACAGAATAATGACATTATTTCAATTTTAAAAAATGATGACAAATCACTAGGCCTCCTTGTAGAGACCATTGTTAAATTAATAACATTAAATAAGACCCAAAATACATCAATTTGCTCTAAAAATGTACTAGAACTGCTTACTGAAAATTTCAGTACTAAAATAAATAGTATTCAAAATTCACAATAAGCAAATTAAACATAGTACAGTGGAATGCTCAAAGTCTGTTGAGCAATCGACATTTATTTTCACAATTTTTATATAGTAAAAATATTCATATTGCATTAATTTGTGAAACATGGTTAAGACCACACCATAAATATAAAATCAAAGGATATAATATAGTAAGAAATGACTCAGGTAACCATCATAATGGTGTTGCTATTATACTGCATAATAGTATAACATATAATAAAATTGATGTAATGTCTGATGATGGATTACAAAATCTGGTTGTACAGATTATTGTTAATAATAAGAAAATATCTTTTGCTACTGTTTATTGCCCAACAAATTGTACCACACCATTCTCTAAATCTAAGTTCATAAATTTTATAAATAATATACCTAAACCATTCATTATTGCCGGAGATTTCAATGCACATCACACTATTTGGGGATGTGATACCATTAAACCTAGAGGTAGAGATATTTTAGAATCACTAGACGAATGCAACTTGGTTTTACTTAATGATACTCAAGCTACAACTGTAGGAACTCATATATGGAAACCTAATGGTTTAGATTTAACTATAGTTAGTCCGACCATAGCACTTATGTGTGAATGGTATGTACACGATGACCCCATAGGTAGTTATCATCTCCCTATAGTGACCGAACTAACCGTAGGAAATGATTATTCTCCATGTCATAGTTTAGCACAAATTAATGGTACTGTTTCAATTCATCACAGTAATTTGCGTCTAATAAACTGGGATACATATAGTATTTTAGTTAATACAAAATTACAGGATTTTTCTATTAATGAGAATGATCCCATTATCACTTATCAGCGCTTCTGTAAAATTATGCAAGACACCGTTGATATAGTATTAGGCAGAAAGTCAACAATACAGAAAAAATTGTCGCATCCACAAGGTGACAGTATTAAAAAATATAAACATTGTCCTCTTCCCTGGTGGAATGAAGAATGCGCATCAGCTGTTCAAAATAGTAAAAATGCTTATGTCAATTTTAAACGAGATCCTACCATAGACAATTATATTACATTTAAAAGACTGCAAGCATTAAAAAAATTAACAATCAGAAATGTACGTATACAAAGCTGGCAAAATTTCTGCTCAAATTTAAATAGATTAACACCAATTTCAACCATTTGGCAAAATTTGAGAAAATTTAATAAAAAATATTCAAATAAAACTTATATAGGTAATAACAACAATCTAATGCCATGGATTGACGATTTTTTGCACAAATATACTCCTGATTTTGTCTCAAGACCTCTTTATATAGATGACACTTTTAAACATACTGATAGTTTTTTTAATCAGCCCTTTAAATTAGTAGAACTTCAAACAGCAGTAAAAAGTAGGAAGGATACAGCTGTAGGATTAGATAATATGTCATATAAAATGCTAAAAAAATTAAATGAAAACAATTTAGAAATGTTTCTTAATATCCTAAATTTACTTTGGCTTAATTCTATTATTCCTAATGAATGGAAAACTGATTGTTTAATACCAGTATTAAAATCAAATAAGAATCCTTCACAAGCTGATTCATATCGACCTATAACTTTAACATCCTGTTTTGGAAAAATTTTTGAACAACTTATAAAACAACGTCTCGAATTTTTTATCGAATCTCAAAATATATTACCGCCGAATCAGTTTGGCTTTAGACGTGGATTTTCGGCTCGCGAAAGTTTATGTCATTTATATATGGACATAAATAGAACTAAAAAAAATAGGCAACATTTTGCTGGTGTTTTTTTGGATATTATCGGTGCTTTTAACAATATCAATCATAATGTTATGTCTGACATTCTAGCTTCACTTGGAATATCAAATAAATTAGTACGCTGGATATTTAATTTTATGAATGGTCGTGAAGTATATGTGAAGCTCACTAATAATACATGTCTTGGACCTCGGTTATCGCATATCGGAGTGTGTCAAGGCGGTATATTAAGTCCTCTTTTGTACATATTGTACGTCCATAGATTAAATGAAGTATTGGGTAGAGAAGTACATAATCTTCAATTTGCTGATGATTTAGCAATATATTGCTATGGAAATAATTTAACAGACATTAGTTACAAAATAAACAATGCTCTACGTAATCTATCTGTATATTTTTCATATCTTGATTTAGAAATTAGCCCTTCGAAAAGTAAAATGATTTTATTTGAGAATAATAATCTTAATTTAGATCTTTCAAATTTATCTGTTACATACAATGGATACACTATACCAATAGAATCGGAAGTAAAATTTTTGGGCGTTTTATTCCAAAACAAAATGTGTTGGAAAAAGTATGTCGATTGCTTAGCAGATCGAGCCATGATGTCAACTAATATTCTTAGATCATTAGTAGGCACTCGTTGGGGAGCAGATCCTAAAACTCTATTGATGTTATATAAATCGTTAGTTAGAACACATTTTGAATATGCTTTCTTTTGCTTTTGTGAATACAATGTTTATGTAGAAAAACTTGAAAAAAATTCAAAATATAAATCTTAGATTAATTTTGGGTGCTATGAATACCTCACCTATAAATTCTATGCAAGTAGAGTGTTACTTATCACCATTAAGATTACGATTTGAATTTTTAAAACTTACCTTTCTGTTGAAATTACTTTCTGTAAATAAAAATACCTTGCTAATTAAACTACTAGATTCTTCATTTCCAAAAACTTTTCTTTCTGAAAAGGTTAGTGAATTTATTGATTGGGTCCGTAATTTTAATATCTATATTAAACCATCTCCGAGTTATTATGGATACTCATATGATGCCCTCTATTCTCAAATTTCTATAAATATTAATAAAACATTAAAAGATAAATATGACGTATATGAATACCTGTCGCGGTGGAACACATATAGGCAAATATACACCGACGGAGCAAAAAATAAAGAATGTGTTTCCATTGCTATATATGATGGCACAGAACAAATGGCAAGTGGTACCAAAATTTCGAAAAATGCAAGTATATTTACGGCAGAAGCTTATGCGATTATTAAGGCTTTAGACTACATTAAAGAGACTTTTGACTGTGACAAATGGTTAATCATAACAGATAGTATGAGTGTTTTGATGGCTCTTTCGAACGATTCTCATAATAAATTAACCGCTTCCTCTGTAATTCAAAGTATTCGCAGTAAGATGCACGACCTGAAACATAAATTACATAAAGATATTATTCTAATTTGGGTTCCTTCCCATATTGGAGTAATTGGTAATGAGAAAGCAGATGAATTAGCTCGTTTAATAACTAACTGTCCTGTCAATCAAATAGAGAAGAGAATAAAAATTCCGGACAGAGACGTTATTATAGAAATAAAGCAAAGGATTAAAAATCAGTGGATAAAACTTTGGGATGAATCTACTAAAATTAAAGGAAAATGGTTAAAAGAAATTCAACAGGATATTAAATCCCCATGGTTTACTAAAGGAAAAATTAAAATTAGAAGATTTTATACGACATTAAGTCGCTTAAGAATTGGACACGGACGATTTAATGAACACTTGTGTAGAATGAAAATGATATCTAGTCCAGTGTGTAATTATTGTTCAAGCGGAGAAGTACAGACTCTGGATCATCTACTCTTCGATTGTCAACAATTCAATATACAACGTTTAGCTCTAATTGACAAATTAATGTCCATTTACAAGGATCTGAATATCCCGCGCACTATTCAGATTTTACTTAAAAATCAAGAAACATACAAACCAATTTATGAATATATTGTCTCCACAGTAGAAGATATCTGAAGAAGGAAAAAAGAAATAAAAATACAGAAATTATACCAAAGACAACGGCTGTATGGGCTTAGACTCTTTGCCTTTCCATTACGGATAAATAAACCAAAAAAAAAAAAAAATTAGTCAGTGTTTATTATTCTCTTTTTCATATAAGAATTCCAGTTTTAATCTCTTCAAATAGTGGAATAATACTAAAATATTTGTTATTTGTAGATAGTTAACACTTCTAAAGTCTCTCCTCATCGTTTAATTCTTATTTCGTTTCTTATAGTGGCATTTAAATTAGTAAAATGCAAGGTAATTTCGACCGTATACATATCATGCCAATTCAACCTTTGTTTCAATATTAATATTTACAATTTCTTATAATTACAGACACCAGACCTGAACTCTACGAAGAAGTAAAGCTTTACAGAAATGCCAGGGAACGTGAAAAGTAAGTTACTTTTTGAATTTTTAATATATTCTAATATCATGCGTTATATTGATTTTTCGTTTCCCCAAAGAAATGTATCGGACACAGTTACTTATACTTTAAGGAAATACTTGCAATTAATTATGGCAAGGAAGACAGACTAAATATTCTGTACGACCATGTCTTAACTCATCTCAGGTCATCTTATTTTCCTATAAAAGATCAATAATTTTATGTACATTTTCTCAGTTCACTATCATGTGTGATATACATAGTCTCAACAGACGTCATCGGGGGGGAAAGGGGATTGTTAATAATATGGATCTCATTGCTAGCAATGTACATTGTCAGGTTGACCTTCATGCGGTTCCCCCTGGAAACCATTGTGATAATTTCTCATGATGGGCTAACTGACCTGACCTCATGCTCACCTTATCATCTTCCACTGATGCCACGCCAGTGTAAACCGTAAGCGCAGGCGGGTGCACTATTCCATTATCATACATAAAAAAAACAGATGTCATTGTATTACTAACCAACAATAAAATGTGTTTTAATTATGGCAATATTTACAATAAAAAAGTTTGATATTGATCCAGATTGAAGTCTGGTAAATAGATTTACAAAAAATTCAGATCCATCCAATTAATTTCTATATATATATATATAAACATAATATTTTAAGGAAGTTGTTACATATGAATGTGGATGGTTATAAGGGCAGAGGAAGACCGAAAAAGAGATGGATGGACTGTGTGAAAGATGATATGGTGAGAAAGGAAGTGAATAACGAGATGACGAAATAAAAGAAAAACATATTACGACCACAAATAAATGGGATAAGGAAGCAGCAGATGATGTATATAATAATTATGTGCCTCTGTAATATAGATACATTCATATATTTCAATTGTCACACAAGTCCCCTGTTCAATGTTGATTTGAATGAGAAAGGTCTCCTCTAGTGTTTTCTATCTCCCTCTTTCTTTATGAGGTCTTAACCACAGTGACAGTGACAGCATATTCAAGATATTTCTCCTTGCAATAAAAAATATCCATATTATATGAGATCAGGGGCCGTAAATTTGTTGGGCCATGAGCTAAAATTACTTAGGGGCTAACCTAATTATATTACTCTATTTTTTTTTAATGGATGATAATGGAATGGTGCTTCCGCCTGCGCAAATGGTTTACGTTGGCGGGGACCAGTGGAGGATGATAAGATGAGCATGAGGTCAGGTCAGTTAGCCCATCGTGACAAATATATTACTCTATTAAAACAACTAAAATAATATAGGAACCAAAAACAAGCATATGAATTCCCTATTCCGTTTGATAGACACGCACATGCATGGGTTAATTGATCTCAGTGTTGCCAACCTTATGATAGGATTGTTAATATTTTAGAAATAAAAATAATCTATTGGAGTAAACTTAACACTTTTGAATATTTAAATTTTTTTTTATTCTACCTCTAGATTTGTTTTTAATTCAATATAATGCTTATTGTTTTCAATGGGGGTTGGGGGCCCTTTGTATCTACGGGGCCCTAGGCTGCAGCCCAAGAAGCCCTTAGGCTTAGGGAAGCCATGAAATAAACCAGACTAAAGATTTTATTAGTAAATATGTACTATTTATTAAACCATTAACAATTTTTTATTCCAGGCATGATAACATGGCCGAACTATATGCTGTAGTAAGCACATTACAGCATCTGGAGAAGGCGTACATGAGAGACTGTGTTCGTGCCCAGGAATACACAGCGGCATGCAGCAGACTGCTCGTGCAGTACCGAGTAGCGTTCAAGCAGGTGCAGGGTGATGAGTTTCCAACTATAGAATCATTTACTGACAAATATAGGGTGAGTTTTTTTTTCTTATATCATATACTAGCTGTTCCCGCGACTTCGTCAGCATGGAAATTTATTTTACTAAAAGAAAAAAAAAACTAAAATAAAAGTAGCTTAATTACACCTTATTACATCAGCTACCTGCTAAAATAGTCCCTTCAAAATCGGTTCAACCATTTCAGAGATTAACCGAAACAAACAGACAGACAGATACAAAAATTGTAAAAAAACATATTTTGGTGTATGTATCTTATTGCGACACCTAATTATTTTATTTAATATCTGTACCTTATTTATATTTATATAAAAACGGTTATTTCAATATTACAAACAGACACTCCAATTTTATTTATATGTATAGATTACTGTAATATTTCATTAAAATCCATTCCATAGTTTCTGTATGAAAGAGGAACAAATATCCATCCATGCATACTCACAAACTGTCGCTTATATAATATTAGTATGATTAGCAATGACCTGCGGCTTCATCTCACATTCAAATTCAAATTAAAAAATCATTTATTCAAGTACGACATTTTAGCCGCTTATGAACGTCAAGTTTTTACATACTTTTTTCCCTACCGTCCGTTACATTATTCACACAGTCTATCCATCTTTTCTTTTTCCTTCACATCCACTTTCCATGAATAACAGTAATGTTAAATTTTATTTTTGTAGTTATTGAATATATAATTTCAATACTCTTTCGTTACAGTTAGACTGTCTGGCAGCACTGGAAAGAATAAAGGAGAACAAACCAAACCTGATAAAGGATGATAAGGGAAATACAAACAAATACATCGCCGAAATTGTGTCTGTGAGTAAATACAATTGTAACTTTTTTATACCACAAAGGTGAGAAGAGGTTAAGGAGTAATCATCTGACGTGGTATGGGCATGTAATGTGTAGGAATGAAGATAATCTCAGGATAATTCACACAGCGCTATCTAGACCCAAGTTAATCTAGCTAAGCTTGTGTTATGGGCACTAGATAACAGATACATATACATAGATATATTTTTATTGTAAATACATACATATTATACATAGAGAACACCCAGACCGATACAAACAATCATACTCATGAATACAATTGTTTGTGGCGTGTGAGGAATCGAACCCGCGACTATCGGTCGTAAAGCGGTGTGCTAGATCGCTAGACCACCGAGGTCGTCAAATAATATATTAAGGAAGTCGTTACATATGAATTTGGATGGTTATAAGGGCAGAGGAAGGTGAAAAAAGAGATGGATGGACTTGTGAAAGATGATATGGTAAGAAACTGCATGCAACTGAAATGCGAATGTTGAGATGGATGTGTGGTGTGACAAGAATGGATAAGATAAAGAATGAATACATCAGAGGAAGTATGAAAGTGGGACCGGTGTCGGATAGGTTGATGAGTAATCGTCTATCGTGGTAGGGATATGTAATGCGTAGGAATGAGAATAATATCTTAACGAAGGTGTTACATATGAATGTGGATAGTTATAAGGGCAGAGGAAGGCCGAAAAAGAGATGGATGGACTGTGTGAAAGATGATATGGTAAGAAAGGAAGTAAATAACGAGATGACTGCAAACAGGGATGAATGGAAGAGAAAAACATATTACGACGACCACAAATAATTGGAATAATTGGGATTACACATTTGCAATCCCTTGTGTTGCGGGTGCTTATGGGCGGCGGTAATCACTTACCATCAGGTTAGCCGCAGGCTCGTTTGTCCCCTGTGCTATAAAAAAAACACCTGTTTCTTGCAGTTATTCATCACACTCATGGATAAACTGCGTCTGGAGTTCCGTGCGATGGACATGATCCAGCCCGAGCTGCGGGACCTCCACGACACCATGGATCGGCTGCTTATGTTACCAGAAGACTTCGAAGGAAAACTCAAGGTTTGCCTTAACCATCATTTGATGTCTATTTTATAATTTTTGTAGCTGTGACGTGGTTGAGTGGAATGAGTAGTCATGCTCACTAAAATGTACAGACATGTGGCGGCGTGGTGGGCCGGGTCATTAAAATATGGTCGAGCGCAGTGATGACTGGCTCATCCATCATATTCGTGAACGAGTGCTGCTTGTAGGAACTGGTCTGCTCTTATCACTACGACTGATTTAATCTTATTGTGTTTTTATATTTGAGCCTAAATAAATTAGTGCTGGTTGGTAGTTTGTATTCACACGTTTCGACTTGTAAAATGTGAACTTACAAGGATTGTTTAAAAGAGCAACACACAAGTTTCTTACTTATTCTTCTTGTGATGAGACAGCATTCCGAATAAGCGGTAGATTTAATAAAATGTTGTCTATTCAAAAGGGGTGTGGTTAGTTCAGAATGCTTACGAGATGAGAAGAACTGACTAGAAACTCAGACCCCTCAGACCTATCCGCCATCCAATTCAAACGGGACCGATGTTACGAGCCGGAACCGAGGTTCGAACCCCTAGTGGTGCCCTCAGACTAATGTCGTATCCGTCAGGCGGGAGTTGGCCTTCAGCCGCTCCATAAGTGAGTGCCATCTACACTCGCCCCCTATCGTCCGGTGAAGCTGTAAAGGCCAGCTGCCGAAAAGAAACTCAGGTCGTATTCTTTAGTTGTTATTCTATTGCTATTCTATTTAATAACAGGTACGAGAGTGGTTGGACAAGCTGTCAGAAATGTCAGCATCGGACGAGCTGTCGGAGGCGCAGGTCCGCCAGTTGGTGTTCGACCTGGAGAGCTCATACGGCGCCTTCAACAAGTTCCTACACAAGGACTGATGAGGCAGAGGTAATTTTTTAAATCAATTCAAATCAAAAATGATTTATTCATGTAGGACATTAATAGATAAAATTAGATATTGTAAATTTAATATTGTAATGGGTGAAAACTGTGATTGGTACAGTGTATGCTGTAAATAATATAAATGACGTAGTGGAGTAACTTGAAACAGTCATGCTCGCTATAAAGTTCAAACTTGTGGCGGCGTGGTGGGCCGGGTCGATGTGCTCCCCAAATATGGTTGAGCGCAGTGATGGCTGGCTCATCCGTCATACTCGTGAACGGGTGCTGCTTGTGGGGACTGGTCTGTTCAGGTTGCGAACACTGATTAAATTTTTTGTTCTTTGCGATAGCATATGCTATCACTCTATTCCTCCAAATTTGAATTTTAATGACTGTGTATTATTATAAACATGTTGCACTATTATTTGAAAAGAATACGAGCTGAGTTTCTCGTCAGTTCTTCTCATTTCGATATCATTCCGAACTGACGGTAGATTTAACATATCATAAGAGTCTGTAATAGACATACATGAATTTGCTCACGTTCATAACGTAAAATTTATTGTATTTTAGAATAGAATAAATCTATTATTCAAATTAACTTAATTTATGCACTTTTGAATAGTCAAAGTTATCCGTCTTCTAATCTACCAATAATTCGGAAAGCTGTCTCATCACAAGATAAACGAACAAGAAACTCGTGTGTTGTTTTAACCCTTTTAAGTAATAGTTGTAACATTTTTAATTTTGAAACGTGTAAATAGAAACTACCAACGAGCACTAATTATAATTTTTCCTATCTGTAATGGATAGTAATGGAATATTCTCAAGGGCGACAGCCATTTCAGTGATTAGACGGAACAAACAGACAGACAAAAATTGTAAAAAATGTTATTTTGGTGTATGTACCGTATTTATATTCATATGCATGTAGTAAAAAATGGTTATTTCAATATTACAAACAGACACTCCAATTTTATTTATATGTATAGACTAGCTGTACATGCGACTGCGTCCGCATGGAATTTAACTTTATTTTTCTAAAATAAAAGTCGCCTAAGTTACTCCTTATTACATCAGCTACCTGCCAAAAAAGGTCCCGTCAAAATCGGTCTAGCCATTTCAGAGATTAGTCGGAACAAACAGTCAGGCAGATAAAAAATGTTATTTTGGTGTATGTACCGTATTTATATCCATATGTATGTAGTAAAAAACGTTTAATTCAATATTACAAACAGACACTCCAATTTTATTTATATGTATAGATGTGCTAGTTATTTCTAAATTATTCAATTTGTTTACAGGTATCTCATCGTGGATGTCGGACGACGTGAAGCATTTTACTACATATTTATTATAGTTAAAAGTAATCACAATATTTTAATATCATAACTATAATATGAACACTATGTATACTTCACTCAAATTTTAGTGTCATAATTATAATATGAACAGGCTTAAAATGCTGTTTTATTTTGAGTGAAGTATACATCACTCAAAATAAACACAGCCTAAACATTTAATATTTAAACCAACGATTCCCAACATCGGCCCCCTTTTTCTTGTTAAGGGAGGCAATTAGAAAATTGGCCTCTATTAAAATTATACGAAACTAGCTACTCGCCACGGGTGTACAGCTATTATCTACACCCGCCTGAATTAAACAAAATAAAATAAAAATTATATATATATATAAACCTTCCTCTAAAATCACTCTATTTAAAAAAAAAGCTTCAAAATCCGTTGCGTAGTTTTAAAGATTTAACCATTCATAGGGACGGACAGACAGCGACAGCGACTTTGTTTTATACTATGTAACTAGCTACTCGCCCCGGCTACGCACGGGTGTACATGTACTATATATATAAACCTTCCCCTTGAATCACTGTATCTATTAAAAAACCCGCTTCAGAATCCGTTGCGTAGTTTTAAAGATTGAAGCATACATAGGGACAGATAGCGACAGCGACTTTGTTTTATACTATGTAATGATATGATTCAATATTGCATTATATCGCTTCAGCTGCGTGTTGCTCACCCCTGATCAAGTGAATATTATGATTAATTTGTAAATTATCAATTTATAATAATAAATAAACATGTTACATACTTAGTACTATTTATTTAATCTTAATTTGTTCTCCATCTAATATATAAAATTCTCATGTCACGAGTTTCGTGTTACACTCCCCCGAAACGGCAAATGTTCAATAGGTCTGAGAATAGATTTATAACTACTTAGTTAGCGAGTACTTACTCGCCTGTAATTTTATATGTATATTCAATAGGTTTGAGAATAGATTTATAACTAACTACTTGCCCCAGCTTCGCACGGGTGTATTATATATATAAACCTACCTCTTGAATTACTCCATTTATTAAAAAAAAATCGCTTCAAAATCCGTTGCGTAGTTTTAGAGATTTAAGCATACATAGGGACGGACAGACGGCGACAGCGACTTTGTTTTATACTATTTAATGATTTTTATAGCCCTAAGAGTGTTAAGGGTGGTGCGCCCTAAAAATTTTCTACAATATTTTTATTTTTTATTATGTGATATTAAAAAATAAATACAACCCTAAATTTTCACCCTTTATCACCAATATTTTAATATTTTTTTATAGCATTATTAATTTATATAGCAATACAACGTTTGCCTGGACAGCTAATATATAAACTTATCATAAATATTGGTAACTACCTTATAAATTGCACATACAAATAAATTATTTGTGATAATTTGCATTCTTCTACTTCATGCCAAACCTTTGTAACCTTCTTAGTCTGTCAATAACTAACTGATAAATATTGTAATCGTACATCAATTCGATGATAAAACTACGTAAATTAATAAGCAATAACATTAAATTTTAAATGCGGTCGAAGAGGGAATGAGATGTTCACCAGCGAAATTTCTACGATCTTAAAAAGATCCTGGCCTATTTAGAACTGCATATCTAAAGCAGATACCTATAAGATAACATTGTAAATATGTACAACATTTATTTGAATACGAGCTGAGTTTCTTGTCAGTTCTTCTCATCTCGAAATCATTCCGAACTGACGGTAGATTTTACGTATCATAAGAGTCTGGAATACCTACTTGAGTAAAGATATTTTGAATTGAATTAAATTCATGGATGATAATGTAATGGTGCACCCGCCTGCGCTAACGGTATACGCTGGTGGAGGATGTATGAACCTCATGTTCATCTTATCATCGTTAGCCCATCGTGACAAATTCACCAGGAATTTATCACGATGGTTTCCAGAGGGCATAATAAAAAAAATATTTATTGAGATATTAACCATTTATGCAGTTTTCTTCTAAATAATATTCCAGAAAGAAAAAAATATAGTACAAATAATATACATAACTAGCTTTTGCTCGCGGCTTTGCTCGCGTTAATTTATCCTCTTAAGGGTGAAATTCATCAAAATCCTTTTTTAGTGGATACCTACGTCATAGTAGCTTTATGCATGCAAGGTCCCAGCCCGATTGGTTTGAAATTAACAAAGTTTCATACAAACTTTCATCCCCTATTTAATCCATTTAATCAAAATCCTGTCTTAGTGAAATAGAAATTTCGAAAATAATAGAAATTTCCATATAATCGCATTTTGTTATCAATAACATGAAAAAAGGAAATGTATAATAACGTATCGACCGGTTGTATGTAGAACTAGCTTTTGCCCGCGGCTTCGTTCGCGTTAATTTATCCCCTTAGGAGTGGAATTCAACAAAATCCTTTTTTAGTGGATCCCCTACGTCATAGTAGCTTTATGCATGCAAAGTCTCAGCCCCATCGGTTTAAAATTGACAAAGTTTCATACAAACTGTCATCCCCTATTTTATCCTTTTGGGGGTAGAATTAATCAAAATCCTTTCTTATCGGCTGCCACGTCATAACATCTACCTGCATGCCAAATTTCAGCCCGATCCGTCCAATGGTTTGGGCTGTGCGTTGATAGATCACTATGTCAGTCACCTCTGAGTTATATATATTAGACTAGACTTATGCCTACTTTCTTTAATCTTATTCATAGAATTTATAATGATGTGAACAAATATCGTAAATGACGCCATCAATATCAACAACACCTGACGTGGTTACTCACAACGCAATCTTTGTTGAATTACGATAAACTAATTAAAACGAACATTTCATTGTCAATAAAAAAGGAACGTGCGAGGAAACGTGATGTTTATCTTATATTTTCTACCTTATCCCTATTCAAATAAGAGTTGTTTTATTATTCGTATATTAATAATTCATTACAATGTCACGTAAGTTTAATAAAAATATTACTCCAGGTAGTACGTGTAGTAAAAGAACGTAGTGAGTACTTCTAAAGTAAGAAAGATTTGAGAGTTTTTTTGCTCAGTGACTTATACACGTCGAGTCTCGAGATTATTGTTTGCATGAGTTTTCTGTCTGAATCAATATTCCCGCGTAAATATTAAAAATATGATAATCTGTCAAAATCATCGCTGAGTTTTTTTATTAATTCTCACTTTGGCAACGATGAGCATGGTATATATAAAGTGATTACTTGCTCGTCCGTTGTCTTATACTATCTGTCACAAAGTACTTATGCAGTTACTGCCAAAAAAAATATATTTGTAGTATTACATTGTCTTATAAAAAAATAAAATAATATTTTTCCACATTCTATTTAAATTAGAAAAATGCACTCTGTGACTTGATTACATTTTTCTGATACAGATTTTCTTTTATTTATTTATTGTTTCAAGGGAAACGTTTTGGTTCTGTTTTAATATTATACTTGCATTCCCCCATAATCACGGGTAAATAATTTATCCGTAACATTGCATTAAATGACAATACCTTCCAATTAGGTACATGGCCCATGTTTTTTTTATCAATATATATATATTTAACTCTTTCGAACAGATGCAACAATGAATGTTATTCCGAAACTATGTGATGTGACTGTTTTATTGTTATCAATATTGTGCCTACGTGAAGTAAGTATCTATGATAACTAAAGTAATAAATAAACCTTAGAATAAGTAGAAACCGGAGAATAAATTGGTAGAAAATAGTAATACCTGACACGAACAGCACTTCTTTTACCTTTTGTATACGCCTAGGGATGCGCCTAATTGATTCTTAATAGTGACTGAACGTATGCTCTCACACTGTTACAGCCGCTTGAAACATATATTACAGGTTAAAAATATACGGCGATCAAGTATTTATATTATTTGAGTCAATACATGATCAATAGATCCATCTATTTATGTATACTGTCATGTTGGTCTCAGGCTGATTTCGTCATAATTTAATTCGGCTTAAATTTGTAGTGCACAGAAAAATTTCTACATGATGTAGACCGAAAGTATCATCTAGTCTCTGAGACGTATCAGGTAGCAAAGGACTTATTCAACCAAGGCCGAGCCAATTACAACAGATTAAAAAATATATCGCTCATCACCCTGGATACATTTTTGGATCTCGTGAAAATAATGAATGATGAAATGGCGCGTGACTTGAGAAGCGCAGTTGTTAAATATTACAAGATAAAATATTTCTATGATTTCACGAACTATGTTATATCTTTGGATGAGGTGAGAGTTTTTTTATGCAATTTGTATGAAAAACAATCTGACGTTAAGTTGTTACCGTCGCCTATATACATGAACAACACTAGGATATCATTATCATGTGACATCCGTGATATCATTTTAATTGCCATAAAAGAGATACGGATGACGAACGGAGATGTCTGATGATGCCCTTTAACCTGCATTTTCACTGCCTTATCACACTCAGCTCTACACGTGACACGCTGCACCACCATCTGAGTGAAGGCCTTTGCTTAGAGTGCAATATTAGTTTTTATTTTATTCAATGTGTATTACGATGAGATGAATAAATTATTATTATTTTATAAACATAGCTTACAAAGTTAGTTGCTTGGCGGCTGGAATAGGTAGACAGAGGTACACTAGGGAGACGACATGTTACAAAGTCTACCGTTTACCGTTCTAGTCGTTTAAAAGTTCAAAGGAAACATATCCTCTTAGCATAATACTTAACTTTAGACACGTCCTACAGATATTTTTCTTAAATCTAAGGTCTATTCATTAGTTTTTTTACGTGCGTTTTGTGAGTGCGGATGGTACATTAAACCTGCAGAGGGATTTATGGAGCGGGTGAAGGCCAACTTCTACCTAACCGATCCGACTTTTATCTGAAAGCAACGATACGGGTTCGAACCTCTGCTCAGGCCGTCGTAATTTCGATCCCCGTTTGAATAGTACGGAAGATCCATCGAACTCGAAAGTAATTCTAATTGTCAGTTGCTTAGCTTGGGACTAGATCCTGGACAATTCACACAGTGTGAATTGTCCAGGATAATTATTATTATATTTAAAATCTCATACCTGGATAACCAATGCAATTAGTTAGTCACTTTAGTAATCAATTAGTAACTTCACAGCACAATTGATTTCACCAGATGATAGAAATAACGGAACACTGCCTAGCAGACCCTGTCGAGAAACTGCAACAGATCCGCGATCAGTTCCATCAGGTGATAAAAAATTTTGAAGATGTACGACATTTTGATACTGTCAATAATTGTCGTAAAGAATTACCTGATGAGGTGGCAGCAGCTCATTGCATATTACATCAAGCTGTGCTGTAAGTTATCATCCAAGCGGTATTTCTTTCTGTAAGATAATTCGCCAACTCATGTTTGTTTGAACTTATGCTGTATCTCGTACATAATTTGTAACGTTCTTATTCATAAACAATACGAAACCTTTAGAAATCTATTATTACCCTGTTATAAAGGCTTTATAAAAATCGCAATTCATAAATGCATTACAAAGCTGTAGTAAGCGTTCAATAGTGATCATTGTTATAAACACCATAGATGTCTGATAATCTTCATTTAATATTCTTATAGGTACTACAGCATGGGGTTTTTCAAGAAGGGTATAGTAAGGTTTCTGAAGGTAACGCGTACGTTAGACCCCTGTGTTTTAGGCATCCATAAGCTACGGAAACAGTATACCATCAAATGCACCGTAGGCTTGTTGGACACCATCGTAGTATAAAAAAATATATAGATATAGATTATTTAGAATAAACCAGAGTAGTTTTGAAATAGAGCAGTATTCTGTGACAAATTTCATTTA
Source organism: Achroia grisella (assembly GCF_030625045.1). Classification (NCBI taxonomy): domain Eukaryota; kingdom Metazoa; phylum Arthropoda; class Insecta; order Lepidoptera; family Pyralidae; genus Achroia; species Achroia grisella. Next base: position 7,929,677 of record NW_026712984.1, on the reverse strand, counting down.
TTGTTGCTAATGCTGATAATATACACAAAAGGTACATAAAACTTTTGTTTTATTGTTCTCGTTTGTATTTATTTGAAGTCGATAGTAATTATGAGTTTCTAAGCATTTATCCAATAAATACCATTTTATTTTATAGCAAAAGGTCCACAGTAAAAGGTAGTTAAAATTGAAAGCAGAAAAAATTATCTAAAGCAAGCTTCAGCAAGTGAAGCGTGAGCAATATACGACGCGTCATCGTATCTGTGTTTTTAATCCCTCGTTGTACCTCTGTTACAACTATTCAAATGTTTTGTGCTTACACTTGTAATATTTCTGTTAACACTCGGCACTTTGTTTCGGTCTCCACATAACTTAGATTTATATTCAGTGTAAAGTCAGCCACGTTAAGACTTCGCATTGAGTGTACGCGTAAGCCATGTAGCACACTATCAAAATAAACTTACTAATGTAGTATAATTATTACACCTCTGTACCTACTCACTACCTAGATACTACAGGTAAGAAATAAATCAAGTAGCGACACCTCATCACATCATACATAACGCTACAGTCATGAGGTGATGACCGTCACACTCTTTCTTTTACTTTTTTCTAGTTTCAATGAAACAATGCAAGAGAGTCTCGTCACGATAGTGGAAATAAAGACTCGACAACACGCCCAAGAAATGAATCACTCCCTCTACAATGTTCAGACATGCTTCGGCGACTTTGTCCCCAAGTTCTTTGAACAGCTCCTCCTGAATTCCTACACGAACAACTGCCAATATTTAAGGGTGGTGAATGCATCTATAGCAGATCTCGTGAAAGACAAACGGAAGAACAATAATACTGTTTTCCCTAAGAAATGGGGTCCATTAGTGAAGTTGTTAAAAGAGAGGTTAGTATTTCTCGAATTACCTAGTTCAAAAATTGAAATTATAGGATAAAAGACAGGGATGACATCTTCAACACGTCCAAGAAATGAATCACTCCCTCTACAATGTTCAGACATGCATCGGCGATTTTGTCCCCAAGTTCTTTGAACAGCTCCTCCTGAATTCCTACACGAACAACTGCCAATATTTAAGGGTGGTGAATGCAATGCAATCTATAGCAGATCTCGTGAAAGACAAGCGGAAACAATAAAACTGTTTTCCCTGAGAAATGGGGTCCATTAGTGAAGTTGTTAAAGGAAAGGTTAGAGTTTCTCATATTATCTACTTCAAAATGCAATATGTATGCGATTAGGCAGAGAAAATACAGGATAAAAGACAGGGATGATATCTTAGTCCTCTAGAATGGCAGTGAATGATTGCATGCATATCACGGACTTCTCATGATGATGTAATGTCCGTAGAGCTGTTCGTTTATTTTACATATTACTAATATTATAAACCCCAAAGTTTATGAGTATCTGTGGAGTGATGGATGGGTGGATGTCTGTTACTCTTTCACACAAAACTACTTAACGGATTTTGGTGAAACTTTACAGTAATACAACTTATTCATCAGAATAACACAGGCAATAAGGTATTATGTAAATTGGGCAAAATATAATATATACATCAAGTAAGTGTGATGCAGAAGAAATTTCGCAGGTCAGATATTTACTAGTGAAGGATGATAATAGGTCATGTATGTCATTATGTGTTAAGATGAATGTGGATGGTTATAAGGGCATAGGAAGGCCGAAAAAGAGATGGATGGACTGTGTGAAAGATGATATGGCAAGAAAGGAAGTAAATAACGCGATGACTGCGAACAGGGATGAATGGAAGAGAAAAACATATTACGATGACCAAAAATAAATGGGTCAAGGAAGAAGCAGATGATGATGATGATGAATAGGTCAGCTCATCCCATCGTGAGAAATTCAGTAACTAATTACGGTTGTTTCCACGGAGAACTGCGTGGAGTTAACCTGACATGATTAGAATGGATCCTGGTGGAATGAAACCACCATGCTAGTAACGGATTCATTACTGTACTTTACTAATGAGTCCACCCCCATCCCCTGTACCTATGTTTACTTATTCTGAGATTACAGTTATGAATAGGTATTTTATTAACGGCCATTGAGACTGCCTCGGTGGTCTAACGGTTTAACACACCGTCTTATTTCCTATAGTCGCGGGTTCAATTCCTCGCGCGGTACAAACATTTGTATTCATGAGTATAATTCTTTGTGTCGGTCTGGGTGTTTCCTATGTACAATATGTATATATTTATGGAAACAAATTATGTATTCGTTTCAATTATCTAGTACTCGTAATACAAGCTTTAGCTAGCTTAACTTGGGTCTAGATGGTCCATGTGAATTGTCCTGAGATTATTATTATTATTACTTATTTTCAAACTAAAAGCCTGCAAAGGCCCCCAGACTGATATAATTTATTCATCTGTGATTACAGCCATGAAAATATTTTATTATTATTATTATGTCATTTATATTTCAGGACGAAAAGCCAGCAGAGACTCCAAGAGCCATTATTCATAACACTATTCGCGGCAAACTTATCTTCGCATGATGTACTGAAAACTTTATATTAATTACTTTAAGCTAGGAAAATTGCAGTGCAGTCTCATGCACTGTAATTTATCACACATATTGTGAAATGGACGTCTTGAAACCTAACAGTGTTGCAGATTACTTTCATTAACGGCCTTGTCGCGGGTTTGAGTCTTTGCACGGTTCAATGTATGTATATATGTATTTATATCAGTCTAGTACTCAGAACAGAAGCTCTGCTTGGAACTAAATGGTGCTATGTGATTTATCCTGCGTTATAATTATGTCCTGTGTGTATTATCCTGAAATAATGATATTATGAATGAAATATAATTTACGGAAAATGTGAAAACACATATATATATGAATATAAACAAGTCTGTATATTCTAATTTCTACAATCATAAATTGAATAAACTTATCATACAGGTAAGAATTTTATAATTAGTTTTATTGAAGTATCTATGACCCTACAATACCCAGTAGTATAAAAAATATTATAACATTAGGTAGGTATATTTTGTCTATGATAATAGTAAAGATACAATATCCGAGGCGGAATTTCTATGTAGTATCTACTTAGAATATAATACGTGTTATTTTGTACATGTTTTACCTAATGATAACGTAGTGTTTATGTCGGTAGTGTCGCAGTTTAGTACAATGTCTCATCCTTAGATGACCGCATTTCAATAGAAGATAATACTATGATGATGTAGTAAAGTTAATTCGACAGTGTCGTGGCAAATGTACCTTATATGATTATCCTTTTAAAATAATCAAGTACAATTTTAATATTAAAATAAAAAAAAATCAACCATACTTCAATAGTTCAATAAAAATCTTATTGCATGATGAATAATATTCAAAATTCATTTATTCATGTAGGACATTTTAGCCGTTTATGAACGTAATTTTTTTTATATAATATTTTTTTCTTACGTCCAGTCCAGTATACGGACTCAATGAAGACGAACTGCCAAGAAAGTAAATTAAATTTCCCTTTCTTTAAAAAAAAAAAAGCTAGTATACATTGTTTATTTATATAGATGTCTATGTCTACCATTAAATGAAAATCTCATGCATTAACGACTATTGCCATGCACGCTCGTCATTGAAGTAATTGTTTAGTGAGTAATACAATCAAAAAATGGAAGTTTATAGTTTAACATGAATGTAAGGTAGGTAAGGGTAGGGTAACTGCATTTATGATCTGGTAACCCTTGGCATATAAGCAGACAAAATTGACAGTGACAGTGACAACTCACGATTGAAATGTGTTGCATTACTTGCATTGTTATGCAGTTTCAAAGAAAGTCGTGTCTTTTCTTTTCAATTTCAGTTTGTGTTCGAAACTACTCTGTATTTTTTTCCTCTGTGCAGTTGTTTGTTTGTTCAACATGTGTTTTGTCAACAATGTTTTAAAAATTTGAATTTAGTTTTTACGATTTTGTGTTCCTACATTGTTATTCTATTTCCTTTCATATAAACAGTGCATTATTTATCTTTAAACATGACAAAAGCAGTGCGTGAACTTTTACAAAATGGTATATCATACGACGAAACGGATCGAATGCCCAGTAATATTTCGATTACTAATTTGGATCTAGTAATGTACGTTGTGGCTATAATAGGCCACTTCGTAGACCTCGGTTTCGACATAAATGTAGCTGTACGGTACTATTTGGCGGGAAAAATAGTTGCATTTGGTTGGACTTTAGCTTTCATACTTCTGCCTGCGTTTGTGAACACTGCAATTTCAATCAGAATGTAAGTAAAGTAAAATATTTAATTTATATTATTTTTACTAAAGGCTACCTGATATATCCTAGTAGTTTTTATACAAAGTTATATGCGTTGATACCTGTCTCACCTATCATATTATTGTTTGAAATCTGTGTTACAGCATTGTTATAAATTCCTAGTGACTTTCTCAACTAACCTGACCTCATGTTGCCCTCATGGTGCCTTCAGTAATAAAAATTGATCCTTGAGGGATTCTCCACACTGAGCTATGAGCATTTTGTATTTCTGTGACACACACAGATTTACCAATATTCCATTGCATTGTTTCTGTATTGTATAATTCTTATCTATCTATAGATATACTCGTAAATGGGTGCTGCTTGTGACTGATTTGCTACACATATAATTTAGTTATTTTACAATGCGATATTTCATCTATATTTATATCTTTTTATTTTATTTGAATTTTCTATGTTTTATTTGTAAAAAATTGTAAAAATTATCAATTCTTGGACTGTTAAGCAGCTCGCATAATTTTATATTTCGTTAAATGAGAGGGACTGACTGAAAATCAGCGCTGTGCAACGTACATGTAAACATTACGCTCACAGCATCAGCTGAGGCAGCCCCTTTTGTCCAGAATACATAGTATGAGGTCCTACTGTTGCTATTTTATACATAGTTTAAAAGGTTCCTTTTTTTATAGTGTTTGTTCACCAAATAGTGTACAAACTCAAATTTATATCTATCTTTTGTTCTGGCAATAAATAAATATTATTATAAAATACAATATATCTGATTATAGCCATAAGGCTGATGGCAATTGGAAAGAGAAAAGGAAAAAAAAAATTATATTATTATATGTTCTGGTTACTGGTTAGACTATTTCCTTTGATAAAATTGCAATAGCATATGCTACTGGTCACTCTATTCTCCCAAATTTGAATTAAAAACGAATCTTGAAAATTGCAAACATGTACAACATTTATTTGAAAAGAATACAAGCAAAAATTAATCTGTTTTATTGTAAACATGTACAAGTTCATTTAAAAAATATAAGGGCTGAGTTTCTTGTTGAGAAGAAATTTCTCACCTTGATTGCACTCCGAACTTTCCATAGACTTTTACATATAATTTTTTTATTAAACATTTATTTTTATTTATAGCCTTTGTGCTGACAATCATCAACTTGTCCCAAGATAGGCCTCCTCCAAAAGACTCCAGGCTCCTCTATCCAATGCCTTCCTCCTCTATGTTGGTCCCGCCACTGATATATCATTTTATATCATCCTCCCACCTCTTTTTCTGCCGCCCTTATTTTCCTTTTGTTCTCTTGGATATCATTTCTCTTTCTTACACATCATTAGAATCAGTAATAGAGCTACATGAATAAGAATATTTTGATTTGTTCAATCTAAAAATATGTGTAATTTTCAGGTATTCACAAGACAAACAGCAGAACTCTGTCAGCAACGAATTCACGAAGCGTAAATGGCTCAGAGTGGTCATACTGGTGCTACAGATGGCTCCCATACTGAGATTCACTGATGCCCTTATGTAAGTAGAACAGCCATATATTTATTTTAGGCTACTAGACCCATATAGACAAACATACATATCAATTAAAATTATAAAACTAATATATTGATATTCTTACCAATATTATAAATGTGAAAGTAACTGTCTGTCTGTCTTACGACAAAACTACTGATCCAATTTATATGGATTTTGGTACACATATAGTCTTGACCCTGCGAAAGGACATAGTCTACTTTATAATGCAATAAATGGGTTGAAAGAGGAGATAAAAGTTTCTATAGAAATATCATCATATTTAAAGCTAGCTAGGTTGAAATTTATCTCTTAAGCTGTTGATTAAATATAAATAAATATGACAGTCATAGTTTGTAAAAATGTTACCTTTACTTAATATATAAAAATAAAATAAGGAACAAATGTTTGTATAGAAATTTGTCATTTTTGAATTATTGCTAGCAAGTAATTGCTAGAATTTTTAATCTAACCCAAAGAAAAAAAGATTCATCGTTCTAGCTTCAAAAATGACGAATTTCTATACAAACACTTATTCCCTATTTTATTTTACCCCCTTAAAGACACTTAACATTTTTACCTATACTGTGATGCGTAATACAAATTACCCATTATGGGTATACATAATTACTGAACGAAATGTTAGACGTCAATTGTGAGTTGCGACATTTGTCACAGCTCTAGTGTTAAAAGCACACCAAAATACGACTTTAAAGCAATAAACACATAAAATTTAAAAATACTTATTTTTCCTAATACATACTTTATTTTTTTGCTATCCAAACCAGATTATACGTTTTTTTTTTGTAAAATAAAACTTAACTTAATGTAACCTGATGTAAATTAGTGCATCCGAGTGCACTGACCCATGAGTCTTTTGTTCAGAACGAGGTAAAAGAAACAACATACAAACATAATAGAATTAACGAATGCCTGGCACTAATTGTACTTACATTAAGTACACTGCTTTAAAGTTGATAATAATATTACTGTTTATTGTGCATAAAATAAATATTTACAAAAAAAGAATTATTGTATTTTCATTGCCTAGTTCAGTTCACAGGCTCATACAGTCACAACAAATCCTTTCTTATATTATAAATGCGAAAGTAACTCTATCTGTCTGTCTGTCTCGTCTCGCTTTCAACAGATTTAAAAGAAATTTTAGACACAACACAGAAAGTCTAGACTTTGACAAAAGACATAGGCTAATTTACAATGCAAAAAAAGGGTTGTAAGGGGTTGAAAGGGGATGAAAGGTTATATGTAAGTATCGTCATTTTACGCGAACGAAGTCGCGGGCACAGCTACTTGTTTATAAAAATGAATGAATACCTGTAAATGATTGTGGTTTGATAAAAAAAATGTTATTATTTCATTACACTACTTTAAAGTTGATAATAATATTCTTTATTGTGCATAAAAAATATATTTACAGAAAAAGAACTTTATATAGAACTAACTATACTATAGTTTGTATAGTTAGTTTTAGCCGCTTATGAACGTAATCTTTTTGTAGTGATATTTGTAGTAATTTGTTCCCTACCATCCAGTTCAGTAATAATAAAAAAAAATCAAATAATGTAACAAACATGCATGGCAATAGTTGTTCATGCACAGGATTTTCACTTTCACGTTTAAAATAAAGTATTTTTGCAAAGTCTGCAAATTTGTATGTAAAAGTAAAATTACCAAAAATAAAGTAGGATACATTAGGATACATTTTTATAAAGTATGGTTGGCGACCCTAGGTTACATACGCACAAAGTCTGTATCATAAAACGTTTAAGTGTAAGCTCAGTGGTCTAGTGGTTGAACACTCCGCCTTACTTCCGATGGTCGTACGTTCTAATCCTCGCACGAAGCCACATTATTTGTGAGTGTTATAGACTTCTAGCTTATAACATAACGCTAAGGAGCTGAGCAATAGGAGCGGAGTTGCAATGGAAGCCTGGTGCTTCAGGCGTCCATGGGCTACGGTAACCATTTACCATCAGATGGGCCGTATGCTTATTTGCCACCATAGTAGTATAAAAAAAAAAGAAAACTATTGCAAAAATGGGACACAGAAATTATGCGGGCCAGTAAGTAAAAATAAATGAAAAAATTGCAACTTAGTTTCAATTTTAAAATAAAAAAACTTTGAAATGGGCACTATTCGGAGCATGCTACATGCCCCTACTACTGATATTGCGCTGTTTGTGTGCGCTGATAAAAGAAATTTAATAAATAGCTCCCTCGCAGTTGGTAATTATGTGATTGTTTATTATTTTTAAGAATTGTTCCGATTAGTTTGTAATATGTATGTATTTACGTAGCTCGCTTGCTTACCCTCGTAACTTCGTCTGCATCACACTTACATGACATTTATCATAATATTTCGCCCAATTTACATTATATTTGTTTAAATTATGACCTATATGTTATTGTGATGTATCTAGACAAACGGGAGGGTGTCAAAGACGAGTTCAAGTAAGAGACTGGCGAGCAGCACCGTGTGTGGTTATACACGAACCATTTGGAGCCACTTTTGACCTCATAACTCAAAAACTCTTTCACATAAACCTGTCAAATTTGGTTCATATATTGAGACTTGCGAGATAAATATGTGTTCCATAAGCTATATAGCGAGCTCGTCGACCTCGATGGTCTAGCGGTCTAGCACACCGCTTTACGACCGATGGTCGCGGGTTCGATTTCTCGCACGGCACAAACATTTGTATTCATGAGTATGATTGTTTGTATCGGTCTGGGTATTTTCTATGTATAATATGTATATATTTACGGGAAAAAAATTATCTATGTATTTATATCAGTTATCTAGTACACATAACACAACCTTTAGCTACTTTAACTTGGGTCTAGATGGCGCTGTGTGAATTGTCCTGAGATTATTATTATTATTATTTATTATATTACTGCACAGTTTTAACAAAATCCGTTCTATAGTTTTTTGCATGACAAAAGTAACAACCATCCATCCATACTCACAAACTTTACTTCACTTTCCCATTTTTAATATTTGTATGACTTCTATCAGTAGTCTAGTACCCATAACAGAAGTTCTGCTTACCAAGGGACTAGATAGAGCTGTGTTACTTGTTCAGGGATATTTATTTTATTTATTCATTATTATCTACTTAAAGCAGTATGGTGTAAGTACAATGCCAGGCAGTCGTTAATTGTATTATACTTGTGTTATGAAAACAGCTAACAATAAAATATTTTTCTTTCTTTCTTTCTTTCTTTCTTTCTTTCTTTCTTTCTTTCTTTCTTTCTTTCTTTCTTTCTTTCTTTCTTTCTTTCTTTCTTTCTTTCTTTCTTTCTAACATATAATTTTGAATGCAGCTGTCTTTAGTGGACTGTATTTACGACAATAGGATTTGAGCAAGAAATTGATAATTTGGAAGGCACTCACCTTGTACTGCGAGGATTGCCGGTTTCAGCAAGGCTTCCCAGAACTCCGGGCTTGTCCGAACTTACCTTTTGAACGGGTTACCTGTTTACCGCCAAAACCGACAATAGGTGCTCTCCAGTATCAACTCTTGCGTTCCTTTATTGTTTCGTACTTAAACTAAGAATATTCACGACTTTAGTTAACAAATCTATATAAAATATCGACAATTACGACAGCGATAATCAGAACGCTTTTTCGACAACGACAAAGGCGAAACGACTCCCACCCTCGTAATCTCTTTATATATATATTTTTTTTAATATTATTTAGGGCATTGGATATTGCGATGTTGCCGTGCGTATTATTGTGAATAGTGAACAACTTGTATTTTTAAGAATTGTTCCGATTAGTTTGTTATAATGGGGTTGACATGTTTAAAAACAAAAACCCCGAAATAAAGTTAGATAAAAAAAACTTTGTTCCGCAGTGAACAAAATATATATTACATAGGGTTGGTAATTGATATACATACTCTACCTTACAATATAATAAAGAATTCGATGAGGCGGATACACGTAGGGTTGCCACCTTCTTTAAAACGATGATTATGTAGTACTAACTGCGCCCGCGCCTTCGTCCGCGTGGACCTAATAAAGAAGAAATATTAAATAATCTAATACAAATAATAAAAGGCAAAGAAACAATAAAATAAAGGATGAAAGCTTGTTTGGAAATTCGTCATTTTGAAAGCTAGAACGATGAAACTTTTTCTTTGACTTTTTTGTGTTAAGATTAATTCGGTCAGTATACCACAGTAGTATTTGGTTTCACACACGTTAAATTTATAGCCTATATATTATTCTGATGTATAGATTATATTACTGTAAAGTTTCATCAAAATCCGTTCAGTACTTCTTGCGTGAAATAGTAACAAACATCCATCCATACTCACAAACTTTCGCGTTTATAATAGTAACTAGCTACTCGCCCTGGCTTCGCACGGGTGTACATGTATTACATATATATATATATATATATATATATATATAAACACCTCTTTGGGCACTTTGTTGATCACGCCACAACCTAAACACTTGCTGATTCCACCTTTTGCACTGAATAACTTGACCTCTATCGCGTATATCTCAGGCGGTATGGCAACGTCGCATTCTATTTTGCGATGCGGCCATATATATTCGTCGATAGTACGATATACTCGACACTTTTTTTACTAATAATTCGTGACTGAATGGCTCCGAACGGCTAAATTTTTGGTATACACAAAGACTTTTTGGCTCTGAATATATTCCAAAAATCAATTAATTATGTTGATCACTTTATATACTCGTCCTTACTGCGATACTTACTTTCATCCGAATATATATAGATACCGTAACGGTCTATCAATTATGACTTTATTAATTTACTAATGTAGATATTTTATATTCGCAATGCTCCATACATGCAAGCTCCAGCAACGGTGGAGGCAGGGTCCCCCCTGCACCGTACACCGCACCCCGCGCACACAAACAAATTAGATATTTTTTGAATACACAAAGACTTTTTGGCTCTGTATATATATTTCAAAAATCAGTTAATTGTGTTGATCACTTTATATACTGGTCCTTACTGCGATACTTATTTTAATCCGAATATATATAGATACCGTAACGGTCTATCAATTATGAATTTACTAATCTAGATATTTTATATTCGCAATGCTCCATACATGCAAGCTCCAGCAACGGTGGAGGCAGGGGGAGCACCGTACACCGCACCCCGCGCACATAAACAAATTAGAATAAATTAAATTCATAAGATTATTTATATATTTCGACTGCCTCGGTGGTCACACCGCTTTACATCCGATGGTCGCGGGTTCGATTTCTCGCACGATACAAACATTTGTACTCATCGGTCATCGATTGTTTTCATCGGTCTGGGTGTTTTATATGTATATTATATATGTATTTACAAAATAAAAATATCTATTTATATCAGTTCAGTATCAGTCTGTGTTAATTGTCCAGGGTTATTTATTATATTTTTATAAACGGTTATCTTTTTCCATCGCACCGCTCGCTATCGACAGTGAATTCATAGAAATGTCACTCTAAAAACAAAAATAGTTTTGTGTTTTGTATTTCAAATACTAAATGCAAAATAGGTATTTTCAAAATACTTTTTAAAAATTAAGTACCTTTTGAATTTTTGTCCGAACCTCAGATATTTTATTTATTTTAGGTATATCAATCATTACATAGTAATATAAAAACAAAGTCGCTGTCGCATCTAACAGTACATAAACAAAGAATATATTTGGCTCTGATACCGTAACGGCCTATGAATTATGAATTTATTATACCTAATCTAGATATTTTATATTCGCAATGCTACGTACATTGTAATATCCGCCTCCATTCATTGTAACGGTGGAGGGACTAAATAGTTGAATAAAACTGAATAAGCAGTTGCTCCACTCTATAGGTACTGCGTCGTCGTCGTATGCTGTTCATTTTTTCACTCGTTTTGGCGCCAAGAGAGGGTCACATAGTCGTGGTCAAGTTAAGAACTTATAATTTAATTTTGATAACAATAGATACAAGTAAAAAGTAGGTATTATATTAATGTACGTAAGTACTGTACTTAAAAATATTTATTCTTTACTGTATGTACATTTGAAAAACTTAACACTTAAGGACTTGTACATATACACGTACATACTGCCATTTTCTCTTAAAGACATCCAGAGAAGCACTATTTATCAAATACGCGGGGTGCACCGACCTTTGACCTTCTAACACCTGATTCGCGCGTAACGAATTACATTGCTACTTTTTGGTATTTTATAGTGGATATGTCACTATAAAATATTATTATTTCTTTAGATTATGACATAATAACATAGTTTACATGATTTTAAGGGAAACATACGATAAAAAAAAAATCCCGTAAAATGTAAAAGATAAAAAATGGTTATTGTTGGTTATCCTTAAGAGATAGACATATACCATCACGGACTTTTTTGTTGACCTTATTTTGATACATCTCAAAGCACTAGACAACACGCATTTTCATTAAACAGTATTGTATTTTTTTATTTCTTTAACTTTAATGCACAAAAAAATTTGTACATGTGGCGGACTTAATATTTTGCCGCGTTATTTACCAGGCAACCATGAGTGGTGCAGCGAAAGATTATTGGCGGTGCACTAATATAAATAAGAAATGTCAAAAAAAGATTTATAAAGATAATAAAGATAAGCAAAATATACATTTCTATAAAAAAATAACAATATACATACATAAATATATATCTAAATATAACCCATAAATGTATAAATATTATATATAATTATAAGTACAGTCTCAAATTGAAAGTAAGAAAATCAGAAAATATAGAGAGAACTATATGGATATAACAGAAAGATGTGAAAAAAGGAGAAGGACAGTAAAAAAGTTACAAATTTAAATAATGTTCCCGCAATTTCTGTTTAAATGAATTTATTACATTATTATATATATTAGGCATACGACTAGCCTTATGACTGTTACTTTTTTTTTAATCTATACATCTATTCATGTAAATAAAATTGGAGTGTCTGTTTGTAATATTGAAATAACCGTTTTTTACTACTTGCATATGAATATAAATACGGTACATACACCAAAATAACATATTTTACAAGTTTTGTCTGTCTGTCTGTCTGTTTGTTCCGGCTAATCTCTGAAATAGCTGGACCGATTTTGACGGGACTTTTTTTGGCAAGTAGCTGATGTAATAAGGAGTAACTTACGTAATGTTATTTTAGAAAAATAAAATAAAATTTCACGCGGACGAAGTCGCTGGGGCCAGCTAGTCTATAGATATACCGAGATTGTTAAGAGAGATGTTTAAGTTGCTATTATGTTGTTGACAAAATTTTACTGTAATGTTACTATTACGTTATCCTACACAATTTGTATTATTTTGGATGAATAAATAAATAAATAAATAATAATCTATACATCTATACATTTAATAAAAATTGTAGTGTCTGTTTGTAATATTGAAAAAACCGTTTTTTACTACATGCATATGAATATATATAAGGTACATATACCAAAATAACAATTTTTATAATTTTTGTCTGTCTGTCTGTCGGTCTGTTTGTTCCGGCTAATCTCTGAAATGGCTGGACCGATTTTGACGGTACTTTTTTTGGCAGGTAGCTGATTTATAAGGAGTAACTTAGGCTACTTTTATTTTAGAAAAATATATATATATATATATAAGCCTGTTGTTTGTAATATTGAAATAACCGTTTTTTACTACTTGCATATGAATATAAATACGGTACATACACCAAAAAAAATATTTTACAATTTTTGTCTGTCTGTCTGTTTGTTCCGGCTAATCTCTGAAATGGCTGGACCGATTTTGACGCTTTTTTTTGGCAGGTAGCTGATGTAATAAGGAGTAACTTAGGCTACTTTTATTTTAGAAAAATAAAGTTAAAAACCACGTAGACGAAGTCGCGGGAACAGCTAGTGTATAATATATTAGAGATACCTACGTGTTTTTTTATTGATGACTAGCTGTACACGGGATTTCGCCCGTGTTGAATTTAACTTTATTTTTCTAAAATATAAGAAGTTAAATTCCACGCGGACGAAGTCGCGTGTACAGCTAGTTGTCGGTAGTCTAGCGATTTAGCTAGCACACTGCTTTGATTCCTGCTTGGTGGTCGAGGGTTCGATTCCTCGCACGCTGCAAACATTTGTATTCATGAGTATGATTGTTTGTAACGGTCTGGGTGTTTTCTATGTATAGATAATATATATTAATTTACGAAAAAAAATCTTTGTATTTATATCAGTTGTCTAGTACCCATAACATAATCTTCAGCTAGCTTAACTTGGGTCTAGATGAAGCTGTGTGAATTGTCCTGAGATTACTATTATTACTATAATAAATCTTTTCAAATCAGCCGATGTTTATTTTTGCCATAATACGTGCTGTTACCATGTGATAATATTACGTACGTACTTATTAAACTATTAACTTATTATTAAATTGTTTGTAACGGTCTGGGTGTTTTCTATGTATAGATAATATATATGTATTTACGAAAAAAATCTTTGTATTTATATCAAACCCATAACATAATCTTCAGCTAGCTTAACTTGGGTCTAGATGAAGATTATGAATTGTCCTGAGATTACTATTATTATTAATTGGTACACAGGTAAACTACTAACTAGGCCATATTGGTGTTGTTTGTTATGGTGAAAAAACTAGTAGGTATATATATAAGTTACACGTACAATTTCAAAGACTTATTTCTTGAAAACTACTGGCTATTCTGAAATAAAACTTTAGTGTTTGTATATGTAATGTTTGCATATAAAATATGATTAAAGGTTACCAGTGTATTTACACTTTTACTGAACAAACAGAGTTGTTTAATACTGAAAATATTGTGTGGAAGGCATAATTACTTTCATGCATGTATAGCTTTTCTCTTTTCCTAATTATTATTATTATTAAGTTTAAAGTGGTTGAATTTTACGTAAGGGGTTTTTATACATTATTTCTAATGTACCATTTATTTTAAGTTTTTTAAACTCTATTCATCGAGACCTATCTAATGAGTCCAAACACGATATTTCTGCTGTAAGTTTTCGAAGAGTATGTTCATCATCTGATAATACTGGTGCCAGCATGAAGTCAAGGTTAACAGATAACTAATTACTTTTATTTCGTCAAAATCTTTAGATTACGTATAATAAATTCATAATATCGCTACCTATTCAAATCAAAACAAGTATTAGGTACTTCATGTACTAGTATATAAATTCATCAACACACAAGTAAATGATTTTTAAATATATTCAGAGCAAAAAAATCTTTGTGCATTTAAAAAAAATGCCGATACGGATTCACTATTGCGAAATTGTTGAAAAAATATATATCGAGTATAAGTATCTACTACTATCGACGAATACATTTGGCAACAACGCATGGTCTCGGCCGGAACGGCAACATCGCATATTAGAATACAAAGATAGTGATAGAAAGAGAGAGACAGTGGATCAGCAATATCTACGGATCGTGGCTGGATCAACTAAGTGTGCAAGTGTATATAAATATATATATATATACATTTGTCTTTAATTCAAAGGAAATATAAATAATGAACGCATCACATTTAAAACAGTATAAATAGTTAATAATTTAATAATAAGTTAATAGTTTAATAAGTACGTACGTAATATTATCACATGGTAACAGCACGTATTATGGCAAAAATAAACATCGGCTGATTTGAAAAGATTTATTATAGTAATAATAGTAATCTCAGGACAATTCACACAGCTTCATCTAGACCAAAGTTAAGCTAGCTGAAGATTATGTTATGGGTACTGATATAAATACAAAGATTTTTTTTCGTAAATACATATATATTATCTAGACATAGAAAACACCCAGACCGTTACAAACAATCATACTCATGAATACAAATGTTTGCAGCGTGCGAGGAATCGAACCCTCGACTACCAAGCAGGAATCAAAGCAGTGTGCTAGCTAAATCGCTAGATACCGACAACTAGCTGTACATTCGTCCGCGTGGAATTTAACTTTATTTTTCTAAAATAAAAGTAACCTAAGTTACTCCTTATAAATCAGCTACCTGCCAAAAAAAATTACCGTCAAAATCGGTCCAGCCATTTCAGAGATTAGCCGGAACAAACAGACAGACAGACAGACAGACTAAAATTATAAAAATAGTTATTTTGGTATATGTACCTTATATATATTCATATGCATGTAGTAAAAAACGGTTTTTTCAATATTACAAACAGACACTCCAATTTTTATTAAATGTATAGATGTATAGATTATTATTTATTTATTTATTTATTTATTCATCCAAAATAATACAAATTGTGTAGGATAACGTAATAGTAACATTACAGTAAAATTTTGTCAATAACATAATAGCAACTTAAACATTAAATCTCGGTATATCTATAGACTAGCTGGCCCCAGCGACTTCGTCCGCGTGAAATTTTATTTTATTTTTCTAAAATAACAGTAGCGTAAGTTACTCCTTATTACATCAGCTACTTGCCAAAAAAAGTCCCGTCAAAATCGGTCCAGCTATTTCAGAGATTAGCCGGAACAAACAGACAGACAGACAGACTGTACTATGCTATACTATGTATTGATTGATATACCTAAAATAAATATAATATCTGAGGTTTGAACAAAAACTCAAAGGGTAATTTATTTTGAAAAAGTATTTTGAAAATACCTATTTTGCTTTTAGTGTTATAGTACTTTAACTGTTATGTTTTAAGTAACAATGTTTAATTATAATTAATACTACTGCACCAACACTCCGATCGTGCAAAAAAATTTGCTGTTTCATTATTTTTTAGTTCAATTAGTGGTCTACCTAAGTTCTGGGCTATAATCTGACTCCCATGACCTCCATGACGCTCCCCCCTGGATCCGCCGTTGCGTCTTCTCTTTATTCGCTCAGTAACGTTGTTACAAAAGAAAAGTTTCCCATCCAAAAAATAACAAGTATTGAGGTTTGATCTGGAGTCACGTTACTCCAGACTGATTTCTATAAATATTTAGATTAGGTAGACTATTATTTTTGAAATACTAGCTAGACATTATTAAGTTACTGTAGCCATAATGTAGTAGCCCAAACGTGCCAATGAGGAAGCCCTTGGCAAATGCTGCACCCTGATTGGCCCGTTTGAATTGGATCAAGAACTGCTCGTATGCCAAAAAGGTGGATTTGTATAAAATCGTGTATAAATCGCTTAATTATTATTACTCGTCGTGACAGTTGTGGCTCAAAACGGATCAACATTTATATATGGTCATCTGGCATTAGATCAACAAAAGGCCTCCGGATCAACAAGTGAAAAAGGATCAACAAAAAACTACCTATACGGCACGTCTGAGCCACAAAGTGCCCAAGGGGATATTTATATATATATATATATATATATATATATATATAAACCTTCTTCTTGAATAACTGTATCTATTAAAAAACCGTTTCAAAATCCGTAACGTAGTTTAAAGATTTAAGCACACATAGGGACGGACAGACAGCGACAGCGACTTTGTTTTATACTATGTAATAGTGATAATAAGCTAATGTTAGGGAGCTCCGTAACCGTAACCGAATCCGAAATAAAAGTTTCGGATAATATCGGATAGGGGCGAAGCCTAATTGAGACACGTTATGTAACCATTTTATTAAATATTTGTAATATGCTTCTGAAATTCCTTAAAAAATACTATCTGTAACCGAAATTATCCGAAACTAACGGATAATCCGAAAAAAAATCATATCCGCATCCGTATCCGGTGTAATAATCATTCCTATATCCGAAATTTTATATCCATAATGCCCCATTTACACTCAGCCTGAGTGGGCAGGGAAGTGAGCAGCGCGAGAATGTGAAATGAGTGGAAACACTTCCCATGCCATTGTCGCTGCCACTCATGCTGCCAGGCGCTCCCTCGATTGTCGGTTTTTCGTGCGCGAGTCAAAGGACTGGCAGCGCGAGTGGCAGCGTGTTTTTACATTCAGCCCTCTCGCTCAGTTGTCGCCCGGCAATATTTCCGGCAGCGCGAGTGGCAGGGGAAGCAGCTGAATGTAAACGTAGCATGACATCCCTAATAATTAGATATCCAACTTTTATATTATAGTACAAGTGAGAACCCTATATACAAACATTGACTAAAATGAGATACAATTTTAATCATTACCATATGATGACCGGTTTTATATAATGAATATTAAAAAATACATAAAAATGCCCATACATTTGTAAAGATCGTTATTTATTTTAGACAAGTAGAGATTTGTTGTAAATTTAAATATGTTTTTATATGTTTGTTTTAATTATAACACTCGCCAGGTGTGTGTTGGTCACACTCGATAGGGTTCAGTAGGTTTAATTATAATCTAACTGGCTACTCACCCCGGCTTCGTACGGGTGTACATGTATTATACATATAAACCGTCCTCTTGAATCACTATCTATTAAAAAAAGACGCTTCAAAATCCGTTGCGTGGTTTTAAAGGTTTAAGCATGCATATGGTCTACTTGTATTAATATAATATAACATAACCCTTCCTCTTGAATCACTCTATCTATTAAAAAAACTGCTTCAAAATCCGTTGCATGATTTTAAAGGTTTAAGCATGCATATGGTCTACTTGTATTAATATAATATAACATAACCCTTCCTCTTGAATCACTCTATCTATTAAAAAAACTGCTTCAAAATCCGTTGCATGGTTTTAAAGATTTAAGGACACATAGGGACGGACAGACAGCGACAGCGACTTTGTTTTGTACTATGTAATCATAAAGTAATAGTAATAATGTCTCAGGACAATTCTCACAGCGCCATTTAGTCCCACGGTAAGCAGAGCGTGTGTTATGGGTACTAGACAACTGATATAAATATATACATAAATAAATAAGTAATAAATAACCCTGAACAATTAACACAGCGTCATCTAGTCCCACAGTGAGCAGAGCTTGTGTTAAGGGTACTAGACAATTAATATGAATACATAAATACATTGTTTAATAAATACATTATATTATACATAGAAAAATAGAAAACATCCATACCTATACAAACAATCATACTCATGAATAGAAATGTTTGAACCGTGCGGGGAATCGGATAGCGGTGCGCTAAACCGCTACACCACCGAGGCTGTCAAACAAAACAAGACCGCGACAATTTTGACAGCTGTCATAGTCAGGGATAACTCAATCGTGTTCACACGTCAGAGCTAGGTAAATTTATTAATTTAATACTTTATATTTACGTAATTAGGTGTTTTGATTTGTATAATATAATAATTAATTGTATGTTCCGTATGTTCTAGATTTTTTTTTATTATATAAATGAGCCTGATAGACAATAGACACAAAAACTCGTAAAAAAAAAGAAAAATATATACATATGTAGATTTTTACAAGTAGAGAGTAAATGATACTTCATAAATACATAAATTAAAAAAGAGCAAAAAATAAAAGGATGTAAAAGTTAAATATGAAAGACAATCTGTACTACTTCATTACATAGTATAAAACAAAGACGCTGTCGCTGTCTGTCCGTCCCTATGTATGCTTAAATCTTTAAAACTACGCAACGAATTTTGAAGCAGGTTTTTTAATAGATATAGTGATTCAAGAGGAAGGTTTATATATATAATACGTGTACACCCGTGTGAAGCCGGGGCTAGAAGATTAGCTAGTAATATATAAAAATATCATGATGCCCTTTTGTAGTAATGAAACTCCTTCGAAACGGCTTGACCGACTCTTATGTAATTTTGTGTTTATATTAAGTAAGTAAATAGGATGCCCCAATTTAATTGGACAAAACTTTATATTCGGCGTTTTAATAATACAGATAAATAATAATAAATTTCACCCTTCTACCATCAACCCTTATTTTTTTGATTGGGATATTATTTTTTATGGCAAAACAACGTTTGCCGAGTACTAGCAAGTACTAATATAATGTCGCTGAAGATTATTTGTCTTTATTTTAACGCCTTAATCTCAGGAACTATTAATCCGAATTGCAAAATTTTGTGTTGGATATCCCATTTATCAAGCAGGACTATTTAGGTGATAAAAGATCATGCAAGGGTCATTAGGAGCGTAGTGTCAAAAAAGTATTGTCGAAATGGGTAAATGCATTCGTTTCCTCTCTCTCTCTTCTGTGTCGTGTGTGACGCAGATCAGTTGACTACACTCGCGAGCAACCAAATCGACTCAAGCGCTACATCTACATTCAAATATTGTTCTAAATAAAAGTGTACAACATTTTAATAAAAATGATATGTCATTTGAAAGCTTGAAACTTGAGCTTTTATTAGAGGTCATCATTATTAATATCCGTGAATGCTTTTTTTTATTATTGGTGTCTGAACTTAAATGGTGGAAAAATGGGATTTTGGAATTGACACAAATAAAGCACGTTTCTTTCTTAAGAAGTATAAAATTTATTGGTTCAGTATTTGGTATTGCCCCCTAGCCCTAATTACAGCCCGTAGTCGGTTCTTCATTGACCTTATTAATTTGAAATGTTCTAAAAAGTATAAAATGGCCAAGCTGTCTATAGCATAGATTATGTTTGGATCCGTAGATAAGGACCGAAAATGCAAGGTTTCATTGTATACTGAATCCCAAAAAGATTATTGTTTACAAAGTAAACCTTATTAATATTCATATGTATATATAAATCCATCGCTATTAGATTCATTGACATAAGCAAGTGTACTTGAAATGGATATATGATTAGTTCATCACAAACACTGATTGTCATAACTCGTGCAATATGGCGTACACTACTGTAAAGTTACACTTACTCCTTACGTGTGCCTATTTTGGTCTATTAGAAACAACCCCACCTGTAGCATCGCAGAAAGTGCATCCGAATTCACTGAACTCTGAACCCTATTATGTTGACAATACCGCCGAAATCATCAAGCCATACGGTATTCTAAGTTTGGATGGCACAAATGCAGTCGCTAACGCTACTCATGACAACTTGAAGTTCAAATTGTGGGAGAACATCCACAGGGAATATGTAGAGGCCTTGAAGAACGAAGACGTGGATCTCAGTATCGAAGAACTTATCGGGAAGTATGAATATCCGTTTGAAGAACACGAAGTGGTCACAGAAGATGGTTACATATTGAATTTGTTCAGGATACCAGGCAACGGATCGGTTGTATTTGTGATGCATGGACTCTTTGGAAGTGCTGATGATTTTATAGTCACAGGACCAGACAGCGGTTTGGCATATCTCTTATCCAAAGATGGTTACGACGTCTGGCTGGGCAACGCTAGAGGGAATAAACATTCGCATCGGCACATCAGTCTCGATCCCTCTGAGCCTATATTTTGGGAGTTCTCCTGGCACGAAATCGGTTACTACGATCTGCCTGCAATGATTGACTATACTCTTAACATTACGAATAAGAAATCACTGTATTATATTGGCCATTCTCAGGGGACGACATCCTTCTTCGTTATGAGCTCTCTAAAACCGGAATACAATAAAAAAATTGACCACATGATGGCACTAGCACCTAGCGCTTATATGGAACACGCTAAGTCTTCCTTCTTGCGTCTATTAAGCCCCATGAGCAATTTCTTACAAACGCTCTTATATAGTTATGGCTTTTATGAGTTATTTCCGTATAGCCCCATCATGCGTATGGTTAAAAGTGTCATGTGTGATTCGGGTCCACTATCAGGTATCTTATGCAATGAAGTTATGATGTACTTTGGAGGCTACAATTTCGCAGAGCTCAACGCAACGAATTTAGCTGTGATATTAGGCCATGTGCCTTCCGGGGCAGCAGTTAAGCAAGTCATTCATTACTTACAAGCGATCGTGTCAAAGAAGTTTCGTCAGTTCGATCACGGAGCTGATGCGAATATGAAGAAGTACGGGAGGGAGACACCCCCGAGTTATCCTCTGAAGAAGGTGACAGCGTCAGTCTCGTTGTTTCATAGCGATAATGACGTACTTTCAGCAACTCCCGATGTTTACAAGTTGCGAAGGAAGTTGAGCAATTGTATAGACGTGAAGTTACCCAGTAAATACAGTTTTAGCCATTTGGATATTATATGGGGAAAAGATTTCAAAAGTGTTATATATAGTAGGATAATAAAATTGTTGAGGACTTTTGCTTAAACTTACTTTTTTTTCATTAGATTTCAATTCATCTGTCCATTTCACTTCATAATTTTTGTATCTAAACAATTTTAATTAGTAAGCTTTGTTCAAGTTTAACTGCCGGTATCAAACCACTTAGCATGAGGCGAAACTTCGTTTCCATTTGTGTTCTACCAAATATACAGCGGACTGTTTTCCGAGGAATTGTTCGAGATAATGCGTACGGCTACCTTTTACCATCGCCATCGACAGGAATTTCATCTCCTCACGCTAGAACCTGGTCTCGGACAGTGCGGTTTCAAGAATTAAGGTATATTAAGGTGTCTTCAGAGTCGACAACGCGCACGTGACACCCTTGGGTTCTCAGGCGTCCATAGCCTATGGTAACTATTTACAATCACATGGGCCGTATGCCTGTTTGCCACCATCGTAGTCTAATAAAAAACTATATCGGTATATAGAGGTTCAGCTCATTGTCTTCTTTTCAACGATCGCTTGTATTATTCTCGCACATACAGACATTTGTATTCACGAGTATGATTGTTTGTATCGGTCTGGGTATTTTCTATGTATAATATGTATGTGTTTACATAAAGAGATGTATCTATGTGTTTATATCAGTTGTCTAGTAGTAGTATTATTTATTGCTTAGTGCAGTTAGACATTGTTTTTGTAAAACGTAAGACAAAATTTTTTAGGCTAGTTTTTGTAAAAATAGTCGTTATTGGGTACCTCAGTACCTTGTTAGTAACGGGAAATAGTGTCCCCAATGCTAGCAATAAACCATGGTAAGTCGACCTCCACGCTATCCTCCCTGGAAACCATCGTGGCTAATTCCTAGTGAATTCGTCACGATGGGCTAACGGATCTGACCTCACGCATGTATGAAGTTGTTCAGTCTGATATTTGGCAGTGAAATTATAAGATAAGAATCATAATATCTTAGACCTCCAGAATGGCAATTATGATATGCATCAAATGATAACATTACAATTTTTGTCTGTCTGTCTGTTCTGGCTGATCTCTGAAATGGCTAGACCGATTTTGACGGGACTTTTTTTGGCAGGTAGCTGATGTAATAAGCAGTAACTTAGGCTACTTTTATTTTAGAAAAATATAATAGTTAATAATAATAATATATACTAATTTTATAAAGCTGAAGAGTTTGTTTGTTTGAACATGCTAATGCTCAGGGATTACTTGGTTTCAAAATTGAAAAATTTTTCAATTCATAGTCCATTCGTCGAGGAAGGCTTTAAGCTATATAACATTACGCTACGACCAATTCGAGCGAGCATCAGTGAAAAATATTGCAAAAGTTGTGGAAATGAATGGACAAACAACGTGACACGTAATTTTTTTATATAAACAAATAGAGACGGAATGCAGAATGCTAATTTATTTCTTTAATTATGCATGAAAATACATCGATAAAAAACAGTACACTTTCTTCTTTCTTGAGTTTCTTGTCAGTTCTTCTCATATCGAAATCATTCCGAACTGACGGTACATTTGACATGTCATAAGAGTCTGTAATAGACCTACACGAATAAAGATATTTTGAATTTATAACACACTTCCATGTATTTGACACACACACCCATATATAATCTTATATCCATTGTTAAAGTCTGTGGTCAAATTGAGAATAGATTAATATTGTCTTTAATATTATTTGTATATAGTTTTAATGAATGTTAAAATAATTATGGTCGAATTACGACCACTGTCTAACTTGGCTACTTTTCATGTACGAAATATACTGTAGCCTTCGCAAGTTCTAAACATGTTACTTGTCGATTCCAATTTTATTATTAGTAGGAACTAGCCATCGAAAGTAATAATTGGTATATGAGAACTAGCCAAGTCAGACCTTAGGCTACAGTATATTATCCTAAGTTATAAAAAGAGAATTCATATTTTATAAATACATGTTGACAGACCATTGAACTTGGCACCCATTTAGATCTCACCTCTTTTGTCGTTGAAGTCAACAATCAAGGCATATATCATAATATTGAACTCGGCTATTATTTCACATTTATGTTTTTGATGGGATTTGAAGTTTACTAATTATCGACACTGATGTGAAGGGGTTAACGTAAATTGGTCATGATTGACGTTTTCATATAATATTACTTATGTCCAGTACAAGATGACCTATTTGGTACACGACTACACACGGTGCTGCTTGCCAGTTCTCTTACTTGAACTCGGCTTTGACACGCCACCGCGTGTCTAGATGTAAATTTCATACAATATCTTGCCTCTTAATAATATTAGTGTCAGTCGAAACTTTGTTTGGATACAAAAAGTTCTAGCACCAAAATATAGACTTAATTTTTCGGGATCCGCAGCAAACGTTTACATATTGTGCGGAACCTTCTGACTGACTGACACTGGTCATCCGCACCTTCCTTTTTTTAACTTGGGATAGTTCTCATGGAGGATCGCCCGCCCCGGGGGAGGTAGACGGGTACTACCAGACTCTTACCGGCTAGAAAGTTAGTGTTTCTTCTCGTCCTTTTGTCAGAGTTGCGGGCAATCTTCCGCAATATCCGCGCCTCCCTAGGGGGTGAAGCATGGGGTCTCGGGCCAAATCCCTTTAACCCGATAACAACCCTGATAGCTGGATTTAGGGTGGCTTACTTAAAAAGTAACAGAAATACAATTAAACTTAATCTAACTTGAGAAGTTCCATATTTGGGGCCTAATTCTGAACGGTTTTTTTGTTTATTTAATGCACATAAATGAACTGTAGGCGGACTTAGCATTTTGTGGCTTTATCTACCAGTGAACTATGAGAGAAGATAAAGGTTTATTGAAGATATATTTTTTATCTAGTTTTATTTTTAATTTCGGAACCTTTGATGTGCCAGTCCGTATCACACTTGGCCGGGTTTTTTCCTAGTCACTCCTGAGGCCACATCACCGCATCTTCACACACCCTCGTCTTTGCTTTTATTTTTTACTATGCAATGATTTTTATCTAGTTTGTTTTTTTATTTCGGAGCTTCGGAACCCTCTATTTTGAGGCCGTAACACACTTGGCCGGTTTTTTTCCGAGTCACTCCTGAATCCACGTCACCGCATCATCACGCACTGCTGAAGTGACAGCTGTCATTCGCAGTGAGGCGTGTCACCTTGATGATTCTAATGTCTACACTCCTCGCGTTAAAATATGCTGCAACTTCTAATATATATATAACTAGCTGTATACCGCAACTTCGTCCGCGTGGAATTTACCTTTATTTTTCTAAAATAAAAGTAGCCTAAGTTACTCCTTATTACATCAGCTACCTGACATTAAAAGTCCCGTCGAAATCGACCCAGCCATTTCAGAGATTAGCCGGAACAAACAGACAGACAGAAAGACAGACAAAAAATGTTAAAAATGTTATTTTGGTGTTGTACCGTATTTATATATGCATGTAGTAAAATACGGTTATTTCAATATTACAAACAGACACTCCCAATTTTATTTATATGTATAAATAATAATAATCTCAGGACAATTCACACAGCGCCATCCAGACCCAAGTTTAGCCAGCTAAAGCTTGTGACAACAACTGATACAAATACATAGATATAGTTTTGTTTCGTAAAAACATAGATAATATACATAGAAAACACCCAGACCGATACAAACAATCATACTCATGAATACAAATGTATCGAATCGGAATGGAACCCGCGGTAATTAGAAGTAAAGCTTTGTGCTAAACCTACACTATTGAGGCTGTTAAAACTGTAAAGTAACAACGTAATTTTTTTTTATTCTCAATTAAATTGACTTTGAATCACACCATGTTACAGCACACAGATCATACACAATATTTATCATTATTTCTCATTCCATCCATTTTTATATTATATTACTGAGTTCCTGTTTATAATTATGTATAGTTAAATAACAATATATAATTGGTTCCCTACATTGTTCTTTTATTTATTAGTATCTAAACCAGGGATTTTAGGGAGCTCCATAACCGCGAGCTCTGTAACCGAAACTGTCGGACATCCGATATAAAAAAATATCTGTAACCGAATCTGTCATGAAAGTTTCGGATAATATCGGATAGGGTCGGAGCCTAATCGAGACGCGCTATGTAACCATTTTTTATTTATTTATTTATAATTGCACATTTTATTAGCTAATTGTGTTTTACACGGCTTATTAGTAACGTGTTCATTCGATGCGGAATCAGGAACTAGACTGATTTTACATTTAATTTAAATAACATAAGATTTACTCCATGTAGCACTCTACCATAACCATAATAAACTTACTAACTATAAAATAAATAGTACAATTATTTCACTTGTATACTCACTACCTACATACTACAATAAACAATTTATTATGTAGCGACACCACATCACAACATATATAACGCTACAGTGGTAAAATAACCACCGCGCTACAGTATCACTTAAAATTTTCTATAATGCACGTTCCACCCACAAGGTTCATAGCAAACGGAATCCTAAAATCATTATATAAATTCTATTATTTTGAAATGATACTCAAATTTTCATTGTTTAAAACCATTATTTTGTTCATACGCCCAATATAGCAGAGCAGTTCTTAAATTAACTAAAATGTAATCACAGTGGAAAAAAACTAGTGTATCTGATGTAACGTGTAGTTGGTTTAAGAACTGATACTAACTGATTATATGATATGCAGTGTTTAACTATATCAAGTTTATATCTCATACTGCTCAGTTCTTGCCATGGACAACTGGATATATTGTTCCAGTCCCTAACACCGTTTTCTCGGAAGATGCCTTATGCAGAGACTCAATCCGCATTAAAGTATGTTCAGCATAATATTGGAGATATCTACAAAGAGGCGGTACACCTTTTCGACAGTATCCCAAATGCACTAGCTAGGACTATGAGCTACGATGGAGTGTTACGTATGAAGGAGTACAATATTTCTCGGGAGCGTATCCGCGAAGCATATATAGCGGGTATGGCCAACGAAGACGTGAAACTCAGTGTTGGAGAACTGATTTTGAAGTATGGACACCCGTTAGAAAGGCACGAGGTAGTTACTGAAGATGGGTATATCTTGACAATGTTCCGGATACCAAAGAAAGGACCGGTCGTGTTCCTAATGCATGGATTGCTGGGAAGCGCTGACGATTACGTGATAGGAGGGCCAGAGGTCAGTTTAGCATACCTCTTAGCAAACGATGGTTACGACGTATGGTTGGGTAACGCTAGAGGGAACAAACATTCGCGTCGGCATATTAGTCTCGATCCCTCTGAACCTATATTCTGGGAGTTCTCCTGGCACGAAATCGGTTACTACGATCTGCCTGCAATGATTGACTATACTCTTAACATTACAAATAAAAAGTCACTGTTTTACGCCGGACATTCTCAAGGCACAACCTCATTCTTCGTTATGGGCTCTCTAAGACCTGAATACAATGATAAGATTGCACTTATGATAGCATTAGCTCCGACTGCTTATATGTCACACATGAAATCACCATTTCCCAGATTGTTAGCTCCCATAAGTTCAATAATAAACATGGTGTTAAAAAGCTATGGTATACACGAATTCTTTCCAGATAGTCCAACCATGCGTACCTTGATAAGCATACTGTGTGATACGGAACAAATGGCCGGAGTTCTGTGTATGTATATTTTAATGATGTTCTCTGGATTGACTTCGGAAGTTAACGTTACAGTTTTACCAGTGATCATGGGGCATGTGCCATCAGGTGGGTCTACCAATCAGGTGCTTCATTACGCTCAGGAGATCATGTCGGGCAAGTTTCGGCAATTCGACCATGGGACTGACGGAAATATGGTAAAGTATGGTAGGAAGACGCCACCCAGTTACCCTTTGGAGAAGATCTCGGCCCCGATTTCGTTGTTCTACAGCGATAACGATCTGTTCTGTCAGCAAGAGGATATATATAAATTGTGCAGTAAATTAAAAAACTGTACGGATATGTATAGGATATCGAATGAATATCAGTTCAATCATTTGGACTTTGTGTGGGCGAAGCATTTCAAGAGTCTGATATACGAACGGATGTTGAAGCAGTTATGGACCTTTACTTAATTACAACAGAATTAAAATGTTTTATAAACTAACTAGCTGTGCAGCCGGTTTCACTCGCGTTAAATTTCAATATAAAACATAGCTTATTGTTACTGGAGCGGGAACACAACTACTATTTTAATAAAAACCAAATACTAGTAAAAATGTGTATTCTTCCCAAAAGGGCTCACAGCGAGGAGAAACAAAACAATATATAATTAGTCAAAAGTGACGTATAAAAAATATAAATTTTATAAAAAGAATGGTAGACAAGCTGCCAGTAACACCTATGTTTTATTCTGATGTATAATTGTAAAATATGTTATTCATCAAAATCCGTTGAGTAGTTTTTGCGTGAAAGAGTAACAAACATACTTAATATTACAATAATAAGATGTTATAAAGAGGAGAGATTTGATTATTTTGTTCATCTTTACATAGTATAAAACAAAGTCCTAGCCGCTGTCTACTCGCTTATATGTTAAACTAGCTGTACCCACGACTTCGTCCGCGTGGAATTTAACTTTATTTTTCTAAAATAAAGGTAGCTTAAGTTACTCCTTGTTACATGAGATACCTGCCAAAAAAAGTCCCGTTAAAATCGGTCCAGCCATTTTAGAGATTAGCCGGAACAAACAGACAGACAGACACACAAAAATTGTAAAATATGTTATTTTAGTGTATGTACCGTATTTATATTCATATACATTTCAACTCGTCGTGTACATGGTCGCTAAAGGTAAATAAATGTAATTTATAGAGTAACTAGCTTTTGTCCGTGGCTTCGCTCGCGTTAATTTATCCCTCGTTATTTCTCCCTCATATCGGTGGAATTTATCAAAATCCTTTCTTAGGAAATGTCTACGTCATAGTAGCTTTATGGATGCAAAGTCTCAGCCCGATCGGTTTAAAATTGACAAAGTTTCATACAAACTTTCATCCCCTATTTTATCTCTTTGGGGGTAGAATTAATCAAAATCCTTTCTTCACTATGTCAGTCACCTTTGAGTTATATATATTTAGACTTGTGGCCCGCCCTGGCTTCACTCGGGTGATCATAATTTTGTTAGTTTTATATTTAGTAGTACAACATTGGCATACAGTACTGTGAAATAATATATCTTTTAAACATTGAAGGATTTTCTTAAATCGAGTGAGCAATTTCAGAGTATCCTTTCCTCATAACAAAATACCAAATTCCATTCTGTCTCTTATATGTTGGTACTAATCTTTAAAGAAGACTAATATTTTAGGAACAACTAAAATTGACATTTGTTTTGTCTGTTGTAGGTCAGAAATGACAAAATGTGTGAAACTTAAAGACCTTAAAAACCACATATGTACCACATTTTTAAGCAATAAATATTCATTTTACAACTCGAAAGCACACCGAACTGTCGATAGATTCAAAATCAAATTCAAAAATCATTTATTCATGTAGGACACATTAGCCGCTTATGAACGAAAAGTTTTTTACATTATAATTATAATTTTTCTCTACCGTCCACTTCAGTATATAGATCCAATTGAGAAGAACTGGCAAGAAACTCTATTTGAATATTTTATTTATTCATTCTTTTTTTGAAAGCCAATTTATTTACAAAGTATATTTATATAGGTGTCTGTGTCTAACATTAAATGAAAATCTCATGCATGACGCTCGTTATTCAAGTAATCGTTTAGTGAGTAATAGGCCTTGCTCAATAAATATGATTTAACAGATTTTGAATTTATTTAAGGGTTATTCCAGTATATTCCATAAAAGACTAATTGACTTTTTCTAAACGTTACTTGGGGACAGCAATTTTGTCAATAGATCTATTATTAATATTGTTGTTATTTGGATTTGACATATCATAAAAGTAACTTTTTTATTATACTCAGGTCTTTAGAAGCCCATCACGAAGAATGTAGTCGTGCCTTGAGAATGTCTATAATAGACCTACCTGAATAAAGATATTTTGAAATATTGATATTTACTATTTGGTTATTTTTATTACAATAACAAATTAATATATTGCTACATATGTTATGTCAGATGCAGTAGATCAGAAACAGAGTCAACAATTAAAGAAATATGATTTTAAAAAAAATTAAGTTATTTACTTCATTTGAGAAAAAAATCAAAACACTACTCATACATATATAAAATAGTCATGTAGGTTTTTTGTTATCGTTTGAAGATGACATGTACTTCATACCACATAAACACATTTCCAAAAATATATAATAAGTTTTAACTTTGTTACGATTTTATTATATGTAAATAAGCTGTCTCGGCAAACGTTGTTTTGCCTTAAAATAAAAAAAAATTAGGGGTGGACTACCCCTAACATTTAGGGGGATGAAAAATAGATGTTGGCCGATTCTCAGACCTACTCAATACGCTCACAAAATTTCATGAGAATCGGTCAAGCCGTGTCGGAGGAGTATGGGAACGAAAACTGTGACACGAGAATTTTATATATAAGATAAGAAAACAATAAATATCCGTAAAACATGGATAATTATTATTCACATCATAAAGCCGAGAATTATTGATGTTTATATTATGTATATATGTAAATTAGAATGTATGGCGAAAATAATAAAAAAATGACTACGTTCCTAATGAGTGGTAGAGTAAAAAAATATGACTATTAAAAAGGCTTTATTAAGTTTATTTGAATAAAGATTATTTCTATTTCTAATGTATGTAAGCGTATTATTTCATGATAGCTAATTCAATTTTGTATTTTAGATAAGTAACTATGTTTGTTTGAAAGAAAATTAATCAAATTTCGTATTGAACAGTCTTAGTGTAGGAATAAACATCTCTGCATAAAAAAATTTTTCAGATTGGGAAAAATTCTTCTTTAGTACAACCATACCAAGCCGGGGCAGCCAACTAGGTTAAAAAATATTTTTTCATTGTAAAATTTGTACTTGTTGTTTCACCCAAAAAGAAAACCTTCCTTACATTTCCATTGTTTAAAAAATATATACAAATACAGTTCATTGGCACATATAAAGCGTTAGGTATGTGAGAAACTGTTTAAATTTTTGTGTAACATCGTCATTTGATCTGTTGGGACCCACCCGAACACCATGTTGTATCATTCATTCTTATTAAATAAGCGGAAAATCGACTTTGTATTACACTGTCTGTGAAAAAACAGCCATATATCAAGGTCAATAAATTTGGGAAGTGATTAGTTCTCTACGGATCTGATACTAAACGCTCGTGTGTAATGGCTTACGTTATAAACTCGTTCTTGTTTGTATTAGCTATATGTGCTTGCCGCGGACAGCTGCTCGATAGGTTCTTCCCATCAGTAGCGTCGTCCGCGCGAGAGCAGACTACATCAATAGCAGGCCAGCCTTTAATTGGGGCAATTGGAAAAACTGCCGGTGATATCTTCGCGGGTACTCTGAATACTTTCAGCCGAATCCCTGTAGCAGTAGCACGAACGATAGGTTACAGAGGATCACCGAGTATTATAAACAACAGAAATTTATTCGGTTCATCCGATCGCATTATCGCCGAATATAAATCAGGCCTGGGAAATGAGGACGCTGTTTTGTCTATCGGAGAACTCATCGTGAAGTATGGATATCCGTTTGAAGAGCACGAGGTGGTTACAGAAGATGGTTACATATTGAAAATGTTCAGGATACCAGGCAATGGATCAGTGGTGTTACTAATGCATGGATTGTTCGGCGGTGCCGATGATTTTGTGATTGCTGGCCAAAAAAGCAGCTTGGCGTATCTTTTAGCGAATGACGGATACGACGTATGGTTGGGTAACGCTAGAGGGAACAAATACTCTCGCCGGCACATCAGTCTTCAACCCTCCGAAGCAGTGTTCTGGGATTTCTCTTGGCACGAAATCGGCAGCTACGACCTGCCAGCCATGATCGATTACAGTCTCCACAAGACCAACAAAAGGTCGTTATATTATATCGGACATTCTCAGGGCACAACTACGTTCTTCGTGATGGGCTCCCAAAGACCTGAGTATAACAAAAAAGTTGCTCTTATGATAGCGCTGTCGCCCAATGCTTACATGACAGAAGTGAAGTCACCATTTGTGAGATTGTTCGCTCCAGGAACACCCCTGATTCACGCGGTTTTGAAAATCTTCGGCGTTTACGAGATTCCGTCGGACAATGTCTTAATGAGAATACTGAGGACTTTGGTATGCGGTCTGGGACCTTTATCAGAGATCTTATGCAACAATGTACTAATGCTCTCCGTCGGGGTTGGTTTTACTGAGTTAAATGCCACGAATTTGCCAGTGATTTTCGGTCATGAGCCTTGCGGTGCTGCTGTGAAACAAGTGGCCCATTATGGCCAAGAGTTCGTATCTGGAGAGTTCCAGCAATACGACTACGGTTCAGAGATGAATTTGCAGAAATACGGCAGTGAGGTGCCCCCAAATTATCCGCTGGAGAGGTTAACGGCTCCAGTTTCGTTGTTTTACAGCGACAGCGACTGGATGGCCGATCCAATCGATGTAGACAAGTTGTACAACAGATTGCCCAACTGTATAGATATACATAAAGTACCAAGTAAACAGTTCAATCATTTAGACTTTATTTGGGCGAAAAATTTTAAAAGTCTAATATATAATAGGGTAGTGAAATTGTTAAGAGCATTTTCCTAATAAAGTTAAGTGATAAAATAAATTGTGGTGTACTATTTTCCTTTTTATTCCCCGACGAAGGAAGAGAGGGCGTTGATAGTGTAATGTTTTTGTAACATCATAGCTCCCAAAGGAATCAACCGATTTTGATAATTTGAAAAATGACATTATTGTTTTTAGCTAGAATCTCTTTTTTTCAAGCGTTTGAAGAACCAATTCGTAGTCTAAGGGAACCCACATTTTTTTTATATCGGAGCTTTGTAATTATATTTTTAATTTCCCTATTTGTCGCCCACTTGTGGAAATTCGACATGTATTCATTGAAAATATAAGTTTAATTACACGGATATTGTGTGAAATGTTATTTCTAATTTAAAGTTTTTTAGACTTTATCATAAAAAATATTATGTTTCTGCATTCCTTCTTCATATAATCTATAATTATGCCATACTAGCTGTACCCGCGACTTCGTCCGCGTGGTGTTATAAGTACTTTATTTTTCTAAAATAAAAGTAGCCTAAGTTACTCCCAATTACATCAGCTACCTGTCTAAAAAAGTCCCGTTAAAATCGGTTCAGCCATTTGAGAGATTAGCCGGAACAAACAGAACGACAGACAGACAGACAAAAATTTTAAAAAGTGTTTTTTTGATGTAAGTGCCGTATTTATATTCATATGCATGCATTAAAAAACGGTTATTTCAATATTACAAACAGACACTCCAATTTTATTTAGATGTATAGATTTCATACAGGTGGTTATGAATGTCCACGTAATGTTTGTAAAAAGGGGTACAAAGTTACAGTTATACGTATTTTATTTTTTTATTTTATTTATTTATTTACTTAAAAAAGAAAACATGTGTACTAATTTACTGAAGAAACGATGATAGTCACAGAAGTATACAACTGTGTTGCGAATATCGACGCCCTTCACCCAGTTTATATAATTCCAAAAAAAAAAACTATATAAATATTATGAATACACAATCAGATATTATAAATGTACAATCAATATTATCTTCTCTTCTTGTGATAGAGTAATAGAATGTGTCACAAATAGATGCATCCACTGAATGCAATGGTTTAGTTGTGTGATAGCAAACGGGAATCGAAATTACGACGAGCCGAGGTTCGAACCTCTATAGGTGCTCCCAGACTGTATCTGTCAGGCAGGAGTAAACCTTTAGTCGCTCTAACCTTCCGCGGGTTTGAAGTGACCTGCAATCGTCGATATTTTCGTACGGTGAAGTTGAAATAAAAAGAAAATGAATATCTCAGGACAATTCACATAGCGCCATCTAGTCGCGTATTAGAGCTTGTGTTATGGGTTCTAAACAATTTTGTAAATACATACACAATATTTATACAAAAAAAAAACCCAGTCAAATACAAATAATCATACTCATGAAATAGAAATAGGGATAATCTTTATTCAAATAAACATAACATAAGCACTTTAGAATAGTCACATTTTTTTTATTCTACCGCTCATTCGGAATGCAGACTCATCACAAGAAGAATGAGCAAGAAACTTGTGTGTTGCTCTTTAAAATATGTATTGTTTTATTTAGACTTACATTAACAAGGATTAGGCATGCGACAATCAACATAGAAACCGCTACGCACTTAATCTCTGTTCAATCAGATAACATTGTCAGCGCTATTTTTAAGTTAATATTTTGTACAAAAACATAATTATAATTTACAAATTCTTCAATTTTATAATAAGCTTTTTTATAAAGAAAATATTTTATAAGATATTTGAATCTTTTTTCTGGCAAAATGAGTACAGATTCTGGCAGTTTGTTGTAAAACCTTCCATAAAATGAATGACTAACTTTCGTCAAACGGCACTTAGGTAATATGAATACAAATGTGCGATGGGAGACCTATCATCGCAAGTAAGGAAGTGTGCTAGATCGCAGAGGCCCTTGATATTTATTAATATAATAATAATAATAATAATAATAATAATCTCACAACAATTCACACAGCGCCATCTAGTCCCAAGGTTAGCTAGCTAAAGCTTGTGTTACGGGTACTAGATAACTGATACAAGTTTTTTTTTTTTTTCGTAAATACATATTATACATAGAAAACACCCAGACCGATACAAACAATCATACTCATGAATACAAATGTTTGTACCGTGCGAGGAATGGAACCCGCGACCTTCGGACGTAAGCGGTGTGCTTACCGTTTTAGACCACCGAGGTCGTCATATGATTTTGATCTCTTATCTATTTATTAATTTAATATAAGATATATAATATTATGTCAATATATATATATATATATATGTATATATACAATTGTTTATATAATAAAACAAAGACAAGATTAACGAATTAACAAAAAAATGACGTTCAATAAAAAAATAAATATATATAAACAAGACGTGACTATCAAAACAATATAAAACAGAAAACCAAAACGGATCAAAACAAAACAACAATAGATGATATGACGTAATCCGCTAAGAAAATTTTGATTAATTTTAACAAAACAAAATACGATGAAAGTTTGTATGAACCTTTCTCAATTTTAAACCGATCGTTGGTGAGACCTTGCATGCATAAATCTACTATGACGTATGGATCCCCTGAAAGGATTTTGATAAATTCCTCCTATAGTGTCCTATATGAATGTGAAGGATGGAGATCAAGACGACGACCAAAAGAAAACGCACCGGTATGGTCGTAGAGTGTTGTAATGACTTATGTCATATAAAACAATATCTTATATATAAAATTCTCGTGTCACAATGTTAGTTACCATACTCCTCCGTAATGGCTTTTGGCAGGTAGCTGATGTAATAAGGAGTAACTTAGGCTACTGTTATTTTAGAAAAAATCTTTTAATTTTCATAAAACTACTCTTTGCCGGGGATCATTTAAAATAGCGGCCTCAAAAACATGGAATGTTCTCCCACCACCTATGCGTGAAGTGAAAACAAAATATACTTTCCGAAAGCATTTTAAAGAACATTTGCTACAAGTTCAAAAAAATAATTGATAATAACGATAAAGGATTCACTAAAGGCGCGTGGGTGGCGACATTTACCTTGGCTGAAACTATTTGCTGGTACCAGAGAGCAAGTGTTATGGATATTTTTATTTTAATACTGCGATACCGTTATTAGAATACGTAAAATGCACCGTACGCATCACTGTGGGTATATGTATATATATTTTTTTATTTTATTTTATTTTTTTTTTTTGGCCCACATTGACTCCGTTTTTTAATGTGTAAATTATTCTTGTATTTCTTATGTTATTACTGTAAAAACGAGTTAATAAAAAAAATTCTATTCTATTCTATTCTAATTCAGAAAAATAAAGTTAAATTATTAACCAGGTCTTAACACGAATATTTTATGGCAAATAAAGGTATTTTTACCTCTCTCGACGTTTCGACCAGGTTTTTTTTTTATGGATGATAATAGAATGGTGCACCCGCCTGCGCTAACGGATTACGCTGGCGGGGCACCAGTGAGGATGATAAGATGAACATGAGGTCAGGTCAGTTAGCACATCGTGATTTCGACTAGGTTGCACTAGCCGTGGTCACGAGCTGACTACTACTGAGTCTTATTATACCTTTATTTGCCATAAAATATTCGTGTTAAGACCTGGTTAATAATTTAAATAATGTATATTAAACACGAAAGTTTAAAAATAACCAAATAAAGTTAAAATCCACGCGGACGAAGTCGCGGGTATAGCTAGTTTTAAATGACTGTTGATTATTTTTTTTTTAATTTTGTGTGAATCTAAATTATGATACCAAAAAGTCTATAAGTCAAAAATAAAAAAGTACCAAACGGATCCATCTGTGTTTACCCATTATGTAATTCGCGTGCGCCCGCGCCGATAGTTTTTAGGGATCCGTATTAAAACATACAGAACGGTACTTTGTTCGATTATCGATGTGACCCATTTCTTTTGTTAAAGTTTGTTTTTCTGTCAAGTAGCTATTTGTTTACTAATGTCAATTTTGATTTCCGAACCGATACGATATTGGAACCTTTAAGAAAAGAGTTTATTACTTCTTAAAAGGGCGACAAGGCATTTGCAACTCATCTGGTCTGGTTTGTCTATAAAAAAATTGCTAGGTGACAGTTTGTGTTCACATAAAATGATTAAATAAAAATCTTACTAATATTTTTTATATATTATAAACAGGAAAATTTGTGAGTATGAAAGTTTGTTACTCTTTCACTCAAAAACTACTCAACGGGTTTTGAGGAAACTTTACAGTATTATAGCTTATAGATCAGAATAATATGATTTATAGAAATATTATTTAAATTGGACGAATTATGATAAATGTCAAGTAAGTGTGAAGAGAGAAGAGAATGAAGTTCGCGGATCAGCTAGTATATAATAATAATATTCATTTATAGTCTTTTTTTTATTTTTTATATATTTTATACGACATAAAAATTTGTAGGCGACGCACTACGTTATCAAAATATTGTTTCTTTTTTTTTTATAAAATTAATTTTATTATTATATGTACGTATATATGCATAAATATACACGATACGTTCGTTCTTTGTCATTTTTTAATAAATATATATGAGGGTGCGCACAATATAATTAAAAAAATCTACCCGTTTTCTACACAATATTGTATATAATAATAATCGCGGTATTGTCACATATAAAATAAGTGCGTGCTCTCAGTTTGCGAAAATAAGTTTGTTTTAGTTCCATCCTTTACAGGTACTATGTTTTTTTTTCATACATTTTATATTCGCGAATGTCCTCGGTGTTATAGTTTAGAGTTACGTTGCGTTAATATTATTATTATTAATAGTAAGAAATAAATTTGTATTTCTAACAAAGCTTCTATTTCTTAGAGTTAGAGTTTAAGTAGAGAAGACATCAATATAGAAGTATGAATTATTTCTACGGAACCATTGATATAGAAACTGACTCGATCATCTTTGTTAGTTGTTTTTAGTATAATAAAGAAATAACAACCTCATTATAATAATAGCGATGTGACGTCATGTTTTTTATCTCTTACAGTTAAACTTTAAGTAAGGACGACAGCAATATACTCACTAAACGGTTGCTTGAATGACGAGCGTGCATGGCAATAGTTGTTCATGCACGGGATTTTCATTTAATGTTAGACACAGACACCTACGTAAATATACATTGTAAATAAAACTGACTTAAAAAAGTAATTTGATTGAGTTTCTTGCCAGTTCTTCTTAATTAGATCTATATACTGTACTGGATTGTAAAAAAAGTATAATATAAAAAAAATTACGTTTATAAGCGGCTAAAATGTCCTACATGAATAAATGAGTTTTGATTTTTTTTAAGAATGATAATGGAATGAGAAAATTATAGACCTTTTTAAGTTTTTGTCTGTCTATCTGTCTGTTTGTTCCGGCTAATCTTTGAAATGGCTGGACCGATTATGACGGGAATTTTATTGACAGGTATTTGATGTAATAAGGAGTAACTTAGGCTACTTTTATTTTACATCAAGTTTTTTTATCTCTCAAAGAATACAGCAATATAGAAAGAAAAATTGTTTACACGGAACTCGTAATACAGAATCCGACTCGACCATCATCAGTATTTAATAATCTTTGTTAGTTGTTTTAGTATAAAAAAGAAATAACAACCTCATTATAATAATAGCGGCATGACGTCATGGTTTTTTTTTTATAAATTCTTTTACCTATTCAACGTGTCTCGTCCATGGTGTTGAATTAACTACGGTCTCACCACAATAGTTGTGCGTTGTCATTTTTAACAGAATAGTCACGTTTCAAAGCCAAAAGTTGCTATTTAATGGCTATATCTATTTCTATAAAAAATCTGTTTCTATAAAAACATTATTAACCTTATATACGTGAAAGTTTGTGAGTATGGATGGATGTTTGTTACTCTTTCACGCAGATACTACTGAATGGATTTTGATGAAACTTTACAGTAATATAGCTTATAGTTATAGCTATAGTATAAAAGAGACGGTAATTCACGGCGGCCCATCGCTTGCAATTATACAAGGCGCAGATCAGGCCGCATATGGAATACTGTTCTTATCTCTGGGCAGGAGCACCACAATACCAGCTACTTCCATTTGACCGCATTCAGAACCGAGCAGCCTTCATTGGTAATCAACGTCTATGTGACAGACTCGACCCATTGGCTTTGCGGCGAGATATTGTATCTCTGTGCATTTTCTACCGCATATATCACGGGGAGTGTTCTGAGGAATTGTTCGGATTAATACCAGCTGCTGAGTTTCACCACCGTACCACCCGCCCGAAACTGAAATACCATCCTGATCATCTGGATGAATGGCGGTCTTCCACAGTGCGGTTTTCTAGAAACTTTTTGCCCCGCAGCAATGGTAGCAGCAATGGTATTTCCGAACCGATACGATATTGAAACCTACAAGAAAAGAGCTTATTCCTTTTTAAAAGGCCGACAACGTACTTGCAATTCCCCTGGTGTTGCGGGTGCTCATGGGCGGCGGTAATCACTTACCATCAGGTGAGCCGCATGGTCGTTTGTCCCCAAAAACTTATACTAAAATTATAATGTAAAAACTTGATGTTTATAAGCGACTAAAATGGTCTACACGAATAAATGATTTTTAAATTTGAATTTGTATGCCCGTACAACATCTTTAAACACGGTAATAATAGTTTCAGTATTAATGAAAGTTTTGTAAAAAAATGTTTTGATGTTCACAACACTACTACTAATTTATATTTTTTTAATAATTTTATTTTCAAAATATTCTTATGCTGTAGGCCGCAACTGGCCTTTACATCTTCACCGGCTGATAACGGGCGAGCGCAGATAGCACTCCAAATCCGTGGAAGGCCTTATGCGGCGGAAGGTCAACTCCTGCCTGACAGATACGAGTTTAGTCTCGAAATATGTGGAAAAAAGGACAATAGTGGCAACAATAATGATTCTGTGTCACGCTGTTTTAGGTTGACTGGAATAGATCTCTTTTACTGATTACTCCTCCTTTGCTAACAAAACTTGTAACATGTATTTGAAATCTTGTATCTAAAAGTGCAATAAAGAATATGACGGCCTCGGTGGTCTAGCGGTTTAGCACACCGCCTTTACTTCCGATGGTCGCGGGTTCGATTCCTCGCACGGCACAAACATTTGTAGTCATGAGTATGTTTGTTTGGTTTGGGTGTTCTCTATGTATAACAAATTAGATATTTCGATTACACACGTACAATTATAAAATACTGGCTACTCGCACGGGTGTACATGTATTATACATATAAACGTTCCTCTTGAATATCTCTATCTATTAAAAAAAACCGCCTCAAAATCCGTTGCGTAGTTTTAAACATTTAAGCATACATAGCGACGGACAGACAGCGATAGCCACTTTGTTTTATACTATGTAATGATATACATACATAAATAAATACATACATACATATATATATACAAAATATAACTCAAAGGTGACTGACATAGTGATCTATCAACGCACAGCCCAAACCACTGGACGGATCGGGCTGAAATTTGGCATGCAGGTAGATGTTATGACGTAGGCATCCGCTAAGAAAGGATTTTGATTAATTCTACCCCCAAAGGGACAAAATAGGGGATGAAAATTTGTATGAAACTTTCTCAATTTTAAACCAATCGGGCTGAGACTTTGCATGCATAAAGCTACTATGACATAGGCATCCCCTAAGAAAGGATTTTGATAAATTCCACCCCTAAGGGGATAAATTAACGCAAGCAAAGCCGCGGACAAAAGCCAGTATAATATAAATACAATGGGGGTTACTAGTTCCCAATATTAACAATCCAATTCCCCACACCAGGGGTGCTACGTGCGCGTTGCCGACCCTTAAGAAGCCTTAATATAAAAATTGTTAAAACAGATACGCAGTCAAGTCACGCCGGGCAGAGCACAACAACGATCCAGCTTCCCAACGGTTGTACTACAGTCTGATGCTGAAGGAGGACTCGGATGCTGCACTTATGCGCATCTTCGAATGCTTCCTGGAGGCGGCGCCGCAGCTGGTGCTGCAGATCAGTATACTGTTCCAAGGTCATAGGGAGTTTACTGGTAAGACTGTTGTATTTTGATGTTTAAAACCTCAGTAGACTGTAGAGTAGTAGTTTTCTGGTAGACTGTAAAACGTCGTCTGCGTGGATTGCTTAGTTTTATCTATGTATTTTTTTATATTTGTACACATATAAATAAAATGCGAGAGTTTGTTTGCAAT
Source organism: Achroia grisella (assembly GCF_030625045.1). Classification (NCBI taxonomy): domain Eukaryota; kingdom Metazoa; phylum Arthropoda; class Insecta; order Lepidoptera; family Pyralidae; genus Achroia; species Achroia grisella. The sequence continues at coordinate 7,888,820 of NW_026712984.1, read as the reverse complement.
ATTGAAATAGTCGTTTTTACTACATGCATATATGAATATAAATGCGGTACATACATACTTCGTGTATATAATAACATACACTGTACATAATGTACATAATAACATTTTTTATAATTTTTGTCTATCTGTTTGTTCCGGCGTTCTCTGAAATGGCTGGACCGATTTTGACTCCTCTACTTGTTTGGCAGTCTTTATAAACTCAATCTAATAAGGAGTAACTTGGGCTACTTTTATTTCAGAAAAATAAAGTCAAAGTCAATCAAAATTGAAGATACATTATTAAGGTTATTTTTTTATATATATTTAATGTTACATTTTTTTTACATATTTCTTTTTATATATATATATATATATATAATTCCACAAGTCCTCCCGGATGTCAAATTCCAGACTATTTTCTTATACTTAATTACACATACACACACATTTTCATTTTTGCATTTTTTGTCTTAACCTAGTTCTAATTCTAATACTTTAGGGATATATTTAGGGTGCCTCCGGTCGCCACTCCAATCGATCCCCCGTCCAATTCAAACGGGGATCGATATTATGACAGCCTGAGCCGAGGTTCGAACCCCTAACGGTGCCCTCAGACTAAAGCGTATCCGTCAGGCGGGAGTTGGCCTTTATCCGCTGCATAAGTCCTTCCTTTGGTTTGGATCTCATCTTCATCCGATATCGTCCGGTGAAGCTGTTACCCCAGCTGCGGCCAACAGTTTAATTAGCGTAATCTTTTTATCAGATTTATTTTCGGTCGAAAAAAAAACATTTACTTATTTATTTTGTCTACTACTATTTTATTTCTATTTCTAATTATACATTACTAATGTTCCAGTACATCAGATCCTCTCCATCACCTCATCCCTGATCACCATGGGCTGGTGTTTGGCCGCGTACCAGCGCGCGGTCAGGTTCGCCCAGCAAGACAAGCTGAATGTCAACTGGTTGGCCACCGGCATGCAGACGCTGTGGCACTATTTGCTCACTTGTAAGTATTTATTTATTTATTTATTTATCAACTTAACACGGTGAAGACTTTGAAAAATCTTATTTCTTACATAGAGTCCGCTATTTTCTATAGTTAACTAGCTGTTCCCGCGACTTCGTCCACTTGGAATTTAACTTTATTCCTCTGAAATAAAAGTTTTTGTCTAAAATAAAAGTAGCCTAAGTTACTCCTTATTACATCAGCTACCTGCCAAAAAAATCCCGTCAAAATCCATTTCAGAGATTAGCCGGAACAAACAGACAGACAGACAAAAATTGTAAAAAATGTTATTTTGGTATATGTATATGGTTTTTTATCATTTTGTACATAATTGTTTATATCGTCGCAGGCTTGTTCCCTGTGCTATAAAAAAAAAAGAAAACCCCTGATAAATGTGAACAATCAAATTCATAAAAACACATTGTGTGAGGAATCGAACCCGCGACTGTCGGAAGTAAGGGGTTTACTTCTTGTAATTCTAAGCACTCTACTGCGTACACTGACTTTCAACATCTGACTAGCTCTCTCACTTAAAAAAAAAGTGTTTGTTCACAGTAAGCCGCGTACTGTCAATAGCAGTGATTGCCTTCCTCTACCCGTACTGGACGATCCTGGCGTGCTCCCTTCACATCCTCACAATGACGTCATGGATACAATTCTACGAGCGGCCAGTATTCTGCGCACAGAGCAGACTAACCGAGATAGCGTTCTCTTTCGCACTCGGAGCAGTATACCTCTTCACCTACATCCTATCCGTCGAAGGTAGGACCCGATACAGATACGCAATTTATTACACAATCTGTCTGACACAAAATATTGTCTGTGGTCTCGTATGGTTTTTGTTCGTACCCGAAGAAATGAAGGCAGCGGCGTACTATTATACAGTTTTAATATTATGCATACTGCCATATGTATTCGGTATATTTGTAATGATATTGTATTATTCATTCTTCCATCCAACTCTTAGGAAAGGAGCTAAGAATATAACTGTATCAGTTAAAGTTAACGATCAAGTTTTGGACACAGTTAGTTGATGGTAATTTGGTTTTATTTTAACCAATATTTTATGTATTTTAGTATCGTAAATAGATTGTTCCTTCACAGAAAGTATAATTACATACATAATTATGTATAAAAAGATAAAAAAATAAAATGGGAGAGTTACTGCTACAAAGCGATTGAAATAAGTGTTAATATAGTACATGCATATATTATAAAACGAGTACATACATACTTCGTGTATATAAAAACAATATATGTACAATTTTTACAAAAACATGTTATTAAAATAAACAAGGATTGTCTGTCTGTTTGTTCAATTAATCGTTTAGAAATAATAGGACCGATTTTGACGGGATATGTTTGGCAGATAGCTGAAAATCACCAAGGTGGCAAATTCCTACTTCTATTTTATGATGAATTTATAAAGTTAAAGCTATAAAAATTGATGATCATTAAATGATCCATTTTTTTATATATATTTAATGTTACATTTTTTGATTACATATTTTTTTTATATATATATATATGATATCGCTGAAAAAAATCATTACGGGAACGTTTTTTCTTTATAATAATATTAAAATATAACACATAAGTATTTATTTTTTTTTTTTCAATAGCGGACATATGTTACTATACTAATAATTATAGAAATATATTGAAATTGCCAATAAAGACGTTAGAAAGCAAAATCCCCCGTCCAGTTCAAATGGGTGATATTATGACTATTTTTTAGTCTAAATTATCTAAATATGAGCGATGTGTCCTGTATATTAATTAACATCCTCTAGATATGAGAAGTTCGTCATATTTTAATATTATTAAGCTTTTTTAAAATATCTAAAATAATCATGTATTATCTGCGAGTTTGGTGATGTTCCCGGAAGATGAGCTGTTCACGGAATGATGCGTGTGACGTCCTTAAATGACGATATAGAAAAAAAAAATCATTTACAATGTTTTTGGAACATCGTACTATTTATTCATTTTTCTAATTATAATTATCAAAAACCGTAACTTAAAACACTTTACAGTCTTTTAATAACCTGATCACCATGATTAGAAAGTTTTAATAATCATATTAAACGCGGTCATTACAATGCAAGAATCTTTTATTCCAATGTAAATAAATCAAACCATCTAAACATTATACTTATTATTTTTTAGTCATTATATACACGAATTTTTATCGGTCTTCAGAATCAATGTACTGGTTCTTTCTTTGGTATAAAATCTTATTTCTCACATAGGAATCAGTTTATATTTTTATAGTTAACACATTTTTGGAAGACTTCCCTCTCTTTGGATTTTTTATTCATAAAATACAAGTAGCCTTTTCTTTTAATTACATCAGTACTTCTTTAAAGTTTTATATTTACATTTTATGTTAGGAATTGTTTTCTCTTGTTGATTTTATGATTTGGCTCAAACAGACAGAACAATTTTTCTTTCCGTTGTTTTCTCCCTAAAAATTCTGCATTTAATTCATCATTCGAATCAGACAAAAATTGTATAAATATGATATTGCCTTCCTTTCTTCCTGTATTTTTCTAATGCCCATTCCCAATTTTTTATTTTCGCTTTCGCTCTCATTGATTTCATCAATGTTTTTAAAAAAAAAAAGAAAATTTTCTAAAAATATGCTCTATTCATAAAAACACATTGTGTGAGGGAACTCTTTCACCATCATCTTATCTAAAAAAATTTTTTTACTGGCATTGTATTCTAAGCATTGTCGCAAGTAAACCGAACTTTCAACATTAACTTGCTATTTCGGACGTTTCTTTATTTTTTTCAGCATATGAGACTCCATATTGTAAATAACATTAAACATATATTAAACAATATGTTAGCACAACATACACTGAATTGATTAACCGTTAGTAATAATAACAGGGTGCGTTTATTTAAAAAGTCATTTCGGGAACGTCATCATCATTTCGAGAACCCTCCATCACCTTCAAACGGTCCGTCGAAATGACCGTTCCCGAAATGAATTTTTTATATAAGCGTGCCTTTTTTATATCGCATTAATCTTTGACATCATGTTTGGTTTTATTATTGTAAAATATTTGAGATTACTATTTGCTATAAAGTACTACAAAACTTATATTTCAATTTCCCAAGTTTAGAAACGCATTCCCGGTATGATGATGTAGTGATGTATTTGTAAATATTGAATTGAAAGATTCTTCCTCTTATTTTCAATTGTTTTGGCAAAAACGAATATAACGTATCAGTTAAACCGTTTGTTTACATCGTTTTGGACACATCACTGTATAGAAAATTTGGTTTTATAAAAAACAAAATTTTTATTTTAGAATCAAATAGATGCCTAAATCTGATAATGATGCTTACACTGCGGGACACAATATATTGAATTTTATTTAATTATCGTTCTTTCTTTAGTAATAACAATAATTAATTGATTTATGATAAAATTGTATAGATTGAGTAAGAAAAAAATAAAACTTATTTTATTTTATTAATATTTTCAACGTTAGTTTTTGAAAATAAAAAAGAATATATGTAACGATTTTTACAAATGATTTTTCCAATAAAATATTAATAAATGTATTGCCATGCAAAATATTAGGTACAGTCGTTCAATTAATATCAATTAGTTTAAAAACACCAAATTTAGACTTTTATTTGCTGATAAAGCTAATTCTCCACCTTGGTGATTTTGAGCCAGATGTTTTGAATTTATTTAAAGGTAATTACAATATATCTTTTGGTATGTTATTGTAAAGTTTTATACCCATTCCCATAGAAGACATATTGACTTTTTCTAAACGATACTTGGGGATTTCAACTCTGATATAAATAAATCAGAGTTTTATCACTTGATTCTACAATACGATCACTTTTGTGGGTCTTTGAGTTGAGGTCCAAGACATTACTTGTGTCTGATAATGGTCTTGTTACTGAGATTATGACGTCAACTGGTCCAGGAATAATTATTGTTATATTCCTGAAGATATTTTATGTCACAAACGTGTTTCCACTATAGCAATCTATTTACGATAATATAGCGTAATTTTTTGTATTATTTTTGATACTTAATAATTATTGTAAGTGAATAATGATATTAAAAAATAGTAAATACTCAGTCTAAGTGTGCAAGAGTGTAAAAAATAGCCAGTTAAGTAATCAATTTGTAAAGCAAGGTGCTGGAACTAAGAATAACACTGTTGAATAAAATTTACAATAATTCAATAAAACTATTGTATATTTACAATTGATATAAATGATAAATTTTAATGGTGAACCAGAAAAATGGGTTACTTTCCTTAAGTCAATTTTTGAATATGATTATGTAATTCGACATATCAGCAATTCAGCAATCGACAGTCACTTGTTCTTAATGTTAGTAGTTACTGTAGTATATGTGGAAAAGAGAAAGAAGTATTATGTCCTCTCAGATACACCACTATTCTTGCCGTTCGCAGCATAATGGTCACATGACGCCAGCAGTGTGCGAAAGAGACTACATAATGCTTCCTTCTCTTTCCCACTTATACTACAGATACATCATGTATATGATCATTTATGTATTACGCTCAATATTATACAAGAAATGGAATGGTGATCTGTCTATATATTTTTTAAGCTATACATGACATTGTAAAACTTTGTATTGTCTACAAAAATGTTTATAACTGTTAATTATACTAGACACTAGAACACCGCTTTACTTCCGACGGTCGCTGGTTCGATTCCTCGCACGGTGCATACATTTGTATTCATGAGTATGATTGTGTGTATCGGTCTGGCTGTTTTCTATATATATATATATTATGTATGTATTAACAAAAAATATGTAAGTATTTATATCAGTTGTATCACTAGATGACGCTGTGTGAATTGTCCAGGGTTATTATCATTGAATCAGTATAATGGTTCGGTTTTTAATCAAATCTATACATATAAAAAATTGCAGTGTCTATTTGTAAAATTGAAATAACCGTTTTTTACCACATGCATATGAATATAAATACGGTATATACACAAAAAAAAAACACTTTTAAAATTTTTTATCAGTTTGTTCCGGCTAATCTCAAATGACTGGAATGGTTGGACCGATTTTAACGAGACTTTTTTGGCAGGTAGCTGATGTAATAAGAAGTAAGTTAGGCTACTTTTATTATAGAAAAATAAAGTTAAATTCCACGCCGACGAATTCGCGGGAACAGCTAGTAATTCATTTAAATAATTTCATCAACAAAATCAGTTTTATCTTTCTTTATAATATTACAGATGTCTGGTGAATGTAATATACATTATTAAAGTAGATCTACGTCAAAAGTAAATCAGTTGATAAGAGAGTGATAAAGTAATGATTTTTTTTACATATTTATTGGATGTATCATAATTATTAAAGAAGAGATAAATGAGTAAAATAATCGATTTTCGTATATCCGTATGTATTGTATGACTCCAAGATAATATATATATATATTTATTAGTGTAATGTTATGCCATGTCTTATGGAATATATATATTACATGCTAAGAAAAGATGAATGGATTGTGTGAAAGATGATATGAATAAAAGAAGAGTATGTTCAGATACGACGACCCATAGAGAGCAGTGGAAGAGAATGACATACCATTTTACACACACACACGACAGACGCCCCGCAACACACCATATCGCGATATCAAACGGGCGCCTGCGCGCCCCTGGTCGCCCCTCCGATCGATCCCCCGTCCAATTCAAACGGGGATCGATATTACGACGGCCTGAGCCGAGGTTTAAACCCCCTAGTGATGCCCTCAGACTAAAGTCGTATCCGTCAGGCGGGAGTTAGCCTTCAGCCGCTCCATAAGACCTTCCTTTGGTTTGGAGTGCCATCTGCACTCGCCCCCTATCGTCCGGTGAAGCTGTAAAGGCCAGCTGCGGCCAATAGCATTAGAGTAGTCCGAAAAAAAAAATGACATACTGCGCCGACCATAAATAATGGGATAAAGGTAAGGCAATGATGAGTGTAATAACTCTGATATATAGTAATAATAGTAATTAAAGATAATATTCAATTAATATATCCCTGGACAATTAACACAGCGCCATGTAGTCCCAAACTAAGCAGAGCTTGTTGAACGTTATGGGTACCTAGGCAAATGATATAAATAGTTAGATTTTTTATGAATACATACATAATCCATACATATAATTAAAATTCAGTTTCTGTTTGTAATATTGAAATAACCGTTTTTTACTACATGCATATAAATATATATTCGGTACATACACCAAAATAACATTTTTTACAATTTTTTTAGTCTGTTTATTTGTTCCGTCTAATCTCTGAAATGGCTGCAGGTAGCATATGTAATACGGAGTAACTTAGACTACTTTTATTTTAGAAAAATAATGTTAAATTCCGCGCGGCCGAAGTCGCGGGTACAGCTAGTTTATAATATATGTAAAGAAGGAAGGGAATATATGTATCCACAGTCGTAACCCCAACAGACCAATTCCCATAAGACATACATTCCAGTTGTTTCTAATTCATTTATTCATGTAGGACATTTTAGCTTATGAACGCCAAATTTTGTATTAACACTTTTCCCTACCGTCCAGTTCAGTATACAGATTCAATAAAGAACTGGCAAGATTTCAAGTGAATTGTTTTTGTATGCTTGTTGTTGTGTGTATCGATTTGGGTATAATTATGTTTAAAAAACGAAGCTAGAGACTTAAGACTGCCTTGTAACTTTATTGTGATAAAGTATTAAATTATTTTGCTATAAGTTTTATAGTGTATTTTCTTTAATTTAAAGTCATCAGTGTTTTGTGTTTATCTCAGTGTTTCTCAACGTAGGACCCATGCCTCACGGGGGCAATTTGAAAATTGACTCTGTTAAAAATTATATTGAATGTGAATTTAATTTTATTTCGTATGTTTGGAAATATCACTTACTGTTTAAAACGTTAAAGATCTCATTTAAAAATCCTATTTCTCACATAGGGACCGGCTTTTTTTATTGTTAATTACATATATTATTTTTTTAATTTGTTTTTAGTGTACAATAATTTGAGGTAAACATTATTTAACCTCTAGATTTATTTCAATTAAAGTGCCCACGGGTGATCATCCGGTCCCAACATGTAAATTTACTTTCATTGCGGAGTGACCCACCGGTGGGCATGCGGTCTTGAACGTGTTAATCAACAATTTCATAGTGAATTTCGTGTTATGTTGCATAACAATTTTAGAAATACTAATGTGGGGTATGGCTCTAAAAAGGTTGGGAAACACTGGTTTATCCCATTATTTGGGATTTGGCAGTACGTATTTTTAAGAATAACATTATGTTTAAGGAATCTCAAAGTAATTGCCAAAATGCATGTACCCAGTTACATGTAAGTAACATTTTGAATAAAGTATTTTTTTACAATTAAACTTTTTATTTATTATCAACCATTATCAATACTTATTTTGAACCCTGACGCATTTGACGTATGTCTGTCTATGGCATTTTAGCTCAAAACGAATGGACCGATAATGATGCGGTTTTTTTTCTGAAAGCTGACATGATCGACATAGTTCTAAGTTACAATAATATAAATTCCAGGTGAATATACCACGATTGGTTAACTGACCTGACATCATGTTCAACTTATCATCCTCCACTGGTGCCAGCGTATACCATTACCATTACCATCCATTATCTATTAAAAAAATCAAAATTGGCCAGTCATGGCGCAATATAACAATAATAAATGAAAGAAGTTAAACGCATTTACATATATTATGTATACTATTATATAGCTATATTTATATTAACAATGTATTTATTGCAGTAGTTTCCTAAAGCAATTACCATATAAATGGAGCACGCTCCCTCAATATCCTCAACCCAAACTTATTCCATTCACTTTGATTGATCCACAGTTCAATTGCTGATTCCAAACATGACATGACCGCAGCCCCTTTCCACACAGTACTAGCTGGATCAATGTCTTTTGGTGATGTTACTATCTCTAACTGCTCAGTCTTGTATGTGTAAGGGATTTGTAACGCCAAACGGTTTTGAAGCCACAAATAAAGACCATGGACTTTCACTCCACCACCTACTATTAATATATTACTGTACATCTTCCGTTTCAACTCCTCGGTTGGACATCGGTCTATACTTTGCAATATTGCTGCGTCTAAGGCCAGTACCTGGCCAGGAGCTAATGAAACAACATCTGCAGGACCACCTTCTAATGCGTCAACGACAATATCTTCATCTTGGTTTGTTGTTGGCTGCGATTCGTTTGCAGTTTCACACTGCTGACTTTCGTTTGCACTCGGATCGGCTGTCTCACGTTTCCTCCCTGTATCCCTCAAGAATTCACCATCGAAAGGGTCTTCTGGATCACTAGGCTGGCGATTCTGTATCTTTGTCATTTTTGGGCCCGTTATTTTTAGTAGATCAGTGTAAAACATTGATAAAGGTGATATAATACATTCATCACCAACTTGTAAGGTGTATTTATTGATGATATCACCGGGATGATCAACGAGGAAGTTCTTCTCCTGCGGACCACACACATCTAGGTTGACATGACAGAAGTCTTCATACAAATTCCTCATCAGAACAACGTCGCGGGGAATATTTTCATTCCAATTCTTATATGGAAATGCACTTTTATGAAACATCCAGGATAAAGCCTGACAGACATCTCCAGCTCCGTAGTCCATCCTCAACCTAGTTGTTTTATGTGAAATACAGTCTTCAACACACGATATAGCAGTTTTCTGGTCCCCAATATCTACGACGCAGGCAGAGCCTATACCCGCACCAAAAGTTGCACCGACACTTTCCTGCACAAGGAAACAGTGTCCAAACCCTAGATCTCTTAATAATAATGACATTAAAGATTTCAAATGACTTCGCGAGTAAATATCGGGTATTAACAAGACACATCTATACTTTACAAGCTCTATTAGAGGTATTCCCAACTTATATTCTATAATGGAACTCCATATGGTGTACAGATCATTTAATACAGATGAAACTGAGCCTCCTACCTCAGAATGTATGTTAAAATCTCCTCGTTTGTATGGGAAATGTATGTTATATGGTAATTCCGGGTCAATATCGAGTACTAGATCGCCGATAACGATGTCGCACTGCACTTGAGGCCATGGTTCTCCCTCGCTCACGTATTCAGGAAGGGATCGACGATTGAAAGCAGCAATTTGTTGCGGAGGCGTAGCATATCTCCTTGCACCGTTGGATTGCACATACGTTTGTAAAGTGTGTGATATTTGCAGCCGGCATTCTTCTAATTCGTCGATTAATTCTTTTGTTTTCGGCACGCTGGGAGGAACGAACGAGTCCCTATATATTTTACCGCCCGGACGTCGTTTTCTTGCTATGCAGTGTAATTGTTTCACTGGTAATAGGTCAGACGCTCTTCCTATTCGCACATATAGTGATCCGGGATGTATAACTATAATCCTGTTGGACGGGAACTGCTGGAAATGTTCAGGACCGGGATCATAGGATGCCGGTGTACTCATTTTATTAACTGAATATACAACTAAAAGTTTTATTAGCGTTTCTCTGTATATATCTGCAATATCTATGTATAATAATTAGTAACATAAATAATAAAAGATTCAAAGATAGTAGTTTTTAAAATATATCAAAACTTTTGTTTACAAATTTCTAAACTTTAAGGTTATATTTTTTTCTTCTCCAATTGAAAAAAAAAGTGGATTAATTCACTAAATTATTCAGCTATATCTTTTGAAATTTTGTTCTGGTTACTCTCTATATTAAATATTTCTATATATTATTATTTTCTCAAAGAAGTAAATATTCTATTTAAATTAAATCAACTATTACTTTTTGTTGGTATTATTGTAATTCATATCGTATTCGTATAATCTGTGTTGTGTTAGGCAAAGTACTCAATGTCAATGTAAAACTTATGTCACTTTGACGCTTCCATGTCAGAAATTGTCGTGTCGTCTCGTTCTTACATACTTACATATTCGCAAATTGCAACAAAATAAATAATTTTGCTAATGATTTTTGCATATTTTTGTATTTATTCCTAATAAAATGGTGTCTCGAAGTTTAACAGAAGTGTTTGTATTAATGCGTAATAATGCTATCCATAGCCGGCACATATTCTCCGAACAGGTACGTATTTAGTTATATTGATTACTGTGTTTTGGTTTTGTGATGGGATTTCTAAAAAAAAAAACAATTACTAAATAGGTACTGTAAATTAGAATTTAACTGCTAATAAATAATAACTAATTTCGTTTGTAATTTTAGTACTGTATTGTTATAGTGAAATGATTATAGAGATATGTGTTTATTTTTAAGAAAAAACAAAAATTAAACACAGTATTTTCAGCTATAATATTTATTGTAAACTATATACAAATGTTAAACTAAACTAAACCTTAAATATTTACATAAAGAATTTCTTTTCCTTTTTATCATAGAATACAGGTTTTATACAGAATACAGTTTCTATATTTGTTTATTATTTGCTATCATCCTCATTATTTATGAGTCTCTGGTACTTCAACATTTACATAAGTCTTGATCATGGATTGATTTAGTGATGTGGTGAATAAAATAAACAGTTTTAAAAACATACAATTTCCTGAGAAATTCTTCATAAAAATAATATAATATTGTTCTTTCTCAAATTTTATAAGTTCAATACTCATACCACTTTAAATACACAAAAAAACACATTAAAATCCCCAAGGATGGCACTATTTTTTAATTTAGGTAAAGTTTAGTTTAATTTTATTTCTTAGTCCTATAAGTTAGTTTTTAAAGTAAGGGGTAATGTAATCTCCCCTAAACACGATGGATGGCTAATGTACTGTTTTTTATTTGATGAGGGGTAGTGGGTAAAAGAATGGATGCAAACTGCCATGGATAGAAAGGATTGGCGGAAGAAGGATGAAGCTTTTACCTGAGGGGGTTGCATAACAAGAAAAATAAATCAACAAAAAATATAATAATATGTTAGAAATATGTGTGTAATATCTTTATACAGCAAAATACTGGCTGAGCTATGAAGTAGGAAGTGATTTTAATGGGTGAACATGCAAATTTTATTCAATAGATTAAAACTCACTGTTTGAGCATTATTATATAGATCTCATATAGTTATTCTCCCTAATTGAATTTGAAAAGGAATCTGTTTTTATCTTTACGATCTGTAATCATGTAAAAGCTCATTTGAAAAGAATAAACAGTTTCTTATGCCTTCTTCTAGCTCGAAAGCACTCCAAATTAACCATAGATTTGACATATCATAAGTCTGTAATAAACCTACATGAATAAAGTTATTTAAATTTGCTTTTGATAGAATGACTCTGAAAGAGTGCGGTTGATGAGGTCTTCCTCCCATGATGTGGAGGCGTCTATGGAGCTGAGGTCGGATTCACATGCGCCACCACCCTGGACGGATGCACTCGAAGAGGCTCACTATGTCATCACTCGGTATGTACTATCAAACTTGCTGTTCAACTGACATTGCCTGATTATACGGCACATCTTAATAGACGTAAAGTACCAGACTTCAACAACCTGGCATAAGCTGGAATATCTGAGGCTGGATTCTCAATGGAGAATCACCTCTCACGATATTAGATAATCAACTAATCTGCTTATAGTCTGGAAGACTAATTGCATGATAAAAAAAAACAAAGAGTAGCAGATTTCGCCAAACTGAAGAGGAAACACTACACATCCTATGTGGGTGTCCACTCGTGCATAAACGAAATATATCCTCTGGAAAGTACACAGTATCCTGAGGAGATAAAATCCATTGCTCCGTAGAATATCCTTCAATTCTTGTCTCTGACATATCTAGGCAGCGACCTTTAAAAAAAGGCAAGCACAATAGATCTATGCAGGTCGCAGTGTAACAGGGCTCTTTAGAACAGAGCAATAGTCCAAACTCAAAAGGTTGTCTGGAAGAGATGGCATTAGCGATAAGACTGCCTTTTGTACTTAGTTTAATTTATAATGTTTTAATTATGTTCATGTTTTTCTATGTTGGTGCAAAAAGGGTAATAAATAAAAAAAAATTACATCTGTCGAACTTAACACCTAAGGACATTCTCTACCAGTCAACCTAATAATAAATAAGGCAAACTGAGAAATTAGTAAGCAGCACATTTTATAGATCTATGTAGGTCGCAGTGCTACAGGTGCTACAGTCACCTGACAATAGCCCAAACAACCCAAAAAAAAACTGTGTATTACAGTAATAGAAATAATGTTTATTCAAATAAACTCAATACTCAAGCACTTTTGACTGATCATGTTTTTTATTCTACCACTCATTAGGAACGCAGACTCATCACAAGAAGAATGAACAAGAAACATGTGTGTTGCTCTTTTAAATAATCATTGTAATTTTACATTTTTCAAGTCGAAACGTGTGGATAGAAATTGCAGTAATTTATTAGGATCAAATGTAAATACACAATAAGATTAAATCAGTCGTAGTGATTAGTGCAGACCAGTCCCTTCAAGCAATTCTCGTTCACGAATATGACATGAGCCAGTCATCATTGCGACCATTTAATTATTACATTAATGCACATTTTAGTTTACAAACATACCTACAATCCCCTTCACGTCTATTCCACAGGTTAAGAACAAAACTATCCGAGCTGCAGTCACGTCATGAGCGCCAGATCCGCCGGCCGGCGCTGGACGACACCACAGAGCAGCAGCACATCGGCAGATTGACGGCTGAGATCGGACGCCACTTCACACACGCACACACGCATCTCACAGCTATAAAGGCGCAAATACGACACGGTGAGTTAGTACTAGTGAGTCTTTCTTCTTCCTTCTAATAAACGCGACGCCTGAGCCGAGGTTCGAAATGCCCTAGAGGTGCCCTCAGACTAAAGTCACATTCGTCAGGCGGGAGTTGGCCTTCAGCCGCTCCATAAGGCGTAGCTAGTAATGGGATAAAGGCAAAGCAACAATGATGCAAAATTAAAAAAAAAACTTTCATGAAACATTGAATTTTAATGGTAAAAAATGTTTGGTCATCTTTAGTTATCAAATTGCCTTTTTGTGGCGTTTTCAGGTAACAAAACAGAGCAGAAGTTAGCCGCCAACGTAGTACTAGCACTGGTAACAACGTTACAAGAACTGAGCATCACATTCCGAACAGCGCAGTCCACTTATCTCAAATCGTTAACGACCAGAGAAGAACGATCAAACGCATACTTCGACTTACCCAACTTCGAAGAACTAAGTTTAAACGATAACGCAGACCTACTCTCAAATAACCAAACGGATCTGCTGTTCTCTCTACCGAGCACATCCGGCACCCAAAAACAAGGATATGCAGAGGATGATCAAGTCGATGACATGTTCCAAAAGCCAGCGTTGAATCAGAAACAAATGCTGTTAATGCAAGAGGAGAACACACGGATAGTTGCAGAAAGAGAGGAGGAAGTCAACAAAATTGTCCGTTCAATTATGGACCTTAACGATATATTCAAAGATCTAGGACAAATGGTCCACGAACAAGGTACGGTTTTGGATCGAATAGACTATAATATTGAACAAACACAGGTACAAGTGCATGAGGGGTTTAAACAGTTACAAAAAGCTGATAGATACCAAAGGAAAAATAGGAAAATGCACTGTATACTCATATTAGCTGTAACTATTATTGTATTAGTTATATTGTTGATTATTGTGAAGAGTTAGTTCTAAGGATGCCTTATATTTCGTAGTGATTGCGAATTTACAACGCTTAACACCTGAGGGGGTGATGTACAGTATAGGCTGTGTACAATATTATCATCTATTATCTTCAAGAGGGTATTGTTATAGGTTGTTGATAGGTTTATTACGGCGGTATTGGAGTTTTTTTTGTATACTGCTAATTGACAATCTGCTTTTTATATAAAATTAGTGGCGTAGCTACCTAGGGGCTAGGCAGTTCTCCAGGGCTCTCAAGTTCAGAGGATCCTCGAACCCTTACCAGAAAATTTCAATCGAACTGAACTTTTGAAAATTTCTCCCATTTCGAAAATATATATTACACATTGCAACCTGACTTTAATCATGGCAACTCAGTTGAGAGACTTCGAAAGTTATACCCCTAAATTCTCTCTGTGGGTTGCTGTTTCAGATGTAGAGTTAGATATGGCAATAAAAAAAATAGATATGGCAGTGAAATTACAGAATAAGAAGCATGACATCTTAGTCCTCAAGAATGATGTATGGGTGTCACATGAGGTATGGATGTCACATGTTAATGCGACGCTTTTTTCTTTTGACGGATTTGGACTATTGTTAGGTGCTAAGACCTGGAGCACTGCAACCTACATAGATCTATTGTGCTCGCCCTTTTTCAAACCTATATAACCTATCCCATCAGTACACAGTGATAGAGTATATACTTTCCAAAGGAGACGTTTCGTTTATCCATGAGTGACCCTACATGACCCTAAAAACCCTAATAATCCCCTAATTGTTAATGTACAGTTGTTTATTACAATTGTTAACTATACATAATGAAATAGGTTAATTAAATGCACACTCTAGTCTTTATTTATATTAGATTAAGCTAAAATAATATTTTAAATGTATTTATTTATTTGTTCAAATTTATGAATGATGGTTGGGTATGAAATTGTACAGTCAGCAACAAAATTTGTTAAGTAAATTCTTGTACCAAGATAATTGTGAAAAAATAGACCCGTGTTTTGTTATAGGTTTATTATTACAGTGTATAAGAAAATCTGTATAAGGGCATTTAATGTTCGATTGTCTAGTCAGCATTGAGAGCCATACAGAAATGATCATACGTTATGTATAGGGGCCGGGAGAGTTAGCACATGTTAATCAGCCTCAGAGTTAATTTTTTTTCTAGGCGAGCCAAAAATTAAAATAATGATGCATCCTCTAAGAAGCTAACATTTTTACACCATTCTTTTCTTAAGCGGTTTAAGTCATAAAGGGCAGTTATAGCCAACTGCATTATGATAGTGTGAAAAGTGTATGCGCTCTGCGAAAAATAATTTACTTGACAACCTTAGTAGTTAAGTTTTCAAAAGTGCATTAAGATGAGCTGTGTATTTGCCTGCCAAGTTCGAACTTGCCGTCCCCAGAGCGGGCCGCCTGGGCACTGGCCCTGTGTTGCCCCTCTAAATCTGGGTCTAACGTTCAGGGACGGATCGTGAATTTGTGGAGCTCTGGGCTAAATATACTTAGGGGCCTACCTAATTATATTACTCAACCAAAAAAATACACCGACCAAAGATTCGATTTCGATAGACGCGCACTTGCATGGGTTGATTGATCTCAGGGTTGCCAACCTTATGATAGGTTTTTTAACATTCTAGATATTTTTTATATTCTAAATATCGTTTCAGTGGCGTCTGGGGACCCTTTCTATCTTCGGGACCCTGGGCTGAAGCCCAAAAAGCCCTTAGGTAGATCCGTCTCTGCTAACGTTAATTACTGCCGGCCGGGGGGCCGGCTATTTGCGTATGGCCCCTAAACAATCTTAACGATACGTATGTCTGTATATTTATTATTTTGTCTGCTAACCGTACATGTTGAAATGTGTGTGCCAATACGTGATCCCTTTTAATTTGTAGTTAGTATAATATAAATTATGATAAATATTTAGAATTATTTATTCACATATAACATTCCTAAATATTGGTTTTCATTTTGTATACGATTTTATTATGGATTATATTGGAATGGAGCGCCCGCCTGCGCTAACGTTTACGCTGGCGGGGCACTAGTGGAGGATGATAAGATGAGCATGAGGTCAGTTTGTGACAAATTCACCAATTATTTATCATTATGGTTTCCAAGGGAACCGCATGGAGGTTAAACTCATATGGTACATTGCTAGCAATATGATCATCAGTTCATATTTCTAACAATCCCCTTTTTTTCTACACAATTTGGTTCAAGGTTTATAGGAGAGTGCGCACTCTTATAGCGTAGTGATTACTTGCTCAGTTTATGATTTAGATTTCCACTGTGGTGGGGGTTCAATTTGGTGAAATGTGATGTTAATTCAAGGGCTTGTGACTAAGGAGCATCCCAAACTATGACCCACCTACTGTCCTCAAATGTAGGTCTATTACAGACTCTTATGATATGTCTAATCTACCGTTAGTTCGGAATGATTTCGAGATGAGAAGAACTGACGAGAAACTCAGGTGTTATTCTTTTCAAATGCTTGTACATGATTACCAAATTCATTTTCAAATTCAATTGGGGAGAATGTAATAACCACCAGTATATGATATGCATTTGTGTCAATCATTCCCCACAAAGGACAGAAGACGGTAAATAGGTCACAAATTTCTGTAAGATTAGTCCAGAATATATATGGTGGATGTTGTTGGGTTAGGTTATTCTATAGTATTTATTACAGATAAAACGGATAGTGTTTAGTTTTAAACTTTCACATAGTTAAACGGGTTTTTAACACCGCGTTCGGGTATTATCGCGGATGTTTGTTTCTCAGTTTGCTTGTTTATTCCATACTAGCTACTTTGTCCGCGTGGAAATTAACTTTTATTTTTCTAAAATAAAAGTAACCTAAGTTACTCCTTATTACATCAGCTACCTGCCAAAAAAACTCCCGTCAAAATCGGTCCTAGCTGGACCGATTTTGATTTCAGAGATTAGCCGGACAAACAGACAGAGAGACAGACAAAAATTGTAAAAGACATATTTTGGTGTATGTACCGTATTTATATTCATATG
The DNA here is from genome assembly GCF_030625045.1 of Achroia grisella. Taxonomy (NCBI): domain Eukaryota; kingdom Metazoa; phylum Arthropoda; class Insecta; order Lepidoptera; family Pyralidae; genus Achroia; species Achroia grisella. Next base: position 7,871,078 of record NW_026712984.1, on the reverse strand, counting down.
CATGTAGTAAAAAACGGTTATTTCAATATTACAAACAGACACTCCAATTATATTTATATGTATGAATGGATGATGATGGGAAACGGATTATGATTTGGCCGGATACCGGATATTCCGGAGCGCCGGATATCTGGCCCTTTAACGCATTACACACTGCGCATGTAGTAAAAAACGGTTATTTTAATATTACAAACAGACACTCCAATTATATTTATATGTATGAATGGATGATGATGGGAAACGGATTATGATTTGGCCGGATACCGGATATTCCGAGAGACGGATATCTGGCCCTTTAACGCATTACACACTGCGCATGTAGTAAAAAACGGTTATTTTAATATTACAAACAGACACTCCAATTATATTTATATGTATGAATGGATGATGATGGGAAACGGATTATGATTTGGCCGGATACCGGATATTCCGGAGCGCCGGATATCTGGCCCTTTAACGCATTACACACTGCGATCAGTTTGAAGTGAATATAGGCGCGGTATCGGTGATCGGAAATATTCGGGTGCGTTCGGATATCATCGTGCGTGGCTGTTTTTCTGTTTGCTTGTTTATTCCATATGTAATACCTACATAGCGAGGCATTTATCATACTAATTAACGACATTGGTGACGAAGAGTTCCGCACTTTTTATTTATTTTTTATATCCCCATCCGGCATCCGGTCGGATAGTAAAAACGAGTGCGGATAGGATATCTGATAGTTATCGGATATCCGTTTCATTATCAGTATGGGAGTGTGGGGTACAGTGGTTACTTTATTTTTACAAGTGCTATAACTTCACCTTACTACGACTAGAGACTATTTAAGACGCGGAAGAAATGTAAGAACGACAAAGTCACGGAGTCGCAAGTGTTTGTGTGCACTACATGCAAAGCTACAATGATCTATCCACTGTGACCCGCGATCCACTGTACCCCACGCTCCCCTATTTATTACACACACATACATACTATATTTATTTTAATCCCTATTGTTAATATTAATTAATTAAACTTCTGATATGTCTCTAGCTATTTAATATAAGTAATAGATAATTGTAAATAAAATTAATATATTGATTATAATTTATAAAAGACACCAGTCTATGAATATATAACGATGGACATTTTTAAGAATTTTTATTTCATCTTCAATCTAAAAAAAATATAGTGTCATAACGGCTATACACCTTTTTTTTATTTACTTGATGATGATGGAATGCACTCGCCTGTGACATCGGTTTAGGCGGAACACCAGTGCAGGATGATGAGCATGAGGTAAGGTCAGTTTTTTTTTGGGGATGATAATGGAATGGTGCACCCGCCTGCGCTAACGGTTTACGCTGGCGGGGCACCAGTGGAGGATGATAAGATGAGTATGAGGTCAGGTCAGAATTAAACACGATGGTTAGCCCATCGTGACTAATTCACCACATTACTTCCCCCAGGTCAGAACCCATCGTGACAAATTCACTAGGAATATATCACGATGGTTTCAAGGTGGGACCTAGCATGGTACATTGCTGGCAATGGGGGTTACTAGTTCCCATTACTAACAATCTCCGCTCCTACCAGATTTGGCTGGACAAAGAAAAACAAGAGTGCGTGGACCTGTCATTTTTCGAAATTAAAACCTAGAATTGCTTCGTTTTATATAAGTCAATTAAATGAACCACGACGTCTTAATCACTAAATATTTTAAAAATTAAATTTGATACTTGTGTAAATTTTTGTTAAAACTTTAAATTAAAAAAAATAATTTAAATACATTTAAAAAACTATAAATGCTTGTCTTGTAAAAAATCTACATTTTACCACGATATATTGGGAAGGGACTCCTTAAACCTACACCCAGGTCACAAGTTCTAGGAGTTTCCCTCTCTGCCACATGATGCACCCGGCTGGCATGGTGAGTCCATGCGATGCTAAATTTGTTTCTCTTTATGTGAATGACAGTAATTCAAAATAATAATTATCTTAAGACAGTTCACACAGTGTCATCTAGTCCCAAGTTAAGCTAAATAAAGCTTGTGTTATGGGTACTAGATAACTGATAAATACATAGATATATTTTTTTGTAAATACATACATATTATACATAGAAAACACCCAGACTGATACAATCATACTCATGAATACAAATGTTTGTGCCATTTGAGGAGTAGAATCAGTGACCATCGGAAGTAAGCCTCTTACTTGATATAATTACAGTAATTATTTATATAAAAAAACATCTATTAAAAAAAGCAACACATAAGTCTCTTGCTCATTCTTCTTGTGATGAATCTGCATTCCGAATGGGTGGTAAAATCAAAATATGACTATTCAAAAGTGCTTGTAATGAGTTTATTCGAATAAAGATTATTTCTATTTCTATTTCTCAGGCAGTGTGCTAAACCATTAGGCCACCGAACCAGTCATGTACTTAAAACAAAGGAATCTTTTCTAATTCTTTCAGCATGTCTAAGAATGGCGGGGTACAAAGTAAAATACAATTAAATTGCACTAAATAATTATAATTGTCAATGATCTCTCAATATTTACTCCACCATGAAGACCAAACCCTGGGATGTGAAGTGACAGGCTTACAAACAACATTTCATATTACGACTATATATGACAAGAGAATCTAATTTTATAATTTGAATTTAGTCGGCTATAGTTAAAATTATATTATTATATATATACATACTTATGATTCTTACTACAAATTATGAGAGAGAAATATTACATTAAAAATAGTTATTTCATTTTGTAAGGCCTCCAAATATTTAATATTTAAAGTTTATAAAACAAAACTTTGTACTCGAAACAACTCTATCAACTTCCCATCCCATTACAAACATATTCAAACATTCACAACTCAAAATACAATGCAAATTAAATATAATACATGGTACATATATTATTCTATGAATCTTTATGTTTACTATAAAATTCATCTAAATATTTTTTATAGGCGGTCTGATTCGGCCATAGATATGAAGCTTGTTGATTTAATGGACTTTGGGTGTTCGGTTCGGCTAACAGGCTCTGTATGGACAGCAGCACCGTGCGTACGTCATATAGAGCCGTCCATTTGTCCTTTAATATGTCCAAACATATTAAACCGCACGTGTCAACATTGGGATGGAAGCACGGAGTCAAAAACTTCACTATAGGCGGCGCGTATGGGTACGAATTAGGAAACTCCAACGATAGTTTGTACTTGTGGCCCGCGTATACAGTCTCTAATGGACCACTTATTGTGCCGATCCATTTAAATAGATTTTCGGATTCAGGGAACGCTGATATTCCTTTGTCTGCACATCGCATGAGTTCCATCAACTCTTTTTGAAGTCTACAAACAAAAGAACAGTACAAATTAAACAAGAACAAGGGTAATGGAGGCAAAATTGTATATGTAGCATTTATTTTTACTTACCGTTTACTCACAGCATGATTGTCTTTTAATTTTACAGTATCTTCGTTCTGCTTCGCTGGATTTGAAGAGGACGCGTAATGTGGATTGATATTTTGAGCCATTGTAAGATGCGAAATCTAAATTAAGTGTATGACAACAGTTTTCTGTTGTGAAGACGATTTCCTGTTAATTTTAAAAAGCTCCAATTTTATTGGTTATTGAACTTATTTGACAGCACAGCGTAATGGCGGTCGGGGTCATAGACACGGCTGTTAAGAAAAGAATAGGCCATAGATAGTTACTCTCTGGTCATAGAATAAACATCGCAATTCATCACGGTTACGGTATAGAATGACATACATAATTCGTATGACAAATCGAAAATTACGCTGACATGATATTTATTTTTACACATTTCTACAAATATAAAATTTTTGAGATATTGTGACCTTATTTAACCATATGTCACAGAAAAACAACCGTAACTAAATTATGTGAATCTTGGATTACTAACACTCTTACTAAATGAACTATGACGAACCGCTGTATACATATTTTTGCAATCTGGATTGTTTTATTGAAATTTTAACACGTAATTAATTAATGCGTAAAGGTTAGACAACTACTTTTCTAAAATAATATTTCTATAGTTCTGATTCAGGGTAACTAAAGCGTGGGGCGACAATTAGTTATGTCATAATTATTGTATTATTGCGCATTACAAAATGTAAAAACGTAGCGAGAGACAACTTTCACTTTCTTTGGTGAATTTTGTGTTCATTAGAGCGTGAAATTGGAAACTAGCGAGACGCTACCACGGAAAAGGAAAGATTTGACAGTCTATTTAAGGTCTACCTATCTGTAATTACGGTTAGTATTGATTAAGATTTCAAGTGAACATTGAGGGACTATTTTCCATTTATTATGACTTTAAAGGTATGTGAGTAACTTTATTTTTAGTTTTGTACTTACTTTCTTTTTTTTACTTTCACATTTATGGTCGCGTGTTTATTTTTTTTTACGGATCGTATACGTTACTCACGCTGTCACTTCCTCTGTCATTCTAAAAGTCAAAAATTCACTTATTGACATAGATTGATATGTTGTTTCATTTCATTACTCTCTAAATTTGTTTTTTATTTCCAAATCGTAATTAATAATTTAATTGCTTAAACTGTTTTCATCGTAATTTCAAACAACATACAATATTCTCAATATGTCGGCTTTAGTTTACTTTGAAAACAATTTGGTGCCGAACATAGAATGCACAGATGTGGCGTCATTGAAATTTGAGATTTCACAACAGTATGGTGTTTCTCAGCAAGACTTGTTCGTCACAGTCAATGGCAAAACTGTTTCCTGCGACTTAGACCTTCGCAGCCTCAATAATGTGGTTAGAGTGTGTACAAAACTCGTTGGAGGGAAGGGCGGCTTCGGATCTATGTTGCGAGCTATTGGCGCGCAAATTGAGAAAACAACGAATCGCGAAGCTTGTAGGGATCTGTCTGGGCGTCGCCTGAGGGATATAAACGAAGAGAAACGGCTGAGGAAGTGGCTGGAAGGCCAGGAAGACCGCGAACGCGAGGCAGTCGAGCGTAAACAGAAGAAATTGGAGCGATTGATGGCTGAGCCTAAAATTGATGTGAATTTGAGTCCGATGTATGAGAAAGAGCGGCAGGATCTACCGGGGCGGGTGAGTGCAGCCGTGGACGCTGGCTGGCAGGCTGCTGGGACCTCAAGTGAAGGTGGAACCAAGAGGAAGGTGGAGGAAGATAAATCTAAAGGCAGGAAGAAGGCGAAGTTGTGGATTGATGCAGAATTATCAGACTGTTCATCGTTGAGTGACGATGAGGAAGATGCACCTACCTGCAGGGCCCAAGCTGTCTCAACGGACAGTGGAAATGAATCTGACCGTATTTCAGACTCCAGTAGTAAACCATGAATTTATATATTGTTTGGAATGGACGGAGTTACTTTAAGAAAGTATCACATTAATATAGTTTGTTAGATTTTAACTTCAGTTGATTTTGAGATCTTTTATTATATTTAACTGCCTCTGTGGTTGAGTGGTTTAGTATTTAGCTACACTGCTTTACTTCCAATGGTTGCAGGTTTGATTTCTAGCATGGCATATACAAATACAGTCAACCCTCCTATAACGCGGTGAGTGCGTACCGCGTTGTATGGAAACCGCACTATAAGAAACTCGGATTTAACCATACAAACCAGGCTAATTCGTAGCGCGTTCTATGGAAACCGTCTACCGCGTTGTATGGAAACCGCGTTATAAGAGACTCAGAATAAGTACAAATCACATCATTCGTACCGCGTTATATGGAGACCAATAAATACAAAAGACAAGATAAATTATAAATTATTTTTATTCAATTGAAGAGTATGAACTTTAAACTAAAAAACTGTTTTCCAACAAAAACAAAAGAAAGACTTTTGTAAAATCCAACACTGGTCAGATGCAGGTTTGATTTCACATTGGTTTTAAGCGGCTAAGACATAAGCAGAACGTAGTTTTTCTATAGTTCACGCAAAAGATCACATATATATCTTTCATGTTACAGTTTCGCACACACACGCATACAAATATTTGTATTCATGAGTATGATTATTTGTATCAGTCTGGATATTTTCTGTGTATTATGTATGTATTTACAAAAAAATATATCCATGTATTTATATCAATTATCTAGTACCCATAACACAAGCTCTGCTTGGCTCGGGTCCTACAGTGAGACTAGATGACACTGTGGGAGTTGTTCGGGATAATCCAGAATATGTATTATTATTATGAAGCAGAACTTAAATAAACTGAATTAATTTAGATTCTTATTCAGTTTATAATTTTTCAAGTACACTAAAACTAATAATTGGCTCCATATACGCTGTTCTTAAACTTCTATTTGTATTTGTATTAAAATCTCAGGAACTATATTGCAATGTATACTAAAAAAAAAAATAAATTAAGTTGATCATAATCATAGCTTTTAATAATAAAATTACAATGTACTTAGTTATAAGAAATATTTGTATAATTTTTAATAATAAAATTAGTTTTAAGTAAATGATGTTTTTTATTTTATACTAGCTAGTCGCCCCGGCTTTGCACGGGTGTACATGTATTATACATATAAACCTTCCTCTTGAATCACTCTATCTATTAAAAAAAGCTTCAAAATCCGTTTTAAAGATTTAAGCATATATAGGGACAGACAGACAGCGACAGCAACTGTTTTATACTATGTAACAATTTTCAGTGTTGTCTTTATAAACTCTATAGAACAAAGCATTTATGTTATTTTAGCATTTATTTCACTACTATTAGCATGTGTTAGACCAGAACGGCGTCTGTGGTCTAGTTTAGCACATCGCCTTACTTCCGATCGTCGCGGGTTCGATTCCTCGCACGGCACAAACATTTCTTCATCATGAGTATGATTGTATCGGTCTGGGTGTTTTCTATGTATAATATGTATGTATTTACGAAAAAATATATATGTATTTGTATGAGTAAGTAGTAAATATCTCTTATCCAGTAGTTCTAGTACCTAACACAAGTTTTATCTAGCTTAACTTGGGTCTAGATGGCGCTGTGTGAATTGTCTTGATATTATTATTATTACTAGCTACTCGCCCCGGCTTCGCTCGGGTGTACATGTATTATATATATATAAACCTTCCTCTTGAATCACTATCTATTAAAAAAATCCATTGCGTAGTTTTAAAGATTTAAGCATACATAGAGACGGACAGACAGGTTGAGAGTCTGTGTTGTAAAATGGCGGGAACCGTCAAATTAAATGTGTCAATTAGTTTTTTTTAATTCAGAGAAACAATTATATATATTAATGTGATATCTGTGGTTCTTCAAAGATATCACGTTGTCGTTGGACGCTAATTGTCATTGCGTCGAAGAATAGACCATATGAAGACATGGCTGTATGGGCGCAGTACCCTTTGCCTTTCCGATAATGGATAAACAGAACAAAAAAAAAGTTGAGACCATAAGATGCCATACCATCGTACCCTCGTAATTTCATTCTTAGATTACTTGATACTTGAATATTACTGCTTGTTTACACTATACCTCATTGTTTACAGAAATACAGTTGGAGTGTAATGATGTTGCTGTCACTGTTATTGCTGGTGGCAGCCAGGCCTCAGGAGTTTGACGACGAGGAGGATGACAATCAAGCCAGAGAGCGAAAAGGTATTTTTTTTTCTGTTGAGTGACAGTAACGCGTAGGAATTGAGAGAAGTGTTATATATGGTTGGTTTGGAGTGCCATCTACACTCGCCCACTATCGTCTGGTGAAGCTGGAAAGGCCAGCTGTGGCCAACAGCAATAGAGTTGTCTGAAAAAGAAAATTTGTGTTTTTTTTATATATAAATGTGGATAAAAGGGCAGTGGAAAGCAGAATAAGAGATGGATGGACTGTGAGAGAGATGATATGGTAAGAAAGTGAGTAAATAACGAGATGACTGCGAACAGAGATGAATGGAAGAGAAAAATATATTACGCCGACCCCAAATAAATGGGATAAGGAAGAAGCAGATGATGGTGGGTGAATATGACGGCTGACACTGGCTGGGCACCAGGTGGATGATAAGATAAACATAAGGTCAGGTTTAGTACTATTTTGGCGAATTTTCTAGAAGTTAACCATAATTGTTTCCTAGAGGAACTGCTTGGAGGTGGATTTGACAGTGTAAGCAGTGGTCAGCGACGTGTTTTTTTCAACAATCATACACAGCGCCATCTAGTTCCAAGCTAAGCAGAGTTTGTGTTATGGTTACTAGACATCTGATATAAATAATTAGATTTTTTTTCCATATGTATACCTAACATACATTGAAGATATCCAGACCGATACAAACAATCATAATCATGAATTCCAATTTCAATTCAAAATATCTTTATTTATGTAGGTCTATTACAGACTCTTATGATATGTCAAATCTACCGTCAGTTCAGAATCAGAGTGAGAGGAACTGACAAGAAACCAGCTCGTATTCTTTTCAAATAAATGTTGAACATGTTTAAAAATAATACAGATTCATTTTTAAATTCAAATTCAAAAACCAGCAGCATATACGATTGCAAAAACAAATAGTCTAATCAGGGTTCGTAACCAAAACAGACAACTATCACAAATATTTCTATCGTTTCTGGAATCAAACCCGCGACCATCCGAATTAAGGCGCCGCGGCGGGCTGTACCGCTAGACCATAGTGGCCGTATATTTTTCTTTTTTAATTTTTATACATATCTTTTTATTAATGTTTATATGAATTTAACATAACATTTAATTTCAGATGATGTAGCGCGTGTCCAAATAAAGGTATACAGAGGACCTACCAAGAATGACGGTCACGCCCCGTGGGGTTTCTGGGTCAAGCAGCCGTCAGACGACGAGTGAATCAATGCAGAACATATATATTAGTGATAACATAGATAAGGTTCTATTAATAGATTTAATTATTGTTAGGGTTCACATGGATATTTTCAAAAAATCTGATATTTTATATTAAAAGAAGGTAGTTTCATTATTACTCGGTATCGTTAAACTAGTTGCATATAACCCCCACTCATATCTTCTTTGTATAAAAGGGAGGGTTTTTTGTAGACCGCGGCAACTCCCCTCCGATCGATCCCCCGTCCAATTCAAACGGGGATCGAAATTACGACGGCCTGAGCCGAGGTTCGAACCCCTAGTGGTGCCCTCAGACTAAAGTCGTACCCGTCAGGCAGGAGTTCGCCTTCAGCCGCTCCATAAGTCCTTCCTTTGGTTTGGAGTGCCATCTGCACTCGCCCCATAACGTCCGGTGAAGCTGTAAAGGCCAGCTGCGGCCAACAGCATTAGAGTAGTCCGAAAAAAAAAAGGCCGCGGCATTCGGTCATATTTTGTGTTTGCAGTCTTCTTTTATAGTGTTTAAATTTTATTATATTCTTGTATAATTTATCGTAAGATATTAGTGTATTTTATTTACGCAATAAGAACTTATCGGGTCTTATGGCGTTTATATACATAGATAATATTAGATTTAAAAACCAAAGACTATTTTTACTAGTTTTATTATTTTTTCAATTTATATCTATAGTTTTAGAAATATTAATGTTTCAATGTATATATATTGAAATTACTTTGTACATTTTATATGAATTAATAAATAAATAAAATAAAGTAAAGATGTATTTGCTTTTATATTCTGTGTGATATCCAGCAGGAGTTGGCCTTCAGCCGCTCCATAAGTCCTTCCTTTGGTTTGGAGCGCCATCTGTACTCCCTATCGTCCGGTGAAGCTGTAAAGCTTTCTTTGAGGGCAAAGAAGAGTGTTAATAATATGGACTAATGGTTATATTGCTAGCAATATACCATGTCAGGTTGACCTCCACGCGGTTCCCCCTGGAAACCATCGTGATAAATTCCTTGTGAATTTGTCAAGAGGGGCTAACTGTCCTGACCTCATGTTCATCTTATCATCCTCCACTAGTGCCCCGAAGTACCCCTCTCCAGTAGTGGGAGAACTGCGTGATACACTGCGTCAATCATGTGAGATTGACGTCCACGCGGCACCCCCTGGAAACCATCATGATAAATTCCTGGTAAATTTGTCACGATGTGCTAACTGACCTGACCTCATATACGTCTTATTATGTTAGCGCAGGCGGGTCCACCATTCCATTATCTATACATAGAAATAAAATTGGAGTGTCTGTTTGTAATATTGAAATAACAGTTTTTACTACATGCATATCTACAGCGCCTAATATATTTTAATAGTACCAAGAAAATGCAATGAGTAGTCGCATTGCATACATACTTGTTTTTTGTATACCTGCATCATTATTACTTTTTTATTTTATTTATTTAATTAACACAATATAAACAAACAGCCTCGGTGGTCTAGTGGTTTAGCACATCGCTTTATCCGATGGTCGTGGGTTCGATTCCTCGCACGGTACAAACATTTGTATTCATGAGTATGATTGTTTGTATCGGTCTGGTGGTTTCTATGTGTAATATGTATTTATTTACAAAAAAATGTATCCATGTATTTATATCAGTTGTCTAGTACCCATAACACAAGCTCTGCTTAGCTTGGGATTAGATGGCGTTGTGTGAATTGTCCCGAGATATTATTATTATTATTATACAGACATACAGACACTTATATAGACATTTGTCAGATATCGAGTTCACTTTTTGTACTAACCTAATTTGTAAACGTTGTTGAAATTAAAATACTTAAATATATACAGACATAAAAATTTGGGTTTCATTAGAAGCTCCATTATGTTATACAAGACAGGTACATACACCAAAATAACATTTTTTACAATATTTGTCTGTCTGTCTGTCGGTCTGTTTGTTCCGAATAATCTCTGAACTGTCTAGACCGATTTTGACGGTACCTTTTTTGGCAGGTAGCTGATGTAATAAGGAGTAACTTAGGCTACTTTTATGTTAGAAAAATAAAGTTAAATTTCACGAGGACGAAGTCACAGGAACACCTAGTCATCAATAAAAAAAATAACTTATAGGTGTAATCATGGGGGTCATATCTAGAAGGAGGGGGGGGGGGGGGCAGAAGAGGGCCGCTACCCCTCCCTGGACCAGATACGCCCATGTTAATTCATATTTCTAATCTTTAGATAAATCACTAAACAAACAATGAGTTTCAAATACACTGGCAACAAGGCAGTATTTTCATATCAGTTGAAAATGGCCATGAAATATGTACAGTAAACTTACATTTTACTTATATTATCCGTACTGGAGTTGTTTAAATTAAATTTTCAGCGAGTACGTAGCATTGTATTCACGATGTGTCGTCCGCCATCAAAACGGTGAGGCCATGAAATCTGAGTTATAATACACACAGCGCCATCTAGTCCCTAGCTAAGCAGAGCTTGTGTTATGGGTACTAGACAACTGATATATTCACAGATTTTTTTGTAAATACATACGTAATTTTTGTAAATCTAAATATATATAACTCAAAGGTGACTGACGTAGTGATCTATCAACGCACAGCCCAAACCACTGGACGGATCGGACTGAAATTTGGCATGCAGGTAGATGTTATGACATAGGCATCCGCTAAGAATGGATTTTGATTAATTCTACCCCCAAGGGGATAAAAGTTTTGATTGATATTAAAGGATATTAGTTTGTGTTTAGTACTAATGAAGTACCCAATGTAAAGATTATTACAAAAAATGTAAATAGCGCCATCTAGTATTTACAGACCGAACTAAGTTATTTGTTAGAAGATAACCGTTACCCCCGCTTCTCTGTCTACTGCACTGACTTCGACCTATAAATGCGGAGGTCGGTAGTTGAATAATCTTCTTTCGTTGGGTGAGCTGCGGCATTCAGTCGACGAGCGCAGAGCGTGCCGGTTGTGTTTTGGATATTAAAGTGAATTGTATTAGAAATGGGTTTATTCCGGTCCGAGTGTTTTTGCATTCTAAAAGGGCCTTTTAAACCTACACCCGTGTTACAAGTCTCGGGCGCTACTTGGGGTTTCTCTTGCGGTAGCTGGCTTCAAACCTAAGTCGTCTTTATAATTAGTACTTCTTCCATTTGTCATCTTTAAAACATTAGGAAATAAAGGCTTTTTGGGCTACAGCCCAGGCCCCCGAGGATACAAAAGGCCCCCAGCTGCCACTGAAACGATATTTAGAATAAAAAAAAATATCTAGAATGTTAAAAAACCTACCATAAAGTTGGCAAATGAAATCAATCTACTCATGGAAGTGCTCATCTATCGAAAGGAACGGGGAATTTCTGGTCGCTTGTTTTTGGTCGGTGTATTTTTTTAGTTGAGTAATATAATTAGGTAGGCCACTAAGTAGATTTAACCCAGGGCCCCACAAATTCAGGATCCGCCCCTGAGTACTGTCCAAACGAGAAAAACAAATAGACTTTCGTTTTCTGGCCTTTCTAATGCTAGTCGGCTGGGGGGAAGGGGGATTGTTAGTAATGTAGATTGATTATCTTATTGCTAGCAATGTACCATGTCAGGTTGACCTCCACGCGGTTCCCCCTGGAAACCATCGTGATAAATTCTTGCTGAATTTGTTACTATGGGCTAACTGACCTGACCTCATGCTCATCTTATCATCCTCCACTGGTGCCCCGCCAGCGTAAACCGTTAGCGCAGGCGGGTGCACCATTCCAGTATCATAAAAAAAAATGCTAGTCGGCCATGTAACCCTCTTGTTTTACGGCCATACATGTAAGTTTGTATTGACTCATACACACTTGTGTTAGAACGTCGGCTATTCTCTACACAAATGTATAACAGCTAAGCTGTTTACCAAACGCCTGGCAGTTTAGTTTCCGTATGCAGTTATGAGAAGGAAGAACAGAATATTTTGGTTATTTGGTGAGTATATTAAAATTAGTATCTTGCTGTACCCCCGACTTCGTCCTCTCGTCGTGTTATAATGACCTTGACCAAATATAGAAACAATATTTTATATACTAACCCAACAAATGCAAAGAAAATAAAATCCTCGTTACAGCTTCAATAATGACTATCCTCTATACAAAACTTCATCCCCTATTTTTTACCCCCTTAAGGATAACAATTTTACAAACTTAGTCATATTTATTTATATTTAATATAAATATTTATATGAGTATATAATATTATATAAGTTTCAAGATTATAGTTTAAAAAATGACGATACTTCCATAGAACCCATCATATCCCCTTTCAACCCCTTACAACTTAACCCTTTATTCGCATTAAAAAGTAGCCTATGTCCTTTCTCAGGGACTAGACCTACCTATCTGTGTACCGAATTTCATCTAAATCGGTGAATTTCATCTTCATCTAAGTAGTTTTGGCGTTAAAGAGAGACAAACAGACAGACAGAGTTATTTTCACATTTATAATATTAGTAAGGAAGTAAGTATTAATTATTATTAATATTATAAACGCGGAAGTTTGTGAGTATGGACGGATGTTTGTTACTCTTTCACGAAAAAACTACTGAAATTTTAATGAAAACTTTACAGTAAATTTTAGTAAATTTTAGACATTCCACAGAAATTTCTTGGCTAGCGGTTGTAATCTCACGTAATGGTTTTTAAAAAAAAAATTTTTTTTTTTCTCTATGTTACTCTTATTAATATTTTCTATTTTTCTTTTTGTTGATCCTTACCACTCAGTTAAAATTATATCAAATTATACTCTGAACTATTTACATTATTTTTATTATAAACACACCACACAGACAATCACTAATAATATTGCTCTTTTTATTTTATATTATTACTTTCACGTACTCTCAAATAGGTTGAAGCTGAAAATCAGTGTTTTGTTTCCTGAACAATGTTCCACGCTGAGCTTCGACCTTTTTGTATTGCTACAGATCACACATAACACAATTTTATAAATCTTATGTTGTATTATGTATTTTATATTCTTATGAACATAAACGAAATCACTAATAATTTGAATATTCTAATATATCATGCGACCATGTATGACGATTTCTGAAAATCAACTGTCTCTTTACTGTATATTTCACGTTATGTATGTGACTAGTAACAAACAAATAAACGATATATCTATCCATCTATCAGTAATTATAGCTTATGCATCAGAATAACATATAGACTATAATTTCACGCGGGTGAAATCGTGGGCACAGCTAGTCTTATTAATATTGGAAACGCGACAGTCTATGAGTATTGATGGATGGATGGATTTTGTTACTCTTTCCCGCAAAAACTATTGAACAGATTTTAATGGAACTTTACAGTAATATAGCTTATACATCAGAATAATACAGACTTTAATTTAAAAAAATATTATGTAAATTGGGCCAAATATAATGATGAACGTAAAGTGTCATAATAATGTAATAATGTATAATAATAATAATCTCAGGACAATTTTCACAGCGCCATCTATATTATATATAGAAAACACCCAGGCCGATACAAACAATCATACCATGAATACAAATGTTTGTGCCGTGCGAGGAATCGAACCCGCGGCCATCGAAGGAAGGCGGTGTGTTAAACCGCATGAAGTAAGTGTGATTATATAAATTTAGGCGAAACCACGTGTACAGCTAGTGAATCATTATTATCACTACATAGTATATAACAAAGTCGCGTCGCTGTCTGTCCGTCTCTATGTATGCTTAAATCTTTAAAACTACGCACCGGATTTTGAAGGGTATTTTTTTAATAGATAGAGTAATTCAAGAAGAAGGTTTATATATATAATACATGTACACCCGGGCGGAGCCGGGGCGAGTAGCTAGTAATCTATAAAACAATATTTATTCCAGGTCGTCGGAAAAGGTGTACCATCCCTCTGATCGTACTGATAGCTTCCATACTGGGGATGTCCTGGTGGATAGCAGAGTTTAGCAGTAAAGTATTGTTACCTCCACCGCCCCCTGATCAAAATCTGGACCACTTAAGGAGGAATAGAAGCTTAAAGTATTATATTAGTAAGATGTAAGTATATATTTTAATAGGGAATTTAAATCGTCAGACTCGTGAACGGGTGCTGGTTGTAGAGACTGATCTGCTCTAATAACTATGACTGATTTTTTCTGTCAACACCCAGATATTATAAACAATCATATTCAGGATTACAAATGTTTGTGCATGCGAGGAATCGAACCCGCGGTCATCGGAAAGTAATGCGACAAATATCATCCTCAGCCATATCGCTAATTAATAACGTAGAGGCATAACTTTTGTGTAGTTTTATAAATTCATATTGCTAGTTATTGGTTGACAATTTTTTTTTCATTCTTTATAATTTCTGTATAAATAATGTAACATTATTAATACTTATACCTAAATATTTATTAACGTTACAGCAAAAATAAAAAATATACTATTTAAAATGGCCATCTTTGACCTTTTATACAGGCCTTTAATATGTTTGACCACGAATCTATGGATTTACGCACTGTTTCCAAGAGAAATTTCGCCACTGTTTGCTCCAAAGATATTTTATGAGACTCAATGTCGCCGTGTCGCTGAGATCAGGCCATGTCCTCTAAAAGTGACCATAATTTGAGGTCTAAAGGGTTGAGGCCTGGGCTAGATGAGGGCCAGTCTTCAGCTCATTTAAAGTCCGGAACGTTGGTTTCAAGCCAGACTTGGGTTGTTCATGCCTTCTGAGGTGCAGAGTCCAGCTGGAAAATCCACGGTATATTTTTAAAAAGTGTATTACTGATTTCCCAGCATAATCCAAGAATGTGTCTTGATATGCGGCTGAAGTGTTTATTCGTCTTATTGGCTGGAAGAGATCTCTTTTGGAGATAAGCCCACACTTGTTCTCGGGTTTGTGTAATTATCTTTATTTATTAATGTTACAAGTGCAATATTGTATATTAAACTAATTGATGTTTCCAGCCAACTACTAATAGAGCCTTCATCATCACCTTGTGATGGCGTTGAGGAGGTACCGATCATCGTCCTGGTCACGAGCCCGCCGACTCGCTTCGAACAGAGAAGTGCCATCAGGAGCACCTGGGCTAAACACCAACCTACATACTTCGTTTTGGGCCTCGATGGACCGAGTGTTGATGAGCAGTTAGTAAGTTATGAGTATATAGAGTAGAGAATAGAGTAGAGTAGAGTGGAGTGAAGTGGAGTGCAATGGAGTGGAGTGGAGTAGAGTGGAGTGGATTTGAAGATTCTTTATTAAAGTAAACTTACATTTAAGCATTTTTCCGTATGGTAACTAATATTGTGACATGAGAATTTTATAAGACTAGCTGACCCCGAATTAAAATCGTTATTAAAAAATAGGGGTTGGTGATAGAAGGGTAAAAAAAATGAAAACCAAAATACATTACGGGTGGATAGCCCTTATCACTTAGAGGTATGAAAAATAGATAGTAGCCGATTCTGAATATGCGTATAAAAATTCGTAAAAATCGGTCAAACCGTTTCGGAGGAGTATAGTAACTAACATTGTGACACGAGAATTTTATATATCAGATTTATTATTAGTATATAATAAATAAATTACAGGTAGATAATTATGTGGAAGCCAAACAGCACGGGGATCTGGTGATTTTCGACTTCCAAGAGCACTACCAGAATCTGACACTGAAGACTGCTCTCATGCTGCAGTGGACTTTAGATCGCTGCCCACAGGCCGAGTTCCTGTTTAAGACTGATGATGATGTTTTCGTCAACCCTTGGACGTTAAAGAAGGTGGTTAGAGATAATAAGGATGCCCAGTTGCTTGGTGAGTTTTTTTTTAATTTATCGCTACATATGACAGTATTTTTTTCATGTATGTGCTCGGAATGACAAATGTACTAACGGCCCATCCTATGGTAAACGGCATAAATAGCGGATCAATTTGCTCCGTCTAATATGGTTAAGTGCAATGTTGGCTGGCTCATCCGTCATATTCGTGCACGGGTGCTGCTTGTAGGACTGGTCTGTTCGGGTTATGAACACTGATTAGACCATTTGCTTTTGCAATATTATGTTGTTGGTCACTCTATTCTCTCAGATTTGAATTTAAAAATGAATCTGTATTATTGTAAACACCATAGAAAATAGACGAGGAAAAATGTTAGGGCACTTGATACGGCACGATGATTTCATGAAAATTATTATTGAGGGGAAAATAGAAGGAAAGAGGGGGAGGGGAAGACCAAGGAATAGCTACATCAAACAAACTGAGGACAAAATGGGAGTCGTGTCGTATCAAGAATTAAAGAGCATGATGGAAGATCGCGGAAAGTGGCAAGAGCTCCACCGACAAGAGCGAGCTCTTAAATTATGAATGAATGAATTATTGTAAACATGTATAACATTTATTTGAAAAGAATACGAGCTGAGTTTCTTGTCAGTTCTTCTCATCTCGAAATCATTCCGAACTGACGGTAGATTTGACATATCATAAGTCTGTAATAGACCTACATAAATAAAGATATTTTGAATTTGAATTTTGACTAGCACTACAGTCATCACGTTATCATGTGATAGCCGTGATACTTGCTATTCCAGTGGACTAAAATGTCATGCAACTTATCCTCTAACACTACCTAAAGTTGCCGATTCCACCGCCGCAGTGGTCTAGCTGTTTAACACAATATTTTATCGTAAATACTAGCTGTGCTCGCGGTTTTACCCGCGTATAATTTATAGCCTATATGTTATGTTAAGCTATCTAGTACATATAACACAAGCTCTGCTTACCGTGGGACTAGATAGCGCCATCTAGTCCGCAGGTAAGCAGAGCTTGTGTTATAAGTACTAGATAGTTTAGCGTTATTTCTTTTTTTTATATATTCTATGTTGTTTCAGGGTATAGTATAAATGACACATATTTACATCGTGATGCGTACAGTAAATGGTACATACCACGATGGCTGTGTCCGGATGACTTTGTCTCTGGATATCTCTCTGGAACTGGTTATTTTATAAGCGGTATGTATTTGCAAACCAATTTTCTTATTAATTGTTTAATTAGTTGTTGTATTGAATGTTTTTTCTATTTTATTATTTAATTGAATTAGTGCTAATCGGTAGTTTGTATTCACACATTTAAACTTAAATTGTAAGTAAGAATAAATTATTTAAAAGAGCAACACACAAGTTTCTTGCTTGTTCTTCTTGTGATGAGACAGCTTTCCGAATGAGCGGTAGATTAAAAAAAATAATGTGATGACTATTCAAAACTTCTTCAATGTAAGTTTATTTGAATAAATGATTTTTTATTCTTATTCTATTCTATTCTATTTGTTGTGACTTCTTCCTGTAACCCTATTCCAGATAGATTTATAAATAGATAAAATATTTATTCACCAATTATAATCACTGGATGAATGGCGGTCCTCCACCGTGCGATTTCTAGAAACTTTTTGCCGCGCACAACCACATTGTGGAATCACCTTCCAGCAATGGTATTTCCGAACCGATACGATATTGAAACCTTCAAGAAAAGAGCTTATTCCTTTTTAAAAGGCCGACAACGTAATGCAAATCCCTTGTATTGCGGGTGCTCATGGGCGGCGGTAATCACTTACCATCAGGTGAGCCGCATGCTCGTTTGTCCCCTGTGTTATAAAAAAAAAACACGCATAACGATCGTTTGTCCCCTATGTTATAAAACAACCTATAGCACGGTAGGGCGAACCTTTATGCATCAACGTGCCATTTTTTCCAAAAAATGTTTAATGGGGTCATTGACGTGCCATCAAATAATTTTGACTTTCTGATTATTTGGAGAATAATAATAATAAATACTATCAGAACTCTCTATGAAATAAACTAAACAACAGAGGTACTTTTGGATTGTTTTCATTACACGCTTAAATCAAATTACTGTAAAATTAGTGGGACTTCTGTTGCTGCAGGTTAGATGACAAATAATTTACGTCAGGCTTGTACGATGTTACTTTTAGCAAAATGCATGCTGAACTGGATTCATCTGTCACACGGTTTCTAACCGAGTTTTTAATGTTATCTCTGAAAATAATGACTCGCAGGCATAGGTAGGTGGAAATATTGTTAAAATAACATGAGCCAGCTTCTTCAAACAGTTTTATGATCGACGACGTTCCCAAAATATTGTGTCGCGTGCCGTCAAAGGCACACGTGCCATTGGTTATTATAACGTCTACCCTGACCTATAGTACAATAGGGGTATAGAATAGTACAATAGGAGTACAAATAAAAGAAATAGAGGTGGCTATATGTGCCGCAAAGGTGAATAAAAAACCAACTCAGTATAAAGCATAAATTTACAGCGCTGATATTCTGTTGATTCTTAATGTGTATAATTGTATATGTTTATTTATTTAATTAATAAAATATAAATTTATACCATGTTCGCTGTAGCATGGTATGGGTAACAGTTTCATTAACGTTTCGTTTCACTCTTAAAAACTGAATACAAATTTACGCGATTTACAAATTATGACTTAGTATTTCAGCTGTACCACATTCGTAATATATTATTATTTATATTATTAACCGGGTCTTAACATGAACTAATTTAACGAATGAACTTTCACGAACTTTCGTTGATCAATCTAGTGACGGTAGATGAAAAAACTGCTGTCACCTATCTACATTGGCATCGCTGTTACTCCAGTCAGCTCGTGACCACGGCTAGTGCAACCTAGTCGAAACGTACAGAGGTAAATACCTTTATTTACCATAAAATTATTCGTGTTAAGACCCGGTTAATAATTTAAATAATGTATATTCAACACGAAAGTTTAAAAATAACTATTGTGTTAATAGATATTTTTTTTTATATAAAACCTTTATTTGCCATAAAATTATTCGTGTTAAGACCCGGTTAATAATTTAAATAATGTATATTAAACACGAAAGTTTAAAAATAACTATTGTGTTAATAGATATTTTTTTTTATATAAATAATTGCCGAATAACAAGTAAGAGGCATGCGATAATCAACATAGAAATCGCTACGCACTCATTCTTAGTGCGATCAGATAATATTGCCAGCGCTATGGATTTTAAATTTATATTTATATTTATTAAACTTCGAGCTCGTTAATAAGTAAAAGTAGTTTGTAATTATATGTACAATGACCGAATGCTGAAAGAACTGAAATTTTTCAGTTGTTTTTCAATGTGTATGTTTGTTTCAGTGGAGTATATTAAGAAACTACTCACGGCAGCTACCTACGTACCTCTAGTCAATATAGAAGATATATACTTCACATATCTAGTGGCGAAGAGGTATCTACGCCTTACTTTGTCTCATGATAGAAGATTGAGTCCTAAAAAACCTTGGTTTTTATTTGGCTGTGTTTATTGGCATCTGGCCACAGCTCATAATATCAGTCCAGAAGAATTGGCCAGCATATGGCCAAAAATAGAAGATATTGCCAAAGAATCTTACACTCGCAAAGAGATTTGTAAATATTACGAATTTCTGTCAAGTGATTTGTTTTTGTATTGAATTCTGACCGTCACTTTACTTTTGAAAGTAGGTTCGATTCCTAGCAGGGTCAAATATTTGTATTAATGAGTATGATTGTTTGTATCGCTCTGGGTGTTTTCTATGTATATCATGTACTAGCTGTTCCCGTGACTTCGTCCGCATGGAACTTAACTTAATATTTCAAAATTAAAAATAGTCTAAGTTACTCCTTATTACATCAGCTACCTGCCAAAAAAAGTCCCGTTAAAATAGGTCTAGCCATTTCAGAGATCAGACAGACGGACAGACAAAAATTGTAAAAATTTTTATTTTGGTGTATGTATCGTATTTATATTCATATGCAAGTAGTATAAAAAGGTTATTTCAATATTACAAACAGACATTCCAATTTTATTTATACGTGTAAATGTATAGATTGTCCAGTTAGTACCCATAACACAAGCTCCTCTTAGCTTGGGACTAGATGGCGCTGTGTGAACTGTCCTGGGACATTATTATTAAATACAAATAGTCGTAGCTATGGATACGTCTGTCTGATTATTTCTTAGTACCTAATAGAGAAATTAAAATAATTTTCAACCTACTATAAGTACTTAAATAAAATATTAACTTTATACTCGTTTTTTATTAAACATTTTTTTTGTTCCTTTATATACTAATCTAAATATATATAACTCAAAGGTGACTTCAAAACGTAAGAAAAGCGTCACAGATTACAAAAAAAAAACAAACAAATGTCGTGAAGATAAATAACACATAAGACTATTAATAAAAAATAATAATAATAATAATGTCAGTGAAACAAATAAAATGAAAAAAAAAAAACAAACAAATGTCGTGTGACAATTGGGTATGGTGAATACGGTGTATGGGAAACGTTGGATTGTATAGAAAATATCAGTGGACAAATACGTGGGTATCGAAACTCGCAAGTTATTCGTTTCTCAATATAGTTCTCTACAACGGCCACTGTTTGGTATTTGACACCGTAATCTGTATCAACTATGTTAGGGGAGTTGCCCCTTAACTTCTCACGTTAACAGAGTAACTATGTATAGTGGTGTTCAAGTAAATAACGTAGAATAAGATAAACAAAATATATTTCTAATCAAGATAAAATAATATAAAAACACATTTAATACAATATAGAAGATAAGTTTGATAGAGATATTCAGTGGATTACATATATAGTAGTAAATTAGGTCCAACAGAAATTATTAGTATTTTAACAGATTTAATTTTGGATATGTTTTTTGCTAGTAGTTCTATTGTTTACTCTTCTGTATATTGTTTTATATTGTGTATGTTATTTAAATGTAGAGATGTAAAATGTCTTAAATGTAATGGATTAAGAGACCGTATTAGGCACATTGATTGAAGTAGAAAAAGTATAATCCATCACATTTAAAATAAGTATTGTTGCTAAGTAACAGTTTGTGTGTAACGTGCAACTGCAATCGGAACGAAATAAACTATTGATAGAGATATTCAGTGGATTACATATATAGTAGTAAATATAATTTATTTCGTTCCGATCGCAGTTGCACGTTACACACAAACTGTTACTTAGCAACAATACTTATTTTAAATGTGATGGATTATACTTTTTCTACTTCAATCAATGTGCCTAATAAAGTTATAGATACATCAATACGACGACAGACAAGATGACAAAACACACTCTCTTTTCAAATATTCAAACATACTTCATCTGCCATACCAGCCAGTTTAGACATCGATTGCAAACCTCGTTCTAACAAACTGTAGATATATCATATCATTACATAGTATAAAATAAGGTCACTGTCGCTGTCTGTCCGTCCCTATGTATGCAAAAATCTTTAAAACTACGCAATCGATTTTGAAGCGGTTTTTTTAATAGATAGAGTGATTCTAGAGGAATGTTCATATGTATAATAGATGTATACCCGGGCGAAACCGGGGCGAGTAGCTAGTTACATAGTATAAAATAAAGTCGCTGTCGCTGTCCGTCCCTATGTATGCTTAAATCTTTAAAACTACGCAACCGATTTTGAAGCGGTTTTTTTAATAGATAGAGTGATTCTAGAGGAAGGTTTATATGTATAATACATGTACACCCGGGCGAGTAGCTGGTTAATAATATAAACGCGAAAGTTTGTATGTATGAATGTGTGTTACACTTTCACGCAAAAACTAGTGATGAATTTTGATGAAACTTTACAGTAATATAGATTATACATCAGAATAATATATAGGCTATAAATTTGACACGGGTGAAACCGCGGGCCTGAAATAAACAAATAAATAAAATAATATTACATATGTATATATATAACTCAAAGGTGACTGACGTAGTGATCTATCAACGCACAGCCCAAACCACTGGACGGATCCGGCTGAAATTTGGCATGCAGGTAGATGTTATGACGTAGGCATCCGCTAAGATAGGATTTTGATTAATTCTAACCCTTAAACCGATCGGGCTGAAATTTTGCATGCATAAAGGTATTATGACGTAGGCATCCCCATAGAAAGGATTTTGATAAATTCCATCCCTAAGGGGATAAAATAGGGGATGAAAGTTTGTTATATTATCTTCTTAGATTTTAGACTGATTGAACTGAAATTAAAGATTGGAGCTACTATGATGAAGACGTTCACTTAAATAGGATTTTGATAAATTCAACCCCCATGGTTTTAAAATAAAGGATGATGCAGGATGTAAATGTATTAGTTTGAACCTATCAGTACCTAATGGAACGAATAAATTAAGACGAACAAAACAATTTTTAGTTCTTTAGGCTACTTTTATTTTAGAAAAATAAAGTTAAATTCCACGCGGACGAAGTCGCGGGTACAGCTAGTACTTCATATAGTATATATAATTAATATAAGGAAGGAAGGAATATAAAGAAATTGTCTAAAGTTTTACAACATTCAAAGTCTGTTCAAAATCTATCTGAAAAAAGTAAAAGATGAGTAAAGATTATTTCTATTTCATTTCTTGAACTCATTTTTGAGTAAGGTCCAAGATGCTGATGTCTAAAGCTAATATTATATTATCTGTGCCAAAGTTAACCCTTGCCTTCTTTAATAAATAAAATTACAATATACCCATTTTTAATATAATATTTTAGAGTTTGTTATAATATGTTAATATTTTGTATTAAATTTATTTTAGTAAAGAGCTGTGCTCGCGACTTCGTCCCCGTGGAATATAACATTATTTTTCTAAAACAAAAAGAATTTATCTAAAATAAAAGTATCCTATGGTACTCCTTATTACATCAGATACCTGTCAAAAAAAGTCCCGTCAAAATCGGACCAGCCATTTCAGAGATTAGTCGGAACAAACAGACAGACAGAAAAAAATGTTATTTTGGTGTATGTACCGTATTTATATTCATATGCATGTAGTAAAAAACGGTTATTTCAATATTACAAACTGACACTCCAATTTTATTTATATGTATAGATTATTTCTGTTTCTATTCCTATATGTCTTGAAACTTCATCTAAGTTTTCACTGTCTGTGTAATTACGAGTGGATTCTTGTACAACAGATGTTGCATGCAGGTGTGCGTTTGATAAGGTTTTATGATTATTGTTCCTCATTATTTCAACTCGTTGACATTTTTTTACTACATTCAGATTGTACAGGGCTGGAGTGAGTTAAATATTTAAGAGTTTTATTGACAACCTCGGTGGTCTAGCGGTCTAGCACACCGCTTTACGTCCGATGGTCGCGGGTCGATTCCTCGCACGGCACAAACATTTGTATTCATGAGTACGATTGTTTGTATCGGTCTGAGTATTTTCTATGTATAATATGTATGTATTTACGAAAAAAAACTATGTATTTGTATCAGTCATCTAGTACCCATAACACAAGCTTTAGCTAGCTTAACTTTGGACTAGATGGCGCTGTGTGAATTGTCCTGAGATTATTGATATAATAAAATCGAAACAATACCATTTATTCTAAAGGCTCTTTGTAAAAGGGACTAGTGGGCATATCTGTGTGAAAATCTGTTCTATTTTTTTGAGAATAAAATCTACTATTTAAACTATCTTAAGGCTGGATATGAGTTACCTAGCTAATGAACTTCAACTATTATGTACCCTCCTTTTTAATTTTGTAATCTTGTGATTGTACAAATAAAGCATTATTTTTTTTATTCACAGTTTTTGCTGGTTTTCTCCACACTTACGGGCCGAAACCAAGTAAGTGCAGAGTGTGTGTATGTGTGTGTGCGCGTGTGTGTATTTGTGAGTGTGTGTGTACTTATTGTGTGCTTGGTGTGACTGGTGTCCTATCCTGTCCTATATCCTTTTCATCTATTTCGAGAAATTTTCGGACTGTACGACAGGTATTTAAGATGGCAGCCTTTTGAAGGGTGATGTAAAGTGTTTTTTGTATATCTAATTGTTTCAGGCTATGATGTAGGTGTTTGGGTATGATACCTGTAGATGAGAGGACTATGGGTATTATATAAACTTTTCCTGTTTCCAAATTCTTGTTACTTCTTCCTTTAGCTCTGCATATTTGTTTATTTTTTCAGCAATTGTCTTCTGGAGATTGTGGGTATTAGGAACTGCAATATCTATCAGGTAGGTTTTTTTATTTACTTTGTCTTGTAGTATTATGTCTGGTCTGTTGTAATGAATAGTCTTATCAGTAAGTATAGCACGATCGTAATATAGTTTATGAGATGTATTTTCTAACAGGCTACACGCACGTGACACCCCTGTTTCAGGCGTATTAGTATCTAATACGTATCCATCTGATGCTAAACTGTTACCGAAGCCATTATTACTATTATCATTACATAACACAAAACAAAGTCGCTGTCTGCCCGTCCCTATGTATGCTTAAATCTTTAAAACTACGCAACGGATTTTGAAGCGGTTTTTTTAATAGATAGATTTAAGGGGAAGGTATAGTATTATATATGTACACCCGGGGCGAGTAGCTAGTTGTATAATAAGAAAAATAATCTTAATTCATATTTGAGCCCTAAGTCCGGCTCCAAATAAGAAAAAACGAAGTATCCAAGAGTCAAGCGAAGCGAAACTATAAAAATCTTTCATTATTCGTCGAATGTTTGTAAATTCGACGACGTATCAACAACATGCGAGTGAAATTAGTGCTTATTGCCTTCGCTGTTTTAATCATTGCCTTCGTCAATGCGGGTAAGATAATTTTCATACCAACTATTAGAGCAGAACAAATAAAACCTTTTTAAATAGATGTTTATAGCATTCCTATAGTATCTACATTTAAAGAAATTGATAGAAAATCGTGGAAAATGGCAAGAACAGGTGAAGGTCTACTGACAAGAGCGCTAATCTTAAATTATGAATGAATAGCATGGTGCACTCACCACTGCTAATGGTATATGCTGGCGGGGCACCAGTGGAGGATGATAGGATGAGTATGAAGTAAAACCAGTTAGTAGTTTTTTATGAGCAGATAATTCTTCAAGAATTAATAATGGTGGTTTCCAGAATAGATTGAGTAGAGGTAGTCCTGACGAGATAGCTAGCAATGGGGAATGTAGTCCACGTTACTAAAAGTTTCTTTATGTACAATAAGGAAAAATCACTGGATCTTACAAAGTTTAATTTATTTTTATTGAGTTAACGATATTTTGGTAAAATTTCAAACGCCAATGATCCATCATTTCTGTTACTAGAATTCTATTTCAATCATGTACTACCAAAAGAAGAAGATTTAAAAGAATTAGATCTAAAGTGTATTCCTGGTCGTACAACAATTAAAATTGGAGAGCAATTAGACCTCAAACCAGATTCAGATGAATACGAAGATACAGACACAAGACGATCACACATGAATGGTGAAACAAAAGATGAACACTGCAAGATATGTGTATGCTCAATTGAAGGAAAAGATCAGTATTGTAGTATTAGGCCAGCTAAGAATGTAAATGAGTGCATTACAATGGCCAAATACACTGATGATTTTAATAAGAATATTCCATTTGATATCAGTAGAAACTTGGCGTATAGGATTAGGAGAGGTTAGTGTGGGATTGGTAGTGATGAACAGTGTAACTGATGGTATCATAGTATGATGATAATTTAATGATAATATTAGTTAATTAGATTTTAATAAATTGCAACAAAAGTTATAGACTAATAATAAGCTATGAATTATTTTTGCAATTATATCTGTACATATTTGTTGATCAATTGATATAATGCAGTATATAAATAGGATAAAAAAGGCGCGTCTCCAATTTTAAAAATTTAATTCTTTCATTTTAAACTCAAACAAATTCATGAGCACAGCAAATAAGTAATATCAGTTATGATTATGCGGTTGATATATCTAGTGTTGAAGTAGGTGGGTAGGTAAAAGTGTCTTGATAAAGTTTTCTCGTTGAAAGGTGAAATGATTCTGATGTTTTTATTAATATAAACGACTATGCATTATATATGACTGATAACGATTTTGAATAAATGTAGATTATGTAATAAATATTCACATATATTGTAAATTTACTAATAATTCAGATTACATCTGGCACAACGATGAAATACCATACGAACGAAACGCAAAATGTAAGCGAGGATTCTCATACTATAGCAACAGTGCTACTGCCAATGACACAGATGTCGACGTAGCCTCCGATGTAGAGTCTTTGTTAGACTACGATAATAGTGGTATCTGTTACTATTGTATTTGTGCTGTTCATGGTAGAGGAGTTGGATGCATTAGCAGAGATCCATGGTTTTGCGAATACTATAGAACTCTTAGACAACGAGATGCTCCTAGAGACAGATATAGAGTTTTATTCAAACAAGACAGGCCAGCGTACTTCAGACAATTGTCGTATAGAATAAGAAGGACTATGGACGATGCAGTATACGCTTTAGCTGATACCGGTATGGTGTATCACAGGGTTGTTATATTGGGCCATTCCTTTTTCTTCTCTTTTGGATTGATTATATATGTGTTGTTCGTTGGAATTTTTGGTAGTATTTCTTAAGTTGCTATTTTCACATATGTATGTATATAACTGAAATATTAGTGTCTGTTTTAAAACAGCAAATCGCCTTTTGCAACCAATCTTGTCAGTTAATAGTAATTAAAATAAGTTATATATTAGTATGAACTCTTGTATAAGTTAAGACATCCAGAATGTAATGTAATGAATTGTAAAATAAAGATTGGTAATTGCAGGAGGCGATTCGCTGTGCTGTGAACATCATGATGGGCATCGGAGAAATCTCCACAGAGAAGTCAGGAACAAGATAAGGCAAATGAAGAGAAGGGTGCCCAAAGAGAACCTTATGTCTGGCGGACCACGTGGCGATTATATTGACTTTATTGTTAATAATGATAAATAAAAAAATGAACATTTACAAAATACAAATCGTTGTACTGTTTCTACGTGTGAATGGGCAACATATGGCTTCTAAATTGAAGAAATTAAAACTACGAATTCCGGGCAAAAATAACAATAGTTAAATTTGAATAACGAAGAACTGAGAATAGTGACTGTAATTTAAGATTGATAGTTAAAGCAATAGAATTTTGTTTAAATAATTTTGAATTTGTGACAATAAGTTTTAAGTGTGATAGTGTATTTTTCTATTTTTACATATTTTTATACGTACAGATGTGATGTGAATAAATTGATACTGAATTATTTATTTCTATAACTTGATTATTTTATATAACACCCGCAATATCTGAAACTGCACAATAATCAGCTTGTCCACTATTTGCAGTGTTGCACGATTTGATCACGAATTTATTTTAGCACGATTGCATCAGTTGCACTGTTCATCACACTTTACAATCTTATTTTTTAAACTATTTTAGATTTAAGTTTACATATTCCTATACTTCTATATAGTATTAGGTTGAAAGTGATTATAGCAATAAAGTTTTTATAATATCGTCAAAAATTAGATTTTTGACAAAATCATCAATTATATTATTAATAGCCGTGATTTCACCCACAAGATATTTATAGCCTATGTATATATGTTATTTTTCTTGCCTTAGCCTTTTTTCTGCGTGAAAGAATAACAAACAACCACCTATCAATTTATACTCACAAACTTTAGCGTTTATAATATTAGTAAGATTTTGACAAATTCTTAGTTCTTCAAAAAGATATATAAGATCACAAGAAATACACTTTTTTTAGTAACAATTAGTAAAACAACACAAAAGAAAATTACTGAATCAATCTATGTAAGTAAGTTATTTAAAATATGTTGCTGTCTTGATTTTCTGCATTTGAAAGGTAAGTTTTAAATAACTCTATAATATTACCATTATGAAAAGAAGTTTTGGTACAAATCTATCACAAAGATTCTATATCTATAGCATTCCGCAAAATCAAATCGATTGAAACAACATATGTTGACTACAAGGATGATTATAGGCACAGATAACGTAATATTTTACAAGTCTGTAGTTTTTGTTCTACAACAAATGGTATAAGAGCTGAAAACCTGGCAAGTATGTTAACGTAAGTAATAATGTCTAATAATAAATAAAATATTCGGTGACAAATAAATGAAAAAGTAGAAACCAGTGAGTGTAAAGTAGAAACATATAGATATATAAATATAAAATCATACAATAACGTCTTACGCACATTAGAAAACACATTAAAAACGAATAATTTATCTTGCAGTGGGCACGGATTCTTCTACATGCATACCATTTGTATCGGAGTATACGGACTGTACGGACGGTAAGATATCAGATTTGACAAGAATTTTACTAGATTTTTGCTAATGTTTATATTAAATAATAATAACAATATTCCTGGGCATTTCACACAGCGCCAGCTAATCTCAAGCTAAGAAGAGCTTGTGTTAGAGGCAATTGACAGCTCATATAAATACATAGTTACATTTTTCAAAACATACATAATTAAGTGGAGGAGATCTTAGAGAACTTTGCACTCTTTGTAACGATACTCCTCCGAAACGGCTTGACGGATCAAGACCAAAATTTCATCGAAGGTCTTTGGGCCTATTTTGTTTACCACTCAAAAAATTCCAAATGGTCAAGATCAAGTTTTTTAGAATAAATGGAGCGCTCAACATGTGACCTGGTATAAACAACACACCGGTAACAAGCCTAGTATACATAGAGAACACCCAGACTGATATAAACAATTGTTCTCATGAATATAAATGTTTATAACGTGCGAAGAGTCGAATCCACGACCATTGGTGGCGGTGTGCTAAACCACTAGACTACCGCCATATTTAAGTTAAATCGCTCCATTTACCTTAATTGAGAATCTTAAAATTATAAGTAAATTTCTTTGACCAGAGAACAGATGCTCTGGCTGCCAAAGATGTGCATGTACTGAAGAAGCCACGTGGGTCTGCCACCCCGTAGTGGAGTGTGAGGAAACGGAAGACACCGGAATCTTTATAGACGATAATCAGTTTGAAGATGTCCTGACTAAGCTTAAACAAGGTATAGTTTACTAGCTGTGCCCGCGACTTCATCCGGGGGAATAGACGACGAAAATAAAACATAAATTTTAAGTTTTTAGTTTTAAAAATGTCGATAATTCCATCTCCTCTTTCAATCCCCTTAAATCCATTTTTCTCGTCAAAGAAGTAGCCTATATCCTTTCTTAGGGTCTAGAAAATCTGTGTAACAAATTTAATTTAAATCAAAGTTTTTCAGAAGTTTTGGCGTAAAAGCGCGACAGACAGATAAAGAGACAGGAAGAGTTACTTACCCATTTATAATATTGTTAAGGATGTGTGTCTGTTTAGAACATTTAAATATCGTATATATAGTTGAGTGCAATGATGGCTGGCGTCTGTACTCTATAGGTGTTGCTTGTGGGGACTAGCCTGTTCGGATTACGGCCTTTTATTAAACTACTTACTTATGACAAAATAGCATTTAATATGCTAGTGGTTACTCCATTCTCCCTAATTGAATTTAAAAATGAATTTGTGTTTTGTAATCATGTACAAGCTCATTTGAAGATAATAAGAGGAGAGTTCCTTGACACTTCTTCTTAGCTCGAAAGTACGCCGAGACTCTACTATTATCTATTTGCCTTATGGTCGACTGGGAGAAATTGCCTTATGGTGTTAAGTCTGCCATTTGCCCTTTGTTTTTGTATTTGTGCGTCAAAGTTTTAATAAATAAATAAATATGTGACGGTAGATTGACTACCGTCAGTTGGGAGTCCGACAAATTTATAAAGAATTACATGCAGAAATATATGTTAATTTGATTTTAATTAATAACATTTAATTATTTGTTGTATATAGACTCAAAGCTCAAGAGAATGAAGCAATCGATGAAAGCAAATACACCGCATGTACCAAGACCAAGCGTAACGAAGTCTGACGATTTATTACTAGGTAATTTGCAATTTTTTCTAAATTTATTCGACATTTTATATCTATCAGGTCGTATAGCTTTTTGTAATTTTCTTGGCCAAGTACCTTACGTATTACTGTGTAGATTTCTTTTTAAAACAAATCAAATAATAATAATAATAATCTCAGGACAATTCACACAACGCCATCTAGACCCAAGTTAAGCTAGCTAAAGCTTATGTTATGGGTACTAGACAACTGATATAAATATATGGATGCAAATAAATTTGAAATGAACTGAATATATGTAACGAATGAAGTAAAGTCTTTTAATATATGCGTAACAGTGGCGGCCTTACCCATTGCAAGGCAGCTGGTCTCTGCTAGGCCTTTTCTCCTTCGTGAAAAGTATGTGATGCCAACGATTGGTACGGTTGAGTTGATTCTACCGCTATTCGGGATGAGGACTCCAACTCAGTGACTTTGCATAAAGATCGATCGCATAGTTATATTATTCAAAACATATACATATACTAAAATAATTAAAACTTTCCGCTAATTCATGAAAACTGCTTTATTTTAGATTTTTTATTCGTACATATGTTAGTGTTGTAATTTTGTTCATTTGAGATTAAATGCCCTACAACGGGAAGTTTTTGCAACTTGTCACTAGGCAAAACGCTCACTCACTCACTGGTTGTTTAAAATTTGCTTTGGTTGTCATGAGAGGCCCCTGCAAGACCGAGGCTCCGGACGATTGCCCCGTTTGCCACCCCCTAAGGCCGCCACTGATACGTAGATTTTAAATTCACGCCATAATTAGTCATGTACTAAGTGGTTACGCTAGTATTTAATTTGTTTTATTCAATAGTTCCAAAAAGTGAACTAGATGTCGCTGCGACATTTATGTTTAATTTATACATCGCGATGGCAAGATATTTTTGTCTTAGATCATTTTACATACAACGTTTCGTCATTAAGAATAATCTTATTAAGGAAATATACACAGTTCAGTGCTATCCTTGGAATTAATTCACCTACTACTATAGGGGCTCGATCTAGTATAGTTTAGGTCTGTAGTACAATATTAAATACTAGTTCAACTACATTTTTATAAGATTGAGGTGCTAAACAAACTAATGGACTATATGTTAGACAGTAATAAACGTCGATCCTAGCATAGTCTTCGGTGTAACGTTGTCGCTTCTGATTAATGAGATGCTATCCTTCTCGTGTCCAGAGATTACACTGTCTTCTCTTCTGTTTACATCTAAATCACGACGGAAATTAGGAAAGATACTTACTTCATAGACTAGTCTACTATTACTTAAACACTGATATAATACTCTGTTTCCCAGGTTACATCATAGCTATACCTCGAGCACTGAGCACCACTTAAATATAGTAATTGCACAAAACGCACTTGTATTTCTTTTCTATCCATAAACCTAAAGAAAGCAAATAAGGTAAGTGATGTAATTGTAAAATTAAACTCTATTTCTTTATATTAAACTTAAAAATAAATCACAGAACCTATTGGCGGTGAAGAAAACGATATAGCTAGGAGAGAAATGCTAGCATATTTACAACGGCGCAAGAGATCTATTGAAGAATCAAATGCAGAAAATAATGAGACCAAAAGCAAAAAAGTTTTGTTTCATGACGCAGTTGATGAAATCAATCAAGGTAAGCATACATCACATATAGAAAGTCAAAGAATTTTTGTAGGTCAAATTATTTTTGAGGTTATTGACAACGATTTGGTCTAATATTTAATAACCCGACTTATAGATAAATATAGTAAACAGGAAACAAGAATAATGAGATTTTTTTAAGAATAAGACGTCGATGAGTAAATAAATATACTTTTACTTACAGATACATTAAAGAATACAAATTCAAGTGGAACCATAGAAGCCAATAAAGTAGTTGCTAAATCCATACCACAAATTTCACGTCGGACGGGTCTGTTCAATATCAGTAATATTACAAGTCCTCTTCATATTGCATATAAATCGCAACTTTCCAATCGCCATATTGCAGATAACAAAATTAACACGCCAGCCCATGACGACAAGTATTATACATTAAGTCAAGAAAAAGTACATAAGATCTTCAATCAAACGCAAAAAACAAAAGACAAAGAATTATCAAAAATGATTGTTAATGAACTTAAAGCAGGCACCGAGATTGTGGGTGATAAGCATGCTTCTATTATGTCAAATATTACATTCACATCTGAAAATGATACTTTAACAGCAATGGCATTCATTGCTGGTAATTTATTAAATAAACTTTGGAATATAGAAAGAGATGCAAGGGATGAATCAATGGAAACTGAGATATTGAAACATGAAAAGATTTCAGATCTAATTGAATTATTCAAAGAACCATTATCTTTGCGACAGGAAATATTTCTTAAAAATGCATTAGAACAACTTTCTGAGGCTGTAAACTACAATAAAGATCCCAGCAATGCTTCATTATGTGAAAAAATTGAGAAAGCTAAGAATTACCTAGAGGATGCAAAAGATTCCCAACAAAATGAAGATCATATAGGTTGCAAAAAACATAATGAAGAAAATGGACCAAAACAAAATACTAGCTTAAAAGCTATTGAAAAAATGAGTAACATATTAGGATTATTACAAAAATTTGAAACTGTTCAAAAGCATATCAGTAATTTAGAACATGAACCATTAAATGTCGGTGAAAATAAACCAAAGTTTAGAACGAATTATTCAATGGATGAGTTCTTAACAAAAGACGAATCGTCTTCTTTGAATATATATGGTAAAATATTAGAAAAAATTACAAAACTGATTATTCCAAAAAAGAAATGTAAGAAAATAACAAATAGAATAAGAAACCAGAATATCTTTCAAAATAATGATGATATTAAAGCAAAACTAAAAGCTTTGTATGGAGTCGACTTGGGTGATATCAATTTGACAGTTAAAGATAAATTAATATTTGATTATTTATTTAATATTAAAAATCAAAGATGTCCAATGCAGCGAGACAATTTAAGTCCCGTGTCTAATACAGAAGGAGATATTTTACTTAATCTCTCGGAATTTTTCAAAGTTAAATCTATAACAGATTTGGTTAACCTTTTAGAACCTAGCAAACAGCAGAATAATATTTTTCGAACCATCTTGTCTACAACTACTGCTCCAATAACAGAATCTACAGTTTCTGCAACAACTTTAACTGTTTTGTCTCCTGATAATATGAAATTGGATAAATTGAATAAAACAAAAGAGAAATTAAAAAATCACTTGAAATCTATTATAAATGATCTAATTGAATTACAAAATGTAAGTGGTATACCCGTAAAAGACAGAAAAATTCAAATATATGATATATTGCCTTGTATATTCAATGTTTTTAATAAAGACTTTGGAGGCATAAAGTCAAGTAAATACGAAAATCCTATAGAAATAGTTAAAAACTTATTTGAAAAAATAAAAAAAGACTTTAAATATATACCACAAACACGCAGATTCAGTTCAGTTCCTGGACTAAGGCCAAAGTCAGCTGTAATCTGGGAGAGAGTAGCAAAAAATTTAGGCAATAAACAGAAATTGAATACACGCAGAAATTTAGATACATCAACTAAATCTTACGAAGATATAAAAAAAGAGATCAATAAAGTGGAGAATTCTGGATCAAATGTTTATAAAAATCAGGCTATACAAAAGAATGTGCATCCCGCTAAAAAACTAGTGTTACTAAAAGCCTTGAATGAAGATGTTAAACAATACATTGATGTACTAAAAGATATTAATGTATTCGTACATGATATAAATAATGTAGCAGCCGATAAAAGTGACATACAGGAGTTCATTGAAAATGCTGCAATAAATATAAATCTCAATAAAAAAGTTTTACATAGTTTAAATTTACAACAGAATACTATGAATAAAATAATACCAGAAATAAATAAGTATAATGGTATTAAAAATCAAAACACAAGAATGCAACCCCTAAAATTACATAATGTCCCTCCTTCTAACAATAAACTAAAATTGTCTAGAGATGAAATAGTAAACCAGTTAATCAAAAACCGCTTAGAGTTATATTTAAAGATTAAACATGCTGAAGGGGTCGACTTGGACGCTGATATAAATTCAAGAATAGCAAATAAAATTCTCAATTATTTACAAAATGGGAACAATAACTTAGCTAGGGATTTGTATAAAGTATTTGTGGCCCGTAATGAGCAAAGTAGATTTGATAGTAAGTATTTTGGTAATTCAATCACACAAAATGATAACAATTTTAAAATACATTTTATTTTCTGTTAAATCTGGTGAATTATAAATTGATTATATTTCCGCAGCTGTTCCACGATCTGATGCTGAGTTCGATGTAGATCGACATTCTGAAGCAGTGGCATCTCGGAAGGAACCTATTATACCATTCGAAGATATAAATTCAGACAATAATCCAACTAAACCATTGACAAAGGATCTTTTAATTAAGCAGTTATTGAATATAAAAAATATGTAAATTTGGTGCAATTATACGTACTTAATTAGGATTTTCTACATTTCTATCTTTTACTAATAAAAAAAAATAATATTCATAAAATTTATGTGTTATGTTTGAAAGTGAATACCAAATTAAACTGAGTATTAAAAATCATTGTCATCATAGTACAAACATCTACGAGTTTTATTCCTAATCTTATTTTTAACTCGGTGGTCTAGTGGTTTAGCACACCACTTTACTATCCGATAGTCGCGGGTTCATTCCTCGCACGGTACAAACATTTGTATTCATGAGTATGATTGTTTGTATCGGTCTGGGTGTTTTCTATGTATAATATATATTTATTTACAAAAAAATGTATCCATGTATTTATATCAGTTGTCTAGAACCCACACAAGCTCTGCTTAGCTTGGCACTAGATGGCGTTGTGTGAATTGTCCTGAGATATTATTATTTTTATAACTAGCTGTTCCTGCCACTTCGTCCGCGTGGAAATTAACTTTATTATCTAAAAGAAAAGTAGCCTAAGTTACTCCTTACTACATCAGCTACTTGCCAAAAAAAGTCCTTCCAAAATCGTTCCAGCCATTTCAGAGATTAGCCGGAACAAACAGACAGATAGACAAAAATCGTAAAAAAAATATTTTGGTGTATGTACCGTATTTATATACATATGCATTTAGTAAAAAACGGTTATTTCAATATTACAAATAGACACTTCAATTTTATTTATATGTACAGATTGAATACAGAAAGTGTATTCAATTCATATAAGATTATTTTAACATAATACAGATTTTTGCATTCCGAAGGACTAAGATCGTCATCGTGAGGTGTGGGTACGTCATGATACGTGAGTCTTTTAATATAATAAGGCACAAAAATTTTAACTTCTTAAACTTTAAACTTTGTAGGGACTGGTCTGCTCTTATCACTACGATGGATTTAATCTTATTATGTACTAGCTTTTGCTTGCAGCTTTTACTCGCGTTAATTTATCTCTTTAGGGGTAGAATTTATCCTTTCTTAGAGGATGCCTACGTCATAGTAGCTTAATACATGCAAAATCTCAGCCTGATCGGTTTAAAATTGACAAAGTTTCATACAAAGTTTCATTCCCTATTTTATCCTCTTGGTGGTAGAATTAATCAAAATCCTTTCTTAGCGGATGCCTACGTCATAACATCTACCTGCATGCCAAATTGCAGCCCGATCCGTCCAGTGGTTTGGGCTGTGCGTTGATAGATCACTATGTCAGTCACCTTTGAGTTATATATATTTAGATTATATATATCTTAATATATTAGTGCTGGTTGGTAGTTTGTATTCACACGTTTCGACTTGTAAAACGTGAACTTACAAGGATTGTTTAAAAGAGCAACACACAAGTTTCTTGCTCATTCTTCTTGTGATGAGAGATTTCCGAATAAGCAGTAGATTAAAAAAATTGTTATGACTATTCAAAAGTGCTTAAATTAAGTTGATTTGAATAAATGATTTTCTATTCTACTTCATGTTATCAGTTTGTATTATTTCTATCTAACTTACTATGACGAGTATTATTATTTTTCTTTTTAATTTTTCTTTTATCTATGGCTGGACTAATTTTGCCCCGTAAATATTGCGGTAGTATATTCATACAACGGTTCTTTAATTTTTGAAAATCGAATATGGACCGCCTCTTTCTTTCGGCATCCAAACTATTTGGCCATCTTAGCGTTGTGTCTTCATATTCATTTAACGTTCTTCTATTTAAATCGTCTAGTTTTTTCTTTGCCAATTCTCTAACAATCTCTGATTTAGGACGATTTTTGTGTAAGAGACCTAATACATCCTTTGAATTTCGAAATAACTTTTTTATTCGCTTCAAAAATGATTCTTTCTTTTTACTTGCAGTTCTGTTGTAGACATTCGTTTTAATAGTATTCTGATTCCTTATAATTCTTCTAACTTTGGTTTTTAAACCATGTAAATCATTATTTATCCTTATTAATATTTTATAAGCAATATCTATATTACTAGGTATCATTCGTCTGCTTTGAGCAAAGTCGATCAATTTTAGTGCATCATTAATTTTGATAACGTCCTGATATAGAGTTATATATAATAATTTCATGTTATATATGCGGTCGAATTGTGAGCTGTTGCCAATAGTTTCTATCAGATTTTCGTATTTTGTACCAACCTTTAGTAAATCGTTGGTCAGGTTGTAAATTGGATCATCAACTCTTAAACCAGTAAACGCGAATTCAACAAAATTATATTGAGTTATAATTCTACTTAATAGTTTCCTGGATTTCTGAGATAAAGTATCCAAGGCAACAGTATATGGCATCTCATTATCAATAAGCTGAATCATTTCAATAACAAAATCCTTTGATGTTTTTCCCGACATTCCGTATTTCCGCGAATGTCTTCTGGAATTTCTATCAATTGTAAATTCTGTTTCATTTTTATTTATTTCAATATGTTCTTTTCCGTTCTTGTGAATGTAATATTTCATTGCACGGAACAAACCTTTTAAGTCTTTGGGTAGATTTGATGACTTTGGTAATTTTTGTATTGTAATCATATCTTTAATTACTTCTAAAATATCATGTTTAAGTTTATGCATATATTTTTCTTCGCTTCTAAGATCGTATTGTGGAAATATATTAAATTTATAAAATGACATGTATGTCTTATTAGTAGTTGTTTTATTTTCTTTATAGTCCAATAAAGTGTCATTATCCAAAACTTTAATAAATTGAAGAAGACTATCTTTTATTCGTATTAATTCTTTAAGTTCATCCTGCTTATCGTTAACTATGCTGCTTAATGGAAATAATACATTTTCTTTTAGATCTTGAATCTTGTCTGTTTTATTATTATCCTCTACTGTCGTCTCTGTAACATTTGCTTGTGGTATGTCCCTTTTCATTATATTTATTACATTAAAATCTCCCATTTCAGTTAAATTTTCATTTATGGAATTATTGAGTTTGTCAATTAAGTTATCTGAAATTATATAAATATTTAAAACACTGTTAACCATTATATACTTTTGATACTACTCTGGATATTTCGATTACATTACATACAACTAAATAATTCTTATTTTACTCACCAGGTAATCTTTTTTGTACTGATGCTAATAAGTCAATGACATTTTCAGTTGCTACTTCTACCGATGTTTTGTTGTCTTCACCATTTTTGATTGCATTTGTAATATTTAAATATGGTTCATTTATAAGTAATTCAATGTTTGTGCGATTTTCTTCATTAGCTTTTGTATATTCGTGGCTGATAGAATTTCCAATGTGCGGGGATTTGTATATAGGTTTGTTTATACTTCTTAAAACTTCTTCAAATTCTAGATAGTCTGCATCGGGTGTTACAATAGAATCCACATAATTCGAGTTAATTTGTGAAAAATCTAAAATGATTAAGTTTATTAATGGAATAATACTTTAATTACAAGATGGTACTTTCTTTAATAACCAACGTATACCATAATATGTAAACCTTACCTTTGTTGATAGGTAATGCTACATTTTCCGTCCACATATCTTTTTTAGAATCTTTTGTTTCTTTACTAACTTGCAATGGTTGCACCCCATAGAACCAATCTAATAATTCTTCAAATGTTAGTTTTCGTTTATTGTTTCCTTCAACAATCTCTTGACTCTGGGCCTGTGTTACTGAGCGTATCAGTCTGTTTGATACTTTATTGCCTGAATGTAACTCATAAACTAAATAAAACTATTTTAACAACTATATACATCCTTACTCCTTACTAATATTATAAATGCGAAAGTAACTCTGTCTGTCTCTCTGTCTGTCTGTCTCGCTTTCACGTCAAAACTACTGAACCGATTTAAATGAAATTTGGTACACAGAT
Organism: Achroia grisella; assembly: GCF_030625045.1. Lineage (NCBI taxonomy): Eukaryota > Metazoa > Arthropoda > Insecta > Lepidoptera > Pyralidae > Achroia > Achroia grisella. The sequence continues at coordinate 7,832,022 of NW_026712984.1, read as the reverse complement.
AGTCTAGACCCTGAGAAAGGACATAGACTTTTGAATTTGACTTTTGAAACAAAAAAAAGGTTGTAAGAGGTTGAAAGTGGGGATGAAAGATGGTATGGAAGAATCGCCATTTTCGAAGCTAAAGGCTTGTAACTTATTTTTGAGACTGTTGATTAAATGTGAATAAATATGACATTAAAAGTTTTAGAAAAAATTACCCTTAAGGGGGATAAAAGTTAATAGATAATAAAATGGATGAAAGTTTTTACATCCGAATAACATATAGACTATAAATATTTAAAAAGATATTATGTAAATTGGTCGACTAGTAATGATAAGCATGATGCAGACAAAGTCGGACGGGTCAGGTAGTATATAATATAATCAGTATCACTTGATGCTGTATCCGAAATGAACTACTTCATTAAACAAAATAGATATTCCTACATTTTTTTGAGGGGTTTGGACTATCGTCAGGTACTTGGACCTGTAGCACTGCGACCTACACAGATCTATTGTGCTCACCGTTTTTAGAGTTCGCTACCCTAGACCCGTCTGGGACAAGAATTGAAGGATATTCTTAGGAGCGTTGATTTTTATCTCCTCAAGATAGAGTGTAAGCTTGTATCTTTTAAATTACGCAACTGATTTTCAATATCGCAATTGATTTTAATGTAGTCACCAATAGACTAGAAAAAAGCAAGTGTTTCTGGTTGGGCTAACTTCATGCTCATCCTATCATCCTCCACTAATGCCCCGCCAGCGTAAACCGTTAGCGCTGGCGGGTGTACCATTCCAGTATCATCCTTTAAAAAAAACAGCATTAGACTATAAAAATCTTAGATACAAAGAGGAACACTTGTTTTTTTCTAATCTATGATTGTAATAGAGTAATAAGCAATAATCATAAACGGCTGTAGTAGTCAGAAAAAAAATATTTCAATTTAACCGCCTCGGTGGTCTAGCGGTTAAGCACACTTTACTATTCTATGGTCGCGGATTCGATTCCTCGCACGGCACAAACATTTGTATTCATGAGTATGATTGTTTGTATCGGGGTGTTTTTATGTATATTATGTACGTATTTACAAAAGAAGTATCTATGTATTTATATCAGTTGTCTAGTACCCATAACACAAGCTTTGCTTATTGTGGGATTAGACGGCGCTGTGTTTCAAAGGAAAAAAATAATATACCAAGAGGCGAGTGATGATTCTTACCTTTTCTTATATTCTCTACAGTCATCATCAGGACCCGGTGATCAATATTGATGATGTCATCAGATTGACATCTCTGTACCGATCCACAGTCCCACTTGCCGTCTTCATCACAACTGCATTCGGTACAACCCAAGCAAATATTGTCTGCGTGCAGATTTTTTTTTTATAACTTCTCGCCCCGGCTTCGCACGGTTGTACATGTATTATATATATAAACATTCCTCTTGAATCATTTTATCCATTAAAAAAAAACCGCTTCAAAATCCGTTGCGTTTTTTTAAAGATTTAAGCATACATAGGGACGGACAGACAGCGATAGCGACTTTGTTTGACCTGCGTGAAATTTATAGCCTATATGTTATTCTGATGTATAAGCTATATCACTGTAAAGTTTCATTAAAATCCGTTTAGTAGTTTCTGCGTGAAAGAGAAACAAACATCCATCCATACTCATAAACTTTCACGTTTATATTATCATTATATAGTATTAAAAACAAAGTCGCTGTCGCTGTCTGTCCTTATGTATGCTTAAATCTTTAAAACTACGCAACGGATTTTGAGCCTTTTTTAATAGATAGAGTGATTCAAGAGGATGGTTTATATATATAATACATGTACACCCGTGTGAAACCGGGGTGGGTAACTAGTTAATAATAAGATACATAGATACAGACACCTAAAAAAAAAGAAATTCAGTCCCATTTCTTGGCAGTTCTTCTCAATTTAATCTATATACTGAACTGGAGGGTAGGGAAAAAATATAATATAAAAAACTAGACGTTTATAAACAGCTGAAACGTTTTACATGAATAAATTATATTTATTTAACACTTGAATAAAACAATATTGCGACTATAAATTGAGATGTAAGCTATCCTATCTTTCAAGTTGGATCAAATTGCACACAATTGCAAATCAGGTTTGCAATCGGTTCAGTAGTTTAACAGTCCATCGCAGACAAACAACGTGACACGTAATTTATATATATAAAGATTAAGTAATATGATTACCTTTATGACAGTCAGTGTAGCGAGATATGAACGGTACACATTGGTGAATTGAAGAGGACGATTCTGAAATAAAAATATTTAGTAATATATTAATAACTAGATATAGATCAAAATTAAATTTGGTACACAGATAATCTAGACTCTGCGAAAGGACATAGGCTACTTTTTAATACGAAAAAGATTTATAAAGGGTCGAAAGAGGATATAAAAGGTGTTATTTTTAAAGCTAGAAGCATATTTATTTATATTTAATCAGCAGCCTAAAAAATAAGTTTTAATCTTATTTTTTACATATATACATGGGAAATCGTTATTTCTAAAGGCTTTTTGGGTTAGATGATTAATTATTGGTAATTTATTTGGTCAAATATACGCGATATATACCCGAATGAATTCGCAGGCACAATTAGTATTAATTCAAAGTTAAAAAAAACTAATAAAATCAATTGAACGTACCTTTTTCTATGAAATCGAACATCATCGAATCGACTGCATCCCTGAGAGTTGGATTATGATTGTCATCATTATTTGTATCACCATCATCATTCAATAGATTGGCCGCCAAACTGTAGTAGTTACATTTACTGAAAATCAGATTCAATGTTTGTATTGACGGTAGGAAAAGAATTCTAATACAAAAAGCGGTTAAAAGGTCCTACATGAATATCTAAATAATATTTGATTTGTGATGATTGAAATATTTTACTTACTTTTTTACAAATTTATTAGAATTAAAGAATTTATTCAAAACAATACAAAATTGTAACAATAACATTTCTATTTTTTTTTATAAAGAATTCAACTGCTAATTGTATTCTGCTGACGCACGTATATATATAAGTATATAATACAAAATATAAAATATAAAACGCTGGACAATTAATACAGCGCCATCTCATCCCACGGTTAGCAGAGCTTGTGTTATGGGTACTAGACAACTGATATAAATACTTAATTACTTTTTTATGTAAATACATACATAATATACATAGAAAACACGCAGACCGATACAAACAATCATACTCATGAATACAAATGTTTGCACCGTGCGAGGATTCGAAGCCGCGACCATCGGACGTAAAGCGGTATGCTAAATCGCTAGACCACCGAGGCCGTCGGTCTATATACATATACCTTTACCTGGATTCATCCATAATAACACAGTCTTGTCCGTAGCACAATTTGCAGTCAGCATCGTCACTTCTTCCAAACATCGAAGGGGCTTTCGTAAAGTGGAACCCATTTTGGCTGGATACTGTCACTATCAGATAAGACATTTGTGAAAGACAAATAAAATAAATAACTAATTATTAAATAATTAATTTTTATAATAATTGTTAACATAAAAACTTTCATCCCCTATTTTATTTAACCCCTTAAGGGTAAATTTTTTACAAACTTTGAAGGTCATATTTATTTATATTTAATCAACAGCCTTAAATATAAGTTTCAAGCTTCTAACTTCTAGCTTCAAAATTAGAGAATCTTCTTTACAATTTTTCATCTCCCCTTTCAACCCTTTACAACCCATTTTGTCTGTCAATATCAGGTAAGAAATGCGTGAAAAACAAAGAAAGTGAAATACAAATAATCTTTATTCAAATAAACTTAATATACGCACTTTTGAATAGACATATTTTGATTCTACCACTCATTCGGAATGCAGATGCATAACAAGAAGAATATGCAAGAAACTTATGTGTAGCTCACTAAAGAAATAAATGACTAATTATTAAATAAAAAAAAATATTTTTACGACCTAGTTGTAGATTTTTTTTAAGTTTTATAATAGTTGTTATCCCCAACTTCATCCGCGTGGAACCTATCATTTTTTTTATTAAAATAAATAACATTCATAAATAAAAGTAGCTTAAGTTATACATTAGCTATACTCCTTATAACATAAACTATGGGTGAGTGTAAGTTACGTCAAAATATGTTTTATTTTTCAACTATCTGACACGCGTAACTTCGTCTGCATCACATTTACTTGGCACACATGTCGCCCAAATGAAAAAAATCTTTTTAAATTTTAGCCTATGTGTTACTCATTACAATATGGCCTATAGGCTAATGTACAATATATATAGGTTAATAATAATTTAATGCCTGATGTATGAGCTATATCACTGTAAAGTTTCATTAAAATCCGTTCAGTAGTTATTTCGTGAAAGAGTAACAAACATACACCCATCCATCTATCCATCCATACTCATAAGCTTTCGTGTTATATATATAATATTAGTAATAAGTAAGATATTCAAATTTAAATTAAAAAACCATTTATTCATGTAGGAAATTTTAGCCGCTTATGACCGTAAATTTTTTTATATTATATTTTTTTCCTACCGTCAAGTTCAGTATATATATCCAATTGAGAAGAACTGACAAGAAACTCAATTAAATTATTTTTTAAAGCCAGTTTATTTAGAATGCATCTGTGCTGTTATAAGTTTTTTTTTACCCTTGCGACATTGGATTCTAATATATTCTTACAAATGTGGGTAAGTCCTCGCGGTTACGGAGGAGTAAACAAAACAAAACAACAAACAACTTACCGGGGATTCCGCAGATGCCGACGAACAGACAAACAGACAAAAGGCGCATGCTGCCGCGTTACCAAGTGAACTTTACGGGTAACTTGTGTTTTGTAATCTGAAACTTTGTTGATATGTTGACGCACATTTCAGGCGCGGATTTGGATGGTTCCATTCAAAATACTAAATCGCATTTTAAGAAATTAAGACATTAAGACCACATGCCCACTGGTGGGTATGGTAAGAAAGGAAGTAAATAACGCGATGACTGCGAACAGGGATGAATGGAAGCGAAAAACATATTACGCCACAAATAAATGGGATAAGAAAGAAGCAGATGATGATGCCCACTGGTGGGTCACTCCGCAACGAAAGTAAATTTACATGTTGGGACCGGGTGAACACCCGTGGGCACTTCAATTGAAATAAATCTACGAGTTAAATAATGTCTACATCAAATTGTTGTACATTCAAAACATGTTTCAAAAATAATATAGGTAATTAGCAATAAAAAAATGCTGGACCCTATCTGAGAAAAAAGATTTTACAATGTGGTCTTCAAAGTGTTAAGAATTTATTTAGACTAATACAAAATGATTCATCATCATCATCATCATCATCGCAGCCCGGAAGACGTCCACTGCTGGACATAGGCCTCCCCCAAAGATCTCCACGACGATTAAAATGATTACAATAGCAAATCAAAATTCAAATTCAAAATATCTTTATTCATGTAGGTCTATCACATACTCTTATGATATGTCAAATCTACCGTCAGTTCGGAATTATTTCGAGATGAGAAGAACTGACAAGAAACTCAGCTCGTATTCTTTTGAAATAAATGTTGTACATGTTTACAATAATACAGATTCATTTTTCAAAATCAAATTTGGAATAATAGCGTGACCACCAGCAATGCATAACTGATGCACAGTTGAGAGCTTCAAAAATGACGATACTTCCATACAATCTTTCATCTCCCTTTCCAACCCCATATAACCCTTTTTTCGCATTAAGAAGTAACTTATGTCCTTTCACAGGGTGTAGATTATCTGTGCACCAAATTTCATTTAACTCGATTCAGTAGTTTTGGCATGAAAGCGCGACAGACAGACTGAGTTACTTTCACATTTATTACAGTAGTAAGGTAGTAAGGGTTATAGATTTTTTATACTACGTCATTAGCAAGCATACGGCCTATCGAATGGTAAACGGTTACCGTAGCCTATGGACATTATATATATTACACCGATTGACAATATAGAATTTTTACAATTATTTCTGTGGGAAAATGGGGCTGCGGGAGTTCGCGCATCAGTGGCACCGGAGGCGGAGCGAGTACGAGAGGACTGCTGGTGGTACGCGTTCAAGAAGGAAGGACACCGCTGAAGACGGAGAGCTGCCCGGCACCGATGCCGTTTTTGTTTCGTCCGCTGCCCCAGAAGGGGGAGAGTGCGAAAGAGGGGACAGAAGTAGAAATAATTTGTAGGGGTCAAGAGAATGCGTGCTTTTCAGCGCGAATTCCCCGCAGATTCGGCCAGTACAACCGAGAGGTTGGAATGGCCATGGGTTGGTGGAGGGTTGTGGGAAAATGGTTATAAAAATAAGTTTTTTTATAGCACAGGGGACAACTCACCTGATGGTAAGTGATTACCGCCGCCCATGAGCACCGGCACGACAATAAGAGAATTTTAAGTCCATTGCCGGCCTTTTCAAATACTAATTTAAATTCAAAAATCATTTATTCATGTAGGATATATTAGCCGCTTATGAACGTCAATTTTTTTACATTATTTAAATTTCTTCTCTACCGTTCAGTTCGGTATATCCAATAGTGAAGAACTGGTAAGAAACTCAATTGGATTACTTTTTTTTTAAAGCTAGTTTATTTGCAGTCTATATTTATATAGGTGTCTATGCCTAACATTAAATAAAATTCCTGTACATGAACAAAACTATTGCCATACACGTACGTCATTCAAGTAATCGTTTTAAGAAGAAATAAGCACTTTTCTTGAAGGTTTCCATAACGTATCGGAAATACCATTGCTGGAAGGTGATTCAATAATTTGGTTTTGCGTGGCAAAATGTTGTTTAAGATAATTTAAAAGGTCCCCTAAATCCGTTGTAACTGTAGAAACGTGAATTTTCCTTGCATGTTTACAAACAGACCGTGCTGTTGTTGGAGTCGGCCGATTTATTTAGTATTCTGGTGGTTTTCGAAGATGTTGGAGTGGTTGCTGGTGCTGGTGATGCACCAAGCTGTGGCCAGAGGTATGTACTGATGACTGAGGTTATTTATTATATCACGTAGGTGGCAAACAAGCATACAGTCCATCTGATTGTAAACGGTTACCGTATCCTATGGCCGCCTGAAACACTAGGGTGTCACGTGCGCGTTGCCGACCCTTAAGAAAACTTAATATACCCTTCTTGAAAACCCCATACTGTAGTCTCTCGAGAAAACTTCGGCAGGTAGTTCATTCTAATTCAATTGGGTGATGATGAAATGGTGCACCCGCCTGCGCTAACGGTATAGTCTGGTGATAGAATGTGTACGTAGTCAGGTTAGTTAGACGTTTGTGGACAATTCAGCATGATTATATATTATGGTTTCTAGATCATGTTTAGGTAGACCTGTTAGTAATGGTGCCATTAGGGGAAAGGGGATTGTTAGTAACGTGGACTGTTGACTCCAATGCTAGCAATGTACCACATCATGGTCGGGTTGACCTTTACACGTTCCTCATGGAAACCACAGTGATAAATTCCTGGTGAATGTGTCATGATGGGCTAACTGACATGACCTCATGCTCATCTTATTATCCTCCACTGGTGCCTGCCAGCGTAAACCGTCAGCGCATGCGTGTGCACCATGCCATTATCATTTATTTAAAAAATGGTATCATCAATGACTTCCCTCCACCCAACTTTACTGCAGCCATGATGTTTTTTTATGGCAACTACTTCACTTAACTTTCTAGGTTTTTTTTCACGGGCAGAATTATTTTTGTATATTTATGACCGCTGGACAACCTCAGTGGTCCAGCGGTTTAGTGCACCGCTTTACGACCGATGGTCGCGGGTTCGATTCCTCGCACGGCACAAACATGAGTATGATTGTTTGTATCCGTCTGGGTGTTTTCTATGTATAATATATGTATGTGTTTACAAAAAAAACAAGATATCTATGTATATGTATCAGTTATCTAGTACCCATAACACAAGCTTTAGCTAGCTTAACTTGGGTCTAGATGGCGCTGTGTGAATTGTCCTGAGATTATTATTATTATTTATTGTAGATAGGCCTCGATGGTCTATGGTTCGATTCATTCGATAGATACACATAGAAACTTGTGAAGCTATGAATAATATATATAGAAAACACCCAGACCCATACAAATAATTATAGAGATGTCTATAACATATATATATAAACATTGTAAAGAAACTGGCTTTTTAAAAAAGAATGAAATTTAATTGAGATTCTTGCCAGTTCTTCTCAATTGGATCTATATACTAAACTGGACGGTAGAGAAGAAATATAATATAAAAAAATGACGTTCATAAGCGGCTAAAATGTATCTTTGAGTACAAAACGCGCTTGCTAATTCAAAACAAAGAGAAATTTGTTTGTTTTTAATTTTACAAAATTGTTGTTGATTTTTCGCCAGTTACTGGTATTGTCTCAACTGTATTTAGTTTTATAACTGACTTAGACACTCGCATATCTGCTTGCATGTATTTAGACGGTTGACTGGCGGTTTAGTACTCCGCCTGACTTCCGATCGTTACGGGTACGATTCCTCGCATGGCACAAACATTTGTATTCATGACTAGCTGTTCCTGCGACTTCGTCTGCGTGGAATACAACTTTATTTTTCTAAAATAAAAGTAGCCTAAGTTACTCCTTATCACATCAGCTACCTGCCAAAAAAGCCCCGTTAAAATCGGTCCAGCCATTTCAGGGATTAGCCGGAACAAACAGATAGACAGACAGACAAAAATTGTAAAAAATGTTATTTTGGTGTATGTACCGTATTCATATGCGTGTAGTAAAAAACGGTTATTTCAATATTACAAACAGACACTCCAATTTTATTTATATGTACACCCGTGCGAAGCCGGGGCAAGTAGCTAGTCAAAAATAAACTGAATCTCTAAAAGATGAGTGAACAATGTTTTAAGATTATTATTATATTTCAGATACACCACATAATATCAACTATACAACCATACGAGTGGAGAACTGTCCTGATGTAGGCTACTTCTTCCAAAGGGAGTTGACTCCTAATACAGTAGATCCTGGGCCTTGCCGCCTCTGCTTCTGCCAGGGTAGTGGAACCGCTGTATGCTGGGTGAGGGAGAACAGAAGATGTGACGTGGAGGGCTACCATCACCATCATGTTGGTAGACGGTTAGTTCACAGTTTGTGTTATTATTTAAGACTAGCTGTTACCACGACTTCGCCCGCGTGGAATTTACCTTTATTTTTCTGAAATAAAAGTAGCCTAAGTTACTTCTTATTACATCAGCTACCTGACAATAAGAGTCCTGTCAAAATCGGTCCAGCCATTTCAGAAATTAGCCGGAACAAACAGTTCGACAGACAAAAATTGTAAAAAATATTATTTTGATGTATGTACCGTATTTATGTAGTAAAAAACGGTTATTTCAATATTACAAAGAGACACTCCAATTTTATTTATATGTATAGATTTCAATTCAAATTCAGAATATCTTTATTCATGTAGGTCTATTACAGATTCTTATGATATGTCAAATCTACCGTCAGTTCGGAATGATTTCGAGACGAGAAGAACTGACAAAAATTTAAAGATTAATTTTGAACGAATCTCAAGTACTTAAGCATTTTTGGTGTTAGGAATAATAATTAAAATGAATGGAATACACACAGCGCCATCTAAACACACAGCGCCATCTAGTCCCAACTAATACATTTTTTCTTCCAAATACATACATAGAAAACACCCAATACAAACAATTATATTCATGAACTAGCTTTTGTCCGCGGCTTCGCTCGCGTTAATTTATCTCCTTAGAGGTGGAATTTATCAAAATCCTTTCTTAGGGGATGCCTACGTCATAGTAGCTTTATGCATGCAAGGTCTCAGCCCGATCGGTTTAAAATTGACAATGTTTCATACAAACTTATTTTATCCCCGTAGGGGTAGAATTAATCAAAATCCTGTCTTAGCAGATGCCTACGTCACAACATCTACCTGCATGCCAAATTTCAGCCCGGTCTGTCCAGTGGTTTGGGCTGTGCGTCGATAGATCACTATGTCATTCAATCACCTTTGAGTTATGTATATTTAGATACAAATGCTTCTTGTTTTTTCGGACTACTCTAATGCTGTTGGCTGCAGCTGGCCTTTCAGCTTCACCGGACGATAGAGGTCGAGTGCAGATGGCACTCTAAACCAAAGGAAGGACTTATGGAGCAGCTGAAGACTAATTTTGGCCTGACGGATATGACTTCAATTTGAGGGCACTGCTAGCGACGTCGACTTGGTCAAAAGTTTCGTCCACAATGGACTTGGACGATGATAGATCGTGGGGCAGGAAAATATTGTGAATATGAGCTAACAGTTTATTGTTTATTTTCAATTTATTTCTAGAGTAACTACTTTAGTTACTCTAGAAATTTAGTTGATAATTCTCACGTCACGGTCTATTTCTGTACCAAAATTAATTTAAATAAGTCAGTCTTAAGAGCGTTATTACTTATAGACAGAATTAAATTTGCATTTATAATATTAATAAAGAATAGTAAATGAAATAAAACAATCTAGCTAAGTACGAATACATTGTTATCCCTTCCGGTTTTTTGCGAGGGTAGTGGGGCACAAGATGGCGGATGGACAGTGACTCGGACAAAATGGCATTATACAAGCAGCCCGCGAACGGAACGGACGTGTCCAGCGCGTGGGTCTAATAATGATTATGATTTAAATATTTACAGGCAAATCGACGGAGCACGGGTGCGCCGGAGTCCAGTTGGATTGAGTGATATTTTCTTCAAAGATGCAGCTAGACAAGGTTAGTGATAAACTGATTATAGAATTAATAAGTATTGATTTATTCTTGTGCCCTATACACCCTCCTCTTTATGAAATTATATCTGCATTTATATTCCATATGCATGTATTCTAATTTTGCAGTGTTCAATAGAGATTCGCCTGAAGTGTGTAAGCCGTATGAGTCGAGTTTCAGCGAGGGATGCCCTCCAAGTATTACTTATTTCTGATTAATTTAATAATAGTAGTAATGTCTTAGTAGCTTGGGACTAGATAACGTTGTGTGAATTGTCCAGGGTTATTATTATTATTGTATCGTACTTACGAATACAAATGTTTGTAACATGCGAGGAATCGAATCCGCGACCATTAGAGTTGTAAACCGCCAGACCACCGAGGCCGTTAAATTGACTTACATATGTGTCTGAAAATATGATTTAATAATTTTCGAATTTGAATTTGTATACAAAATTTTTTGCTTCCTAGCTGATTGGTGTACCGGCTGTACGGTGTGTGACTGCGATGCAAACGGACATTGGGACTGTCATATACTGAGTTTTTGTGATGACGGTAAGTGGTAGTTATTTCCAGCCCCTGATCTACATTTTTTTCGAGGCGGGTCAAAAATTAAAAAATGCCGCCCCTTAAGACTCCACCCGCCCTCTCCCTCTGGCCAACATTTTTACATCATACATATCAACATACAATTTGTCCAATTAGTATTATTGTTAATTATTGTGTCATTTTCAAATACATTGAACACAAACAATTTACTTTACGTCTCAGTGGTTAAGTTGCCAAAGACGCGTTAATGATAAGAAGAGCCCAGATTACGGGTTCTCAGTTGCTACCCCTAGATCCGGGACTGGTTGTTTCTATTCTATACTAGTGGAGACCATAACTTTTTACGCGAAAATTACTTAGATTACAACTAAAACATTTCTCTATTCAGACAAAAAGAAAAAGAAAGCAGAGAAGACTAGAAAATCACCAAAGAAAATAATAAAACAATCGCAACCGTCTGTTAAAACGATTTCTAAACTTCCAAAACAAACTACGAGGCTACCAAACCAAACATATAAGAGACCAAAACCTAAACAAATGAAAGGAGCTGCTGTTGCAGCTAAATTTATGAAGAAAGGAAGGACTGTAAAGGAAAAAGGCATAAGTGCATCTCCGAGACCAAAGATTATTAAAAAAGATATCACAGCTAAGAATGAAAAAGTAATAACATACAAAAAACCACAAAAAAACAGTAATGCTTCAGATATAGACGCTATCGCTCAAGAAGTAGTGAAACGCGTTATAACAGCAATGCGTAAACTTATAAGAAATCAAGTAAATGCTTCTTTACCAAATATAATAAAGACGGTACAAAAAAGATCAATGGAGCAGTTTCTTAAAGATCAATCAATGAATAATAATAGAAACAAAGGCAAGTATAAAATACTGGCATCGCATAGGAAGCAGTACAACAAAACGTTGCCCGTAAAGAAAAATAAACCATTGAAATCAGGAATTCATCGAAATATAGTTGTGTCTAAAGCACAGAGTAAAGACACGTATAATAGAGGACAGGATGAACTACGCAGATATAGGCGAGAGTTGAGGCAACCAATAGAAAATAATATATATAATATATATCAAGGTAAGTTTTATAGTTAGTAGTTTTATTACACTAATCTTTAGTGCTGCCAACTTTTAATTTATAATAGATTCTTATAAAAAACAATTAAATTGTCGACAATGAAAAAATGATGTACAAGGTTAATATTTTTTAGGAAATGAAACTACTACTTCTACCAGATCTAACACTACATCTACCAGATATATGGCGACTGTAACAGAAAATTCAATACTGAATTACACAAAATCCGATACATATTCTACATATTCAATACTCACAGCACCGGTAATTAGAAGTGAAAAGACGGAAAATGAAAGTAAAACATTTGTTAATAATAATGATACAACAACAAATTCAACAAGAATAAAATACAATGAAGTCAAAACAAACAATAATAATATAAGCACAATAATATCATTATCAGATATTTGGACTGCAAATGAGTTGAAGTTTAATCAATGGTTTCATTTAAAAATGTTGAAAGATGGAGAAAATAAGATGAGAGGACATGAAATAAATCATACCATAGTCAGAACTTTAAATGATACAGCACGTAATAATAAAATAATAAACTACAAAAAGAAAGTTCATAGAAATGATATCAAAAGAAAAATTAGTGATTCAAGAAAATACAATTTGAAAAGAATCGTGAATTACAAAAATAACGGAGATAAACGGAAACTTGGTAATGAGATCAAAACTCAAATATATAATAAAATAGAATATCTTCAAAGTTCATTAAAGAAAATATTAGATCAATTTCGTAAGAATAATTCAACTAAAGGAAGAACGAAAGCAAATAAACTAAATGTAATCAAATACTTTAAAAAATTCTTTAGGAAAATATTTTATAAACCCAAAAATAAAACCATGAATGGCGACTTAAAAATTAATAAGCATACAATTGAATCTCTGTGTGAAAGTTTTGGTCCTTGTACTGTTACGAATAGTAATAGTGTTGTCTTACAAAAGAAACTGAAGAAATTGAATGGAGAGACCTTCAGCATAATGAAAACGATATTTATAATAAAAGGCTTACTTAAACTTTTAGAACTGCCATTGTATTATAAAAAAGGTAATGCTGACAGCTCAGACAATAAAACTTCGGATTTAACAAACGATATAAAGAAACTAAATACAGTTTTAAGAATGCCAGATGTTAATAATGATTATGGTAATAAATTAAGTGAAACACAAAAAACTCAAACATATTACATTAAAAATAATACAAAAGTATTTATAGCCTCTGTTAGAAATTTCATTTATATTTTAAACGATGTAGTTGGAATTATAACCAGTACTAATGAAAGAAACAACCAAAAACCTTATGGAAATTACCAAGGACATAAAATGTCAATTACTGATAACTTGAACTCCACAAATGCGGAACCATTCAGAAAATTACAAAATATACTACTGAAGTATAACTTTATGCAAAATAAATTCATACGAAAAATGTACAATATGCTATCAAAGTTTCAGAGGAATGTATTTCAAAATGACACTAAAAGAAGAAACTTTTATAATAAACAGTCTGTAAAAGAAAACGATAATTCTAAAGCTATTGATAATTTTTCAAGAAATATAATTGTAAATTTAAGAAAGCTTAACAATCTTGCTCGAACACTAAATACACGAGGAAGGAAAAAACGGGAAATATTGAAAGGCGATGATGGGATCGAATATTTGTTAATGCTAATGGAGTATTTAATTAAGCAAAATTATCCTATACGTACAGCACCAGGTAAGATCTTAAGGTGTTTTTATGTTATAAAAATACCTACCAACAACAACATGTAATTATTGTTATAGATAGTTCTTCACATAACATTTTTCTTAATATTCTTCCTATGTTTTTTATGTTACAGTTAATGATGGTATAGATTTAATATTAGAAGCCATTAAAAATGCACCGGATATAAAATCTGTAAAGAAAAAAGTACTCGACACTAATACAACATCCAAACCAATACACATGCCTAGAGAAGACAGTATTTCAGATAATTCGAACAGGATATCGAAAGAAGATAACTTTCGGTCTACTTTAAACGATTTTAATTCTAAAAATGCAGAACAATTTCAAGATGTTGCTAACTTAAATATTTATAAGAATGGAAAAGAAGTTGAAAATAAAACAGATCTTAGTGTTTATGAAAACACTATTACACAAGTATCATTACGAAATAATGACTATACAGAAGAACCAGTATCGGAACTTCCATTTGAATATGCCACAAATGAAAGAAATAGTAGTGGTGTTACTCAATTTGATGGTCATGAACGAGATAACGAAAAAAAATTGGACATATTTTCTGCTGATTTTAATGACGAAAATGACATCGGTGATGATTTAACATCTACTACATTAAATTCCAATTCTGATGCTGATAATTCTATGTCTAGTACACAAATTCCTGATACGACAACTGAGATTAAGCAAGATAAGATAATAATGAGACATTTCATTGCAGGCACTGCCAATGATTCTATAAAATCTAAGATAGCGTGGGCAGATGAAGATTATAGTGATGAAACTGGTAATGTAACTGACATAACCACAGATCCACTAACTCTAACGAAAATGCCTAAAAAAGGTATACAAAATATCAGTAGTATTTCTAGCGAAGTCCAAGATACAAAGAAATTGTCTCACTTGAACACTGAGGAAATAATATCAAAAAAGGAGAGAGATTTCTTAAACTCATTGGATTACGGTACGGAGAGGTCGTTACTAGAAGAATCGGATTCTAAAGATAACGTCGAAGATAGGTTTTCAAGTGACTCATTTCCATCATATTTTGTTTAGCTGACTTTCAAAGATTATACCTATGTACTTGTAAACTAAGACTGAATAAAAATACAGTGAAATCTGGTTAAGTGGGACCTGGACAAGTGACAAATCTAATAGTATTGAGAGTTGCAATGAGATCCCGGTACTTTTTCATTGAATTACCTTTGTTAATGGGACATTTCAACCTGGTTAAATGAGATTTGAATTCTAAGATTTTTTCGTTGTTTATTTATTTAACTTCAATGCACACAATATACAAAATATAGTAAAGTACATTTGGCGGAGTTAACACCATGCGGCATTTTCTACCAGTCAACCATAGGTGGTGCAGAGAATAATTGTTGGCGGTGCAAATATAATAAATGATGAACAAAATGCAATAAAATATAAACAGACCGTTAAATACAATATATATATAAGAAATACAATCATAAATTACATAAATATATACTAACTAGCTTTTGCCCGCGGCTTCGCTCGCGTTAATTCCTTTAGGGGTGGAATTTATCAAAATCCTTTCTTAGAGGATGCCTACGTCATAGTAACTTTATGCAAGTATAGTCTCAGCCCGATCGGTTTAAAATTGACGAAGTTTCATACAAACTTTCATCCCCTATTTTATCCCCTTGGGGGTAGAATTAATCAAAATCCTTTCTTAGCGGATGCCTACGTCATAACATCTACCTGCATGCCAAATTTCCGGAAAATTTCATGTCATTGTCGGTTCGATGACAGAATCATGCTCTCGCTCTTTCACTTGATTCATTCATTTACCAGTTGAATCCTTCATACTCGAGTTGGCAGAAAGTTAACTCGAGTTAGTAACTCGAGTTGACACATCTCTATTTGAATATCTCTCGCATATGCTTTGTTTGTCGGTACTATTTTAGGTTTTTCCTCCTCTAAGAAAAGAATGACTGTACATTTCTACCTTTATAAACTCTCCTCTGTAAATGAGACAACTTCAATTTTAAACCTACTTAATTGGAAAACTGTATCAACGAAAACCCTTAATAATTGGTACATAATTCTTAGTCCCTTGAGATCCCAATTAGCCAAGTTTCACTGTATATAATTAATTTATATTTAATACTTTTAAGGTAACTATTAAATCGTGATATAATATTACACTAATTTAGAATTCCCAAGCCCAAATTTAATAAAACAGGATTGTAAGTTCAGAAAACCAGGACTATCCAGTTTAAAAACAGAATGCAGTAATAGTGTTGTTATAGTTATATTAATATGTAGTAACATTCAAATAATTAATATAATCAGGTTTTTAATAAAAAGAATTTAATAAAATTATACTGTTGAAAATCAGTAATTAAGAGGCGCACATATTTTAAACTCAGGACGCTGACAAATGACTATTCAGGACTTCCCAGGACACTTCAAAAACACTAGTTCACTAGGACAGGTCCTGGGAAAACAGGACTGTTGGCAGTTCTACACTATATATCTATTTGTGCACTCGCCGTTGCTTTAAAAATTAACTTTGAAGTAACGAGTAATAAAACACTATTTCCTTCAAGACAAAATATGATATGAATATGTACACAGACAAAAACATAGCAAACAAATAGCTACAATGTACACTTGAAAAGTAAACTATAGAGTGTTTTAAGGATTTAAGAACTTCATCTAAGGACACAAAATAAAAAGCAAATCTATAAAACACTAGCTGACCCGCGTAACTTCGTCTGCATCACATGTACTTGACGTTTATCTGTATATTTCGCCCTATTTACATAATATCTTTTTAAATTATAGCCTATTAGCTGTGCCCGTGGTTTCGCGTGAAATTTATAGCCTGTGTTATTCTGATGTATAAGCTATATTACTGTAAAGTTTCATCAAAATCCGTTCAGTAGTTTTTGCGTGAAAATGTAACAAACATACATCCAAACTCACAAACCCCCGGCTTTGCACGAGTGTACCTGTATTATATATATATATATATATATATATATATAAACCTTCCTCTTGAATCACCCTAGCTTTTTAAAAATACGCTTGAAAATCCGTTGCGTAGTTTTAAAGATTTAAGCATACATAGGGACAGATAGCGACAGCGGCTTTGTTTTATACTATGTAATAATAATGATAAGATATATTATTCTTATGTATAAGAGATATTACTGGAATGTATCATCAAAATTCATTCAGTAGCTTTTGCGTGAAATATATACAAACATCTATCCATCCATACTTACAAACTCTTGTGATTTTAATATTATTAATATGTTAACTTCTTAATCTCCTTGTGGGCATGTTATGTGGAGGAACGAGGACCATATCTTATGGAAAGTGTATAATATGAATGTGGATGGATGTAACTGGAGGGGACACCCTAAGAAAAGATGGATGGATTGTGTGAAAGATGATATGAATAAAAGAAGAGTATGCTCAGATATGACGACCGATAGAGAGCAGTGGAAGAGAATGACATACTGCGCCGACCACAAATAATGGGATAAAGGCAAGGCAATGATGAACTTCTTAAGCTCCTTATAAAATTGTGAAGGCAAATCTGTTTACAATTACATTGTAGCTCATAATTTTTTTGCAGTAAAAAAACATTTAGACACGCTTTTGGTAATTATTTTGAATATTACGTATATTTTAAATTCAAAATATCTTTATTCATGTAGGTCTATTATAGACTTTTATGATATGTTAAATCTACAGTCAGTTCGGAATAATTTCGAGATGAGAATTAGTTCAAACTTTGTAAACATTTTAGCCACAAGGGGGTAACATAAAATGCTATTCACGGTCATTATTCCACGTGAAAGAAGTCGCGGACAGAGCTAGTTAAAATTAAGAATTTAGTAGACTTTAAATTCACATTTTGTAACCATTTATTAAATCATAATATAATTTATTGCTAGCTTAAGTTTACACAATGCAATTTCATTAGAAAGAATTATAGAATTATTTAACGTTGTAAATAAATATTTAATGATGACTTGTAGTGTTTATTTATATTATATTTTCTTTTCTTGACATTTCTACCAACCTTATGTAAGCAGACCTCGTCATATGGGTACTAAACAACTGATCTAAATACAAAGATACATGTATTTTTGGAAATACATACATAATTTACATAGGATACACTCAGATACAAACAATCATACACGTCACGTCCCGTCCCGCCTTTTCTAAAATAAAAGTAACATAAGTTACTTCTTATTACATTAGCTACCTGCCAATAAAAGTACTGTCAAAATCGGTCCAGCCATTTCAGAGACTATCCGGAACAAACAGACAGACAGACAGACAATTGTAAAAAATGTTATTTTGGTGTATGTACCGTATATATTCATATGCGTGTAGTAAAAAACGGTTATTTCAATATTACAAACAGACACTCCAATTTTATTTATATGTATAGATAGTTATTGTTTTATTACCCTACCGATAAATCTCCGTATTTCCCGTTTATTTTCAATTATATAGGAAAAATACTTTTACCGCTTTACGTCTGATGGTCGCGGGTTCGATTCCTCGCACGGCACAAACATTTGTATTCATGAGTATGATTGTTTGTGTCGGTCTGGGTGTTTTCTATGTATAATATGTATGTATTAACGAAAAAAAAATATATCTATGTATTTGTATCAGTTGTCTAGTACCCATAACACAAGCTTTAGCTAGCTTAACTTGGGTCTAGATGGCGCTGTGTGAATTGTCCTAAGATTATTATTATTATTATTATACTATCTATTCATTCATTCATAATTTAAGAGCTACGCTCTTGTCGGTGGAGCTCTTGCCACTATCCGCGATCTTCCATCATGCTCTTTAATTCTTGATACGACACGACTCCCATTTTGTCCTCAATTTGTTTGATGTAGCTATTCCTTGGTCTTCCCCTCCCCCTCTTTCTTTCTATTTTCCCCTCAATAATAATTTTCATGAAATCATCGCGCCGTATCAAGTGTCCTAACATTTTTCCTCGTCTATTTTCTATTGTGTTCAACATCTACCTTTTTTCTTTTACCCTGTGTAGTACTTCGTTTCTTACTTTATCCTTCCAGCTAATTCTTTCCATCCTTCTCCAACACCGCATTTCAATAGCCTCCAGTTTGTCTCTTTCCTTTTGATTTAATGTCCCTGTCTCACACGCATACAAGGCTATACTACAGATATAGGTTTTACTAAATCGTTTCCGTGAGGTCTTTGATATTTTATTTTCATATGTATATGTATATATATATATCTATAATAATTATATTGGCCAATATAATAACTTTATTGGTCAATAAAACACTTTTACATTCAATACACATTACGGCGAACCACACACTAGACATACAAGTCTGTATCGTGTGGTTCAGAAGATATCATTACACATAATTGATATGTTAGGTGCTCGGCTGACTATAATGAAACAACTTAACAATATCATGCAACACTTATGGCGTTATATATATATTATATATATATACAAACAAATTGGTACGTCTGTCTGTCTGTTAGTGTAATAGGACAGCAGACAGCGCCACAGGTAATTAAAACGATCTGGTGTAACACTGCCATGTCGCAACCGTTGTTCCGCATGGTGGGACACGGCAGTCGCCTTCCGTTAACATTATATTCGTGGGTTGCACTCAACCATCTCGTACTGCCGGTTGCAGATTTCCCTTTTATATCTTTGACGACCTCGGTGGTCTAGCGGTGTAGCACACCGATTTACGTCCGATGGTCGCGGGTTCGATTCCTCGCACGGCACAAACATTTGTATTCATGAGTATGATTGTTTGTATCGGTCTGGGTGTTTTCTATGTATAATATGTATGTATTTACGAAAAAAAAAAATATCTATGTATTTGTATCAGTTATCTAGTAACACAAGCTTTAGATAGCTTAACTTAGGACTAGATGGCGCTGTGTGAATTGTCCTGAGATTGTTATTGTTATCTATCTAGATATAATAATAATAATAATCTCAGATATAAGCTTGTGTTATGGGTACTAGATAACTGATACAAATACATAGATATTTTTTTTGTAAATACATACATATTATACATAGGAAACACCCAGATAGATAGACAGATAAGAGTAATAATAATAATTGGTTAACGCCCGCGTGTTTGAACGTATAACCCCAGTAAAAAGAGACACTGGCTGAACTCGCTAAATGTTATTTTGCCATATAAATTAAAATCTCTGTTAAAAAATAGGGGTTGGTAGTGGGGTGAAAATTTAGGGTTATACGT
This sequence comes from Achroia grisella, assembly GCF_030625045.1. Taxonomy (NCBI): domain Eukaryota; kingdom Metazoa; phylum Arthropoda; class Insecta; order Lepidoptera; family Pyralidae; genus Achroia; species Achroia grisella. The sequence goes on along the minus strand of NW_026712984.1, from coordinate 7,811,586 downwards.
ATATTTTTTAAAAAATATTATTTTTTTGTCAAAAGTAAGAAAAATCATTTTTGGGGTGATCCACCCTTAACATTTAGGGCTATAAAAATTTGTTATAAACCAAGAATAATAATATTATAATATAAACCAAAAATCAAATTAAACATATTGAGCGCAGCACTCGTTCACGAGTATAACGGATGATTTTTAGTTTTATTTAACACTAGCTGTATACGAGACTTCGTTCGCGTGGAATTTAACTTTATTTTTTTAAAATAAAAGTAGCTTAAGTTACTCCTTATTACATCAGCTACCTGCCAATAAAAGTCCCGTCAAAATCGATCCAGCCATTTTAGAGATTAGCCGGTACAAACAGACCGACAGACAAAAATTGTAAAAAATGTTATTTTGGTGTATGTTCCGTATTTATATTCATATGCATGTAGTGAAAAACGGTTATTTCAATATTACAAACAGACACTCCAATTTTATTTATATATAACATGTAATATTATCTTATCTGTGATTCAGATATACTTTCAATAAAAAATAATATAATTTTAATTTATTTTATTTGTGGGAGATATCATCAACATTACATACATAGTATAAAACAAAGTCGCTGTCGCTGTCTGTCCCTATGTATGCTTAAATCTTTAAAACTACGCAACGGATTTTGAAGCGGTTTTTGTTAATGGATAGAGTGATTCTAGAGTTTATATATATAATACATGTACACCCATGCGAAGCCGGGCCGAGTAGCTAGTCTATACATATAAATAAAATTGGAGGGTCTGTTTGTAATATTGAAATAACCGTTTTTTACTACATGCATATGAATATAAATACGATACATACACTAAAAAACCCCTTTTTAAAATTTTTGTCTGTCTGTTTGTTCCGGCTAATCTCTGAAATGGCTGAACCGATTTTAACGGGACTTTTTTTGGCAGGTAAATGATGTAATAAGGTGTAACTTAGACTACTTTTATTTTCGAATAATTCCACGCGGACGAAGTCGCGGGTACAGCTAGAAATAAATATAATAAATTGAATTGCGCAACAACTGCGTGGTATGTCACGTCTGTCCCTTATTGTATCTGACGAAGGTAACGCATTCAATTCTGAAATCGAAGTCAACAATATACAAACATTTGTTACGAGGTTTTTTTTTATACAGCTATAGTGGCAATGAAGCATACGGCCTATCTGATGGTAAACGGTTACCGTAGCCTGTAATAAATGAATATGGTGAAATAGATAGTATGAAATAAGTAAAACGAGATGGGGTTTAAAAAAAACCCCGCACTAAATGTACTCTGCTTCAACAACAACTTAATTGTACTTTTAAACTAGTTTATAAACAATTATTAAAATATTCATGAAGAAAAATGAATTATAATAAATAATCTCAGGACAATTCACACAGCGCCATCTAGACCCAAATTAAGCTACCTAAAGCTTGTGTTATGGGTACTAGACAACTGATACAAATACATAGATATGTTTTTTTTTTTCGTAAATACATACATATTATACATAGAAAATACCCAAACCGATACAAACAATCATATTTATGAATACAAATGTTTGTGCCGTGCGAGGAATCGAACCCGCGACCATTGTAAGTAAGGCGGTGTGCTAAACCGTTAGACCATCGAGGCCGTCGAATTTTATAATCAACTAGCTAACCGCTATAAACCTTCTTCTTGAAAAGTATAATATTCTATTATAAAAACTGCATTATGTTATAAAATACGTTGCGTAGTTTAAAAGATCTAAACGAACAAACAGTGGAAGCTACTTAATTTTATAATATGTAAACATGAAAAGATATTATAACGTTTTGCTTAGACAACTTTAGAATTTCTTAAGAAATGTTACTGAATATTAGGCTGTATGGTCTTTGTACCGTTGCATCCACTTGTGGATAAAATGGATAAATAATACTTTTTTTGACTCGGTTTTTTTAATTTCAGGGAAAGGCAAAAGGATTCAGTCCACACAGCTATTGTTTTCAGTAGTGTTGTCATATTATATATTCTTCAATTTATTGTCATTTTAATTCATATCTCTTTGAAAGTAGATAATATGTACTCTAATATACATTTATAGGTTTGTATGTAGTCCTACTATTTTAAATGTATCAGTACTTCAAATATGTTCAAATTAATAATAAACTTGATCTTCATCACGTCGTAAAAATTACAACCAAAAGGAAACTACTTAATTATTTTATTGCTAGACTGCGCGATATAAACAAGCAACTGTTAGTATTTTCAAATTAACAAGTCCGCCCCCCCATTGGGCCAGTGACCTTTCGCGCCAATTCCAGCCGAGATTGACATTTCACTAGGTTTTCGCGCCAAAGTCGCTTGTGACGCGTTCAGAATGCACCAGTTTTTTTAATCTGTCGCTATAGACTACAGAATAAAAATATTTGAAATTGAAACAATCGAATATTTGTGTTTTAAAAACTTTGTGGCAGTGTATGTGTTTTCTTTTTAATTAATATTCGTTAATTGTTTATTGGACTGTGATTTAGTTTTAAAAAGTGCAGTGCTTTGTTGTAAACGTTCAGCGGCTTTTTAGCGGCAACATTTTTCTGGTGAGTTTGTTACGTAAAATAGTTTTGACCGGAAATAATTTGGTCAGTTGAAACATTGAAAAGTGAATGTTTTTTTCAATTGTACATTATTATATCCTTGATATCTTGTTTATTTTAATTCCGTATTTAAAACTATTATGCGTATATAACAAAAAACTTTTATCCTTGTTTTAAGTAAATCCTTTTAAGTATAGAGACTGCATTGCTACCACAGACTATCAAAGAATTACAGACATATTATTTCGAAGTGATTTCCCGGTACAATTTGAGGGAGTCGTAAGTTAATTGTACTCTGTTCATAAGATTAGAGTAATTGCTAGGAATGAGTTGATAAAGTTTTATCGGAATGGGATGGACGTTATGTCAGCGCATATATAAATAGATAAATATTACTTAATTAAATAGAAATAGAAATAATTATTTTCTTAATTGTAACATTAATTCGTAAACCGCTCACTGTTTGTTGCTCTTTTAAATAAATGTTGTTTTGAAATGAAATTGTGTTATAGATACTAGACAACTGATAGAAATAATTAAATATATATTCAAATTCAAATTCAAAATATCTTCATTCATGTAGGTCTATTACAGACTCTTATAATATGTCAAATCTGACAAGAAACTCAGCTCGTATTCTTTTTAAATAAATGTTGTACATGTTTACAATAATAGAGATTAATTTTTAAATTCAAATTTGGGAGAATGGAGCGACCACCACACTGTTTTTTTGTAAATATATAATATGCATAGAAAACATCCAGACCGATACAAATAATCATACTCATAAATACAAATGTTTGCACTGTGTTAAGAATCGAAGCTGCGACCATTAGAAGTAAAGCGTGCCACTAAGTACGTATTTTTTTTATGAAGGACTAGCTGTACTCGCGACTTTGTCCGCGTGGAATTTAACTTTATTTTTCTAAAATAAAAATAGCCATAAGTTACTCCTTATTACATCAGCTGCCAAAAAAAGTCCCGTCAAAATCGGTCCAGCCATTTCAGCGATTAACCGGAACAAACAGACAGATAGACAAAAATTGTAAAATATTGTTATTTTGGTGCATGTACCGTATTTATATTCATATGCATGTAGTAAAAAACGGCTACTTCAATATTACAAACAGACACTCCAATTTTATTTATATGTTATATAGATAACGGTACGATGCACCCAAATGAGCTAATGGTATACGCTGGCGAGGCCCATCTAGGCAAATGGTGATTTACCATGATGGATTCCAGGGGGAACCACGTGGAGGTCAACCTGACATGGTACACTTGGAAACCACCGTTCTAGACTATGTGTGTACTAAATTTCATTTAAATCGGTTCAGTAGTTTTGACATGGAAGCATGACAGACAGACAGACTTACTTTTATATTTATAATATTAGTAAGGATGTTCACCCGTGCAAAACTGGGGCCGGTAGCTACTGCTAGCTAAGCTAACCATAATATCGCGGCATCGTTTACAAGTATATAACAGATGCAATTTCTCGTGTCCGCGATTGTTATTTTGTAATCTGACCGGTTGTGTGACATAATGCTGGTAGGTGGTAGGTGGTAGATGGTCACGGGGAACCTGCTCCATACAATATATACATATAAAATTGTAACCCATTGCTGAGTGTATCCGTAAGTCTTCATCATCATTATATAGTATAAAACAAAGTCGCTGTCGCTGTCTGTTCTTATGTATGCTTAAATCTTTAAAACTACGCTGCTCGATTTTGACGGGACTTTTATTGGCAGGTAGTTGATGTAATAAGGAGTAACTTAGGTACCTTTATTTTAGAAAAATTCATTTATTTTAAAAAAATAAAGTTGGAAATTAACTATATTTTTCTAAAATAAAAGAATTTTAACGTGGACGAAGTCGCGTGTACAGCTAGTAGCAAATATAAATTTAATTTACTTTTAATGCGTTGTTAAAAATCTCATCTTGTGGGGACCTTGTAATTCGTTATATTAATAATAATAATAATAATAATCTCAGGACAATTCACACAGCGCCATCTAGACCCAAGTTAAGCTAGCTAAAGCTTGTATTATGGGTACTAGATAACTGATACATATACATAGATAATTTTTTTTTCGTAAATACATACATATTATACACAGTAAATATCCCGACCAATACAAACAATCATACTCATGAATACAAATGTTTGTGCCGTGCGAGGAATCGAACCCGCGACCATCGGTCGTAAAGCGGTGTGCTAGACCACTGGACCACCGAGGTCGTCATTTACTTTATATTATTTATTTAAACTCACGTCAAAGTCAGTGTAATAATACAAGTGAAATGTCAAGGTTTCTTTCATAATATTTGATTGGTGTATACATCTATAAATACACTCGTGTGAACGTGGTTTAGTAATTTACTACTGCGACTTGCAGCTCAAAGGTCGTGATATCGAGTCTGGTCGGCAAAAAATTCGTGTGTCAATCATTAAGAGATGGCAACACTTATTTTTCCTATTTGATCTTATTTTTATAACAATAACTAACTGTTCCCGCAATAAGAGATGGCAATACTTATTTTTCCTATTTGATCTTATTTTAAAATAACTAGCTGTTCCGGCAAACGTTGTTTTGCCATATAAATTAAAATCGTTATTATAAAATAGGGGTTCATGCCGGAAGGGTGAAAATTTAAGGTTATATGAATTTTTAATGCCATATAATAGAAAAATTAAAATTAAAATTTTTGTCGGAAAGAATAGGTTTTTTGGGTGAGCCATCCTTAACACTTAGGGGTATAAAAATTAGTTGTAATAGAAATAGAAATAGAAATAATCTTTATTCAAATAAACTCATTACAAGCACTTTTGAATAGTCATATTTTGATTCTACCACTCATTCGGAATGCAGATTCATCACAAGAAGAATGAGCAAGAAACTTGTGTGTTGCTCTTTTTGATAGATGTTTTTTTTATATAAATAATTACAGTGTAACAAGTAAGAAGCATGCGACAATCAACATAGAAATCGCTACGCACTCATCATTAGTGTAATCAGATAATATTGTCAGTGCTATGTATTTAAAATTTTTCTACAAAAACATTATTACCGTAACGAATTCTTCAATTTTATAGTAAGCTTTTTTGCAACGTTTTATTTGACATTTAAATCTTTTTTCTGGCAGATTTATAACAGACTCTGGTATTTTATTGTAAAACCTTACGCAATTGCCATAAAACGAATTACTAACTTTAGCCAAACGACATTTAGGTAAAATCAGTTTGTTATGTTACGTAAGCTTTTATTAGTGCAATCACTAACTCTTTTGAAACTGTCTATATTCTTCCTGGCATACATGATGTTTTCATAAATATATTGAGAAGCAACGGTGAGGATATTTGATTCCTTAAAGCACTCTCGCAAAGACTCCCTGGAACCCATGCTATAAATGGAGCGAATGGCCCTCTTTTGTAAAATAAATATTGTATTTATATCAGCTGCTTTGCCCCATAACAAAATACCATACGACATAATGCTATGGAAATAGCTAAAGTACACAAGTTTAGCCGTTGCCACGTCTGTTAATTGTCTAATTCTTCTTACCGCATAAGCGGCAGAACTAACATCGCTAATTTAGTAATATGGGCACCCCATTGCAACTTGGAATCTAATGTGATACCTAGAAATACAGTATCATCCACAAAATTAATAGGTTTATTGTCCAACATGATTTTTGAATCTATCGGCCTTACATTGAGAAGTAAATTTGATACATTTAGTTTTATTTGCATTTAGTAACATATTATTAGCCGTAAACCATTTTAAAACATAAGAAAGAGCACCGTTTACTTCGTCCAAATCATCAATATGTCGATTGACTTTGAATACTAATGAAGTATCATCAGCAAACAGAACTATGTCAGCTATCTTTTCTACCATATAAGGAAGATCATTTATGTAAACTAAAAATAAGAAAGGACCTAAAATAGAGCCCTGAGGAACACCCATTTTAATACTAGTTCCTTCAGACTTTACACCATTTATTTCGACAACTTGCATTCTATTATTTAGATAGGATTTCATCATGCTTTGTGCTTCATATCTAATACCGTAATGTTCAAGTTTGAGCAAAAGTGTTTCATGTTCAACGCAATCAAATGCTTTTGAAAGATCAAAAATACACCGACTGCATCCTGAGACCTCTCCCAAGAATCAAATATATATTTAATGAGAGCTACACCGGCATCAGTAGTTGATTTACCGGCCGTGAAACCAAATTGTCGACTGTGAAGCAGTTTATTTACTTTAAAGTGTTGTAGCATTTGATTGAGCATAATTTTTTCAAACACTTTACTCAATACTGGTAAGATAGATATAGGCCTATAATTACATACCACAGTTTTTTCTCCTGACTTAAAGAGTGGAGTTATTTTGCTATGTTTCATTAAATTGGGAAAAACACCGTCAGAAATACATTTATTGAAAATAATTACTAAATATGGAGCAATAACATCTATAGCGGTGTTAATAACTTTAACAGACATGCCCCAATGGTCTTCAGTATTTTTTAAATTTAATTGTTTAAATGTTTTAGTAATTGTAGCAATGTCAATAAATGTAAATTTAAATGTAACCGGACAAGAAACAACATTATCAATAAGGAATGATTTAGCTGTACCAGGAGAAGAGTCCAAAGAGCAATATCAGTTGGAATATTAGCGAAAAAATTTTCAAAAATATTGACAATTTCTTTTGTGGACGTTACTAGTTTATCATTATAATTTAGCGTAAAATCGTTATATGGACTTTTAACTTTGCCAGTTTCTTTGTTAATAATATTCCACACTGTCCTTATCTTATCCTTGGACTCTTTAATTTTTTTATTTAGATAATTAGACTTTGCTACATTACATACCTTTTTAAAAGTTTTTGAGTATCTTTTTACATAATTTACGAATGTACTATCGAAACGGTATTTTTTTTGAGCATATAAATCAAATAATATATTTCTACTTTTAACAATTCCCTTTGTAGCCCATTCTGAAAATTTTGTTTTGTTAATAATACTGATAGTTTTTTTGTTAAAAGCCTTATTATATTCGTTAGAAACAATATTGAAGAAATCTGTATAAAGTTTGTTAGGTTCATTAGATGGAAGATAAAAATCTAATTTACTACGAACTGATATTTTAAATTTATTTATCTTATAACTAGTCAAGTCTCTTTTTAATAAATTAATTTTCCCAATTTTGTTTAAGTGATTTGGAAAAATAACTATTTGACCACAGTGATCAGAAGGAAGGTTGTTTATTATTATTTTATCTAAATACTCACTGTTGCTAATGTTATCCAAGCAAGTAGCAGACGTGGCAGTGATACGAGTGGGTTCGTGGAAGACATTACTCAAGTCAAAGGATTGAAATAAACTCATTAATTTAGTTTTTGTGGTATTATGTGATAAAATGTTAACATTGAAATCACCACACACTATAATTTTTTTGTTAATATTAAATACTCTTTTTAAAATATCCTCCATTACCTCTTCAAATAAATTATAATCACTATTTGGAGGTCTATAAACACATATAACTATATAATTGTCTAGTTCCACACAGGAAATTTCAATACAACATTCAACAGAAAGATTGCCAATATCACTACGTTCTTTTACTTTTATATTATTTTTCACCAATATCATAGAACCTCCTCTATTTACTATTTTTCTATTAAAGCAGCTGACAATATTATAATTGTTTAAGCTGAACATCATATTGCTCACTTTGAGCCAATGTTCAGTTAAACATAAAACATCTATATTATTTTTTTCTAAAAACAATTGAATAATTAATTCACAGCCGAGAAAACTTTGTATGTTCTGGTGAACAATTTTCAATTCTGATAGCTTTCCCTTTGTCTTTTTCAGCAGTTTAAATCTGCAGTCATATTTAAATTTTTGTAAATAAAAGGATTCTTACTAGAATCAATATTTATGTCAATATTTTCAGTATGTTTAGTATTAACATTAGTACAAGTACTACTAATTGGATTAATGCACCCCAATATATTACTTATAATGGGGTCATTTATATTATAAGCTAGTAAACTAGCTATATTTGTTATTTGTTTTTTAGGCAGATAAAATCTATCTCCAGTCATACAAAAGTTTGTGACAAATTTGTTACTATCAAAAAATAATAAGTCATTATGACGACATGTCATATTATAAATTAAATTATTAATATAATATATGAACTTATTTTGTTCAATGGTCAGAGAACGACAGTAAGGAAATGCACATAATATTATTTTACCTATGCCCAGCTCAGCAATATTAAGCAAAGAGATTACAAGTTTAATTACATGACTTTTTTTTACATATAAACAGTTGCCTAAAGCAATGACTAATGTGGTTAACTTATCATACCTACCATTAACCACCTTATTTAAAATATTAGGCAATGAAGCACCAGGAAGACAATTATTTATGACATGTAAACCTATTCTCCGACCTACTGAATATACATATAAAATTTCATCAAAATCGGTCAAGCAAACGGCAGAGGAGTATAAACACGGAACCTGTGATACGAGAATTTTATATATTAGAATAGTACAGAATAGACATATAGATAAATCATTTATTAAAATAAACTTATTTTAAGCACTTTTGAATAGTCAACAATTTTAAATCTACCGCTTATTCGGAAAGCTGTCTCAATCAAGAATCCTTGTAAGTTCACATTTTACAAGTCGAAACGTGTGAATACAAGAAAGCTCATTAGGTGTCAGAACATAGGAATAGGCGAAGTAATCGGTATAATGGCGTAGTATATGCATTGTGATAACCTTCTGATAACATTACTGATTTGTGAAAAAAGTGTAGTGTGCCCGACAAAAATCTTTTGAGAATAAGTGTTTGAGAAAAATTGTCAGTCCTTCGGGGGCCCCCAGAGAATGGGGGCCCTGGGCATGGGCCCCGTGTGCCCTTATGGTAAAGACGGTACACAGCATATTTGATTTACAATGGTGGCGGCAGTTTATTGGTCTCCGAGTAACTGCTCCAGTCTCTTGTCGTCTGTACACTTGGGATACAGCAGACTGACTCAAGTGAAGCTGGGAAGCGATTACTCGCTGACTGAATCCTTGTTGCAATAAAGCAACAACTTGAGCAGCTTCTTGAGGTGTGGTATCCATGGTTTCTTGAAAACCATGAGATGTGTATCAGACAACTGTTGATAAGCGACTTCTAAGGGTTGATTTTTTTTCGGACTACTCTAATGCTTTTGGCCGCAGCTGGCCTTTATAGCTTCACTGGACGACAGGGGGCGAGTGCCGTGAGTGAAGTGCCAACTCCAAACCCGCGGAAAGATTTATGGAGCGGCTTAAGGCCAACTCCTGCCTGACGGATACGACTTTAGTCTGCGGGCACCGCTAGGGGTTCGAACCTCGTCTCAGCCGTAATATCGATCCCCGTTTGAATTGGACGGGGGATCGATTTCAATTGACAGCTTGAAATCTAAGCTTTAAAAAAACATCACCACAATAAAAACCCCCTATAAAAATCCCCGTGACTCTGCAGCCCTGGGTTTTTATCAGGTACAGGGTAGCGCAACTCGCAGGTAGCGTAGTGAGTGATTTATCCTATATGCCCTAATTGCGCAAATGAACATGTTGGTACTTGTTTTATTTAAAGGCGTTGATGTTTTTTTAAAGCTTAGATTTCAGGCTTTCAAATGACATATAATTTTAATTAAAATGTTGTATACTTTCTTTTAAAACAATGTTTGAATGCGAGGTAGAGCTTGAGTCGATTTGGTTGCTCGCGAGTGTATTTGTAGTGAAGCCTACATGTGTGTGCTAAGATACAAGTAAAAATTCTTATCTATCTAATACAGAACATGTGATACTTATTTTTTTAATCCACGGTTATCTAGTTCTAAATATATAAATAAGATGAACACAGCTTCAATAGATCGTCCATTTGTCTCGATTACATCTTGTGAAGGCCTTCCGCGGCCCTTTGAATGCCTCTCACTTGATATTCAATTACTTGAATGTATTTTGCAATAGCCCTTGCAATTGGAGCATGAGAGACCACAGACAAAGGTACATAGACAATGAAAATACAGATACGTTATAAGTTTTTGCCTACTCTGTGCTGTCGACAGATGTCATTAGTGGCACAGTCTATTGTTCCGGCGGAAACACTAAGTTTTTCTTAAACATGGAAATTGCGACAGATTTTAACATTGCATGTTATAATACCGTATGAGTATAGGTATTTTTTTTATATTTTTATGTGATTGGAATAACAATCTAACGGCCACCTGATGGTAAGCGGTCATTAACTGTAATAAATTGAAGCTATTTGGTAGTTTTTTTTTGGTAGAAAGCGTTCACTAGTTTCTCATCCGTCATACTCGTGAACGGGTGCTGCTTGTGGGACTGGTCTGTTCGGGTCACGAACACTGATTAGACTATTTGCTTTTGCAATAGCATATGCTGGTGGTCACTCTATTCTCATACATTTGAATTTAAAAATAAATCTGTATTATTGTAAACATGTATAACATTTATTTGAAAAGAATACGAGCTGAGTTAAGAAACTCAGCTCGTATTCTTTTCTCAGTTCTTCTTCTCAGTTCGTCAGTTCTTCTCATCTCGAAATCATTCCGAACTGACGGTAGATTTGACATATTATAACAGTCTGTAATAGACCTACATGAATAAAGATATTTTGAATTTGAATTTGTATAAGTTACAACAATTATTCAAGAGCAACACGCAAGTTTCTTGCTCGTTCTTCGTGTGAAGATTTCCGAATGAGCGGTAGATTAAAAAATTAAGTATGACTGATGACAAAAGTTTCTTAAATTCAAATATATTTCAATAAAAAAAATCTATTCTATTTTATTATAGGGGATACTAATACTATTTTTATCAGGTCAGGTCAGGTCAGGTCTAGTAAAAATAACACAAGCTCTGCTTAGGTTCGGACGAGATGGCAATATTATAAAGATGAAGAGTTTGTTTAAACGCGCTAATCTCAGGAACTACTGGTTTGAATTGAAAAATGATTTTTGTGTTGGATAGTCCATTTGTCGAGGAAGGCTTTAAGCTATATAACATTACGCTATAACCAATAGAAGCGGAGCATCAGTGAAAAATGTTGTAAAAACGGGGAAAATTATTCATGTTTGAGGGCCTACGACTAATAGAATCGAAGCATCAGTGAAAAATGTTGTAAAAACGGGGAAAATTATTCATGTTTGAGGGCCTACGACTAATAGAATCGAAGCATCAGTGAAAAATGTTGTAAAAACGGGGAAAATTATTCATGATTGGAGGCCTACGACCAATAGAAGCGAAGCATCAGTGAAAAATGTTACAAAAACGGGGAAAATTATTCATGTTTGAGGGCCTACGAACAACAGAAGCGAAGCATCAGTGAAAAATGTTACAAAATTATTCGATAGTGTTTGATAACGCGACGAATCTAGCTATCTCGCGGGCACAGCTAGTTGACAAATAATCTCCTTGGGTCCATTAGTTTCTCGTTAGATGCTATATTATTATGAAGATAGTATATTATATTGCATATTGCATAAGTAGGCTTATGAATAAATCAGTAGTGCATTATGTTTGCATAGGTTTTGCATGGGAATCGTTTAATTTTCTCTAATGTATTTCCACAGATTGTATGTTATAACATTGCGAGTTTTAAGACAAAATTATTCGTATGTTTTTATATGTAACTAGCTTTTGCCCGCGGCTTCGCTCGCTTATCAAATCCTTTCTTAGAGGATGCCTACGTCATAGTAGCTTTATGCATGCAAAGACTCAGCCCGATGGGTTTCAAATTGACAAGGACCGGATAGAAACTTTCATCCCCTATTTTATCCCCTTGGGGCTAGAAGTAATCAACGTCCTTTCCTTTCCTTTCCTTTCCTTTCCTTGTCCAACCTGCATGCAACATTTCAGCCCGATCAGTCCAGTGATTTGGGCTGTCTTTCAAAGTCACCTTTGAGTTATATATATATGTAATATTATTTTATTTATTTGTTTATTTCAGGCCCGCGGTTTCACCCGTGTCAAATTTATAGCCTATATATTATTCTGATGTATAATCTATATTACTGTAAAGTTTCATCAAAATTCATCACTAGTTTTTGCGTGAAAGGGTAACAAACATCCATATATACTTACAAACTTTCGCGTTTATATTATTAACTAGCTACTCGCCCCGGCTTCGCCCGGGTATACATGTATTATACATATAAACCTTCCTCTAGAATCACTCTATCTATTAAAAAAAACAGCTTCAAAATCGGTTGCGTAGTTTTAAAGATTTTTGCATACATAGGGACGGACAGACAGCGACAGTGACTTTATTTTATACTATGTAATGATATGATATATCTACATATTTGATACAGATTACTGTGTCAAATACCAAACAGTGGCCGTTGTAGAGAACTATATTGAGAAACGAATAACTTGCGAGTTTCGATACCCACGTATTTGTCCATTGATATTTTCTATACAATCCAACGTTTCCCATACACCGTATTTATACCTTTCCCAATTGTCACACGACATTTGTTTGTTTTTTTGTAATCTGTGAAGCCTTATTACGTATTGAAGGGCGATATTATTGAAAATCGTTAGGTTTTAGAGAATAGAATAGAATATACTTGATTTGTACCTTGCATCTATACTAATATTTACAATACAAGAGTTACAGACTCTTCTGATATGTCAAATTTACCGTCAGTTCGGAATGATTTCAAGATAAGAAAAACTGACACAAAACTTGTTATTTTGTCACAGGTAGATTTTGTAATTTCAAACAAAACAGCTTTATTAGTTACTTATTAGTATTGCAAGTTACAAATCAAGTATTTTCTATTCTATTCTATTCTCTCTTAAGGATGTTCAATAATATCGCCCTTCAAAACGTAATAAAGGCTTCACAGATTACAAAAAAACAAACAAATGTCAGTTTTCATACAGTTTTTCTTTTCTTGAAATTATGCGAACTGACGGTATATTTGACATATCATAAGAATCTGTAATAGATCTACATGAATAAAGATATTTTGATTTTAATAAAGAATTTTCAATTCTATTTAAATTTTATTAGAATAATTAAAAAAGTTATTAGTCTGATGGAATGGAGTCGAAAGCATAACAAGTTTGTTACATAATAACATATTAATAGTAATAGATACAAAGTAGTTACAAAATGTAACTGTGACAAAATAATATTTTTTTTGTCAGTACTAATAGACCTACATGAATAAAGATATTTTGATTTGATTTGAATAAAGAATTTTCAATTCTATTAAAATATTATTAGATTAATTAAAAAACTTCTTAGTCCGAAGGAATGGAGTCGAAACCATAACAAGTTTGTTACATAATAACATATTAATAGTAATAGATACAAAGAGGTTACAAAATCTATGTGACAAAATAACACCAATCTCAATAATATGCTAAATGTGAGTAGGTATCACTTACTACGGGTTCCGGATATATTATAATGTTGATTAGTGATCAGTATCTGTCTTCGCTCGGCTGCTCATAACTTTGTGACTTATATATATACTTTGGCTAAGGTTCTTGAATAAAATAATATTGCGACTATAAATTGAGATGTAAGCTATCCTATCTTTCAAGTTGGATCAAATTGCACACAATGTGCAAATCAAATTTGCAATCGGTTCAGTAGTTTATGAGTCCATCGCGGACAAACAACGTGACATGTAATTTTTATATATAAAGATATATATATATATATTGAAATAATGTATTAAGATAAATAAAATTACTATAATAAAAGCCTTACTAGTTAGTAAAGTTACTCCTTACAAAATTGGTTAATTGCGAGTGAGGGTGCCGTCAAAAGTGGTCCGACCGTTTCAGAGAACAAACACACAGACAGACAAACAAAATTTCTTAAAATATTTTCTAAGTCTTGATGGTCTTTTCCAGACCTTGGTGGTCTAGCGGTTTAGCACGCTGCTTTAATTCCGATCGTCGCGAGTTCGATGCTTCGTACGGTGCAAACATTTGTATTCATAAGTATGATTGTTTGTATCGGTCTGGGTGTTTTCTATGTACAATATGTACCTATGTATTTATAAAAAATATATCTAAGTATTTATATCAGTTGTTCAGTACCCTAGCTCAGCTTGTACTATGCTAGTCTATAGCTCTGTATAAATTGATCCTAGACAATTTAAACAGCGCCATCTAGTCCCATAATTATTAGGGTTTACTTTTAACTTTTTGGTTAAGAACCCTAATAAAATTTATTACATAATGCGTCAAGTTACGCAGTAATCTGTCATTTACGAGCTACTTATTAAGATGTTTTTGTTACGCAACGTACTGTTAACTGCAGCTGTTAAATTCACACAAACTGTAATTAACTATATTATTATACAGTTATGAATACGTGACCGCCGGTGGTTTAGCGGTTTAGCACGCCGCCTTACGAAGATCGCGGGTTCGATTCCCCGCACGGTATAAAACATTTATATCTATACATATAAATAAAATTGGAGTGTCTGTTTGTAATATTGAAGTAATGCAACTACATACTACATACTACAACTACATACTACATGCAAACGAATATAAATACGTTACATGCACCAAAATAACATTTTTTACAATTTTCGTCTGTCTGTTTGTTCCGGCTAATCTCTGAAATGGCTGGACCGATTTTGACGGGACTTTTTTTGGCAGGTAGCTGATGTAATAAACTCCTTATTTCATCAGCTACCTGCCAAAAACTTAGGCTACTTTTATTTTAGAAAAATAAAGTTAAATTCCATGCGGACGAAGTCGCAGAAACAGCTAGTTGCATTATAAATAGAGAAGCACGCGTTCACGCCAATGGCACAGTGGTAAGTAAGTTGTCGTTCCCCGGTCGTGCTCAATCGTTCAAGGCCACATCGCCCCCGCTGGCAGTGTTGGTGCGAACATTCTAACCCTGCAACTGATAGAAAAGGAGAGGGTCTTTTGAGGGACAAAGGGTCTATCGCATCTCCTCTAGGGGATGTAGGTTAGATAGCCGTAACAAACAGAGTGTGAACGAAGGACTGTATATGTATGGGGCTGGTAGATATAATTATGCAAAGACGGGTTTTAGGAAGCAATAATATAATATTATGTACAAAAGTATAATAATTAGCAGATCAAGAATTGACAATGTATATTTATTATATATAATATATATTTTTCTATATAAAATAATAGAGAAAATACATAAATAATATACAAAGAGGTGCGTCGTGCACACAGAGAGACAGACAAAAATAGTAAAAAATGTTATTTTGGTGTATGCACCGTATTTATATTCATATGCATGTAGTAAAAAACGCTTATTTCAATATTACAAGAATAGAATAGAATAGAAAATCATTTATTCAAATAAACTTAATTTAAGCACTTTTGAATAGTCAACATTTTTTTAAATCTACCGCTTATTCGGAAAGCTGTCTCATCACAAGAAGAATAAGCAAGAAACATACATTACAAACAGACACTCCAATTTTATTTATATATATAAATGTATAGATAAAATTATTTATTAATTACTAACTTTAGTTAACGTAATTTAGGTAAAATTTGTTTGTTATTGTTACGTAAGCTTTTATTAGTGTAATCACTAACTCTTTTGAAATTGTCTATATTCTTCCTGGCATACATGATATTTTCATAAATGTATTCAGAAGCAACGGTGAGATGAACTAGTCTCGAGGCTCTAACCTACGCCCTCCTAAGGGGTCCGGAAGTCTGGCTGTGTCCACAGACAGACTTCCGGACCTTCTGGACCTCTCCTTGTCAGTCAATATGTTCTCTTGGGGGGAAGGGGATTGTTAGCAATGGGTACTAGTAACTCCCATTGCTAGCAATGTACCATGTTAGGTCGACCTCCACGCGGTTCCCCCTGGAAACCATCGTGATCATAATAGGTGAATTTGTCATGATGGGCTAACTGACCTGACATCATGTTCATCTTATCATCCTCCACTGGTGCCCCGCCAGCGTAAACCGTTAGCGCAGGCGGGTGCACCATTCCATTAATATTCACAAAAAAAAATATATATATGTTCTCTTTCTGTATTAGGTGGGACGTCAGTATGTTTCTATATAATGGGGAACATTTTGATAGGAAGTTTCTCGTACATATAAAATGTCCCGAGCACTTCACCTAAGACCCTGACTTAGATATCCAGCAGCGTTGCACGGTAATACAAACATTGCTTCACCACGGCGCTGCTTGCGCTGCAAAGGTCGCGGATCGCCACGCGTAGGCCTATCACACATGGAGCGATTTAGAACCAACAACTTTTATTTACAAAAATCATTTATTCATGTAGGACATTTTAGCCGCTTATGAACATCATAATTTTTATATTATATTTATTTCCCTATCGACCAGTTCAGTATATAGATCCAACTGAGAAGAACTGGCATGAAACTCAATTGAATTACTTATTTTATTTATAAAATCAAGATATTTACAATATTATATGTAACGTCAACTTATATGATTTGACGACCTCGGTGGTCTAGAAGTTTAGCACACCACCTTACTTCCGATGTTTGCGGGTTTGATTCCTCGCACGGTATAAACATTTGTATTCATGAGTATGATTGTTTGTATCAGTCTGGATGTATTCTAACTGTATTATGTATGTATTAAGTTATTAACATATCGGCAAGGCGCACAGTCATGGGTCGTATGCTTGTTTGCCATCATAGTATACTACTAAAAAAAAATTTAAGTATTTATATCAGTTGTCTATAACCCAAGATGGCGTTGAGTGAATTGTCCAAAAAAAAAAATAGAATGGGCTACTAGTTTACTCTGGCGGGTCACCAGTGGAGGATAAAATGAGCATAAGATCAGATCAGATCATGGTTTCCAGGGAGAATCGAGTGGGATTCTACTTGACTTGGCACATTGCTAGCAATACCTTTATTATGGCCCTGCTTAACCTTGCTGATGTTATGTAAAGTCTATGTACATGTAAATAAGCGATCACCATGAGGTAGGCAAATAGCCTGATTGCCAGTTACTTAAAAAACACGCGCGCGATTCAAAATCGCTTCATGTGCGTATGACCTAAAGCGGCCTACCAATGAATTAGTTTGTTTAGTTTTATTATAATAATAGTTTTATGCGTTTTAGTTCAGCAACGTGTGACGGATGTAAAGTTATTTTTTTTAAATGTAAATTGTCACTACTCTTGTTTATGTAATCACTAGCTGTTCCCGCGACTTCGTCGGCGTGGAATCTACTTTATTTTTCTAAAATAAAAATAGCCCAAGTTAATAAGGATTTTATTACATTAGCTACCTATCAAAAAATTACCGTCAAAATCGGACTAGCCATTTCAGAGATTAGCCGGAACAAATTATCTATACATATAAATCAAAATGGAGTGTCTGTTTGTAATATTGAAATAACCGTCTTTTACTACATGCTTATGAATATAAATACGGTACATAAACCAAAATAACATTTTTTTTATAATTTTTGGCTGTTTGCCTGTCGGTTTGTTTGTTCCGGCTAATCTCTGAAATGGCTGGAACGATTTTGCCGGGACTTTTTTGGAATAAGGAGTAATTTTACTTTTATTTTATTTTTATTTTAGAAAAAAAATAAAAATAAATTCCACTCCTTATTACATTAGCTAGTTATATATGTATATATATTAATGTACTGTCCACATGTATCTCTGTTTGCCCAATGGTCGACTGAGAGAAAATGCCTCAAGGTGTTAAGTCTGCCATGTGCATTTACATTTGTGTATTTGTGAATTACAGTTTTAATAAATCTTATTTTGGTTTATGTACCGTATTTATATTCATAAACATTTTTTCCATTAAAATTTTATTTTTTATTTTCTTATTATGTGGCATTAAAATTACATACAGTCTTAAAGTTTATTTATATGTATAGATTAAAATAATAGTAGCGATTTTAATTTATATGGCAAAACAACATTTGAGGGGTCACCTAGTAAATATCTATTAATGTAATAATCTATAGAATGCGTTTGCGTAAAAACTCCATTTGCACATTTCTGTAATACACTCGCGTCTGCAAACAGTTATATTTGTAAAAAAACACTTATACTACATACCTATGTAAGACGGCGCAACATCCGTCCGTCTCTCACAATCAATACGCATTCCTTTAAACCATATACAAATACTTTCTAATTGCACTCAATACATATATGTAACACAAAGGAACGTCTTTCAAAAAGCATTTCGTTATTTATGGTTTATGCGTTCGAAATAAGAGAATAGAAAATCATTTATTCAAATCAACTTAATTTAAGCACTTTTGAATAGTCAACATTTTTTTAAATCTACTGCTTATTCGGAAAGCTGTCTCATCACAAGAAGAATAAGCAAGAAACTTGTGTGCTCTTTTAAACAATCCTTGTAAGTTCATATTTTACAAGTCGAAACGTGTGAATACAAACTACCAACCAGCACTAATTTATTTAGGCTCAAATATAAAAACACAATAAGATTCAATCAGTCGTAGTGATAAGAGCAGACCAGTCCCTACAAGCAGCACTCATTCACGAGTATGACGGATGATCCAGTCATCACTGCGCTCGACCATATTTTAGGGAGTCCAATGACCAGCACGCCGCCACGTGTCTGGACAGTTTAGTGAGCATGACTACTCATTCCACTCGACCTCGTCATAGCTACTTATTTAAATTTATTATATGGTAGTTACAGTATTCGCATTTTACATGAGGATGCATGCGGCAATCACTACAAATGCCGCTACGCTATCATATTTCAAGAAAGCAGTATGAAAAATAAATTATAACGTTGTCCGCTAAGAGCTCTCTCTTCTTCTCTCAAGAGGGGTTTACCAGCGAAATTTCTCTAGAATCTTCTAAAATATTTTGTTGTAGTAATAAGAAAAAAGACTAGGTAAACGGAGAAAATATATTAATATAGACTACTGACAATTAGGAATAGAAAGAATGAATTGAAGTTCAAATACAAATTTAGAATATAAAATACATATCTGATTAGCCAGTTACAACAGATTTTGGTCTGTCTAGAACTGCAGTCATCATCATCTGCTTCTTCCTTATCCCATTTATTTGTGGTCGGCGTAATATGTTTTTCTCTTCCATTCATCTCTGTTCGCAGTCATCTCGTTATTTACTTCCTTTCTTACCATATCATCTTTCACACAGTCCATCCATCTTTTTCGGTCTTCCTCTATCTTTATAACCATCCACATTCATATGTAACACCATCCTTAGGATATGATCCTATCCATCCACATTCATATGTATATATCCTATCCTAATACTATCTGATTGCACTGAGAATGAGTGTGTAGCGGTTTCTAACTTGTTACTGTGTATTTATTTATTTAAAATAGCAACACACAAGTTTCTTGCTCGTTCTTATTGTGATTAGACACATTTCCGAACGAGTGGTAGATTAATAAAAACAACTATAATTTTTCAGAAGTTCCTAAATTAAGTTTATTTGAATAAAGAATTTCTATTCTATTCTATTTATAAATAAATAAATAAATAACCCTGACCAATTAACACAGCGTCATTTAGTATGGTAAGCAGAGCTTTTGTTATGGGTACTAGACAACTGGTATAAATACTTAGATACTTTTTTTGTAAATACATACATAATATACATAGAAAACACCCAGACCGATACAAACAATCATAGTCATGAACACAAATGTTTGCACCGTGGAGGAATCGAACCCGCGACCTCAAAAGTAAAGCGGCGGGCTAAACCGCTAGACCACCGAGGTCGTCAAATTATTTGCATAGGAAAATTGTTATTTGGCGAAACAATTTAACACATCGTGTGAGAACGTTTTACATGTAATTGTAAGCTGAGTATGCAACAATGAGTGTCGAAACGAATTACAACAGGGTTACAATTATTTTACACTGTGATTACACGCTATTTTACATATAAAAATAACGTGTCGTTGCGTAGTTTGATATACAAGATGTACTCTCCTATTACAGTAAAAGGATCTATAGATGAGTTTGTTGTACGAGATGTACTCTCCTATTGCAGTAAAAGGATCTGTAGATGAGTTTGATATACGAGATGTACTCTCCTATTGCAGTAAGAGGATCTATAGATGAGTTTGATATACGAGATGTACTCTCCTAATGCAGTAAGAGGATCTATAGATGAGTTTGATATACAAGATGTACTCTCCTATTGCAGTAAGAGGATCTATAGATGAGTTTGATAGACAAGATGTACTCTCCTACTGCAGTAAAAGGCTAAAGGTATAATGTAAGACAACCTCGGTGGTCTAGTGGTTAAGCGCGCTGCTTTACTTCCGATGGTCGCGGGTTTTATTTCTCACACGGTACTAATTTTTGTATTCATGAGTATGATTGTTTGTATCGGTGTAGCTGTTTTCTAAAATGCAATCTATAAGACAGCCTCGGTGGTCTAGCGGTTTAGAATACCGGTTTATTTACGATGGTCGCGGGTTCGTTTCCTCGCACGGTACAATCATTTGTGTTCATAGTACTACATAGTACAAAACGAAGTCTGTTCGCTTATATCTTTAAACTACGCAACGGATTTTATTTCAGTTTTTACTAATAGATAGTGTGATTCAAGAGGAGTTTATATGCATAATACATGTACACTCGTGCGAAGCCGGGGCGGGTTAAGCTAGTTAATAATCTATAATTGTCATGATTATCATATAAATATATTTCTTAATTTTTTCATAATCGTTTATTTTTGTTTCAGATGGATAAACAGCGATGTATCATCGAGTGAGAAGAAAAATGATACCTCTCATCTGTGCCATATTAGTTCTAAGTCAAACATCAACAGCTACACCAAAAAACATACAGAGTACCGAAAGTACTTTAACAGAAGCAACAGTTAATGATAATAACATAGAAAACAATATTATAGACTTCGATGAACAATATTCAGTTAAGTTTAATACAAAACATGTACCTTATAAAAGTTTTAATAAAGAATCTCATAGATATACGATTATTAAAGATGACAGACATACGAAAGAAAACGTAAAAGATAGCAAACATAATGATATTGAAGTTAATGTTGTTGCTAATGCTACAACTGAGAATATTGATACCACAACAAATGATTATAGCGTCATTCCATTAGAATTAATAAGTACAACCGAAAATAAACTCTTAAGTATAGTTGAGAGTACAACAGAGCCTGATTATTCTGTCATACCATTATCATCTACTGTGAAAGACTTGCCTCATATTGTAATCAACCAAACCATTATATTACCAACATCTACTGAAAATTCTGAAATTGCTACTGAAGACTATACTATGAATAATATTGAAACTACTACTGATTTCACAATTACTGATTATAAATTGAAAATCTATAATGGATCTGTTAATTCTGAATCTTCTACTATAGTACCGATTACAACAGAAATCATTAATACAACTGTACCACAGAATGATATATCAACCGAAGTCCTTAACACAAATTCGACTAGAAAAATTGAGACTTTATTAGAAAGGGATATAGATAGTTCAGAAGAAGATATAGATCTACCAATATTTTCAGAATTCGATATAGAAGAAGACAAAGAAGTTCCAGAAGATTACTACGATTCTAAAGATGTGGTACCTACAACAGCACCTAAGACTGATGCTCTATCAGTATTAATGGGACTTGCTGGGAGTATGGTGGAGAGTGTAGTGGAAAGTGTAGCAGAAAAAGTTGTACCTAAGAGCATTTACGATTTATTTAAAAGAATGCAGAGGCAGAACGAAGCTTTAGAAGCAGAGAGACTAAGAAGCCGTGAAGAAAATGGAGGTTTAGGTGAGTCATAAATATTACTTATAATAATAATTTCATTAAAATCTATAAATATGTACTTCATTGCCTATACACTAATATTATAAAGAGATAAAGTTTTGGGCAAAGATAAAGTTGTAGGGATAATCTCTAGACCTACTAAACCGATTTTGAAAAGTCTTTTGGTGTTGGATAGCCTATTTATCGGGGAAGGTAATAAGCTATACAATATCTCGCTATGAGCAATAGGAGCGGAGCTGCATTGAAATATGGCACAGACGAATCATGAATGAATTTACAAAATAACATTTTTTACAATTTTTGTCTGTCTGTCTATCTGTTTATTCCGGCTATTCTCTGAAAAGGCTGTACCAATTTTGACGGGACTTTTATTAACAGGTAGCTGATGTAATAAGGCTACTTTTATTTTAGAAAAATAAAGTTAGTTTCCATGCGGAGGAAGGCGCTCGTACAGCTAGTCTATAATATATATACGGGTATAAAAATGAATTTGTATCTATAGGTCAAGATATAACTTAATCAAGAACGACTAAACTAAGTCCAATTATGTTATTTGTTGTTTTGTTAATAGGTATTCTAAAAAAAAAAATTATATTGTGTTTCGTTGTAAGTCGAATATGTTTGTTGTTTTGTATTGTATTGTTTAAAAAGTAAGATATTTCATTTCTTTTGTTTTTCATTCCAAGTCGTATAATCTTCAAGTCGTAGATATAATATTCGCGAAATTTCCTAACGCGTTCCAACAGAGAATTGAAGCATTAAACAGTAAAACAAACAACAAATTTGATGCAAACTTAATTTGTTATTGACGAAATTAATTTATTCTTTGTTATTTATATTGGCACTGAACTAGGAACATAGTCGCGACCTTATGTTACAACTACTAATTAAATTGCTAATAATAAACGCAAACGTAACTTGATTTTAAATTATAATCATAAATTTAATCATAGGTAATTAATTCATTAAAATGTAGTTCGTATAGGATTATCAAAAAACAGCAATATTCATAATATTAATACTAGATTTAAAGACAAACTTGCTGTCCCCAAGTATCGTTTAGAAAAAGTTAATAGGTCTTTTATGGGAATTATAAAAATTTACAATAAGGTACCAAAGGATATGTTGGAATTACACTTAAATCAATTCAAAACATCTGTTAAATCATATTTACTGAGCAAAGCCTATCACTCACTAAACAATTACTTGAATGACGAGCGTGCATGGCAATAGTTGTTCATGCACGGGATTTTCATTTAATGTTAGACATAGACACCTATATAAATATACATTGTAAATAAACTGGCCATTAAAAAAAAGTAATTGGAATTTCTTGCCAGTTCTTCTCAATTGGATCTATATACTGAACTGGACGGTACGAAAAAATATAATATAAATAATTTGACGTTCATAAGCGGATAAAATGTCCTAGATGAATAAATGATTTTTAAATTTTGAATTTTATGTCGTTTTTTTATAATATCGAAGAACACAAAAATGAGAAGGGATCTTCGGAAAAGTGAGAAGCATAGGATCAGTGCCGTCAGAGTTGCGGAAGACTGCTCGTGCATTTCCGTAACTTTGGCAAAAGGAACACCTTGGGGTCTTTAGCTGGTAAGAGTCCGGCCGGGAGTCCCCGTGAGCATTATACCCTAGTTAAAAAAAATAAGGATAAGAAATGGAAAGATTATCGCAACGACTAAACAAAGGGAAAGCTTCTTTCCGACCTCTCTCCATACAAAACGGACTTATAAATTTTCTACAATAATTATTTAAACTCGATGAAATTATGTTCACTTCAATACACAGATTCAATTGAGAAGAACTGGCAAGAAACATAAGTGTTTATTAAAGCCAGTATATATATATTGTTAAAAAAATCCCATCAAAAACATAAATGTGAAATGATAGCCGAGTTTAATATTATGATATATGCCTTGATTGTTGACTTCTACGACAAAAGAAATGAGATCTAAATGGGTGCCAAGTTCAATGGTCTGTCCTGAAATGTATTTATAACAATATAAAATATCATTTCTTCTTATAACCTAAGTTATAATTTAATATACTGTAGCCTAAGGTCTAACTTGGCCAGTTCTCATATACCAATTATTACTTTCGATGGCTAGTTACTACTAATAATAAAATAGGAACCGACGAGTAACATGTTTAGAACTTGCGAAGGCTACAGTATATTTCGTATATGAAAACTAGCCAAGTCAGACCTTAGGCTACAGTATATATCATTTTTTCCTTTATATTCACCTAATTACCTATCTGCATGCTAAATTTGAACTTGATAAAAATGACGATATTTGGACGTTAATATCTAAATAACCGTAATTCCAGTGTTATTAAATTTCAGTATAAATTAATCGTTGTAATTTTCTTTATTGTTAAGTTTCCTTTACTGGAGAAGTCATAAATATAAATGAACACAAAAAAGAAGCGTTCGTTTCGAAACATGATTCAAACTAACAGCCGTTGAGATCTAAAAGCCGAGGTTACTGCGACTACAAAATATCAAAAAATTGTAAACAAATTCTCGCAATATCTATGACACGGAACTTTAAAAAAGTGTTTGCAATGCGCTTTAAGTTACAAGATTTTGGTCGTTTAGATAAAATGAGATCAGAAGCACAATGTATACGATGACCTCTAAAATAATATTAGACTAAATAGAGACGTTTGTGTTTCTTTGACCTAGATATTTTGCGTATAAGATCTCAAGAAATAGAAATAGAAATAATCTTTATTCAAATAAACTTAATATAAGCACCTTTGAATAGTCACCGTTTTTTATTACTCATGCATATGAATATAAATACGGTACATATACCAAGATAACATTTTTTACAATTTTTGTCCGTCTGTCTGTCGGTCTGTTTGTTCCGGCTAATCTCTGAAATGGCTGGACCGATTTTTATGGGACATTTTTTGTCAGGTTTCCTTCTAATTGAGAAAAATTATTTTATTTTACAAAAATAAAGTGTATAGCTAATCTATCTTATAAACGAAATCGTCAAGCAGAGCTCCTTATAAATTCTAATGCATTTTTTTCAATCGCAGTAGAAAAGTGACGTAATTACAGTTTT
Organism: Achroia grisella; assembly: GCF_030625045.1. Classification (NCBI taxonomy): domain Eukaryota; kingdom Metazoa; phylum Arthropoda; class Insecta; order Lepidoptera; family Pyralidae; genus Achroia; species Achroia grisella. Next base: position 7,786,045 of record NW_026712984.1, on the reverse strand, counting down.
ATAACACTTACCACAAGAACGCAACAAAACAACTCGATGTAATTTTGTTTTGCATTTTATTGTAGGAAGTTATGAGTATCCAATAGCATTCAATTACTTTACGAGTCTCTCACGGGTGATTACGCAATGGATTTCTTTTATGGCAACGTTTAAATCTCAACATCAATACTAATATTGTAAAGCTGAAGAGTTTGTTTGTTTGAACGCTCTAATCTCAGAAAGTATTGGTTCGAATTGAAAAATTCTTTTTGTGTTGGATAGTCCATTTGTCGAGGAAGGCTTTAAGCTATATAACAATACGCTACGACCAATAGAAGCGGAGCTGGAATGAAGAATATTGCAAAAGGTGGGGAAATGACGCAGACGAAGTTGCGCCGTTCAGGTAGTATTTTACTGAATTAGGTGCCAATTTGCTTACCATTTCACTATTTAATGTATTTATATTATTTTGTTTAAATCTACAATTAGCATATATGAGGCAACAAAAATTCAGTGCGGAAACTAGACTACTATTACGACCTTCTCTATTGGTGATCAATTTCCGAGCGTTATTGAGTCTACGCCCATATAATTCATTAATTAATTAAAACGTAATTGTTATTCAATTATCATAATTACTCATAAAAAATGAAATGGTAAAACGGAACTCTTACCGTCCTGCTTCGACTGTCGTGGCGCAATATTCATCGCCTCGACGATGAAGCGATTTAGCATATCGCCTTCCTTCCGATGGTCGCGATTCGACTCCTCGCACGGTACAAACGTTTGTATTCATGTTTATATTGGTCTGGGTGTTTCCTATGTAGAGATGAAACTGATTTTATCCTTACGAATATTTAGACGCAAATTTAACAAATGGTTGCTGCAAGAACAATCCGTCGTTTCGTAGTATTGTGATCTACTAAGTTGTGTCGATATGTGTGTGTACGCGCAAATCTGCGTCTGATGGTATATATAATAAAATAATCCTGAATAATTCTTAGTTTTTATTTAATGTTGTAACTAATCCTGAATAATGTTTAGATTATATATATTTAAGTTTGTTATTGTCAATTGTTATGTTTGCTTTGTTAGTTTTAGTTTAAAACTTAACTTAATATGCTATCGGCGTCATCGATCTCACATTGTATTATTTTACTGATAAAGGTTATAACAGAATAGCAGAGAGGGTGGACTCACTGCCCTCACTGAGTTATAGACCGTTTTGTCTCATTCATTAGTTTTAAATTATATTATTGTATGGTCAACAGTTGTATTGTGTGAAAAGTTTTTGTTTGAGACAAATAAAGATTATTATTATTATTATATCCGGTAACTATCCGGTATCCGGCTTATCCGGCGGCCTTAATACTACCCAGCCGAATACCGGATAATTACTATTCGGGCGAATTAAAAAAAATATCCGGGTAAAAAAAATATTTTAATAAGTAATTTTTTGCTTTATTTACTTAGTCTTAATATTACTTAAGGAATAAAATTAGTTTTAGTTTTAAATTTTTAATCACTCAATAGTAAATGACTGTTATAGAATGAAAATTAATTTATTAGATAAGTTCCGCCGGATATCCGGCGGTCGGATATTCGGCTATTCGGTCACATGGTTGGCCGAATATCCGGTATCCTGTATCCGGCCAAACTGCTATCCGTTTCATCTCTATTACTATGTATGTGTTTACAAAAAAAATCTCTATATTTATATCAGTTGTCTAGTACCCATAACACAAGCTCTGTTTACCGTGGGACTAGATGGCGCTATGTTAATTGTCTAGGGATGAGAATAAGGTCAGGTCAGTTAGACCGTCGTGGTAAATTGACCTTGTTTTCATCACGATGGTTTCCAGGGGGAACCTCATGGAGGTCAACATAACATGGTACATTGCTACCAATGGGGTTTTACTCCACAATACTTACAATCATTTCCCCCTTTCAGGTCAGTTCACTCGCGGTATCCTCAAGAGTATTTCAACGGGGATCAGCAGACCCCTCAGTCAACTGATGGCTGGTGTTAGAGACTTCGGGTCTTTGGACAGCGACCGAGGGTTTGTCGTGGCGTCTGGAGTCAGCAGCGTGGCCAATGTTGCGACTTCGGTTCTGGACGCTTTCAAGGATAGGGTTCAAGCTATATATCCAGGTAATATATTTTTGTTATTTATTATTACTACTCATACCTTTACATATAAATAAATTTGGAGTGTCTGTTTGTAATATTGTAATAACCGTTTTCACCACGTGCATATGAATATAAATAAGGCCTGATAATCGGCCAACATCTATTTTTCATCCCCCTAAATGTTAGGGGTAGTCCACCCCTAATTTTTTATTTTATTTTAAGGCAAAACAACGTTTGCAGGGACAGCTAGTGTTATATATAAATAAAATTGGAGTGTCTGTTTGTAATATAGAAATAACCGTTTTTTACTACATCCATATGAATATAAATACGGAACATACATCAAAATAATATATTTTTTAATTTTTGTCTGTCTGTCTGTTTGTTTGTTCCGGCTAATCTCTGAAATGGCTGAATTGATTTTGACGGGACTTTTATTGGCAGGTAGCTGATGTAATAAGGAGTAACTTAGGCTACTTTTATTTAAGAACTGTTCTTTTATTTGATAAAAATAAAGTTAAATTCCACGCGGACGAAGTCGCGAGTACAGCTAGTATATACTGGTCTATACTAATATTATAAAGCTGAAGAGTTTGTTTGTTTGAACGCGCTAATCTCAGGAACTACGGGTTCGAATTGAAAAAATATTTTTGTGTTGAATAGTCCATTTGTCGAGGAAGGCTTTAAGTTATATAACATTACGCTGCGACCAATAGGAGCAGAGTATCAGTGAAAAATGTTGCAAAAACGGGGAAAATTATTAATATTTGAGGGTTTCTGTGCGATGCGTATAATGACAATATTTCAATTGACAATTGTCTGTTGCATGTCAGAAATGACTATATGTGCGAACAATATAATAATATTCAAAATACCACATCCAATGTACCACATTTTCACTTCACTTCACTTCACTTCACTTCACTTCACTTCACTTCACTTCACTTCACTTCACTTCACTTCACTTCACTTCACTTCACTTCACTTCACTTCACTTCACTTCACTTCACTTCACTTCACTTCACTTCACTTCACTTCACTTCACTTCACTTCACTTCACTTCACTTCACTTCACTTCACTTCACTTCACTTCACTTCACTTCACTTCACTTCACTTCACTTCACTTCACTTCACTTCACTTCACTTCACTTCACTTCACTTCACGTCACTTGATCGAAAAAAATTTCCACGACTAATCGCGATAGTGTTTTTGACAACAATGCAACGAAGCCGTGGGCGCAGATAGTCAAAGATATGGGAAGATATTTACTTTATTTACATCAAGAAATACACACACATGCACATTTTACAACACAGTATAAATTACAAAAAAAAGAAGAAACAAATTCAATATATATAAAACTAGATGTGCTCTTGACCAAGTAACGAAAAAATAATGTAACCCAAAAATACAATGGGATTTCGGACTACTCTAAAACTACAGCTAGCCTTTACAGCTTCACCGGACGATAGGCGAGAATTCACACTACTACTACACAATCATTTTTTTTTTCGTACTACTCTAATGCTGTTGGCTGTAGCTGGCCTTTACAGCTTCACCGGACGTTAGGGGCGAGTGCAGATGGCACTCCAAACCAAAGGAATGACTAATAGAGCGGCTGAAGGCCAACTCCCGCCTGACGGGTACGACTTTAGTCTGAGGGCACCACTAGTAGTTCGCACCACGGCTCAGGCCGTCGTAATTTCGATCCCCGTTTGAATTGGACTGGGGATCGATCGGAGGAGATTGAATAGTCACATTTTTTTATTCTACCACTCATTCGTAATGCAGACTCATCACAAGAAGAATGAGCTAGAAACTTGCATGATGCTCTTTTAAATATATTTTTTAAAATTAGATTAGCATTAGCAACGATTAGGCATGCGACAATCAACATAGAAACCGCTACGCACTTAATATCTGTTCAATCAGTATTGATCCATTCATCGTTTGATTCTCAGGAACGGTATGGTGTGGTGACGGTCACTCAGCTACCGCTCGCTCCAGCGACCTTGGGCTGTTCTTCTTCACGGACACCTGCTGCCGGCAGCACGACGCCTGCAAACTGTACATAAAGGCTGGAGAAACCAAATATGGACTGACCAATACTGGACTCTTCACCAGGTAACAGTTATAAATCTACATATTAAGTAGATAGGATCTTACACATTATTGCGTAAGGTTTTACAACAAATTACCAGAGTCTGTTATAAATCTGCCAGAAAAAAGATTTAAATGTCATATAAAACACTTCCTTTGCAAAAAAGCTTAGTATAAAATTGAAGAATTCGTTAACGACAATAATGTTTTTATAGAAAAACTTAAAATCCATAGCACTGACAATATTATCTGATTACACTAATAATGAGTGCGTAGCGATTTCAATGTTGATTATGGCATGCCTCTTACTTGTTATACTGTAATTATTTATATAAAAAAACATCTATTCAAAAGAGCAACACACAAGTTTCTTGCTCATTCTTCTTGTGATGAATCTGCGTTCCGAATGAGTGGTAGAATCAAAATATGACTATTCAAAAGTGCTTGTAATGAGTTTATTTGAATAAAGATTATTTCTATTTCATATATGCACTTGTATACTAATATTTTGAAGAGTTTGTTTGTTTGAAAGCACTAAACTCAGGAACTACTAGTTCGAACTGAAACAAAATTTTTGTGTTGGATAGTCCATTTGTCGAGGAAGGCTTTAAGCTATATAACAATACGCTACGACCAATAGGAGCTAAGCATCAGTAAAAAATGTTGCAAAAACGAAGAAAATTATTCATATTTGAGGGCTTCTGTTGCGAATATATATATTGGACTGCCTCGGTGGTCTAGCGGTTAACACCGCCTAAATTCCGATGGTCGCGGGTTCGATTTCTCGAACGGTACAAACATTTTTATTCATGAGTATGATTGTTTGTGTCGGTCTGGGTGTTCTATGTATATTATGTATATATTTACAAAATACAGAAAACATCAAGTGTTTATATCAGTTGTCTAGTACCCACAACACAAGCTCTGCTTACCGTGGGACTAGACGGCCCTATGTTATTTGTCCAGGGTTTTTTATGGGTAATAATCGAATGGTGCATCCGCCTGCGCTAGCGGTTTGCGCTGGCGGGCACCAGTGGAGGATGTAACATGAGCATGAGGTCAAGTGAGTTAGCCCATCGTGACAAATTCGGGAAGACTTTATCACGATGGTTTCCAGGGAAACACGTGGAGGTCAACATGACATGGTATTGTCCAGGGTTAAAAACTTCAAATTTTTAAATCTACCTATTGAAGTAGCACTTTGCTAGATCCGTTAGTAACTCAGAGCAGTTATAATTACGGATTGCATTCAGAATAATATTGAATAGATATTGCTGTCTGTCCGTCACGATTTGTAATACTTTCCGATGCCTACTTCTTCTTCTTCTTCTTCTTCAGTGATGGATTAACAAATATATTTTGTGATATGGTATCATTGTGGTCCTTGAGCGAAAGACTCCATTAAATTTGTCTCCACCTTTTTTTTGGCTGCACAACTACCAACTGCTGTGCAATGTTTTGTTGATCGACCATGTATGGATGTTGATGGGAGATGTTTATCACAACAAGACTTATTTATTCATTTATTTCTAATAATCTCTCTCTGATATTGAGTATATATAAATATACAACGAGCAGTCCAAGGTATACGCAACATTCGCCGCCAGCACTCTCGTCAATTTTCCTGCGTTCTTGCATCATGTCCAAGTCTTTGTGATGGAAAAACAGCTTTTCATTAAGTGCATTTTAATGTTCTTGGTGATATAAAAAATCTTCTGCAACTTGGTCATGATTATTCAAAAGTGCTTCAATTAGTGATTGTCAATAAATAATTTTCTATTCAATTATTTTATTGTCGATATATCAACTGTTTGTAACACAATCATCATCTTTTTTTTCTAATTTCCATAAAAATGCTTATAGTCATTATAAACGTTCCATTCTTTATTATATTGGGACGGTGGTTCAAACGTTGATAAAATACACACCTGAAGAAATTGTAGGTAAAATAATGGTAAGGAAACAACAATTATATTTTCCCATACAAACGGCTCAATGATGTAAACATATGTGTTCAAGCTTCTATCGATCGTCCCTATTTTCTAATATATTATACGACTAGCTTTTCGAAATCCACGAAGCAAACGTAGAGTGGAATGTTAACTCTCTACTCGATTATTTGTCGAAGTATAAGTATTTGCTCCCTAGTTCCCCGGCCCTTTACAAATCCTGCTTGTTCAGGCGATATTTCACGAGAAATAAATGCTTGAATTCTGGTGTTTATGATGTGTAATAGTACTTTACTGGCATGAGAAATTAGCGCGATAAGCCTATAAAAATAGTTTAATTGGTTTTTCATTTAGCAATGTTTTGTTGAGTGACCATGTATGGATGTTGATGGGAGATGTTTATCACAACAAGACTTATTTATTCATTTATTTCTAAATTATGCTTGAAGTCATATACAATACTAGCTGACCCCCGCAACTTTGTCTGCGTTTCGTTTCCCCAACTTTTGTGATGACAGCTTTTCAAATGAGCGGTAGATTAAAAAAAATTAGTGATGACTATTCAAAAGTGCTTCAATGTAAGTTTATTTCAATAAATAATTTTCTATTCTAATTATTTTATTCGTAACACAACTGTTTGTAACACAATCTATCTTTTTTTTAAATAATGAAATGTATAGTCATTATAAACGTACATTCTTTATTATATTGGGACGGTTTAAACGTTGATAAAATATGAAGAAATTGTAGGTAAAATAGTAAAAACAACAATATTTTCCCATACAAACGGCTGATGATGCAAACATATGTGTTCAAGCTTCTATCGATCTGGCTATTTTCTAGATATATTATATACTAGCTGGCCCGTGCAACGTCGTCTGCGTTTCATTTCCCCACCTTATAAAAATAGTTTTGGTGTTTCATTTAATACTATAACCTTCTAACTCCATCACCACGGTGATTTAGCAGTTTATCAATTGCGGTTGGTTCGATTCCTCGTAAAGCCTTGAGTTGACGTGTGATAATGACAATCTAAGTGGTATAGCGGTTTAACATTCCGCTTTATATCTAATGGTATCAGGTTCGATTCCCGTATGATGTAAACATTTGTATTCAAGAATTATTGCTTCTATCGATATATCTATTATATACTAGCTGACCCGCGCAACTTCGTCTGCGTTTCATTTCCCCACCTTTTGCAATATTTCTCATTGCAGCTCCGCTCCTATTGGTCGTAGCGTAATGTTATATAGCTTAATGCCTTCCTTCACAAATGGACTATCCAACACAAGAAGAATTTTTCAATTCGCACGAGTAGTTCCTGAGATTAGCGCGTTCAAACAAACAAACTCTTTATATACATGTAAATATAAGTAAATATAAATTATAAGTTTATATATAAATTTTACATAGATCACTCACTCTCACACATACACACACACACACACACACACACACACACACACACATACACACATACACACACATACATGCTCAATGCACTCCACGCTTAAACTTAAAACTAGATGTATAACTAATTTATATGAAGGGGAGACCTGATGTCTAAGTTACAGGCTATGACTTAGTTTGGGCTCCAGATTTCCTACATATTATAGTGATTTTTATTTGTTAGCATTTATATAATAAAACTAAAATTATGTAATTTGTGGAGATGAAATAAAATTTATTTATTTATTATTATTATTATTATTATACATATATATATTTTGTTATATATTCAAAATTTCTAATTTCTCACAATGATATCATTCTGTTACTACTATGCAATAGAAATAATATAATAATGTTTATTAATTAATTAATTACTGTGATTAATTATTTACGGAAATTATTAATCATAGTAATTAAAGTAAGGACATCGGTGATCGAGCGGTCTAGCACACCGCTTTATGTCCGATGGTCGCGGGTTCGATTCGTCGCACGGCGCAAACATTTGTATTCATGATTATGATTGTTTGTATCGGTCTGGGTGTTTTCTATGTATAATATGTATGTATTTACGAAAAAATATCTATGTACTTGTATCAGTTATCTAGTACCCGTAACACAAGCTTTAGATAGCTTAACTTGGGACTAGATAGCGCTGTGTGAATTGTCCTGAGATTATTATTATATTATATTATATTATTTAATTTACTTATCCATAAATTAAACAAAAATTGACGTGTCTAAAAGGTTCTGAGTTCGAATCTGGTCTAATAACTGTGTGCTGGTTCCAAGCAATTAAATTATAGGCTAAAATGCAGGAAATGTCTAGCGGTTTAGCACTACCTTACTCCGATGGTCCCGGGTTCGATTCCTCGGACAATACAATCATTTGTGTTGACGAATATAATTGTATATCTTGTATGTAATTACTAAATAAAGTATTTCTATCAATTGCTAAACCAGAACACAAGCTCTTCTTAGCTTGGGACTAGATGGCGCTGTGTGACTTGTCCAAGTTAAAAAAAGTGAATATCTGTTTGGGAAAAGTTGGCGCTGTTTGTTAAAGGTTTAAAAAAATATGAGCAGAATATCTGTTTAAAGGATGAACTACCGTGAATTTAATTAGTGAAGGCATAACAAGAAACGGTACTAGTATTTATAACGTAACAGTTGCCACACAGTTAATGCGTGTAACAGTTTAGAACTGCCGGTTATTAACGGTTTATTTGTAACGATTGTCGTTGCGGATGCTTTGTGTAACATCTTTGATGTGGGCGTCCGGGTTTCTTGGTAATTATGATATAAATCATAGTGAACAATTTTACATGTAGAAATAATAATAAGAATAATAATAATAAGTGGAGTGGAGTGAGGAGAAAACCAGCAATAGCTGAGAAAAAATAAAGAATAATAATAATAATCTCAGGACAATTCACACAGCGCCATCTAGACCCAAGTTAAGCTATCTAAAGCTTGTGTTATGGGTCCTAGACAACTGATACAAATACATAGATATTTTTTTTTTCGTAAATACATACATATTATACATAGAAAATACCCCGACCGATACAAACAATCATACTCATGAATACAAATGTTTGTGCCGTGCGAGGAATCGAACCCGCGACCATCGGTCGTAAAGCGGTAGACTAGACTGCTAGACCACCGAGGTCGTCAAATAGAAATGATCTTCCTTCAAATAAACTCAATAAGAGCACTATTAAATAGTCATATTTTTTATTCTACCACTCATTCGGAGTGCAGATTTATCACAAGAAGAACGAGCAAGAAACTTGTGTGTTGCTCTTTTAAATAATCGTTGTAACTGTATTTTTACTAGCTACTCGCCTCGGCTTCGCACGGGTGTACAAGTATTATACATATAAACCTCCTATAGAATCACTCTATCTATTAAAAAAAACTGCTTCAAAATCTATTGCGTAGTTTGAAAGATTTAAGCGTACATAGAGACGGACAGACAGCGACAGCGACTTTGTTTTATATGTAATGATGAAGTTGAAATGTGTGAATACAAACTACCAACTAGCTCTAAAGATGAGACAGCTTTCCGAATGAGCGTTGATTAAAAAAAATTGTTATGATTATTCAATAGTGCATCGATGTAAGTTTATTTCTATATATAATTTTCTATGCTTATTATTTTATTAAAAACATAATAGTTTAATAGGGTTTTTTTTAATTTTTGAAAAAACTTTTTGGCGCCATTTATTTTACTTTTTTAATGTGGACTAAAGTCAACGGAACAATATCAAAGAGTTATATTTACATTATTAAAATCAACAAATTGATCGTAATTATAATATTGAGTTAATATTAAAAGCTTTATTTATATTTTCGTTTGATTTGTAATGTACATATGAAAATACAAAGTAGAAAAAGCTTAAATTATACTTGCGTGTGTCAAAACGCTTTCACTGGTGAGCCGAGCTACAGGGCTGCTACCATACCACTATACGATACGACTTCCTCGTACGGTTACGAGGTTTTTGATAGACTCATCACAAGAAGAAACAAGAAACTTGCGTGTTCATTAAGAAGGAGGAGGCATGAGACAATCTACATAGGAACCTTACCGCTTTGTGCAATCAGATAATATAGTTTATTATCATTACATAGTATAAAACAAAGTCGTTGTCGCTGTCTGTCCGTCTCTATGTTTGCTTAAATATTTAAAACTACGCAACGGATTTTGAAGCGGTTTTTTTAATAGATAGAGTGATTCAAGAGGAAGGTTTATATATATAATATATGTACACCCGTGCAAAGCCGGGGCAAATAGCTAGTAATTAGGGCTGCCTACCATACGATTTACCCGTACGGTTCCGATTTTTTTTTAAATAGAAATAATCCTTTATGAAATAAAGTTAATACAAGCACTTTTGAATAGTCAAATATTTTTTATTCTACCACTTATTCGGAATGCAGACTCATCACAAGAAGAATGAGCAAGAAACTTGCGTGTTGCTTTTTTATATAAATACACATTAACAAGGAGAAGGCATGCGACAATCAACATAGAAACCGTTACGCACTCACTCTAATGAATTTGTGCTAGTTGGTAGTTTGTATTCACACATTTCAACTTATAAATGTTAAGTTACAACTATTGTTTAAAGGAGCAACTCCCAACTTTTAGCAACGAGATGTCGTTTTAACATCTCTTGTTGTCAACAATTTTAAGAGAGATTGTAAGACTAACGTAGTAAAATTGCGGCGCTCCTCGACATGAGTGGTAACTGGCGTTGGCAGACGTCCCGTATTTCCCGGGACGTCTCGTATTTTAGGCTTAGTACTGTCCCAGCGGGACTGACTCTGTCCCGTATTCGAATTGTGCTCTATTTTTTTTTATTTACACTCAACGTTCGTACCCCTAATTTAATAAAAAGCGAGTTGAGGGCTAGTTTTAATTACGATTATAATTGTATTGATTTTTATAAATATGTTAAATACAATAAAACTGATTTGCTCCTCAAAAAATATATAAAAAAATAAAAAATCCTTACTAATATTATAAATGCGAAAGTAACTCCGTCTGTCTATCTGTCTGTCTCGCTTTCACGCCAAAACTACTGAACCGATTTAAATGAAATTTGGTACACAGTTAGTCTAGACCCTGAGAAAGGACATAGGCTACTTTTCAATACGAAAAAGGGTTGTAAGGGTTGAAATTGGGGATGAAAGATTGTATGGAAGAATCGTCATTTTTGAAGCTAGAAGCTTCAAAGTTATTTTCGAGGCTGCTAATTAAATATAAATAAATAGGCTACTTTTGAATGCGATAGAAGTGCTATAAGGCGTTGAAAGAGTTGTGTATGAAAGTGTCGTCACTTTTGAACATGAAACGATGAAACTTTTTCAATTTGCTTTTATTGGGTTAGGTCATTAAATATATTTTTCATTATTTGGTCAATGCTATTTTTACGGACGAAGTCGCGGGTACAGCTACAGTCACTATGGTGACTGTAGCTGTACCCGCGACTTCGACTTAATTAGAATAGAATGGAATAGAAAATCATTTATTTAAATAAACTTACATTGAAGCACTTTTGAATAGTCACAACATTTTTTTTTTAATCTACCGCTCATTCGGAATGCTGTCTCATCACAAGAAGAACAAGCAAGAAACTTGTGTGTTGCTCTTTTAAATAATTTATTCTTACTTACAATTTAAGTTTAAGTGTGTGAATACAAACCACCGATTAACACTAATTCAATGAAATAATAAAATAGAAAAAACATTCAATATACAACAACTGGTTAAACAATTAATGAGAGAAAATAAGTCATAGTGATTAGAGCAGACCAGTCCACACAAGCAGCACCCGTTCACGAGTATGACGGATGAGCCAGCCACCATTGCGCTCGACCATATTTTAGGGAGCCCAATGACCCGGCCCACCACGCCGCCACAAGTCTGGACATTTTAGTGAGCATGACTACTCAAAACACCAGATCACGTCATAGCTACTCACAATTGCCATCTGATGGTTATAGTATTCACATTTCACATAAGAATGCATGCGGCAATCAATACAAAAATTCATATTTCTAAAATAATTGAATCAAGAAAGCAATGAAATAAACAAATTATAACGTTGTATGCTAATAAACGAATTATTTACTTGATATGTTGTCGTCTATGAATTCGTCTATCCTGTAATAGGCTTTCTTACACAAAAATTGTTTAATATAAGATTTGAATTGCCTCTCTGTCGGATTTAGTGCAGATTCTGGCAGTTTATTATAAAATTATATTTGTCCTAACTAAATTCCCGTATTTTTTTGCCTATATAAGCGTTTGCCCCTTATAGACTGAAAAAAATCTAACAACTCTAGTGGCAACCCTACACAGCCAGTTGACAATCTGTATCTTGCGCAACAGATTATCCAACTGCACGCATGTTGCAGCTTACGTATAACCTTGTTCAACTTTAAGATTTATCTTAACGAGTATATCGTGATAAACATGATGTAGTTTATTTTCGTGATTGGCCGATTATGTTTATTAAGTTATTTATACAAGAACATAAGAAAATAATTAACAATGTTGGTATTTATAAAATTGTTTACATAGATAGATATATCGTTTATTTGTTTGTTAGTAATCACACACAACATGTTCATAAGAATAGACAATACATAATACGATATAAGATTTATAAAATTGTGTTATTATGTGTGATCTGTAGCAATACAAAAAGGTCGAAGCTCAGCGTGGTACATTGTTCAGGAAACAAAACACTAATTTTCAGCTTCAACCCATTTGAGGGTACGTGAAAATAATAATGTTTATTTTATACGCTACTAGCTTTTGCCCGCGGCTTTGCTCGCGTTAATTTATCCCCTTAGGGGTGGAATATATCAAAATCCTTTCTTAGGAGATGCCTACGTCATAGTAGCTTTGTGCATGCAGTCTCAGCCCGATTGGTTTAAAATTGACAAAGTTTCACACAAACTTTCAACCCCTATTTTATCCCCTTGGGGGTAGAATTAATCAAAATCCTTTCTTAGCGGATGCCTATGTTATACCATCTACCTGCATGCCAAATTTCAGCCCGATCCGTCCAGTGGTTTGGGCTGTGCGTTGATAAATCACTATGTCAGTCACCTTTGAGTTATATATATTTAGATATTTCAAATAAAAAAGTATTTTTGATATTCGGTTTAGAAATGAGTTAAGAAATAAACTTTAAAAATATATAAAAATTGAACCGAATTAAGAGCCACCTCCTTTTTCGTAGTCAGTTAAATAACAAACTACCTGACGTATCACCTGATGGTAAGTGGTAACGGTCGTGTTACACATGAACAGTATCACAGCAAACGATTTCATGCCAAAGAAAGATCAAAGGTTGTGCTCAGCTTGGGACTAGATGGCGCTGTGTGAATTGTCCAGTGTTAATTACTTACTTTATTATTGACGGCCTCGGTGGTCTAGCGGTTTAGCACACCGCCTTACTTTCGATGGTCGCGGGTTCGATTCCTCGCACGGCACAAACATTTGTATTCATGAGTACGATTGTTTGTATCGGTCTGGGTGTTTTCTATGTATAATATGTATGTATTTACGAAAAAATATCTATGTATTTGTATCAGTTGTCTAGTACCCATAACACAGGCTTTAGTTAGCTTAACTTTGGACTAGATGGCGCTGTATGAATTGTCTTGAAATTATTATTATCGTTGTTTACTCAGCTTTTGCTGGTTTTTTACGTTTTATGGCGTATACCACACTTACGGAGCGAAACTAAGTGTGTGTGAGTGTGTGAGAGAGAGAGAGTGTGTGTGTGTGTGCGTATGAGGGACAGAGAGTGTGTGAGTGTGTGTATACATATTTATCCTTACCCTATTTTGAACAATATTATTTAGAATCCCCATAAATATTGTTTCACAAACTTCTCTTTCAGATCACACTGCAGTTGTGACGTGAAGTTCCGAGAGTGTCTTCGACGCACCAATTCATTGGTGTCAGCTCAAATTGGCCTCACCTACTTCAACGTGCTGGGTCCGCAATGCTTCAGACGATCACATCCTATAGTCAGATGTCTTAGGAGAACCAGGTAATCAGGTTTTTTCTGTACAGTATCTTGATGTAATAATTGACTTTTTAATTCCATTAACACACAACACACAATACAATAGCTACCTATATCTCTCGCGCGTGAATCGGTTTTCACGCAGGAAAGAAAGACAAAGTTCAATAACTTAGCAGAACCAGGTAATGAGGGTTCTTTCCTTAAGTATCTTGGTGACAAAATTGATTATTCAATGACCTGAAAATAGCAAAATATATTCCTTTGTAAATACGCTCCTTCACGAATCGGCTTTCATACAGGAAAGACAGTCAGATGTCTTTGGAGAACCAGATCTGCCTTTATATGTACTCTCTTTCACGGGTGAATCAGCTTTCACACGGGAAAGAAAGAGTCAGATGTCTTAGAAGAACTAGGTAATCAGGTTTCTTCTCTATAGAATCTTGATGTAAAAATTGATTTTAATGGAAACAACACAATAGCTCCTCCCTATCCCCTCCTATCTCCCTCGCGCGCGAATGGCTTTCACGCAGGAAAGAGTGTGCATGCAAATGTAGACAAATAGAACGAGAGAGATCGCGCGCGTAAACAGTCTTTCAATTCGGGTGTTTTAGCGCCATTTTGTAATAATTATCATTGCAAAATGGCGGACATCTAACTATGGAGCAAAGACAATTATAGAGTTATTGATAAAATTGTGCCTACACTTGTAATATTTCTGTCAACACTTGAGACCCTTCCGTTAGTTTACGTTTCCACTAACATAGATTTAAGTTAAGTGGAAAATCAGTCTACGTCCCGACTCCGCGTCGACTGGACGCGTTACTAATAAACCATGTAGCACACTACCAATAAACTTAATAATGTCTAATAAATAACACAATCATTTTACCGGTATACTTACTACCTACATACTACAATAAATAATATATTATGTAGTGCCACCTCATCACAACATATATAACGCTACAGTGATGAGGTTAATCACCGCGCTACAAGTAACTGTATAATTACAGAGGTATTTTTGAAAAATAATATCTGTGGAATCTTTACATAGTATAAAATTAAGTCGCTTCTATTGTCTTATCGCTTAGTTCTTTTATTCGACGGATTTCAATGCAGTTTTTAGCAGTAGATAGTTTAAATAGTAGAGTGATTCCAGAGAAAGGTTTATACGTATAATACATGTAACATCAAATCCGGGCGGGTAACTAGTATATAATAAAATAAATAAAATTTTAACAGGAAGTGTAACGACCTGTGCAAGGCGATGACTGCCATACGCGACATTTGTAGATTATTTATTTATTTATTTATTTAATTCAGGCTACATGGCCCATATTATAAATACCTTATAGACTAACATACATAAGAAATAATAATCAAATATGTAAAATAAAATTGTCTCTATGGTCACGGCACTGACGACGGCAATCTGCCACGGTAGCGCCGATAGATTAGCCATGCGGATGTTTTTCTTAATTATCTACTATAATTTGTATTGTTTTTAATTCTTCATTCATTCATAATTTAAGAGCTGTGCTCTTGTCGGTGGAGCTCCCGCCACCTTCCACGATCTTCTATCAGTCCCTTTAGCTGTTGATACGACACGACTCCAACTTTTTCTTTAACTTGCTTGATATAGCTGTGTCTTGGTCTTACCCTTACTCTCTTTCCATCTATTTTTCCTTCAATAATGTTGTTAATTAGTTCGTCGTGTCGTATCAAGTGCCCCAACATTTTTTCCCCGCCTATTTTAATTCTTGTTCAACATTATTATATATTCAATCATATCATATATTTATATATTCAAATATCCTGTATGTTCATAAAAATCTTGACTTATTTCCAAAAAACAGCAATATTCATAATATTAATACTAGATTTAAAGACAAACTTGCTGTCCCCAAGTATCGTTTAGAAAAAGTCAATAGGTCTTTTATGGGAATAGGTATAAAAATTTACAATAAGATACCAAAGGATATATTGGATATACCCTTAAATAAATTCAAAACATCTGTTAAATCATATTTACTGAGCAAAGCCTATTACTCATTAAACGATTACTTGAATGACGAGCGTGCATGGCAATAGTTTTCATGTTCGGGATTTTCATTTAATGTTAGACATAGACACCTATATAAATACCTATGCATTGTATATAAACTGGCCTTTAAAAAAAATGTAATTCAATTGAGTTTCTTGCCAGTTCTTCTCAATTGGATCTATATACCGAACTGGACGGTACGGAAAAAAAATTATAATGTAAAAACTTGACGTTCATAAGCGGCTAAAATGTCCTACATGTACTTTGTATTTTTTTTTTCAGAATAACCGGCCAAAAATGCGAAGAATATGAGTTGGATTATACAAAGCCGAAGATGTGGCAATGGTTTGACAACGAAACGTTCTAACCATATATGTATTTAGTGATAATTATGTAGAAGGACCACAGACAATAAAGATGGACAGATAAATCTTTACATACCATAAAGCAAAGTCGCCGTAGTTGTCTGTTTTAAATTACACAACGGATTTTAATGCAATTTTCAGCAATAGATAGAGTGATTCAAGAGGAAGGTATATATTTATACTAATATTATAAAGCTGAAGAGTTTGTTTGTTTGAAAGCGCTAATCTCAGGAACTACTGGTTGGAATTGAAAAATTATTTTCGTGTTGAATAATCCATTTGTCGAGGAGAGCTTTAAGCTATATCAATAGGAGCGAAGCTGCAATGAAAAATATTGCAATTGATGGGGAAATGAAACGCAGACGAAGTTGCGTGGGTCAGCTAGTATATGTATATTGCAGTACAGAAACGCGAGCAATTCAAAGATTTGCAATGCACCTTTTCGAAATAGGGACAGTTCGCTAGTCTATATATATAAAAAAATAGAATAGAATAGAAAATCATTTATTCAAATAAACTTAATTTAAGCACTTTTGAATAGTCATAACAATTTGTTTTTTATCTACCGCTCGTTCGGAAAGCTGTCTCATCACAAGAAGAACGAGCAAGAAACTGTGTGTTGCTCTTTTAAATAATCCTTGTAAGTTTACATTTACAAGTCGAAACGTGTGAATACAAACTACCAACAAGCACTAATTTTTGGGTCAAATATAAATATGCAATAAGATTATAAGCAGTCGTAGTGATAAGAGCAGACCAGTCCCTACAAGCAGCACTCGTTCACGAGTATGACGGATGAGCCAGCCATCACTGCGCTCGACCATATTTTAGGGAGCCCATTGACCCGGCCCACCACGCCGCCACATGTCTGGACATTTTAGTGAGCATGACTACTCATTCCACACGACCACGTCACAGCTTTACTATATGGTAGTTACAGTATTCGCACTTTACATAAACGATGCATGCGGCAATCAATACAATAGCCGCTACGCTATCATATATCAAGAAAGCAGTATGAAAATTAAAATTATAACGTTGTCCGCAAATAAACTTATTCTTGCTATATATTGCTATCATCTATAAATTCATCTATCTTATAATAGGCTTTTTTACATAACATTTGTTTAATATAAGATTTGAATTGCCTCTCTGTAAGATTTAGCGTAGACTCTGGCAGTTTATTATAGAATCTTACGCAATTACCATAAAATGAATTACTAACTTTGTGTAGACGGCATTTAGGTAAAATTAGCTTATTTTTATTGCGTAAGTTTCTACTTGTACAGTCTTTAAGTTTCTTGAAACTATCTAAGTTTTTCCTTGTATACATAATATTTTCATAAATGTACTGTGAGGCTAAAAATGAATTGCTATTCGTTAGTCTCGCTAAAACTCGAGAACGGCTGAACCGATTTTAATGATTTTAGTCTTGAAATATATATTTATACATTAAAGGCCAGGGAAGGCTTAAACGGTGATAAAATATGAAGAAATTGCATAGAGAATACTAAAAACAACAATTTTATTTTCCCATACAAACTGTCAAACGGGGTGCGTTCAGAAATTTATTCTGAGGCGGAACGGAGTGTGCGGGATCAGCTAGTTTTATATAAAAAATTGTGACTTGTATTATTTTATTGTAATAAACATGGTAAACAAGCTGACCCACCTGATGGTAAGTGGTAACATCCGTCGGACTTATGCATTGACATTCCATAGAACTTTATACCCTGTAATTTCACTGCCCAATCTGCACCCAACAACCGAAACATAACCTATAAAGCAAACTGGATGGCAGCTGAAATGGGTTAACTGTCTACAAATTGACACTTAGGTTTCTTGTCGGCTATATTCGAACTTACGACCTTTGAAGCGTATAAATGAAAACCACTTTGCCACGACGTTAAAACAAATAATTAGATACTTCAACTAACTTAATAATATTATAATTATTTATGTAATTAATTATAAAAATATTTAGTGAGTATATATTATTATATATTTTGTAATAAACTTAATAAAACTTTGTATTAAATATTTTTATACAAATTGTAAATAAATAAAATAATAATTTAATAAATAAGTGTTCAAAAACAATGCAAGACTACTTTTTGATATCTTTCTTAACATATTTTTGTATTATGGTTTTTTTTTAATAATAATAATAATAACCTAGGACACTTCGAACAGCGCCAACTGTTTCAAGTTAAGCAGAGCTTCTGTTATGGGTACTAGACAACTGTTAGAAATACTAAATTAGTAGACATACATTTTTGTAAATAAATTAATACTACTATTATAAAGCTGAAGAGTTTGTTTGTTTTTTAAACTACGATGGTGGTAATCAAGCATACGGCTCATCTGATGGTAAATGGTTATCGTAGCCTATGAACGCCTGAAACACCAAGGGTGTCACGTGCGCGTTGCCGACCCTTAGAAACCTTAATATACCCTTCTTGAAAAACCCCATGCTGTAGTCTCGTGAGAAAAATTTGTTTGTTTGAACGCGCTAATCTCAGGAACTACTGTTTCGAATGGATTTTTTTTGTTGGATAGTCTATTTGTCGAGGAAGGCTTTAAGCTATATAACATTACGCTACGACCAATAGGAGCGGAGCTGCAATGAAAAATATTAAGGAAATGAAATGCAGACGAAGTTGCGCGGGTCACCTAGTACATAATATACCTAGAAAATACCCAGATCGATACAAGCAATAATTGTTGAATACAAATGTTTACATCATACGGGAATCGAACCTGATACCATCGGATTTAAAGCGGAATCCTAAACCGCTAAACCACCTAGCTTCTGATAGTCACATATCAACACAAGGTTTTGCGAGGAATCGAACCAGCGGCCACCGCCGTTACAAACAATCAGACTCCTGAATACAAATGTTTGCATCATACGGGAATCGAACCTGATACCATCGCATTTAAAGCCAAATGTTAAACCGCTATACCACTTAGATTGTCATTATCACACGTCAACTCAAGGCTTTACGAGGAATCGAACCAGCGGCCACCGCAATTGAAGGGATATGCTAAACTGCTAAATCACCGTGGTGATGGAGTTAGAAGGTTATAGTATTAAATGAAACACCAAAACTATTTTTATATACCAAACATCATAATATATTTCGAAATGTTACATTTAACAACAAATATACATTGATACATATACATAGACATATAATTGTTACGAAATCATAATACTAAGAATGTAAATTAAATTTATATATAAAAAACAAATCTGAGTTTAATAAACTTGTGCGTAGAATTTTTCTGAAAACTGTATATAGAGATATGTAGGTATGCATTTTCAAAATGATATTCCGATAGCAAAAATGCGATATTAATACGCGAGACGGTAGGGGCCATTCAAGTATTATATAAGGAGATTTATTACAATTATTTACCCCCATCCCCCTTGTCAGCAAAAGTAAGCAAAGCTATTACCCATGATTACGTAAACATTTTACAATTAATGTATTGTTTTTTAACAAAGACAATATGAGGGTTGCCATTCTTGTAAAAAAGTAAATAATTACCGATGACGTAAACATAATCTAGATCCCCACACCCCATAGTTGACATACTCATATTATAAATAATATACGTACTTAATATTGACTAACGAATAATAACCAAAATTGACATCTGTTCTGTCTGTTGCATGTCAGAAATGACAAAATGTGTGAAACTACTTCTAAAGACTTTAAAAACCACATAAATACCACATTTTAAGCAATAAATATTCATTTCATTTCATTTCATTTCATTTCATGTCATCGAAAATAAGCAAAGCGAACACCCCCCGTCCCCTCATAGTACTTACGTAATACTTGAACAGCTGAACAGTCAAATTTTAATGACAGTTATTGTTAAACTTTACTATTTAATACACATTATTTATATTGTTAACCGGGTATAATTTTAGGGTTAATAAAGGTTTTAGGGTTAATAAAGGTTTTGTACCTTGCTACCTCTCTAACCGGGTATTGACACCTATAATTTTAGGGTTAATAAAGGTTTTGTACCTTGTTACCTCTCTAATTGGGTATTAACACCTACAATTTTAGGGTTTTTGTACATTGATATCTCTTTAGACGTTTCGACTAGGTTGTACTAACCGTAGTCACAAGCTGACTCAGTCAGCTCGTAAACCCGGGTAGTGCAACCTGTTAAAGACCAGGCTAGAGAGCCGGTTAACAGTATAAATAATGAATATAATGATGTCATAATAAGTATGGCCGTCAATGAGACAACGATAGGTGTATAACCAGTGAAGTAACTAAACCATCTGAGGCCAGTTTCAATTCATCGGATAGTCCCTTTATCAATTTAGACTTTGTAGGTATTTAAATTGATTGAACATTGTTTTCTATAAATTCTTACTAATATTGTAAAGGAAGGAGATCGAGGATGAAACGAGCGAAGAAAAGGCAGCGACATAGTCGACGACCTCGGTGGTCCAGCGGTCTAGTGCACCGCTTTACGACCGATGGTCGCGGGTTCGATTCCTCGCACGGCACAAACATTTGAATTCATGAGTATTATTGTTTGTATCGGTCTGGGTGCTTTCTATGTATAATATGTATGTATTTACAAAAAATATCTATGTATATGCATCAGTTATCTAGTACCCATAACACAAGTTTTAGCTAGCTTAACTTGGGTCTAGATGGCGCTGTGTGAATTGTCCTGAGATTATTATTATTATAGTCGTAAAATATTGTATTGACTAATATCATATAGCAATACAGTTATTATAAAAAACAAATATTAAAACGCGAAAATGTTAGAAACTCGTTCGTCACTCTTCACGACAAATCGCCTGAATGGACCTCAATGAAATTTCGTGTCAAGATATATTCTATATCGAGGATGGAATAGGCTATCAAAATAAATGAAGTCTCGGGTAAAACTAGGAACTTTGCATAAGTTATCAAAATAACAAAACAAATATAAGAACTATTTATGATTTCTTGTATAGTAGACATTTCTGACTAACGCACTGTTATATAGTTACTTCACTGGCTATATTCCCTTACAAAAAATATTCTACTTTTGGTCAATTTTGTTTACCTAAAAGAGCAATAAACCCGGCTGATATTTGAACTCAGACATAGCATTATAAGATGGCCGTTATATTAAGTATTAGACATGTCCAGTGCAATAATTGTTTTGATATAATTTGTATATTTTATCAAAAGAGTACTACATATTGCTCACACAGAATTGTTTTACCTTCCATGAATATGAGTGCAATAAAATATTGAGACTAAAGATCCGGGAAACCCGTTCTATTTAGGGTTAACCCCTTTGTTTGAATTTCCTCTTGAAAAACTAGCACTTCGAAAGGGACATCTTATATTTTAACTGTTCCTTTCTCAAGAGGTTATGCGACGTCCTAAAATATAATCATTCCTCTTAATTAGTTAACATTAAGGGGAAGGGTTTATTATTAATGGGAACAGTAGCCCCAATGCTAATAATTTATCATGTTAGGTCGACCTCCACGCGATCCCCCCTGGAAACCATAATGGATTCGTCACGACGGGATAACTGGCCTAACTTTATGCTCATCCTATCATCCTTCACTGGTGCCCCGCCAGCGTAAATCGTTAGCGCAGGAGGGTGCATTATATCATTGTCATCTATAAAAAAAAATTAGTTAACACTATTATTTATAAATGCTATAATTAATATTTTTGAATGTATGCTTCAGATATTTCATTTTGACGTTTTCTTTCAATTTTCCTTTTTTTCTGATATCCTACCTGATGGTAATATTTAGAAAAACGTTTGTTTCATATATAGCTTTCATGTTGACGGATTTTTTTAACCAGATATCCTTCCTGATGGAACGTGGGATCTGACGCTAATATTTACTTCGATAGTATACAGTGCTACTCTCATCATAATGATATAAACATGTAGGGCAGCACTAGTGAACATTTAACTGGTGTTTGGAGGTATTTTAATCAACATATATTTATAGTCGGACGTCCGAATTGACAAACAATACTGTGCGAGCAACACTGATCTATTTCCATCTAGAATACATTATGATATAACATTAATAATATCAGGTATTGTAAAACATGACAGTTATAAAATTATGAAAAACAACTGTGCATTTGAATTACAATTATTATTTAATTAAAACATTATTCAAACTATTCATATAAAAAAGAAAATAATTTAAATAAATATTTATAATATTTTCCGGTACACATTTTGATGAACAACACTCGATATATTAAAGTATTCGACATCATAAAGTAACACAAATAGTATATTCATTTTATACTATTTAAAAATAATAAGAATTAATTTCAACAAATGTCAAATTCAAACTTTTGTAATAAATAAAAAAATAAAATAAAATAAATAAGTATTTAAAAATTTTCTGATACATATTTTAAAAAACAACACTCGATCTTAAAGTATTCGACATCATATATTTTAAATAAAACAAATAGTACAATAATTTCATCTTAAATTAAACACAACAACAATTTATTTTCATAAATATAAATTAATTAAATTTTAAATTAATTAAACTTAATAAATCGTAGTCATATTTTAAATAAGTCATGTTTTAAAATACTACAATTTATAAGACATTTATTATTATTACATATATAACACATAAATCCATCAGAAAAATCTTAATAAATCACATCGAACATTTGAATTATTCACATGGACACACAGATCATTATTATTTTATTATAATATAATATTTATTACATATATAAAAGTCTACTGTAAGCTACGCCTACTAATATCTATGAAAACCTAAGGGACTATCAAATATAGATATATATTGCTTAACGTGGTCCAAAGGGATTACATTTAGGCATGGGGTTAGAATAGGTTCAGACTTGGGGACCTGAAGGTAATTGAACATACTTAGGTCATCTTAGAGAACCCAAGTTTATGTGAACACTTTTATAAAGCGATATGGGCTCCAATTTCAAATATCTTTAGCCTCAATAATGTAACAATGGAGAGGTTTATTTTATACCACGGTGTTAAACAAGCAGACAGTTTATCTAGTAGTTACTGTAGCGTATAAACGTCTGAAAAACCACGAGTGTCACGTGCGCGCTGCCGACTCTTAAGAATCCTTATATTAAGGTTTCCCTTATTGATTGTGTATCCTCTCCGATAGATCCCCTGTCTAATTCAAACGGGGATCGAAATTACGACGGCCTGAGCCGAGGTTCGAACCCCTAGTGGTGCCCTCAGATTAAAGTCGTATCCGTCAGGCAGGAGTTGGCCTTCAGCCGCTCCATAAGTCCTTCCGCGGGTTTGGAGAGCCATCTGCACTCGCCCCTAACGTCCGGTGAAGCTGTAAAGGCCAGCTACGGCCAACAGCAATAAAGTAGTCCGAAAAAAAAATTGATTGTGTAGTAGTACTGTGAATTAGATAAAGCAAGGATTTTAACATTTGTGTAAAAAAGTCGTAACTTGTCAATTGAAAGACTGTTATGTAAATTTGTAGAATTATATACATATCTGTTAAGTATATTATATTTATAAATAAGTGTGTGTGTATGAAGTTACAATTATTATCCCTTGCAAGAAGTTCAGGTATATAGTGTTGATTTAATTATTGATTGTTTAAGTAAGGAACCATTTGAAATATTTGTTATGCATGATGAATCGTTCATCATCAATAAATACGAGAATATCCATCGTGATCATTATTTCAGCTCCATTGCTACATTACTGAGGCATATAAAAAATTGGGACCCAGAAGAAAGGCGAGGAATACAGCAGTAGATTTAGAAACTTTCAGACTGTGTCTCATAAATAGCGACATCTGTGATCTAGCGGGTTAGTTTTACTTCTGATGGTTAGGGGTTCGATTTCTTGATTGACTGTTTGTGTTTGGGTATTTTGTGACTATTAACGTATTCATGAGTAGGATTGTTCGTATTCGTCTGGCTGTTTTCTATATATATTTATACAAAAAAATGTATACAAGTTTTTATATCAGTTGTCTAGTACCCATTACACAAGCTCTGCTTAGCTTGGTACTAGATGGCGTGGTATAAATTGTCCAGGATAACCTCAATATAGTACTATAAACGCGAAAGTTTGTAAGTATCATGTTTGTTACTCAATTCAAACTACTGAACAGATTTTGATGAAACTTTACAGTAATATAGTTAATGCATCAGAATAACACATAGCCTATATTTAACGCGTCTGAAACCGCGAGCACAGCTAGTTATATTATTTTTCATAAATGCTGCAAATTAATGAGATCATTACAAAGCTTGTCGTCTAAGTCTCACTGTACCATTATTGTCATTTCTCTGGCATTATTTCAATCACCTCTAAATATTCTTCACTGATTTTATTTTATTAAAACAAATATCTTAAATTTCATAGGTATAAAAGGTAACATAAAAAAATGGTTATATAAAAACCTTAACAATAGTCCACTACTGGTGACTAAGCTCTACTGCTGATGAGTGAAGGTAGACTGATGGTTCCAGGATAGTCCAAGATTAGGAGTTGAGATTGGTGTTTCTTATTGGACCCTGGGATTTATTAAATACATTGTAAAATTACCGTTTTAATTAGAAGCCTCTAAGAAGCCTTTGTAACGTATTTTTACTATACATTCGTTTAATTCATTGAATATCCTTAAAAAACCGATGTTACAGGTCATTTGGTTTCATATTTATATATTTTAATTGATATCATTGTAAGATAAAAAATATCCGCATACATTTTCTTTAAATTACTTTTAATGTATAATTAAATAAAGTGTATGAACAGTGTGTTTGAATAAATAATTATTAATTACTATTTAATTAATATAATTCAATATCGCAACAATAAATACACTTTATACATTATACAATTAAATAAACAATAAATTATAATTTATATAATAAATTAATGTAAATGATTATTAATTATTAAAATATCATAACCAAAGAACCTGAACACCAGTTTACATCAATAATATAATAACTAATTTAACATCGAATAAAGATGCTACACTTATCTTAAATATCAACTAGTAATTCAGACATAATACTATAATATAACTATATAAATGATCTAGCGTCTATCATCAAATGAATTATAAATGAAATTATAATTAATAACACTAATAAAATAAGGCAAATGGATCTCACGGAGGGATAAAATAATTATTTCCATTAAATATCAGGCACTCTAATACAAATAATTATTATTTAAACCAACTTACAGGTCTAGAGGCAGTAAGTAGTACTATCATTTAGTGAACTGAACGTAAGCAACGTCAGTGTTTGAGGAACGTTTTACTTTTATAGCGTTGGATGGAGCGTTTTTTACTTACTTATATGAATAAAATAAGATATATAGATACAAAGCCGATTTCAATAGAATAGAATAGAAAATTCTTTATTCAAATTTTTTGAAAAGTCATATTTTTTAATCTACCACTCATTGGGCAGCTATCTCGCCACAAGAAAGAGCATGAAACATACGTGTGGCTGTTTTAATAAGAATGAACAAATATGGATAGGTTACAATATTTTGATTTAACTAATTAACAAAAACGATTTAAACGAATCTTCAACGGGACTAATCTGCAACTACCTCATTTCAAATGTAAGGAGAATTTTCGAAATCGTTTTATCAAGCAATAAAATTGAAAGCATCCTTTTTGTCGGTTAAAATGGATACGCATCTGATATATGTAGTTAAGTTTTTTGTTAACTGTACATATATATAATTATAGATATTATATTGTAGCTGAATAATTCAAGTTGACTCTTGTGATATAGTCATAAGTTACGCAATTCTCGCAACCATGAGGTAACACGATCAGCGCCTGTATTGTTAAACAAGAGAATCGCATCTCAATGCTAATCATGTTAAATTATATTCTGGGCAACACGTGTTGTAACTAGTTGTATGTCGATTTTTTTATACTGCAATAGTGGCAAATAAGTAGTACGGCCCATGAGATGGTAAACGGTAACTGTAGCCAATGCACGCCTGAAAAACCAGTGATGTCACGTACGGGTTGCTGAGCATTTAGAAACATTAATATATCCTTTTTGAAGAACCCTATGCTGTAGTCTCGCGAGAAAACCTCGGCCTCCCTGCATGTGTATATGTTTAGGTTTATATGTGTAATATATTCATACATTTATATGTATAGAACAAGCTGAGAAGTTCAAAGATTTGTATTGCATCCTTGCGAAGCCGGGTCTTCGCTAGTTGTACAATAAACTAAACTTTGCTTTGTAGAGAAAATATGCACAAATTCGTTCATTTTATGAAGTTTGTTACAATTCATTCTTCTTCTTTTTTTCATTATTAAAGTTTGTAAATATTTAATAATGAAGACTATTTTATTATTTAATAATTAGTTTTTTTATAGCATAGAAGACAAACGAGCTTACTGCTCGCCTGATGGCAAGTGTTATTAATTCTGATTATTATTCACAAGTCGTTCTATTACAATAACGAATGATTTCTTTAAAAGTGACACTTTCATTCGTTGTTAGAGTCAATATAATTTTGACATCACACGTTATTTCATCTTTCGTGTTCTCTTTAACCACTTATATGTTATCAGGTATAATTTCTTTTATTAATAAACATAAAATTGTATTTTGTTATTAATATAGTTATGTGAAATTGGTTAAATTATTATAAAACATGAACATTGCGATATCCCTACAATTGCCCTGTTTTTAGCTGTCTATCCTTGATCTAAAGTATTAGTTGATTCACTCGTCTACACTAACTCCACTATATTTTAATTCTGCAAAACAATCACTATTTCTAATTCGTTCCAAATCAAAGCTGTGGACCCAATTATACTATAATATATTTTGTGACTGGTTACATTTGCAATTAATACATTTAAGTACATAATATTCATATGTAAATTTGATTATATATATGAATTAGATAATTGTACCTATTGATATATTGAAATAGGCAGATCTTATACAAATAATCTTATTTCGATTATATATGTTATTATACTCAATGTATATGATTAAGTATCAGTTAATAATTATATAGAATTTAAATTAAATTAATGAGAAATTATTAATTTAATTAAATGTACTATTCAATTAAATTAATGATAAATTATTAATTTAATTAAATGTAACATTTAGTTAAATTAATGATAAATTATTAATTTAATTGAATAGTACATATATTACTAATTTTGGCAGCACCAACTAAAATGGAAAGTGAAATGGAAATCATACTAGGGACAATACGTGGAAGATAGATTTAGCTTTAAAATAATTTAAGTATAAGTATATTATTATACAATACTGCATTCGATCACTATAATGTCTGATTTGTTTATAATACATTCTTAATCTTATTATTTACCTAATTAGCTTATTGATATGAAATATAAAATAAAACAAACATATTATTGGTATTATTCTAAACAATAACTACATTTTCAATAATAATTAAAATTAAATCTTTATAATAATATGTTTAAATATTTATAGTATAAATTATATTTACGCGATAATTACGCTTGCTTATACAATACGTAAATATTGTTTTATAACAGGTTAGTTAGCGAAACAGAGAACAGTAACGCAGGATCTATATTTTGCCATCTAATCTGTTATAAGTTGAGTGTTGGCAAGCGAAAATTAATTGAATATCTACACGTCTTTGAAATTAGGGATGATCGATATTAGAAATACAACGACGTCGACATCGATCTGTAAGTATATAATAAATATCGAATATCTATATAATCGGTAGACATTGACATCGATCAATAAGTATACAATAAATGTCGAAATATTGAATAATAATCGATAGACATGACATATTTTATATCGATATTCCTATCATATAATTTTAGGTTTCGATATTTTTAAAATCGGATCTTATTTCGAATGTTCTTTTTAGGTCGATGTTATATTTTTCCGAACTATTCCAATACTATTGACCGCATCTGGCCTTTATAGCTTCTTTGAACGATATATAGGGGAGTGCTGATAGCACTCCAAACTATGAGAAGGATTTATGGAGCAGCTGAAGATCAACTCCGGCTTGTGTTAATGTTATTCGTTACGTAGATGTTTTATAGACATTATCTCGCTACTGCAAAGTAGAGCTTACTATTACATGAGACAGCGCCATCTAGTTTACTTTGCGGAACTATTTGCGAGTTCCGCAAACAAGTTTAATATTAGATTAAACGATCGATCATCCTTTCTTGAATTGCAAAGACAACACATATATTCCAGTACATTTAAACATTTCATATCAATTTAAATATTGTTACATAAAAAACATTATATCCATACAAACTAACATGACAATACATGAATTGTTACCATATATAAAATTACTAGTTAATACTATGCCACTATAGGGGAGACACACTAGGATCACATATATAATTGTTACACTATCCATCCGTTATACGATATAATACTCAGAGTCTCTAAAAATCGTCAAGACGTTTACAAAAATCCTTCTACAATATTGCATTTCCACTATCAGCACGCTATGTTCCAGACATGCCTTCAGACAATGATATCTTGACAAATATTTGAACCAATTGGAATAGCAAACTAGGTAAGACTCTCCTGATGTACATAAACTTTTTTTCGGACTACTCTATTGCAGTTGGCCACAGCTGGCATTTACAGTTTCACCGGACGATAGAGGGCGAGTGCAGATGGCACTCCAAATCCGCGGAAGGACTTATACAGCGTCTGATTTTACCTTATATCGTCATCAAGTGATTTAGACCAGAATAAAAACATAGAACGAATTTAGATAATGTTGTTTTTCAGTTGTATTTTACAGACCTGTTAGCATACAAATAAATTTTTGTTTTTTCAAACTAAAAGATATCATATAAATATATAATTTTTTTTTTCAACTAAAAGATATTCGCTAAATACATATGAAAGTACACAAGGCATTATACATTAATAAAGAAAAAGGTAAAAATCACGCGTACGAACTCGTCATTTCTTCCAAAGTTTGCATGGACATTATTTTATTATGGTATATGTATTTAATAATACATATTCATTAAGATATCATTGCTGCCACAAATACAAACATTGATATACAAATATTTCACACTGTGTAAGTACCCAAAAAAAGACTTTCTAATAGTTTTTTGTACACTTATACTGAGTGGGATTAAACCAGAGATTTCTTCAAAAATACCTAAACATTTTGCTTTATCAAAGATTTCTTGGTGTTTTAATTTAAGAGTTATCACTTTCATCAACTGTTTACAACGTAAATATTATTGTATAACAAAGTATTTTATTTTTACCGTCAACTACAATGCAAGTTTTATGTAAATGTATAAAAATTAATTGTTAATTATAATTATATTTAATTAGTAATTAGTATTCATTAAACATTAAAATAATAATTATATTAATTTAAAAATTACTTATAATTAACATAAAGTAATGTAAATGCGAAACGATATTTTATAATTAATAATTAATTAATTATAAAATTGTGTTTATTATTACTAAATAATTATATAAATTATTTCTAATTTATTTATTTATCATAGCTACGGTAAAAATAAAATAAGCCATACAAATAGTCAACGTAAGTATAATTTTGTATAAAACATTCTCGTTGCAAATTCCATGATCTTCTAACTTTAGCAAACTTTCTATCAATACATAACTTCTGATCGTTATCAATCTCGATATATTTATTAATATTATGTTTTTTTTAATGTAAATCTTTTTTATTAATAATTATAATTATGTATGTTAATATATTATAATATTAACACCGAGCCCTCGCAATTTATATAGTCTTTTTAGCACAAATTAAGCACAGATAATAAAATTTATAATAACATATAAATAGCTAATTTAATAATATAGTTTAATTGTATTAGTCACATAATATTGTGTTCAATATAGCTATTATATTTACGTGGACCCCAAAACAATAAAATTCGTAATTACGAATAGATGTTTCCTTCATTGACATCAACAGATGCACATATATACAGATTTTATATATGTGCATCTGTTCAGATTTGTGTATAAAAAAGGAACAGAAAATACAAATATGTAATTTTTGATAAATGGAAATAAATTATTTAATTATTAAATTATATTTATTATTTTAATTAAATATTTATTTATAATTAATTGGAATCCACGCATTTAAGAGCATTAATTATAAAGTACAGTAATTGTATAGATACATAATATATATGTACGTAACTCAAAATGTATGTTTAACAAGCAAACTATAATATATATTTGTGAATGACTTCACTATCATATATCATAACATTCAATATCGTACGTACATATATATGTATATTATTAATTCGTCTATTTAAGTTATTATTGTATATTTAAAGTTAGTTGGGACTGAATACCATACGGCATTAAGCTAGTCTGACAAATGTTTATTGTTCAATAAAGAATAAATAAATTATATAAATAAATATTTATTCGATTATATATGTTAACAAAACGAAACTGAATATACATATAGTTTCGTTATATATTATAATATAATGTTTAGTAATAATATACATATTATATAGAAGCATTTATTTTCGTCCAAAACAAACCTGACAGAGAGTTTATATTGCCAAAACTGTAATTACAATTGTGAAGAAGTAAATTAAAAATATCTTTATTCATGTAGATCTATTACAGACTCTTATGATATGTCAAAACCGTCAGTTCGGAATACATTCGAGCTAAGAACTGACGAGAAACTCAGCTCTTATTCTTTGAAATGAGCTTGTGCATTGCAAAAATGCAGATTAATTTTTAAATTAATTATGGAGGATAGAGTGACCACCAGCATTTTCTATTGCAATTCGTCAAATTGAATTAGTCTAATCAGTGGCCGTAACTAGACTATGTAATTATTAATTTGTGGCTACACTAAATTGTCTTGTTGATTTTTACTATTATCATATCGCATAGGGGACCGAGCCTGCGGCTCACCTGATGATGAGTGATTACCGGTGCCCATGAGTACTCTCAAGTACAGGAGAATTGAAACTGCTATGTCAGTCTTTAAATAGAGAATTATATAAATGCTAAATAGTGAAAAATTTTAGAAAATCGACTTTGAGAATTTTGTGCAAGAGTTCCTAAGCACCCGCAATACTAAGGGAAATAAAGTGCGTTGCAGGCCTTTTAAAAAGGAACAATTAATGCTAAATGAGTCTTAAATTTTAGGATATCGACTTTGTAAGAACTAATCATCTCTCTGTTAGGTTTCTTTCAGATACTTCAGCGAAATTGGTTCAGGCATAATCAGCTGCGCAATCAAAGAATGGGAAGCAGGCGACGGGCTCGGCGACTGAGTGCTAGAGGACGTGAAGGTTTTCGCAGGATTTGGACTTCGAATCTCGCGCCCAGACACGCCCGAGCAAGCCACGGACCTGTGGAGTTTTGTTACAAAATATAAATTTTTAGGGTAATTTCCACACAAACACACGACACCGTCCTCGCCGGAGAGGACGACGACCTCAACCACACCATCAAGCGCTATCATTGGGCAATGCGCGCGATTAGGCGCTCAGCAGCACCTCTGGTCAACCGGGGATTCAAATTTTCGAGGTTCGTACCCCTAGAGATAGATCTCAACCACACCATCTAGCGCAATTATTATGCGCCTACGCCCGACTGGTCGCTCCACACCAGCTCTCCTGGTCACCCGAGGATCGGAATTACAATGACCCGAGTCTAGGTTTGAACCTCTACCTGTACCCTGAGACTAAAGTCGTATACGTCAAACGGGAGTTGGCCTTCAGCCGATCTATAAGTCCTTCCACAAGATTGGAGTGCTATCTGCATTCGCCCCCTATCGTCCGATGAAGCTGTAAAGGCAGCTGCGGCCAACAGCATTAGAATAGTTTGAAAAAAAATGACAAACAAGCTGACGGCCCAACTTATGGTAAGTGGTAATCGTCTTCTATATACATGTACACTGCACAAATCATTTATGATAACAGGATCGATGGTGAAAGTAAACATACACACAGTAGGGTTGGGACTTGTGTATTAGCTGTTACATCTTGAATTACTCTAATTCTACACCAGTTACTAAGACTATTTATATTAAACACTACATGAGTTACGTGACGTTAGATAAAGTGACTTATCCAACATACACTGGCACAATATATTATAGTACGTGCTAAAATGAAATTACCGAACAAAAAAAACATCTATTAAAAAGAGCAACACACAAGTTTCTTGCTCATTCTTCTTGTGATGAATCTGCATTCCGAATGAGTGGTAGAATCAAAATATGACTATTCAAAAGTGCTTGTAATGAGTTTATTTGAATAAAGATTATTTCTATTTCTATTTCTATTTCTATTTCTACAATGGTTATATGACACCTGTAATTTTGCGCATGCATTGCCATTCGAGAGGTCTAAGATGTCACGTCTCTACAACCAAAACTCAGCTTACAAAATATATCCGAAGCTGAAATAGGTGAGAATCCTGTAATTTCACTGTTTAATCTGCACCTTACAACCGAAACACAGCTTGCTGAGCAAGCTGCTTGGCGACTCAAATAGGTGAGAAGGTACACAAGCAGACGAGTTTTTACAAAGTCTGTCTATCCATATATATAGGCACAAACCTTAACACTGGCTGATCATGCAACCGAAACACATGTTACAAAGCAAGCTGCTCGGCGACTCAAATAGGTGAAAAGGTACACAAGCAGACGAGTTTTTACAAAGTGTATGTATCTATATATATAGGCACAAACCTTAACAATGGCTGATCATACAACCAAAACAGAGCTTACAAAGCAAGCTGTTTGGCGGCTGAAATAGGTGAGACTGAGGTACAGATGCAGACAAGTTTTTACAAAATGTATAAATCTATATTTGTTACCTTAACACTGGCTGATAGCCTGGTCCTCTTCCTGGGAGTGCTGGCAGCAGATGCAGTGGCTGGTGGCGGCACGGGTGGTGCTGGCGTCTCTGTGTCCATTGGTGATCTCGTCCGACTGCGATTCTTGCGGGATCCGCTGCGTTTTCTATAAATTATGTACATTGATTTTATTGCTTACTAGCTGTACGCGACTTCGTCCGCGTGGAATTTAACTTCATTTTTCTAAAATAAAAGTAGCCTAAGTTACTCCTTATTATATCAGCTACCTGCCAAAAAAAGTCCCGTCATAATCGGTCCAGCCATTTCAGAGATTAGTTGGAACAAACAGACAGACAGACAGACAAATAAAAATTGAAAAAAATGTTATTTTGGTGTATGTACCGTATTTATATTCATATGCATGTACTTAGTAAAAACGATTATTTCAATATTACAAACAGACACTCCAATTTTATTTATATGTATAGATAAAGTTTGTGGTCAAATTGGGAATAGATTAATATTGTTTGTCTTTAATATTATTTATCTATAGTCTTACTGAATGTTAAAATTATAGTCGAATTTCGACCACAAGTTATTATACAGTTTTGATTGAACTTGTGTACCAACCTGACCCTCTCAGCATGCTGCTGTTTCAGCCTGATCTGCGTCAGGAGCCCCACTAGCAGTTCATCGACGTTGTGGTTGATACCCACTGATGTCTCGATAAATTTGCACTCGTACGACGTGGCTAGGCTTTTGCCCTCTGTAATAGAATAGAATAGAATAGAATAAATTAGAATAGAATGGAGTGAAGTGGGGTAGAATAGAATAGAAAATCATTTATTCAAATAAACTTAATTAAAGCACTTTTGAATAGTCATCACATTTTTTTTAATAATAATATTTCAGGACAATTCACACAACGTCATCTAGACCTAAGTTAAGCTAGCTAAAGCTTGTGTTATGGGTACTAGACAACAGATACAAATACATAGATATATTTTCTTGTAAATACATACATATTATACATAGAAAACTCCCAGACCGATACAAACAATCATACTCATGAATACAAATGTTTGTGCCGCGCGAGGATCGAACCCGTCGAAAGTATCTTGTGGTAGATTACATCCGCGGTGGTCTAGCAGTTTAGCAGCACACAGCTTTACTTCCGATAGTCGCGGGTTCGATTCCTCGCACGGTCCAAACATATGTATTCATGAGTATGACTATTTGTATTGATCACGGTGTTTTCTATGTATATTATGTATGTATGTACAAAAAAATATCTGAGATTTATATCAGTTGTCTAGTATCCACCGCTTTAAGACCGATGGTCGCGGGTTCGATTACTCACACGGCACAAACAATTGTATTCATGAGTGTGATTGTTTGTATCGGTCTTGGTGTTTTCTATGTATAATATGTATGTATTTACAAAAAAAAAATATCTATGTATATATATCAGTTATCTAGTACCCATAATACAAACTTTAGCTAGCTTAACTTGGGTCTAGATGACGCTGTGTTAATTGTCCAAGTTTATTATTATTAAAATTCAAAATATCTTCATTCATGTAGGTCTATTACAGACTCTTATGATATGTCAAATCTACCGTCAGTTCGGAATGATTTAGAGATGAGAAGAACTGACAAGAAACTCAGCTCGTATTCTTTTCAAATAAATGTTGTACATGTTTACATACATAACAGATTCATTTTTAAATGTTAATGATAATTTGGGTGATGATAACATATTTGGATTATCAACTTCAATCACATTTGTCTCAATGACATTGGTGTTTGAAGATCACGAATTACTTGTAATAACTTGTTTCGACTGAGTGCTGACGATTATGCTTATGTTTCAGATCAAAAACATTAATTACAATCGTACTAATACAATTACCCACTCGTAATTTGCCTTTAATTTAAACCTTCTGAATATAGGTACGTTTAATCATTACATAGTATAAAATAAAGTCGCTGTCGCTGTCTGTCCCTATGTATAATAATAATAATAATCTCAGGACAATTCACACAGCGCCATCTAGACCCAAGTTAAGCTAGCTAAAGCTTGTGTTATGGGTACTAGATAACTGATACAAATACATAGATATTTTTTTTGTAGATACATACTTATTATACATAGAAAACACCCAGACCGATACAATCATACTCATGAATACAATTGTTTG
This sequence comes from Achroia grisella, assembly GCF_030625045.1. Lineage (NCBI taxonomy): Eukaryota > Metazoa > Arthropoda > Insecta > Lepidoptera > Pyralidae > Achroia > Achroia grisella. The sequence goes on along the minus strand of NW_026712984.1, from coordinate 7,750,379 downwards.
TGCCGTGCGAGGAATCGAACCCGCGACCATCGGTCGTAAAGCGGTGTGCTAGACCGCTAGTCCACCGAGTACGTCGTATGCTTAAATCTTTAAAACTATGCAACGGATTTTGAAGCGGTTTTATTAATAGATAGAGTAATTCGAAGTAGTAGTAATTAGAGAGGAAGGTTTATATATAGAATACATGTACACCCGGGCGAAGCCGGGGCGAGTAGCTAGTGACTATACAAAATAAAAAGGTTTAATGTAATTCTTTTTGTAGCATAGAGCGTAACGAGCTTGCGGCTCACCTAATGGTAAGTAATGACAGCCGCCCATGAGCACCCGCAACACCAGGGGAATTGCAAGTGCGTTGGAGACTTTTTAAGAAGTGATAAGCTCTTAAATTGAAGGTTTCAATATCGTATCCAATCAAATCGAAAATAATTTATTCATGTAGAACATTACAGCCGCTTATGAACTTCAAGTTTTTTGTGTTAATATTTTGTTTCTACCGTCCAGTTTAGTGCACAGATACAGTAGAGAAGAACTGGCACGAAAGTCAATTGTTTTTTTTATTATTTAAAAGTCAGTTTGGATGATATACAGTTGCTGGCAATTGATTCCACAATGTGCCAAAAAGTTATTCAGAAACATACGGACCAAGACGGTGCATTTATCAAGATGGTAATGGCGGACTGAAAAACAAGATGGTATTTTAATTTCTGGCGTAATTTATGAGCAAAGACCTATATAAAAATATACAAACATATGGACCAAAAAATATATTGTGTAAATAAATGGGAAAGTAAGTCAATGTACAACCGCTAAACCAACATGGGCGTCTGAGTTGATATATAAATTAAAGTCTGTGATCCAATAGCGCTGTAGGCTATACATTAAAATTACTCTCACAATTCATTATTAAAGGTTACACAGGCGAAACAAAATGAAAATTGGTTTCAAGAGCCTACAAGTTTTGTTTGAGCACTATTATGTTTACAGACGTCTTTGCTAATCGATTTTTTACAGGCGCTTTTATATATTTAGGCTATATTAAATTCTACTTGCAAACATTACGAATAAATCACATAAACGGCGCTTGTTATTGGAAAAATCATTCAGAGATGTTAATGAAGCGGAAATATTATTCAAGAACATCAAGTTCGCCAGGGAGGAAATAAACATTTCCGCTAAGAATAATTGTCGTTAAGGAAAATATGAAATATGAACGTAATAACATTTATTTTTAACACACACACCTATTTATAGTCTCATTTTATCTAGTCGTTTATGTACACGCACATACCAAATCTAGGTAGATATTGCTTTTATCTTCCTTTTATAAATATTATAATTCTATATGACTAATATTATAAATGCGAAAGTTTGTGAATATGGATGGATGTTTATTACTCCTTCATGCAAAAACTAGTTAACAGATTTTGATGAAACTTTACAGTAATATAGCTTATGACTTAGAATAACACAGGGGCTATAATTTAAAAAGATATTATGTAAATCGGGCGAAATATAAGTATGCAGGCGAAGTTGCGCGAGTCAGTTAGTCTTGTGGCGAATGTACTATCATCGTGCGGCAACACCGTTGCCTAGTTATGATGGGGCAAGAAGAATAACAAGCTTGTCATTTGGGACCGAATCACCTTTCTTGTATATATATTCATTGTAAATATTTTGTTAATAATAATAATAATCTGCCATCTCCTCTCCTTAAGAGGAGAAATGAGAATTTTTGGAAAAAAAAAAAAAATAATAATAATAATCTCAGGACAATTCACACAGCGCCATCTAGACCCAAGTTAAGCTGTGTTATGGGTACTAGACAACTGATACAAATACATAGATAATTTTTTTTTCGTAAATACATACATATTATACATAGAAAATACCCAAACCGATACAAACAATCATACTAATGAATACAAATATTTGTGCCGTGTGAGGATTAATCGGACGTAAAGCGGTTTTTCAAAATATACATAATGTAAATAACAATCATTGGACTTATCACTTCATCTCCTTTCCTGCTGCTGCTACATTACAAATACAAACATAAATAATAGCGGTAACAATATGAACTTGTATTGGGAGAAACTCTTCGCTTGTCGGGTGAATTTGTTACACCATCTATCACTTTGTCTGTCAAGTCTGTTATATATTTAAGTGATATGGTAACACTATTGCAGAATGGCAACCCCAATATAAAATAGCATTGTGTATAAACTGGCGAACCGACGCGTAGGTACATAAAATACCGTAAACTAAAAAAAAAACAAAATTAGTTGAGTTTCTTGCCAGTTCTTCTCAATTGCATCTGTATAATGAACTGAACGGCAGAGAACAAAAATATTAACACAAAAAACTTTATGAACGTTTCATAAGCGCCTAAAATATCCTACATGAATAAATATTCTTGAATTTAAATTTGAATTGAATTTATATACAGAACTGGACGGTAAGAAAAAAATATTAATTACATAAAATTTGACGTTCATAAGCGGCTAAAATGTCCTACATGAATAAATTATTTTTGAGTTTGAATTTAATACAAACACGAGAAAATTATAACTTCGTCTGCATCACACTTACTTAACGTTCATAATTATATTTTGCCCAATTTACATAATATCTTTTTATATTATAGCCTATGTGTTATTCTGTTATATAAGCTACATTAATGTAAAGTTTCATCAAAATCCGTTCAGTAGTTTTTGCGTGAAAGAGTAACAAACATCCATACTCACAAACTTTATAATATTACTACCTATTACCCCCAGTTTCGCTTGCATATATAAAAAGCAAAATGTTGTTTTTTTTTGTTTTATATAAAAAAATATTTGTTTTTTTTAAATAAAAGGTATCCTATGTTCATTCTAATAACTTTAAGAACATGTGCACAAAATTTCATGATGATCGGTTCGGTAGTTTTTGCGTGAATGCGTAACAAACATACCTACTTTCACATTTATAATTAGTATATTAGTAAGGATCAAGATGAAGTTTTCTTACCATCTGTGGGTACAGCCCTCGACCTGGCCAAGTCTGCCTTATTCCCAACTAATATGACTGCGCGGCGGGAGGTATGTCCTGCTGCCCACAGCGCTTGCAGCCTCCGCTCTGCTTCGCCGAAGCTGCTCCTGTCAGCTGTTGAGTAGACCACGCAGTAACCATGTGCGCAGCCTTCAGACTAGAAAACAATTATTATTTTTTTAATAGTCAATAATGAAATAATTATAAACTAAAATATAGAGATAAATCCTGCGACACAACTCTTGAGCTTAGTGCAGGGATTGCTGTTAATTGTCTTGTCTACAATCATTGATGTAATGTGTACAAATAAATAAATATACAACAAAATAAATAAACGTATATTTATCTAGTTACATAAATAAACATTTATTTACTAACACCATAATTAAATTATAAATTAAATAAGCAAGAAATAAATCTCATTTACTTATTTATTTATTTACCACCTCGGTGGTCCAGTAGTGTAGCCTAGCCTTACTTCCGATGGTCGCGGGTTCGATTCCTCGCACGTCACAAACATTTGTATTCATGAGTATGATTGTTTGTATCTGTCTGGGTGTTTTCTATTTATAATATTTATGTATTTACGAAAATATATGTTTGTATTTATATCAGTTGTCTAGTGGAGTGTAATTTCAAATGGAACAAAATACTTACAACCACGTGGTCAGGAGGCGAGTCCAAGAATGTGATTTCAGACTCTTCACCAGCCAATAAAACACAAACGGACCTCTCGCCAGATTCATCATCTGTAATAACATAAAATTAATGTCTTATTAACAACTAGCTGTTCTCGCGACTTTGTCCGCGTTGAATTTAACTATTTTTCTAAAATAAAAGTAGCTTAAGCTACTCATTATTACATCAGCTACCTGCCAAAAAAGTCCTGACAAAATCGGTCCAGCCATTTCAGAGATTAGCCGGAACAAACAGACAGACACACAGACAAATAAAAATTTTAATAAATATTATTTTGTTGTATATTCATATGCATGTAGTAAAAAACGGTTAATTCAATATTACAAACAGACAATCCAATTTGATTTATATGTATTGATGTGCCTACACTTCAACACTCAAGACCCTTCTATTAGTACCTTTCCAGATAACATAAGATAATAAAATTAGAATGTAAAAATTTGACGTTCATAAGCGGCTAAATCTAATAAACTTACTAATGTACAATAAATGATTTTTGAATTTTTTTATTTGGGCCTTGATCTATTGATCTAGAGTTTGGACTGTCCACATAGTCTCTATCAGAGTTCGCTAATTTCAAATGGGATACAAAAGCGATGGTTTTTATCAACTCAGGATAGGTCAAAGGAGATATTACGTTTATGCATGAGTCCAAGACATAGGACGTGTAGTGGCTATTCTCTTCAGTTTGGCAATAAAGATTTGGGTTATGTACACAATGTTCAGTATTCGGAGGGTCCTCTCACCATGATTCATCGATGATGTAATAACGACCTAAAAGTTAAAAAACCGCTTTACGTCCGATGGTCGCGGGTTAGATTCCACGCACGGCACAAGCATTTGTATACGTGAGTATAATTGTTTGTATCGGTCTGGGTGTTTTCTATATATAATATGTAAAATAATGTCTAAATAAATAACCCTGGACATTTAACACATCGCTATCTAGTCCCATGGTTTTTATCGGACTACTCTAATGCTGTTGGCCGCAGCTGGCCTTTACAGCTTTATCGGACGATAGGGGGCGAGTGCAGATGACACTACAAACCAAAGGAAGGACTTATGGAGCGGCTGGAGAGGCTATCTCCAAGGCTGGAGATAGCCTCTCCAGCCTTGGAGCCCAGGTTGGAACCTCGGCTCAGGCCGTCGTAATATCGATCCCCGTTTGAATTGGACGGGGGATCGATGGGAGGGGTGTCCCATGGTAAGGAGAGCTTGTGTTATGAGTACTAGACAACCGATATAAATACATCGATATATTTTTTTGTAAATGCATACATAATATACATAGAATCAGGTATATAGTTAAGATGCTTGAGAAATTTCACACCTGATAGCATTTCTTACATGTAATTAGTACCCGGTCCGGTATAAAAACAAATAAACTGGATAGCCAGGCGTATACGGATATACTCGGATTATGTAGGAAACATTTTGTAATAAAAATACACTTTTTTACATAGTATAAAACAAAGTTCAACCGCTGTCTGTTCGCGTATATCTTTTAAATTACGCAATAGATTTTAATGCAGTTTTCAGCAATAGATAGAGTGATTCAAGAGGAAGGTTTATATGTATAATATATGAATGTTATAGTATAGAACAAGTCGAGAAATTTAAAGATTTGTAATGCATCCGTGAAAAGTGGGAAAGAGTAGTTAGTTATAAAATGTTTTCTATTTTATCCGTCTGCCAACGAAAGTGAGTATATTGTTGTAGCACGTAATCCCAATGATTTCTAACATTTGACGTCGACCGTCACTCTACATTTTGTATTACAATTTTACAAATATCTACCAATACGTGTTGATTTCTTTAATAATATTTTTCTCCAATATGAATTCAATTTCACTTCACTTGATGCATTTATTTTGTTTTGTAAGTCCGCTATCATTAGCATGTGTCAGACCAAGAGAACACGTAACCAACTCTCGTAATCTTCTCTCATCTTCTAATCTCCTGCTATATACTCCTTCTCCTCTCAATCCTTCACTATCTCTACTATTAATCTTTGAAATGCACTTTCTGTTGGCCTAAGAATATGTCTAACCAAATTTTCCTTAAAGAGATTCATGCGTGAAAACTACTCGAAATTCCTGTAGCAATGGTTTGTGTGAACACACAAACCACTGTCTGAAGATATATGTCATGAAATCATTTGTATATATATATATATATGTAAAATTGCACCGCCACACTATCTCTGCTCAACGCGACGGTTGACTGGTAGATAATGCCATCAGGCATTAAGTCCGTCATGTATACATTTTTGTGTGCAAAAGAATCAATAAATAAATAACACAAGCTCTGCTTAGCTTGGCACTAGATGGCGTTGAGTGAATTGTCCAGGGATATTCATTTGAAACATTTCTCAAACTGAAGTATAGTCTTTGACGATAGGACCTTTATAATGTTTCAAACTTATAATTTAAATTAATTATGGTTGAATTTCTACTATAAATAACAGAGATGAATGGAAGAGAAAAACATATTACGCCGACCACAAATAACTTTAATAAGGAAGAAGCAGATGATGATGGTGAAGCGGCTAAAATGTCCTACAAGAATAAATTATTTTTGAATTTGAATTTATAATTATATGTATGTATGGTATGGACATGTAATGCGTAGGAATGAGGATAATATTTTAAGAAAGGTGTTACATATGAATGTGGATGGTTATAAGGGCAGAGGAAGGCCGAAAAAGAGATGGATGGACTGTGTGAAAGATGATATGGTAAGAAAGGAAGTATATAACGAGATGACTGTGAACAGGGATGAATGGAAGAGACGACCACAAATAAATGGGATAAGGAAGAAGCAGATGATGAGGATGCAGATGTCTATAGATATATATATGTATAATTCTTACCTATACTGGTGTCGTATGCGTGTAAGTATTCTGATGTCATGAATTGTCCAACTAAACTCGATTTCCCGACTCCTGGAGCTCCCAGCACTAACACTCTATAAGCACTCAGACCTGCTGACGAGTCCCTGTTACAATACGGATTTTATTAATTGATTGATGATTTTAAGGAAATTATTATATTGAAACAGAAATATCCATATATTAGCATTCGCAGTGAAGTTTTCCCGCCTGATTTTAAAGAAATTATTATATTGAAATAGAAATTTCCATTTTTTCTTTATATTGTTTTGTTATCAATAACATAAAAAAAGGAAATGTATAATAACGTATCGACCGGTTGTATGTAGAACTAGCTTTTGCCCGCGGCTTCGCGTTAATTTATCCCCTTAGGAGTGGAATTCAACAAAATCCTTTCTTAGGGGATGACTACGTCATAGTAGCTTTATGCATTAAAAGTCTCAGCCCGATCGGTTTAAAATTGACAAAGTTTCATACAAAATTTCATCCCCTATTTTATCCCCTTGGGGGTAGAATTAATCAAAATCCTTTCTTATCGGATGCCTACGTCATAACATCTACCTGCATGCCAAATTTCAGCCCGATCCGTCCAGTGGTTTGGGCTGTGTGTTGATAGATCACTATGTCAGTCACCTTTGAGTTATAGATATTTAGATTTAGATAACTTGACGAAATGTTGTATGTTAATCAGCAAGCATAAGTTAATAGCGATATGATATACAATTTGGTACCTTGAGGAAGCTAGAGAACAAGGCGCTGAAGCTCTGGTGACAGCTTCAGTGCTGGACGCGCTTGATGCCACAGAAGTGTTGGACCGGGATCTTCTAGAGCGCAAGGAATCGCCGCGGTTCACTACACCTTTGCCTGTAAAAATACAATGATGGGGCGAAAGGGGATTGTCAGTAATGTGGACTCATGACTCAATTACTAGCAAGGTACCATGTCAGCTTGAGATCCACGCGGTCCCGGAAATCACCGTGATAAATTCCTGGTGAATATGCCACGATGGGCTAACTGACCTGACCTCATGTTCATCTTATCATCCTCCACTGGTGTCCCGCCAGCGTTAACCGTTAGCGCAGGCGGGTGCACCAATCCATTATCATATACAAAAAAAATTTCGACGTATCACTGTAGTCACGATCGTCCAGCATGGACACATTACACATTTCCCTTAAATTGTGACCAGCTGTGACAAGAGGTCCAAGAGGTCCAGAGGTAAAATACAACAAAATATCAGATTCTTCCTTTCGTTTCTTTTCCACCTCGAAGTCCATTTTATTCTATCCTCAGATACATTTAGCCAAAATAGTGATCGACACTAACCAGTAATGCTGAAGTGTCTTAGTCTGTAATATTCTTCCTCGACTCCAGTGTTGGGCATGGAAGCCACTCGAGCCCGCTGCTGTGGTAACCCGAGCAGTTGGCGCTCCCCAGTCCGGGACCTCGCAGCTTTCACTGACTGCGATCTGGAGTGGTGAGGGCTACCGTACCTGGAGACAATCATACATCATTAGCAACAAGATACTAGAGTTGTGGCCTTTGCAATTGTTATCGCTGATCTAATAATGAAAGAGCATTGTTGAAGGTTGTTGATGGATGGTATTTTTGGAAGAATAACCGTGTAATTATTCATATTTTTCTATGTAATTATAATAATAAGCATAACAAACCTCTTTTTGCTTGTTATGGTCGCGGGTTCAATTCCTCGCACGGTACAAAAATTACAAAAATTTAAGTTTAATAATTTAAAATTTTGAATTCATTAGTGTGATTGTGTATATCAGTCTGTTTGTCTTCTAAAAATACATATGTATTTCTATCAGTTATCTAGTACCCATAGCACAAGGTCTGCTTACTGTGGTACCAGATGGCGCTGTGTTTATTATCCAGGGATTATTTATTTATTATATTAGCAAAAGCTAGTTCTTCTCATAAAATTATATCAGTAATGAGCTCTGACATTAAAATATTACAAGTTACACGAGAAAACGAAAGACAGCCCTCGGCGCAGCTACATTTCGCTGAGTTATTGGGACATCACGGATATAAGTAACTCAATTTCCCAGCCATTAAGAGATTAACATTAATCTTTCATGTTCAACGTGTATTATAATCCTGCATAATTTGATATACCGCTGCCGTTTGACGTCCTGAATGCGGCGTCATCGTAATTTGGGCGGATTATCTGAATATATGGCAGAAGATCAGTAGTCATAATTTTATGAGCTTCGTTAAAACGAAAAAACATATAATAAGTGAGTAAATTAGTAGTCGAAGAGATCATCCCTTTGAATAATTATTTACTGGCTGTGCCCGCGATTTCATCCCCTTGAAATAGCGACTTAAATATGTAATTAAATAAACTAGTTTTTATCATTCTAGCTTCAAAAATAACAAATTTCCATACAAGCTTTCAACCCCTATTTTATTTTACACCCTTAAGGGTACAATTTTTACAAACTTTAAATGTCATATTTATTTATATTTAATCAACAACCTAAAAAAAGTGTCAAGCTTATAGCTTTAAAAATTACTATTCTTCAATACAATCTTACATCTCTCCTTTCAACCCCTTACAACCCTTTTTTGGGATTAAAAAGTAGCTACATTATTTCTCAGGGTCTAGACTGTATTTTTTTTATAACACAGGGGACAAACGAGCATGCGGCTCACCTGATGGTAAGTGATTACCGCCGCCCATGAGCACCCGCAACACCAGGGGAATTGCAAGTACGTTGTCGGCCTTTTAAAAAGGAATAAGCTCTTTTCTTGAAGGTTTCAATATCGTATCGGTTCGGAAATACCATTGCTGGAAGGTGATTCCACAATGTGGTTGTACGTGGCAAAAAGTTTCTAGAAAACCGCACTGTTCCTCCAGATGATCAGGATGGTATTTTAGTTTCTGGCGGGTGGTACAGTGGTGAAACTCAGCAGCTGGTATTAATCCGAACAATTCCTCAGAACACTCCCCGTGATATATGCGGTAGAAAATGCACAGAGATGCAATATCTCGCCGCAAAGGCAATGTCTGTGTACCAAATTTCATTTAATCGATTAGAGTTTGTTAAACACAGTGCAGGTTATCAGTCTGTAAAACTATTTAATGGATTGTCTAGTGATTTTTGTTTTTAAATTCTTTTTAATTTTAGGGACTTTTGTACCATCTATGTACATGATTTAAAAACCAATCATGATATTTTTGTATGGCACCTATGCCTACTGATTTAAAAGATGATATTTATAAAAACAATTTCAAAGTTAAACTTAAAAAATATTTATTAAAAAAATACTTTGACCCCGTAGACGAAAATTTTTGATGACTGACCGTTACTGTGACTCAATTTGGAAATTATTATTGGTATTACTATTATTGATTTTACTATTATTATTTTGACATTGTTATTTTAGATTTAGATTTAATTTTGTACTTTGAAATTCGACACAATAATTATTGTTATGAATAAATCTTATATATAAAATTCTCGTGTCACAGTTTTCGTACCCATACTCCTCCGAAACGGCTTGACCGATTCTCATGAAATTTTGTGAGCGTATTGAGTAGGTCTGAGAATCGGCCAACATCTATTTTTCATCCCCCTAAATGTTAGGGGTAGTCCACTCCAAAAATTTTTTTTTTAATTTTTTAGACAAATTTTTTAGAGTCTATTTTTTTATGATACAACATAGAAAAATACATACAATCCTAAATTTTCACCCTTCTATCATCAACCCCTATTTTTTTATAGCGTTATTAATTTATATGGCAAAACAACGTTTGCCGGGACAGCTAGTAAATAAATAAATAAATACATAAATCGGTTCAGTAGTTTTGGACTAGACTGTGAAGCTACAGTGTGAATATTAGACTCCATCCATCATAAATTATACTTATTACATGAGGCCATACTATAAATATATCAGCTATATTGCTATGAAACAAAACAGTATGTTCCCTATAGATTTTCATTAATCGTTTTAACCCGGGCTCACCGTTATAATCCTATTATGTTCAGCATACAGACCGTCATACATAATCCGTCAAACCTTGAGCATTTATTATAACTGTTCATACGTTCATTAATTGTTCTCTTTTGTTAAATACGAGGTCCAAGGTACTACAAGTATGATGCTTTGTTAAAAATATAATGCGTATCAAAAATTGGTACTTTTTTTTATAAATTATTGGTGTTGTTAACGTCCTATGTTATTAAGAACTCATTAATACGGTCGTTTGATATTTTAAAAATAAAAATGTGTATACCGAATTGTTAATTATTGTTATTTTTCTGGGAATGAGTTGATTGTCGTTGATTTGAGTTAAGTAGGTACTTTCAAGTATATTTAGCGTATTTATATTTATGTGGTATAAAATTTATAAACGTACAAAAAATTAACATATTAGGATATATCTGGAATTACAACACTTTTAAATTAATTAAAAATAAAAAAATAATGGGTATAAAATGTACAAAAAGTAAACAAAGGATATACTGGAATTACTTTTAAATGATTTCAAAACATCTGTTAAATCATATTTACTGAGCAAAGCCTATTATTCACTAAACGATTACTTGAATGACGAGCGTGCATGGCAATAGTTGTTCATGCACGGGATTTTCATTTAATGTTAGACATAGACACCTATATAGATATACATTGTATATGAACTGGCTTTTAAATAATAAGAAATTTAGTTTAGTACCATGCCAAATCTTATTAATTTTGTTTTCAATTACTAAAATATGTGACATAATTAAAGTATATATTCTGGTAAATGAAATACGCGAATGAAGTCGCCAACAAAACCAGTCAAGAAATAAAAGTGCGTAATTTTGAAAACAAATAATTTTATAACCTAAAAATTAGAAAGAAAGAAAATAGTTTATTTGGTACATAACAATAATAAAAACAATTTTTAAATTTGATATTACATTCTATAGGTTTATATTACCGACAGCCTCAGTGGTCTAGTGGTTTAGCACACCGCTTTACTATCCGATGGTCGTGGGTTCGATTTCTCGCACGGCACAAACATTTGTATTCATGAGTATGATTGTCTGTATCGGTCAGGGTGTTTTGTATGTACATATAATATATACTTTATTTACAAAAAAAAGTGTATCCATGTATTTATATCAGTTGTCTAGTACCCATAACACAAGCTCTGCTTAGCTTGGGACTAGATGGCGCTGTGTGAATTGTCTTGAGACATTATTATTAATTTTATAGTACCAAATAGGTCTCCGCTCAGCATATGTCGTGACGGGGTGCCACGACGCTGATATTCTGCGGATACCTTCATAAATATAATAATAATACACATACATACATAGATGTAGGTGGATAACATAGAGTAAACATTTACGACATACTATCTAATAAATAAATTCATATATATATATATAAATAAATTCGAGTATAAACTACAAAATATCAGTTGTGAGTGGCTTGGATAGGACAAGTAAGAATGCTAGTGGAAATTCAACGGTACAATGTGTTTATTTATTAACACTACGTGTTGCACAAGTTGGCGGGAAATGCTTGTTATTTTCTTTTATAAATGTAAGTGAGTAATAGGGCACAGAGCATAGCTGTACACGTCTTTATTGTAAGGAAAGACAATTTTACAATACATGTTTTATTTGTTGATTGTAATTTAAAATCAAAATGTAATATTTAAATGTACTCCATAATGATTTTATATTTGTAATTTGTAAAATTACATGTTATATTGTTTATTGATAAAGTATATTTTTGTGTAATTAAAGCATTTTTTTTTAAATCAGTTAAGTATTTTTTTAATCCGTCACAAACATAACATCATATCTTTCCTTTTTGTAATATAAATTTATATTAATACTAACTGTCCCGGCAAACGTTGTTTTGCCATAAAATAAAAAAAAAAATTAGGGGTGGACTACCCCTAACATTTAGGGGGATGAAAAATAGATGTTGGCCGATTCTCAGACCTACAAAATACGCTCACAAAATTTCATGAGAATCGGTCAAGCCGTTTCGGAGGAGTATGGGAACGAAAACTGTGACACGAGAGATTTTATATATAAGATTAAGTATTGTAAACAGTTTTCACGTTATAATATATATTACATATTCGGGGGCATCTCTTAATTATGTCATACGAATATTAGTAACTTACTAATATTCGTGTGTATTGAAAATATGGTCGAGCGCAGTGATGGCTGGCTCATCCGTCATACTCGTGAACGAGTGCTGCTTGTAGGGACTGGTCTACTCTTATCACTACGACTGATTTAATCTTATTGTGTTTTTATATTTGAGCCTAAATAAATTAGTGCTGGTTGGTAGTTTGTATTCACACGTTTCGACTTGTAAAATGTGAACTTACAAGGAAAAAGAGCAACACACAAGTTTCTTGTTTATTCTTCTTGTGATGAGACAGCTTTCTAAGCGGTAGATTTAAAAAAATGTTGACTATTCAAAAGTGCTTAAATTAAGTTTATTTGAATAAATGATTTTCTATTCTATTCTATTCTATTGAGTAGGTCTGAGAATCGGCCAACATTTATTTTTCATCCCCCTATATGTTAGGGGTAGTCCACCCCTAATTTTTTATTTTATTTTAAGGCAAAACAACGTTTGCCGGGACAGCTAGTAAACTATATGAAATTAAAGCGACTAACATCGACGTATCACAGTAGTCACGAACGTCTAGCATGGACACATTCCCCTTAAATTGTGACCAACTGTGACGGAGGGGGAAGGAGAGGAGAGGAGAGGAGGGGGCAGGAGAGGAGAGGAGTGGGAGGGAATGGGGGATTAATAATACCTGTGTAACGTAATTCAGAGATATCCCGTGTCTCATATAACTTGAACACACTACGCTGGAAATGGCAGAAACTATACGCGAATACAAACAACGCAACAGAAGATAAATAGTTTTAGCCAACCTTTCTTTTGTCTGGAATATTTGACGGTCTTTTATTTCTGACGGTAGATTTGACATATCATAAGAGTCTGTAATAGACCTACATGAATAAAGATATTTTGAATTTGAATTTGAATTTGAAATAATGTTATGGAATAATTGGAAACTTTTCTCAGTGACTTAGTCTTTGCAGTGACCTTGCAACTGCTTGGTGTTCGTTATTATCTTACAATTATGTTTGAAAGCATCTTAAATCTATACAAATAAATGAAATTGAAGTATCTGTTTATAATTTCTAATTAATAGAATTTAACTAAATTCATATATTCATTTCATATGGAAATAATATTAAATAAAATTTGTCTGTACTATATAATAGATAAGTGTATTAAAAATAATAATCTCAGGACAATTCACACAACGCCATCTAGACTCAAGCTAAGCCAGCTAGAGCTTGAGTTATAGGTACTAGATAACTGATATTCTGTTCTCCCAAATTTGAATTTAAATGAATCTGAATTATTGAGAACATGTACAACATTTATTTAAAAAAAAAATACGAGATGAGTTTCTTGTCAGTTCATCTCATCTCGAAATCATTCCGAACTGACGGTCGATTTAACATATCAAGTATTTGTAATAGACCTACATGAATAAAGATATTTTGAATTTGATACAAATACATAGATATATTGTTTTATGTAAATACATACATTTTATACTTAGAAAACACCCAGCTCACAGTTAAGATAACACCCAGATAGATACAAATAAACATACTCATGAATACAAATGTTTGTGCCGTGTGCCGCGACTATCGGAAGTAGGGCCGTGTGCTGTACCACAGAAGGCCTCTGTATAAATTTGTAATAAGTATTGGCCGTAATAGTTTACAGTATGAAATACTAGATGGCGCTGTGTCAATTCTAAAACGCGCTATAGTTTCGTTTTGATTATTACATGTATTCATTGTAATGCAAAAATATCTGCCCTCCATCAAGCAGTTTATGAAGGAAGCGTCTCGACGCTACTTCGACTCTGCCCAATCCCACCCTAACCCGCTTATAGTCAGTGCGGTCGACTACGCACCGAGGAGTAATATTCGACATACGCGACAACGTCGCCCGAGGCACGTTCTCATTGACCCCGACGACCCCATAACGGCAGGTAACCTCCCCACGGGCCCACCCGTTCCACCCCGACCACACTTTTACACACACACACGACACCGTCCTCGCCGGCGAAGACGACGACCTCAAACACACAATATCGCGCATTCAATCGGGCGCCTGCGCGCACCCGGACGCTCCACACCGGCGCCCCCGGGCGCCCCGCCGATCGATCCCCCGTCCAATTCAATTCAAACGGGGATCGAAATTACGACAGCCTGAGCCGAGGTACGAACCCCTAGTGGTGCCCTCAGACTAAAGTATCCGTCAGGCAGGAGTTGGCCTTCAGCTGCTCCATAAGTCCTTCCGCGGGTTTGGAGTGCCATCTGCACTCGCCCCATAACGTCCGGTGAAGCTGTAAAGGCTAGCTACGGCCAACAGCATTAGAGTAGTCCGAAAAAAAAAATTAAATTGTCAGTTAACCTTGGTACGTCTTTTATTTGTATATAATACTTCTAGAATATTAAACAGCCTCCTTCCTTCATATAAGAGAAATTCAAAATTTACAATACATTACAATTCCCGCAAAGCCAGGACGGGTCGCTAGTTAGATAATAAATAAAAGCAATAACTGTGTTATTGTGAAAGTTGTGGTAAAAAGGCGTATGGAAAGGGGCATTTCGAGAGGCGCGACTGTCGCACGTTTTTGATTGATGAGCTCGAAGCCCACTCATTGCGTGCTCATCAAAGTGACGCTAAAATACGTTATTCTTTCCCCATTTTCCATGTCAGCTTTTGATGTAATGAACATCAAATTTTAGGGTTCTAAACTAAAAAGGCTAAATCTCCAGTAGGTACCCAGTATCCAATATATCAATAATATCCAAATAACTTTATTTTTTTCTTTTATTGTCAAGTGCAAAAACCTGTAACTCTTATTCAAAATTCGCTACGCTAGAATTGAAGGACATTCTTCATAAGAATATCTCATCAGGTGGTTTTTATCACCTCAGGATTTTTTTTTTGATGATAATGGAATTATGCACTCGCCTGCAATAACGGTTTACGCTGGCGGTTATATATATGACACATTCGGGGGCATCTCTCAATAATATATATAAATTTCAGCTTTATTAAAATGACGTAAGTTTATTTATAAAATAGTATAGTTTAGGGGGTCCCCCCCCCGCCACCTCTTTATAATACTGTCACAGTTGGTCAAAATAACGAATTTGATATGAAATTGTCCATGCTAGACGTTGTTACCCAATATACGGTTTCAATCATCATCAAGAAAACTGTCTGGCAATTTAGGAAACTCAGTTTGAGAGACTCTCAATAATATATATAAATTTCAGCTTTATTAAAATGACGGATTTCAAAATATTATAGTTTAGGGGGGTCCGGCGGGGGTTGGAACCACACTAAGTCTGGCAATGAGCAGAAGTTATAATAATGCTACGAACAACATATGAAAATATGGAGTTTCTTAAAATAACGAATTTGATATGAATTTTTTTACCCTTTGTTACCTGGTACCTGCCAAAGGAACCACGATCCAGGTTTCATATTTGGGGATCGTTCTTACCTATGTTGGGGACACACATACAAGAACTTTCACGTTTATTAAAATGACGTATGTCTGGCAGTCGTGGGCTCTTGGGCTATAAGGGGAATGTGTCCATGCTAGACGTTCGTGACTACTGTGATACGTCGATATTTTCTTTTTGTGTATGACAATGGATTGGTGCACCCGCCTGCGCTAACGATTTACACTGGCGATGCACCAGTGGAGGATGATAAGGTGAGCATGAGCTCAGGTCAGTTAGCTCATCGTGACAAATTTACTAGGAATTTATCACGATGATTTCCATGGGGAACCGCGTGGAGGTCAACCTGGCAATGTACCATACATTGCTAGCAATGGGGTCAAATCCACATTATCAATCACTTTTCCCCCCAGGAACGATAGATAGAGTGTACATTCCAAAGGAGATATTTCATTTATCCATGAGAGGGCTACAACCACATAGGATGTGTAGTGGCATCTCATCTTCTGCTTGGCAAAATCTGCAGATTGATGTTAAACTAAGGTCTACTTTCGCCACGTGCTTAATCAACTTGCAGTGTCCAGTGATGGACATGATGCATATATTGTTTTTACTCAATAGTAGTAGTCTAGTGGAATATTGATTCGAGTAGCCCGTTATTATGGTGTTTGGGAAACTACTCTGCTACCAAAATGCTAGGGAAACGTCAGTCACGTACCTGTATGGTTCTGCGGATTTCTTGGGCTTCAGGGTCTCGAAGATATCTTCGCTAGCTTTCCAGTTTCACAGTAGGTTTCACAGTTCTAATTTAATTTTGAATGAACTAACCTAACTAACCTAAGGTTGCCTGGAAGAGATTGCTTCTAGCGATAAGACCACCTTTTGTACTTCCATATCTCTTCTGTATAATTCTTATGTATTAATTCTATTGGTGCAATAAAGAGTTTATAAATAAATAAATAAATAAATAACCCTGGCATATTCTGCCAATGATTATGTGCTTCTCGTTTGGTTATTATTTTAAGATGTCCCAGTTTTAAGTAATGAAGTAGACCACAGAAGAGTTCAGGGCCCTGTTGGGCAGTTTTTGCCCCTAACTTTGTCAGATGGTCAACATTTTCGTTGCCTTCAATGTTTGAGTGCCTCAGGACCCATCTCAATATAACTTTACTAACTAAAACTTGCTACAAAAGACTGAGTTAATTTTAGAAGCATTGTCTACCAGTCAACCTTCGATACATGAATATACAAATCAAATCAAAATAACTTTATAATAATTACTAGCTCTATTCGCAACTTCGTCCGCGTGGAATTTAACTTTATTTTTCTAAGATAAAAGTAGCCTATGTTACTTCTTATTACATTAGCTACCTGCCAAAAAAAGTCCCGTCAAAATCGGTTCAGCCATTTCAGAGATTAGCCGGAACAAACAGACTGACAGACAAACAGACAAAAATTATAAAAAATGTTATTTTAGTGTATGTATATTTATATTCATATGCATATAGTAAAAAACGGTTATTTCAATAGTATAAACAGACACTCCAATTTTATTTATATATATAGACTAGCTGTACCCGAGGATTCTCTCGCATGAAATTTATATCCTTCTAGCATTTACCAGCGGCTTCACTCGCATAAATTCATTACTGACTGATAGTATGGTATGGATGGTACAGTCGATGATGACTAGGATGTTTGTAATAGATGACTAGCACGTTTGTAATCCCGTCGGAATATCGAGAGCTCTTTATTATTACCAATGGTCGCCCAATGGTCGAGAACTTCCGATATTTCGACGCTGGTACAGTCGACCCGTGACCAGCATGTTTGTAATAGCGTCGGAATATCGGGAGCTCTTTATTATTACTAATGCTCGAGACCTTCCGATATTTCGATACTGGTACAGTCGAAGATGACTAGCACGTTTGTAATCCCATAGGAATATCGAGAGCTCTTTATTATTACCAATGCTCGTCCAATGGTCGAGAACTTCCGATATTTCGACGCTGGTACAATCGACCCGTGTACAAGTTTATAATAGTATCGGAATATCGGGAGCTCTTTAATAATATCATCGTGGTAAATTTCTTTATTTAATGTGTGGATTTGGATATATTTGCGTTCTATTCATGGATCGACTGTAACAGCGTCGGAATATCGGTAGTACTTTATTATTATTATGGTAAATATCACGTTTATATTATGTGTACAAATGGTATCTTTTGTTGTGTCTTGTTCTGTGTGGCGTTAATAATGAAAATTGATTATACCTCACGCCAATTAACGCTAGTATAACATAATTAGCGAATGTAGCGACACACTCGAGGAAACAATAATGACGATCTCGGTCTAGCGGTTTAGCACACCGGTTTACTTCCGATGGTCGCGGGTTCGATTCCTCGCACGGTACAAATATATGTATTCATGAGTATGATTGTTTGTATCGGTCTGGGTGTTTGCTATGTATGTTATGTATGATGATACAAGAATAAAAAATAAGTATTTATATCAGTTGTGTACCCATAACACAAGCTCTGTTTGCCGTGGGACTAGATGGCGCTGTGTTAATTGTCCAGTGTCATGTATTTATGTATTGAATATCATTTCTTCCTAACAACATGAAATCCAACTAGATATCGAGCAAACTCAATTATATTCTGTATATTCATGTTTAGATATAGAGCAAACTTTTCATCCGCGTAAAATTATAATCTGTATGTATTTTTTCATCAAAATCCGTTCAATAGTTTTTGTGTGAATACATCCATCCATAATTATAAAAACATATATTGTATTATTTTTTTACTGTCGCTTGAACATCAAGATCGAGAACGCGGCTGCGAGTGCTTTGTCTCAAGTGTTAATTCAAATAGCAAATTAAAGTGAACGAAACTAAGGACTTCACTGTATAAACTATTTAATAACATCAGACAGTGCGTTTTTAATATTAACACAGATAACATAATATATGTATATTAATAATATATAGATGACAGTTGGTCCAGCGGTTCAGTACTCCGCTTTATTTCCGATGGTCGCAGTTTCGATTCCTCGCACGGAACAAACATTCGTGTGTATTATTTGTAACGGTTTGCGTGTTTTTTATATATTGTCCTGATATATATGCCATACATTATTAAAAATGTCTGGAAAAAATAAAGTTTCATCAAAAATGGTGGAATGTAGCCGTTCAATTCAGTTTTTTATGAAATATACCTTCAAGAAATTGGTCCAACAAAACAGGTTTCAATTTAGATATACAAACATCCATCCATTTTGTTATAGACTCATAACAAATCTTTGACTAGCTTTACAACTTTTTTTATTGATTATGTAATGTTTTATCAAACAAATTAAAGATAGAAATGGAGTCGTGCTGTATCAAGGCTTAAAGAGTACGATGGAAGATCGTAGAAAGTGGCAAGAGCTCCACCGACAAGAGCGTTGCTCTTAAATTTATGAATGAATTAATGTTAAGTAGCTGTTGTTATGTTTATAAAAATTCTCAACAAACAATTTTGTACGAATATTGAGGAGATCTCATAAAGAATTGCGACTTTCGATGGCCGTTGGGGCAGTAAAGTCCTCGAATGGCAACCACGACGACCGACGATCTGGTCAAGATCGCTGGAAGGCATTGGATGCGAGCAGCGCAGGATCGATCGTCGTGGAGATCTTTGGGGGAGGCCTATGTCCAGCAGTGGACGTCTTCCGGGCTGTGATGATGATGATGATGATGATGATGAATAAATGAAATATTATGCACCCTGGGAAGGTATGTGAAATCCGAGATACAGTATAATTCTCTACTAGTTCAGATAGTGCAATTACAGTTCTATGTTCAAATTGTATTAACTCTTACGTACAACTTAATTATGTAAGACCGAAAGAGAGAAAATTTCGGATGAAGATCTGTGGTGACATAGAATGTGGATGGTTATAAGGGTAGAGGAAAACCGAAAAAGAAATGGATGGACAGTGTGAAAGATGATATGGTGAGAAAGGGAGTAAATAACGGGATGACTGCGAACAGAGATGAATGGAAGAGAAAAACATATTACGCCGACCACAAATAAATGGGATAAGGAAGAAGCAGATGATTATTGCTCTTAAAATTTTCCAGTTTAACATTAAGAAAATAATATTAAATGACATAAAAATGCTCAACCTAATCGACAATCAAGAACTTTTCATAACATATAGCACAATGGAACAAAATCATGTTCGTTGAAATTCTTTTCATGGAGATTTCGGGAAATTTCTAAAACTTTTAAATATGCAAAAGGAATAATCCGAATTCCATGAATATGAATTTTAACTGCTCCCTTCGTTCCTATAGTTACTTTTACGAATCCAAACGTAAGACATAAATTGTAATGGTGTTACCTCCAACGTAATTCTTGTCAGAATGAGTGTTCCTCAAGGATCAATTCTCGGCCCTTATTTTTAGTTACTATAAATTTTTTATCTTGTATAAATTAGTATTTGAATAAACCTTTGCCAAAGAGTCATTTCATATATAATTATTATATAAAATAGTATATCTTTACATACTATAAAAAAGGTTGCCGCCGTTATCTATCCGAATAAATCTTTTAAATTACGCAACAGATTTCAAAGCAGTTTTCAGCAACAGGTACGACTGAATCAAGAGGAAGGTTTATATGTGTAATATATGCGTGTTGGGGGGAAAGCGGATTGTTGGTAATGTGGATTAATGACCCCATTATTAGCAATATACCATATCAGGCTGACCTCCACGCGGTTATCCCTCTGGAAACCATGGGGACAAATTTTTGGTGAATTTATCACGATGGGCTAACTGACCTGACCTCATGTTCATCTTATCACCGTCCACTGGTGCTCCGCCAGCGTAAACCGTTAGCGCAGGCGGGTGCTCCATTCCATTATCATCCATAAAAATATATATTGTATATGCATGTTATAGTATAGAACAAGTCGAGAAGTTCAAAGATTTACAATTTTTATTTATGTTATTTAAACTCTTTATTGCATCAGACAAAAGAAAGCACACAAAATGATATATTACATAAACTGATACAAAAGGCAATCTTATTGTTAAGCAATCTCTTCCAGACTACCAGCAGAGAAAGTAACATTAAGATAAGAAAGTGGTAGGTGGTGCACGTAATGAACATACATATATACATATACATTTGTACATAAATATACCTATTAATATATATAATAAAATATGAACATACGTACAATCGTCGCTAAAATAAAGCTCGTTTATATTATTACAAGCTGCTCCCACGACTTCGTTCACGTGGAATTTAACTTTATTTTTCTAAAACAAAAGTAGCCCAAAGAACTAAAAATTATTTTGTTCGTCTTAATTTATTCGTTCCATTAGGTACTGATAGGTTCAAACTAATACATTTACATCCTGCATCATCCCTTATGGGGATAAACCCCATGGGGGTTGAATTTATCAAAATCCTATTTAAGCGAACGTCTTCATCATAGTAGCTCCAATCTTTAATTTTAGTTCAATCAGTCGAAAATCTAAGAAAATTTATACAAACTTTCATCCCCTATTTTATCCCCTTAGGGGTGGAATTTATCAAAATCCTTTCTTAGAGGATGCCTACGTCATAGTAGCTTTATGCTTGCAAAGTCTCAGCCCGATCGATTTAAAATTGACAAAGTTTCATACAAATTTTCATCCCTTATTTTATCCCCTTGGGGGTAGAATTAATTAAAATCCTTTCTTAGCGGATGCCTACGTCATAACATCTACCTGCACGCCAAATTTCAGCCCGATCTGTCCAGTGGTTTGGGCTGTGCGTTGATAGATTACTAAGTCAGTCACGTTTGAGTTATATATATTTAAATTTCGCAATACCTGGTAAGTACGAATGTAAATTCGTATTCTAATTAAACAATAATTTATTCATATACGACATTATAATTATTTATCCAAGCCAGGTATTGTTTCCAACACACTTTATAGCAACATTGTGCAAAGTCATATTATGCTATACGTTTTCAATACACACGTTAGAAGTTTTTCTTTTAAATTGTATTATGTTATATCCAAATATGATATGATTAAGATCATATTAGTATTAAAACCAAACTATTTAACACCTGCATTTTACCCGTCCTTATGTATGGATGCCAATCATGGACTTTAGGCCATGAAGTGACAAGTAAACTCGCAAGTTGTCGCAATGGTCGCTCGCAATGGTCATATGCAGAATGTCAAGAGATCAGACAGATTGAAAAACTACATCATCCGGAATAAAACAAAAGTTACAGATATAAATTTGAAAATTAAAGGACTCAAATGGGGATGAGCAGGTCATATAATAAGAGGATATGATAAATGGAGTAAGAAAGTGACAAGATGGTATCCCAGGGAAGGAAAAAGGAAGAGGCAGACCCCACACAAGATGGGATGATGATATTAGGACAGTGGCAGGAGTAATGTGGAACAGAGTGGCACAAGAAAGAGAAGAATGGAAACGATTGGAGGACGCCTTTGCCGATTGGCAAACAGATCTACAGACATTAAAAAAGATCCAAATAATAGAATAATTACTTCGTTTTTAAGTTTTAAAGTTTTATGTGTGTTTTAAAATAATGTATGAGTTCAAAATCAAATCAAATAATGTTTAATCATCATCATTGCCTTGCCTTTATCCCATTATTTGTGGTCGGCGCAGTATGTCATTCTCTTCCACTGCTCTCTATCGGCCGTCATATCTGAACATACTCTTCTTTTATTCATATCATCTTTCACACAATCCATCCATCTTTTCTTAGGGCGTCCCCTCCCTTATACATCCATCCACATTCATATTATACACTTTTCATAAGACATGATCTTCGTCTTCCGCATAAAATAAAAATAAAGGCTATAATAATAATAATAAATGTTATATCCAGAATGATTACTATTGAACCATAAATAAGCGTATTTACTATTGAACCATAAACAAGCGTTGCATCAATATTCCTCTGATATCCAATATAAATTCCTCTACCTCATACCAACAAAATCAATAAGCCCTAATTTCTTTCCTCTGGCACCATATCCCGCGTTTTATGACGCCGCGGAATAATGCTTGCGACATATGCAAAATCTACTTTGTGCGTCAGCTTTTCCTTGATTCTTTTGCTTTCCTATTTCTGTAAGATTATTTGCATTGACTTTAACAAAACTCTCTTGAAAATAAGCTTGTATAAATTAGAGATGTGCTAACTCGTAATAAACATGACTCGAGTTAACTCGAGTTGAAATTCAGGTAACTCGAGTTACCTGAAATAATTTATTTTATATTTTTAGAACATTTCTAATGTTTTTGGGCGCAGCTAGCCTTGAAAGCTTCACCGAACTATAGGGGGCGAGTAGAAATGGCACTTTGAAGCCGCGGAAGGACTTATGGAACGCATAATAATTTTAATGATAACCTAATCGGACGAATATGTTTTTTTAATAAATAGAGTGATTCAAGAGGAAGGTTTATATATATAATACATGTACACCCGCGCGAAGCCGGGGCGAGTAGCTAGTTATTGATATGATTAACCGGGTCTTAACACGAATGATTTTATGGCAAATAAAGGTATTTACTTCTCTCGACGTTTCGACCAGGTCAGTCAGCTCAGTCAGCTCTGACTGGTGCCATAAAATTATTAGATTAAATTATTAGACGATGTTTGTTACTTTTTCATGCAAGAACTACTGAACGGATTTTGATGAAACTTTACACATAGGCTATAAATTACATGCGAGTGAAAACGCGGGCATAGCTAATTTATACTAATATAATAATAATAATAATAAAAACATAATTATAATAAATTATCCATCCTCATCATTCATAATTTATACTGTCATTGTTTGGTGATTTTTACCCGCAATGATCAGTCTATTACCCCATCAATGGGAGATATATAATATATATATAAAATAATAATAATAATAATCTTTATTTGTCTCAAACAAAAGCTTTCCACACAATACAACTGTTGCCCATACAATAATATAATTTAAAACTAATGAATGAGACAAAACGGTCTATAACTCAGTGAGGGCAGTGAGTCCACCCTCTCTGCTATTCTGTTATAGCCTTTATCAGTAAAATACAATGTGAGATCGACGACGACGATAGCATATTAAGTTTTAAACTACAACTAACAAAGTTATATATAAAGCTCAAGAGTTTGTTTGTTTGAACGCGCTAATCTCAGGAACTACTAGTTCGAATTGAAAAATTATTTTTGTGTTGGATAGTTCATTTGTCGAGGAAGGCATTATGCTATATAACATTACGCTACGACCAATTGGAGCGGAGCTACAATGAAAAATATTGTAAAATGAAACACAGACGAAGTTGTGCAGGTCAGCTTGTATCTTCTAAAGCTACTAACGGGTAAAGGAGGTCCCGAGAATTGTTTTACTTTGGCTACTGACACGGTTAATTCGACACCGAATCCGAGTTCAGCCAAGCGTTTGACAGGGCGAGCACAAAGAACAATTATCCTCCATTTCTATTATATATACATAAAAGCAACAAATAATTTATTTCCTTGGAGATATTAATTCAAAATCACTCATTACTAAAAGCCTTTTGATTTTCCAAGCGAGAGGTGAAATGTAAAATGGAGTTTGTTACAGCTTTATGTCAATATTTAATTAATTTTGGAAGTAAAAATACAAACACCAAATTTTATTTATTTAGTTATTCTTTATTGGACGTAAAAATTGTACAATTTGGCGAGCATAATGCCATATGAATTCTCCACCAGCTAACCAGTAGGTAAGAACAGAAAGCGGTTGATGGCCAGTGGTGGGAAAGGACAAATCTATAATTTTACCTGACATAGGTAAATACATCTTCCAAAATACTTACAAATATATGTACATAAAAATAAATATATACCTATTATTATACATACAAGACATAATAATATTATAGATATTTACATATATATTATGACAACAATATATAATTAAAAACTGTTTTGTTCATTTAGAAGATAATAAAAAAAAATCCGTTTGAAAACAGGCTTACTCTGTTCTCTACGCAGGGCCACAGGCAATCTATTCCAAAGACTAATAGCGATGATAGTAAATGAATTACATAAATCCAGAATGGCGTGAATTGCGAGATGTGGGAGTTGAGAGAAGGAAGTGGGCCGAAAGAAGATTAAGAGAATGGGTAAATGAAATGGTAAGAAAGTTCTTTTTTAGGTTACGGGTGTAGCCCTAAGTCTGCTGACCGTGACGACGATGGTTTTGTCACGGTACAAAAGAAGAGGCGCACAAAGAGGGTCAATCGAAACCATTGTGGCGCAGCACCGACTGGGCCCAACTTCTTGTTGCGGGCCGCAACACCGTCCGAAGCTATGTACCTGTCTCGCCTATACTACGACACCAAGAAACAGGATATTGTGGACTATATCCGGACCAAAAGTAACCTAACATTGAGGGTGACGCAGATAGAATCGAGTCACAACGCGAGCTTCTAAGCGTTTGCAGTCCGGGTCTCCACCAACATGCTGTCCACTTTCATGAAAAAAGACTACTGGCTTCGGCCAGTAGTCTTTTTTCATGAAACCTGTCACCACACTCACTATGGCAGATTGCCATAGTGAGTGTGGTGACCATAAAGACAATATTATTATTTTAGTTTATATTTAATTACTATACAAGTATGTTATTAGTCTGTAAGGTATAATATTAATTCATATGTATGTTAGTGTATAAGGTATTTATAATATGAGTCTAGTAGCCAGAACAAAATAAAGAATTAAAAAAAAATACCAAGAAAGTTGACGGCCCAATTGACATATCTCAACCATACCGAAACATATCTTCCAAAATAAGCGTGACTGAAATAAGTGTGACGGAGTTACGAAATCGATTTTCTACAAAGCCTATCTTCCATCTAAATGTATCAGGCAGGAGTTGACCTTCAGCCGCTTCATAAGTCCTTCCGCGGGTTTGGAGTGCCATCAGCACTCGCAATCGCCGGCCAACATCATTAGAGTAGTCCGGAAAAAAATACGCTAGTCATCTCGTGACCAAGGCTAGTGTAATCAAGTCCAAACGTTGAGAACGTGGAAGGAAAAACAATTCTAAATGTAATACTATAGAGTACATGTTAGAGATTCTTAAATACTAACTCACCTCTTGTCAAAGTCGTGAAGATCCTCCGAAGTGAACTGACTAGTCACGTCCAACAGCTGCTGTATATGATCGCTGCAGACTCTACTCTTACGTCTTCCGTCCTCGTCCCTCACGAGGATAGTGGAGCAGCCTCCATAATCGAGGGAGAGAGACGGCTGTTGGACCACGATGGTTGTACGACCGGCTGGTATTGTAGTTGCCGCTGAATCTAGAGGATTGGCCGTGACGTGGACTTGAGCCGCTGTAGAAGATATAAAGATAGATTTAAATCGAAAGAAAAAATGGTACGGAGAAAATTTATCACTTGTTTGGTGCTAGAAAGGCAAACAAGCTGATGGTCCATTTGATAGTAAATAGAAGTAACTGTCATAAATCAACATGAATGCTAATGACACACTTCATATGATGGGTCATGATTTGTAGCCTATAATTTATGATCGGCCTCGGTGGTCTAGTCTAGCACACCACCTTCTTTCCGATGATCTCGGGTCGATTCCTCGCAGGGCACAAACATTTGAATTCATGGGTATGATTTTTTCTGCATATTTTCCGTATAGATTGCGTATGTATTTACAAAAAAAAAGAATATAACTATACAATTACATCAATTGTTAGAACCTATAACACAAGCTCTGCTTAGCTTGGGCCTAGATAGCGCTGTGTGAATTGTCCCGAGATATTAGAAACATAAAAAATATGATCATAACCACATTTCTATTTTCATACTATAACTTAGAATCTGAAGGAAAGTCATCTAATAATATGAACAGAAATATTCTAGAACAAACGTGTAACGTACCTGTTGATTGTCTTCTTGAAGAAGGCGGTGGAACGGAATGCTGGTGTGCGGAAGACCGTCTTCTAGTTGTCGTAAACACCTCCGTCCCTTCCAACTGCCGTCTCAGCTTCGCAACTTCATCCTTATAATAATCCTGTTTATCCAGCTTCTGTTTATTCTTCATCCTCGGCTCACTGCCTCGCCTTTTAACGGGTTCAGGTTCAAATTTGAAATGTGTTTCGTATTTTGATTGATTGGCCTTTGGGCTTTTGGGAATCTCCATTTTGGGATCGTAAGGTATTTGGATAGACGTCGATGGCCCACTGGTCAGATTCACTTGTGTTTTGTTCCGCTTTTTCTCGAACCGCTTTGGGTCCGGTAAAGGAACATCAAAGACGAACCTGGCTGGGCCTGGT
The DNA here is from genome assembly GCF_030625045.1 of Achroia grisella. Taxonomy (NCBI): domain Eukaryota; kingdom Metazoa; phylum Arthropoda; class Insecta; order Lepidoptera; family Pyralidae; genus Achroia; species Achroia grisella. The sequence continues at coordinate 7,722,829 of NW_026712984.1, read as the reverse complement.
CTTGGAGAATCTATGACGTCAGATGCTGACTGAGGTTTTGTATAAACTGGAGAAACCAGTTCGCAGCTGTTCTGAGCTCGATGGTAATGTGGTGGGGCCGTGCTTGGTGGATTTTGAGAGGGTTCTGAGTCCATGAGGCTTGGAGGTTGGGATGGCAACTCAGGGGGTTCAGGCTCAGCGTCCATGGAGTCGTCAGTCCCCGTGATGGAAGTGAGGGCAGTGGCAGCGGAGTCTGTGCTGGTGTTGATCGTTTTGTCTGATGTCGTGCTGCTGCCCATGACGACCACCTGCTGGAAAATGATATTTCTTTATTAATATTGGTATTCTTTTGATCTTTACTAGCGTGAATATAATCTCAAGCGCTCTTTTGAGATAGGCCATGGAACGGATTGTGGTATAATAAAAATAAAGAAAGAGAAAGAGACACTGATTTGTGAAAAAAAAGAGAGAAAGAGTAAGAAACATGTGATTTTATAAGAAAAGAAATCACTAGGCTATTACACTGATTTGTGAAATTCTGTTACTGTTTCAAAGTTACATTATTCCAGACTGTTTTATTGTAAACTAGCTACTCGGCCTGGTTTCGCCCGGGTGTACATGAATTATATATATATGAACCTTCCGCTTGAATCATTTTATCTATTACAAAAACCGCTTCAAAATCCGTTGCGTAGTTTTAAAGATTTAAGCATACATAGGTACGGCCAGATAGCGACAGCGACCTTGTTTTGTACTATGTAATGATGATATTATATTAATATATTATAAGAGAAAATCCTTCATTCAAATAAACTTAAATTCAAGCACTATTGAATAGTCATAGTTATTTTTATTTCTTTCAGATAGTTGGTTAATGTACTTAGAATTAACATTTATGAACGCATGGGTGAGTCCTGGGCGAGTCCCTATTTTGTGTACTTATGTTTTACGGAAATATTAAATTTAAAACTAAATTGGTACAATTCATCGCTGCTTTTATAAAGATTTTTCTTTCTCTATCATAATAAAGTATACTTCAAAGTTTGTTACTTGAATTGATTATCATTACATAGTATACAACAAAGTCGCTGTCGCTGTCTGTCCGTACTTAAATCATTAAAACTACGCAACGGATTTTGAAGCGGTTTTTTTTTATAGATAGAGTGATTCAAGAGGAAGGTTCATATATATAATGCATGTACACCCGTGCGAAGCCGGGGCGAGTAGCTAGTAAAGTATAATTCAAAGTTTGTTACTTGAATTGGTTCATTTATATATAATTACTATAAATATGGAAAATGGTGTGTTTAAAGCTTTTTTTTCTATAGTCGTCATTGAAATTCTTGTTTTATCTGTACTAGAATATGCACGTATTATAAATATAAATCTTCCTCATGAATCAGTCTATCTATCGCTGGCAACTGCATTAAAATCTGTTGCATAATATAAAAGATATAATATACAACCGAAGGGACTTCATTTTATAGTATGTTGAAGATCCGGTAGAGATGGTACATTTGTATATCATAAGAGTCTGTAATAGACCTATATGAATAAAGATATTTTGAATTTGAATTTGAATTTGGATCCATTTTTAGTTGGTGGTCACTCTAATTTGAATGTAACTTTGTTTTATATTATTATATATGAATAAAGATATTTTGAATTTCAATATGAATTTGAATCTATTTTTATCTGGTGATCACTCTATTCTCCCAAAATTTAATATAACTTTGTTTTATATTATGTAAAGATGCGAGAATCGATCCTGCGACCATTTGAAGGGACAGAAATTAATCTTGTTTTACAACTAAATTGCAATGTTGGTAATAAAATTAAAACTTTTCTTACGGCCACATTTTCCCCGTGCTTGAAGTTAAATTCAATTCAGTCTCACGTGATAGTCGCTGTTAATTCCACATTTTATCTACCGCCACTTACGTTCACGACCTCGGTGGTATAGCGGTCCAGCACACCGCTTTACGTCCAATGGTCGCGGGTTCGATTCCTCGCACGGCACAAACATTTGTACTGGTCTGGGTATTTTCTATGTATATTATGTATGTATTTACGAAAAAAAAATTGATTTAAGTATTTGTATCAGTTATCTAGTACCCGTAACACAAGCTTTAGCTAGCTTAACTTGGGACTAGATGGCGCTGTGTCAATTGTCCTGAGATTATTATTATTATTACTTACTCACCTGTATGTAATTTAGTCCTAATGGGATTTGGATGGTCAATGTTTCTATAGAAAATTCAAGAATAGAATAGAATAGAGCAGCGTAGCGTATAGTAGAATATCGTAGAGTAGAATAGAATGGAATAAAAAAGAAAATCTTTATTCAAATAAATTTAAGCTTTAAAATTGTCATCACATTTTTTTTAATCTACCGCTCATTCGGAAAGCTGTCTCATCACAAGAAGAATGAGCAAGAAACTTGCGTGTTGCTCTTTTAACTAATTGTTGTAATAAATACTAAAAGACACTAATTTATTAGAGTCAAATAATAAGATTAAAACAGTCATAGTGATTAGAGCAGACCAGTCCTTACAAGCAGCACTCGTTCACGAGTATGACGTTTGAGCCACCCATCACTGCGCTCACTACAAATCGCATGTTCTATTCCTCGCAGTACACAAAAATTTGTATTCATGAGTATCATTGTTTGTATCGGTCTGGGTGTTTTCTATACATATTATGTATGTATTTACAAAAAAAATGGATTTATGTATTTGTATCAGTTATCTGGTACCCGTAACACAAGCGTTTGATAGCTTAACTTGGGACTAGATGGCGCTGTGTGAATTGTCCTGAGATTATTATTATTATTTACGCTGTCGTCGAATTTTCTCAGCTTTTGCTGGTTTTTTTTCCACGCTTAAGTGGCTAAAACCAAGTAAGTGCAGTGTGTGTGTGTATTATTATTATTTTCCCTCTCAACTTTCGCCGGTAATCTTGGTATGTACGGGCCTAAAGCCAAGTACATAACAATGTTCTATTTTTAGGTAAATATACTATATATATATATATATATATATGTAATATTAAGTTATCTGTGCTATAATATAAATGTTGGCCTAATCTGTTTGTAGAAATTTTTCTAGCAATGCGGCATGTGTTTAGAACTACAGTATTATTATTATTTTTATTATTATTATTATATATATATATTTATTATATCTCCCTTTTTACGGGGGTAATATATTCAAACACGCGGGCCTTAGCCAAGAATGGATGAGTTATGTGATGAAGATAGAAATTTTCTGACTATTCGGCATGTGTTTAGTATGACGGCTTTTTGTAATAGGTCTATTGTAGAGGAGGGGATATGCAACGTGTCTAGGTGTTTGTTCAGACTTTTTGGTATAATTCCTGTGGATGACAAAACTATGGGTACTATGTGGATGGTGTGTGCTTTCCATTGTTTTTTTAATTCTATTACTAGATCTGTAAATTTTGTTAGTGTTTCATTGACTGTGCTTTGTATATTGTGTGTGTTTGGGATGGCTATATCTACAAGATATACTTTTTTATTGATTTTCGTCGTGTAATGTTATGTCGGGTCTATTGTGATGTACAGTTTTGTCAGTAATTATTGTTCTATCCCAGTACAGTTTACAGTGATCATTTTCTAATACATTAATAGGGCTGTATTTGTAATATGGAACTTTGCTTTCTATTAATTTATGTTTATGTGCTATACATTGATGTATAATTGTAACAACTTGATCATGGTGGTGCTTATAATCATTTTGAACTAATGTCTTACAAGCACCCGTGATGTGTTGTATGGTCTCGGAAACACTATTGCAATGCCGGCATAAATCATTTGCCAAATTTCTGTCTTTTAAGATGTGTTTTGTATAGTTTCTGGTACAAATTATCTGATCCTGAATTGCTAACATAAATGCTTCGGTCTCTGGGAAGAGCTCACCGCGTTTCAGCCATTTGCTCGACGCATTCCTGTCGACATGAGATTGGCATAGATCCGCTCTGTGTCTTCCATGAAGAGACTTTTTTCTCCAGTTGTCTATTTTTTGGTCCTTATTCATAATGTGTTCATTTTTTTGTTGTCATGTAGATTAACAGGTGTACATTTATTGTCAATATTTGTTGCCTGATAATATAATGATGATTGTTCTGCTTTATGATAAAAATATTTTCTTAGTGAATGTATTTGTTTGTTATGAAGGTTTTGTATGTCGATGAGTCCTCGTTCGCCTTCTTGGCGTGGTAATGTGAGTCTTTGAGTGCATGATTTCGGGTAATGTTTTCGATTTTGTGTCATGTGTGTATTATTATTATTATTAAATGAATAACTACATATTACACATTTAACACGATAACAAACGGGACGACGTGATAAGGATGTAAACGCACAGTGTTGTACCGATCGGGCGATATGAAAATGTATTCAGTACATTTACGTACCGGGCTTCCTTCAAAAACTCATTTAATGTCACCATTTACCTATAATAAAAGAGCACGGTGCGAGGTACGAGATGTAGCGATTTGTATAATATTTTATTATGCAAAACTAGCTGACCACGCCACTTCGTCTGCGTGGCATTTAACTTTCATTTTTCTGAAGTAAAAGTAGCTTAAGTTATTTCTTATTACATCAGCTACCTGTCAAAAAAAGTCCTGTCAAAATCGGTCCAGCCATTTCATAGATTAGCCAAAACAAACAGACAAACAGACAAAAATTGAAAAAAATGTTAGTTTGGTGTATGTACCGTATTTATATTCATATGCATGTAGTAAAAGACGGTTATTTCAATATTACAAACAGACACTCCAATTTTATTTATATGTATAGATCTATAGATATCTGTCTCCTTATTCTGAAATTTCACTTATTAATTGGTATCCTCAGAATCATGGACATCAAAATATGGCCTTAGTGCTGTTTAAGTAATATATATTGACTATTACTTTCTATCAAGAAGATAGGAAAGAGGAATAGCATAGATAAAGAGGGGGAGAAGAAGTCCAAGGCACAACTACATCAAGCAAATGATAGACAGTGATATCAAGGTTTAAAGAGTATGATGGAAGATCGTAGAAAGTGGCAAGAGCTCCACCGACAGGGCGCTGCCCTTAAATTTATAAATGAATGAATTACTTCCTATCAGTTTTACCATTCTTGTCACAAAAAAGGACCTGATAACCCGTGTCAAAGGTTTTACGGATACCTAGTACAGGCACCAGTTCTCCACAAATCTGTATTTTAGCATGGAATTTTATATGCTTCAAAGAGTTTTCAGTTCATATTATGTATGTTTTGTGGAGAAAAAGAAATATATTCTTATTATTACAATACATCCGCTACATCTTATAACTTGTACCACACATTTTCAGCGCACATCGCTACCAATTTGCGAGCAAAGCTCTCTTAAAGTACGGAGGTCGCGTGTCGGTGCGACGTACATTTCGTAATGTCAGTTTGATTTCTGTATCTCAGTGCCCATAGATATAGATAGATATAGACAACGCAAGTGTTTGAATAAAGTAATGTACCTTTATCAATCAACTAATCTATCAATCCATCAATATATCAATCAATATTTTATTTATTTATCAAAACTTCAATGTAGAGTCAAAGTTAATAACACCTACTCTATCTTTCAAGATATAGAAGCTGGAGTACTGCAGGGTTCCACTCTAGGTCCCACTCTATTCATTTTATTTATTTACCTTTTATTGCACCAGAAGTGTATTACAAATATAAGAAGCACTAATAAAGGATGACGACTTAGGTTTTAAAGCTGACTACCGCAAGGGAAACCCCAAGTAGCGCCTGTGATTTGTCACACGGGTGTAGGTTTAAAAGGCCCTTTAGAATACATTAACACTCACCTTCACTACTTGCAGCTTCCCCCCAGGCCCAACTAAGATCGGGATAAACCCATTCCTAATACAAATCACTTTAGTATCCAAAACACAACCGGCACGCTCTACGCTCGTCGACCGAATGCCGTGGCTCACCCAACGAAAGAGGATTATTCAACCATCGACCTCCGATTTATAGACCTAAGTCCGTATTTATAGCTACTTGGGGTTTCCTTTGCAGTAGCCGGCTTCAGAGCCTAAGTCGTCATCATAATCAGTGCTTCTTACACTATGGTGGCATACGGCTCATCTGATGGCAAATGGTTACCTATGGACGCCTGAAATACCAGTGGTGTCACGTGCGCGTTGCCGACCCTTAAGAAGCCTTAACTGAGAATATTCTCAGGTAACCTGGCGTAGTGCCAACTAATACTGACAAAATGTTCATTCTAAAATCTCCGTTTGATACAATTTCTACAAGCAGTTCTGCTGTGAACAGAACATATAATGAAAAGCTTGCCTGAGTGAACGCTGGAGGTAATCGGATTTGTTCCTCGGGTAAAGTAGGAACAGCTTAATTATTACATATATATACATTATAATTATATCTATACATATAAATAAAATTGGAGTGTCTGTTTGTAATATTGAAATAACTGATTTTTACTACATGCATATGAATATAAATACGGTTCATACACCAAAATATTTTATTTTACAATATTGCTGTCTGCATGTTTGTTCCGGTTAATCTCTGAAACGGCTGGATCGATTTTGACGGGACTTTTATTGGCAGGTAGCTGATGTAATGAGTAACTTAGGCTACTTTTATTTTAGAAAAATAAAGTTTAATTCCACGCTGACATAGTCGCGGGAACAGCTAGTAGCAAATATAAATAAATAAATAATAGTAGCCTAAGTTTTTTAATTGTGAGTAGCTTTGACGTGGTCTAGTGTTTTGAGTAGTCATGCTCACTAAAATGTCCAGACTTGTGGCGGCGTGGTGGGCCGGGTCATTGGGCTCCCTAAAATATGGTCGAGCGCAGTGATGGCTGGCTCATCCGTCATACTCGTGAACGGGTGCTGCTTGTAGGGACTGGTCTGCTCTAATCACTATGACTGATTTCCTCTTATTAATTGTTTAACCAGTTGGTTATGTATTCAATATTTTTTCTTTTTGAGTATTTAATTGAATTAGTGCTAATTGGTGGTTTGTATTCACACACTTAAACTTAAAAATGTAAAGTAATAATAAAATTATTTAAAAGAGCAACACGCAAGTTTCTTGCTCGTTCTTCTTGTGATGAGACAGCTTTCCGAACGAGCGGTAGATTAAATAAAATGTAATGACTATTCAAAAGTGCTTCAATGTAAGTTTATTTGAATAAATGATTTTCTATTCTATTCTATTCTATTCTATTCTATTCTATTCTATTCTATTCTATTCTATTCTTTTATTTTAGAAAAATAAAGTTAAATTCCACGCGGACGAAGTCTAAACTGTACCCCCAGTAAATTTATTAATATATCTAGTTTAAATGTCTCTGGTATATAGGAATGTATATGTTTATGTTTTTTTTATATATTTAGACCCCAAAAGCAATGTATCGTCGCTGTCAGTATAAATACCAATATATCTCGAAAGCTGTCAATATATTTTAGTACTATACTCGTCACTTAACCCAGTATCACCGCCCACCTCGATTTAGTGGGCACTTTTTCTTAATTTATCCATTTAAGTTCGGTACACAGGTGTCGGTTATTTAGATATACGTTCAGATCTAATTTTGTTTCAGTTTGTTTCACAAACTTTCTCAGAATTCTTTTTTTTATTTATATAATGTTGGAGCGAAGGAAAGAAATGCGAAGTCTTTATTATTGTATATGTACGTCGCTATTGCAAGTAAGCAATTTATAGTTTCACTTGTATTATCTTACTATTAAAAACAAAAATATAAGCTGTGCCCGCGGTTTCACGTACGTTAAATTTCAATATAAATTATAGCCTATGTGTTATTCGGATGCATAAAATATATAACTGTAAAGTTTCATCAAAATCCGTTCAGTGGTTCTTGCGTGAAAGAGTAAACATCCATACTTACAAACTTTCGCATTTATAATATTACTAGCCTTTACCTGCGGCTTCGCTCGCATAACTTCATTACTGGCTGCTAAATGGCGCTAAAGTAGCAAAATGTTGATAATTTATTTTTTTTGTTTTTTATAAAAATATATCTATTTTTTTTAATAAAAAGTCATTGGCTCCTAAATGGCGCTGAAGTAGCAAAATGTTGATAATTTATTTTTTTTGTTTTTTATAAAAATATATCTATTTTTTTTAATAAAAAGTCATTGGCTCCTAAATGGCGCTGAAGTAGCAAAATGTTGATAATTTATTTTTTTTGTTTTTTATAAAAATATATCTATTTTTTAAAATAAAAAGTCATTGGCTACTAAATGGCGCTGAAGTAGCAAAATGTTGATAATTTATTTTTGTTGTTATTTATAAAAATATATCTATTTTTTTAAATAAAAAGTCATTGGCTCCTAAATGGCGCTGAAGTACCAAAATGTTGATTTCTTTTTTTTTATAAAAAAGTTTGTTTTTTTAACAAAAAGTATTAATATATTCATTCTAATACCTCCAAGAACTTGTGTACAAAATTTCATGATGATTGGTTCAGTAGTTTTTCGTGTGACAAACATCCATGCTACATTTATAATATTAGTAAGGATATGTTATTCTGATGTATAAGCTATATTACTTAGTAGTTTTTTTTTTATTAGTAGTTTTTGCAAAAAGTAAGTAACATCCATACTCACAAACTTTCCTACCCGGCTTCGCACGGGTGTACATGTATTATACATATAAACCTTCCTTTTGAATCACTCTATCTATTTAAAAAAACCACTTCAAAATCCGTTGCGTAGTTTTAAAGATTTAAGCATACATAGGGACAGAGAGCGACAGCGACTTTGTTTTATACTATGTAACTAGTTACTCGCCCAGGAAAATAAGCAAGAAACTTGTGTGTTGCTCTTTTAAACAATCCTTGTAAGTTCACATTTTACAAGTCAAAACGTGTGAATACAAACTACCAACCAGCACTAATTTATTTAGGCTCAAATATAAAAACACAATAAGATTAAATCAGTCGTAGTGATTAGAGCAGACCAGTCCCTACAAGCAGCACTCGTTCACGAGTAAGACGGATGAGCCAGCCATCACTGCGCTCGACCATATTTTAGGGAGCCCAATGACCCGGCCCACCACGCCGCCACATGTCGGGACATTATCGTAAGCATGACTACTCATCCACTCGACCACGTCACAGCTACTTAAAATTACTATATGGTAGTTACAGTATTCGCACTTTAAAGGATAAATAAAACAAAAATAGAACAAAATAAAACCCTATCATTTCTAAGCTCTGGTAACATTGGGAACTATTTGTTCCCGAGTTGTGTTTAAGTCGAGGGTTTCCAACCCGCGGCCCGCGGGCTGCTTGCGGCCCGCCAATGTGTTCTGCGGCCCGCCAATAGTATAGGCCAATTATTTAAATTATTAACCGGGTCTTAACACGAATAATTTTATGACAAATAAAGGTTACTAGGTTGCACTAGCCGTGGTGACATGATCACGGCTAGTGCAACCTAGTCGAAACGTCGAGAGAGGTAAATACCTTTATTTGCCATAAAATTATTCGTGTTAAGACCCGGTTAATAATTTATATATATACCATTATACATTACCTATACCTGCCTACCTATACTACCTATCTATTTATATATTACCTATACCATTGCTGTATAGATGGCCTATTCAGTGTACCGGGTAAGTATCGAAGGTTAATAAGAATAATCTCAGGACAATTCACACAGCGCCATCTAGACCCAAGTTAAGCTAGCTAAAGCTTGTGTTATGGGTACTAGACAACAATCATATTCTAGATCCATATCCATCTAGCTCATCCGTCATACTTACTTGTAGGGACTGGTCTGCTCTAATCACTATGACTGATTTCCTCTTATTAATTGTTTACGAGTATGAAGGATGAGCCAGCCATCACTGCTCTCGACCATATTTTAGGGAGCCCAATGAAAAGAAAGAAACCTTAATATACCTTTCTTGAAAAACCCCATGCTGTAGTCTCGTGAGAAAACCTCGGCAGGTAGTTCATTCCACAATCTAAGTGTACGCGGGAGGAAGCTCCTCTGAAACCGCACTGTCCGAGACCACTTAGGTTCCAGCGTGTGGGGATGAATTCCCTGTCGATGGCGAGCGGTGCGATGGTAAAAAGTAGCCGTAGGCATCATGTCAAACAATTCATCAGAACACAGGATATTAAACTACTCTAATTACTCAGTCAATCTTAGTAATCACATCCATTCAGGGTATCAGTTGTGGAGTAATTACTGCGTATAACTTTTATAGCGGATTCAAACCCAGCGGAGCGTACTACTTTGGGTTCATGGGGATTTTATTGTCGCCCTTTGGAGATTACGGGCGGTATATACTCTATGGTTTGTTTATGCTCTGTATAGAGTTACGGCACTATGGTTAACGTTTGTGTATATATTGAAGTCGCTCAGTTGTTACAAATTGTAGTTTTAAGGCGCTGAATTATGGAGCTCTTCATATACCATTGCTGTATTGACGGCCTCTTCAGTGTAGCGGGTAAATATCGAAGGTTAATAATAATAATAATAATCTCAAGACAATTAACACAGCGCCATCTAGACCCAAGTTAAGCTAGCTAAAGCTTGTGTTATGGGTACTAGACAACTGATACAAATACATAGATATATATTTTTTTCGTAAATACATAGAAAATACCCAGACCGACACAAACAATCATATTCATGAATACAAATGTTTGTGCTGTGCGAGGAATCGAACCCGCGACCATCGGACGTAAAGCAGTGTGCTAAACTATTAGACCACCGAGGTCGCCGAAGGTTGACTGGTAGACAAAGCTTCTAAAATTAACTCCGTCTTTTGTAGTAAGTTTTAGTTAGTAAAGTTATTTGGATATTAGGTATTCCGTAGTATATCCGAATAATATACAAGGCACAGATCCGAAACAACAGAATACTGTTCTCATCTCTGGGCGGGAGCACAACAATACCAGCTATTTCCATTTGACCGCATTCAGAACCGAGCAGCCAGAATCATTGGTAGTCAACGTCTATGTGACAGACTCGAACCATTGGCTCTGCGTGGATCCTCTTAGGGGTGGATTTCATCAAAATCTTTTCTTAGGGGATGCCTACGTCATAGTAGCTTTATGCATGAAAGTCTTAGCCCGATCGGTTTGAAATTAAGAAAGTTTCATATAAACTTTCATCCCCTATTTTATCCCTTTGATGGTAGAATTAATCAAAATCCTTTCTTAGCGGATGCCTACGTCATAACATCTACCTGCATGCCAAATTTCAGCCCGATCCGTCCAGTGGTTTGGGCTGTGCGTTGATAGATCACTACGTCAGTCACTCTACTACACATTACTACACAATAAAAAGATACAAATTCCATGAAAACGAAGTCGCATCTAGTAATATATTAATATTTTTTCTAACTTGCTTAGTCTTGTAATATATGTATATCCTAACATATATACATATATCTATGTATATTCCTTTATATACTATATATGCCACGTTTACATTCAGCCGCTTCCCCTGCCACTCGCGCTGCCGGAAATATTGCCGGGCGACAACTGAGCGAGAGGGCTGAATGTAAAAACACGCTGCCACTCGCGCACGAAAAACAGACAATCGAGGGAGCGCCGGGCAGCGCGAGTGGCAGCGCCAATGGCATGGGAAGTGTTTCCACTCGTGTTTACACTCTCGCGCTGCTCACTTCCCTGCCCACTCGGGCTGAGTGTAAATAGGGCATAAAAATTGTAATACAAGTCTACCAAAATAACTTTTCTCAGCATGTCACTTTATATATAATCAACATATACCTAGTAATGCGAACTGATAACCCTGTAATAATAATAATCTCAGGACAATTCACACAGCGCCATTTAGACCCAAGTTAAGATAGCTAAACCTTGTGTTATGGGTACTAGACAACTGATACATAGATATATATTTTTTCGTAAATACATACATATTATACATAGAATACACCCAGACCGATACAAACACTCATACTCATGTATACAAATGTTTTGTACTGTATGAGGAATTGAACCCGCTACCGTCGGAAGTGCAATGGTGTGCTTAACCGCTAGACCACCGACGTGGTCATATATCATATACTAACTGACCCCACGAATTCCGTTCCACCTCAGAATAAATGAAAATGGCTTTTTGAAGTTTAGTTACGCAATAAATTTTTGAGCGCACCCTGTTTTACAGGTACGAACAGTTTGTATGAAATCCTTTCAGTAGTTTTTGCGTGAAAGTGTAACGAACATCCATACTTACAAACTTTCGCGTTTATAATATTATACTAGCTGTGCACGCAGTTTCACCCGTGGTAAATTTCAATAAAAATATAGCCTGTATATTATTCTGATGCATAAGGTATATTACTGTAAAATTTCATCAAAATCCGTTCAGCAGTGTTTGCGTGAAAGAGGAACGGTCCATACTCACAAACTTTCGCATTTATAATATTAATATTCAAAATTCAAAATATCTTTATTCATGTAGGTCTATTACAGACTCTTATGATATGTCAAATCTACCGTCAGTTTGGAATGATTTCGAGATGAGAAGAACTAACAAGAAATTCAGCTCGTATTCTTTTCAAATAAAATGTTATACATGTTTACAATATAAATAAGATTTTTAATATAAGAAAACGGTAAGCAATCCAACTTGTAACCTCAAAGTACGAATAAATCTTCAGTCATCCATTGCAATAAATCAGTGGAAACGACTATATTCGAGTACCTATGTATATCCGATACACTAAGTGCCACCCCGATCGATCGCCCGTCCAACTCAAACGGGGATCGAAATTCGAGGTTCGAATTCCTATTTTCATTGTTAGTTAGTCAGTTTTTGGGTTGCGAACACTGATTAGACTATTTGCTTTTGCAATAGCATACTCTGGTGGTCATTCTATTCTCCCAAGTTTGAATGTAATTAATCTGTATTATAGTAAACATGTACAACATTTATTTGAAAAGAATACGAGCTGAGTTTCTTGTCAGTTCTTTTCATCTCGAAATCATTCAGAACTGACGGTAGATTTGACATATCATAAGAGTCTGTAATAGGCCTACATGACTAAAGATATATTAAATTTGAATTGTATAAAAAAATCTTAAAAAATTGGCAAAAAAATAAAATATTAGGGGTAGACAACACTTATCACTTAGGGGTATGAAAAATAGATAGATTCTCAGTTACCCGTGAAAAACTTGAAACACTGCCGAAATATCGGGAACTTCGTAAATAAATATAAAACGTGGTAAGATCCCGATTGATTTACTAATTATACGTACAAATAGTGACCGCGTCAAATTTAAAACACTACTTAATATACATATAAAATTTCATCAAAATCGCTCAAGCCGTTTCAGAGGAGTATAAACACGAAACCTGTAACACGAGAATTTTATATATTAGACTAGCTACCCACCCCGGCTTCGCACGGGAGTACATTTATTATATATATAAACCTTCCTCTTGAATGACTGTATCTGTAAAAAAAACCGCTTCAAAATCCGTTGCGTAGTTTTAAAGATGTAAGCAAACATAGTGACGGACAGACAGCGACAGCGACTTTGTTTAACACTATGTAATGAAACACATTCTTTTATATATTAAAGATTTAAGCATACCCCCCCCCCCCCCCCCCCCCCCCCCCTCCCCGTTTTTGCACGGATGTACATGTATTATACATATAAACCTTCCTCTTGAATCACTATATCTATTAAAAAAACCGCTTCAAAATCCGTTGTTTAGTTTTAAAGATTTAAGCATACATACATAGGGACAGACAGCGACAGCGACTTTGTTTTATACTATATAATGATAGAGGAGAAAAAAGCATTCTTCTAAGTAAGTCACTGGGCTAATTATTAGTCTTTAGTATGCCTTCAGGCCCAGTTCCCACGGTCTACCAATTTCTTCATAACTAGGAATGGTAGATACCATCGTACCTTCGTGAATATATAATAGTAATCGATTTTTGTGGTAGCAGACAATTTAATAGCAGTTTCACTGTATAGGCAATAATTTCCATTCTAATAATCTTATTGACTTAAGAAATTCTGTAGACTATATGAAACCCAGTGCTTTTTTATGTATGACTAGCTGTACTAGTGACTTCGTCCGCGTGGAATTTAAATTTATTTTTCTAAAATAAAAGTAGCCTAAGTTACTCCGTATTATATCAGCTACCTGCCAAAAAAGTCACGTCAAAATCGGTCCAGCCATTTCAGAGATTAGCCGGAATAAACAGACAGACAGACAAAAATTGGAAAAAATGTTATTTTAGTGTATGTACCGTATTTATATTCAAATGCATGTAGTAAAAAACGGTTATTTCAATATTACAAACAGACACTCCAATTTTATTTATATGTATACATTTGAATCTGATCAATTGCAAAAGCAATAGCTTTTGCAATTAAATAAAAAAATGATAAAATTAAAAAATAGAACGTCAAATATTTAGCTGTTGTCGGATATAAATTTGAAGGAAATATAGTCTTAAGGTATTACCGAAGACAATGGATGCAACAACATGCGAATGTTGAGATGGATCTGTGGTGTGATAAGATAAAGAATGAATACATTAGAGGAAGTATGAAAGTGGCACCGGTGTCGGAGAGGTTGCAGAGTAATCTGTCGTGGTATGGGCACGTAATATGTAGGAAGGAAGATTATATTTTAGGAAAGGTATGACATATAAATGTAGATGGCTCTAAGTGCAGAGGAAGACCGAAAAAGAGAAGGATGGACTGTGTGAAAGATGATATGGTAAGAAAGGAAGTCAATAACGAGATGACTACGAACAGGGAAGAATGGAAGAGAAAAACATTACGGCGACCAATAACAAATGGGATAAGGAAGAAGCAGATGATGATGACAGAAGACAATGACCGTTTGGTCTAAGTTCCTTTGCCTCTTGGCGGGAAAAACCGAAACAAAAAAAATATCTTTGATACCTGGATGTTTATGTATTACATGCCAATCGTCGTAAACTTTATTGTCGTGCAACTTCAATCAAGTGGTCACTTTACCAGTTTTTATATACCACCATAAAATCCTTCAAGAACACTCAGTTCCGAATTAATTTTCCTCGGTTTACAGGCCTTTATAACCTATCAGAGACTAAAGAGGTTTAATATTGTAAAGAATTTTACTACATCTGTTTTACTTTTCAAGTTGGTGGTAGATTGAATATCGCACTTATGAACACTTATCATAAGGATGGTGTTATTTACAATTTTAGTTATAATAGAAATCTTTACATTTTTAAATCATCCACGTATATCGTAAGTTGTTCTCATATTGAATATTGTCCCTAGCGATTACCACTTATCATCAGGAAGATTATATTTACCATTCTATTTCTATAAAAGAATTTTTTTCCATGTTTAAATCATCCACGTATATCGTAAGTTGTTGGTAGATTGAATATCGTCACCACCAGTTACCACTTATCATCAGGAAAGTCTTATTTATCATTCTAATTCTATGAAATAAATCTTTTCCATTTTTCAATCATCCACGTATATCGTAAGTTGCTGGTAGATTGAATAATGTCCCCACCAGCCCCAACTAAATACGGGCCACGTATGTAATTTGCATCGGGTCCCAAACGGCTTAAACACTTAAATGAAGCGAGTTCACCGAGGCAGATTGATTAAAATTTACTTTATACTTGGCCTCTGAGCACTTGAGCTTCCCATCACGGAGTACTAAATATAAACAGAGTGGAGAACTTGAGCACTGGCTTAAACTTTAAAACAGTATTAGTGTAACAGAAACACGAACACGAAAAATGTTGTTGACGTCGTTTT
This sequence comes from Achroia grisella, assembly GCF_030625045.1. Taxonomy (NCBI): domain Eukaryota; kingdom Metazoa; phylum Arthropoda; class Insecta; order Lepidoptera; family Pyralidae; genus Achroia; species Achroia grisella. The sequence continues at coordinate 7,707,020 of NW_026712984.1, read as the reverse complement.
AAGTGGAGATATCGATTGTACTATATATACAAATATAAAGGAAAGGTAAGATTTTATGTATGTTCGTAATGGATACATTTAAAAAAATACTGAACTTTAATTTGTTGTTTTGACTTGCCTGACATACCTATGCATTATGAAATAATATATTAAATAGTAATAATAGCCAACAACTTATCTCTGCACAACTCATGGTTGCCTGGTAGAAAATGCCATTAGGTGTTAAGTCCGCCATATGTACTCTTTACTTATGTATGACGTGCATTAAACGTAATTTAAAAAAAATATCTTGTTGCTGTTCAAGTTTATAGACGACTAGCTTTTGCCCGCGGCTTTGCTCGCTCGCCGTCCTTAGGGGTGGAATTTATCAAAACCTTTTCTTAGGGGATGTCTACGTCATAGTAGCTTTATACATGCAAAGTCTCAGCCCGATCGGTTTAAAATTGACAAAGTTTCATATAAACTTTCATCCCATATTTTATTCCTTTGGGGGTAGAATTAATCAAAATCCTTTCTTAGCGGATGCCTATGTCATAACATCTACCTGCATGCTAAATTTCAGCCCGATCCGTCCAGTGGTTTGGGCTGTACGTTGATAGATCACTATGTCAGTCACCTTTGAGTTATATATATTTAGATAATTATTTTCTGTCAACTTATCTTTAGACTTGGTTACCAGGTACATACAAAACTATTACGTAACATTTTATAGAACGCACCGATAATATCAGATTGAGCACTAGTTGAAAAGATTTCACTCTGTTAATGTTTTAATCTGTGGGTTTGTCTTGGTGAGTGTGTCATCAAGAAATCTATTTATTTACCAAAGCAACACTGTCTATGGAGTACCGAGTTTAATTTATGTACATTTTATATATAAGGCGGATCAAATGATTTGAAACTGAAGTGTAATATATAGAATTCTTGAATGATATATATATATATATATATATAGGTACGTGTTGTATAACAAAACCCTATGAAGTAGCTTGACCGATTCTTATGAGATTTTATGAGTAGATTCTGTAAGTACTATATATAATAATTTATTTTTCATCCAATATTGACTTTGTTCCCTGATATCTAAACGAAGTGGAAATCTATATTTTAGGTATAAGTTTCGTCCTCTTACAATATAACAAAAGAGAATACAAAAAGGTCTTAACTTAAACTTAACATACCATCAGTTACTTGTGTGCGTGTGTTGTGTGTCTGTGGGTGCGTGTGTGTGCGTGTTGTATGTGTGTGTGTGATAGAGAGAGAGAGAGAAAGAGAGTCCCTGTCAAATAGTACACTAGTATGCTAACTGACTTGATCTAATTTTATTCTAACCATATCATCTTTGGTGGTCACTAATGACCATGTTTAGCTCAATCGCTATATCATTAAAAAAATTCCCAAATAAATTAACTTCTACGAAAAACATATAGACAATCACGCCTTGTCTTATTTTTTTTTATTGAGAGTTTTGGGCTATGTTAGGTGCTAAGACCTGTAGCACTGCGACCTACACAGATCTATTGTGCTCGCCCTTTTTCAATGTTCGCTACCTAGACCCGTCAGGGACAAGAATTGAAGGATATTCCTAGGAGCGATGGTTTTTATATCCTCAGGATTTAGTTTACTTTCCAAAGAAGATATTTCGTTTATGCATGAGAGGGCTACAACCACATAGGAAGTGTAGTGGCATTTCCTCTTCTGCTTGGCAAAAGCTCTTTATTGCCTTGTTCTAACTTTATTCGTACGTTTTCGTCTTTCATTGCTGGTCACTATGACCATATTTAGGATAATCGTCATAAGTCAGTCAGTCAGTGTTACGTCAGTAAGTAATCGTAATAATTAAGTGTACGTGCTGGTCTTTGCCTCATACTGGGAATCTATAGCCATGCACTTAAAAAAAAAAGAAGGCGGGACACTTGCTCGCATTGTCGCAAGGTCGCATCAAATAATTAATTCAATATTAAAATCTACTATTATAATTTACATATAAAATACAACAAAATAAGAAAACACTGTATGTGTATCATAACGAGTTCATGAAAAGTACACACACACATCAGTACACAGTGACGCGATGACGATGCTCCGCAGTGGTGGATAGGAAATGCATTTTACTTTATTATTATTATTATTATTTATTTGTTTGTTACTATTTTGTTCTTTTATTTTTTTTTGTATATAATGATTTCATTTCTAATTTAATGAATTGTTTTTTATTTACGTTTATCTTAGATAATAATTTATGTACAGCTGTCAGCGTCGTTTTTATTGTGTTGTGATGTGTGATGTAATAAATGTTATTCTATTCTATTCTAAAAGCAGTGCAGTGCACAGTGGGAACTCGCCTAAGAAAGCCATCTCATAAATACTTTTTCTAAAACTCCGTGGATGTGCATGTATAATACCTCAACTTGTAGCCAAAGAGTTACTCTATCATTATAAATATGATTCAAATCTCTGACTATTCATACTTCATAGAATAGAGCCTCTAAAGTCAAGGAATGAAAAAAATACAAAAATAATTTTGTAACTTAAATTTGTTTAGTATAAGTTTATAATATCAAAACAATATCAAGTCATATAGTGTGATACCATTTTTAGAATCCTTGGAATGTGTACTTACTATAATATAAAAATATATTTAGTTTAGTCGAATATTATTTAACTAAAAATCCATATATCGTTATATGTACTATTTTCTTTTCTCAGACTTTCACTTGGAGATTTGACAGTTGCCGAAGCTTGCCGAAGTTCTAAATTTGGTTTTATTTATTAGGAAATATAATTTAATTTGATGGCATAACATTTTTTTGCAGTTTCACTGCGTAAAATATTTAAATCGAGTATAATATCATGGTGAGATTTGTTTTTTCTAAGTACGTATATTAAGATTTTCTTCTTTATTTGAGATTCTCTGTCTGAATACTCAAAAAAATACTTTTTGCTCAATTATTACTTTATATTTTATCTATTGCCTTACTTTTATCAACTATTTCACACAGTATATAGTTTAATTCCCATACAGACCTATTCTATACCGCATAATGATAAATATTTTTTATCAAGTAATTTTGCACACGTATATGATCATTATCAAGTATAAAATAGTGTATGTATTTGCATATGAAATATTACAGTTCTTCATAAGCATTTGTCATTACTAAACAATTGTTAATTACTCATCTCGCCCCAATGAGTGAATTCTCGTGTACCAGAGGCGACTTAAGTCTCTTATTGATTTAAAGTTATACAAATTATGTTGATTCTATCTCAAACTATATACGAAATAATTTTACCGAATCTTCAGATAGCCAATATAGCAAAAATTATCGCAAGTATTTAGAAGTCCTTCATAACTCAGTTTCGTCAACGCTATACGAAATGTGGTCGAAAGAAAGAACAGTTTTTAAATAAAATAGCAATTGATAGGATGGTATTTTCACTGTAAATCTAGAAAAAACTACATGCGAACCTACACCTCCTACTTCGACAGAGAAAAGAGGAAGACCTTCTAAAACGTACGAAGACAGTTCGGACAAAGAAACGGAAAAACAAGGGATTGCTTGATACCTGTGGACTTCATACTGAACTCATAATATGTACAGGGTTTAAGGGTTTCATCGTTGATATTTTACGAGCATTGCCGGCAGAAAACTAGAATGAAATGAGCAATCTTAATGAGTAATCTTATTAATGAACCGGCACATATAGCAGCATATTCAAAACATTAAGCTCTTAGCATGTTCATAAAATTGGATCTGAACAAGGCACAGTATAAAAATATGAGGAGTTGTTTGATAGCAACACTAATGACGGCAATACAGCCAGAAGATTTTTCCAAAATTATCATTGTACATTAAATATCACTGGTATATATGAGGAATTAATAAAACTGTTATGTTATGAAATGAAATGTGAACGTGTGACACGTCACTTTTCTGTCTTGCCTCTCGGGCAAGTTTCAGAAGATGCTCAAGAGTTACGGAACAAAGACTATAAACAGTTCAAGCTTCATCATGCAAGACAATGTTCGAGGGTAGCCTCTAACAAAGATGTTCTACACGCATTTTTATATACCTCTGACCCATACATAACAAGTTTAAGAAAACCTTCAAATTAAAAATATTTAGCACTTGATGATGAAGCAAAGGAGCTCTTGAGTGACTTGTAAGCCATCTTTATAAGAATTTTTGTTTTTTACGTAGATACTTTTACTTATTTCTGTATAAACTTCTTAGGACATAAATGTAAGTCTACAAATTCTATATTTCTTGTATTCCTACATTATTTATAACAATTAGAAATATTTTTTTACTCACAAAGCATACATTATTTAAAAGTATATATATTTAAGATTATCAGGAAAAAAAATCATGTACATATCTTTATTAATACAGAAGTTATAGATTTATGAGATGAAAATGAGTCAAAGTTCCCACTGTGCAGTGTAGTAATTTTGCCGAAAGTTCCCGCGAACGAAGATTGTGCAAGTTTGGCGACAAGGTCAGTGTGCATTTTTATTCCTAGTGGTTATTATTGGATATTAAAGTTAAAAATATATGATTATTTTTAACTTTAATCAGTTTTTTTTAATTATTAATACTTAATGTTCGAAACATTAAGTATTAATAATTTAAAAAACTGATTTCTCAATTAAAACTACTTCTAAGAAGAACTTAAAGAGAGTCCCGTATGAAACACTAGAAATGCTCTACGAATAAAGCTGCAAACGTTTTTTCCTTTACCAAGAATACATTGTACTTTTAATAAAAATTCCTTCGCGTCTTATTCTGCTCATAGTGATTATTTGCTCACTACTTACAAACGTTTTTCCGCATTCTAAATTTTAAATATGTATTTTAAATTAATTGCTTTGTATTTGTAATTTAGATACGCAAAGGCAAAGACCAAACAGCTTTTAGAACATCATAACTTCGAGCCTTTTTTTTTAAAGTTAAAAACAATGACTTTTAACATGTTTAATAAATGTATTTAATAAAAGTTCGATTCGTATTCTGTTTATAGTGATTATTTGCTCATTACTTTACGTTTTTCCGCATTCTAAATTCGAATACGTATTTTTAATTAATTGTTTATCATTTCTAATTTAGACATGCAAAGGGAAATATCAAACAGCCTTTTCAAAAACATTAATACAGTGACTTTTAACTTGTTCAATAACGGTATTTAATAAAAGTTCGCTTCGTATTCTGTTTATAGTGATTATTTTCTCACTAATTAGAAACGTTTTTCCGTATTCTAAATTCAAATACGCATTTTTAATTAATTATTTTTCAATTGTAATTGAGACACGCAAAGAGAAAGACCAAACAGCCTTTTCAACATGACAGCATATAGCTGTTTAATAAATAGAAAAAAAAGTTAAAAACAGCGACTTTTAACTTGTTTAAAAATTATATTTTTTAAATAGAACTCACAACAAAGCCATTCCACTGCCATTTTAAAAGTGAGTGCTGCAGAAAAGTCTGTTAATGTCATTTCCAGTTAAAGCTTCATAAACTGGTTGTAAAGTTTGTCAATTATATTACCACTAAGCAGGGCGCGCCCTACTGGCCCTACTGAGTGTAAGGATGGGGCGTTTGAAGGACAAATGATTATACCAAAGGTCGGATATAGACTGTCCTTTACTCGATTTTTTTTAATGTGTGATATAGGAATGGTGTTAAGTTCATCATTCATTCATAATTTAAGAGCTACGCTCTTGTCGGTGGAGCTCTTGCCACTTTACGCGATCTTCCATCATGCTCTTTAATTCTTGATACGACACGACTCCCATTTTGTCCTCAATTTGTTTGATGTAGCTATTCCTTGGTCTTCCCCTCCCCCTCTTTCGTTCTATTTTCCCCTCAATAATAATTTTCATGAAATCATCGTGCCGTATCAAGTGTCCTAACATTTTTCCTCGTGTGTTAAGTTAGTCGCATAAAAACAATTACAAAATTTCTTTTAAAAACATGACTAGCTGTATAACTTTTTTTTAAAAAATACATTCAACCCTAAATTTTCACCGTTCTACAACCAACCCCTATTTGTAATAGTACTTAAATTTATATGGCAAAACAATGTTTGCCGTGACAGCTAGTATAATATAAATATTATTTTAGTTATACCTATTTATATTATATAATTTATATGTTTACTAATTAATGAAGTCGCCTTAAATAAATGTTCGCAGATTTATGTTTGTTTATATTTCATACATCATAGCTGTTCTCGCGACTTCTTCCGCGTTGAATTTAATTTAATTTTTCTAAAATAAAAGTAGCCTAAGTGATTCCTTATTACATCAGCTACCTGCCAAAAAAAATCGGTCCAGCTATTTCAGTGATTAGCCGGAATAAACAGACAGACAGACAGACTAAAATTGTAAAAAATGTTATGTTGGTGTATATATCAGCATTTTTACATTATATACATGTAGTAAAAAACGGTTATTTCAATATTACAAACAGACACTCAAATTTTTTACTTCTTCCGATTAATTCTACCCCCAAGGGGATAAAATAGTTATCCCCTTGGAGGTAGAATTAAACAAAATCCTTACTTAGCATCCATACGTAGGCATCCACGTCATAACATCTACCTGCAAACCAAATTTCAGTCCGATCCGTCCAGTGATTTGGGCTGTGCGTTGATAGATCACTATGTCAGTCACCTTTGAGTTATAGATACATATACACCCGGGTGAAGCCAGGGCGAGTAACTAGTTATATATAAGATGATGTTTTAATATAAATATAATAATAACTCGAGACGAAAGCAACAAAATTACTGCCGCTTTTCGTTATTTTAATAAAACTAATTAGGTACCGTCGCGTGACATTTTCAAGTGAATTAACACATAAGATATTATGTAAATAGGGGTAGCTTCTCTCACTTTATATTCATACACCCCTCGAGTGGGTAGTCCTAAGTTCGGTTCCAGATTAAACCATATTACGTGTCATTAGACGGCGAGATTCTGGTCCTTCGAGTTATAAGGGTCAAAAATAGAAATTAAATTAACTTGCGTAAGTGGCTGAAATATGCTGAACATATACTTTTTTATATTCGCTTTCTGATAATAACATATTTATATGTTTTTTATTCATTGTATTTATAACATTACTAGCAGTAATTCGCGACTTCGACTACACACGCTTTCGTCCCCTATTTCATCCCTTCTAGATACTTTTTGAGATAAAAAACCTTACTAGCAGTAAGTCACGACTTCGACTACACACGCGTTCATCCCCTATTTCATCCCTTATAAATATTTTTTCAGATAAAAAACATTACTTGCAGTTATTCACACACACACTTTCATTATGCAAATTTTCATCACCAATTTCACCCCTTCTAAATATTTTTTTGGGATAAAAAACATTATTAGCATTAATTCGCGACTTCGAAGACACACGCTTTCGTCCTTTATTTCATCCCTTCTAAATACTTGTTGAGATAATAAATACTCAATGACTTTTCTCATGATGAAAGACGTTTATTTCGGAAAATAATCAAACAGACTTTCAAATATTAGTTTTATGCCAATAACTTAACATTAAAACTCATGTTAAATTTTATAATTATTAGTGGTACGTTATATTATAAATTTCATTAAATAAACAAAAACAAACGACTGTAATAATGAAAACCTTACACTTTAGCTTATTTGAATAATTGTTATTTATATTTCAAAGCAATAAAGCGTTTGTATCACGTGATAATTTTTGCAAGAAATTTAATTTTAAAACTTAATTTTATTGTAGTCTCGTAACAATACATGGAAAAAGCAATTTACTTGACGATAAAAACAGCAAACAACACAGCGAGAACTTAATAACGTTATCCATAAAAAACAATAAAGCGACATCTGTTGCATTGTTTTACAAAGTTGGTAGTTCAATGATTTAAAATTACATTTTTATTTTTATACTAGCTTTTGCCTATATTTATTTTATCTCCCTTAAAACCTTAGATGGAGGTCTTAACAATTTATCAAAAATCTTTGTAGAGATGCCGTTATACGTCATAGTAGATTTATGCATGAACATTTAAGTTTATAGAAAATAACACAAAAAAAAGACAATTATACCGATCGAAAATACAGTTTTAAAATAATGACATTTAGTTATATTAGTTTCATACATAATTTTCATCCCCTATTTTATCCCCTTGGGGGATCTAAATAGAATTAATCAAAATCCTTTCTTAGTGGATGCTTACATCATAATATCTACCTGCATGCTAAATTTCAGCCCGATCCGGCCAGAATATTATCCTAAGTTATAAGAAGAAATGATATTTTATATTGTTTGGGCTTGGCACCCATTTAGATCTCACCTCTTTTGTCGTAGAAGTCAACAATCAAGGCATATGTGTTGATAGATCACTGTGTCAGTCACCTTTGAATTATATATATTTAGATTGAAGATTTTGGGCTATTGTCTGGTGCTTGGACCTGTAGCACTGTGACCTACAATCTATTTTTTTTTGTGGATGATAATGGAATGGTTCACCCGCCTGCGCTAACGGTTTACGCTGGCGGCCTACAATCTATAGTGCTCGCCCTTTTTCAGAGTTCGCGTCAGGGACAAGAATTGAAGGATATTCTTAGGAGCGATGGTTTTTATCTCCTCAGGATAGAGTGTATACTTTCCAAAGAAAATTTCGTTTATGCATGAGTGGTCTACAACCACATAGGATGTGTAGTGGCGTTTCCTCTTCAGTTTGGAAAAATGTTTTTTTTTGGCAAATGTTGGTCATATGTTTGTTCAATTTGCAGTGTCCTGTGAGGGCTCTAGTCATGATGCATGTTGTTTTTACTCAATAGCAATAGTCTATTGGAGTATTTGTTCGAGTAGCCCGGTATTAGGGCTTTTGAATGTACCAATCCTGACATTTCCTGCCAATATTTACATACCCGCGTAATTTCGTCAGCATCACACGTTCTTTCCATACGTCATGTTTCTTGATACATTGCAATTATTCTTTCATTGTCTTTAGATCGCATTGTATCTCAATACATATAAACTATGTGTTTTCATCATTTACACACCCATACAGTCCAGCGATCCATTAGTTACTTTTAAGGTGGTAAAATGAAATAGGGGATGAAGGTTTGAATGCCGCTTTTGAAGCTAGAACGATGAATTCCTTACGAAAATTATATTTATTTATACATATAAATAAAATTGGAGTGTCTTTTTTGCTCCATGCATGCGAAGCTAGAACGATGAAACATGTTTCTTTGATTTTTGGGTTAGAATACTTTATATTTTTTCTGTATTTGGTGGAGGTAATTCCACGCGGACGAAGTCGCGGGTACAGCTAGTAAATAAATAAATTAGACACAAAAAGTAGCATCTTGTCAACATTTTCCGAGAGATAAAATAAATATAATAAACAGCGGAGTGAGAACTGGTTTATTCTTCATTGTGATATGTCACGACATTCTCTCGTGCAGAAATATGGACGTTCAGCGTTATTTCCTTACGAAAATTATATTTATCTATACATATAAATAAAATTGGAGTGTCTGTTTGTAATATTGAAATAACATTTTTTTTGCTACATGCATATACCGTAATAGCTTTTGCCCGCCGCTTCGCTCGAGTTAATTTATCCCCTTAGGGGTGAAATTTATCAAAATCCTTTCTTAGGAGATGTGGAATTTATCAAAATCCTTTCTTAGCATCCCCTACTTTATCCCTACGTCATAACATCTACCTGCATTTCAAATTTCAGCCCGATCTATCCAGTAGTTTGGGCTGTGCGTTGATGGATCACCATGGTCAGTTACCTTTGAGTTATATATATGGTATTTAGATTTATATTCATACGGTATGTATAATACTGTATAAAAAGTAAATGTAACTGGCAGCCTACAAATACGTGAGTTGCCATGTCCGCAAAGTATAATAAAAAAAGTAAGTTGATAAAGAATAAAATTAAATCAACAGACACATTAAAGGAACATTGCATTTTTATTTCATAAATATAATAAATATCTATCAACCAACCCTCAAATCCTCAAATGGTTTAAACACGGTACATACACCAATATATATTGTTTTTTAATTTTTGTCTGTCTGTCTATCTATCTGTTTGTTCCGGCCAATCTCTCATAGTTCGACCGATTTAGACGGGACTTTTATTGGCAGGTAGCTGATGTAATAAGGAGTCACATAGGCTACATTTATTTTAGAAAAAATCTTTTTGTTTTAAAAAAATAAAGTTAAATTTCACGCGGACGAAATCGCGGGTTGCGCAATAAAATATTATTTCTACATCTTTGTCATTTATTGTGAAATATTTTTGCTATTTAATACAATACAAGGTGAGAATTGCTGTCGCGTTATTCGAAGATAACCTTAACTTATTATATGCGGACAATAAATTTGTTTACAAAAAGATTTGTCAAGGGTCATTATCTCCCTAAAATATGGTCGAGCACAGTGATGGCTGCCTCATCCGTCGTACTCGTGAACGAGTGCTGCTTGTAGGAACTGTTCTGCTCTTATCACTACGGCTGATTTAATCTTATTGTGTATTTATATATAAGATATAAACATAGATATATAAATATTATATATAAGTACAGTCTCAAAATTGAAAGATTTTTTATCAACCTCCACTACTATTCCATTGTCATCCATAAAAAAACCTGCCCCAAGCATTTATATCTTGGGTTCTGGCAGTGCTAGTTGGTTTTTTAGTCTGTTATTACTTTTAAAATTGAAATATAATCAATAAATATTGCGTGTTAAATAGTCTATGAGCGAAATAATTATTAGGTGCGGGTTTGTAATGACATGTTCTGACCTTCAATTATAGTGAGTAAATTAGTCATGTCCGACATCAATATACTAATGTTTTCTTCCCCCACGCAAAAAAGGGGTGTAACAAATTTAACATATATGTATGTCTGTCTGTGGAATTGTAACTCGTAAACGAAATGACCGATTGTGATGATGTACTAAACCGCTAGACACCGAGCCGCAATACAATAATAATAATTTATACATATAAATAAACTTGGAGTCTCTGTTTGTAATATTTGTATAACCGTTTTTTACTATATGCATATGAATATAAATACGGTACATACACGAAAATAACATTTTTTACAATTTTTGTCTGTCTGTCTGTTTGTTCCGGCTGATCTCTGAAATAGCTGTACCGATTTTGATGGGACTTTCTTTGGCAGGCAGCTGATGTAATAAGGAGTAACTTAGGCTACTTTTATTTTAGAAAAATAATATAAATTTCAAGCGGACGAAGTCGCGAGAACAGCTAGTTTCATAATATGTAAGGACCTAATATAAGATTTACTATCCTGTTATATCGATTTATGTGAAAGAGTTTTTAACTTGTTGATCGCGAATTGTAACCAACGCTAAGGACCAAAACTTATACATCTATAATTCTATACACTACTCTATGGTATGCTCCGTTCATACATCTATAAGCTACTCTATGTTCCGTTCAGCCCTGTTGCATGTTATAATGAAATCTGTCTACTCCACTGCACCGTCACAAGTGGTTGAGCAACTCATCAAATTTTCAATTACTACAGACTGTACACTTATTTATTCTGTGGTTATAGGTTAGATTGCTAGTCAGACTTACAATATAGCTTATAAACTAACTGTAGTCCAGTAAAATTATAAATTAAACATGATGTGACCAGTTTTGACGCAATATGACTGAATAATAATATTCAAAAATTAATTTTGAATTAAATTGACGGGAAAGGGATGAAAAAATTAAAAAAAAGGTTGGACAAAGAACAAAGAAAAGAAAAAACATTTATTGACAATCATTATTGATATAAATATACACATTTGACATTTATATATGTATGCATACACACAAACACACATATCTAAGTATATATAACTCAAAGGTGACTGACATAGTGATCTATCAACGCACAGCCCAAACCACTGGACGGATCGGGCTGAAATTTGGCATGCAGGTAGATGTTATGACGTAGGCATCCGCTACGAATTTTTTTTGATTAATTCTACTCCCAAGGGAAAAAATAGAGGATGAAAGTTTGTATGAAACTTTGTCAATTTTAAACCGATCGGGCTGAGATTTTGCATGCATAAAGCTACTATGACGTAAGCATCCCCACAGAAAGGTTTTGATAAATTCCACCCTTAAGGGGATAAATTAACGCAAGAGAGCGAAGCCGCGGGCAAAAGCTAGTTTGTAGTATAAAAAAAAAAACTACTTTCTACTTATCTACTAATATCGATTACAAACTTAACCAAAAAAAAATATATAAAGATAATGGACGTTTTTTTCCCTTTTTGAATTCCCGTTTTGAACTCAGTTGAAATGGTGAAAATTATTTCTATTTTCTTTTCTAAAAGGGACCAAGAGTTTGATGTCAAAGGCAGTCTCCTTTAATAGTGAGCCACTAGCTCAAGTACGGTATCGTAATATGAGAAAGCCCTTTGCCTTCTTTGTACATTAAAAAAAAGGTTTTTATTTTCTTATACCGAGTAGGACTACCCCAATAATTTTGTCTATGGTTAGGCTGTATGGATCATGCTCTTTGCAATTAAAATTTTAAAACGATTGATAATTTTCACTACCCTGTAACAAATTAATTTTATATATAAAAATTACGTGGTTGTTTGTCCGCGATGGACTGTATGGATTATGTTCTTCGATCAATTAAAATTTTAAATCCGAATATTATTTTACTACCCCAATAATTTTGTCTATGGTTAGGCTGTAATAATGGATTATGTTCTTCGATATAAGTAAATAAAAGTTACAATTAAAATTTTAAATCCGATTTCGCCTAGGACTACCCCAATAATTTTGTCTATGGTTAGGCTGTATGGATCATGCTCTTCGCATTTCAAATTTTATAACGATTGATAATTTTCAATTTATCAAGACCTGTAACAAATTAATCTTTATATATAAAAATTACGTGTCTTGTTGTTTGTCCGCGATAGATTACTGAACCGATTGTAAATTTGATTTGCACATTGTGTGCAATTTGATCCAACTTGAAAGATAGGATAGCTTACATCTCAATTTATAGTCGCAATATTATTTTATTCAAGAACCTTAGCCACAGCAACGCGTGGCATTTCTACATTAATATTAATTTCCGATGGGTCTTAAAAAATAGACTATAGTGATCGTTTAGTGGTCTAGTTGTTATATAAAACTAATTGTCAGATTTTTAAGTACTGTGCCCGCGACTTCGTCCGCATAGAAAACCTTGGAAAAAACAAATAATAATGACGTCATTATAACTAAATTCGAAAGTACATCTACATTTGACGATATAAGTAAATAAAAGTTACAGAGTGGACGGTATTTTTTTAAAAGATAATAATTATGGAAAGGAAAGGAGAAATACGATTTCGCCTAGGCAGAACGTCTTCCACAATCCGAACACCCCAAAGTAAGCAAAAATAACATCAAACTTACTCACTGCAGTACAGTTTTGTGGCCATGTACTCTATAGTGTATATTTCAATAAAAACAATTATATTATACTAGCTGTCCAGGCAAACGTTGTTTTGCCTTAAAATAAAAAAAAAAAAAATTTAGACAAATGGACTATCCAACACAAAGATTTTTTCAAGAAAGGTAAGATTCAAATTATCTTTTTCCATATATAACAATACGAGTGGTGGTTTAACAAACTTAAAACATAACAAAACAGTGGTCAGCTATACAAATACTCGGCTAGACAGCAAATATTTACCGCGACGGTGGTAAACAATGAAAATAGCGCTGCTCCATTCCTAATTTTCACTAATTGTCGTTTCATTTGTACCTACATACTAGTGGTTGAGTAGTGGTCGAAATGCGACTATGATTAATTTACTTAGGGACCTACTTGGGGACGGACAGACAGTGACAGCGACTTTGTTTTATACTATGTAATGATATTGTACTATCTGACACGTGCAATTTCGTCTGCGTCATACTTACTTGGCATTTATTATTATATTTCGACCAATTTACATAATATTTATAGCCCATGTATTATTCCGATATGTAAGCTATAGTATTGTAAAGTTTCATCGAAATCCGTTTAGTAGTTTTTACGTAAGAAACATCCAACCATACTCACAAACTTTCGCAGTTATAGTAAGATGTAAGTACTGAATTATATAATAAATACTAGCTATCCACCCCGGCTTCGCACGGGTGTACATGTATCATTCTATCTATTAAAGAAAACCGCTTCAAAATCGATTGGCTAGTTTTAAAGATTTAAGCATACGTAGGGACAGACAGCGACAGCGACTTTGTGTTATAATATGTAGTGATTAATTACTATTAAGAATTTATTTTATGTATCTATACATATAAATAAAATTGGAGTGTCTGTTTGGAATATTAAAAAAACCGTTTTTTACTACATGTAAATATATATATTTAATATATATAAATACGGTACATACACCAAAATAATATTTTTTACAATTTTTATCTGTCGGTCTGTTTGTACCGGCTAATCTCTGAAATGGCTGGACCGATTTTGACGGGCCTTTTTTTGGCAGATAGCTGATGTAATAAGCAGTAATAAATAATATCAAACGAATAAATCTATGAAAATAAACACTATTTTGGTTAGAGCGGTTATAACATACAATCTGCTAAACTATATTCAACTCACCTTACTCTTGGCACTAGAGTCCATTTTAAATCCATTATTTCATAAAATTGTTTCAGCCCGACTTGAAACAGCACAAATCAACTCAAAGTTAATTATATAACTTAATTATAATAACGGTAAAGTTAACTCAAATACAAGCAATCAATCACGTCACTGGTGAAACGATCGAATTGAATAACCGACTTTGACATTCGACCCGAATCCGAAAGTTAGCCGAAGTTTGCCGAAATTAATTCTATTTTCAAATCCAAGTTCTTAATTGGCGATTAGATAGAATTTAAAGTCACATTTAAAATTCAATACATTTTCATGCTTTATATTAGAATTAAAAAAATAAATATTCAAATTTGGAATATTATAATTGTAAATTAGGACGACACATTATGCAAATGGATTCCACACGTCAATTTGTTCACTGAAACACGAGTTATTTGTACGACATAGTCATTAGTTCATGAAAGCGCTGAATTATCTATCATAAACAAATTTAGAACACAACATTAATATACACGCAAGGATTAAAAAGTTATTAAAAAGTACTGGCCGATAATAAATATATTCACAATTGTCAAATTAAAAATTAAATTAAATTTTGAAATTCGAAATTACGTGTTCGTTATTTAAAAAGTGAGTATAAAGTTTCGCGGTGAGGTCCGCGGCGGTATGGCGGCGAGTGGTGAACGCCGGACGTTTCAGCCCTTAACGATGTACGGGCGCGGGCTGAGTGAGGTGGGAGGAGCGGTAGCGGAAGATATAGCGATATACCTATGTACTATAGGGTTTTGTTTTTACATTTTTTTTAC
Source organism: Achroia grisella (assembly GCF_030625045.1). Classification (NCBI taxonomy): domain Eukaryota; kingdom Metazoa; phylum Arthropoda; class Insecta; order Lepidoptera; family Pyralidae; genus Achroia; species Achroia grisella. Next base: position 7,691,552 of record NW_026712984.1, on the reverse strand, counting down.
ATAACTAAAATGATAAACAAGCAAAATTACAGGGTAAAAACAGGTGATGTTTTATTCATTATGACTATGTAATTTTTTAAACTTATAAAAAATAATACTAAGGTTGATATCATCAGGTGGCCCATCATGCTGTTTTGTCCATTTTTGTCTATGAATTTCTCAGTTCACTTTAAAGTCTCACGACAGATTTTTAGATGGTTCTCGCTATTATAAAAAACCTTCTGGAAGGTTTATATTATAATCAACCTCCGTTATATACACATAGGCTCTTATTTACGCGAATCAGCTGTCCTAAGGGAAAGAGTGTCTATGTAAAGGTAGACAAAGAAAACCAGAAGGAAAGGCCGCGTCACTTGGTTCCGTCAATCCGTAAGGCCTAAAATTGCCTTTGCTCCTGAACGCGTGAGAAAACTTGTGTAAAAGCAGATTTAAATTCAAATTCAGAATATCTTTATTCATGGAGGTCTATTACAGACTCTTACATATGATATGTCAAATCTACCGTCAGTTCAGAATGATTTCCAGATGAGAAGAACTGACAAGAAATTCAGCTCATATTCTTTTCGAATAAATGTTGTACATGTTTACAATAATACAGATTCATTTTTAAATTCAAATTTGGGAGAATAGAGTGACCACCAGCATATGCTATTGCAAAAGCAAAAAGTCTAATCAGTGTTCGTAACCCGAACAGACCAGTCCCCACAAGTAGCACCCGTTCATAAGTACGACGGATGAGCCAGCCATCATCACTTAACCATATTAGAGGGCACATTGACCCAGCCTGCCACGCCGCCACAAGTTTGAACTTTACAGCGAGCATGACTGTTTCAAGTTACTCCACTACGTCATTTATATTATTTACATCATAAGCTGTTAATGATGCAGCTAATGGTTGTTTAACTAAATTAATAATACAAGGAAAAATCCAGGGTTGCCGAGGACCAGGCAGACGCCGTACTTGCTGATTAAAAAACCTTACGAAGTGGTTTGGGTTCAGCACCAGGTCCCTTTTCAGGACCACCGCGGACAAACTAAAGATAAAAGTTTATTCAGTTCCTATAGAAATAGAAATAGAAATAATCTTTATTCAAATAATATTACTATAAGCACTTTTGAATAGTCAAGTTTTTTGATTCTTATTCGGAATGCAAATTAATCACGATAAGAATAAGCAAGCAACTCGTGTGTTGCTCTTTTAAATAAATATTGATTAATTATATTTAATTAACAACAAGGATTAGGCATGCGACAATCAACACAGAAACCGCTACGTACTTAATCTCTGTTCAATCTTCTATAAGTTGCAGCACCATAAGTATGACGAATTCAGTCATCATAGCGTTAAACCAATTAAGAATCTGTTTGTTTGACACATAGTCGTTTAAGAACAAGCGGATTCTCGATTGGTACAGTAAATCGCTTCCGCCCGCCACTATGTCCTTACCCGGACCTGCGTCATTCTACTGTCATGATATGACTCGTCACAAGTAGACATCGTATTTGTTAGACAACCCTATCATTAACTGAGCATCTCTAGGACTCGATGACGTCACTTCCACGTCCCTTGGTGGTAAGACTAGAAGAAATATAAATAATACTAGCCGTGCCGTCAAACGTTGTTTTGCCATATAAATTAAAACCACTATTAAAATATAGAGGTTGGTAGGTAAAAATAGAGGTAGATAGGTTCAAATTTAAGGTTGTATGCATTATTAAATAAAGAAATAAAAATAAAAAATGTTATCGAAAAAATAAAAAACAACATTTTTTGGGGTGAGCCAACCTTAAATATAGTTATAAACCTATTATCAGACCTACTGAATATACATATAAAATTTCATATAAATCGGTCAAGTCGTTTCTGAGCAGTATAAACATGAAACTCGAGAATTTTATATATATTATGGAAAAAATAAAAAACAACATTTTTTGGGGTGAGCCAACCTTAAATATATATATATTATCAGATATATATATAAAAAAATAAATTTAGATATATATAATAAAAGATATATATTAGATTTACAAACAAATAATTTTTACTATATATATTTAGATACGCTACATACACCAAAATAACATTTTTTACTATCATCTCTCTTTCTACAATTATCGTCTGTCTGTTAGTTTGTTCTGGCTAATCTCTGAAATGGCTGGACCGATTTTGATGGGACTTTTTTTGCAGGTGGCTGATGTAATAAGGAGTAACTTAGGCTACTTTTATTTTAGAAAAATAAAGTTAATTCCACGCTCACATAGTCGCGGGAACAGCTAGTAGCAAATATAAATAAAAGTCGTGAGTAATTTTTATATTAATTATTTAAACATCATTATAAAAAAATGATTTTTTTGCGCTCATTCTCCATAATAAAATTTAACTGATCCTTTGTCCGAATTATTCTCGTAAAAAGGGTAAGAAGTTCTTAAAGTATAAATATTAATTAAAAAACAAACTAAGGAGAGCACTACACTACATACATACTTGAACTGTAGGTAATATATAATATAATATATAATATTGCAGTACAGTTCACACAGCACCACCTAATCTTGAGCTAAGCAGAGCTTGTGTTACGGGTACTAGACAACTGATATAAATACATAGATACATTGTTTTTGTAAATACACACATATTATACATAGAAAACATCCAGACCGATACAAAGAATCATACTCATGAACCTATGTCTTAAATAATCTAAAAAAAAACAAACACATGTGACAATGTATATGGAAGAGCGGGATGTACCTGACACAGGCATTTCCATGCTTACTTAGTCATCCCAACACTATGTTATTGTAACTGAATTGTTTTTAAAGAAATAACATTTTTTTAATTTAATGAATACAAATGTTTGTACCATGCGAGGAATCAAACCCGCGACCGCCGGAAGTATACCGTTAGACTGCTGAGGCAGTCAAATATAATCATGAATATGTTAATATTATGGAAGAAGCAAAACCCCATCGGAAATTAAAGCATTTTGCTAACCCGTAAACAGTGTTGCCAGATGTCCTAATGTTGCCAAGAAAACTGAGTTGGTCAAAGAAATAGATATTAATTTTTAGCCAGATGTTCCAATATTGACAACAAAACTGAGTTGGTCAAAAGAATAGATATTAATTTTTAGCCAGATGTCCTAATTTTGCCAAGAAAACTGTGTTGGTCAAAAAAATAGATGTTATTTTTAGCCAGATGTCCCAATTTTGACAAGATAACTATGTTGGTCAAAAAATGATATTATAGTTTTACCCAGATGTCCCTATTTTGACAAGAAAACTGAGTTGGTCATGAAATATAGATTACTTTTTGGACCAACACATTTTTTAATGCCAGATGAAAAAAAAATGTGATTTAACGGAATACGGAATTATTATGCGGAAATACTATCACTATATCTAAAAAATTGTGATTTCCTACCAAAATAGGAAAAATGAGCTGGTCAAAAAATCATATTTTTTCTGACCAGCTCATTTTTATATTTATTTTTTTCTATTCAATACTATTTGCGCTGTCTTATTTAATTAACCGTCTCCAAGTAGAAACGGGCATAAATTACAATCAGTAAAACCTTCGTTAAGACACAGCCAGCCTATAAATGTACTTGTTAGGCGTTTATTAACAAAGTCAGCGCCCCAACTAAATGGCACCGGAGGCGTGAGCGTACTCACACGCTCCCACAATTGAAAGGGCGAGACAGGTCGCCCTAACAACGAGATAAGGCCTGTACACCATCTACAGGGTGGGAACAACGCCTCCAGAGTCGTGGTGGAATGATAACGGAACCTCGCGACTCCAGTGCCATCTGCACTCGCCCTCTATCATTTGGTGAAGCTGTAAAGATCAGCTGCGGCCAAAATATTATTATTTATATAATACTAGTTTTTAATCGCGGCTTCGCTCGCATCGAATCCATTAAATAACTTCATTGCTAGCTGCTAGATGGCGCTGAAGTAGCTAAATGTTAATTTTTATAAAAAAAAATTTTTTTTAATAAAAAAAAAAGTATCATATGTTCATTGTAATACCTCTAAGAACATGTGTACAAAATTTCATGATGATCAGTTCAGTAGTTTGTGCGTGAAAGCGTAAGAAACATCTCTACTTTCAAATTTATAATATTAGTAAGGGTTAGGGTAGTAGTAGGTTAGGGTTAATTATAAATGAATGAATACATAACATATATTATAATGTACATATGTATAATACATAACCTATATGTTATGTATTAATTCATTCATAATTTAAGAGCTACGCTCTTGTTAGTGGAGCTCTTGTCATTTTCCGCGATCTTCCATCGTGCTCTTTAATTCTTGATACGACACGACTCCCATCTTCTCATTAATTTCTTCTTTAAAGTATCTGTTTCTATATTACATTTATAGCATTTTTTTGCGTTATACTATATCTACTATATCTCTATCAACGATTCTTGCTCTATGGCGTAATACAAATATTGAAGAAATGTTGGGACAACGCGATTCCTACATTGCAAGCATTCCTAACAGTTCTACGAGAATCCTCACATAGTTTTCTCACTATTGTATTGGTATTGATAATTAAATATATATTTATACTAGCTGTACCTGCGGTTTCACTCGCATGACATTTATAGCCTGTGTTATTCTGATGTATAAGCTATATTACTGTAAAGTTTCATCAAAATCCATTCAGTAGTTGTTAGCAAACAGACATAGATATATATATGGTAGAAAATATATAATGTAAATGTAAATATAACGGATATCTGAATAAAGGCTGTATTAATTAACTAGCTGTACCCGCGACTTCGTCCGCGTGGAATTTAACTTTATTTTTCTAAAATAAAAGTAGCCTAACTTACTTCTTATTACATCAGCGTTTAGCTTATCATTAATTAATTAATCTATACATATAAATAAAATTGGACTGATTGTAATATTGAAATAACCGTTTTTTACTACATGCATATGAATATAATTACGTTAAATACACCAAAATAACATTTTTTACAATTTTCGTCTGTCCGTCCGTTCATTCCGACTAATCTCTGAAATGGCTGGACCGATTTTGACGGGACTTGTTTTGGCAGGTAGCTGATGTAACGGAGTAACTTAGGTTACTTTTATTTTAGATTTTTTTTTATATTTTAAATAAATAAAGTCAAATTCCACGGTGAAGTCGCGGGTACAGCTGGTTTTTGTATATATAGATTACAGTAGTCTCGAGTACCATATTGTAACGTATGTAGTACTATATAATGACTACCACTTACCATCAGACCTCCAGCTCGTTTGCCGTTCAAATTACACAAAAAAATTAACAACCAATCCTTGTTTTCACCCTTTAGTTTAAGTCGGTTAAATACAAAGAAAGAAATCGTTGATTTTAAATCTTTAGCATCAACTTAGGATTAATGTTTTTCCAATTAAAAAAAGGGAAATATTAAAATCAGCTAGCGGATGTGGATTAATACCTATTTATATAAGAAAAAGGGAATAAAGAACCGTGAGACCTGAGCCTTTTTCTGTACTAAAAATTCTAGATTTTCTGAATAGAAATAATCCTTATCTAAGTATATATATTTTTTTCGTTCGTCCAACAACTTTTATCGTGTCTATTGAAAGGAGAGACGGTTAGCACTCCCCTTGACAAGGATGGGACAGTGAAGGAGTTGGAATAATATGTGGAGGAGTCAGCAGGAATCGTCAAATATAGGCTTCTGGTACTACGCAAAGCAGCATCCGGGATATTTAGTATGAAAATGGAACTTTGTTTTTAGATATTCAGGGGTGGAGGGGTGGAAAAGAATAGAGTAAAGGAGGGTATAGTATAGTATATGACTGATTTAATCTTATTGCATATTTATATTTGACCCAAAAAATAGTGCTTGTTGGTAGTTTGTATTCACACGTTTCGACTTGTAAATGTAAACTTACAAGGATTATTTAAAAGAGCAACACACAAGTTTCTTGCTCGTTCTTCTTGTGATGAGACAGCTTTCCGAACGAGTGGTAGATAAAAAACAAATTGTTATGACTATTCAAAAGTGCTTAAATTAAGTTTATTTGAATAAATGATTTTCTATTCTATTCTATTCTATTCTATTCTATGAAAATTCCTGCGAAGACGCATGGGAAGGCACTTGAGTCTACTGCGGAAATTGGGAATGTAGTCATACTTATGGAGACCAAAAATGAATATGCTAGTTTACCATAAAATTATTCATGTTAAAACCCGTTTAACTATATTAATAACATACAAAATATCACAGGAAATAATAATAATAAGAAGAATAAAAAACTGAGAAAACAAAATATATAAATAATAATAATAATAATCTCAAGACAATTCACACAACGCCATCTAGACCCAATTTAATCTAGCTAAACTCTGTGTTAGACAACTAGACAACTACAAACAATCATACTCATGAATACAAATATTTGTGCCGTGCGAGGAATCGAACCCGCGACCATCGGACGTAAAGCGGTGTGCTAAACCACTAGACCATCGAGGTCGTCAAATACTTCTTATGAAAGTCAATTTCCTGTTCTATTCAGGTTTTGGATTACACTATAGCGTAGTAAATACTCATTTATCTTTGGAAACACTAATACACTAGTGTGCCGGCTGTATGTGACATCTAAATGGTTCCAATACGGGTCTTCCACTAAAAATGATTCAACAACATTCGGCAACTTGTCATTAAGCCATTCCACATCTTTAACATCCACTAATCCATCGTTCTTCCCATAAATTGTCACTACAGGAATCGACACTGCACTTAAATTGTACAATGGAGGATAATCACTATTATAAACCTTAAAATTATCAGCACCATAATCGAATTTCGCGAAATCTTCGCTCACCATACTTTGTCCGTACCTAGCCATATTGTGCACAGAAGTTCCTGCTGGAAAATGTCCAAATAACGACCGTGTTGTATGTTCTGCCACTGATTCTGGGTGGAAGGCATCCAACATCGACTGGCCTGTACTACAGACTCTTCCGGAAAGCCAATTCAGCTGACAGAAGAAAGCCAAAAATTCTTGACCAAACGAACCTTTAGAGAAGATCTCATATATCTCGTATTTCCTCAATAATCCTTCTATATTCATAATAGCTGCTGTCAATAGTCTGTACGGAACTGATTTGGTATTAGTTTGTCTTGCAGCGGGCGCTAAAGTTATCAAAACGTTCACCTTCTCACAATACCCAGGTCTTTCAGAACACATTATGAAAAACGTACCTGCGCCTTGAGAAAAACCAATATAATTCACCTTTTCCACTCCAGTGTGTCTCAAAACATAATCAATCGTAGATGGTACATCATAAAATCCAATTTCGTCTACAGAGAACTTCCAAAACTGCGAATTCTTATCCGGATCCAATTCCAAATGATTTCTCGAGTAGTAGTTTCCGCGACAATTAGCTACCCATAGATCGTGGCAAGCGTCAGAAATGAGATACGCTAGTCCAGCGTTTGGACCAGCATCCAGCCAAGAATCAGAGCTCTGCAGCAGTCCATGCATCAGAATCACGGGCGGAGATCTTTTCCTTCCCTTGCAGTTTTTAGCTTTGGTAACTCTGAAAATTTTGAGCAAATAGCCATCTTCTGTTAACACCGTATGCTCCTCTGAGTGGTATCCATATTCCATCGTTAGTTCTGTGAAGTTCAGCAAGGAGTCCTTAGGATATCCCCAATCTTGTTTCGTTTCATTTCTTATAACGAACGGCCGCGTTTTTATCGCGTAGAAAAGAATTACAATCGACGACAGAAGCAGGATGTTTATTGCTCGTCCTTTAAGCGGCATTGTACAGACTGATAGCAATGTTATAAAGTACCTACGCTAGGAAACGCAATTACGTTATGTATGTCTATACGATGCATTGTATTTACATAACATAGTTGTGTAAATGCGTCCGTTTGTTGCAATAATATTAGAAACGCTATTTAAACTGTAGGAATTGTTTGAAGTTTTGGAACACTGTCATTATTTTGTTCAATCTTCTTCTATAAATTGAGGTTTTTTATTTTTGTCACTAGATGGCATTGTTCAATTTCTAAAACGCGCTATGTTTTCGTTTTTGATTAACGTATAAGCTGCAGCAGTTTGTTGATTATATGTCCCTCTCCGATCGATCCCTAGTTCTAATTCAAATGGGGATCCATATTACGACGGCCTGAGCCGAAGTTCGAGCTCTTAGCGGTGCCCTCAGACTAAAGTCGTATCCGTCAGGTGGGAGTTGGCCTTCAGCCGCTCCGTAAGTCCTTCCGTGGGTGTTGGAGTGCCATGTGCACTCGCTCCCTATCGTCCGGTGTAGATGTAAAGGTCAGCTGGGGGCAACAGCATTAGAGTAGTCCGAAAAAGTTGATTATACATGTTTTTACATTATCATTAAAAAGAATACGTTTCTGGTAATTGCGATACTAATAAACTTTTGTCTTGACGTTAATAGTATTTTAAGATTCTTATTTTTCCTTTCGAGTGAAGTATGTAGTATTTTTATTTATCTTAACTCGAAGGTATAATTTTAAAGTGCAATATACACGTTTGATGTTAACTTATCAATGAAAATATTTCCATCTAATTTGTCACATTATGTATCAACCTTATATACTACATGGGACCTTTACGTTATGTAAATTATTTAAACATATTATTATTTGCGGTTATGCTGTCAATCATATTCTACTTAATTGACGTAACAAAAATGAACAGATTTCCTATTATTATAGTATAATATAATTGTAAAAAAAGCGAATCAACGTCACATAATAGTAAAGATCTATTTAGGGAATAGTTTTAATAACGTTATAACGTAACTAACGTTTTCATAATAGTCTCTAATTTAAATTTATTCTCTCTAATATAAAAGGGATAAATAGTGAATACAGTGTACAGTACTACTACTACTATTTTTTCCTTTTATATTATTGTATTATTTTAACGCAAATAAATAGCAAGAGAACAAAGATTTAAATCTTCAATATATATATAACTCAATGGTGACTGACATAGTGATCTATCAATGCACAGCCCAAACCACTGGACGGATAGGGCTGAAATTTGGCATGCAGGTAGATGTTATGACGTAGACATCCGCTAAGAAAGAATTTTGATTTTGAATTCTACCCCCAAGGGGATAAAATAGGGGATGAAAGTTCGTATGAAACTTTGTCAATTTTAAACCGATCGGGCTGAGACTTTGCATGCATAAATCTACTATGACGTAGGCAGACCCTAAGAAAGGATTTTGATAAATTCCACCCCTAAGGGGATAAATTACCGCGAGCGATGCCGCGGGCAAAAGCTAGTTATTTTATATATTTACTCTTACAAATAAGATCATATAATCGTAAATCATTCCTCTAAGTAATATTAAGTCCAATATATAATTTATTATTAAACGAATACAAGCGCAGTCAGAGGAAGCAGTAGTATAACATACATAATAGGCTGGTAATATACACTCAGTCGTCAGGTTATCCGAATGCTAACAAGATAACATCCCGATAAAGCTATATAGCATATGGTAGTCATCAAAGCCTTATCATATATATTTGGGGTCGACGTAATATGTTTTCTCTTCCATTCATCTCTGTTCGCAGTCATCTCGTTATTTACTCCCTTTCTTACCATATCATCTTTCACGCAGTCCACCCATCTCTTCCTCTGCTCTTATAACCATCCACATCCATATGTAACACATTCCTCAATGGTTAGGATATAGCTACTGAATAACAGACTGTGTGGGGTGGGAGATTGTTAGTAATGAGGATAGGATAGGGCGGCCCCCCCTAGAAACCATTGTAGTCAAAATCTAGTAAATTCCCCACAATAGTTAAACTGACCTGACCTCATGTTCATCTTATCATCCTCAACTGGTGCCCCGCCAGCGTATACCGTTAGCGTAAGCGGGTGTAGCAAACCATTATCGTACCTAATAAAAAATAACCGACTGTATATCAGCAGCCTTATTGTTATTCAACTTGATAGAGTGCGGGGCCTATCACAGTTCCTTGTATTAATATATTGTGTTAATTATATTTACATTAGATACACAAAGTATGTACATTATGAGTGGAAATAATTCACTACACTAAACTGAGCTACGTCGGCTGACTGTCACGCTCTCACGCCCAAACTACTGAACCGATTTAAATGAAATTTGGTAGACAGTTAGTCTAGACCCTGGAAAGTACATAGGCTACTATTTAATGCGAAAAAGGGTTGTAAGGGGTTGAAAGGGGAGAGGTTGTATGGAAGTATCGTCATTTTTAAGGCTAGAACTTTGAAACTTATATTTTAGGCTGTTGATTAAATATATATAATTGCATGGGAAGTTGACCTTCACGCGGTCCCCCCTAGAAACCATTGTAGTCAAAATCTAGTAAATTCCCCACGATAGTTAAACTGATCTGACCTCATGTTCATCTTATCATCCTCCACTGGTGCCCCGCCAGCGTATATCGTTAGCGCAGGCGGGCCAGATACACAAAGTATGTACATTATGAATGAAAAAGTCAATAGGTCTTTTATGGGAATAGGTATAAAATTTTACAACAAGATACCAAAGGATATATTGGAATTACCCTTAAATAAATTCAAAACATCTGTTAAATCATATTTACTGAGCAAGACCTATTACTCACTAAACGATTACTTGAATGACGAGCGTGCATGGCAATAGTTTTCATGTTCGGGATTTTCATTTAATGTTAGACATATACACCCATATAAATACCTATGCATTGTAATATAAATATTTACATGGATTTTATAAAAAAAGTAATTCAATTGAGTTTCTTGCCAGTTCTTCTCAATTGGATCTATATACCGAACTGGACGGTAGGGAAAAAAATTATAATGTAAAAACTTGACGTTCATAAGCGGCTAAAATGTCCTACATGAATAAATGATTTTTGAATTTGAATTTGAATGAGTGTAAATAATTCACTCTACATACACTAAACTTAGCTACATCGGGTTGTTATAAATGCTTACTACTATTATAAATGCGATAGTAAATTTGTCTGTCTTTCTGTCACTCTTCCACGCGAAAACTACTGAACAGGTTCATATAATTTAAACTAATTATGGTCGAATTGCGACCACGGAGCGATCACTAGTATGTATAAATAGGAAGTTTATATACAGACGTACATATATATATATATATTGTTGTGAGTATTGACTTAATTGAACTTGACTCTTGTGCGCATGTAAGGTCATAAATTGTGAATTGTATAATTATATGCAATTTGCAGTTCACAATATCACGAGATAATTATCACAGAGTTACTATTCTGCAATTATAGCGATTTACCTACTTTTAACTTGTATCTCGTTGGTCTAGCGATTTAGCACAACGCTTTATTTCCGACGGTCGCGGGTTCGATTCTGGTACGGTGTAAGCATTTGCATTCATGAGTATTATTGTTTGTTCCGGTCTGGGTGTTTTCTATATATAATATGTATGTATTTACAAAAAAATATCTATGTATATGTATCGGTTGTCTAGTACCCATAAAACAAGCTTTAGCTAGCTTAACTTGGGTCTAGATGGCGCTGTGTGAATTGTCCTGAGATTATTATTATTATTATTATTAACTGGTGCCCCGCCAGCGTAAACCGTTAGCGCAGGCGGGTGCACCATTCCATTAAAAATATTTATCAAAATAAGTATGTATTGTGGAGCAATTTATTGATGACCCCTAAATTTTATTGGTTCCGTCTCATAACGAGGCGATGACGTCACTGTATAGACGAGTCAATTAACAAGAAATGAGAATGTTAATTAGATATAAGAGGGAAAGATAAATGATGGAACAATTATGAAACTCAGTTAATAGGTCAAGGATGGGGATGATAATAATAATCTCAGGACAATTGTGAATTGTACTGACATTACTTATTTATTTATTTTATTTATATAACTTCAATGCACGAAATATCAAGGTAAAAGTATATATATATGGCGGTATTTTCTACCAGAGAAACTGTATTTATTTATTTATTTTAGATAATCAACAACTTTTACAATTCACATACAATTTAGTCAATAAAATGGCGACCACGGACTGGAAGACGCAGCGTGGGAAGGCCCTCAGCAAGTCACTAAAATGTCCAGACTTGTGGCGGCGTGGTGGGCCGGGTCAATCGACTCCCTAAAATATGGTCGAGCGCAGTGATGGCTGGCTCATCCGTCGTACTCGTGAACGGGTGCTGCTTGTAGGGACTGGTCTGCTCTAATCACTATGACTGATTTCCTCTTATTAATTGTTTAACCAGTTGGTTATATATTCAATATTTTTTCTATTTGAGTATTGAATTGAATTAGTGTTAATTGGTGGTTTGTATTCACACACTTAAACTTAAAAATTGAAAGTAATAATAAAATTATTTAAAAGAGCAACACGCAAGTTTCTTGCTCGTTCTTCTTGTGATGAGACAGCTTTCCGAATGAGCGGTAGATTAAAAAAATGTGCTTCAATGTAAGTTTATTTGAATAAATGATTTTCTATTCTATTCTATTCAAGGTGGACCGACAATCTGATCAAGATCGTTGGAAGGCGATGGATGCGAGAAGCGCAGGACCGATCGTCGTGGAGATCTTTGGGGGAGGCCTTTGTCCAGCAGTGGACGTCTTCCGGACTGAGATGATGACACACAATATATAGTTTTACATTGTAAATCCAATAATAGATACCTCAATCTTTAACTAAGTGACCCCGCGGAATCCGTTCCGCCTCAGTATTAAGTAATATGAAAAAGGTTTCTTGAAGTTTGGTTACGCAATACATTTCTGAACGTACCCTGTTTGACAGGTAACAGCCGTTTGTATGGAAAATATAATTGTTTTTACAGACTGATACAAACAATAACTCATGAATATAAATGTTAGCACCGTGCGAGGAATCGAATTCGCGAGTATTGGAAATAAAGCGATGTGCTCAACCGCTGAACCAACGAGGCAGTCAATATGTATATGAGTATTGAGTACACACTAGCAAACCACGAGTTGCTGTGGCTAAGGTTCTTGAATAAAATAATATTGCGACTATAAATTGAGATGTAAGCTATCCTATCTTTCAAGTTGGATCAAATTGCACACAATGTGCAAATCAAATTTGCAATCGGTTCAGTAGTTTAGAAGTCCATCGCGGATGAATGAAGTGGCATGCCTCTTACTTGTTATTGTGTAATTATTATATGAAAAGAGCTACACACAAGTTTCTTGCTGACTCTTCTTGTGATGAGATTGCATGAGTGGTAGTATAAATAATATGCCTTCAAAAGTGCTTGTATTGAGTTTGTTTGAATAAAAAATACCTATTTTTCTATTAGCAGTCCCAGCCATGCGTAGCTGTGGCTAAGGTTCTTGAATAAAATAATATTGTGACTGTTGTATTGGCATTAACAAAACTAAAATAAATAAAATATTAGTGTTAAAGCCAATATTGTAGCCGTAGTTTTTGCTAATTGTGTTGAACAGGCGTTATAATTTTTATTCTTTGTGTACCTTCAAGTTAGTCGATATTATTATCTACTTCTACTACTGTTTCTAATTGTTTCACGGATAGTTGTTGTTCTAAATTTATTATTTGTAAAAACTAAAAGACAAAATTAAATGTACAACATCAATTGACAAATTCCATTGTGTCCACTACGAGACAATTAGTATTGACTTATTCTATGTTACATTATGGCAACAATAACTATAGCTCTTTGATATTGGTCTACTGTTCCATATATCACTCGCTCTGTACAATCTAATTACTAATTACAGGGGGAAGGGTATTGTTAATAATGAGGACTGTTGACCCCATGTCAACTTGACCTCCACGCGGTTACCCCTGGAAACCATCGTCATAAATTCCTGATTAATTTGTCACGATGTGCTAACTGACCTGACCTCATGCTCATCTTATCATCCTCCACTGGTGCAACGCCAGCGTAAACCGTTAGCGCAGGCGAGTGTACCATTCCGTTATCATGTTTAAAAAAAAATTACTAATTATGTAAATAAAGTGTTCAGTTCTACGTGCAATGTTAATTAATCATTCCGGGAATTAGATTACATCAAAATATAACAGCGACTATAAATTGAGATGTAAGCTATCCTATCTTTCAAGTTGGATCAATTGCATGCAAAGAGCAAATCAGATTTGCAATCCGTTCAGTAGTTTAGGAGTCCATCGCGGATAAATGACATGTAGTTTTTATATATAAAGATTTTTACTTCATCAACGGTCAGAAAACGGTGGTCATTTACCGTCATGCTGATTAAATCTTAGAAATGTCATAGAGGGATGAAAGGGACGTCCCAAAAACCCCATTAGTGTGGGATTTCATCTTTATTACATCAGATGCATTGTGAGCGCGTTGACCTAGTTAAATCGGATCGATGGGTCGTCGACCCGACCGAGTTTTGGCCTTTATAGATACACTGCAGGTATTACCCTTTGCGACAGCTGGGAAGGGAAGGGATTGTTAATAATGGGGAATATTACCCATATTGGTAACCATACCACCATGGTTACCATATTTAATTAATCCACGCAGATCCTCCTAGAAACTAACGTGGTTAATTCCTGAGTCAATTCACCACGATGGGCTAACTGATCTAACTTCAAGATTATGCGACGACCTCGGTGGTCTAGCGGTTTAACACATCGCCTTACTTCCGATGGTCGCGGGTTCGATTCCTCCCACGGCACAAACGTATTCATGAGTATGATTGTTTGTATCGGTCTGGGTGTTTTCTATGTATAAATATGTATGTATTTACGGAAAAAAATCTATGTATTTGTATCAGTTGTGTAGTAGTAGTAGTGTGTTATGGAGTTGGGTCTAGATGGGGCTGTGTGAATTGTCCTGAGATTATTATTTATCCCATCATTGTCGACTGGTGCCCCGCCAGCGACTCTCCTGGGAGATATTTAAAAACAATTTCAGAACAATTGCTATTTTTAAACTTTAGTCTTACTGCAAAGTTAGTTTTAGTAAAAGTATCTTAGGGACCAAAATATCGTCTGTCAAAATACTGACATACTAGGAAAATATATCTAAACTATTTTTTGCCCTCGGCTTCGCTCGCGTTAATTTATCCCCTTAGGGGTGGCATTTATCAAAATCCTTTTTTAGGGGATGCCTACGTCATAGTAGCTTTATGCATGCAAAGTCTCAGCCCGATCAGTTTAAAATTGACAAAGTACAAACTTTCATCCCCTATTTTATCCCCTTGGAGGTAGAATTAATCAAAATCCTTTCTTAGCGGATGACAACGTCATAACATCTACCTGCATGCCAAATTTCAGCCCAATCCGTCCAGTGGTTTGGGCTGTGCGTTGATAGATCACTATGTCAGTCAGTCAGTCAGTCACCTTTGAGTTATATATATTTAGATATAAGATACAAAATTTAAAAAATGAATAGTATTTGATACAAGATATAAATACGTATTTTGTATCTTATATATGTATTTCAGATACTTTTATCTAAGACTTGCTGCTCGCCCCGGCTTCGCACGGGTGTACATGTATTAAATATATAAACCTTCCTCTTGAATAACTCTATCTATTAAAAAAACCGCTTCAAAATCCTTATATTATGATGAAATTGTTTAGTGTTGAGATCCGATTTACTATATTATTAATGATTATATCCAGTGGGAGTACAATGCGATATAATAAGTTCCTTATTTATTCAATCAACAGCTGTTCCCATTTGCATGTTTATGGCATCCATATTTTGGGAATGAACTTGGCATCGAATATTTTTATTCCTGCGTCGAGATTCCGAATATAAAAAAAACATACTTTTGTACAGCTAAATTTCTGAACTATCACAATTTTTAGGTGGTATTCAAGCATATATAGTACTAGCTATTCGACCCGGCTTCGCCCGGGTGTACATGATTATACATATATGTATAAACCTTCCTCTCAAATCACTCTATCTATTAAAAAACCGCTTCAAAATCCGTTGCGTAATTTTAAAGATTTAAGCATAGATAGGGACAGACAGCGACAGCGACTTTTGTACTATGTAGTGATAAGTCATATCACTGAAAATAAATAATGTTCAGGACAACTGTTGATATGCAAATATGCATAACAATTGTTCAGAACTCATCCCTGTATTCAGAACTCGGAGCTTGTTTCACAGCAATACAAATTCCCATACAGCAGAAGTTAAATTGATGTACCTACCTGACCCATATAATTAGAAACAGAAGCGTAGCGTGCCTCTGCGGGGCCCCGTATAAATATATATTTGGGGCCCCTACGAAGGGCTGATGAAAAATGTGGGACTGTGTGTAGGGCGCTGGGGTCGGTACAGCCCACGATGGAGGTAATTAAAGGCGCAATATGAATGTATAACAGTATATTATAAAATATATGTCGTAACAAAACTAGTATGAAAGCAGAAGGTAAGAGATTTCTCACAAAAGAAAAAAATAATTGCATAAAATTAAAAAAAAATTATTTATCCTAATTAACTATCTGTCACTTTTTCCAAAATGTTTGCAAACAATTCAAACTAAATTACACTCTCCTTGCCCCCCTTCCGATCGATCCCTCGTCCAATTCAAATCGGACAACGGGGATCGAAATTACGACGGCCTGAGCCGAGATTCGACAGACTAAAGTCTCAGGCTGAAGGCCAATTCCCGCCATCCTTTGGTTTGGAGTACCGTCTGCACTCGCCCCCTACCGTCCGGTGAAGCTGTAAAGGCCAACTGCGGCCAACAGCATTAGAGTAATCCGAAAAAAAAATCTCCTTGCCTTTTTTTCGGCAAACTGATGATATGATAATGATATAATCATTTATAGCTGATGCGGGGAAAAAAGAATGTTTTTTTACTTTTGTCATTTGTGAAATAAAAAATATTGCGTAAGTTAATTTTTGCTTACGCACGTTGACCCCCGTGGCCCAGGGGCCCCGTATAACAGATACGGAGGTAGCTCCGCCCCTGATTAGCATTGAAAAGTTTAAAACGAGTTTTGCAAAGGTATTTGTTAATACAGATTTGTGATCCTTAACTTTCCTAGTTTTTAAATTATACTAGTCGCCCGCCCTGTCTTCGCTCGGATGTCTGCATATACTATAATAGTATCAACATCTGCTTCTTCCTTATTTAGGCTCAGCGTAAAATGTTTTTATTAATTATATTAATGTATAATAATAATCTCAGGACAATTCACACAGCGCCATCTAGACCCAAGTTAAGCTAGCTAAAGCTTGTGTTATGGGTACTAGATAACTGATAAACATACTGAAAATATATATTTTTTAAAATACATACATATTATATATAGAAAACACCCAGATCGATACAAACAATCATACTCATGAATACAAATGTTTGTGCCGTGAGAGTTACTTCCGATGTTCGCGGGTTCGATTCCTCGTAAGAAACAAACATTTGTATTCATGAGTATGATTGTTTGTAACTGTCTGGGTATTTTCTATGTATATTATGTATGCATTTTGAAAAAAAAACTTATCTATGTATTTATATCAGTTGTCTAGTACCCCCAACGCTAGTTCTACTTACCTTGAGTTGTTCAGTGGGGATTGTTCGGATATATTACTATTGGCTGATATAAATACAGTATTTATTTTCCAAAAGAGAGCCATCCGCTCCATTTAAAATTGAAGAATTTATAAATAAGAATAATGTTTTGGTAGAAAATATATAACTTAAAATACATAGCGCTGACAATGTTATCTGATTGAACAGAGATTAAGTGCGTAGCGGTTTCTATGTTGATTGTCGCACGCCTAATCCTTGTTAATGTAAATGTAATTAAAACATTATTTATTTAAAAGAGCAACACACAAGTTTCTTGCTCATTCTTCTTGTGATGAGTCTGCATTCATAATGAGCGTTGGAATAAAAAAATATGTGACTATTCAAAAGTGCTTGAAATTCAAATTCAAAATATCTTTATTCATGTAGGTCAATTACAGACTCTTATGATATGTCAAATCTACCGTCAGTTCAGATTGTTTTCGAGATGAGAAGAACTGACAAGAAACTCAGCTCGTATTTTTAAATAAATGTTATACATGTTTACAATAATACAGATTCATTTAAATTCAAATTTAGGAGAATAGAGTGCCCACCAGTATATGCTATTGCAAAACACAAAAAATCTAATCAGTGTTCGCAACCTGAACAGACCAGTCCCCACAAGCAGCACCTGTTCACGAGTATGACGGATGAGCCAGCCATCATTGCACTCAACCATATTAGAGGGAGCACATCGACCCGGCCCACCACGCCGCCACAAGTTTGAACTTTGTCGCGAGCATGACTGTTTCAAGTTTCTCCACTATGTCATTTATATTATTTACAGCATACACTGTACCAATCACAGTTTTCACCCATTACGATATTTAACTTACATTATTTAAATTACAATATGTCATTACTAAATTTACTATAAGTTTGTTTAGTGTTTGCACTCAACCAAATTAGACTGAGCACATTGACAGTGGCTTATATTAAGTTTATTTGAATAAAGATTATTTCTATTTCTATAAAAAAGCAGGCAAAGTTGCAGTTATAGGTAGTATAGGTTACAAATATCAAGTACCAGCTTGTATAGAATTTCATATATACCTCAACGGGGCACGCATCGTGGACCAAGCGGAAAATTGGACGGTCGACAGCTGTGAGCATCTCCAATGCGGTATCACTACATTCCTTGATTTACTTTCCGCAAGAAATTCAATAAACTCGTAACGTCATGTGTACACTGCATATATTATTCCAATATATCCAGTATTAGCTTATACCCGCGGCTTTGCTTTAATTTATCCTCTTTAGAATAGAATAGAATAGAAAATCATTTATTCAAGTAAACTTAATTTAAGCACTTTTGAATAGTAGATAGATAGATCCTTGTAAGTTTACATTTACAAGTCGAAACGTGTGAATACAAACTACCAACAAGCACTAATTTTTGGGTCAAATATAAATATGCAATAAGATTAAATCAGTCGTAGTGATAAGAGCAGACCAGTCCCTACAAGCAGCACTCGTTTCACGAGTATGACGGATGAGCCAGCCATCACTGCGCTCGACCATATTTTAGGGAGCCCAATGACCCGGCCCACCACGCCGCCACATGTCTGGACATTTTAGTGAGCATGACTACTCATTCCACACGACCACGTCACAGCTACAAAAATTACTATATGGTAGTTACAGTATTCGCACTTTACATAAGGATGCATGCGGCAATCAATACAAAAGCCGCTACGCTATCATATATCAAGAAAGCAGTATGAAAATTAAAATTATAACGTTGTCCGCAAATAAACTTATTCTTGCTATATATTGCTATCATCTATAAATTCATCTATTTTTCCTTAGGAGTGGAATTCATCAAAATCCTTTCTTAGGGGATGCCTACGTCACAGTAGCTTTATGTACGCAAAGTCTCAGCCCGATCCGTTTAAAATTGACAGTTTCATATAAACTTTCATCCCCTATTTTATCCCATTGGGGGTAGAATTAATCAAAATCCTTTCTTAGCGGATGCCTCGTCATAATATCTACCTGCATGCCAAATTTCAGCCCGATCCAGGCATCTTTACGGTTAAAAGGAGTCTTCAACAACTGTAGAATGTAATTGTAAAATTGTGTTACCTAAATAAAGAATATTGAATTTGAAAATGTTTATTTCAATATTACAAACAGACTCCAATTTTATTTATATGTACAGATTTGTTTTTATTTTCCCGAGTAACTTAAAATTATAACATAATCTATGTAAATTATGTTATAATTTTAAGTTACTCGGGAACTCGGAACTACGTTGTTAAATTCTCAGTTATGTCATTCAACGCGAATGTGTTAATTGGACGAAATCCGAAACACAGTTAATTAATACAAAGCGGCCGTGAACGATATAGTTACTGCGAACGTAAAAACTTTCGCGTCTGGTTTTAATCACTAGTTTACTGGATAATAGGATTTTCTTCAGAGACCTTCATTGTATTTCTTTGTATGACTGTATTTTTTCGACTGGCTAATGCCATATTGACGATTCTTTTTTTATTTATACGCTGATGCTGTTTTCACAGCGATGTCTATGTTTCTTGTTTCATTCGTAATTTTTATTGCTTTTTAATTAGCGTTCAGCGCGACCTGATATAATAAAACACGATTCCACTAGATCTTTTAAAGCCACAGAAGAAATACAGAGAACAAAAAAAAATGATTTTAAAAAGGAAAATTAGTATGAAAATCCTGTAGACTAGTAAATTGAGAATGAAAGTGGAAAATAAATTTACTTTCGTTTTTGTTTTTTCAATTATATTGTGATTATTAATATAACAAAGTGACTCCTGGTAACTAAAATAAAATATTATTGTTTTAATTATATGAGGAAAGTATGACTATATATATATATCTATATATACTACTGCCTTTTTTCATATTACCTATTGTTTTCTCCTATTTTTGTGAATTGTCCAAAAAAAAATTAACACGTATTTGTTCAGTATGAGGTCCTAATAATAACATAATTCATCACATTGTTTACAGTTTATTCATACTTTATATATTTTGATAAAGAGCTCGATGTTTAATATTATGTATTTTTTTTTAGTAATAAGTATGGAGCCAACAGAATATCAGCGCTGCAGAGTTATCTGTAGCATTATGCTGAGTTGGCTGCCATTTCACTTTTGCGGCACATAACGTCACCTAGATTTCTTTTATTAATTCGTGTTTTTTCTGTATCTCATGTATGTTATGTGTCTGTAATTGTGAATAAAGAATTTATCTATGTATCTATCTATCATCAAATTGAGGGATAAAATCATAGACTGGGATATCATCAAAGAACTAAAGTAACGGATGTATTCTCAAGACAATACCATTCAAAGTTCGACAGGGCATATGTTAAGATGCAAAATATTTTATATAAAGGAGCAAGCAAGTAACTCTTTGATATCCTAGAGACGGGACTAGAAGGCAGAATCGCCGAAGAACATGTTAGAAAGACACCAGCCCGACTCTGGGACCGCCCTGGAGTAGAGTTTTTTTATGGATGCTTATGGAATGATGCACTCGCCTGCGCTAACGGTTGACGCTGGCGGGGTGCTAGTGGAGGTTGACAAAATGAGGATAAGGTCAGATCACTTGGCTCATCGTGACAAAATCACCAGAAATTTATCACGATAGTTTCCGGGGAACCGCGTGGAAATCAATCTGACATGGTACATTGCTAGCATTATCATCAATCTGACAATGTACCAACATCATCATCTGCTTCTTCCTTATCCCATTTATTTGGGGTCGGCGTAATACAATGTACCAACATTACTAGCATTATCAGTCCACATTACTAACAATCCCCATTTCCCCCGTATTTATATAGTTAAAAATAGCTGTTCCCGCGACTTCGTCCGCGTTGTAATTAACTTTATATTTCTAAAATAAAAAAAAAGTAGCTTAAGTTACTCCTTATTACATCAGCTCAATGTTGGTACATTGCTGGCAATTGAGTAATTATTTCACATTACTAACACTTTTCCCCTCTGAAATGATGGAGATATTCAGTGGATTACACATATACAGCAGTACATATAATTTGTTCACGTTCCGATCAGTTGCACGTTACATATCAACTGTTACTTAGCAATATGAATAGAATAGAATAGAAAATCATTTATTCAAATAAACTTACACTGAAGCACTTTTGAATAGTCATTACATTTTTTTTTAATCTACCGCTGATTACTTATTTTAAATGTAATAGATTAGAGTTTTCTTTTAAAATCAATGTGCCTAATACGTTATTTAATCCATTACACTTAAGACACTCTACATCTCTACATTTAAATAACATATATAATATAAAACAATATACAGAAGAGTTAACAATAGAACAATAGTAGCAAAAAACATATCCAAAATTAAATCTGTTAAAATAATAATCACTAATTACATTTTTTACATTTTTTGTTTTTGTATTCAAAAGTATTATGTACACATGTGTACATAAAGGACATATGTGTACATGTGTACACATATGTCCTTTATGTGTACATGTGTAATGTACAACACTGTAATGTACACATGTACAACTGCAAATGTACCAAAAATGTCTACAGAATGCTCCAACATTCTGTAAACTGGCTTTCGTGGCACAGGTTCACCTATATCGAAAGCCAGGGCTAACTATATTTAATTGTACCGTGCATTTATGAATAAAGTTTCCAAAAATACTCATCTCCCCTCTTGGAGAGGAGATAGTCGGCCGGGGTTCAGTGCGGGCAGAATCTAAGAGCACCGCTTTCTGCATCTTTCAGCCGCCCCGGAATTCCAACCGTCTGAGATAGACTAGTTGGGATAAGACCGTTCACCGACATAACGATTGGAATAATTTCGGTGAACATCACCCCCCACATTTCGGTCACCTCGTGAGCCAGGTCGAGATATTTTTATTTTCGCTTAAAAAAAAATTATAATTGGGTCACTTGATGGAGATATTCAGTGGATTACACATATACAGCAGTACATATAATTTGTTCACGTTCCGATCAGTTGCACGTTACATATCAACTGTTACTTAGCAATATGATTACTTATTTGAAATGTAATGGATTACACTATTCTTTTAAAATCAATGTGCCTAATATGGAATAGGGTTACAGAAGACTAAGTTCAATGGAGAGAGCTGGAGGAGGCCTATGCAAAATTTTATAAACCACATAATGTACACAACTTTGGATAAATAGGCTTTCTTATTTGTTCAGTTAAGAAGGAAAGTTTTTCTAAATAAAGAAGATCGTATTCGTCTTCATAGTCCTGTTCTTTTCATTAAATGTGACCGGATGCATACACATTACTTATGTTGTTTGGTCCATTTGTAATAATTACAATACAGAGGGAACGCTGCCAGTATCTTCGGAACGTTGCCTAAAGGGACCCCTTTTAATATAATAATATATTTTAGTCATCAAATTATATTTTTTATGATTTTAATTTTAGGTTCTTAGTTGTACATAGAAATAGAAATAGAAATAGAAATAATCTTCATTCAAATAAACACTTTTGAATAGTCATATTTTGATTCTACCGCTCATTCGGAATGCAGATTCATCACAAGAAGAATGAGCAAGAAACTTGTGTGTTGCTCTTTTTAATAGATGTTTTTTTTATATAAATAATTACAGTGTAACAAGTAAGAGGCATGCGACAATCAACATAGAAATCGCTACGCACTCATTATTAGTGTAATCAGATAATATTGTCAGTGCTATGGATTTAAAATTTTTCTACAAAAACATTATTATCGTTAACGAATTCTTCAATTTTATAGTAAGCTTTTTTGCAAAGGAAGTGTTTTATTTGACATTTAAATCTTTTTTCTGGCAGATTTATAACAGACTCTGGTATTTTATTGTAAAACCTTACGCAATTGCCATAAAACGAATTACTAACTTTAGCCAAACGACATTTAGGTAAAATCAGTTTGTTATTGTTACGTAAGCTTTTATTAGTGCAATCACTAACTCTTTTGAAACTGTCTATATTCTTCCTGGCATACATGATATTTTCATAAATATATTGAGAATCAACGGTGAGGATATTTGATTCCTTAAAGCACTCTCGCAAAGACTCCCTGGAACCCATGCTATAAATGAATAATACAATTAGGTTATGTAAATACTAGTAATAAATACGATTACAATGTGCACCTATAGAATATATATATATATATACTAGCTGTTCCTGCGATTTCGTCCGCGTGGAATTTAACTTTATTTTTCTAAAATAAAAGTACCCTAAAGAACTAAAAAATATTTTGTTCGTCTTAATTTATTCGTTCCATTAGGTACTGATAGGTTCAAACTAATACATTTACATCCTGCATCCCATGGGGGTTGAATTTATCAAAATCCTATTTAAGGGAACGTCTTCATCATAGTAGCTCTAACTTTAATTTCAGTTCAATCAGTCGAAAATCTAAGAAGATTTATAGAAAATTTTCATCCCCTCTTTTATCCCCTTAGGGGTGGAATTTATCAAAATCCTTTCTTAGGGGATGCCTAAGTCGTAGTAGCTTTATGCACGCAAAGTCTCATCCCGATTGGTTTAAAATTGACAAAGTTTCATACAAACTTTCATCCCCTATTTTATTAGAATTAATCAAAATCCTATCTTAACGAATGCCTACGTCATAACATCTACCTGCATTCCAAATTTCAGCCCGATCCGTCCAGTGGTGTGGGCTGTGCGTTGATAGATCACTATGTCAGTCAATCGCCTTTGAGTTGTATATATTTAGATTTATTTACTATGTACCTGCGACTTCGTCCGCGTGGAATTTAACTTTATTTTTCTAAAATAAAATTAGCCTAAGTTACTCCTTATTACATCAGCTACCTGCCAAAAAAAATCCCGTCAAAATCGATCCAGCCATTTCAGAGATTAGCCGGAACAAACAGACAGACAGACAGACAAAAATTCTAAAAAATGTTATTTTGATGTATGTACCGTATTTATAACTTACAATGATTATTTAAAAGAGCAACACGCAAGTTTTTTGGTCGTTCTTCTTGTGATGAGATAGCTTTCCGAACGAGTGGTAGATAAAAAACAAATTGTTATGACTATTCAAAAGTGCTTAAATGAAGTTTATTTGAATAAATGATTTTCTATTCTATTCTATTCTATATTATATTCATGTGTAGTAAAAAAACGGTTATTTCGATGTTACAAACAGATACTACATGGAACCAACAACAGAGCTGGTGCGGCATGTGAAGCGGCTGAAAAAGTCAAAGCATATAAATACATCTAGGCTCCGAATATGATTTTGCCCCATTCATCGAGACCCCTGGTCCGGGGGTCCTAGCGCTATAAGACTATTCAAAGAAATAACGAAAAGGTTAGTCGACATCACAGAAGACCGAAGAGCTGGCAGCTACCTCGGACTTTTAATAATATATTTTAGTCATTACATTATATTTTTTAAGCTTTTTAATTTTAGGTTGTAATTGTATAATTAAGTTATGTAAATGATATAATTAGTTAATAACTCAAGTAATTAATTTGATTAGTAGCAGTAACATGTATTTAGTATTTATAATGTAGGAAATTTTACGATTTACAATACGATTAAAAACATCTACACAAATAAATTATATAGAAATTTTAACAGACACTTCAATTTTATTTATATGTATAGATGATGTTCATTCATCAGCACCATTAATATTAATTCTGTTAGGTGGGCGGGCGTGCCCTACCACTTGTATTCTATTTACGACCTCAGTGGTTTAGCACACCGCTTCACAGTGGTCGTGGGTTCGATTCCTCGCACAGCACAAATATTTGCATTCATGAGTATGATTGTTTGTATCGGTCTCGCTGTTTTATATATTTACAAAATAAAAAGTATCTATATATGTATCAGTCGTCTAATACCCATAACACAAGCTCTGCTTAGCTTGAGACTAGATGGCGCTGTGTGAATTGTGCTGCAAATATTATATAAGTATGATTGTTTGTATCGCCGTGGGTGTTTTCTATGTATATTATGTATGTATTTACTAAAAAAAATTAAGTATTTATATCAGTTGTCTAGTACCCATAACACAAGCTCTGCTTACCATGGGACTAGATGGCGCTGTGTTAATTAAATATTTATTTTGGAATTTCATTTTATTTTTCTAAAATATGAGTAGCCTAAGTTACTCCTTATTACATCAGCTACCTGCAAAAAAAGTCCCGTCAAAATTGGTCCAGCCATTTCAGAGATTGGCCAAACAGACAAAAATTGTAAAAAATGTTATTTTGGTATATGTACCGTATTTGAATTCATATGCATGTAGTAAAAAACGGTTACTTCAATATTACAAACAGACACTCCAATTTTACTCATATATAAAGTATTAATGTATAAAAATAATTAATGTAGTTAAAAATTTCCTCGATGATATCTCGCATACAAACATTTCTATTCGCAAAGTGAGATCCAATGGTACGCTTTAATTATGGTTATATGGGAAGTGAATTATGTCATTCAGACCACGGGACCAGACCATGGGAAAATGCAATAACATTATTGGTATCGAATAGAATTTTGATCAATTGGTTATATATAGACGTAAACAGGAGGTGACGTAAATATATGTTACTTTAGAGGTTAGATAGATCAAGGATCTCCTACTGCTACTTCGCCGCAGTCGGGTAAAAACGATTGTCTATAATAATAATAATAATTACAATTTTAACTTTTGTTATGAGGCATATAATTTTTCCCATTGACATGGATAATGTAATAACATTAAAGAAACTTATTATAAATTTTGTAATGACATATTGTAAATTAAATAATGTAAATTTTATATTGTAATGGGTGAAAACTGTGATCGGTACAGCCTATGCTGTAAATAATATAATTGACGTAGTGGAGTAACCTGAAACAGTCATGCTCGGTATAAAGTTCAAACTTGTGGCGGCGTGGTGGGCCGGGTCGATGTGCTCCCTCAAATATGGTTGAGTACAATGATGGCTGGCTCATACGTCATACTCGTGAACGGGTGCTGCTTGTGGGGACTAGTCTGTTCAGGTTGGGAACACTGATTAAATTTTTTGTTCTTTGCGATAGCATATGCTGGTGGTCACTCTATTCTCCCAAATTTGAATTTTAATAACTGTATTTATAATAAACATGTTCCACTATTATTTGAAAAAAATACGAGCTGAGTTTCTTGTCAGTTCTTCTCATCTCGATATCATTCCGAACTGACGGTAGATTTGACATATCATAAGAGTCTGTAATAGACCTACATGAATAAATATATTTTGAATTTGAATAATTTGTGATTTTTACCCGACAAGTCTATTACCCCCTCAAAGGGAGATATTATACATCTTATATATTATATATAAAATTCTCGTGTCACAGTTTTCGTTCCCATACTCCACCGAAACGGCTTGACCGATTCTCATGAAATTTTGTGAGCGTATTGAGTAGGTCTGAGAATCGGCGAACATCTATTTTTCATCCCCCTAAATGTTAGGGGTAGTCCACCCCTAAATTATTATTTTTTATTTTAAGGCAAAACAACGTTTGCTGGGACAACTAGTACATATATATATATATATATATATATATATATATATATATATCTCCTTGTGATCTGTCCGTGATAAATCCTTGATGAATTTGTCAAGACGGGCTAACTGACCTGACCTCATGCTCATCTTATCATCCTCCACTGGCGCCCCGCCAGCGTAAACCGTTAGCGCAGGCGGGAGCACCATTCCATTATCATCCATAAAAAAGCTATATATATATACATATATTCTATAGGAGCACATTGTAATTATTCCAAAAGTACCAAACAACAAATCTAAATATATATAACTCAAAGATGACTGACTGACATAGTGATCTATCAACGCACAGTCCAAACCACTGGGTGGATCGGGCTGAAATTCGGCATGCAGTTAGATGTTATGACTTAGGCATCCGCTAAGAAAGGATTTTGATTAACTAAACCCCCAAAGGGCTAAAATAGGGGATGAAAGTTTGTATGAAACTTTGTCAATTTTAAACCGATCGGGCTGAGACTTTGCATGCATAAAGCTACTATGACGTGAAATTATTTTGATAAATTCCACCCCTAAGGGGATAAATTAACGCGAGCGAAGCCGCGGGCAAAAGCTAGTATACATATATATATATATAGCAACACACAAGTTTCTTGCTGATTCTTCTTGTGATGAGACAGCTGTCCGAATGAGCGGTAGATTAAAAAAAATGTTATGACTATTCAAAAGTGCTTAAATTAAGTTTATTTGAATAAGGGATTTTCTATTCTATTCTATTCTATCAGAGAGGGGAGACCTCACCCAAGCGAGTTAGGAATATTTTCAATTGAAATCACCGTAAGTTTTTATGTTCCGCTTTACTTGCCTTACTCTATTATTACAATAAATATAAAGATATTTTTTCCTTATTCAGGAAAATCATTTGTAATTCTATTTCATGTTTTTATAGGCTCCTGGATTTTCTATACGAATGAACTAAAGATAGGTCAATCGTATAAAAAATCCAAGACTGTATGAAAACACGAAATACTAGCTGTTCCCGCGACTTCGTCGCGTGTTTTTAATTTAACCGTAATTAAATAAAAATTAAGATAGGTCCTCATTTATTTTTAGTAAAAATCGAAATTATTTATTTGTAATTCAAAAACTAATTTGTTTATAGAAAATCTTTATTGACTTATATATTATTTCATTTATTTTTTACTACCTGTACATTGGACTTAGGACGCGTGGAATTTAACTTTATGTTTCTAAAATAAAAGTAGACTAAGTTACTCCTTATTACATCAGCTACCTGCCAATAAAAGTCCCGTCAAAAACGGTCCAGCCATTTCAGAGATTAGCCGGAACAAACAGACAGACAGATAAAAATAGTAAAAAATGTTATTTTGGTGTATGTACCGTATTTATATTCATATGCATGTAGTAAAAAACGGTTATTTCAATATTACAAACAGACGCTCCAATTTAATTTCTTTTTTACATAGTACGGTGGTGGTAATGGCATACGGCCCGTCTGATGGTAAATGGTTACCATAGTCTGTGACCGTCTGAAACACCAGGGTGTCACGTGCGCCAACCCTTAAGAAACCTTGATATACCCTTCTTGAAAAACCCCATGCTGTACTCTCTAGAGAAAACCTCGGCAGGTAGTTCATTCCACAATCTAATTAATTTCCTGCTGAACCGGAAGTGACGATCTTTCGCACTTAATCATCTTTGAGTAAGGAGACTTGAGAACTTTGTAACTAAGTTTGCGTGCGGAGGAAATACCTTAAAGCGTCTGAACTTGCATTTACCACTTGCACTTTTAGCAAACTTATTTATTTGAGAGCTTTGTAGCCTAGTAGATTACTGCTCTGTTTTACATCCAGTAGGTTGTGAGTTCAAAATGAAATTAATAAAATTATGCACTTTTTTGAAACTTATTTGTGTGTGTATGTGTGCATACATATATATATACATGTTAAATGTACCAATGTCAAAATGTATAAATGTTCATATAAATAATAATTGTCAATAAATGTTTTTCTTTCTTTATTTTCTTTCTATTGAGAGCATTGTAGCCTAGTTGATTACGAGTCTATATTACACTCAAAGGGTCGTGATTTCAAATCAAAATTAATGAATTACTATTAATAAAATTTTGCACTTTTAACAAACTTATTTATTTGAGAGCGTTATTGCCTAGTAGATTTGTGGTTTCAATTACAAGGGATCGTGAGTTCAAATCTGAATTAATTAATGAAAAACTCCTTATCGTTCTCCTCGCAGAAAGAAAAATTACATTATCTTATATATAAAACTAGCTGTTCCCACGACTTCGTCCGCGTGGAAATTGACTTTATTTTTGTAAAATAAAAGTAGCCTAAGTTATTACATATACTCCATATTACATCAGCTACCTGCTAAAAAAAGTCCAGTCAAAATCGGTCCAGCCATTTCAGAGATTAGCCGGATCAAACAGACAGGCAGACAGAAATTGTAAAAAATGTTATTTTTGTGTATGTACCGTATTTATATTCATATGCATGTAGTAAAAAACGGTTATTTCAATATTACAAACAGACAGTCCAATTTTAATCATATGTATAGATTCTTGTGTCACAATGTTAGTTATCATACTCCTCCAAAACGGCTTGACCGATTTTTATAAAATCTTATATGCATATTCAGTAAGTCTGATCTAGTTGTGAATAATACAACAAGCTTAAGTAAACCTTTGATGTTGATAATTGCAAATTATATATCTACCCAAACACTAAGCAGATCCACACACTTGAGTTACAACCCCACAGGTCAAGGGCGCGTCTCTAGAACCCTCGAAATAATTGGGTCCATGCCTTATCTGTCTTTAGATCCCAAATCTAATGATTAAAAAAATTGGGAAAACGTCTACTAAATTGGAAGGAAAAGATATGTAGGATAGTGATGTACAATAGCATATGCTGGTGGTCACTCTACTCTCCCAAATTTGAATTTAAATGAATCTGTATTTTTGTAAATAAGTACAACATTTATTTAAAAAAAATATATGAGCTCAGTTTCTTGTCAGTTCTTCACATATCGAAATCATTCCGAACTGACGGTAGATTTGACATATCATAACATTCTGTAATAGACCTATATGAATAAAGATATTTTGAATTTTAATTTTTGATGCGGCATGAGACAGTGCAGTTTAGGTTTCTTTTAGGTTTAAGATATTTCTCTTTATCATTATAATAATAATAATCTCAGGACAATCCACACAGCGCCATCTAGACCCAAGTTAAGCTAGCTGAAGCTTGTGTTATGGGTACTAGATAACTGATACATATACACATATTTTTTTTGTAAATACATACATATTATACATAGAAAACATCCAGACCGATACAATTAATCATACTCATGAATACAAATGTTTGTGCCGTGCGAGGAATCGAACCCGCGACTATCAACAGGCGATATGCGAGAGCAAGACCCATATAATTAACTAGCTATTCCCGCGACTTCGCTCGCGTGGAATTTAACTTTATATTTCTAAAATAATAGTAGC
This sequence comes from Achroia grisella, assembly GCF_030625045.1. Lineage (NCBI taxonomy): Eukaryota > Metazoa > Arthropoda > Insecta > Lepidoptera > Pyralidae > Achroia > Achroia grisella. The sequence continues at coordinate 7,660,923 of NW_026712984.1, read as the reverse complement.
TTAAGTCACTCCTTATTACATCATCTACCTGCCAATAAAAGTCCCGTCAAAATTGGGCCAGCAATTACAGAGATTAGCCGGAACAAACAAACATGACAGACAGACAACAAATTGTAAAAAATGTTATTTTGGTGTACGATTATGTACCGTATTTATATTAATATGCATGTAGTAAAAAACGGTTATTACAACATTACAAACAGACACTCCAATTTTATTTATATGTATACTTTCTTTTTTACATAGTACGATGGTGGTAATGGCATACGGCCCGTCTGATGGTAAACGGTTACTATAGTCTGTGATCGCCTGAAACACCAGAGTGTCACATGTCACGTGTCACTTAAAAAACCTTGATATATCCTTCTTGAGCAATGATATATGTGAATATTCTGTTAAAAAAATGTCTGAAATACGCATGGAGAGCTGTAAATAGGATTCCACAATCCTCGGGATGCGTCCTGCTATTGAAAGTAGCGACTTAATAGCGGTTCATATATCCTCTTATTAAATTCCCTAGAACCAACTTTAATAAGTCGTTTTACGATGTCCCTATGATGAGATCCGAGATATAGAGCTCGTTATGACAGACACTTTGTTTTAATTCTCTATTCAGTATTAGAAAAAGTCAATAGGTCTTTTATGGGAATAGCTATAAAAATATATAAAGAATTAAGTTACAGTTAAATCATATTTACTGAGCAAAGCCTCACTCACTAAATGATTACTTGAATGACGAGCGTGCATGGCAATAGTCGTTCATGCACTGGATTTTCATTTAATGTTAGACATAGACACCTATATAAATATACATTGTAAATAAACTGGCTTTATAAAAAAAGTAATACAATTGAGTTTCTTGCCAGTTCTTCTCAATTGGATCTATATACCAAACTGGACGGTAGGGTAAAATTAAAATTATAATGCAAAAAATTTGACGTTCATAAGCAGTCCTACATGAATAAATGATTTTTGAATATTAATTTTAAATTATAGAACAAAACAGAAAATCCTTTATTAATATGATTTATATTATCTTATCTTCTTAATATTATAGATGCGATAGTTTGTGAGTATTGATGGATGTTTGTTACTCTTTCATGCAAAAACTACTGAACTGATTTTGGCGAAACTTTACAGCAATATAGCTTATGCATCAGATTAACACATAGGCTATATAGTTTATAGAATTTTAACGTGTGAAACCACGGGCACAGAGTAAGCTATATTACTGTAAAGTTTCATCAAAATCCGTTCAGTAGTTTTGCGTAAAAGAGTAACGAACATCCAACCGTCTACACATTCATACTTACAAACTTTCACGTTTATAATATTAGCAAGATTGTGTGTACTGTAGATAGAAATAAAATATTAATAGAATAGAACAGAACAGAACAGAACAGTACAGAATAGAACAGAATAGAAAATTAGTAAAATAAGACAATTTGCTATATGTATGTGTATGATCAAATATATTTTTTACGCTTTTTTTACCGTTTTAAATACTAAAAAACTACGCAAATTTTTTATGCAAAACAATTAGGCCTGCCTCAACCATACGTATCGAATAGCGTTGGAATCAACTAAATCTCAATCGATTACATCACACTTTTCATGTAGAACAAGGCCCGGCGCCTCGTCATGGTTAAGGCCACTGCTGCTCCTACTTACTTACCTTAGGAGTGGAGGTGGTGCTGTGATGCCTTGCGGCTGCGGAGTGGGCACGCCTTGTCGCCTTATAATGCAGACGACGCAGGGCACCCCCTACTCGCTCAGGGGAGCCTTCGCCGCGGGCCACAGTCATACTGCTGTTTGGATCTGCAACATACAATTACCAATAATCATAATAAAAAAGGAAACTACCTGTTTCTATATTTTGAGAGGGGGGGGGGAGGACTATTGTCAGGTTTTCTATAAACAATTATGTTTTAGAATTTCAAATAAAGAATCTCGTTTTTTATAAAAAAAAGAACGTATAATTTTTTTTTATTAGGTGGTTGGGCTATTGTCAGATGTAAGAACTGTAGCACTGCGACCTATATAGATCTATCGTGCTCGCCCTTTTCAAAGTTCGCTACCTAGACTCGTCAGGGACAAGAATTGAAGGATATTCCAAGGAGCGATGGTTTTTATCTCTTCAGGATAAAGTACACTTTCCAAAGGAGATATTTCGTTTATGCATGAGTGGGATACAACCACATAGGATGTGTAGCGGCCTTTCCTCTTCAGTTTGGCAAAATCTGCAGGCAAATTGCTTAACAGTTTTACAAGAAACTGCCAGAGTCTGACCTCAATCTGCCAGAAAAAAGATTGTAATCATTACATAGTATAGTCGCTGTTACTGTCTGTAGTCCCTATGTATGCTTAAATCTTTAAGACTACGCAACGGATTTTGAAGCGGTTTTTTTAACAGATAGAGTGACTCAAGAGGAAGGTTTATATTTATAATACATGTATATCTGTGCGAAGCCGGGATAAGTAGCTAGTTACATAGCATAAAACAAAGTCGCTGTTGCTGTCTGTCCCTATGTATGCTTAAATATTTACAACTACGCAACGGATTTTGAAGCGGTTTTTTTAATAGATAGAGTGATTCTAGAGGAAGGTTTATATATATAAATATATATATAAGATATGTACACCCGTACGAAGGCGGGGCGAGTAGCTAGTACTATATATGCTTGAATGCCACCTAAAAATTATGATAGTTCAGAAATTTAGCTGTACAAAAGTATGTTTTTTTAAGATTCGAATTTCCGATGGAAGAATAAAAATATTCGATGCCAAGTTCATTCCCAAAATATGGATGCCATAAACATCGAAATGGGAACAGCTGTTGATTGAATAAATAAGGAACTTATTATATCGTATTGTACTCCCACTGGATATAATCTTTAATAATATAGTAAAATTAAAATAACACTAAACAATTTTATTATAACGTTGTTGATGATAGATAGTTTAGTTGGAATGGGATTTTCAGTTAAACATTTATTTAACTATACACATAAATAAAAATGGAGTGTCTGTTTGCAACATTGAAATAATCGTTTTTTACTACATGCGTATGAATATAAATACGGCACATACTCAAAAATAACATTTTTTACAATTTTTGTCTGTCTTTCTGTTTGTTTCGGCTAATATCTGAAATGGCTGGACCGATTTTTATATATAGATGTCATTTTTCACACAGTCTAACCATCTCTTCCTCTGCCCTTATAACCATCCACATTCATATTCTAATTTCAAATTCAAAATATTTTTATTGATGTAGGTCTATTACAGACTCTTATGATGTTTCAAATCTACCGTCAGTTTGGAATGATATCGAGATGAGAAGAACTGACAAGAAAGTCAGCTCGTATTCTTTTCAAATAGTTGTTGTACATGTTTACAACAAAACAGATTCGTTTTTAAATTCAACTTTGAGAGAATAGAGTGACCACCAGCATATGCTATTGCAAAAGCAAATAGTCTAATCAGTGTTCGTAACCCGAATACACCAGTCCGCGCAAGCAGCACCCGTTCTCGAGTATGACGGATAATATTGTCAGTTGCATATGCAACACCTTCCTTAAAATATTATCTATCCTGAGATATTAATTGATTACCTGTGGCGTGTTCAGGAGACTGTCGAGGCGACGTGATTTTGGGAGATTGGTGACGCCCATCCGCCTGCAGACAAAAAAAGTATTTTAGGTTTTACTTAAGAAAATTATAGCAAAAATTGAGAAATTACTCCTTTTATGTAGGTGGAGTCACGAGACTAGATTCATGCATTCATAATTTAAAAGCTGTGCTCTTGTCGGTGGAGCTCCCGCCACCTTCCATGATCTTCTATCAGACCTTTTAGCTGTTGATACGACACGACTCCAACTTTTTCTTTAACTTGCTTGATATAGCTGTGTCTTGGTCTTCCCCTTCCTCTCTTTCCATCTATTTTTCCTTCTATAATGTTGTTAATTAGTTCGTCGTGTCGTATCAAGTGCCCCAACATTTTTCCCCGCCTATTCTCAATAATATCTATGATCTGTCTCTTATCTTTAACCCTTTCAAGCACTTCTTTATTCCTTATTTTATCTAGGAGACTAGATAGAGTGCGAAATACATCCGCGGTACTTTAAAAGTGGCCCCAATAACAGAAAAAGTCACTGAAAGCCCTCTTAAATAGCATGCCTATGTATATGCGGTCAAAAAAGTTTAACAACTACCCGAATATTAAAGACGTAGAGGACGTCCTCCAGCTACCTGGTGTACCAGCACTGAAAAATCTCATCTCAAAGGAAAATTTGCCCGACCCAACAACCTAGGGCAGATTGTCCTGCCGCCGCAAAATTAGGAGACCTGACTCTATATAAATTGAGATAATGCAAAGAAGAAAGAATGGCAAATAAATCAATTCAAAACATCTGTTAAATCATATTGACTATTTTTTCTTTATTGGGGGGTTTGAGCTATTATCAGGTGCTATGTGTAACACTGCGACCTGTATAGATCTATTGTGCTCGCCCTTAGTCAAAGCTCGCTACTTAGACCAGTAAGGGACAAGAATTGAAGGATATTCTTAGCAGCGATGGTTTTAATCTCCTTAGGATATAGCGTATACTTTCCAAAGAAGATATTTATGCGTAAGTTTCTTTTTTCGGACTACTCTAATGCTGTTGGCCACAGCTGGCCTTTACAGCTTCACCGGATAAGAAGACTACAGCCACATAGGATGTGCAGTGGCATTTCCTAATATCATATTGCAAAAAGCAAAGCCTATTACTCACTAAACAATTACTTGAATGACGAGCGTGCTAGGCAATAGAAAGAAAGAAAGAAAAAAGATTTATTCAATGCTTTTTAACAATGTTACAATATAAAAAACAACAATAGTTATTCATGCACGGATTTTCCGTTTAATGTTAGACATAGACACCTATATAAATAAACTGGCTTTTAAATAAAATAAAATAAGATATTCAATTGTGTTTCTTGCCAGTTCTAGTCAATTGAATCTGTATGCTTAACTGGACGGTAGCTCATAAGCGGCTAAAATTTGCTACATGAATAAATTATTTTTGAATTTGAATTTCGAACAAGCTGACGGTCCACCCGATGGTAAGTGGTAATCGTCGCCTATGTACATGAACAGTACTATGAATATCACATTACAATATGCCATCCCATAAGGCGGAAGTGTGTGAAAAAGATATTGAAATTTCAGAAAGTGATCGCTGTAATTGTGTTGCTAACTTTGACTAGCAAGGACACCATGGTCTCTCTTGCATGAGAAATGCTGATCGAATATCTCGTTATGCCATGATCAACATTATTATAAATAGAGCATTCAAAAAGGCACCGTTACCAGTATCTTGGATACGCTCCCACGATTTTGTTTGTAATCGATATCTATACATATAAATAATATTGCTGTTTCTATTTGTAATATTGAAATAACCGATTTTTACTACACGCATATGAATATAAATACGGCACATACACCAAAATAACATTTTTTACAATTTTTGTCAGTATGTCTGTCTGTTTGTTCTGGCTAATCTCTGAAATGGCTGGACCGATTTTGACGGACTTTCATAGGTAGGTAGCTAATGTAATAACGAGTAACTTAAGCTACTTTTAATATAAAAAAATGTTTTAATTTTCGAAAAATTAAGTTAACTTACACGCGGACGAAATCGCAGGAACAGCTAATATATAAATAAAAATAGTTATAATTAATAGAAAATGATTAAGACATTTATTTAAAACAGCACACGCAAGTTTCTAGCTCTTTCTTCTAGTGATGAGTCTGCGTTCCGAATGAGTGGTAGAATAAAAACTATCTATCCAAAAGTGATTATTTCTATTTCTATAAGTGGGACAGATATACCCACGTAAACGTAGTCTACCTTAGATCATTTAGTTATATTTAAACGTTTTATTGTCATTTCACTGGATGTCCTAAATAAATAAATTAGAGAGACATTCCATGAGCTTCATGTTAGTTCGTGACAGTCACTTTACCCTCAAAACCTTTTAAATATTTGAGCTTATATACCTTTTACCATTACCAACGTTCGGTTACTCTAAATTTACCTTTTATACCGATAATTTCACACACACCTGATACAAGAGTCTGCAGTTCGTTTATGAAAGTAGCGACAACGCTTCCATCATCGTAGAATTAGTTACAAATATAAATTGCCTGCTTGAAATTTATAAATTTTATAATTTATAAATAAATTTATCTATAGTTCTTCAAATATAAAACAGGAAAAATTCTTCCACAATTATTTCTAGATTGTTATATTAACCAGTGTCGTGACCATTATAATAAAAGGGCGACAAAGCAAAAAGAAAAAGATTGGAGACGAGAATTGAGATAAAATTAAAGAAATTACGACCTTTAGAGTATGCATCAGTAATCAAGAAATTTGAAGGCATGTACACTCAGCTTTTAACAGCTGATTGTCTCTGTCATAGTTAATTATTGAAACGACGTTAATTACTATTAGTAACAAGGTTTTTTATGTAATTAAATTAATCTGTTTAGTAGTCTCAGCTCACACGCATAACGGCCCAAATGAGATACAAAAAACCAAGTCCCACCATATCCTAGGAACAGTGAGGTCGCCGTTCCGTGAAGCCTGTGAGTCTTCACAGAGAAAGAGCCTCTGGGAGAAGCTTGGTTGGCTACTTTAGTAGTATCGGCTCTACACGCACAACGGCCCAAATGATAGGCTTAATATGGAAAACAAAGTCCCATCAAATCCTCGGAACGGTGAGGTTACTCCGTGAAGTCTTTGAAGACATCAGGAGTCTTCTGGGACGAGCTTGACTGGCTACTTTAGTAGTCTCAGCTGTACATGTACAAGGGCCCAAATGAGACGTAAAATGTGGGAAAGAAAGTCCCATCAAATCCTCGGAACGGTGAGGTTGCTCCGTGAAGTCTTTGAAGACATCAGGAGTCTTCTGGGACGAGCTTGACTGGCTACTTAAGTAGTCTCAGCTGTACATGTACAAGGGCCCAAATGAGACGTAAAATGTGGGAAAGAAAGTCCCATCAAATCCTCGGAACGGTGAGGTTGCTCCGTGAAGTCTTTGAAGACATCAGGAGTCTTCTGGGACGAGCTTGACTGGCTACTTAAGTAGTCTCAGCTGTACATGTACAAGGGCCCAAATGAGACGTAAAATGTGGGAAAGAAAGTCCCATCAAATCCTCGGAACGGTGAGGTTGCTCCGTGAAGTCTTTGAAGACATCAGGAGTCTTCTGGGACGAGCTTGACTGGCTACTTTAGTAGTCTCAGCTGTACATGTACAAGGGCCCAAATGAGACGTAAAATGTGGGAAAGAAAGTCCCATCAAATCCTCGGAACGGTGAGGTTGCTCCGTGAAGTCTTTGAAGACATCAGGAGTCTTCTGGGACGAGCTTGACTGGCTACTTAAGTAGTCTCAGCTGTACATGTACAAGGGCCCAAATGAGACGTAAAATGTGGGAAAGAAAGTCCCATCAAATCCTCGGAACGGTGAGGTTGCTCCGTGAAGTCTTTGAAGACATCAGGAGTCTTCTGGGACGAGCTTGACTGGCTACTTAAGTAGTCTCAGCTGTACATGTACAAGGGCCCAAATGAGACGTAAAATGTGGGAAAGAAAGTCCCATCAAATCCTCGGAACGGTGAGGTTGCTCCGTGAAGTCTTTGAAGACATCAGGAGTCTTCTGGGACGAGCTTGACTGGCTACTTAAGTAGTCTCAGCTGTACATGTACAAGGGCCCAAATGAGACGTAAAATGTGGGAAAGAAAGTCCCATCAAATCCTCGGAACGGTGAGGTTGCTCCGTGAAGTCTTTGAAGACATCAGGAGTCTTCTGGGACGAGCTTGACTGGCTACTTAAGTAGTCTCAGCTGTACATGTACAAGGGCCCAAATGAGACGTAAAATGTGGGAAAGAAAGTCCCATCAAATCCTCGGAACGGTGAGGTTGCTCCGTGAAGTCTTTGAAGACATCAGGAGTCTTCTGGGACGAGCTTGACTGGCTACTTTAGTAGTCTCAGCTGTACATGTACAAGGGCCCAAATGAGACGTAAAATGTGGGAAAGAAAGTCCCATCAAATCCTCGGAACGGTGAGGTTGCTCCGTGAAGTCTTTGAAGACATCAGGAGTCTTCTGGGACGAGCTTGACTGGCTACTTTAGTAGTCTCAGCTGTACATGTACAAGGGCCCAAATGAGACGTAAAATGTGGGAAAGAAAGTCCCATCAAATCCTCGGAACGGTGAGGTTGCTCCGTGAAGTCTTTGAAGACATCAGGAGTCTTCTGGGACGAGCTTGACTGGCTACTTAAGTAGTCTCAGCTGTACATGTACAAGGGCCCAAATGAGACGTAAAATGTGGGAAAGAAAGTCCCATCAAATCCTCGGAACGGTGAGGTTGCTCCGTGAAGTCTTTGAAGACATCAGGAGTCTTCTGGGACGAGCTTGACTGGCTACTTTAGTAGTCTCAGCTGTACATGTACAAGGGCCCAAATGAGACGTAAAATGTGGGAAAGAAAGTCCCATCAAATCCTCGGAACGGTGAGGTTGCTCCGTGAAGTCTTTGAAGACATCAGGAGTCTTCTGGGACGAGCTTGACTGGCTACTTTAGTAGTCTCAGCTGTACATGTACAAGGGCCCAAATGAGACGTAAAATGTGGGAAAGAAAGTCCCATCAAATCCTCGGAACGGTGAGGTTGCTCCGTGAAGTCTTTGAAGACATCAGGAGTCTTCTGGGACGAGCTTGACTGGCTACTTAAGTAGTCTCAGCTGTACATGTACAAGGGCCCAAATGAGACGTAAAATGTGGGAAAGAAAGTCCCATCAAATCCTCGGAACGGTGAGGTTGCTCCGTGAAGTCTTTGAAGACATCAGGAGTCTTCTGGGACGAGCTTGACTGGCTACTTAAGTAGTCTCAGCTGTACATGTACAAGGGCCCAAATGAGACGTAAAATGTGGGAAAGAAAGTCCCATCAAATCCTCGGAACGGTGAGGTTGCTCCGTGAAGTCTTTGAAGACATCAGGAGTCTTCTGGGACGAGCTTGACTGGCTACTTTAGTAGTCTCAGCTGTACATGTACAAGGGCCCAAATGAGACGTAAAATGTGGGAAAGAAAGTCCCATCAAATCCTCGGAACGGTGAGGTTGCTCCGTGAAGTCTTTGAAGACATCAGGAGTCTTCTGGGACGAGCTTGACTGGCTACTTTAGTAGTCTCAGCTGTACATGTACAAGGGCCCAAATGAGACGTAAAATGTGGGAAAGAAAGTCCCATCAAATCCTCGGAACGGTGAGGTTGCTCCGTGAAGTCTTTGAAGACATCAGGAGTCTTCTGGGACGAGCTTGACTGGCTACTTAAGTAGTCTCAGCTGTACATGTACAAGGGCCCAAATGAGACGTAAAATGTGGGAAAGAAAGTCCCATCAAATCCTCGGAACGGTGAGGTTGCTCCGTGAAGTCTTTGAAGACATCAGGAGTCTTCTGGGACGAGCTTGACTGGCTACTTAAGTAGTCTCAGCTGTACATGTACAAGGGCCCAAATGAGACGTAAAATGTGGGAAAGAAAGTCCCATCAAATCCTCGGAACGGTGAGGTTGCTCCGTGAAGTCTTTGAAGACATCAGGAGTCTTCTGGGACGAGCTTGACTGGCTACTTTAGTAGTCTCAGCTGTACATGTACAAGGGCCCAAATGAGACGTAAAATGTGGGAAAGAAAGTCCCATCAAATCCTCGGAACGGTGAGGTTGCTCCGTGAAGTCTTTGAAGACATCAGGAGTCTTCTGGGACGAGCTTGACTGGCTACTTAAGTAGTCTCAGCTGTACATGTACAAGGGCCCAAATGAGACGTAAAATGTGGGAAAGAAAGTCCCATCAAATCCTCGGAACGGTGAGGTTGCTCCGTGAAGTCTTTGAAGACATCAGGAGTCTTCTGGGACGAGCTTGACTGGCTACTTAAGTAGTCTCAGCTGTACATGTACAAGGGCCCAAATGAGACGTAAAATGTGGGAAAGAAAGTCCCATCAAATCCTCGGAACGGTGAGGTTGCTCCGTGAAGTCTTTGAAGACATCAGGAGTCTTCTGGGACGAGCTTGACTGGCTACTTAAGTAGTCTCAGCTGTACATGTACAAGGGCCCAAATGAGACGTAAAATGTGGGAAAGAAAGTCCCATCAAATCCTCGGAACGGTGAGGTTGCTCCGTGAAGTCTTTGAAGACATCAGGAGTCTTCTGGGACGAGCTTGACTGGCTACTTAAGTAGTCTCAGCTGTACATGTACAAGGGCCCAAATGAGACGTAAAATGTGGGAAAGAAAGTCCCATCAAATCCTCGGAACGGTGAGGTTGCTCCGTGAAGTCTTTGAAGACATCAGGAGTCTTCTGGGACGAGCTTGACTGGCTACTTTAGTAGTCTCAGCTGTACATGTACAAGGGCCCAAATGAGACGTAAAATGTGGGAAAGAAAGTCCCATCAAATCCTCGGAACGGTGAGGTTGCTCCGTGAAGTCTTTGAAGACATCAGGAGGCTTCTGAGAAGAACTTGGCTGGCTACTTAAGTAGTCTCGGCTGTACACGTACAATGGCCCAAATGAGACGTTAAATATGGGAAAGAAAGTCCCATCAAATCCTCGGAACGGTGAGGTTGCTCCATGAAGTCTGTGAAGACACCAGAAAGAGCTTCTAGGAGAAGTTTGGCTGGCTACTTTAGTAGTATCGGCTCTACACGCATAACGGCCCAAATGATAGGCTAAATACGGAAAACAAAGTCCCATCAAATCCTCGGAACGGTGAGGTTGCTCCGTGAAGTCTGTGAAGACACCAGAAGTCTTCTGGGACGAATTTGTCTGGCTACTTTAGTAGTCTCAGCTGTACACGTACAAGGGCCCAAATAAGATGTTAAATATGGGAAACAAAGTCCCATCAAATCCTCGGAACGGTGAGGTTGCTCCGTGAAGTCTGTGAAGACATCAGGAGGCTTCTGAGAAGAACTTGGCTGGCTACTTTAGTAGTCTCATCTCTACACGCATAATAGTCCAAACGAGAGACTAAAAACGGAGTTAATACGATACGCCCTAATCCAATTGGGGTCAATCGCCCCACCAACTAGAGTGGGTTATAACTACGTAACAGACATTTTACGTCCCATTGTGTTATAGGCAATCTATGGTAACAAGCCGACTGACATACTGACCCAGGCCGTGACATAAACAAGAGGGATGATAACTAGACAACTGGCAGATATATTTAGTGAGATACATATATTTACATACATAAAAACAACCCTACTCATGATTAAATATGATTAAATCTCAGGATTAATATATTTTATTTTGTTTTGTTTTATTTTCTTATTTCTTTTTTATGTATGTATGTTTAGCTGTACCCGCAACTTCGTCCGCGTGGATTTTACTTTCTTTTTCTAAAGTAAAAGTAGCCTAAGTTACTCTTTATTACACTGATGTAATAAAGAGTAACTTAGGCTACTTTGCTACCTGCTAATAAAAGTCCCGTCAAAATCGGTCCAGCCATTTCAGAGATTTACCGGAACAAACAGACAGACAAAAATTGTAAAAAAAGATATTTTGGTGTATGTACCGTATTTATATTCATATGCATGTAGTTAAAAACGGTTACTTCAATATTACAAACAGACACTCCAATTTTATTTATATGTATGTATAGATTATTAATAATCACATTAAACAAACTATACATGTATTTATCACAATGGTATTCGCCGTCTAAGTCTAAATATAACTTAACTAGCTACTTGCCCCGGCTTCGCACAGGTGTACATGTATTATATCTCTAAACCTTCCTCTTGAATCACTCTATCTATTAAAAAAACTGCTTCAAAGTCCGTTGCGTAGTTTTAAAGATTTAAGCATACATAGGGATAGACAGCGACAGGGAGTTTGTTTTATACTACACTAGCTACCCACCCCGGCTTCGCACAGGTGTATACATATTATACATATAAACCTTCCTCTTGAATCACTCTATCTATTAAAAAAAACCGCTTCAAAATCCGTTGCGTAGTTTTAAAGATTTAAGCATACATAGTGACAGACAGACAGCGACAGCGACTTTGTTTTATACTATGTAATGATGACGTATGTAAAGATTAAGGATTAAGGTAATATAGTTAAATTTAAAGAGAAAATCTTAGACTGGTATGTTCGGAGTCCTATAATTATATTATATTACCTACTTCAATCGAAACCCTATTAATTTGGGAGCCTTTTGTTAAGTAGATGCTAAACTAACTCGATTATTCAAGATTTATATCCTGGCTCAGTTTAAAGCAATTTCTTATCCGTGCCCGTCTTAAACTTAGCTACAGCATTATCATTGATTAACTCCACTTTCATTTCATTAACCTGATTAAGGGTGATAACGGGGCAGGCAGGTGAGTGAGACGGCTCATATAGTCACTCTTTTTATTACTTTCATTAGCTGATTCACGTTACTTCATCTGGGTAACACTACCACAATTTTTTGCAACATTTTTCAGTACATTTCCTCATTTATTTGCAACATCATTTGTTTCAAGCTTGGAAAAAGAGCTACAGAAACTTTTGAAATGGTAAAAATAAGTTACTCTTTATTACATCAGCTACCTGCCAAAAAAAGTCCCATCAAAATCGGTCTAGCCATTTCAGGGATTAACCGGAACAAACAGACAGACAACAATTGTAAAAAGAAATATTTTGGTGTATGGTGATAACGGTGATAACGGGGCAGGCAGGTGAGTGAGACGGCTCATATAGTCACTCTTTTTATTACTTTCATTAACTGATTCACGTTACTTCGTCTGCGTAACACTACCACAATTTTTTGCAACATTTTTCAGAACACATCCTCAGTTATTTGCAACATCATTTGTTTCAAGCTTCGAAAAAGAGCTACAGAAACTTTTGAAATGGTAAAAATAGTAAATGGGCAGAAAGCTTTGGACCATACGGCCATTTTCAAGTATTCTCTTCAAAGATGGCCGTGAAGAAATTGGGGACGATTTCCTGTTATTTTCGACTCCAAGTGGATAATTCACAAGGAATTCACTCCCAATGGTCAGACAGTCGCGGGGGAATATTACTTAGGAGTCATAAAATGCATGCTGGATAGTATTAGAAATAGAAATAGAAATAGAAATAATCTTTATTCAAATAAACTTAATATAAGCACTTTTGAATAATCAAGTTTTTTTATTCCACCGCTTATTCGGAATGCAGATTCATCACAAGAAGAATAAGCAAGAAACTTGTGTGTTGCACTTTTAAATAAATATTGATTTACTTATATTTAATTAACAACAAGGATTAGGCATGCGACAATCAACATAGAAACCGCTACGCACTTAATCTCAGTTCAATCAGATAACATTGTCAGCGCTATGAATTTTAAGTTAGATATTTTCTACAAAAACATTATTATCATTTATAAATTCTTCAATTTTATAATAAGCTTTTTTAACAAAGAAATTTTTTATGACACATTTGAATTTTTTTCTACCAAATTGACTACAGATATCAGACTATTCATCGGATAAGTCCAGAATATCGACAACAAGGATCGTGGAGTCACCTCCACGATTGAAAACCTATTAATTTGGGAGCATTTTGTTAAGTAGATTCTAAACTAACTAGATTACTTGAAATTTATATCCTGGCTCAGTTTAAAGCAAAATTGCTTTAAATTGAGCCAGGATATAAATTTACAGCCTGCGAGGAATAGAACCCGCGGCCATCGGAAGTAAAACGCTGTGCTAAACCGCTACACACATAACATACATAAAAAAAACAGTATGTATGTTGTATTCATATACTATATTTATATTAAATCACAAACCAAATCATACTATTTTATAAACATACAAATGACTACAAATAATTGTACCGTGCCAGGAATTAAACCCACGACCTTCGGACGTACGAACATGTGTTATATTACTAGAATTAATATTGCTGCCGTCAATTAATATGTAAATTATATTAATGCGTATATTATATTCTGAAGCTTCGAATTTGATTGAATGATATTCAACAGAATATAATCTGTGGAATGGTAGTAATTGTTTATCTATGGAATATTAATGTATATAGATTCTGTGGTCGGCTCCTGTTACATTCAGCTTGTCATTACATTTCATAGGGCTTGAGATGTAATGAGTAATTGAATGACAGAATATAATCTGTGGAATGGTACTGTAGACGTTTATCTGTAGAATATTAACAATATAGATTCTCTGGTCGACTCCTGTTACATTCTGTTAATGCGGTTCCCTGGGGATTTTGTATCCCGAGAGATATTTTCCTTCGACAAAACTGTCATCACAGGTTTCGAGCAAAATTAAAGAGTCACGAGCGTACATTCAGTATCTGAAGACCTGTGAAATGTAATGAGTAATTGAATGATGAATGATTGAATGACATTCAACAGAATATAATCTGTGGAATGGTACTAATTCTTTATCTGTAGAATATTAATAATATAGACGCTGTGGTCGGCTCTTTTTATATTCAGTATATGGAGACCTGTGAAATGTAATGAGTAATTGAATTATGAATGATTGAATGACATTCAACAGAATATAATCTGTGGAATGGTACTAATTATTTATCTGTAGAATATTAATAATATAGACGCTGTGGTCGGCTCCTTTTATATTCAGTATATGAAGACCTGTGAAATGTAATGAGTAATTGAATGATGAATGATTGAATGACATTCAACAGAATATAATCTGTGGAATGGTACTAATTGTTAATCTGTAGAATATTAATAATATAGACCCTGTGGTCGGCTCCTTTTATATTCAGTATATGGAGACCTGTGAAATGTAATGAGTAATTGAATGATGAATTATTGAATGATGAATGAATGAATGATGAATTGTTGAATGAATAATGATTGAATGAAGAATGATTGAATGTCATTCAACAGAATATAATCTGTGGAATGGTACTAATTGTTAATCTGTAGAATATTAATAATATAGATCCTGTGGTCGGCTCCTTTTATATTCAGTATATGGAGACCTGTGAAATGTAATGAGTAATTGAATGATGAACTATTGAATGATTGAATGGCGAATGATTGACTTATGAATGATGAATGATAGAATGATGAATGATTGAACGACACATGATTGAATGATGAAGGATTGAATAATAATTAACAGAATACATAAAGTTAAATTCCACGCGGACGAAGTCGCGGGAACAGCTAGTACAGGATAAATACCGTAGAACCTTTCCGTTTATGCTATGTACATAAGAACCCTTCGTAATATAAATATTATAAAGGTTTGGTAAATAAACATAACATATCAGAAAGGAAGTGTATCTACATTAATTACAGCTAAAGGGCGCCCTACTTGCTGCGGACGTGAGGGCTGACATTAAACAATGCCCTTCTGAAATTGGTTCGTAGGTTCGATAATGCCCGTAACTAATAAAATATATGTCAATATGAGAATGTTGTAATAAAGAAAAATAACTTATTTATTTATATTAATTAATATTATTTATATATTAGCTACCCACCCCGGCTTCGCTCGGTTGTACATGTATTATAAATATAAACCTTCCTCTTGAATCATACTGTCTACTAAAAAAAATCGCTTCAAAATCCGTTGCGTAGTTTTAAAGATTTAAGCATACGACAGACGGACAGACGGCGACAGCGACTTTGTTTTATACTATGTAATGTTATGACAATGTTGTAATACTTGTAATAAAGAAAATGAAGTTATTTATTAGGTACTAATAGGTTCAAACTAATAGATTTACATCCTGCAACATCCCTTATTTTATCCCCATGGGGGTTGAATTTATCAAAATCCTATTTAAGTGAAGGTCTTCATCATAGTAGCTTCAATCTTTAATTTCAGTCCAATCGAAAATCTAAGAAGATTTATACAAACTTTCATCCCTATTTTATCACCTTAGGGGTGGAATTTATCAAAATCCATTCTTAGGGGATGCCTACGTCATAGTAGCTTTATGCATGCAAAGTCTCAGCTAGGTTTAGAATTGACAAAGTTTCATACAAACTTTCATCCCTAATTTTATCCCTTTGGGGGTAGAATTAATCAGAATCCTTTCCTAGCGGATGCCTACATCATAACATCTACCTGCATGCCAAATTTCAGCCCGATCCGACCAGTGGTTTGGGATGTGCGTTGATAGATCACTATGTCAGTCACCTTTGAGTTATATATATTTAGAAGATTGCTAAAAATATATGTAAAAAACAAAAGAGATAAATCTCATCTCAAAAATACACTTTCTCTTAATTGTTCTTGTGAAGACTTATAAAGCAAAACTTTCCTATTGAAATCATTATAATTCATTTTATAATGAAACAATGGCCAGTAGGGGAGATGAGATGGATAGACTAAGAGCCAGTGTCCGTATTTGAAATATCTGCAAATTTACTAATATTATAATCGCGAAAGTGAGTATGGACGATGGAAGGATATTTATTATTCTTTTACGCAAAAAATACTGAAGGAATTATAATGAAATTTAATAATAATAATCTCAGGACAATTCACACAGCGTCATCTAGACCCAAGTCAAGCTAGCTAAAGCTTGTGTTATGGGTACTAGACAACTGATACATATACATAGATATTTTTTTTGTAAATACATACATATCATACATAGTTAATTACATAGTTATTACTACATACATAATTTTAAAGTAAAATGAAATAAACTAAATATAAATCAAAATGCCATATTGAATGAGATCTAAATATTGAGGAGGAAATCTTTAACCAGTCAAAATATGATTGGACTTTGCAGTTCTTATAGTTACAGGTAACGAGTTCCATAACTTGATACCAGTTACAGTAAAGAAAGAAATTCAAAATTCAAAATATCTTTATTCATGTAGGTCTATTACAGACTCTTATGATATGTCAAATACGGTCAGTTCGGAATGATTTCGAGATGAGAAGAACTCACAAGAAACTGAGCTCGTATTTTTTTTTAAATATTGTACATATTTACAATAATACTATTTCATTTAAATTCAAATTTGGGAGAATAGAGTGACCACCAGCATATGCTATTGCAAAAAACAAAAAATCGAATCAGTGTTCGCACCCCGAACTGACCAGTCCCCACAAGCAGCATCTGATCACGAGTATGACGGATGAGCCAGCCATCATTGCACTCAACCATATTAGATAGCACATCGACCCGGCCCACCACGCCGCCACAAGTTTGAACTTTATAGCGAGCATGACTGTTTCAAGTTACTCCACTACGTCATTTATAGTATTTCAGCATACACTGTACTAATCACAGTTTTCACCCATTACAAGATTTAATTAACATTATTTAAATTACAATATGTCATGTCCTATCAAATATTAAGAAAGTATATATTTAGATTAAAAGAAAGAAAGTATATCCTATCTTTTATACTATACGTGCTTCATCCTCAAATAGATTGTTTGTTTTTAATTACGGATTTTAATGACTCTAAAACTGAATCTATTGGTAAAGTAATTAGGAAGGCTCGCCTCAACGATTTACGTAGGCTGATTTAAAATTTATTTCAATATTAAAATCACTTTATATTGACTTCTCCCAGCAAAATCCCACGTGTAATTGCTTGAACAAAATTCTTTTTAATATTCCAGTAAAACTCGAATGGATTTATACTTGTAACTAGCTGTATTCGCGACATCGTCCGCGTGGAATTTAACTTTATTTTTCTAAAATAAAAGTAGCCCATGTTACCCCTTATTACGTCAGATACCTGCCAAAAAAGAAGTCCCATCAAAATCGGGCCAGCCATTTCAGAGATTAGTCGGAACAAACAGACCGACAGACAAAAATAGTAAAAAATGTTATTTTGGTGTATGTATCATATTTATATTCATATGCATGTAGTAAAAAACGGTTATTTCAATTTTACAAACAGACACTCCAATTTTAATTATATGTATAGATGAAATTAGTTAAACATTTTATATGAAGGTAAATACAGAGTCTTAAAATTTCTATTAAATTATTATATCTCTATGGTTCAGTGGTGTAATACTACTTTTACATCCAAAGGTTGTAGGTTCAATTCCAATACCTATAATTTCAAAAACTTATGCCTGTAATTTAATTACTTCTAATTAGCTATTACCGCCATTTCTTTCACGTGGAATTTAACTTTTTTATCTCCTCGGGATGTTCAACGTTTATGCATGTTCAACCACATAGATGTCTTCGTCTGCGTGGAAAATAAATTTATAAAATAAATCTATTAGTTTGAACCTATCAGTACCTAATGGAACGAATAAATTAAGACGAACAAAATAATTTTTAGTTCTTTAGGCTACATTTATTTTAGAAAATTAAAGTTAAATTCCACGCGGACGAAGACGCGGGAACAGCTAGTATATATATATACATATATTATATACGTGTATTGGTCAAATACATGATCATCTGCTTCTTCCTTATCCCATTTATTTGTGGTAGTCGTAATGTTTTTCTCTTCCATTCATCCCTGTTCGCAGTCATCTCGTTATTCACTCCCTTTCTTACCATACCATCTTTCACGCAGTCCATCTCTTTCTCGGCCTTCCTCTGCCCATATAACTATCCACATAAAACCTAAATTAAAACAAAAACACCACAACGGGAAAGTAAACAAAACAAACAAACATAATGAAGCTAGCTTAAATATTAGACGCGTATAATGACCAAACTTTGGAGGGTCATAATTTGATGCGACGCTAAATCTACTTTGAAACTTTCAAACCACACCAAGTTGAATTTCTTTCAAAGTAAATTTCCTCGTAGAAAAGTTGATCATTAATTTTCTATAAACGACAATGTTTATATAAACGTTCCGCCCACTCATTACGGTGTCATTATATCATAAAATGGGCGAGGTATGTTTTGTTTTGGTTCGGTTTTTCCCTTTTCAGGGAAAGGCAAAACGACTCAGCCCATACAGCCCTTGTGTTCTCACTTTTGTCCATGTGTCATACCATACGTTACGTTGACAGTATCATTCTACGAAAACAGATACTGTCAGTCTCCAGTCAATCAAGCCGTCAGTATATCTGTCATGAATAAAGTTCGTTATTGTGAGTTGCTGGTTCGTGACATTGTTTTGTTTTTTATGTAATTAAAATCAAATTCATTTATTCGTGTAGGATATTTTAGCCGCTTATGAACGTAATTTCTTTAGTATTAATATTTAATTATATATATATATCTATATAATAAAAAATCTATTCAAATGTGCTTGTAATGAGTTTATTTGAATAAAGATTATTTCTATTTATTAACCTACCGTTCAATTTGGCGAAACATATCCAATTAAAAATCATTTATTCATGTAGGTGACTTTAGGTGTTTATGAACGTAATTTTTTTTTCTTTTCCGTTCAATATGGCAAACAACGTATGCATTCTAATGTGTCTTGTATCTGACAATAAATATAAATAAAACTGGAGTATCTGATATAAAAAAACATCTGATATAAAATTCACCAAAATAACATTTATTACAATTTTTGTCTCTGTCTGTCTGTATGTCTGATTGTTCCGGCTAATCTCTGAAATGGCTGGACCGATTTTGATGGGTTAACTGATCTGAGCTCACACATCCTATCATCTTCCACTGGTACCCAGCGTAAACCGTTAACGCAGGCGGGCGCACCATTCCATTATCATCTCTTAAAAAAGTTGCTGAATATACGTGTGGTAAAAATTCTCGTAATATCACTAAACCTATTTAAATCCATTTACCCAGATTTCCATTGATCACGATTCGATAGACCATCCGTATAACATGTCCACAATCCAGAAATAACCTAATTTTAAAACAGTCCTTCCCAAATGCTCGTCCGCGGACCGTTGAAGGTCGGCTATACCCAAAATAAGGCCCGTAAAATTGTAGTGACTGGTCGGCTGTAATCACTACGAATGATTTACTCTTATTCAGATACATAACCCGTTAGGTTTATTGTAGAACAATGAACCTAAAACTAAAAACTTTAAAAAGTATATTAACACTTAAATTTAATTCAAATTAAATTAAAAATAATTTTAACCTTAGAAAGTACGTATTTTTATTATTTCAATAAATTATATTATATTACTTAAATATTTTAACCGTTACTTGTGTTAACATTTTGACTCTAATCAATTAGTGCTAGTTAGTAGTTTGTATTCACACATTTTAACTTCAAATTGTAAAGTTATATACGAGTACATTTAATTAAAAATATAACTGAATAACATTATTAACGTAAAACTAAAAACCTTAAAAAATATAATATATCTAATAACTAAAATGTATTATTAAAATTGTATAGTTAGAACATTTATTTAAAAGATCAACCCGGATGTTTCTTGCTTGCTATGAGATAGCTTTCCATTTGAGCGGTGGATTAAAAAAATAAATATAACATCAAAAATGCTTAAATCTAAATATATATAACTCAAAGGTGACTGACATAGTGATCTATCAACGCACAGCCCAAACCACTGGACGGATCGGGCTGAAATTTGGCATGCAGGTAGATGTTATGACGTAGGCATCCGCTAAGAAAGCATTTTGATTAATTCTACTCCCAAAGGGATAAAATAGGGGATGAAAGATTGATTGAAAACTACTAAACGGATTTTGATGAAACTTTCCAGTAATATGAATATCAGAGAAATAACAGAAGAATAACATATATGCTATTTATAAAATAGAAGATTACTTTTAATTAAATTTCATTTAGCTTTTATTCTTAATTCATACGGACCGTAATATTACCAATATTAGAAACGCGAAAGTTTGTGACTATGGATGTATACTTGTTACACACAAAAACTACTTAACGCATTTTGATTAAACGTTGCAGTAATATAGTTTATGCATTACTTACTTTATACAATACATTTTAATAACACAGACTGTCATTTACGTGGCTGTACCGCGGGCACAAATATTTAAGTATAAATTAAGTGTACTGTTTTAAATTTAATGCGGGCATTATTTATACGTATAATTAGTTAAAATCACGAGGTTTTATTTATTTTATTTATTTATTCTTTAATGCACAATATAACTTGTACAAAGGCGAGCTTAATGCCGTATGGCATTCTCCGCCAGCTAACCTTCAGGTATACAGAAAGCGTTGTGGGGCAGTTATGTCAGAAACAATCACAAGATTACTAATATATATTATTATGAAATTTTACCACGGTTTATATTTATTTTATATTGAGTTATAATACTCAATACTGCCGAAATATCAGGAACTTAATATAACTTGAGTTCCCGATATTTCGGTCACGGGTTTCTTCAAGAACTTTTCGCCATGATCATGGGAAAACTTTTCCCGTGATCAAAAACACTGTGTGGCCCCTGGTCAATAAAAAGTTGAAAACCACTGGTTTAAAGCGATGCCCTCACGCCGCACGAGGGCGACCGCCGCGTCCCTCGTCGCCGGATCTATTGCGCTCAATAAATTCCCCCTTAAGTTACTCTACTATATCTCGGTCAGGTACAAATTTCTCGTTACATATAAACTTGATTATAAATAACTATTTTAAAGTAAAATGCACTTTAGGTATACAGAAAGCGTTGTGGGGCAGTTATGTCAAAAAACAATCACAAGATTACTAATATATATTATTACATAATATATATGAAATTAAAAAAATTTTACCACGTTTTATATTTATTTTATATTGAGTTATAATACTCAATACTGCCGAAATATCGGGAACTTAATATAACTTGAGTTCCCGATATTTTGGCAGTGTTTCAATCGCCATGATCACGGGAAAACTTTCTTCAAAAACGGTAAGTGGCCCCTGGTCAATAAAAAGTTGAAAACCACTGGTTTAAAGCGATGCCCTCACGCCGCACGAGGGCGACCGCCGCGTCTCAATAAATTCCCCCTTAAGTTACTCTACTATATCTCGGTCAGGTACAAATTTCTCGTTACATATAAACTTGATTATAAATAACTATTTTAAAGTGAAATGCAATGAACGTCGTTCTTTTTTTCGAGTTCACACTGAACTCGTTTCCTTGAACGTGTTTATACTACGATTGGTGAAATCCAGCCTAAGGTATTTATTTAAACTAGTGGTCGACCAGTGTCGAAAATCATACCATAATTAAATTAAATGTATCTATTTGCATGAAATATACACATATATTAATTTAACATTCAGTATCAAACATCCATCCATACTCACAAACTTTCGCATTTATAATATCACTAGCAGTGCGCACGGTTTCACCCGCGATAAATTTCAATACAAAATATAGCCTGTATGTTATTCTGATATATAAGCTATATTACTGTAAAGTTTCATCAGTAACAAACATCCATCCATACTCACAAACTTTCGCATTTATAATATTACTAGTTACACGCCCCGGCTTCGCACGGGTGTACATGTATTATACATATAAACCTTCCTCTTGAATCACTCTATCTATAAAAAAAAAAACAATTCAAAATCCGTTGCGTAGTTTTAAAGATTTAAGCATACATAGGGATAGACAGCGACTGCGACTTTGTTTTATACTATGTAATGTTTAGGATTGAGATTCTCTTTTCATTTTATTTCAAACTTACAAAATAGATATTAAAACATTAGCAAAACAATTACGAAACAAATTTACCAACTTGTAACAATCTAGTTAAGGGACAAAGAAGTTTCCAACAAAAATTCCAAACTCACCCATGTTAGATAACACAAAGGAATATAAAACGACGAACGATATTATCTAAAGCTGGATTGAACCTGCTAGCAGCGGTCAGGCGGATAATCGTGTTAGTGAAACGCCGGTAACCACATCTTTATAAGGTCTAGATCAGTCTGATAGTAATTTCTAGCTTTATTTCTGACCACACCAATATAATAATAACGCAGGACGATTAACACAGCGCCATCTAGTCGCTAGCAGAGCTTGTCATAGTACTAGACCATGATATATAGCAGTAAATATAATTTATTCTCGTTCCGATCAGTTGCACGTTACATATCAACTGTTACTTAGCAACATGATTACTTATTTGAAATGTAATGGATTAGAGTTTTCTTCTAAAATCAATGTGCCTAATACGTTACTTAATCCATTATGTTAAAGACACTCTACATCTCTACGTTTAAATAACATATATAATATAAAACAATATACAGAAGAGTAAACAATAGAACAATAGTAGCAAAAAACATATCCAAAATTAAATCTGTTAAAATAATAATCATTAATTATAGTTGGACCACCTGATGGAGATGTTCAGTGGATTACACATATAGAGCAGTAAATATAATTTTGTCTCGTTCCGATCAGTTGTGTGTGTACATATCAACTGTTACTTATCAACTTGATTACTTTATTTAAATTATTAACCGGGTCTTAACACGAATAATTTTATGGCAAATAAAGGTATTTAAAAACACTCGACGTTTAACTAGGTTGCACTAGTCGAAACGTTCAGAGTATGACGGATTAATAATTTAAATAATGTATATTAAACACGAAAGTTTAAAAATAAACTTGATTACTTATTTTAGATTAGACTTTTTCTTCTAAAATCAATGTGCCTAATAGACCAGTGGTTCCTAATAAATTTTTGCTGCGTACCACTTAAAAAAAGACCTCAAACCTTGCGTACCCCTTATTGTAGCAATCACACTAACATTATAAAGCACGACAAAAGCCGAACTGGCGGGAAGCGGGAACGGGTGACGTGTAGCGGAGGCAGCCGACGCCGACGGTCGATCATAGTGCTCAGTGCTCCGTGTTTTTACTATGTTCATCGTCATAAAATAATATTTTGGAAATTGTTCTTGTTTTTACTGATACCCACACCCCTTGATGCAACTTCAAGTACCCCTGGGGTACTCGTACCAGTAATTAAGAAACACTGTACTAGACAACCGATAGATATAAGGAATTGTTAGTAATGTGGACTGTTGATCTTATTGCTAGCAATGTACCATGTCAGACCTCTACGTGGTTCCCCTGGAAATCATCGCGATATATTCCTGGTGATTTGACTACGATAGGCCAATTGAATAATGACCTAGGACAATTTTTTATGGATGATAATGGAAATGTGTACTGCCTGCGCTAACGGTTTACGCTGGCGGGACACCAGTGGAGGATGATAATATGAGTGAGATCAGACCAGTTAGCCCATCGTGGCAAATTCACTAAGAATATATCACGATGGTTTCCAGCAACCGCATAGAAGTCAACCTGACATCGTACATTGCTAACAATTGGATTATCAGTCCATATTATTACACACACACAGTAAGAAAAATCACATAATCTTACCACGTTTTATATTTACTGATTTCCTGATATTTCGACAGTGTTTCAACCACCATGATCATGGATAATTTTACCCGTGATAATCATGAGTAATTTTTTTCTAAACGTATTTTCTTTCTTTCTTCAAACGATTTTTGAATTTGAATTTGTCCTGAAGGTCTCTTGATTGTACATATTTACTAGAAAATCATATAGATACCGTTTTGCTGAGAGGTTGCTTTGAATAATTTTGGCACACAATTCTAAAGTGAGTGCCAACAGGCTCGCCAAAATGTTTGCCAACACTTCTATAGCCTCGATGGTCTCTCTCGTGCTTTTTAATGTCCTTGTTATATTGATCCACATCTTTGAGCTCAGAGATTAGAGATCAGACTCGCACTCTTTGTAACAATACTCCTCGGAAATGGCTTGACCGATCGAGACAAAATTTTATAGAAGGTCGAACGTTGGGCCTCCGTCATTTACCACTCAAAAAAGTCTGATAGGTCAAGGCCGAGTTTTTAAGATTAACGCGCTCCGCTCAACATGGGACCTGGTGTGTAAACAGCACACCGGTAACAAACCTAGTCCTTATTTTCATACATACCCATAACACAAGCTTTAGCTAGCTTAACTTGGGTCTAGATGGCGCTGTATGAATTGTCCCGAAATTATTATTATTATTACTAAACTCAAAGTCACTCAGAGGGAGTGATAATGGAGGGGGCTACGCTTGGAGTTTCTCTGCATGATCGTATCAAAAATGAGGAGATCCGCAGAAGAACAAGAGTGACTGAAGAATTGCGAAACTGAAGTGGGAATAGGAAGGGCACATAGCTCGTAGGACAGATGGCCGTTCAGGCAGTAAAGTCTTCGAGTAGCGACCGCAGACCCGAAGACGCAGCGTGGGAAGGCCTCCAGCAAGGGGGACCGACCATCTGGCCAAGATCGTTGGAAGGCGTTGGATGTGAGCAGCGCAGGACCGATCGTCGTGCAGATTTTTGAGGGAGGCCTCTGTTCAGCAGTGGACGTCTTCCGGGCTGAAATGATGATGATGGTGATACCTAGCCCCAATGACAATGACGATGTAGACAGAGAACGCAGGATATTGTCTGTGAGAGTGAACATTCTGGCTGCCAGGTTTGTACTCTACTCTGTTCACGATAAGCAATTTTTTTTAAAGTGTTCGCACCCTGCCTGCGCTTACGGTTTCCGCTGGCAGGGCACCAGTAGAGGACTGTAAGATGATCATGATATCAGGTCATTTATTCCATCGTGGCATTCATCAGAGATTTATAACGATGGTTTCCAGGTGGAACTGCGTGGTTGTCAATCTGACATAAACTATTAAATGACAGTCTTTGTGGTATAACGGTTTACCACATCGCCTTGCTTCCGATAGTCGCTAGGTCGATTCCTCGCACGGTAGAAATATTTGTATTCATATATATCAGTTGTCTACCAATAACACAAACTCTTTGCTTAGGACTAGATGGCGCTGTATGATTTGTTTTATAACAATTGGAAGTAATAGCAAGATTGTCATCTGGCAATACTGAACTGTGTACTGTGTACTAGGTACATTAATTAGAAAATCTTATGTGGCAACACTGAAGCGATGGATAAACGATCTGCAAGCAAACTATGCAAATACAGGTGAACAAATTCGCTTTGATCTCGTGGTTGCGTTACTGTCACGTTCCGAGTTTTGCATGGAGCGTAACTGTTTGTTTAAATTGCTTTTGAATAAATATAAAAATGTTTGTATATAGAATTAATTGAGTTATTAAACTTGCATATTATATTTTTTATAAGATACTAGCTACTCTCCCCGGCTTCACTCGGGTGTACATGTACTGTATATATAAATCTTCCTCTTGAATCACTCAATCTATTAAAAAAACCGCTTCAAAATCCGTTGCGTAGTTTTAAAGATTTAAGCATACATAGGGATGGTATATATTGCAGCTCCGCTCCTATTGGTCGCAACGTAATGTTATGTAGCCTATAACATTCATAGCTACATACCATAGCCCTGGTCCCCACCAATATGCTGCCCACCTTCATGAAGGAGGACTACTGGCCGAAGGGGGTGGTCTATCGGCGCTACCGTGGCAGATTGCCGTCGTCAGTGCCGTGACCATAGAGACTATTTTATTTTTCATATTTTATTATTATTTCTTATGTATGTTAGTCTATAAGGTATTTATAATACCCATCAAAAACATAAATGTGAAATGATAGCCGAGTTTAATATTATGATATATACCTTGATTGTTGACTTCTACGACAAAAGAGATGAGATCTAAATGGGTGCCAAGTTCAATGGTCTGTCCTGAAATGTATTTATAACAATATAAAATATCATTTCTTCTTATAACTTAGGATAATATACTGTAGCCTAAGGTCTAACTTGGCCAGTTCTCATATACCAATTATTACTTTCTATTGCTAGTTACTACTAATATTAAAATAGGAACCGATAAGTAACATGTTTAGAACTTGCGAAGGCTACAGTATATTTCGTATATGAAAACTAGCCAAGTTAGACCTTAGGCTACAGTATATTATCCTAAGTTATAAGAAGAAATTATATTTTATATTGTTATAATTTCATACATTTCAGGACTACCATTCCTCCCCTATAGTTTCCTCATTGAACTTGGCACCCATTTAGATCTCATCTCTTTTGTCGTAGAAGTCAACAATCAAGGTATATATCATAATATTAAACTCGGCTATCATTTCACATTTATGTTTTTGATGGGATATCATTACTTTTTGTACATAAATTATACGAGGTACTTATTTATAACTAAATTAATACCAAATTATTTTTGATAAATTACTGTATTTTCGTATATTTACGGGGTATAATTGTCTTTTTTTGTGTTATTTTCTATATTTTCTTGTAACTTTTAAATGTTCAAGTGCATTGCCAATTCAGTATCAGGAATTTTTGGGCAAATCGGGGCGGTATAACGTCCACAGATGGTTGTACTCTACAATAGAGCTCTCGTGACTTGGATCTAAATTGTTAAGACGTACTCCATCTAAGGTTTTAACTCTGGAGAGTCCAACGTAAACCTGCCCTTTATTAAATATAGAGGAGCCTATGTTGAGAAGAGGACTGCTAAAACTAAGGCCTTGTGATTTGTGGATAGTAATAGCATATGTTAAGCAAATACGGAATTGTTCTCTTTCAACTTATACATTATTTAATATCTGAAACTTCGTATTGACACGTTATAGTTCGTAACGACGATTATGTAACAAATTGACTGTTATCTATTGAATTCTCAAGAAAACAATTTGTTACCAATGAGTTCTCATTCTCGAGTTAACTATACATTCCTACTTATAACTATACTAAAATTGTTATTAATTTTTGGTTTAAACTATTGTCTATACCATACGTATTTACTAAAATAATGTAATAATAATATAACCACAAATATATAAGTATAATTTAAGAAAGCTATGAATTTCGTAGCATAAATCGCAACCTTATAGGTTAGATATCGAGAAACAAAACATTGAGTTTTATCGCACCGCTCCCACACGGCGCCGCCGCGGCGCCCTATACCGAAATGCCTATTATTTAATAATTATTTATAAAAATAATGATTTTACACTATCGATGTGCGCTAAATATTGAAACAATAATTAATACCAAATCTCAGTTAATAACATAATAAATACGAAATTCGACTATACTCCTAGTTATAAGTACGAGTATATTTTAGACAGAATCTAAATTATAGCAACTAGTGTTTACCGCTCAATGCAATATTTGAAGTTTGCTAGTTATCCACACTGATGTGAAGGGGTCAACGTAAATTGATAATGATCGACGTTTTCATACAATATTACTTTCCGTCCAGTACAAGATGAGACTTTTCGCCAGGGATCAATGTCAATTGGTGGCTATCGACGTTTTCATAGAATTTTAGTATTCGTCCAGTATAAGTTGAAATAGAATCAATTAAAGTGAAAAATTGTAGTAAAATGATAACAATTTACCAGTTTCAGATTTTTTCCTTTATATTCACCTAATTACCTATCTGCATGCCAAATTTGAACTTCCTAGGTCATCTGGAAGTGGGTTATAATTTTGATCTATAGTTGATCAGTGATAAAAATGACGATTTTTGGACATTAATATCTAAATAACCGTTTGAGATATGTTTATGAAATTTGGAACACATATTTATCTCGCAAGTGTCAATATATGAACCAAATTTGACAGGTTTGTGTGAAAGAGTTTTTGAGTTATGAGGGGGTCAAAAGTGGCTCCAAATGGTTCGTGTAAATATACACACGGTGCTGCTTGCCAGTTTACTTGAAACTCGGCTTTGACACGCTACCGCGTGTCTAGATGGGCCATGTAGCCTGAATTAAATAAATAAATAAATAAATAACATGACTTTCTATTTATTTATTTTAACTTTAATTCTGATTACATCCATATTGTGTTAGTAAAAAACTTACAAAACTATGTTAGTAACTTATAACAAACAGATACAGAGATATATACACTTAATTCATATACCTGTGTCCACGTCCAGAAGCACTGGGTCCACAATGCAACGATATCCAGTGCCTCTGGAGCGGACAATCAGGTATATTCGCAACAGTTTTTAGGATGCTGTTTGAGCTCCCCCGATTTCTAGACATCAGTGATGCAGCTATTGGTGAAAGAATTTTCAAGATCGGTTCAGTAGATTCAATTCAATCTCTGAAGCGAGAATTTTCAGAATCGAGCACTGATTTTGAATATTCTTAACCTCTACAACTCGTAAACTTTATATCTTTATTATGTCGCTAATATATACATATAAATAAAATTGGAGTGTCTGTTTGTAATATTGAAATAAGCGTTTTTTACTGCATGCATATGAATTTAAATACGGTACATACACCAAAATAACATTTTTTGCAATTTTTGTCTGTCTGTCTGTCGGTCTGTTTGTTTCGGCTAATCTCTTAAATGGCTGAACCGATTTTGACGGGACTTTTATTGGCAGGTAACTGATGTAATAAGGAGTAACATAGGCTACTTTATTTTAGAAAAATAAAGTTAAATTCCACGCGGACGAAGTCGCGGGAACAGCTAGTCTTATATATAAATTCTCGTGTCACAATGTTACACTTTCTCCTCCGAACGGCTTGACCGATTTTTATGACTTTTTACTCGTATATGCATATTCATTAGGTCTGAAGGGCTGTTTTGCTGTTTTTTTTATAATGTAATGTAATAATACACACAACCTTCAATTTTCACCCTTCTATCATCAACCCCTATTTATTAATAGCGATACTACTTCTTTAATTTATATGGCAAAACAACGTTTGCTGGGTAGGATGTATGTATGTATGTTATCCTTTCATGCAAAAACTACTAAACGTATTTTGAAACTACAGTAATATAGCTTATACATCAGAATATCACATCTTAATAATATTATAAACATGAAAGTTTGTAAGTATGGATATTTGTTACACTTCCATGCAAAAACTACTGAACAGATTCTGATGAAACTTTACAGTAATATAGCTTATACATCAGAATATCACATCTTAATAATATTATAAACATGAAAGTTTGTAAGTATGGATATCTGTTACTCTTCCATGCAAAAACTACTGAACAGATTCTGATGAAACTTTACAGTAATATAGCTTATGCATCAGAATAGCACATAGGCTATATTTTTTAATGAAATTTAACGCGGCTAAAACCGCGGGCAGATCTAGTAACCTATAAATTTCAGATGAGTGAAACCGCGAGCACAGCTAGTATTAATATAAATTAAAAAATAAATGTGGGTACTTACGGAACGTGGCGGGTGTGAGGGGTGCGGGAGTTGAGGCGGGGGGCGGCGCAGGCGAGCCAGGGCGTTCAAGAGACCGTCCGTGGTCACTCCGCCTGGCCCCTCATCTGCAACCAAACGTATCTTCAGAACGGAAGATCAAATCCCTACTTTGCATCAAAACAGGTCTTTTAATTCATCCATTCATGGGCCGGGTCATTGGGTTCCCTAAAATACAGTCGAGCGCAGTGATGGCTGGCTCATACGTCATACTCGTGAACGAGTGCTGCTTGTACGGACTGGTCTGCTCTAATCACTACGACTGATTTAATCCTATTGTGTACTTAATATCTAAAGCTAATAAATTGGTGCTAGTTGGTGGTTTGAATTCGCATATTTCAAATTGGAAATGTAAAATTACAATGATTATTTAAAAGAGCAACACGCAAGTTTCTTGCTCGTTCTTCTTGTGATGAAATAGTTTTCCGAAGCGATAGATTAAAAGAATGATAACTATGACTATTCAAAAGTGCTTAAATTAAGTTTATTTCAGGATTTTAATAAGTTATATTTTAATAAGTTATTTTAATAAGTTTTATAATTTTTTCCATCTCTAAGGGGATGAAATAGGGGATGAAAGTTTGTATAAATCTTCTTAGATTTTCGACCGATTGAACTGAAATCAAAGATTGGAGATACTATGATGAAGACGTTCGCTTAAATGAGATTTTGATAAATTCAACCCCTATGGGGATAAAATAAGGGATGATGGAGGATGTATTAGTTTGAACCCATCAGTACCTAATGGAACGTATAAATTAAGACGAACAAAATAATTTTTAGTTCTAAATATTGACAATAGATTAATTAAGAATATTGTGTACAAAGAAGTTTGTAGGCCCTAATTTTTTACACACGCTAAACAAAAGTAAAGCCGCAAAAACTATACCTAATTAATATTAACACTTCTTAACGCGAGCGAAGCCGCGGGCAAAAGCTAGTGATATACAAAACAACTATCTCTGTATTAAAAAACAGTTTATTATTTTTAATGCTAAACCTTATACAGGCTGTTGATGTTTATCCGTTTGTTTTTACAAGGGTGTGCGCTGAACTGGAGCAGTCAATTAGGTATGAATGCCACATCTGTAGCGTGCCTTACATAGTGGAGGATCAAAGGTACCACTGTTTTTTTTTTACATTACAACCATAATACTAAGCGAGGATCAAAAGCATAATAAGAAGAGTAAATAATTAGTAACAAAACTATAATAACGATACGTATACCTATTAGCTTTTGCCCGCGGCTTCACTGGCGTTAATTTATCCCCTTAGGAGTGGAATTTATCAACATACTTCTTAGGGGATGCCTACGTCATAGTAGCTTTATGCATGCAAAGGTTTAAAATTGACAAAGTTTCATACAAGTTTAATCCCCTATTTTATCCCCTTGGGGGCAGAATTAATAAAAATCCTTTCTTAGCGGATGCCCACGTCATAATATCTACCTGTATGCCAATTTTCAGCCCGATCCATCCAGTGGTTTGGGCTGTGCTTTGATAGATCAGTTGGTACATACACCAAAATAACATGTTTTACAATTGTCTGTCTGTCTATTTGTTCCGGCTAATCTCTGAAATGGCTGGACGGATTTTGACGGGACTTTTACTGGCAGGTAGCTGATATAATAAGAAGTAACATAGGCTACTTTTATTTTAGAAAAATAAAGTTATATTCCACGCGGACGAAGTCGCTGGTACAGCCAGTTTATTTTAAATTCCATATAATTCCACTAAATTCATAGTGTAAAGTAGTTAATTTTAAATAACAAATATACACTGCAATTTTATTTACTTGTATACACAAAGTTTGTGATCATTCCACTCTGACTAACAAAAAATGCGTGCAAATCGTGACTATGATTCAGTCAAGCTCAGCTAAGGTACAATGTATGTAATTTTCCGCATTATAAACCTGTGGATGATAGTATATTGTGAGTCATGTCAGCTGACTATTTGACGCCTTAATTGCTCAACCGACTCATATATTTTACTAGCTTTTGCACGCGGCTTCGCTCGCGTTTATTTATCGCCTTAGAGATGGAATTTGTCAAAATCCGTTATAGTAGCTTTATGCATGCAAAGTTTCAGCCCGATTGGTTTAAAATTGACAAAGTTTCATACAAACTTTCATCCCCTATTTTATCCCTTTGGGGTTAGAATTAATCAAAATCCTTTCTTAGCGGATGTCTACGTCATAACATCTACCTGCATGCCAAATTTCAGCCCGATCCGTCCAGTGGTTTGGGCTGTGCGTTGATAGATCACTACGTCAGTCAGTCCTTTAAGTTATATATATTTAGATTTATTTACTAGCTGGACCTGCGACTTTGTCCGCGTGGAATAGTGACCTTGACTAAATAAAAAAAACAAAAAAATAGTAAATAATCTTACCCAAAAAATCCACGAATAAGGTTTAATCGTTCTACCTTCAAAATTGACGAATTTCCATACAAACATTCATTGAGCAACACAGAAGTTTCTTATATTAAGTTTATTTGAATAAATCTTATTTCTATTTCTATTCTGTTCCCCTAATTTAAAGGGAAAAAATATATATATAAAATTTTGACGACCTCGGTGGTCTAGTGGTTTAGCACACCGCCTTGCTTCCGATGATTGCGGGTTCGATTCCTCTCACGGCACAAAAATTTGTATTCCTGAGTATGATTGTTTGTATCGATCTGGGTATTTTCTATGTATAATATGTATGTATTTACAAAAAAAACGTATCTATGTATTTGTATCAGTTGTCCAGTACCCATAACGCAAGCTTTAGCTAGCTTAACTTGTGTCTAGATGGCTCTGTGTAAATTGTTCTGAGATTATTATTATTAAAAAACTAGCTTATTATTCCAAATTCTAAGATTTTTTAAAATTAAAAGTTACTCTTTATTACATCAGCTACCTGTCAAAAAAGCCCCGTCAATATCGGTCGAGATATTTCAGAGATTAGCCGGAACAAACAGACAGACAGACAAAAATAGTAAAAAATGACATTTAAGTATATATAAACTCGATTGCAATTAGACACTCCAACTTTATTTATATGTATAGATGCATAGATAGAATCGAAATCACTAGGCCACGACGATCTCTCTGTTTATATACTAGTAACCTACGATTCGATAATGTAACCTTTTGTCAATAAGCATTATGATAAATGAACTGATAAGATTTATTTACATTATAGAAATTAACATTACTCTATTGACATACATTTTTAAGTATTACAATCACTTGTCTAGTACCCATAACACAAGCTCTACTTGGGACGAGATAGCGCTGTGTGAATTGTCCAGGTTTTTTAGTATTATCTGTCCATAGCATAGACAGACAACATTCATAATCTAGGACACAAACACTTCGATTATTTATATAGATTCTATAGAAATAAATGAAATTAAAATGTCTGTTTGTAATTTGAAATTAACATATATACATTCAGATGCATTTAGTGAATCTAAATGCATATGAAAGTATATACGGTACTTAGATTAAAGGTTTTATTTTAAAGTGTTTGCTGCTGGACCGATTTTGACGGGACTTTCACTCGTAGATAGTTAATGTTATAAGGAGTAGCTAAAGCTACTTTCATTTTAGAATTAAATCGCATAAGAAGTCACATTTTATAAGTGACTTCATTCGCGTTAGCTACTAAAAGTTATAAACATTATACCCAAATACAGAATAGCAACAATTTTTTTTCCTAATTTCTAATCATCTTGACATGCAAACAAACTGAAACGTTTTTGTTTAATAATAATACTCAGCCAAGAGGTCGATGGCGCTGTGTGAATTGTCCTGTGATATGATTATTACGAAATCTCTGATCGCCGTACCAATGTTATATAACTTGCGTTGATTTTCTCGATATAGGCATAGTCTAGTGTTGGCTCATAGTCTAACAGTACCTTGGTCACGTTTTCCCAAAACAAAAGCGCTATATTATATTGTTATTATATTATATCAGTTTGTTCATTCTTAAAATAAAATTCAAAAGTACTTAAAATTAATTTTATTCGAATAAAGATCATTTCTATTTCTAAATGTTGAGACAGATAGGGAAATAGTCTCTGGGGACCCACTGACGAAATGGGAATACATAAAAATAATTTTAATTCAACACAGATTATTTCTGTTTATAGATGTTGAGAAAGATAGGTAAATACTCTCTGGGGATATCACAAACGAAAATCCTTAAAATTAACTTTATTTGAATAAAGATCATTTCTATTTTTATACGTTGAAGATTATAGGGAAATATTCTGGGGATACCAGAAACGGAAAGGGAATCCTAAAAACTAATTTTATTTGAACATTGATCATTTCTATTTCTAGATGTTGAGAATGATAGGGAAATATTCTCTGAGGAAACTACAAAGAAAAAGGGAATCCTTAAAATTAACTTTATTTGAATAAAGATCATTTCTATTTCTAAATGTTGAGGAAGATGGGGAAACAGTCACTGGGGACCCCAACGATAAGGGAAACTAGATACAGGAAATTATAAACTTAAATCATTTTGTTTCCTTCAAGACTAATTTGCATTCGCGTAATTTCATTGCCATAAATATGTAAGAATGCGCACATCGTTGTGTCAACCAGTAACACTGCAAAACTCGTCGCGTACGCACGTATAAGCAACTTCACACAATGTGGTTTGAACTCGTGATTTGTGTATTAACAAGTACAGCCAATGCTAGACATTTGGCTGGTAAACAAGAGAACAGTACGTTATCGTTGTACGATTTCTTTTCAAGTGGCTTTGTTGAAACATCCAATAGCAACGAAACAGATTGGTTGAATAAAACATTCCATACGGACGACGATAGTCAAGAGTCCGATTACAATAACGAAAGGCAGCATTTGCCAACGGAACAAAAAACACATCGGAACGAGGCAACTCCAATTCATGGACATGTGTTTGAAAGAGTAGATTCTAAACAAGGATTTCAGAGCAAAGGTGTTTTAACGAGTAAAACTATAAATGATACAGTTAAACGTACGGATTTCAAATCAACACAGATTGGTGGAACTAACACAAATATCGGTACAGTTAAGCAGAATGGTCAAGTTTTGCCAGTAGATGAAGATAGATGGATCTGGGATGACGGTACCACAACAACAACGTTAAAACCTGAAGAAGCAAATAGAAATACGTCAGTAGTTTCAGACTTAGATGACAGGACTGCTTTCGAAGGCGCTCAGTGTCCAAAAGGTCAGATAAAGATAAAAGGTACCAATACATGTATTGATACAGACTGAACAGTTTCATTGTAAAATTGCGATACATTTCTTGATTTAGTAAAGTCTGTCGTATCAGCTGTTGAAGATTCTTGTCGAGATTTGGTGACGGGTGAAAATTGCGTAGTTCTTCGACTATAATTGTCACCATATAAACGTTGGATAGTGCGGACAGTATCTAGTTATAAGTGAAATCCCATGTTTGCGTTTTAGAATGACTATCATCTAAATATTGCGTAATCTGTACATGTAGTTACTCTTAAATATTTATGATTAAAAGTGATTATGTAAGTAGCTGTTGATTGAGATTGTTATGAATAATTGGCGATTGTTATGTTTAATTAGAACGTAGTTTCCGGTGGTAATTCCTGATGTAACACGCCACTACCTGACTTCATGCTCATCTGATCATCCTCCACTGGTGCCCAGTGTAAACAGACCAGACTGTACCATTACATCATCCATTCAAAATATATGCTATAGAAAGCAAAATTTTATACATGTAATTAATTATCTGTGATATATAGACATAATTTGATAATAAACAAGTTAAAATTTATAGAAAATTTATTCTTGACTAGTTTTTACCCGTCACTTTATACATCATTATTCATCACACACTATTCTCTCTCTCTCTCACACACACATACTCAGACTAACGCATTGATATACATTTTTTATTATTATTATTAGACGACCTCGGTGGTCTAGTGGTTTAGCACACCGCTTTACGTCCGATGGTCGCGGGTTCGATTCCTCGCACGGCACATACATTTGTATTCATGAGTATGATTGTTTGTGTCGGTCTGGGTGTTATATATTATACATAGTATTATATGTATGTATTTACGAAAAAAAAATATATCTATGTATTTGTATCAGTTGTCTAGTACCCATAACACAAGCTTTATTTAGCTTAATTTGGGTCTAGATGGCGCTGTGTGAATTGTCTTGAGATTATTATTATTATTATTATTACTCTTATTTATTGTAATATATTGATCGCTGTACCAACCTTACTTTGAGTGATATACTTGCTTTGTCTTCCACGATATAGTGATAGCCTAGTGTAGTGTCACAGATAACATAACATTTCATGAGAATCGGTCAAGCCGTTTCGGAGGAGTATGGGAACGAAAACTGTGATACGAGAATTTATATATAAGATATATATACTAGTTTTTGCAGGCGACTTCGCTCGCGTTAATTTATAGGTACATTTATTATTTCGGATGAATAAGGACATCTATATATATAAATAACATTGGTGTGCCTGTATGTAATATTGAAATAACCATTTTTTACTGCATATGAATATAGATACTGTACGTACACCAAAATAATACTTTTTAATAATTTTGTCTGTCTGTCTGTTTGTTCCGGCTAATCTCTGAAATGGCTAGACCGATTTTGACGGGACTTTTTTTGGCAGGTAGCTGATGTAATAATGAGTAACTTACGGAACTTTCATTTTAGACAAATAAAGTTACCACGCGAACGAAGTCGCGAGTACAGCTAGTGATTAAGTTTCATAACAACTTAAGTAGTTGTTATGAAACTTAATTATATTTGATTTATATTATATTAGCTATTAAGATGCTAATATATAACTTACTTTCTTTTTTTTTTCTTTTTATACATATAACTTAAAAGTTAAAACACGTTGACTGTCCACCGGATGTATAAAAAAGAATAGAAAATCATTTATTCAAATAAACTTAATTTAAGCACTTTTGAATGATAAGTGGTCGTAGACAGTAAGTAGTCGTAATCTAAGTACATTAATAACACTATATTCATGGGTATAATTGTTTGTATCGGTCTGCAAATATAATGTATGCATTTAGAAAAAAAAACTACACTCAAATACAAAAATTAGTTATTCATATAGGACATTTTAGCCGCTTATGAACGTGAAATGTTTGTGTTGTAAATAGTGGCTTAGGACTATTATGAACGTCAAATTTTTTACATTATAATTTTCTCCCTACCGACCAGCTCAGTATATAAATCCAATTGAGAAGAACTGGCAAGAAACTCAATTGAATTACTTTTTTTAAGCCAGTTTTTTACAATGTATATTTATATAGGTGTCTATGTCTAACATTAAATGAAAATCTAGTGCAAGCACATTGCACAACTATTGCCATGCACGCTCGTCATTCAAGTAATCGTTTAGTGAGTAATACGCTTTGCTCAGTAGATATGACTTACCAGATGTTTTTAATTTACTTAAGGGTAATCCCAGTACTAAGTAATGTCAATTGTCCAGTACCCATAAAAGCTTTGCTTACTTTGAAATGAAATAATTAACTTTCATCTTAACACGGCACAAACATTTGTATTCAAAAGTATGATTGATTGTGCCGTGCGAGGAATCGAACCCGCGAACATCGGAGGTAAAGCGGCGAAATAGAAATAGAAATAATCTTTATTCAAATAAACTCATTACAAGCACTTTTGAATAGTCATATTTTGATTCTACCACTCATTCGGAATGCAGATTCATCACAAGAAGAATGAGCAGGAAACTTGTGTGTTGCTCTTTTGAATAGATGTTTTTTTATGTTAATAATTACAGTATAACAAGTAAGAGGCATGCGATAATCAACATAGAAATCGCTACGCACTCATTATTAGTGTAATCAGATAATATTGTCAGTGCTATGGATTTAAAGTTTTTCTATAAAAACATTATTATCGTTAACGAATTCTTCAATTTTATAGTAAGCTTTTTTACAAAGGAAGTGTTTTATATGACATTTAAATCTTTTTTCTGGCAGATTTATAACAGACTCTGGTATTTTATTGTATGGTGATGTAACTAAACCTCGATACTAATATTATAAACTGCAAAGTTTGTGATGGCCGTGGTGACTTCGTCAACTATATACAAAAACAGCAAGTCTATAGTTCACAAATCACTTTCTGTCAAGTTTGTTTACGTGTGTATTTGTGTTGAAACATACCTTTTTACTACATTCACTGGAAAGAACGAGTTTTAACTTCGAATGCAAATTTCTTGCTCGTACTTCTTGTGGATAGACAGCTTTCTGAATGAGCGGTAGATTAAAAAAATAAGTAATTACTATTCAAAAGTGATTTCATGTAAGCTTATTTGAATAAAAAATTATCTATTCTATTGTATTATATTTGTAGCTACTCGCCCCGGCTTCGCACGGGTGTACATGTATTATACATTTGACGACCTCGGTGGTCTAGCGGTTTAGCACACCGCTTTACGTCCGATGGTCGCGGGTTCGATTCCTCGCACGGCACAAACATTTTGTATTCACGAGTATGATTATTTGTATCGGTCTAGGTATTTTCTATGTATAATATTATTATAAGTATTTACAAAAAAAAATTCTATGTATTTGTATAAGTTATGGATATGTTATGGGTACTAGACCCATAACACAAGCTTTAGCTAGCTTAACTTGGGACTAGATGGCGCTGTGTGAATTGTCCTGGGATTATTATTATACATATAAACCTTCCTCTTTAATCACACTATCTATTAAAAATACCGTTTGAATATCCGTTGCGTAGTTTTAAAGATTTAAGCATACAAAGGGACGGACAGTGACAGCGACTTTGTTTTATACTACGTAATGACTAAAAGATATATATGAGTATATATATCTTATAGTTAAACAGTCGTTAAAACCACTATACCGTCAAGGTAATTTATTAAAAACGTTTTAACCTCATTATGTATAAAAATATTTTGTACACAAAATGTAGGTAATATTCAATGATTGTCCTCATATATATATATATATATATATATATATATATGTAGGTACCTACAGTATTTATTTGAGAGAATTTATCCTTAACACTGACCTTATCGTAACATATAATAAAAATAGAAAGTATATATGTATATTATTTACATTTTACTAGCTGACCCCGCAAGTTGTTTTGCCATAAAAAATTAAATACAAAAATAGGGATTGTTGATGGGTGAAAGGAGGGTATACAATTAGGATTGCATGTATTTTAATGTCACATTATAAAAAAAAAATTTTTGTCCAAAATATAAAAATTTCATTGAAGGTCGAACTTCGGTCCTTTATAGTTTACCAAACAAAAAAATTCCGATCGGTCAAGGTCGAGTTTTTAAGAATAAACGCACTCCGCTCAACATGTTACCTGGTGTGTAACACACTGGTAATAAACCTAGTATAATTAGTGAGCGTAACCCTAACAGACCAGAAGTAGCATACAGAGACGAACTCACGACCTTTAAGTTTTTTTTATGGATGACTAGCTGTACCGTCCCTCGTCCGCGTGGAATTGAACTTTACTTCTCTAAAATAAAAGTAGCCAAGTTACTCTTTATTACATCAGCTACCTGCCAAAGAAATTTGGTCAAAATCGGTCCAGCCATTTTAGAGATTAGCTAGAACAATCAGATAGATAGACAAAAATTGTAAATAATGTTATTTTTGTCTAAGTACCGTATTTGTATTCATATGCTTGTAGTAAAAAACGGTTATTTCAATATTACAGACAGACACTCCAATGTTTTTTATATGTTTGGATAATCTAATGGGGCACCTGCGCTAAGGTTTAGGAAAGGGGTTTGTTA
The DNA here is from genome assembly GCF_030625045.1 of Achroia grisella. Classification (NCBI taxonomy): domain Eukaryota; kingdom Metazoa; phylum Arthropoda; class Insecta; order Lepidoptera; family Pyralidae; genus Achroia; species Achroia grisella. Next base: position 7,620,898 of record NW_026712984.1, on the reverse strand, counting down.
GTAATATAGCGTAATCTTATTGCTAGCAATGTACCATGTCAGGTTGATCTCCACGCGGTTCCCCCTGGAAACCATCGAGATAAATTATTGAATAATTTGTCACGGTGGGCTAACTGACCTGACCTCATGTTAATCTTATCATCCTCCACTGGTGCCCCACCAAAGTAAACCGTTAACGCAGGCGGGTACACCATTCCATTATAGAAATAGAAATAATCTTTATTCAAATAAACTCATTACAAGCATTTATGAATAGTCATATTTTCATTCTACCACTCATTCATGCAGATCATGACATCATGAATGCAGATTCATCACAAGAAGAATGAGCAAGAAACTTGTGTTTTACTCTTTTGAATAGATGTTTTTTTATATAAATAATTACAGTATAACAAGTAAGAAGCATGCGATAATCAGTATAGAAATCGCTGCGTACTCATTATTAGTTTAATCAGATAATATTGTCAGTGCTATAGATTTTAAGTTTTTCTATAAAAACATTATTGTTGTTAATGAATTCTTCAATTTTATAGTAAGCTTTTTTGCAAAGGAAGTGTTTAATATGACATTTAAATCTTTTTTCAGGCAGATTTATAACAGACTCTGGTATTATGTTGTAGAACCTTACGCTATTACCATAAAACGAATTACTAACTTTAGTTAAACGACATTTAGGTAAAATTAGTTTATTACTGTTTCATAAGCTTTTATTAGTGTAATATGAAAGCGTAGCGGTTTTTGTATTGATTGCCGCATGCATTCTTATGTAAAATGTGAATACTATAACTATCAGATAGCAATTGTAAGTAGCTTTGACGTAGTCTAGTGTTTTGAGTAGTCATGCTCACTAAAATGTCCAGACTTGTGGCGGCGTGGTGGGCCGGGTCATTGGGCTCCCTAAAATATGGTCGAGCGCAGTGATGGCTGGCTCATCCGTCATACTCGTGAACGGGTGCTGCTTGTAGGGACTGGTCTGCTCTAATCACTATGACTGATTTCCTCTTATTAATTGTTTAACCAGTTGGTTATATATTCAATATTATTTCTATTTGAGTATTTAATAGAATTAGTGCTAATTGGTGGTTTGTATTCACACACTTAAACTTAAAAATGTAAAGTAATAATAAAATTATTTAAAAGAGCAACACGCAAGTTTCTTGCTCGTTCTTCTTGTGATGAGACAGCTTTCCGAACGAGCGGTAGATTAAAAAATGTAATGACTATTCAAAAGTGCTTCAATGTAAGTTTATTTGAATAAATGATTTTCTATTCTATTCTATTCTAAATCACTAACTCTTTTGTAATTGTCTATATTCTTCTTGGAATACATGATATTTTCATAAATGTATTGAGAATCAACGGTGAGGATATTTGATATTATCATCCTTAAATAAAAAAATATGGGTTTCAGTGCCATAAGCCTTCCCACAATATTCGACGACCAAATCATACAACCTTGGCAGCCCTATACCGACGGGGTGAGGGAGGGTGCGTAATAATAATAAACGGGTATTTGTTATTGCGATTATGTGTATGTAATATTCTTGATTATAATATTACCAATATTATAGACAAATTGATAGGTTTGTCCGCCCTTTTATTATTAAAGACTAGCCAACCCACGCAAATTTGTCTGCATCACTTATTTGACATATATCATTATATTTCATTGAATTTAAATAATATATTTTAAATTATAACCTATGTGTTATTCTGATGTATAAACTATATTACTGTAAAGTTTCATCAAAATCCGTTTAGTAGTTTTTGCGTGAAAGAGTAACAAACATCCATCCATCCATACTCACATTTATAATATTAGTAAGAAGTAAGAAGATTCGAAATTTATACGAACAAATAAAATTTAAGTGTATATTTATAATTTCAAATTAACAATCACTAAATGCATATGAAATATATAGTACTTACATCAAAAGGCAAGAGCGTCACTCGTAAATTATGAATGAATGACATGAAATATTTATTTAAAAAATTCTGTCAGTCTGTCTGTCAGTTTGTTCTTGCTAATCTCTAAAATGGCCGATTTTGACAAGACTTTCTCACGCAAATAGCTAATGTTTAGCTACCTAATGGTTAGCTGATAGAGAATGCAATAATTATGGCATTAGGCCCACCGAACTGTACAAAGTTATGAAAAGTAACTTAATCTGCTTAAGTTATAGAAATTTCATTTGCTTTATTAAAAAAAAAAACTTTAATTCCAGGCGGTCGAAGTCGCGGGTAATAGCTAGTAGTTAATATAGAAGTCGATATAGAACAAAGACGGATATCCTTTAAGCATCCTATATCCGTTATCCTGACCGTTTTATTATCCGGTTTCAGCTCTTTATCACCGGTTCGCTCTGTCCCTTCTCGTAGCGAACGTAGTTAATTTATGCTAAATTAGCTATGATGTCTACTGACCTGATTTGATCCTAATTTCATCCCTTATTACCCTAGTGGTTTACTACCCCAGCTGTCAGGGTTGCGGTAGATTGCTCGCGCATTCCTGCAACTCTGGCCATGATATCTACTGACCTGATTTGATCCTAATTTCATCCCTTATTACCCTAGTGGTTTACTACCCCAGCTGCCAGGGTTGCGGTAGATTGCTCGCGCGTTCCTGCAACTCTGGCCATGATATCTACTGACCTGATTTGATCCTAATTTCATCCCTTAATACCCTAGATGGCTTACTACCCCAGTTAGGGTTGCTCGCCCATTCCTGTAACTTTTGACAAAAGGTTAAGAGAAGGAACACCTTGGGGTTTTTAGCCGGTAAGAGTCCGGCAGTACCCGTCTACCCCCCCGGAGCCGGTCTCCATGAGGACTTTAAATAAAAAAAAAGATATACGTTCTAGTATTGGAGCTTACTGCAGTTCTGGACAGCAGAAAAGAAGAAGAATGTTTTAGAAGATTCAAAGTGTGGAATTAGCAGCGTAATTATTAGGTAAGTAGACATCTTAATCTATACATATAAATAAAATTGAAATGTCTGTTTGTAATACTGAAATAACCGTTTTTTACTACATGCATATGAATATAAATACGGTACATACACCAAAATAACATTTCTTACAATTTTTATCTGTCTGTCTGTTTGTTTGTTCCGGCTAATCTCAGAAATAGCTGGACCGATTTTGATGGGACTTTTATTGGCAGGTATCTGATGTAATAAGGAGTAACTTCGGCTACTTTTATTTAAAAAAATACCACGCTTACGTAGCCGCGGGGACTATAACGTGATATCTGTAATGTTCATGTATATAGACAACATGTTTTTTTTATATAACAGTTATATAAAAACGTTTGAACTCAAGTTTAACGTTTCAAGGTTTATTTTAATGTTAGGTAAACCCATCCATGCGTGCTGAGCAGTAAACGAAACATTACAATAATACGTATACATAATGATATACAAAACATGTGTCTGTCTGTCCATTAATGATTTTTATGTTACAATTTGTAAAATAAAAAAGATTAAAAATAAACTTTTATAATTATATACTAATAAATAGAGATAAAAATATGTATTTCTAATTTACTAAAACCATAATTTTGTAATAGGAAAGAAATCAAGGATAAAAAGGCATTTTTATTTCCATTTTATTAAGTAACTATAAATAAAATTGGAGTGCCTGTTTGTAATATTGAAATAGCCGTTTTTTACTACATGCATATGAATATAAATACGGTACATACACCAAAATAACATTTTTTGTCTGTCTGTCTGTTTGTTCCGGTTAATCTCTGAAATGGCTGGGCCGATTTTGACAGGACTTTTATTGGCAGGTAGATGATGTAATAAGGAGTGACTTAGGCTATTTTTATTTTAGAAAAATAAAGTTTTTAATGAAAATTAATTTAATAACAGTACGTATTAAAAGTAAAGTCCTCGAGTGGCGACCACGGACCGGAAGACGCAGCGTGGGAAGGCCTCTAGCAAGGTGGACCGACGATCTGGTCAAGATCGCTGGAAGGCATTGGATGCGAGCAGCGCAGGACCGATCGTCGTGGAGATCTTTGGGGGAGGCCTATGTCCAGCAGTGGACGTCTTCCGGGCTGCGATGATGATGATGATGATGACGTATTAAATTAATTATGATATCAATTTCAATATTTGCATACGTGCGTGCATGCGTGCTGCATGTTGTGTTGTTATTTGTACCATCTACTCTTTTTCATATACCTTCACCGTCTACCTAAAGGTCTGTAAGAGATTGCTTAGCGATAAGGCTGCCTTTGTACCTATGATTGTATATATATTTATATTAATTAATATTTTTCTGTTCTGGTGCAATAAAGTATATATATAAGTATATATAAATAGTAATAAATAAATAAAAATTTATTCATTTGCTTGCTACATGGTAATTTTGATCTTCTAAATATATATAACTTTTTTTTTTACATTATTTTTGCAATTTTGATCTTCTAAATATAGATAACTCAAAGGTGACTGACATAGTGATCTATCAACGCACAGCCCAAACCACTGGACGGATAGGACTGAAATTTGGCATGCAGGTAGATGTTATGACGTAGGCATCCGCTAAGAAAGGATTTTGATTAATTCTATCCACAAGGGGACAAAATAGGGGATGAAAGTTTGTATGAAACTTTGTCAATTTTATGATCGGGCTGAGACTTTGCATGCATAAAGCTACTATGACATAGGCATCCCCTAAGAAAGGATTTCGACAAATTCCACCCCTAAGGGGATACATTAAAGCAAGATAAGCCGCGGGCAAAAGCTAGTAAATAAATAAATTATTATTAAATTCCACGCGGACGAAATCGCATGTACAGGTAGTGCTAAATAAACGTGATTTAACAAAATAATTAACTTAGTATGACGTATACGCAGACAAGCAAGTTAATAAGCGAAGCGTTGTCACAACCTTGGTTTAACAGACCGACGCAATGGATAATTTTATTGTATTTATGTTTTATTTATTTATGACATACGCAATTTCGTCTGCGTTTCATTTCTCCATCTTTTGCAATATTTTTCATTGCAGCTCCGCTCTTATTGGTCGTAGCGTAATGTTATATAGCTTAAAAGAAACTTCCTCGACAAATGGACTATTAGATAGTCCATTTGTCGAGGAAACAGAAGAAAGAACACAAAAAGAATTTTTCAATTCGAACCAGTAGTTCCTGAGATTAGCGCGTTCAAACAAACAAACAAGGAAACGCTTCAGCTTTATAATATTAGAGTAAAGCAGATTATGAATCACTGTTTTTATCTATACATATAAATATAATTGGAGTTCCTGTTTGTAATTTTGAAATAACCCTTTTTGACTACATGCACATGAATATAAATACGGTACATACATCAAAATTATTTTTTTTACAAAAATAAATTTAAATTCCACATGGACGAAGTCGCTGGTACAGCTAGTATAATATATATTTCTAATTTACTAACACTATAATCATTAAATAGTATAAAATAAAGTCGCTGTCGCTGTCTGTCCGTCCCTATGTATGCTTAAATCTTTAAAACTACGCAACGGATTTTGAAGCGGTTTTTTTTATGGATAGAGTGATTCAAGAGGAAGCTTTATATATATAATACATGTACACCCGTGTGAAGCCGGGGCGAATAGCTAGTTAAGAATAAACAGTGATTTAAGAGGAAGGTTATATATATAATAAATATTTTTCATAAAATTTAATCGTAAAGTAATATTTTTTACCATTTTTGTCTGTTTGCACTTTTTTTAATAGATAGAGAGATTCATGGTTTATATGTATAATACATGTACACCCGTGCGAAGCCGGGGCGAGTAGCTAGTAATAGACAAAATACAAACGTCCTCGGCTCTAAATAATATAATTTGATTTGTCAACATCTGCTTCGGAATTTCTTATTCAGAATCTTTAACAGCGCGGTGCGAATTCATACAAGCGTAATCAGTCGACGGAGAGCTGGTTCGGTGAATAACTCAATAAAGTTGCTATTTGTTTTGTAGGGGTGTTGCCATGTGGACAGCAATTTAAATTCAACATTCAAAAATCCTTTGTTTTTTTTATAACACAGACGACAAACGAGCATGCGGCTCACCTTATGGTAAATGGTTGCCGTAGCGTATAGACGCCTGAAACACCAGGAGTGTCACGTGCGCGTTGCGGACCCTTAAGAAACCTTAATATACCCTTCTTGAAAACCCCATGCTGTAGTCTCGTAAGAAAACCTCGGCAGGAAGTTCATTCCACAATCTAAGTGTACGCGGGAGGAAGCTCCTCTGAAACCGCACCGTCCGAGACCACTTAAGTTTCAGCGTCTGAGAATGAATTCCCTGTCGATGGCGAGCGGTGCGATGGTAAAAGGTAGCCGTAGGCATCATGTCAAACAATTCTTCAGAACACAGTCCATTGTATATTTTTATCGTTGTACATATAATAATAATAATCTCAGGACAATTCACACAGCGCCATCTAGACCCATGTTAAGTTAGCTAAAGCTTGTGTTACGGGGACTAGATAACTGATACAAGTACATAGATAATTTTTTTTCGTAATTACATACATATTATACATAGAAAACACCCAGACCGATACAAACAATCATACTCATGAATACAAATGTTTGTGCCGTGCGAGGAATCGAACCCGCGACCATCGGACGTAAAGCGGTGTGCTAGACCGCTAGACCACCGAGGTCGACAAATATATTTACTGATGTATACACAGAATGTCTCCATCATTCACAACACAGCCCTAATCCTGATCAAACACAGTTTTCAGACCGAAAATTTGAGATCCGCTTCCGAGAATAAGTGTTACATGAAAAATAAACATCGACTGGTTTCATTGGAATTTGAAGGAAACATATTTTTCTTGTAACTGGATCGAAAAACCAGCAGATTTTTCTGTTTTTTCTGAAATTATAATAGCTAATAAGCTTACGGCCCACCTGATGCTGGCAAACGGAAACCGTCGCCTGTGTGTAGTATGTCAGATTAACCTGAAGTAGTTTCCCTGGAAATCATAATGATAAATTATTGGTGAATTCATCACATGGGCTAACTGAACTAATTTTTGGGGTTTTGGGTTATTGTCAGGAACTTGGATCTGTAATACTGCGACCTGCATAGATCTATTGTCCTCGCCCTTTTTCAGAGTTCGCTACCTAGACCCGTCTGAGAAAATTGAAAGACTTTCTTAGGAGCGATGGTTTTTATCTTCTCAGGATAGAGTGTATACTTTCCAAAGGAGATATTTCATTTATGCATGAGTGGGCTACAGCCATATGGTATAGTGGCGTTTCGTCTCCCTTTGCAGATTTTTGCCAAACTAAAGAGCAACGTCGCGAGACAGCCAGTTTTACGTAGTTTCAGGAATTTCAGGGCAGCAGTTGTATATTCCGAAGACCTCGGTGGTCTAGCGGTCTAGCACACCGCTTTACGTCCAATGGTCGCGGGTTCGATTCCTCGCACGGCACAAACATTTGTATTCATGAGTATGACTGTTTGTATCGGTCTGGGTCTTCTATCTTCTTCTAAAACTCAAAGGTGACTGACATAGTGATCTATCAACGCACAGCCCAAATCACTGGACGGATCGAGCTAAAATTTGGCATGCAGGTAGATGTTATAACGTAGGCATCCGCTAAGAAAGGATTTTGATTAATTCCACCCCTAAGGGGATAAATTAACGCGAGCGAAGCCGCGGGCAAGTGTATAATATGTATATATTTACGAAAAAAAATCTATCTATTTGTATCAGTTGTTTAGTACCCATAACACAAGCTTTATCTAGCTTAACTTGGGTCTAGATGGCGCTGTGTGAATTGTCCTGAGATTATTATTATTATTATTATAATAGACTGAATGGAATAATAAAGGGATGACCGCACACAACCGAGTTGGGACATCCCATTCCGCTGAGGCGAACGGCGATAAAGCGATTGTGACACGCAGTCAGAATATTAAGCAGTAAAAACGTAGTGTTGCCAGATTTCCCAATTTTGCGGGAGATTTTCCAATTTTAAACTAAATCTTGTGCTAGAGTTCACATCAATATTGTAGAAAAAATCCGATGTTTTAAAAAGATATTAAAAGAAGGTAGTTTGTGTTTAGTACTAATGAAGTACCCAATATAAATATTATTACAAATATTGTAAATAGCGCCATCTAGTATTTATAGACCAACCTACTGCACTGACTTCAGTCTATAAATACGGGTCGGTAGTTGAATAATCCTCTTTGGTTGGGTGAGCCGCGGCATTCAGTCGACGAGCGCAGAGCGTGCCGGTTGTGTTTTGGATACTAAAGTGAATTGTATTAGAAATGGTTTATCCCGGTCTTAGTTGGGCCTGTGGGGAAGCTGCAAGTACTGAAGGTTAATGCATTCTAAAAGGGCCTTATAAACCTACACCCGTGTCACAAGTCACGGGCGCTACTTGGGGTTTCCCTTGCGGTAGCCGGCTTCAAAGCCTGAGTCGCCATCATAATTAGTGCTTTTTACACTTGTAACATAAATCCCGACCGGGTCCCCACCAACATGCTGCCCACCTTCATGAAGAAGGACTACTGGCCGAAGGGTGTGGTGTACCGGCGCTACCGTGGCAGTTTGCCGTCGTCAGTGCCGTGATGACATAGACAATTTTAATAGCTTAATTTTAAATTATTTCATATGTATGTCGGTCCATAAGGTATTTATAATATGGGCCTAGTAGCCTGAAATAAATAAAGGTTTGGGGAGTTATTGACAGAGCAGATTCTTAAATTAACACTTTAGCTATGCAAATAAATAAATTGGAGTGTCTGTTTGTAATTTTAAATTAATAGCTTTACACTAAATGCATATACTAATAAAAGTAAGAGTGTTTGATGCGAACAATTAAAAAATATTTTTGTGTTGGATAGTCCATTTGTCGAGGAATGCTTTAAGGAAATGCGCTGATTCAAGAAATCTGTGGATTATTCTTCACTATATTCTAAAACATTTTCTATATTTGTATATTTTAATGTTGGTAATTGTGTTCATTTGGGATTCTATTTACTTAAATGCACCGCCCACTAATGTCTGTTTGCCCTATGGTGGACTGTTCAAACGTACATACCGCTATCCGTCAAATATTCAACCCACAGAAAGGATCTAGAAATTTCTACTCAACCGAGTTGCCATGATTAAAGTCGAGTTGATATTTATTTTGAAAATGGGACAAATTTTCGATCGAGATTATCTGGTATAGGTTCGGGCCCCCTGAGGTTGAGGGCCCCGAAGCACTGCACTGCCTAGCGATAGCTATGCCACTGCTATGGAAGTTTAACGAAAAAAATACTTAATATGTGGGTATATATTAAGTATTTTTTTCGTTAAATATGTTATTTGATACCATATACATGGGAACACTGTCTGCGAGTTAGTCTGAACACGTACAGTATTGCGTTTTGGAGAATTATAGAAGAATTGGTCAAACTGGTATGAAACCGGCTGTAAGGTATAATAATGTCACCACATTCAGTATTAAAGCCCACGCACACAGAGAGCGGTCAGAGTTCTGCGTTCTAGTGACCGTTGACCACCCAATAGTTCTAACGCACACAAACGGCGTGCAGGTTCTCGTTCTACTGTCGTTTGGGTCTTTGCACAAGCAAAAGTTGAATTACTTAGAGAAAGGAGTTTATTATATGATTTAAGTAATATAGACTATGAAAATCCCCAAAATTCGCCTTGCTTTTTTCGCGTTTCCTTTCGTTTAGATGCTGCTGAGCTCCCTAAGAGCAATAATTCTTCATCGGATGACGAACTTTCTAGTGGTATGTTGCATAACATACCACTAGAAACCATGGATTTTCATAGTCTATATTACTTAAATTATATAATAAACTCCTTTCTCTAACCAATTCAACTTTTCCGTGTTTCCAAACTCAGACATCGCGGCGTTCCGGCGTTCCCTGTCTTGGCGGGAAAAGAACTCTTGGAACGCGAAGTTCCGTTTTGACCGCCGCGGTCAGACTGCCCGCTGTGTGCGTTGTTGTTATAATATAATAATAATAATTATTATTATTATTATGTTATCTTAGATAATTGTGCAATAGTCCGTCGCTTCCTAAATGCCACAGAATGAACCATCCAGCAAAGTAAAGTAACGAGAGACTTGGCATGTCCCGTCCTCGCTACTAGTCACCAGCTTAAGCTGTGAAAAAGAGAATAATAATAATAATAATAATAATAAAGAGGTAGAGAAAGTATCTCGACCTGGCTCACGAGGTGACCGAAATGTGGGGGGTAATATCCTAATATAATATAATATAATATAATAATTCCAGGGCGGCTCACTACCGGGAAAGATGCAGAAAGCGGTGCTGTTAGATTCTGCCCGCATTGTACGCCGGTTTCTCTCCCTGGGGCCCTGAACCCCAGCCGATTGTGCTTCTACCGGGGGTATGTTGCCATCTCCTCTCCTTAAGAGGTGAGATGAGAATATTTGAAAAAATAATAATAATAATAATAAGCCATCATTCTCAACACATGCCGTATTGTAAGGAAATTTCTGTCGTCTTCTCTTTTATCATCCTCATATAACTCATCCACGCTTGGCTAAGGCCCGCGCGTCCCATTCTACAAGGGTAATACATTCAAGTATTTCCTCTGCAAAAAGGGGAAAAATATATAAAACATATATATAATAATAAGTCAATTACCCCATCAAAGGGAGATCATAGAGAACACAGACACAATCGCGCACGCACGCGCACGCATGCGCACGCACGCGTACGCACGCGCACTTTCGCAAATGTGGAAAAAACCAGCAAAAGCTGAGAGTGAGACAATGATAATAACAATAATAATATTTATTTCCACAAAAAACACTTGTTATAGACTTGATACATTCTAATAAACGCCGAACGCGGAACTCGGAACTCGGAACTTCTGACCGCTCTCTGTGTGCTCTTAAGGAATAAATAATAACAATATCTCAAGATAATTAACACAGCGCTATCTAGTCCCAAACTAAGCAAAACTTGTGTTATGGGTACACTACCGATAGTCAGATAGCCAGCCGCTCCATAAGTCCTTCCGCGGGTTTGGAGTGCCATCTGCACTCGTCCCCTATCGTCCGGTGAAGCTGTAAAGTACCGTACAGTTGCAGTAGGGGCCACCCGTCGGGCGTCTATATAAAGAGCGCGGTCGCGCAAGGGTCAGTCCCCTCCGATCGAAGCCCTCGTCCAATTCAAACGGGGACCGATGTTACGACGGCCTTAGCCGGGGTTCGAACCCCTAGTGGTGCCCTCAGACTAAAGTCGTATCCGTCAGGCGGGAGTTAGCCTTCAGCCGCTCCATAAGTCCTTCCTTTGGTTTGGAGTGCCATCTGCACTCGCCCCCTATCGTCCGGTGAAGCTATAAAGGCCAACTGCGGCCAACAGCATTAGAGTAGTCCGAAAAAAAAAAACAACGGACGCCAGTCTGCACCTAGATGCAAGCTATAGTGCACGTCTCATTTGTAATTTTCTATTTTTTTTAATTTGTGTGTCGAAATAAATCCAATTATATAAGTCTTCGTTTTGCCATTACAAAGTGACCTACCATATTCCATACTGTAGGTACATTCTAAATGCGAGGGTTGATCATTAGCGTGCCCAGAGAGCCCAAACTCATTTCACTCGTTTCGCAAATTGGTACAGCGATCCGCAATTAAGTTTTAATTTAACATTATAATTGCTTTATTTTTGGACATTTTTTAAGTGTTTATTTTCGTTAACAGTCGAATGTATAAAATGTTTCTTTTTATAATAATGAGTAGCTGACCCGAACGTTTTGCCATATAAATTCAAATCGGTATTACAAAATAGGGGTTGGTGGCAGAAGGGTGAAAATTTAAGTCTATAGTATTTTTAATGCGACATATTAAATAAAAAATCTTGTCGGAAAAAAAAAATTTTGAGGTGAGCAACTCTTAACACTTAGGGGTGTAAAAATGAGTTATAAACCTATTCTCAGACCTACTGAATATACATATAAAATTTCATCAAAATCGGTCAAGCCGTTTTGGAGGAGTATAACCAAGTTAAACTAGATAAAGCTTGTGCTATGGGTACTAGATAACTGATACAAATACATAATTTTTTTTTTGTTAATACATAGAAAACACTCAGACCAATACAAATAATTATACTCATGAATACAAATGTTTGTGCCGCGCGAGAAATTGAACCCGCGGCCATCGGAAGTAAGGCGGAGTGCTAATCCGCTAGACCACCGAGGCCGTAAATAAAGTAATTCATTACATAGTATAAAACAAAATCGCTGTCGCTGTCTGTCCGTCCCTATATATGCTTAAATCTTTAAAACTACGAAACGGATTTCCAATGTTGTTTTAATATAGAGTGATTCAAGAGAAAGGTTTATATATAAAATATACTAGATGTTCCCGCGACTTCGTCCGCGTAAATTGTCGATACTTCTATATAACCTATCATCCCCTTTCAACCCCTTATAATCCTTTTTTCGGATTAAAAAGTAGCCTATGTCGTTTCTCAGGTTCTAGACTATCTGTGTAGTAAATTTAATTGAAATCGGTTTATTGGTTTTGGCGTGAAAACGAGACAAACAGACAGACAGAGTTACTTTCGCATTTATAATATTAATAATAAGGTGCACACCCGTGCAAAACCGGGTCGACTGGCTAGTATATATATATAAAATACATTGAAAATATATATTTATGGGAGTTCAAAGAACATTATGGTGTACCATATAGCAGTTAAAAACAACTCGTTTATAGCTGTACCCGACCGGTTAAAGTTAAAATAGCACCGGAGAATTACACGTCTCACCAGTATTGTGCTTGTAAAATTTTATTGTAAATATAAAATGAACAGAGTTGCCAGTATTGTATATCTATACGTATAAATAAAATTGGAGTGTCTGTTTGTAATATAGAAATAACCTTTTTTTACTACATATTTTTGCTTTTCGTATATATATATTATACATAGAATATAAATACGAATACAAATGTTTGTACATAACACAAACATTTGTAAAAAAAACGGTAACACGTTTTATATATGTTTTATTAACTGTTTTTTACTACACGTCTACATACACCAAAATTTAATTTAACACGTTTTACAATTTTTGTCTGTCTGTCTGTTTGTTCTGGCTAATCTCTGAAATGGCTGGACCGATTTTGCCGAGATTTTTTTTTGCTGGTAGATGATGTAAAAAGGAGTAATGTATGCTATTACTTATTATTTTATGCAGCACAGCTATAGCACGCTCGTCATTTAAGTTATCAGCTGATAACAGCGTTGTTCATGCGCAGAATTTTCATTCAAAGTTAGACATAGACACCTATAAAAGTAAAGAAAGTAAAAAAACTGTTTTTATTAAATCATCATCATCATCATCATCGCAGCCCGGAAGACGTCCACTGCTGGACATAGGCCTCCCCCAAAGATCTCCACGACGATCGGTCCTGCGCTGCTCGCATCCAATGCCTTCCAGCGATCTTGACCAGATCGTCGGTCCACCTTTGCTGGAGGCCTTCCCAAAAACAGTTTTTTTTAAATATATATATTTAATTGAGTTTCTTGCCAGTTCTTCTCAATCATATCTGTATACTGAACTAATCGGGAAAAGAATTATGATACAAAAACTTAACGTACATAAACGGCTAAAATGTCCTACATGAATAAATGATTTTTTAATTAGAATTTGTTTTTTTTCAGGTTAGTTGATTTTCAGTTTATTTTTGTTATTTAGTATAGGTACGATGAGATTGTTACCGTCACATTTTGTGTACAATAATCCCAAAAAAAAAACACAAAGAGGAAAAAAAATATTTTTGATTTCATTTCATTTGATTTATAAGCCTGGCAACCCTGAATAGGGAGCAACATACAGTCGTACTATGTTATCTCTGCAATATAAAGTTACCCGCTGAGAAACAATATCAAGTAACAGGTATGAAGATTACAAAGAAAGCACTGCAAGTATCTAGTTTTATTACGTAAACTAGCAACTCACCCCGGCGTCGCACGACGCCGACACCATCGCAAATGATTCATTTATATTTTTGATTTAGCCGAAACAGACAGACAGACAAAAATTGTAAAAAATGACATTTTGGTGTATATACCGTATTTATATTCATATGCATGTAGTAAAAAACAGTTAATAATCTATACATATGAATAAAATTGGAGTGTCTGTTTGTAATATTGAAATAACTGTTTTTTACATGAATATAAATTTATTTATTTAGAGAAAAACAATTTAGCAATTATTCCACAGTTCCGATATACCAATATTTTCTCTATTGTTTGCGAACGTAAACTAATTAACCTGTAACAGAATGTAATAGAATAAAATAGAAAATCATTTATTCAAATAAACTTACATTGAAGCACTTTTGAATAGTCATCACATTTTGTTTTTAATCTACAGCTCATTGGAATAACTAAGTTTATTACCGATGTGTTTTTACACACCAGTTCACATATTTTTCTTCAAATTTGAATGATTTTCAGTAGCGCGTGAAATTTCTCCACCATACTAAGTATTTATGAGGGAATCTTCTGTACTAACAATGAAAACTGTAATCACTAAACACATATCTTTAATTTGTAGACTTAAATATATTTGTACTGTACTTCCAACCATTACATCACATTTAAAACTGTTATAGTGTATTTAAGTAATAAATATGACAATATATATACTTTCTCTACAGTTCACTTCTGATCTCAATAATATTATGTTTTTTAAAATTTTGTTTTTTACATTTTGGCGCCAAAGTTATTTCACCTTTTTAAAATGGACTACAGGCAACGGAACAAACCCAAACAGTTATAATATTAAGACAATACTCAAAGGGATATTTAACACTAAGTCAATGGCAAGCTCGGGTAAATGATACGATGTTGTTGGTTGAGACGATGTATATTACAGGTGATAATTGACTGACAATATGTACATAAAAATATTGATCTTATATACTGAATGACAATAGGAAAATGTAAGGTGGGGTGACACAGTTTAGACACAGCAGTGCTTAGTACACTATATTGGATTTGTCTTACTAGCCATTATTAAATGCAATTATTATTTTAATGTCAGATACATTTAAATAACTGATATTGCTCCCTTGAGAGAAAAAAAAATATTACACACACATTCCTCAAGTACATGTCTGATGGCAATTTTTTTGAGTAGTAAACAATGGAAACCTGTTTGTCGACATTCGATGAAATTTCGACCTCGATCAGTCAAGCAGTTTCGGAGGAGTATCCATACAAAGAGTGCAAATCTGTTATTTGTAAACTTTCTTATTTAATATAGATACATTGTTTAAATTATTAACCGCCTGTTAAACATGAATAATTTTATGACAAACTAGCTGTACCTGCGACTTTGTGCGCGTGGAATTTAACTATTTTTTTTCTAAAATAATAGTAGCCTAAGTTACTCCTTATAACATCAGCCAACTGCCAAAAAAAGTCCCGTCAAAATAGGTGGAGCCATTTCAGAGATTAGCCGGAACAAACAGACAGACAGATAGACAAAAATTGTAAAAAAATTTGTTTTGGTGTATGTACTATATTTATATTCATTTGCATACAGTAAAATACGATTATTTCAATATTACAAACAGACACTCCAAATTTATTTATATATATAGACATGGGCCATTTGTAATAAATTAATAAAAATATATTTAAACTACCATTAGGTTACATAAATATTAAACGATTTTACTTTTTAAAATGCAAACAAGCTCACCAGATGGGCAATTAAGCTTCCAGTGACACGGTTAACTGAGCACTCAGATTCAGTGTCCCAGCGGGACAATTCAGCAGATTACCTTTACTGAATTACCATAGAGACAAACCCTTAAAACATTCACTAGTTTTATGAGTAGGCATTTATTTTAGTCATTTAAATTTAATGTATACATATAAATAAAATTGGAGTGTCTGTTTGTAATATTAACTTCGATAGCGCCTGTGTCCACGTGGAATTTTGCAACATTACTTTATTTTTCTAAAATAAAAGTAGCCTAAGTTACTCCTTATTACATCAGCTACCTACCAAAATGTGTCCCGTCAAAATCGCTCCAGCCATTTCAGAGATTAGCCAGAACAAACAGACAAACTTTGTAAAAAAAAATTTTTTTAAACACTTATTTTCTTCTTATATATACAAATGATATGACGTTTTCTAGCTAATAAAACCCGAGAACTCCTGAACCGATTTGGCTAATTTTGGCTGTGAAATATTTGTGTAACTCCAAAGAAGATGTAAGTGGTGAGGAAATATGAAGAAATTGCATGGAAAATAATAAAAATAATACTTTTTTCTTCTCTCTGTCGAACAGAATGTGTTCAGGAATTTATTGCGCAACTAAGTATAAGAAATTATTTGACATATTATTATTATTTAGTAGTTTATAAACTACTAGCTTTTTCCCGCGGCTTCGTTCGCGTTAATTCATCCCCTTATGGGTGGAATTTATCAAAATCCTTTCTTAGGGGATGCCTACGTCATAGTAGCTTTATGCATGCAAAGTCTCAGCCCGATCGGTTTAAAATTGACAAAGTTTCATACAAACTTTCAACTCCTATTTTATCCCCTTGGGGGTAGAATTAATTAAAATCCTTTCTTAGCGGATGCCTACGTCATAATATCTATATGCATGCCAAATTTCAGCCCGATCCGTCTTATGGTTTGAGCTGTGCGTTGATAGATCACTATGTCAGTCAGTCACGTTTGAGTCATATATATTTAGATATATTTTTAATTATTGATAAAAATACATAATTACATTAAGAAAACATTACACACGACCATGTATTTCAAATCCATACGCATATATTTTTTTTATGCCACGTAGGTGGCAAACAAGCATACGGCCCATCTGATGGTAAACGGTTACCACAGCCTATGGACTCTTTTGTTTATTGTTAAAGTCTGTTGTCAAATTGAGAATAGATTAATACTGTTTGTCTTTAATATTATTTGTCTATGATCTTTTCTTTATTGCCTGCTTTGGGCTATTGTCAGATGCTAACCTGTAACACTGCGACCTGTATAGATCTATTGTACTCGCCCTTATTCAGAGTTCGTTAGACCCGTGAGGGACAAGAACTGAAGGATATTCTTTAGAGCGATGGGGTGTTGATGATGAGTCTATGGTGCGATAATGATGAGTCTATGGTCTTCCTGAATGTTAAATGAGTTGTGGTCTAATTTCGACCACTATTTATTAGAAGAGTTCTAACACTATCAACAAACTATAATCACTTAAATTCATCCAGAGTCGTTTACCGAAACAAAGTTTTTATCCCATCCCATCAGTTTAAGCGAACTTCTCCAAACGAGTATATTTATAGATGGTACTCATCTATACATATAAATAAAATCGGAGTGTCTGTTTGTAACATTGAAATAACCGTTTTTTACTACACGCTTTTATTTCGGACTACTCTAATGCTGTTGGCCGCAGCTGGCCTTTACAGCTTCACCGGACGATAGGGGGCGAGCAGATGGCACTCCAAACCAAAGGAAGGACTTATGGGGCGGCTGAAGGCCAACTCCCGCCTGACGGATAAGACTTTAGTCTGAGGGCACCGCTAGGTGTTCGAACCTCAGCTCAGGCCGTCGTAATATCGATCCCCGTTTGAATTGTACGGGGGATCGATCGGAGGGGCTTTACTACACGTATATGAAACACGAAACAAACAGACAAATAGACAAAAATTGTAAAAAAAAATATATTTGGTGTACGTACGGTATTTATATCTGTCTGTTTGTTCCGACTAATCTCTGAAACGGCTGGACCGATTTTGACGGGACTTTTACTGGCAGGTAGCTGATGTAACAAAGAGTATCTTAGGCTACTTTTATTTTAGAAAAAAACTTTTATTTTAGAAAAATAAAGTTAAATTCCACGCGGACGAATTATTTGTCGCTTAAACCTAAAAAAGGAACCTAAACTGACTGTGAGATGCCGTGTTTGATCACTATCGTACATATCTCCACGCGGACAAAATCGCGGGAGCAGCTAGTACGAACTATAACTAAATACATTAATTAAATGTCTTACAGTTTAAGGAAAGGGTCGTCTCTTAATTAATAAGGGATACTTTGAGTTCCGGGTTCTGTCACTACATATAGTGATCGATTAACCAAATTGGTTTAAATTGTTACAACTCATCGTCTTTTTATACAAATTTTATTTATATTTATTTATTCAAAAATAAAGTGTAATCTATTTGCAAGTAAAAATAGGTGACTGTATATTAAAAAGCAACTCAGAAACTCAGCTCATATTCATCTAAATATACATAACTCAAAGGTGACTGACATAGTGTTCTATATCAGCCCAAATCACTGGACGGATCGGGCTGAAATTTGACATGCAGGTAGATGTTATGACGTAGGCATCCCGCTAAGAAAGGATTTTGATTAATTCTATCCCCAAGGGGATAAAATAGGGGTTGAAAGTTTGTATGAAACTTTGTCGATTTTAAACCGATCGGGCTGAGACTTTGCATGCATAAAGCTATACTATGATGTAGGCAGCCCCTAAGAAAGGATTTTGTTAAATTCTACCCCTAAGGGGATAGAATAGGGCATGAAAGTTTGTATAAATATTCTTAGATTTTCGACTGATTGAACTGAAATTAAAGATTGGAGCTACGAGCTGGATATGAAGACGTTCACTTAAATAGTATTTTGATAAATTCAACCCCCATGGGGATAAAATAGGGGATGATGCAGGATGTAAATGTATTAGTTTGATTCTATCAGTACCTAATGGAACGAATAAATTAAGACGAACAAAATAATTTTTAATTCTTTACTACTACTACGGCTACTTTTATTTTAAAAAAATAAAGTTAAATTCCACGCGGACGCTGTCGCGGAAACAGCTAGTTTCAAATAAATGTTGTACATATTTACGATAATACAGATTCATTTTTAAATTAAAATTTGAAAGAATAAAGAAACCACCAGCATATGCTATTGCTTTTTGTCGAAAGCAAATAGTCTAATCTGTGTTCGTAACCCGAACAGACCAGTCCCCACAAGCAGCACCCGTTCACGAGTGTGACAGATGAGCCACTACCGTTGCACTCGACCATATTATAGGGAGCACATCGACCCAATATTATTAATGATGTAACTAAATCTACTAATTCAACTCTAGGAGAACATTCGCCTCAGGATAGTACCGAAGCACCACCGTCGAGACGGCTGAGCCCGGCTCATCCTGTAATCTTCTCAGAAGCTATTTACTATTCAGATTAAATTTTTGCTCAGCACGAGGGCTTTATCTGATTTTGCGTTTATTTACAACGCTTTAGGATCATTTTTCTGTATAGAAACAATTTTTGTTGTATATTTTTGAGGGTTGACAATCTTAATACAAACGTAAGAGGGGGATGTATTGTCAGTTACATGGTTTAAAGATCCCATTGCTAGCAATATACCACGCTGAATTTCTACCATTGAGCGACAATCTATACATATAAATAAAATTGGAGTGTCTGTTTGTAATATTGAAATAACCGTTTATTACTACATGCATATGAATATAAATACGGTACATTCACCAAAATAACATTTTTTTAAATTTTTATCTGTCTGTCTGTTAGTTCCGGCTAATCTCTGAAATGGCTGGACCGATTTTGACGGGACTTTTATTGGCAGGTAGCTGATGTAATGAGGAGTAACTTAGGCTACTTTTATTTTAGACAAATAAAGTTAAATTCCACGTGAACGAAATCGCGTGTACAACTAGTTATAAGTAAATAAATTACTCTGGACAATTAACACAGCGCCATCTAGTCCCACGGTAAGCAGAGCTTGTGTTATGGGTACTAGACAACTGATAATACATATGGTCGCGAGCTCTATTCCTCGAACGGCACATATATATTCACGAGTATGACTGTTTGTTTACTGAGCAAAGCCTATTACTCACTAAACTATTACTTGAATGACGAGCGTGCATGGCAGTAGTTCATGCACTGGATTTTCATTTAATGTTAGACATAGACACCTATATAAATAAACATTGTAAATAAACTGGCTTTAAAAAAAAAGTAATTCAATTGAGTTTCTTGCCAGTTCTTCTCAATTGGATCTATATATCGAACTGGACGGTAGGGAAAAATTAAAATTAGAATGTAAAAATTTGACGTTCATAAGCGGCTAAAATGTCCTACATGAATAAATGATTTTTTGAATTTGAATTTGTATCAGTTATCTAGTACCCATAACACAAGCTTTAGCTAGCATAAATTAATGTAGTAACATATATGTACATGTAATAAATAAAACAATACTTGGTAAAATATCTGATTAGAGCAAAAGGAAGAAATCAAACTGTATATGTACACATATAAATGTACATGCCCTACATTTTGCATTTGAACGTTGTAAATACTTTTTTAACAAGAAAATCCAATTTTTCTATGACAGGTTAATTAGTTTACGTTCGCAAACAACAGAGAAAATATTGGTATATCGGAACTGTGGAATAATTGCTAAATTGTTTTTCTCTAATTGCAATACCGTTTGTTCAAGGCCTAGAAATAAATAAATAAATAATCTCGGGATTCACACAGCGCCATCTAGACCCAAGTTAAGCTAAAGCTTGTGTTATGGGTACTAGACAACTGATACAAATACATAGGTATGTTTTTTTTCGTAAGTATATTCATATTATACATAGAAAACACCCAGAACGATACAAACAATCATACTTATGAATACAAATGTTTGTGCCGTGCGAGGAATCGAACCCGCGACTATCGGAAGTAAGGCGGAGTGCTAAACCGCTAGACCACCGAGGGCGTCAAAATATATATACTATTCAAGACTTTATATAAATTTATTTCCAACACTGTGAAAAAATTGAGATTTTTTAAAGTTTTATCTGTACATATAAATAAAATTGGAGTGTCTGTTTGTAATATTGAAATAAACGTTTTTTACTACATGCATATGAATATAAATACGGCACATACACCAAATTTTCTTTTTACTATTTTTGTCTGTCTGTCTATTTGTTCCAGCTAATCTCTAAAATTCCTTCATCTTGAATCACTCTATATATTAAAAAACCGCTTCAAAATCCGTTGCGTAGTTTTAAAGATTTAAGCATACATAGGGACAGACAGCGACAGCGACTTTGTTTTATACTATGTGATAATGATTCGTAAATTGGTCTGAATAAACTAAATAAAGTCATTGTTCGGACCGGCCGCCCGACGCAAGCTCCGCGGGTGGCCCTAGCTCACACATAATAAATATTGATTTTACTACAATATTTTTAGACATACATATATAACGTAAGCTTACTCACACCTCCAGTGCTCCTGTGGTTGTGACTAACGAAGTTAAGCAACGCTGCGTCAGGTCATATTTTGGATGGGTGACCATATATGACATATTATCTGTCATATGACTTATATTTATCTCGAAGTGTGTTGTAAATATTTTTGGACATACATGTATACATATATAACGTAAGTTTACACTCACACTTCCAGTGCTCCCGTGCTTGACCGTATATGACATACTATTTGTCATATGACATATTTATCTCAAAGTCTGTATATCTATTTCTGTTATTACAGCTGTATACCTTTGTAAGATGTGTTTCGGTTGTAGGATGAGGTTAGGCAGTGAAATGCGTGGTATCACACGTATAACATGATAAGGTGATGACTAGTGCTGTTACCACTTACCATCACGTGGACTGTCAGCTTGTTTGTCATTGCAATTAAATAAAAAATAATTATATATGTATTTATAATGTACTATCTATAGTATATTACACGTGTCTTTAAAAAAAAAATATGTAGTTTTTTTCGGCGACTCATATGTACATACATACCATTAATTTAATGTTTAGTTGTATGACTGATCAATCACCTCAACACTATTTCCTTATCATCATTACATAGTATAAAACAAAGTTGCTGTCCCTGTCTGTCCCTACGTATGCCTAAATCTTTAAAGCTACGCAACGGATTTTGAAGCGGATTTTTTAATAGATAAAGTGATTCAAGAAGAAGGTTTATATGTATAATACATGTACACCGGTGAGAAGCCGGGTTATGAAATTCATGACCCCTCCGATCGATTCCCCGTCCAATTCAAACGGGGATCGAAATTACGACGGCCTGAGCCGAGGTTCGAACCCCTAATGGTGCCCTCAGACTAAAGTCATCAGGCAGGAGTTGGCCTTCAGCCGCTCCATAAGTCCTTCTTAATAAAAAAAAACGTTAATAAAAAAAAAGAAATTAATAGCAGCTCCATAAGACAAACTTAATAAAAAAAAAAGAAATTCATGAAATGAAATATTTTATTTGCGAATTATTGGTACAGTATTATAATTAATATGATGTATCATGAAATTGATTGATCAGCAATATTTACCATACAGGCACTCAAATTATATGAAAGTGTTTGTGTTACTAAATATTCTGGGACGCTATGAAAATTACCAAGTGACAGCCAATTCTTTAGTTTGCGTTTGAATAACGTATGAGATCTCAGTTCTTTAAGTAATCCCAAATTAACAGGTACATTTGATTTTGACAAAAATGTCAATTCCCTTAAAAAGAATGGGAATATTGATGGTGGTCGTCAATTCCCACCAGGTGATGTCGGAAGAAAAATGCATATAATAATAATAATAATAATCTCAGGACAATTCACACAGCGCCATCTAGACCTAAGTTAAGCTAGCTAAAGCTTGTGTTATGGGTACTAGATAACTGATACAAATACATAGTTTTTTTTTGTAAATACATACATATTATACATATAAAACACCCAGACAAATACAAACAATCATACTCATGAATACAAATGTTTGTGCCGTGCGAGGAATCGAACCCGCGACCATCGGTCGTAAAGCGGTAGACTAGACCGACGAGGTCGTCAATGGATGATATAAGAACACAAAAACTTCGTACGGTTCAATCAGACTCTGAATATTATTCTGAAATGGACGATTGCATAGATGATGGCAAGCAGAACATGGATCAAGACATAGTAAAAAGATATTTGGTTATGATAAATCAAAATCGATGTTTTGATTTGACATGGATGATGATGACGATCCAATGATGGTGTCAAGTTTTGCGAGACAGCAACATGAGGAGTATATCAGTCAAAAAATAGGTATAATGGAAGATTTAGAAAACATGATATTAGAAGCAATAGAGAAGAAGACAAGGCGGGTAAACGACGATTGATCAATATATATTTTTTTATACTCCTTCAGGGTTAGTGCCTTCCCACTCGGCTCGTAGTGTACCCATAATGATATGGAATGTAAATGGTAAGAGATAATCACAATCATCATTTAATCGCAATTTGTTTAACGTACTTTACGAGTCGTGTGCGAAGGCACTTATTAATTGCAGTTGATCGCAATATTATATCTACAATGTATTTACCTACATGAAATATATTTTAATCTCTCTTGGATGATTGTTGTACACTTTGATTGCCATACAGGATACATTTCTCTTATTTATTTATTTAATTCAGGCTAAATGGCCCATATTATAAATACCTTATAAACTAACATACATAATAAATAATAATAAAATATGAAAAATAAAATTGTCTCTATGGTCACGGCACTGACGACGGCAATCTGCCACGGTAGCGCCGATAGACCACCCCCTTCGGCCAGTAGTCCTCCTTCATGAAGGTGGGCAGCATATTGGTGGGGACCAGGGCCACGAACGCTTTGAAGCTCGCGTTGTGGCTCGATTCCAACTGCGTCACCCTCAATGTCAGGTTGCTTTTAGTCCGGATGTAGTCAACAATGTCCTGTTCCTTGGTAGCGTAGTGTAGGCGGGATAGGTACATTGCCGTGGTCGGTGTGTAAGTCTTATGTAAGTTTAATCGACATATTGGTGTGTCATTAGGTCTCGTTACTCGTAGTGTTGTGTCTGTTAATTTCTTAAAATAATCACGATGTTCCCTTACAAATATACAAATGTCTTTAATAATAATAACTAGTCATTTATAAAGAAAACAGTAAGCAAATATTTTTTATGCCAACCAACTGATTCACTGCAATGGGTATAATAATGAATAATGGTAGGTAATTACCGATGTCTGTCACAAGTTTACTAACAGAAAGGTTGCCAACCATACTTCATAATAACGTATCCTACTTTATTTTTGCTAATTATACTTTAACATAAAGTATGCGAAAATACTTTATTTTCAACCTTTACTGTGATGAGTAAAACAAAATACTCAATATGGATACTTAACGATTTATAATTACTGAACGAAATGTTAGATGTCAATTGTGAGTTGTGACATTTGTCACAGCTCTAAGCTCTAGTGTTAAAAGATCATAAAAATACGGTTCTATTAAAAAAAAAATGAAAAATACTTATTTTTCCTAACACTTTATTTTTTTCCTATCCAAACCAGTTCATACGTTTTTTTTTTGTCAAAAAAAGTTCGCAACCCTAAACACAGACCAATAGAAAAATCGAGACAGAACATTATAGAAATAAGACAAACTCGTGCAAGACGAATATAAACTACTCGAGACAAAAACACTAATTACTGAAATTGGGGCCCTTCGGTGGCATAGGCTCCATTTTACTAATTAGAAGATAGAAATGTACTCCTTTTTAATATGAAGGACTAAACTCTTTGTTTCAACCAAATAACAGATAGATAAAACTTTTATTTGTGTTAAACGCACAAACAAAAGGTAATAGAATAGAATAGAATACAACATCATTTATTCAAATAAACTTAATTTAAGCACTTTTTAACAGCCATAACAATTTGTTTTTTATCTACCACTCGTTCGGAAAGCTGTCTCATCACAAGAAGAACTTGCGTGTTGCTCTTTTAAATAATCCTTGTAAGTTTACATTTACAAGTCGAAACGTGTGAATATAAACTACCAACCAGCACCAGTCCCTACAAGCAGCACTCGTTCACGAGTAAGCCAGCCATCACTGCACTCGAACCATATTTTAGGGAGCCCAATGACCCTGCCCACCACACCGCCACATGTCTGGACATTTTAGTGAGCATGACTACTCATTCCACTCGACCACGTCACAGCTACAAAAATTATTATATGGTAGTTAATATAAAGAAAAAAGGTACGAAATAAACACATCTACATTGGTCAGTTAACAATATACAATATAGGTACATAAAACGTGTGAGTAACGTAGTGTATACATCGCATATATAACAAAAGGCAGCACCTCAGTGTATTGTTTGCTACAAGTAGAAAACCACTGACTTTCAGGTATTGCTGAGGGATATACACGAGGACGTAACAATGCCGCTGCGACTATATATGTACTAGGATTAACCTGACGTAGCTGGAGTCGTGTCACAACGCGAGTTTCAAGGCGTTTGTGGCCCGAGTCCAAACATCCTGCCCACCTTCATGAAGGAGGACTACTAGCCAAAGGGGGTGGTGTATTGGCGCTACCGTGGCAGATTGCCGTCGTCAGTACCGTAACCATGGAGACATGTCATATTTATATTTCATTATGATATCATACTAGCTGTACCCGCGACATCGTCCGCGTAAAATAGTGACCTTGACCAAATAATGAAAAAAATATTTCATGACCTAACCCAATAAAAGCCAAATGAAAAAGTTCCACCGTTCTAACTTCAACAATGACGAATTTACATAAAAACCTTTATCCCCTATTTTATTTTACCCCCTTAAGGGTAATTTTTACAATATTTGAATGTCATATTCATTTATATATAATGAACAGCATAAAAAATAAGTTTCAATCTTCTAGCTCCAAAAATGACGATTCTTCCATACAATCTTTCATCCCCAATTTCAACCTCTTACAACCCTATTTTTGCATTAAAAAGTAGCCTATGTCCTTTCTCAGGGTCTAGACTATCTGTGTACCAAATTTCTTTAAAATCGGTTCAGTAGTTTTGGCGTGAAAGCGAGACAGACAGACAGAGTTACTTTCGCATTTATAATATTAGTCAGAATTTATATATCAGTACATCTGAATAGTGTGGAGGTTGTTAAGAGTTTCCTATACATGACAAACACCCTACCGTACACTTAGGCAACGGATAACGAGTAAACTTTTCAGCAAACACGCAAAACAGAAGAAAATCCACCAAAAACGACACGGCATTTTTTGACCTATGCAGTAGTGACGGATTTGCTACAACACTACTCAATGCTAACAATACATTTTCTAGAAGCAAACGTGGGTAAGACCTAATTGGACACCCCGGCATAAAGAAGATGCGGCATTGGGAACAGTATACAGTATTCATCCTTCCCAGTCAGGTTTTTATCTCAGGATATTACTTAATCATGTACGTGGCCCAACATCGTTTCAGGACTTAAAAACAGTTGCCATCAAACTTACAAAACCGATTAACAAGATAGAGGTTTGCTAGAACAGATAACTGTAAAAATAGGACTTAACAACAGTTTCCATCAAACTTACAAAACCGATTAACAAGATAGAGGTTTGCTAGAACAGACAACAATGTCAAAATATCCACCCGGGCGAAGCCTAGTAAATAATAAAGAAAAACAATTATTACAATGTTATTAAGAGAAATGGTTTCGACATCATATAAAATAAAGATGCTTGCGTATAATTTTGTTTCCCTATATTAAGTTTGCCTAATAATAATACTTCTAGTAATGTGAATAAAAATTAAAATACTCCATCGAGTTTCAAGAAAGAGAGACTGGCGAGCAGCACCGTGTGTATATTTACACGAACCATTTGGAGCCACTTTTGACCCCCTCATAACTCAAAAACTCTTTCACATAAACCTGTCAAATTTGGTTCATATATTGAGACTTGCGAGATAAATATGTGTTCCAAATTTCATAAACATATCTCAAACGGTTATTTAGATATTAATGTCCAAATATCGTCATTTTTATCACTGATCAACTATAGATCAAAATTATAACCCACTTCCAGATGACCTAGGAAGTTCAAATTTGGCATGCAGATAGGTGGTGAATATAAAGGAAAAAATCTTAGGATAATATACTGTAGCCTAAGGTCTAACTTGGCTAGTTTTCATATACGAAATATACTGTAGCCTTCGCAAGTTCTAAACTTGTTACTCGTCGGTTCCTATTTTATTATTAGTAGTAACTAGCAATCGAAAGTAATAATTGGTATGTGAGAACTAGCCAAGTTAGACCTTAGGCTACAGTATATTATCCTAAGTTATAAGAAGAAATGACATTTTATATTGTTATAAATACATTTCAGGACAGACCATTGAACTTGGCACCCATTTAGATCTCACCTCTTTTGTCGTAGAAGTCAACAATCAAGGCATATATCATAATATTAAACTCGGCTATCATTTCACATTTATGTTTTTAATGGGATTTAGTTCATCTGCTACCAATATACATAGAAGAAAACACAGTAGCGGTCTCTGTGCAAAAAACACAAAGAGTAGTCTGTGCGTATTTATGACTGACGGGTTTTTTAATATAAAAAGACAATGTATGAGCAAATGTAATGAATCACATCATTAGTTGAGTGATAACAAACCATTGCAATGTTGGGCAATAGTATAGTCCTCTATGATACATGTTAAAAAAATAATATAACCTCAATTTAGTCTATGGTTAACTGGGAGAAAATGTACGCCATATACAATCCCCCCATTGTCAGTAATGTGGACTAATAACTCCATTGCTAACAATATACCATCATCAGGTCAGGTTGACCTCCAACTGGTTCCGCCTGGAAACCATCGTGATAAATTCCTGTTGAATTTCCCACGATGGGCTAACTGACCTGACCTCATGCTCATCTTATCATCCTCCACTGGTGCCCTGCCAGCGTAAACCGTTAGCTCAGGCGGGTGCACCATTCCATTATCATCCATAAAAAAAGTCTGCTATACTCAATATTTTTTTTTGCTTTGCATTCCATAATTTTAAAATAAGCATTTGGTAAGTAGATGAATTAATAGAAGATCAACTATGAACCCTGTTGGGGACAGCGAGCATAAGAGAAGAGAGGAAGTCGAATTGATTGTTATCTATACATATAAATAAAATTGGAGTGTCTGTTTGTAATATTGAAATAACCGTTTTTTACTACATGCATATGAATGTAAATACGGTACATACACCAAAATAATATTTTCTACAATTTTTGTCTGTCTGTCTGTCTGTCTGTTTGTTTGTTCCGGCTAATCTCTGAAATGGCTGGACCGATTTTGACGGGATACTATTGCTGGACTGATGGGCGTCCAGCGCTGGTTTTCAGTTTGTACCTACGCAGGCGTACCTAATCACACGTGCTAGATAACAATACCACAACATAATGAAATAAAAATTTAACAAATTAATACATAAATAATAATAATATCCATACGGATTCACACGTGACATGCATGCAATGCATGTGTATCTACACAAAAAAAAAATCACATTTTATGTCGAGATTTGTCGCCGCTATCCAAGGGCTGTCTCTGTCTATCTAATATAATTTTCCTTAAAGAGATTTTAAATTTTAGCGGTATTATCATTTGGCGTAATGGCGGAGGCAGATCGTTCCAGATTTTAGCGGCAGTGAATTTGAAACCTCCTCTATATATATATATGTATTTAGTTGCCGTTGAAACGGAAGAAGAAGAAGAAGCATGTGTAAGAAAAAAATTGAAAAAATTGACTTCCGCAAAATAACGCCTAAATCGATTAAATAAATAAAATAAAAACAAAATAATTTAACTTTTATTCCATATGGAGTTAGTTTCCTCTAAATTATATATTGCTCTATAAATTTGAAAAGAGAACGCGGGCCGTAGAATGAGTAAGCATAATTCTTTTGTTACATGTTGCCGTAGAGTAAGTAAAGTCTTATAGAGCAACAGGCACGCTAATCTGAGATTATCCCCGGAAAGATTAACTATAGATCTAAGGTTATTGCCCTCAGAGACTCAGTTTTCTTGTCTCTGTGTGCCCTCTAGACGCATCTTTGATACTGTAGTACTTAGCTAGAGACATGTAGATAATTCATTGCTAATCTAAGATTAAACATATATATTACGTATTTCATTATTCAGTACATTTTCATATGAAGACGGATTCATTATTAAATTACATTATTGTACTAGCTTGTCCCTGGGATATCACCCGCGTGAAATTTATAAACTGTGTTATTCTGATTTATAAGCTATTTTACAGTAAAGTTTCATCAAAACCCGTTCAGTTATTTGCGTGAACGAGTAACAATCCATCCATTCATATTTCGAATATACTACAAATGTATGTATAATATGTATGTATTTATATCAATTGTCTAGTACATAACAGTAGTTTTACTTAGCTTGGTACTAGATGGCTCTTTGGATTGTTCTAAGTTATTAATATTAAATTACATAGTATAATGAATCCTTTGAGCATAAAAAATCTAAAATGTAGATTAATTACCCGTTTCCAGAGGTTTTACCTTTCTATTCATTAAAAATCATTTACAAAATTAATTTAACGAGATGGCTTATAAAGGTTTGCTGAAATTGTTTTATATTACCTTAAAAAACCTCTGTACAAAGTAATCAGCGTGGGTATTTCTGTTTCATCTCATTTTGCCGCCAAGCAACTTTTTAAATCGCATTTCAGTTTGCAGAGTGATATAAGGCAGAGAAATTGCAAGGTACAGAGAGATACCCTAGGTAGAAGAGTGATAAAAGGCAGCGACATTACAAGGTACAGAGACATACCCTGGGTAGAAGAGTAATATAAGGAAGAATAATTACGAGGTACAGAGACATACCCTATGTAGAAGAGTTATATAAGACAGAGAAATTATAAGAAAATGAAAGTTAAATTCTAATAATAAATAGTCCAGATGATGTTGAGGTCGCAGGAAACAGCTAGTAAATAAAAAAACATATCATCTTAGCCCTTAGGAGTGGCACCGCGTGCCATGTTTGAGAATCACTGTACATTTATATAGGTGACAGTTGCAACTTCCATTAGGTGGGACAGCTTCCATTACATTACGCGGGCAAAAGCTAGTTGTAATAGCTTTTGCCCGCGGCCTCGCTCGCGTTAATTTATCCCCTTAGGGGTGGAATTTGTCAAAATCCTTTCTTAGGGGATGCCTACGTCATAGTAGCTTTATGCATGCAAAGTCTCAGCCCGATCGGTTTAATTTTATATTGACAAAGTTTCATACAAACTTTCATCCTCTATTTTATCCCCTAGAATTGGGGGTAGAATTAATCAAAATCCTTTCTTAGCGGATCCCTACATCATAACATCTACCTGCATGCCAAATTTCAGCCCGATCCGTCCAGTGGTTTGGGCTGCGCGTTAACAGATAGATCACTATGTCAGTCAGTCACCTTTGAGTTATATATATTTAGATGACTTACTTAGTAAATTTAAGATTTTTTTCTAAAAAGGTTAACGTCCTCTAATTCGTCTTTATGGTAATAAGGACGCGGCGGGCCCAGCTTTGTGGATTAAGAACTCGCATAAATCAATGTAGTTCCAACGCAATATATATTGATTTAATTACAGTAGCTGCCTTTACACCCGTCGCAATTCCGATCCCGCGTCCAATTGAAACGGAGATCTATATTACGACAGCCTGAGCCGAAGTTCGAACCCGAACGGTGCTCTCAGATTAAAGTCATATCCGTCAGGCGGGAGTTGGCCATCAGCCGCTGCATAAGTCCTGCCGCGGGTTTGGAGTGCCATCTGCACTCGTCTTCTATCGTCCGGTGAAGCTGTAAAGGACAGCTATAGTCTTCTATATATCTATATATAGCTATAGCTTCAGCGGCTTATGCAGCGGCTGGTGGCCAACTCACGCCTGACGGATATGACTTTAATCTGAGAGCATTAGAGAAGTTCAAACTTACTTTAATTTATTTATTTCATTTAGCGCAGGAAAGCCAGCGCGCGTAATCGTGAGTGATTAATTTTTGTTTTCACTCTTTCGCGTATATTTCACGTCATTTCACTTTCAAAGACACCTTCTTTTTTTATCTTTTGCCTGTCCTTATTCTGGTCAATTTTTGCCAATACAGACTGTCCTTTGAAAGGCTTTTAAGGTTAATAAATTATCACTAACTCTATAATTTTGTCTTTGCTCCATGTTTTTTATTGAGAGTTTTGGTATATTGTCAGGTGCTAAGACCTGTAGCACTGTATGTTATGACTAACTGTATAATTTTGTCTTTGCTCCATTTTTTTCATTGAGGATTTTGGGCTATTGTTAGGTGCTTGGACCTGTAGCACTACGACCTGCATAGATCTATTGTGCTCGCCCTTTTTTCAAAGTTCGCTACCAAGACCCGTCAGGGACAAGAATTAAAGGTTATTCTTAGGAGCGATGGTTTTTATCTCCTAAGGACAGAGTGTACATATACTTTCCAAAGGAGATATTTCGTTTAAGCAAGTGGGCTACAATCACATAGGTTGTGTATTGGTGTATCCTCTTCTGCTTGGTAAAATCTGCAACTTGTTAAGCAGAGGCCTAGTTTTGCCATGCGTTTCTCTTGCCTTTGCTTTATAGTCAGATGTCCTCCATTTTGCAATGTAATTATTTTACAAAATGGCGCTAAAGCACGGACGTTTGAAGGATGCGGGAATGCGCGAGCTGGTCCCTTTCGTTCTCTTTGTCTACATTTACATGTTCATTCTATATTACAGGAAAGTCGGTTCGCGCGTGAAAGAATAACGTGTAAAGACAGCTATTTGAATGTTTCAATACGCTATTCCATTTAGGAACAGGACATTTTATACTGCGTAGGTAGCAAACAATAATACGGCGTATCTGATGATAAACGGTTACCGTAGCCTATGGACGCCGGAAACAACAGGGGTGTTACGTGCGCGTTGGTGATCCTAAAACTGTAACTATTGTTATTAGAAAATATTTTTATTTCAGTTAATATTTCTTCTTTCATGTGTACTCGCTTAATTATGGACGAAAAAATTTGGACCCTGGAGTAAATATGTACTTTATTATTATGTACTCCAGGGTCCAAATTTTTCCGCTCATATAGAAAGGTATATTTACAAAAGCAAATATCTCGATATGTGTTAACTCATCATTTATGTACCTCCGTTGGAGCGAGTCGGAGAGAATCACTGGCGGTAACAGATACAACCCCCCGGGACAATATTTGCGCTCCAGAAAATCCCGTAAGCTGTCCACACTATGAAACTGTAATATTATAAAGACGGTAGTAATTTGTAACTTTTCATGACTTAATAGTTGAATGGGTGCCCCCCGAAAATGAAATACAATAAAATTTGATCGGATTAGGTAAAATTTGTTGTTACAATTTCTTATTTATTCTTCACTAACAATTACACGCAGCTTCATCCGTGATTTTTTTTTTATTGAATTAAATTAATTTTCTACAAACTGGATAAAGAGTGTGACTATCTGCGTGAAAGTCCCGTTAGAATCGGACCAACAGTTTCAAAGATAAGCAAAACCAATCACAGGCAAACAGATGTAATTTATTATAATTATTTTTTGATGTAACTATCGTATATACTTTTGCATGCATTCAGTGAAAAGCTGTGAGCAATCGAACCCGCAACCGTCGACAGTAAGGTGTTAAACCATTAGACCAGTAGGGCCGTCAAGTAATTAATATGACATTTAAGCATTAAACTTTACTTAACTTAATATTATACTATATAATAAAATTGATTCAACCTTCTAACAATATCTTAATCTTATTATTAATAGTATAAACGCGAAATTTATGAGTATGGATGGATGTTTGTTACTCTTTCAAGCAAAAACTACTGAACAGATTTTGATAAAACTTTACAGTAATATAGCTTATACATCAGAATAACACATAGGTTATAAATTTCATGCGAGTGAAACCGCGGATACAGCTATATATTATAAACGCGAAAGTATGTAAGTACGAATGTTTGTTACTCTTTCACGCAAAAACTACTGAACGGATTTTGATGAAACTTTACAGTACTATAGCTTATACATCAGAATAACATATAGACTATAAATTTCACGCGGGTGAAACCGCGGATATAGCTAGTCATTACATAGTATAAAACAAAGTCGCTGTCGCTGTCTGTCCGTCCCTATGTATGCTTAAATCTTTAAAACTACGCAACGGATTTTGATGCGGTTTTTTTAATAGATAGAGTGATTCAAGAGGAAGGTTTATATATATAATACATGTACAGTAGCTAGTTATATAATAAAACTGATTGAACCTTTTAACAATATTATTTATGTATCCGGGTACCTGTATTTTCTGACGGCACGCCTTTGCCTACTATAAAATTGTTTTGTTATATCTGACGCTAGGCGAAACGGCGGGAAGGCTCGCAATAATAATGAATAATGCATCTAGACATCCTTTGACAATGTTTCGAATTGCTTATCCTGTTCTACACACGGGAATTTTCAACAAAAATATCTGCATTCAAATTCAGAAATCATTTATTCATCTAAATATATACAACTCAAAGGTGACTAACTTACATTTATTCTACTTAGAAAAAAACATGATTATAAACAAAAACTAGGCATCAGTACTCACGAGTATATATGTAAGTAGTTATTTTTAATTAATACATTTTTTACATATTGTTAAATATCTATAATATGATGACATATAATAATGATCTCAGGACAATTCACACAGCGCCATCCAGGGGCGGATCTACCTATGGACTTTTTGGGCTGCAGCCCGAGGATACAAAGGGCCCCCAGTCCTTGAAACGATATTTAGAATATAAAAAATATCTAGAATGTTTAAAACCTACCATAATAGTGCAACCCTGTGATCAATCAACCCTGCATGCGTTGATTGATTCGTTCGTTCCTCTCGATAGTACGCGTCTATTGAAAGGAACGGGGAATTTCTAGTCGGTGATTTTTATTAGTTGAATAATATAATTAGGTAGGCACCTAAGTGTATTGATTGCCGCAAATTCTTACGTAAAATGTGAATACTATAACTATCAGATAGCAATTGTAAGTAGCTTTGACGTAGTCTAGTGTTTTTGATGGTCATGCTCACTAAAATGTCCAGACTAGTGGCGGCGTTTTTCAAAATATGGTCGAGCGCAGTGATGGCTGGCTCATCCGTCATACTCGTGAACGGGTGCTGCTTTTAGGGACTGGTTGCTCTAATCACTATGACTGATTTCCTCTTATTAATTGTTTAACCAGTTGGTTATATATTCAATATTATTTCTATTTGAGTATTTAATAGAATTAGTGCTAATTGGTGGTTTGTATTCACACACTTAAACTTAAAAATGTAAAGTAATAATAAATTATTTAAAAGAGCAACACGCACGTTTCTTGCTCGTTCTTCTACTATAAATAATTAGTTATATAATATAATTCAAAAGTGCTTCAATGTAATTTATTTGAATAAATGATTTTCTATTCTATTCAATCTATTTTAAAAATTCTCTCTAATAAATAGGAATATATATATGATACTTTTCTTTATAAAGACATATATATTATACATAGAAAGCACCTAGATCGATACAAACAATCATATTCATCAGCACAAATGTTGTGCCGTGCGAGAAATCGAACCCGAGACTAAGAAGTAAGGCGGTGTTAAACCGCTAGACTACCGAGTCCGTTATAGTCATTTTTAATTGTAATATTATCAGTTAATATAAAATAAAAACATAGTTGTATAAAACATTACCTTAGTCTACAAACAATATTATATTTTTTGTTTATGATTTGTGCTCTATGGTTAATTAATAAAAGAAAATCGGTATTGAACATTTTACAAATAAGTATTCATTTGTAAAATGTAAATTTAATAATAAATCATTACAAAGTATATATAAATTTCCGATATTAAAATAGTAGTTACTGAACATCAAATCTTTCCGCTGTATAATATTTATTATCTCCTCAGGAGAAACATGTTTGTGAACAAAAACTGAGTTCAAGTACTTCCAAGTATATACGTACTTCTTTTTAATTTATCTAATTTTTTTTTATTTAATAATGTTTTACGGCTCTGGATACAAGTCCTTTTTAGCCCAACATAAAGTCTTATTTCAGTGTCACGATTACCATATTAATCTAAACATACATATAAACAAAATTGGAGCGTCTGTTTGTAATAGTGAAATAACCGTTTTTTACTACATGCCTATGAATATAAATACGGTACATACACCAAAATAACATTTATTACAATTTTTCTCTTCTGTTTGTTCCGGCTAATCTCTGTATTTGTTGGACCGATTTTTGCGGGACTTTTTTTGGCAAGTAGCTAATGTAATAAGGAGTACTTTTATTTTAGAAAAATTAAGTTAAATTACAGCTAGCTAGCTAGCTATATTAAAATTTAAATTAAACAGTATTAACAGAACATCAAATCTTTGCGCTGTATAATATTTATTATCTGCTCAGGAGAAACATGTTTGTAAACAAAACTTAGCGTAAGTATTTCCGAGTATAGTGTATGTACTTTGTTTTAATTCATCCTGGTTCAGTGACACATACATTGTGAAATAGAAATATAAATAATCTTTATTCAAATAAACTCATTACAAGCACTTTTGAATAGTCATATTTTGATTCTACCACTCATTCGGAATGCAGATTCATCACAAGAAGAATGAGCAAGAAACTTGTGTGTTGCTCTTTTTAATAGATGTTTTTTTATATAAATAATTACAGTATAACAAGTAAGAGGCATGCGATAATCAACATAGAAATCGCTACGCACTCATTATTAGTGTAATCAGATTTTATCGGTTATTTCAATATTACAAACAGACACTCCAATTTTATTTATATGTATAGATTATGTTATGTTATGACTACTTTACTATTATTTATATATATATATATATAAGTAGAGCTTGTATAAATTACAGAATATGTAATACTACACTAATTAAACAATATATTCGCTACAGTAGAAGCTAAGATAACACTATTGGTACTAATAATAGCTTCAAATATTTAGGCCCCTTTATTCATATAAATTAACTAGACATATCCGCGATTTCATCTGCGTGAAATTGAACTTTATTTTTCTAAAATAAAAGTAGCCTAAGTTAGTCCTTATTACATCAGCTAAATACCAATAAAAATCCCGTCAAAATCGGTCCAGCAATTTCAGAGATTAGCCGGAACAAACAGACAGACAGACATACAATGTTATCATTATACTAGCTAATAAAAGTAGCCTAAGTTACTCCATATTTCATCAGCTACCTGCCAAAAAAGTCTCGTCAAAATAGGTCCAGCCATTTCAGAGATTAGCCGGAACAAACAGACATACACACAAAAAGTGTAAAAAATGTTATTTTGGTGTATGTACCGTATTTATATTCATATGCATGTAGTAAAAAACGGTTATTTCAATATTCACAGACACTCATGAGTACGATTGTTTGTATTGGTCTGGGATTTTTCTATAAAAAAAATCTAAATACCTATCAGTTCTTAAGTAATAAAAAAATGTATGGATAGATGGATGAATTGATGTTTTTTACTCTTTCCCGCAAAAAACTGCTGAATGGATTTCGATGGAACTTTACAATAATAAAGTTTATACACCAGAATGACACATAGACTATAAACTTCATGCAGATGTAACTGTGCCCCAGTTAGTAAATATATCACAAATTAAAAAATTGACAAATATTTTGCTGTAGAATGGCAAAGAAACTAAAAACGTTACTCTATTGTAACTAAAATAGCAAAGAAGCTATCAATCCGCCTAACTGAAAATTTAACAACCTATACATGAATAGCATCACGAATATAAAAAAAGGTATTATATGTCCCAATTACATATATGTTGCCATTCAGATTCATCTCACTACACTATAACTACCACATCTCCACATTGTACAGTCTTTGGAAGTCTTGAACTAAACACTTCTTCACTATCACATCCTTAACGTATATATGTAAGTAATTATATAAGTAAATGCATTACAACACTCAACATAAATTAACTGAACTCCATTCAACCGTTTTAGTATTCCTCAGTGCAAACACCAAACACTTTGACTTCTCCAGCTGGACAACCGTTGCCGTCAAAGTTAGCCCTATCTGAAAGGCCAATTTGATCATCACTCTTTGCTTTTATAAGTCGCTCAGTTGTAGCCATTGCTTCTGTTGTAAATATGGAGAAAATCGATATTTACATCTGTCTCTGTTATTCCGTGTTTGAGTGATCGTATCGCTGCCATTAAAATTACAGTCAGTGAACGCACGATGTTGTTGTTTAGTATATACATGCCTACGAATACTCCTGATAATTTTGTTGAATTTTGTAATTGCCTGAGTGAAGTAGCAGCAATCGTCGAAAGTTCAGGTACCGAAAATATATATATTATGGGAGATTTTAATGCGCATCCCGGTGAATTATTTGAAACGGAATTATTAAATTTTTGTAATGAACAACAATGGAGTTGTGCCGACTATGTTATGTTAGGAAGGTTCTCTGGCACGTTTTCGTTCATCAGTGATGTATGTGGAAGTAAACGTTGGTTGGACCATTGTATTGTAACTGAAGCGGCATTAAGAACCGTTTGTGATGTGGAGATTTATGAGGATGTATATTGGTCTGATCACTTCCCGCTTGTAGTGCATATTAACTTGGGTATAGTAGCTATGAATACCTCTGTAAAATACCAAGACTGGCAAAGAGATCCGGCTATATGGGGTACACGAGAAGTGACGCAGGTAGATAATTATTTTCGATTGTGTACAGAAAGTCTTAGTGCTTTAAATGTTCCTTTCGATGTTAGTCAGTGTGGTGACAGCTTATGTTGCAACGAAGGACATAGACAGTCAATTGATATTTTCTATAATAATATGATTTCATTAATTCGAAAAGCGGCTATCCTTAGTGGCAACTCAGAAAAAAGCGTATGGAGAAGGCATGCTGTGCCTGGCTGGAATAAATATGTTAGGGACGCTCATAGGCAGGCGAGGCAGGCTTTTATTAACTGGAAGTTCTATGGAGAGCCACGATGCGGGCCTCTGTATGTAACTATGAGGGAAAAAGGTAAAACATTTAAAGAAAAATTAAAATTTTGTCAAAATAATGCGGAACAAATTAAGTTGGATATTTTAGGCGCAGAGCATAAGGGTAAAAATTTTAAGAGATTCTGGAAGTTAACTCAGAAACTCAGCCCTAAACCTTCCATTCCTGTGAGCGTCAATAGCATAAGTAACCCAAAGGATATTGCGGATTTGTTTATGAATCATTTTAAGGTGGATCCAGTACTACAACCCAGTACGCGGTCGGAATGTGCTAGGAGCACTAAGTCAAGGGTACCAGTACAGTTCTCTACGGACGAAATAAAGTACGTTATAAAATCAATGACAAGAGGTAAATCGCCGGGTCACGATT
Organism: Achroia grisella; assembly: GCF_030625045.1. Lineage (NCBI taxonomy): Eukaryota > Metazoa > Arthropoda > Insecta > Lepidoptera > Pyralidae > Achroia > Achroia grisella. The sequence continues at coordinate 7,582,498 of NW_026712984.1, read as the reverse complement.
CACTTAGTGTAGAGCATTTCCAGTGTGCAGGTCCGCAACTCCTGAGGGTATTAACTGCATTATATAATCTGTGTATACAGCATTCTTATCTTCCGAATGCATTAATGAGGACTATTGTTGTACCCATAGCAAAGAATAAGACTGGCGATCTCTCAAATAAAGAGAACTATAGACCCATATCGTTGGCTACTATTGCTGCGAAGGTGCTTGACGGTGTTCTTGAGAGACGAGTAGGCAAATATTTTAATATACACGATGCGCAGTTCGGTTTTCAGCCAGGACTGTCGACGGAGACGGCTATTATGGCGCTCAAGGACACGGTCAGGTATTATACTGATAGAAGTACACCTGTCTATGCAGTTTTCTTGGATCTTTCCAGGGCGTTTGACCTGGTTAATTATGATATATTATGGTCAAAAATGCATCGCCAAGCTGTACCTTGTCAGCTGGTTGATTTATTTAAGTATTGGTATGATCATCAAGTTAACCAGGTCAAATGGTCGGGTTCGTTCTCGGAAGAGTATAGGTTGAGGTGTGGGGTGAGACAGGGGGGACTGTCTTCTCCTGCACTCTTCAGTTTATATGTGAATGACCTGATTGATGGGCTTAGCAGTGCCAGGATCGGATGCTCCATACATGGAAACATGATTAACAGTATAAGTTACGCGGACGATATGGTGCTGCTGAGTCCATCGATTAGTGCACTTCGTCGACTGCTGAAGACGTGTGAAGAATATAGTCACATGGCCTCCGATACAATGTTAAAAAGAGCGAGGTCATGATATTTCATGGCAAAAATAGCACACAGAGAAGTATGCCGGCGGTATGTCTTTATGGCACACCATTGAATCGGGTGTCGCGGTTTAAATACCTGGGTCACATTGTATCGGGGGACTTGAATGATGACTATGACATAGAGAGGGAACGAAGAGCGTTGTCGGTCCGATGTAATATGCTGGCCCGTAGGTTTGCACGGTGTAATAACGACGTGAAGACAACGTTGTTTAAAGCGTATTGTCAGTCGTTTTACACGTGCGGCCTATGGTTTGGGTATACGCAGAGGGCATACAACGCTCTTCGTATACAGTATAATAATGGGTTTAGGATGTTGTTGGGGCTCCCTCGGTTCTGTAGCGCATCAGAGATGTTTGCAGCAGCGCGGGTAGATGGATTTCAAGCCATAATGCGTAAAAGAGCTGCATCACTGATGTCCAGAATTCGGGGGAGCTCAAACAGCATCCTAAAAACTGTTGCTAATATACCTGATTGTCCGCTCCAGAGGCACTGGATAACGTTGCATTGTGGACCCAGTGCTTCTGGACGTGGACACAGGTACATGAATTAAATTTATCTACGTATATGTATATTATAAGTTACTAACATAGTTTTATAAGTTTTTTACTAACACTATATGGATGTAATTCCGAATTAAAAATAAATAAATAAATAAATAAATAAATATACCTAATCCAAGTATATATTTCAGATCCATTTGCGGAGGATCATTGTTTTTCTCTCTAAATTCAATATTATCACTTCCCTTATCGTTGCGATCTCTATTATGCTGCATTAAATCATATTTACCATCTATATTACCTTCGTATTCACTCGACATGTCGTGGTTATGTGATCTTTCTGTCTTATATCTAGTACTTCCAAAATTCTGCGTGTTAAATCTCGCACTTCCATAACTCTGCGTATTATATCTAGTGCTTCCAGAATACTGCGCACTCTCCATATCCATCCAATGTGTATTCACAGCAGTAATGGTTAACATTATTAAAAGTCTACACAACATTTCGTCGATGTAATAATCGTTTAAACCGGTAACGAGGAAACCAGTTTTGTTTTTATTTACGGCTGTCGCAAACACGTTACAATACGTGCATTAATGAACACTGCACACTTATTATTGGACGTAATTCTGTCAGAACCAAGAATAAAGTATGATTGAAACAGTAATAATAATATACTTGAGGTTTCAACAAATAATTAGTAGTTGTTTAGTCATTTACTGACGTTTTCTTTATGACCGATAGTGGAATTGTGCGCGGCTGCGCTGTTTACACGCGCCGGGCGGTGGTGAATGATAACATGAGGTCAGGTCAGCTAACCCATCGTGACGAGTTCACCAGGAATTTAATCACGATGGTTTCCAGAGGGAATCGCTTGGAGGTCAACCTGACAACTGAGGAATGTAAAATACATTTTTTTTATACCACGTAGGTGGCAAATAAGCATATGGTCCATCTGATGGTAAACGGTTACCGTAGCCTATGGACGCCTGAAACACCAGGGGTGTCACATGCGCGTTGCCGACCCTTAAGAATCCTTGAAAAACCCTATGTTGTAGTGTCTCGAGAAAACCTTGGCAGATAGTTCATTTCACAATCGGAGGAAGCTCCTCTGAAACCGCACTGTCCGAGACCACTTAGGTTCCAGCGTGTGGGGATGAATTCCCTGTCGATGGCGAGCGGTGCGATGGTAAAAGTTAGTCGTAGGCATCATGTCATACAATTCTTCAGAACACAGTCCGTTGTATATTCGGTAGAACTCACAAAGCGATGCGAAATCTCGCCTCAAGCTAAGTGGTTCGATAGCGTTTGCGAGATTGGGATCGACAATTCTGATAGCACGTCTCTGAACTGAGTCAAAAGTACCGAGCTGGTATCCAGGTGCCCTGCCCAGCAATGGGGTCTTCAGTCCACATTACTAACAATCCTCGTTCTCCCATCATACTGATGTTATGAATGGTAAAGTGTCTTTCTGACTGTTTGCAATTTTGTGAGTGCTGAACGGATCTTGACGGTGGTTTTATGGTCTCAACCAGTGATTCCCAAAATGGTCTATATCGACCCCCAGGGGTCTATGATCAACTGCAAGGGTAGACCCCGTCAGCGGTCAACTTGTTGTTTTTACTTTATGTTTTTAACGCTAAACTTTACTACAGTTAGAAATTTACAAAAAAGCAATACCAGGTAAAAATGGGGGGTCCAAGGCCGATAAATATGGCAAGGGATCTACGCCACAAAGAAGTTTGGGAACCTCTGGTCTACACCATAATTAGCTAAATGTGGCCAGCCGTTCCCGAGTTCTAGCGAAACTAACAACAGTCATTTCATTTTTATATATAAAATACACTATTAGTTTTAATAATAAGTAATTACTCATATATACATTAAGTCTATTTATTAGTTTGTTTGTTTGTTTGTTTGTTTGAACGCACTAATCTCGGGAACTACTGGTTCGAATTGAAAAATTATTTTTGTGTTGGATAGTCCATTTATCGAGGCTTTAAGCTATATATCATTACGCTACGACCAAAAGGAGCGGAGCTGCAATGAGAAATATTGCAAAAGGCGGGAAATGAAACACAGACCTATCAACTAACCTATCAATTAACCAACTTTAGTATTTAAAAGTATTCATGGTCAATTTTTTTAAAGTGACGAAGGATTTTAATATATTTTTTATAACCATTAAATGAAATATAAGTTTTACATTTACAGCAACACACAAGTTTCCTGCTCGTTCTTCTTGTAACAGTTTTCCGAACGAGGGGTAGATAAAAAAATTCTTATGACTATTCAAAAGTGCTTAAATTAAATTAATTTGAATAAATGATTTTCTATTCTATTCTAACATCACGCCAAAATATACGACGTACGACAATTCAACTGAATTTTTATTCGAAAACTTTGTGGGAACTTCGAAATAAATTATACAAACACACAAACGGACAAAAAATAAAAATAATAGGGAAACGTGTGCCGGAAAAGGATATATTCTTTGCTTTTATGTCCGAAATTTGTGGTATAGAATAATTGAAACATATTCGAGAGGTTGCTAATGGTGAGGAAAGTGGAAAGATGCGTTTTATATCTCAATTTAACGGTCTTTTATGCTTTTATAAATTGGTTTACTGTCAGTAATGTTACCTTCAAACTCCCTTGAATATTTCATATCATATACATATTTCTAAAATCTTTTCATGTTCAACTAGCTGTACGCGCGACTTTGTCCACGTGGAATTTAACTTTATTTTTCTAAAATAAGTTAATATTTTAAAAATAAAAGTACCCTAAGTTACTCCTTATTACATCAACTTCCTGCCAATAAAAGTACTACCCATCAAAATAGGTCCAGTCATTTCAGAGATTAGCCGGAGCAATCAGACAGACAGACAAAAATTGTAAAAAAATTGTGTATGTATCGTATTTATATTAATATGCATGTAGTAAAGCACTGTTATTTCAATATTACAAACAAACACTCCAATTTTATTTATATGTATAGATTATTTTGTTACTTGATTCAATTTTTTAATCTTATCAGTTTTTTTTTCTGAAATATTCAGATGCATCGTACAATAAAATGATTCGATTCCCGATTCCCGATGGCCGCTTAAAAAGCTGGAATAGTTTTTTAAGAAGGACGAGACCTTTGACCAACGACTCACGTAAAGCCAAAGTAGACTTATGGAAGTCAAACCATCCTGCTCCTTTGGACTTCATTCACCATCAACCAGCCGAACACCTGCCCCCAGGTATCAACCTGCAATAGCCCACTTGGAAATCACTTAACAGACTGCGAAACCTAATGGGCCGCTGCAGGTACAACTTGGTAAAATGGGGTGTCGCTTCAAGGTAGGCTTGTCACTGCGGAGCTCCATCCCAGACTGAGGCCCATCTTTTGACCTGTCCTTTGTGCCCAACATCCTGCACAAAGGAAGATCTAAAAATGCAACAGAATGCGCAAAAGTCGTCCTCACATTCTGGGGAAAATACATTAGAAATAGAAATAGAAATAATCTTTATTCAAATAAACTCATTACAAGCACTTTTGAATAGTCATATTTTGATTCTACCACTCATTCGGAATGCAGATTCATCACAAGAAGAATGAGCAAGAAACTTGTGTGTTGCTCTTTTTAATAGATGTTTTTTTTATATAATTATTTAGTTGCTATTGAAACTAAAGAAGAACATGTTAGGACCTAATATTAATATGAACTATCCATTAAAAAATGATTTTACCGCCACTTTTAGTGGAATAAAACGACCGTTACTTGTTTTTGTACAATAATAGACTTAATAGCTAGACCATAAACCTTGCTGTCACGCGACTCGCTGTTGTCCACGGTATTAATTCCAGTATTATCCACTGATCACTGTACTTTCAGCCTATAATTAATCTAGATAAGATAATAGATATGCTCAATACTTCATTGATAGACCTATTCTTTTAATTATAGCTGTGGAGGGGATTGTTATGAGGATTAATAGCCCTATTGCAAGCAATGTACTATAGGGGTTCAATGCAGCGTTAGTAAATGTAGTGAAATACAAAACTAAAATATGCATATAAAAAATAAAAGTAAAAGCCTCACAATATATTTTTTTATTGGGTAATTTGGACTATAGTTAGGTGCATGTAGCACCTGTAGCACTATCATACATATATCTATTGCAGCATGCAGCACATAGATCTATTGTGCTCGCCCTTTTTCAGAGTTCGCTACCTAGGCCCGTCAGGGATAAGAATTGAAGGGTATTCTTAGGAGCGATGGTTTTTATCTCATCGGGAAATTATACGCGACGGTGTCGGCAATCTACCATAAAATATTACATGTTTTGCTACAAGTTCATTGAATATCTTCTCTGAAAATATATAAAATTTTACAAAAACATTATTTCCAACCTACTGTAGGTGTGCTATGCAAACACATACAGTGTAAGTACGGGTATGTTTATATTACATCGCGTTGCATAGCGCATCTACTGCACGTCCCTCCCCAGTCTTGTAGTGGATGGTAGATGGTAATGTAGGAATAACGTATTATCTGTGAAGACTCTTGCGTTTTCTTTTCGTGAACTGACATACACCGCCCGAACACACTATATTGATGACAATCTGTATTGCGTAGTACAGATACATAACATAAAACAGCGAAACTACTAAAGGTATGTTTAACACTACAAGTTCATTACATATCTTCTCGGAAAATAAATATAAATTTACAAAAACATAAATTCCAACCTACTAAAGGTACATTTTACAAGTTTATTATATATCTTCTCTGAAAATAAATAAAAGTTTACAAAAACATAAATTCAAACCTACTAAAGGTACATTTTATAAGTTTATTATATATCTTCTCTGAAAATAAATAAAAGTTTACAAAAACATAAATTCCAACCTACTAAAGGTACATTTTACAAGTTTATTATATATCTTCTCTGAAAATAAATAAAAGTTTACAAAAACATAAATTCAAACCTACTAAAGGTACATTTTACAAGTTCATTAAATATCTTCTCTAAAAATAAATAAAATTTTACAAAACATAAATTCTAACCTACTAAAGGTATTTTTTTCTTAAGAAGTTAATTAAATATCTTCTTTGAAAATAAATAAAATTTTACAAAAACATAAATTCAAACCTACTAAAGGTACATTTTATAAGTTTATTATATATCTTCTCTGAAAATAAATAAAAGTTTACAAAAACATAAATTCTAACCTACTAAAGGTATGTTTTTCTTAAGAAGTTCATTAAATATCTTCTCTAAAAATAAATAAAAGTTTACAAAACTTAAATTCCAACCTACTAAAGGTATTTTGTTCTTAAGAAGTTCATTATATCTTCTCTGAAAATAAATAAAAGTTTACAAAAACATAAATTCTAACCTACTAAAGGTATGTTTTTCTTAAGAAGTTCATTAAATATCTTCTCTAAAAATAAATAAAAGTTTACAAAAACATAAATTCTAACCTACTAAAGGTACATTTTATAAGTTTATTATATATCTTCTCTGAAAATAAATAAAAGTTTACAAAAACATAAATTCTAACCTACTAAAGGTATTTTTTTCTTAAGAAGTTCATTAAATATCGTCTCGGAAAATAAATAAAAGTTTACAAAAACATAAATTCTAACCTACCAAAGGTGCGTGCTAAGTTTTCGTAATTCTTTGATATGTTTTTCTTAAGAAGTTCATTAAATATCTTCTCTGAAAATAAATAAAAGTTTACAAAAACATAAATTCTAACCTACTAAAGGTATTTTTTTCTTAAGAAGTTCATTAAATATCGTCTCGGAAAATAAATAAAAGTTTACAAAAACATAAATTCTAACCTACTAAAGGTATGTTTTTCTTAAGAAGTTCATTAAATATATTCTCTGAAAATAAATAAAATTTTACAAAAACATAAATTCCAACCTACTAAAGGTATTTGTTTCTTAAGAAGTTAATTAAATATCTTCTCTGAAAATAAATAAAAGTTTACAAAAACAAATTCTAACCTACTAAAGGAATTTTTTCTTAAGAAGTTCATTAAATATCTTCTTTGAAAATAAATAAAATTTTACAAAAACATAAATTCCAACCTACCAAAGGTGCGTGCTAAGTTTTCGTAATTCTTTGATATGTTTTTCTTAAGAAGTTCATTAAATATTTTCTCTGAAAATAAATAAAATTTTACAAAAACATAAATTCTAACCTACTAAAGGTATTTTTTTCTTAAGAAGTTCATTAAATATCGTCTCGGAAAATAAATAAAAGTTTACAAAAACATAAATTCTAACCTACTAAAGGTATGTTTTTCTTAAGAAGTTCATTAAATATATTCTCTGAAAATAAATAAAATTTTACAAAAACATAAATTCCAACCTACTAAAGGTATTTTTTTCTTAAGAAGTTAATTAAATATCTTCTCTGAAAATAAATAAAAGTTTCCAAAAACATAAATTCTAACCTACTAAAGGAATTTTTTCTTAAGAAGTTCATTAAATATCTTCTTTGAAAATAAATAAAATTTTACAAAAACATAAATTCCAACCTACCAAAGGTGCGTGCTAAGTTTTCGTAATTCTTTGATAGCCCTAATAATTTCCTAGTATAGACCTACATAGTACCAATAAAACTTTCTCCGATATATCATCATGAATTTCCTTGACAACTTTGTTGGCTAGATGAGTAAGCCAAGTGGTTTACTCCCATGGGGATGAAACGAATGAAACTTGACACCCTCGGGGTTCAACTCATCACTCGACATTAACTGTCTATTAATAGCTTAACTTCTTATGTTACCAGAGAGAATAGAAAACACTTATGGATAGGGAAAGGTGATTTTTTTTAATCGCTGATAATCATCCGCCGGCGCTGGCGGGGCGCCAGTGTAGGATGATAAAATGAGGATGAAGTCAGGCCAGTTAGCACATCACACAGAATTTTATGATGGTTTCCAGCAGGAACAACGTAGAGGTCAAACTGAGATGGTGTATGATATTATTTAGTGGATAATAATGTAATATACACCTGACGATTTACGCTGACGGGGCGCCAGTCGACGACAATAGGAAGACCATGACGTCATGTCAGACAAATTGATCAGGATTTTTTATGACGGTTTCCAGGGAGAACAATGTGGAGATCCACCTGTGATGACTAGCAATGTGCTAGCTATGTACGATGTGAGGTTAACCTCCACGCCGTTCCTCCTAGAAGCCATCGTGATCATAAATTTCTGGTGAATTTGTCATGTTGATCCTATCTAATTGTAAACGATTACTGTAGCCTACGCTACGGTAACTATTTACAATTAGATAGGCCGATTGCTTATATGCCATTGTCGTATTATGAAAAAAACGAAAGTGGCCGACATTTTAGTCTACCTCTGATCAAACGACAACAATAAATAAAGCATCCATACCACGCCCTCTATTATTTAAATAATGAATTAGTTATTTTAAACTTTCGTGTTCAACAAACATTATTCATATTACTAGCTGTCCCGGCAAACGTTGTTTTGCCTTAAAATAAAAAAAAATTAGGGGTGGACTACCCCTAACATTTAAGGGGATGAAAAATAGATGTTGGCCGATTCTCAGACCTAGTCAATACGCTCACAAAATTTCATGAGAATCGGCCAAGCCGTTTCGGAGGAGTATGGGAACGAAAACTGTGACACGAGAATTTTATATATAAGATTAATCGGGTCTACAAATCATTTTCAAATAATCGAAATCAAGAGAATTAAATATCTTTTTCTGCCATGCCATGGAAAACATGGTGATAAATTCCTGGTGAATCTGTCACTATTTGACAACCTCGGTGGTCTAGTGGTTTAGCACACCGCTTTACTATCCGATGGTCGTGGGTTCGATTCGTCGCACAGTACAAACATTTGTATTCATGAGTATGATTGTTTGTATCGGTCTAGATGTTCTCTATGTATAATATGTATATATTTCCAAAAAAATGTATCCATGTATTTATATCAGTTGTCTATTACCCATAACACAAGCTCTGCTTAGCTTGGGACTAGATGGCGTTGTGTGAATTGTCCTGAGTTATTATTATTATGAGCCAATTGACCTGACAATTATCCTATACTCCTCCACTGATGTCCCGTCAGCGTAAGCCCGTAGGTGGATGCACCATTCCATTATAATCCATTAAAATAAACAGACAGATAGTTTTCGCGTTCTTATCTTTATTACATATAAAGATAAAGACTACAGTTATATCCTGCGACAATGATATACGATCAATGTATCAAGAATAGAAAGAAACAACCACGGCGTTCTACCTTGCTTTCCGATGGTCATTAGTTTGATTCCCGGATAATAGAAACATTTGTATTTATACAGATATACTGTTATGTAATCTGTATATATGTATGTATATATATGAAGAAAATTAAATATGTCCTTCTAACAAGACATAATTAATTTTCTTTGATAGCTTTAGTTGAGGCCGTGATGGCTTAGTGATTAATCTTCAAAGGACGTAATTTCCAATGTAGCCGATACAAAAACCTCTGTGCTTATTTATAATTATATGACCCGACGCAGAAGAAAACAGCAATAATAAACTAATTAAGTCAAAATAATGTCTCTGTCTACCCCATCCAAGATTATATCCTTAAAATGGTTTTAAATAGATGACCGCAATCAAAAGCCAGTAAAATTCCTTAGTATTACCATCGACATCGCACGCATGGCAACACCATATAAACTGTACATGCCTTTGTTACGTAAATGATATGTAAATATTGCTACCAAATTCATAGAAAATTCCAGTACAATCACGAATATCGTATCAAAATTGCACTGCCGAAAAAGTGACACATATGTTTTTACGCAAAACCGGGTCGCAGCCCAACTAAAAACAATGCCGCAGCGTGATTCAGCTGTTGTCATTAAATATTTGTAAATATATATTTTATACGTACTCACCTTTAGAAGCACGTCAGTACTAGCTCTTAGATACACACAGTATTATTGAAATTGATGCAATCACTGTTAAACACGCGGAACGGACGCCACTTCGCGAACGAGAGATACATGCGACACGGACGGCGTCCGCCGTATTACTGACGGATCGTGTTTACGTCCGCACGCGCATGCGTAACTACCCTCTTTGTAAAATTATTGCACACACGTACCCACTAATGTTGGATCTGCAGATAATTTTAGACTCAAATGCATCGGAATAGCGTATGTTTTGTTTTTAATTGTTGCACGCAACTAAAAGCACAATATAAGAGAGGTTGCATTTTGTGTATGTATTTAAGGAGGTTTGAGATCTAAGCTGAGTACACATGGTGTAATTTTATTAGGGATTTTTTTTATAGATGATAATGGAATGGTGCACCCGCCTGCGCTAACGGTTTACGCTGGCGGGGCACCAGTGGAGGATGATAAACATCTTAAAACATGTATAAAATGTTTTGTTCACAAGTTTACAGTTATTTTATTGATGTAATATTGGAAAATAAGTGACGTCACACTAGAAGGGAGTGTATCACAAATGTGAACAACTGTGACAAAAGGGGATAGGGTTTTTTAAATGTATGATAATGGAATGGTGCACCCTCCTGCGCTAACGTTTACGCTGGCGGGGCACCAGTGGAGGATGATAAGATTAGCATGAGGTCAGGTCAGTTAGCCCATCGTGATAAATTCACCAAGAATTTACCACGATTGTTTCCAGTGGGAACCGCGTGGAGGTCAATCATGGTACATTGCTAGTAATGGGGTCATGAGTTCACATTACTAACAATCCCCTTTCCTCTATCAGGGATATTTTAACGTCATATTTTTTTTAACTAATTTTAGGTCACCCAGTGGTTCCAATTCAACCATAATTAAATTAACATTCAGTAAGACTATAGAAACAATATTAATCTATTCCCAATTTGACCACAGACTTCATTACATAGAATAAAACAAAGTCTGTCGCTGTCTCTCCGTCCCTATGTATGATTAAATATTTAAAACTACGCAACGGATTTTGAAGCGGTTTTTTAATCAATAGAATGATTCAAGAGGAAGGTTTATAAATATAATACATGCACAACCGTGCGAAGCCAGGGCGAATAGCTAGTTAAGAATAAACAAAAAAGTATATAAGCGTGTGTACGTCAAATGCATGGTGCAGTGTATAGTGTAAGGTTTTTTTATTAATATAATGAATTTTTTGTATAAATATAAAAAATATTAGCAGTCTGCACTTCTCTATATGAACTAATAGCTTTTACCCGCGGCTTCGCTCGCATTGATCTATCTCCTTAGGGGTGGAATTTATCATAATTCTTTCTTAGGGGATGGCTACGTCATAGTAGCTTTATGCATGCAAAGTCAGTCCGATTGGTTTAAAATTGACAAAGTTTCATACAAACTTTCATCTCCTATTTTATCCCTTTGGGGGTAGAATTAATCAAAATCCTTTCTTAACGGATGCCTACGTCATAACATCTACCTGCATGCCAAATGTCAGCCCGATCCGTCCAGTGGTTTGGGCTGTGCGTTGATAGATCACTATGTCAGTCATCACACCTTTGAGTTGTATATATTTAGATTAATAAATGATTTCTGAATTTTGAAATTTGGCAAATTTCAGCCCGATCCGTCCAGTGGTTTGGACTGTGCGTTGATAGATCACTATGTCAGTCACCTTTGAGTTGTATATATTTAGATTAATAAATGATTTCTGAATTTTAAATTTGGCAAATTTCAGCCCGATCCGTCCAGTAGTTTGTGCTGTGCGTTGATAGATCACTATGTCAGTCACCTTTGAGTTATATATAATTAGATAACTGTGCGAAATTTCATACGATTCGTAAAAGTAAGTAAACTATTTTCGTAAAAAAGGATACAAAGTTTTTGATTTACGTATTAATATATAGATACCCATTGTGTGTATTTGCCGGTTCTTTTATTTATTACTAACTGTCACGGCAAACGTTGTTTTGCCTTAAAATAAAAAAAAATAATTTAGGGGTGCTAACATTTAGGGGGATGAAAAATAGATGTAGGCCGATTCTCAGACCTACTCAATACGCTCACAAAATTTCATGAGAATCTGTCAAGCCGTTTCGGAGGAGTATGGGAACGAAAACTGTGACACGAGAATTTTATATATAAGATATATTATTATTTTTGAAAATCAAAGACTGTTGTCTGTTTACATATGTGAATATATTTTCAATTGTTTTTATGTTTTTAAATATTTATGTACAAAAAAAGGTTTTAAACACCCATTAAAATATAACCATATAGGGGAGGACTTTTAAAAGTAGACTTTTGCCAAAGTCATGTTTAAACAAAAACTTTAGTAGATTTTATACAGTCGTGGGTAAACAGTAATTGAGTAGGTATCATCATCATCATCGCAGCCTGGAAGACGTCTACTGCTGGACATAGGCCTCCCCCAAAGATCTCCACGACGATCGGTCCTGCGCTGCTCGCATCCAATGCCTTCCAGCGATCTTGACCAGATCGTCGGTCCACCTTGCTGGAGGCCTTCCCACGTCTTCCGGTCCATGGTCGCCACTAAAAACTTTACTGCCCCAACGGCCATCTGTCCTACGAGCTATGTGCCCTGCCCATTACCACTTCAGTGTCGCAATTTGAGTAGGTATAGTCGTCACCAATTTAGGTTTTAAATATAATTATAATCTCACGACAATTCACACAGAGCCATCTAATCCCAAGATAAACTAACTCAAACTTGTGTTGTGACTAGATAACTGATAAAAAGAAATGTTTGTTTTATGTATGTATGTATTGTATGTATTATGTATATATTATGTATGTATTTAATACATATTATATATATATAACACATCCAGACCGATGCAAACAATCATATTCATGAATACAAATGTTTGTACCGTGCAAGGAATCGAACCCGTGACAACCGGAAGTAAGGCGGTGTGCTAAACCACTACACTAAGACCGTCTAATATATTTTTTTTTCACAGTTTTTTTTAAACGCAGTTTTTTTATATGTTTTGATTTATTTTAATTCTTAGTCTACCGCTGCGATTTGATACGTCTAATTTAAATATAGTCATAATGTTACTGATTTTGAATGTTTCCTCGAGTTTTCCTCAAGTCTTCCCCGTTAATTAAAAGTTAAACAGTGTTCACTGATGATATATGAACACAGTTTTATTATTTGAGGAAACACCTAATAATTGTGAATGCAGCGTATCACAGCCTTGTATCATGATACAATATCACTAATAACAAATGTGTCACATCTTAATTTTTATTATCTAAATATATCTAACTCAAAGGTGACTGACATAGTGATCTATCAACGCACAGTCCAAACCACTGTACACACGACTTCATCCGCGTGGAATTTAACTTTATTTTTCCAATATAAAAGTAATCTAAGTTACTCCTTATTACATCAGCTACCTGTTAATAAAAGTCCTGTCTAATATCACTAATGTCTGAATAGACATTTTAGGCGAGTACTGTAATAAAGTCTATTCTATTCTAAAAGCGATACCTAATCACGGCTAACGACCTACAAATAGAACCTACCTTTGTAACACAATGTAGGTACTTATATAAGACGATACGTTGCCAGTAGGCAATATTCGCACATAAGGGGCCATACATAAACTACGTCACATGTTGAGGGGGAAGGGAGAGGGCTGAAAAGGTGTGACAAAGTGTGACAAAGGGAGAAATCCTAACTTACGTGATGTCCAATCAAAAAAATGTGTTTTTACATTTCCAACTTCATGTAATGAACACTATCATCAAAAACATCCAAAAACATGTACAAAATGTTTTGTTCACAAGTTTACAGTTATTTTATTGGCGTAACATTGGAAAATAAGTGACGTCACACTAGAAGGGAGTGTATCACAAATGTGAACAACTGTGACAAAAGAGGATAGGGTTTTTTAATGTATGATAATGGAATAGTGCACTCGCCTGCCTAACGATTTACGCTGGCGGGGCGCCAGTGGAGGATGATAAGATGAGCATGAGGTCAGATCAGTTAGCTCATCGTTACAAATTCATCAGGAATTTATCATGATGGTTTCCAGGAGGAACCGCGTGGAGGTCAACCTGACATGGTGTATACACTGCTATTTACCAATTATTTCTTTCTTCTTTGGGGATAGGGTAAAAAATCATGAAAAACGTATAAGATAATTAGCGAATGGTCCCGTAAGATTGGAAAATTATATTTGACCTTAACACGTTGAAGACCTCATTGAAAAATCTTATTTCTCACATAGGGGCCAGCATTTTTTTATTCTTTATTACGTAATGATCTATTTTTTTCTGTGTCTATCCTGCAATCAGTCGAAGACTATGAACCGATGTGGTATGTTACGTCGCGGGTAGAGTGTGATTCCCAGCAGAATCATAGTCTCTTTTGGTGGTCCTGATCAATCATCGGGGTCCAGTAGCCTACGCCTTTTAAGCCGACGTATATTGTCAGGGACTGTCAGTTGGTTGGCCAGCATATTAGGATGGTTTACTAGCCGTGTCTTGTACTTGGAGTAGTGGTGTTTTATCTCTTCGGCTACTGTGTTTGTGTTGACATACTCATGAACCTCAGATATTTTTGCAAACCATGGCGCATTTATAAGCTGTTTCAGGATGATATTTTGAGTTCTTTGTATATAATACAAAGAGCTCAAAACCTAATAATTGTGAATGCACGCTGCATCTTGCATGCTACGTCACAGCCTTGTATCATGATACAATATCACTAATAACAATCATTTTATATTTTTATTTTTATTTCATTTTATTATTATAGATAATAAAAATTAAGATGTGTCACATCTTAATTTTTATTATCTAAATATATCTAACTCACATAGTGATCTATCAACGCACAGTCCAAACCACTGTACACACGACTTCATCCGCGTGGAATTTAACTTTATTTTTCTAAAATAAAAGTAATCTAAGTTACTCCTTATTACATCAGCTACCTGTTAATAAAAGTCCCGTCTAATACTAATACCACAGATAACATAAACATAAGCTTATGTTGGAATTTGAAGCAGAACCCCACAATTGGATGCCATAGTGGACCTATATAAATGGGTGGGATCAGTCCAACACAGAGTTGTAGAGAAGTTTGTTGTCAAGGGATATTTTTGAATTTCTTCCTAGTAACATACAATAACAACATAATAATCTGAATATTTTTAAATATGTTTTTAATGTACAATAATTTGAGGTAAACATTATTTAACCTCTAGATTTATTTCAATTGAAGTTCCCACGGGTGATCACCCGGTCCCAATGTGTAAATTTACTTTCGTTGCGGATTAACCCACCTGTGGGCATGTGGTCATTGACGTTAAAGAGGAATGTGTCACAAATTCAAAATATCCTTATTCATGTAGATCTATTACAGATTCTTATGATATGTCAAATCTATCATCAGTTCGGAATGATATCGAGATGAGAAGAACTGACAAGAAACTCAGCTCGTATTTTTTTTCAAATAATAGTGGAACATGTTTATAATAAATATAGTTTTTAAAATTCAAATTTGGGAGAATAGAGTGACCACCAGCATATGTTATCGCAAAGAACAAAAAATTTAATCAGTGTTCACAACCTGAACAGACCAGTCCCCACAAGCAGCACCCGTTCACGAGTATGACGTATGAGCCAGCCATCATTGTACTCAACCATATTTGAATGAGCACATCGAACCGGCCCACCACGCCGCCACAAGTTTGAACTTTATAGCGATCATGACTGTTTCAGGTTACTCCACTACGTCAATTATATTATTTACAGCATAGGCTGTACCGATCACAGTTTTCACCCATTACAATATTAAATTTACATTATTTAATTTACAATATGTCATTACAAAATTTATAAATATAATCAACTGTGACAAAGACGGGTAGAGCTCAGAAATGATAAAAATCATGTAACATAATTTGTGGATGGCCGCTAACGGATCGTGAGTACGGAAAACTAAAAATATCCGATAAAATCAATAACTACCTAATATATATGGATGTATATAATATATATATTTGGACAGTTTACTCATTCTCTGTGCAAATTAATCAGAACTTGTAGTTATAACTTATTAAGGTCGACGAGGCTAGTTTCTAAATTGGGTTATTTTGTAAAAATATGCATAGAAACTAGACTATGCAGTAGGTAAAACACCGCTTTGTTTTCGATGGTCGCGGGTTCGATTACTCGTACGGTACAAACATACGACATATCATAAGAGTCTGTAATATACCTACATGAGTAAAGATATTTTGAATTTGAATTTGTATTCATTACTATGATTGTTTGTATCGGTGTAAAATATTACAAAAAAAATGTATGGATGTACTTGTATCAGTTATTTAGTATCCATAACATAAGCTCTACTAACTTGAGACTAGATGGCGCTGTGTGAATTGTTTATTAAAAAAATTCAAAATTCAAAATATCTTTATTCATGTAGGTCTATTACAGACTCTTATGATATGTCAAATCTACCGTCAGTTCGGAATGATTTCGAGATGAGAAGAACTGACAAGAAACTCAGCTCGTATTATTTTCAAATATAGTTGTACATGTTTACAATAATACAGATTCATTTTTAAATTCAAATTTGGGAGAATATAGTGACCACCAGCATACTTACAAACTAGTTTAAGTTTTATTATTATCTTTTATTATATTTTATTATTATAACGACAACTTATCATAAGTTATCTGTCACAAGCTCTGCTTAACTTGAGACTAGATGGCGCTGTGTGAATTGTCCAGGGTTGCTTTTATTATTATTAACATTATTGTATTCAAGCTTATTGAATCCCGCGACTTCGTCCGCGTGGAAATTAACTGTATTTTTAGAAAAAAAAAGTAGCCTAAGTTACTCTTATTACATCAGCTACCTGCCAATAAAAGTCCCGTCAAAATCGGTCCAGCCATTCCAGAGATTAGCTGGAAGAAACAGACAGACAAATATTATAAAAAATGTTATTTTGATATGTACCGTTTTTATATTTATATGCATGTAGTAAAAAACGGTTATTTCAATATTACAAACAGACACTCCAATTTTATTTATATGTATAAATTCTAAATTCATTTATACATGTAGGACATTTTAGCCGCTTATACCTAAACGTCAAATTTTTACATTATAATTTAAATTATTTTGCCTACCGTCCGTTATCTTAGGAACAGCAATGAGAAAGAATCAGTATTAAGACAGCTTCAGTGGTCTAGTGGTTTAGCACACCGCTTTACTATCCGATGGTCGTGGGTTCGATTCCTCGCACGGTACAAACGGTATTCATGAGTATGATTGTTTGTATCGGTCTGGGTGTTTTCTATGTATAATATGTATTTAGCTACAAAAAAAATGTATCCATGTATTTATATCAGTTGTCTAGTACCCATAACACAAGCGCTGCTTAGCTTGGGACTAGATGGCGCTGTGTGAATTATCAAAAAAAATAATTAGGGGCATCTAAAATAAGTGATGACGATGGTACTGTACGTATAATAAAGCTACCACTTACCACTGTCAGTTACCACATACCACTTACCATGTCAGTTGAGCTGTTTGCTTGCTTTCCATTACAGTGACCTATAAAAAAACAAACTCCAGAACAAACTCTTCAACTCTCAGCGACGTGCACTTTGTTATGCCATTTACAATTATCAATTTTGATTGTAATGAAATTTATTTTATAAAGTTTTGTTTGAGAGTGTTTAAATGAAATTAAATTTCCTTCAACGAAGTTATTGATTGTAAGAGCATTGTCTCTCGAGTCGGGAGTACTGTTGGTGTCATTTTGTATCAACAACTTTGGGCACTTGGCAGTTACGTGCTGTCTTCTTAACTTGACGGCCTCTGTGGTCGAGCGGTTTAGACGCTACTTTCGTGGGTTCGATTCCCCGCACGTTACAAACTTTGTATTCATAAGAACTATTGTTAGTATCCGTCTGGATGTTTTCTATGTATATTGTGTACTAGCTTTTGCCCGCGGCTTCGCTCGCGTTAATTTACTCCCTTAGAGGTGGAATTTATCAAAATCCTTTTTTAGGGGATGCCTACGTCATAGTAGCTTTATATAGCAAAGTCTCAGTAATTCTACCCCCAAGGGGATAAAATAGGGGATGAAAGTTTGTATGAAACTTTGTCAATTTTAAACCGATCGGGCTGAGACTTTGTTTGCATAATACTACTATGACGTAGGCTTTCCCTAAGAATGTATTTTGATAAATTCCACCCCTAAGGGGATAAATTAACGCAAGCGAAGCCGCGGGCAAAAGCTAGTAGAAATATGTGACTTTGTTTTATACTATGTAACGTTTTCTTTGAACTAAGTTATTAACAATATTTTCTAGTATACTTTTAACGTACCTTTTTGTTCCGGCAGTATCTTGCTTAGCAAACATATATTGTTTCTTGTTAAGTTGATACAGTAGCTAACTTCTTTATCTTCAAACTAACTGTATCCCGGAGACACTGTCCGCCATAATTACGAGCAGATATCTATAGTTAAAATATATCGAAAGTTTTTTTTTGTTTTATACCTTGAAACTATACGAAAAATCTAAAGAGTATGTGTATGTTTGTGTATCTATATATATATATATAACTCAAAAGTGACTGACATAGTGATCTATGAACGCACAGCCCAAACCACTGGACGGATCGGGCCGAAATTTGGCATGCAGGTAGATGTTATAACGTAGGCATCCGCTAAGAAAGGATTTTGATAAATTAAATCTACCCCCAAGGGGATAAAATAGGGGATGAAAGTTTGTATGAAACTTTGTTAATTTTAAACCGATCGGGCTGAGACTTTGCATACATAAAGCTACTATGACGTAGGCATCCTCTAAAAAGGATTTTGATAAATTCCACCCCTAAGGGGATAAATTAAGGCAAAAGCTAGTGCATGTATATATATATATAATAACTAGTGTATATAGTTAAACCTCCGCGTGGTTCCCCCTGGAAACAATCGTGATAAATTCATAGTGAATTTACCGATGGGCTAACTGACTTGGCCTCATGCTCATCTTATCATCCTACACTGGTGCCCCGCCAGCGTAAACCGTTAGCGCGAGTCCACCATTCCATTGTCTATACTTATACATATAAAAAAAGTGTCTATTTGTAATATTAAAATAATCCTTTTTACTACATGCATATGAATATAAATACGGTACATACACCAAAATAGCATCTTTTACAATTTTTGTCTGTCTGTCTGTTTGTTTCGGCTAATCTCTGAATTGGCTGGACCGATTTTGACGAGACTTTTTTTGGCAGGTAGCTGGTGTAATAAACAATACAGGATATATATCATTTGCTGATGGAGTGTGTCAGGAACGAAAGTCTACGACATAGAATAACGTCAGCTATAGAATAAATATATTATTCATTGGGCTCATACTTGTGAACAAGTGCTGCTTGTAGAGACTGATCTGCTCTTATCGCTAGGACTGATTTAATCTTATTGTATATTTGACACTAATAAATTATTGCTGGTTGGTAGTTTGTATTCACACGTTTCGACTGGTAAATGTGTAATTACAAGGATCATTTAAAAGAGCAACACGCAAGTTTCTTGCTCGACAAAAAAATGTTATGTCGATTCTAAAGTGCTTAAATTAAGTTTATTTGAATATATTTCCTATTCTATTCTATTGGATGTTGGTGCCATACAAACTGTTTTAGCCTATCCTTCAGATAGTGCGGCTAAGGCAATTTGTTCACTGGTGAAGTAATGGAGTAATTGCTTTTAAGGCACAATGGGGGTACTTTTAGATTGTAAAAAGGTACCTAAATTTTATAAGAGCATGGCGCGCTTTACCCCATTGGGTTGTAAAAGAGTAAGGTATGTTAATAAAAAAACAAAATTTGCTATATCAAGCCATTGCTTTATTTTATTTTTATTTTTTTTTGTTTTTTTTTATAAATTTTTATTTTAAAACTGTTTTTAGATCAAATTTATATTAATATTAAATATATATATCTGGTACGATATTTACACGCTGTACAAGTGTATATGTACACAATATGTACAATAACAATAGCAACAACATACACACTGCTTGAACAAATGTACACTCGACCACACAAAACACCCAACAACGTCCTAATTATAGCTAAATGCATATGTTTGTATACAATAATAAGGTTTAATAATTTTAATATAGTGTTCACCTACAGTGACAGGATTCGCGTAGTCGAGTGTACCACTTACAATAAATAGGACATTACTATAACAAATTTGTTTAGTACAATATTTTCTATTTTCACAAGCAACGCATGGGCACCTTTTTAAACATGGCGGCGATATAAACGAGTGATACTGAGATATAAATTACTTATTATATAAATACAGCCATCTACAAATTACGTCACACCAATCTGAGTTAATCACCCGCCTTGTCACAGTCTATAGTTAAAATTGTGACCAACTGTGACAAAGGGGGTTGTCATAGATTTTATTATTTTTTACAGTTTTCCACTCCTTGTAACGTAACTTATGGATGGCCCCTAATGCTGTTGCTAATAATTCTCATGAATACACAGACAAAATCAGTTTTTATAGGAACATTTGAAAATCAGCACTGCAGGCCAAGTTGTATGGTTCACAATAGCGACTGTGAGGGGGAAAAGAGGATTGTTAGCAATGTGGACAAATGACCCCATTGCTAGCAATGTACCATGAAGATCATCCTCTACGCGGTTCCCTTGAAAACCATCATTAGAAGTTCCTCATGAATTTGTCATGTTGTCTAACAGACCTGAACCTCATGTTCAACTTATCATCCTCCACTAGTACCCCGCCAGCGTAAACTGTTAACGCTGACAAGTCAACCATTCGATTATCATCCAGTAAAAAAATAGTACCTTTGAAATGAAATTTGTAATACATAACTGCAAAAACTTTAATTTTAACCTGTTTTAAATGAGAATTATTTGCAACTGCACTAAATGATTAAGTCTAAAGGCCAACAGTTCAATTTAAGGCGTGCACAAACGAGGAACTACTTGTTCTCTGTCAATACAAAACACATTCAACAATATTGTTTCAACACATAAGTCTGCGTTCGCGGCTAATATTACAATTACATCATCTTCCAGAAAGTCCCTCGTCATTTGTATTTAAAAAAAAAAGAGTATATTTTAATTTCAAACCATATAACCTTATTTCTATGGCCAAGGCAATCTGTGTACACTCTGTTATTTACATTAGCTAATAAAATAGTTTGATAGTATTTGTATTTCTCATTAGGGGCCATACAAATGTTATGTCACACTTGGGGTTACAACAAATCCAACGAGCGGTAGAATAAAAAATATGACTATTTAAAAGTGCTTATATAAAGTTTATTTGAATAAAGACTATTCATATTTCTAATGTAACACAGGGGGTTGTAGTACAAGCTTCGTGAAACTGAAAAAAATTGAGTAAATTCGAAGCCGGGGATTAAAGCGGATCCCCTAAAAGCGGCTTTAGATTTCGTGACGTCACTGCAACGTAACATCATTAAATCTAAAGCCGCTTTAATTCCGGCGGTTCCCTTTTAATGCCCTGCTGAATTTAGCACTTCGCTATTTATTGTATTACAACTCGAAATTTTGACTATTTAAACGTGTCCAACTGTGATAGAGGAAAATGGAGGACTGAAACCTGTGTGACATAACGTATGTATGGCCCCTTATTTATGATATATAATTAAAAAATCAATCAGCTACATTGTCCTACATACAGGGTCAATCAATAAGGTACTTGTCTTACTTACATTACAAAAGTGAAAGTTTTTTATGGATGTTTGTTAGTCTTTCACGCAAAAAGTACGCAACGGATTTTGATGAGACTTAACAGTAGTATAGCTTATACATTAGAATAACACATAGGCTATAATTTAAAAAGATATTATGTAAATTTAGCGAAATAACAGTAATTTGATATTACACCTTTTATGATTCACCCTGTATAAACATAATTATAGAACCGGAGTAATCATATCACAAAAAAAATATTGATCAATAGTGATCAACTATCAAACTCAAATTCATTTTGATCAACAATATACACTGCATAGCGTTTGATTCGCTAATAAAAGTCGTCCAAAGAAGCGGTTCTCCTATAAAAATCATTTGTTTTACATTTAAAGATTTTTAGCTAAATTTCAGTATTTTAAGGGCTTTTTTTTAAACCATTCCTGTATTAAAGAAAATAAATTGGTTAAGCTGTTTTTTTTTAATATTAGTGGCCTAACAGTATTTAATTGTATCAAAACCAAACACATGAAAATGTACCTTAAGAATTTTAAGAGCTGTTATTAAACTACTCGTGCAGTGAATAATACAATTATGCCGTTTTTTCTTAATTTTTGCGAGGTCGTGTCATTGGGATCCCAAAGTGTGGTAGAGCGCAATGATAGTTGGCTCATCCGTCATACTCGTGAACGAGTGCTGTTTGTCGGGACTGGTCTGGTCTGATCACTACGAGTAATTTAATCTTGTTTTGTTACTCAACCAATTGTATGTGTATTTAATATTTTGACTGTAATAAATTAGTGCTAGTTGGTAGTTTGTATTCACACACTTCTACTTAAATCAAATCAAAATATTATTTAGGTCTATTACAGACTCTTATGTCGTACGTCAATTCGGAATGCTTTCGAGATGAGAACTGACAAGAAACTCAGCTCCTATTCTTTTCAAATATGGTTGTACATGTTTACAATAATACAGATTCATTTTTAAATTATAAATGGAAAGCTACAAGAATATGTCACGATGTCCTTTGGATCCAAATGTCATATTTAGCATTCTTCAGGGACTAATATTTGCGTATAATCTATTTTACTTTATTTTTATTTAGTACTACCTACTTGCCCCGGCTTCGTACGGGTGTACATGTATTATATATATAAATTTAAATCACTCTATCTATTTAAAAAAAACCGCTTCAAAATCCGTTGCGCAGTTTTAAATATTTAAGCATACATAGTGACGGACAGACAGCGACAGCGACTTTGTTTTATACTATGTAATGATAAATACACTATGTACTTATATTATACTCAAAAATATAGTTCTAAACATTATTGTCTATGCTCGCCAATATAAAAAAAAACGGCTTAACCGATTTCGATACTGTTTCACTAATACATCGTAGCAATCTTCCCGTAACACATCAAAAATATAGTCCTTACTATTATTGTGTTATACTTGTTAGTCACAGAAACGGCTTAACCGATTTCGATACTGTTTCACTAATACATCGTAGCAATCTTCAAACATCAGTTTAATGCAAAAGGTTCACAAGCAAAATTATAACGTATTATGCTTCCATGCATACAGAATCGTAGGCAGAGTTTGTCAATTATATTTTTTTCAAGTAGGTCCATATAGGACACTTATGATAAGTCATTTTTTGTATTTTTACTTCTCGGTAAGAGATCTTAGATTAGGGTCGCACCACCCATGTATTATACCACCAGATGACTGAGAGACTAACGCCAAATATGTATATTTTTGGTATAGCATACACATATCTTACTAACATTATAAACGAGAAAGTTAGTCAGCATGGATGGATGTTTGTTACTCTTTCACACAAAAACTACTGAACGGATTTTGATGAAACTTTACATTAATATAGCTTACACATCAGAATAACACGTAGGCTATAATTTATAAAGATATTATGTATAGCGGGGGAAATTCATGGACAAATATCAAGAAGTGGGAGGCAGATAAAGTTGCACAGGGCAGTCAGTCTGATAATATTACTTAACCTGTTAACCAAACGGGACGTATAAATACATCAAACGTCAAACTTCTATGTACGTGTAGGACATATGTATACCTACATTTTTTTTATTTCTTCTACGCCCTGGAACCTGGAGCGGGTGGAATATTTCATATCAAAAATATTTACATTAAATTATATTGTGCTGATGTACTGACATGTCCTAGTGAGAGACAGTACCCGTTATACGTTGCGTAATTAAGAGAAATTCCACGGTTAACAGGTTAATGGATCTATATTATATACTGTTTTAAACTTACCGCGGTCGTTATTTATACGTATAATTAGTAAAAATCACAGAATCTTACCACGTTTTATACTTATTTGCTGAGTTCTCTCAGGAATAGATATAAAACGTGGTAAGATTCCGTGGATCTATATTGTATTATTTAATTCCACGATCTCACATATATTCTGTGCAGAAACCTGACCACCGGTACAGCGTTACCACCTCTATTGGTGATCAAATTCCGACCCTAGCTGAGTCTAATTTTTGCGGACTAAGAATGAGCATGAGGTCAGGTCGGATAAATTCACAATCCTCTGCTTAGCTTAGCTAGATGGCGTTGGCGTTGTATAAATTGTCCAGCATTGTGGTTGTTGTTAATTATAATACAAACAAATTAAATTTTTTTTCGGACTACTCTAATGCTGTTGGCCGCAACCTTTACAGCTTCACCGGACGATAGGGGGCGAGTGCAGATGGCACTCCAAACCCAAGGACTTACGGAGCGGCTGAAGGCCAACCCCGGCCTGACGGATACGACTGTAGTCTGAGCACCGTTAATATAATTACGCTGACTATTCTAATGCTGTTGGTTGGGGGAAAGTGGATTGTTAGTAATGTGGACTCATGACCTAGCCATGTACCATATCTAGTTGACCTCCACGCGGTTCCTCCTGGAAACCATCGTGGTTAATTCCTGGTTATTTCACGATGGGCTAACTGACCTGACCTCATGCTCATCTTATCATCCTCCACTGGTGCCCCGCCAGCGTAAACCGTTAGCGCAGGCGGGTGCACCATTTCTTTATAATCTGAAAAAAATGCTGTAGGTCGCAGCTGGCCTTTACAGCTTCACCGGACGATACCTACAGATAATCTAGTTTTAATTAATTATATTTATGTCGAAACAAAACAAGAAATTCATGAAAATGCGCAGAATTGGTCGGTGCGACCCCGTCCCAGGACTATATATATACACATACACACATATCATGTATATTATATATAGATATAAATATATATATATATATAATTACTATAATAAAACATTACCAAACCATCGTTTAGATATTCACTGATTATAATTATATGTATAATATGAGTAGTATATATAATTATAAGGTTGTTTAAAAATACAAAGGTCATATACTAATGATATTATACGAAGTAATTCACGACGTATGGTACATATCTATAAGTGTCATAATCATTTGGCACATTGATACATTTCCGACCTACATTGTACAATATCGACAGATCGCTTGTCTAGTAATACGTAGTCACGCTTGAAGGAGAGATGTGGCAGAAAAATAAAAAAAAAATCAATACCCAATAGTCCCAAGCTAAGCAGAGCTTGTTATACTAGACAACTGGTATAAATAAGATACATACAAAATATATTTAGAAACACCCAGACCGATACAACCAGTCGTATTCATGTTTACAAATGTTTGCATCGTGCGAGGAATCGAACCCGCGACCATCGGAGGTAAAGCTAAGCAGAGCTTGTTATGATTACTAGACAACTGATATAAATAACATACATTTCGTATATACATATAAAACACCCAGACCGGTACAAACAATCATACTCACGAATACAAAAGTTTTCATCTTGCGAGGAATCGAACCTGCGACTTTCAGAGGTAAAGGCGTTGTGTAAATACTATAATCAAAAAGTCATATATCAACTATTTACTATTAACCTTACACTTGAAAAATGAACCTAGTGTTGTAAGCATTACAGTCCAATTTCTACATTTTCTCTTTTATTACAAACGATATACTAGAACAATCATAATTTAAAATGAACCTTAAAGTATATAGGTATTAAAGTTGATTATTCAAATGTAACATTTTGAATTAATGCATTGTATTACAACGCGTACAATACGTAGAAACAATCTACGTTTAAATACCGACCTTAAAGTATAGGTATTAAAGTCGATTATTCATATGTAATATTCTGAATAAATACATTCTATTGCAACGCGTACGATACATAGAAAAGAACGACAATTAAAAACCGACCTTAATACATACGCAATAAAGTCGATTATTCGAATGTATCATTCTGAATAAATACATTCTATTACATTGCGTACGATACGTAGTAACAGACATTTGAAAATCAACCTTAACACATACGCAATAAAGTCGATTACTCATATACAACATTTTGAGTTATTGCATTTTGTTAGTCTATACGAAATGCAATGTGCCAAATGAATTACATCTACAAGCACCAGGTAACTTCTATCATACACTTTCACCGCTTCAACTAGTACGCCCTCACAGCTCTCTGGGCCCATAACCTAATACTTTGAATTCATACATTTTAGCTAGATAACTTTACAATATTGTTATTTGATACGTTTTTGGTGCCGACCGTACTCTCAGTAGTTAGTTCACTAATTAACATTTTAATAATAATAAAAAAAATTACTCATCGTCGATTAAATAGAAAAAAGACATTTTTCAAAATTAGAAGCTAGAATTGCCTCCTTTTATATAAGTCAATTAAATTAACCACGCCGTCTTAATCATTATCTAAACACTTTTAAAATGATATACAATACTTCTGTGTCAATTTAGAACTTTAAAGGGAAAAATAATTTGAATAAATTAATAAATTTACAATACTTGTCTACAAGGAGTCAATAATGTACATTTTGAGTACTGCCATTTTTCTATTTAACCGACATGTTCATGAACCGTATGGTATAGCGCCTTAGATCATTAGTCGATTTTTTAATTGCTATTGTACTTGGCAAGTTGAGCCTACATGAGTTTACATATATATGTCATATAACATACAAGACATATATATATATTCCTGTCTTAGAACACAGTTTGACTTCAAAATTGCTATTACATTATGGCATATATAAATTCTTACATGGTACGTAAAATCAATATAATTTCAAATTAAATTATTTTAAACTTTAACATTCCGTTTACAATTACGTTACGTTATTTTACAGGTTAACGTTTTTGTTTCTAAGAACGTTACATTTTTATGTAATGGCATTTAAAACGTACACTTTTCGTTTACATTTTTCTAACAACGTTACATTTTTACATAAATTGATTTAAATGTAACCGTTTTTTGTTTCTAAGAACTTTTACATTTTTACGTTACGTTACTTTAAACGTTTCGTTCCTAACAACGTTTCATTTTAACGTAACGTTATCTTAAACGTCAACATATCGTTTGATTATTACGTTATGTTTTTTTAAACGTTAAAGTTACATTTTTATCATCATTTAGTTTCAAATTACGGTACATTTATAATGTTATAAAGACAAATTAGGTCCCATGATATGCTTCACCTACGAATCTAGATCGCCATATAAGCGTTGTAGTTAAAGCCTAATAAATTTAAAAAGATTAAAAAGAAAATACTACAGCAGACTTGAGTCTCTAGCGACATGTTTGTATGTGATATATTTAAAAAGAACCTATCTTGGGCAGGTTTACGCCGCTAGATCGCCGAACGTTGTAGCCAAAGCCAGATAAATTAAAAAATAATTACTTCGGCGTCTCTAAGAACATAGTGTTTGTATAAATCTGTAATACTAATGTTGCAGTACGCCATTCTTGTAAGCTTTTCTTGCCACAGATTCATTATTAAGGTTTTAAATTGCTGTCCATGATTGCCTTTCGAAAATAATAATATTACTATGTAACTATGCAATCTGTTTAAGGTTTTAACATAGATTAGGTTACTTTCATTACTGTTTACAAATCGGTGTGATCTTTGATTGTAACATTCACTCAATAGAAAGTTGCATTATTTGAAACCCGACCTTAACACAGACGCAATAAAGTCGATTTCTCATATATACCATTTTGAGTTACCGCATTTTGTTACAACAGGTAGAAAAGTTCCAATTGAAATGTCATTTGAAATCGGATCTTAACACATACGCATTAAAGTCGCAATTCCAACGCGTACGTACGTACAGTCGACACGCATCTACCTACGTACTAACCTAGTGAGAGTTGCGGTTGGCGCGTGGTCATCGCGGCGGGTGCGTGTGGTGGGTTTGTCTGCGCTTCTTGTTGTGGCGCGGCTCGTGGCGGCGGGGGTGGGGGCCGCCGGGGGGCGCGGGGTGGGAGGGGGGCGCGGGCCCGGGGGGCGACGCGTACCGCCGTTGCTTGGCGTACGAGCGCGGGTTCCGGTTCTTGTTCTCACCACTGCTGTATCGTTGTATTACGCCTGGAGGGAAGTACGAGTTATTTAGACGTCTTCTGAGATCATGAAGGGATGGTAGACGGTGTCTATGGTATAGCGGTTCATAGAATAGATGGTCGCAGGTTGGATTTATCACAGGTTGCAAACATTTGTATCAATGCATATTATTTTTGATATTGTCTATGTGTTTTTACAAAATAATAATTTAAGTATTCATATTAGTCTAGTACCCATAACATGAGGTCTGCTTACTTTAGGGCAATTGGAAATAATATCTCAGGGACTAGATGGCGCTCTTTATAACTTACACAGCGCCATCTAGTCCCAAACTAAGCAAAACTTGTATTATGGGTACTAGTCAACTTATATGAATACTTAAATTTTTTTTTCGTAAATACATACATGATAGTCACATAAATAATCCAGATACAAACAATCATACTGAATACAAATGTTTGTACTTTGCGAGGAATTGAACTCACGTCCATCGTAAGTAAGGCGGAGTGCTAAACCGCTAGACCATAATAAATATTTAATTTAACATTACGTTACAAATGCAATTTTTATTCAAATATTTACATAGAGAGAGAAGGCAGAAGGCGCACACTTGACACTATATACATAAAATCATACATTTTGACACTTCTATAAGCAGCTCCTATTTTTAATAGCGATTTTAATTTATGGCAACACAACGTTTGCGGGCAAACAATAAGTATATAGGGCATATAAAAGGTAGATAAAAAACAAGCAATGAACGGTGTGTACCTGAGGGTATATTGTTGAAGTCGGAGTTGCTCGTAATGTGGTGTATGATGAGGCTCTGGTGAGCGGAGACTCGGCGGGGCGTCGGCGACGAGCACTGCAGCGCCGACAGCGGAGGCGGGGACGTGCGCCCGCCCGCCGCGGGGACAGCGGGGGCAGCGGGGACAGCGGGGACACAGGTCGCGGCGGGGGCTGGCCCCGCGCCGCCCGGCCCCGCGGGGACAGCCTCCGCCACCGGGGACGGGGGCGTGCCCGCCGCGCGGGACCCGCTGTCCGACCACTCCTGTACCCACAATACATATTTTTATTATACATATTCTTACTTATATGAAGAAAGGAAAATATTATGGACTTTTTTAGGTTGTATCCGTCTGCGGTAAAGGTTTACGCTGGCGGGTTTAGATTAGCAGAGGACGATAGGATGAACGTCGTGACAAATTCGCCAGGAACTTAACATGGTGATTTCCAAGGGATATTATGAAAAAAAATTAATATTTTTTCATAATTCAGTAACCCATTTCTATGGGTTAATTAAGTTAAAGATTATGAGCCCAGCAACCTTCATTGTGAGAGCGTGTCTATCCTGTTGATGCTACCATTACGTTTTATTATCAGGTTATGGGCCCAGCCAGCTTTCACTGACACGGACTGACGTCATGCACGTATTGTTACTCATCGGATCGGTGTAATAATGTTGCTACTATTATTTTATTAACAGACTATGGGCCCAGTAAACATGCTGCACTTACATTAACGTCACATCGTAAGTTAAGATCTGGTGATCCGATGTCTCGCTGTTGCTATCATTGGGTTTTATTATCAGGTTATGGGCCCAGCAAGTTCCACTGACGACGCTGATGTCACGCGTAATACTACTCACCGGGTCGGTATCCGACGGCGAAGGCGAGGGCGTGGGCGTGGGCGTCGGCGTGGGAGTGGGCGTGGGCGAGCGCGCGGGCTCGACTGCGCGCAGCCGCGGGAAGAAGTACGGCTGGAAGGTGTCGCGCACCCAGCGCCGGTACTGCAGCACGTGGTCCGTGACGCGCAGCACGCGGCCCAGCACGCTGCAGCGAGCCAGCAGAGTGTTGTGCGGCGCCACCGCCTGCTGCAGGCTGATGTACCCGTAGTCGAACGCCTGCACACCCAAAACAACACTCACATCAATACTATATTACTATTATCCTCTTTAATGAGCCTGCTGCAGGCTGATGTACCCGTAGTTGAACGCCTGCACACCCAAAACAACAATCACATCAATACTATATCTCAATTATCCTCTTCAATGAGCCTGCTGCAGGCTGATGTACCCGTAGTTGAACGCCTGCACACCCAAAACAACACTCACATCAATACTATATTACTATTATCCTCTTTAATGAGCCTGCTGCAGGCTGATGTACCCGTAGTTGAACGCCTGCACACCCAAAACAACACTCACATCAATACTATATTACTATTATCCTCTTTAATGAGCCTGCTGCAGGCTGATGTACACGTAGTTGAACGCCTGCACACCCAAAACAACAATCACATCAATACTATATCTCAATTATCCTCTTCAATGAGCCTGCTGCAGGCTGATGTACCCATAGTTGAACGCCTGCACACCCAAAACAACACTCACATCAATACTATATCACTATTATTCTCTTCAATGAGCCTGCTGCAGGCAGATGTACCCGTAGTCGAACGCCTGCACACCCAAAACAACACTCACATCAATACCATATTACTATTACAGGCAGTCCTCGACTTACGTCGTTTCGATTTACGTCGTCAAACTTACTTTTGACTAGCTCTACACGCGACTTCATCCGCGTGGAAATTAACTTTATTTTTTCAATATAAAAGTAACCTAAGTTACTCCTTATTACATCAGCTACCTGCCAATAAAAGTCCCGTCAAAATCGGTCCAGCCATTTCAGAGATTAGCCGAAAGCAACAGACAGACAGTCAAAAATTGTAAAAAATGTTAATTTGTATGTGCCGTGTTTGGGAAATTACTCTGCTACCAAAATGTTAGGGAATTTACTCTCTGTATATATATAGTGAAAAATGAGTGGAAGCGTCAGTCACGTACCTGTATGGTTCTGCGGATTTCTTGGGCTTCAGGGTCTCGAAGATATCTTCGCTAGCTTTCCAGTTTCACAGTAGGTTTCACAGTTCTAATTTATTTTAATTCACAACACAATGCGCGCGCGTCATGGCCGCCGTACAGTCGGTTCAGTACTAGGTAAGGGAGGGGAAGGCAAAGCGCGGGAACACAAACTAACGGACTCTAATATAATAATCTGTGCTTACGATGATACAGAGTAGATTTTGAACATTTACATTCATATGCATCTAGTAAAAAACGGTTATTTCAATATTACAAACAGACACTCCAATTTTGTTTATATGTATAGATAATTATTATACATACCTGCTTGACTTGCATAGCTCCATAACTTGAGCGTCCAATATCGTTGCCCGGCGTTAAGGGATCCTCTATGCACAATAGAGATGGTCGATGGCCATCATTCATTTCCTGGACAATAAAGAAGCAATTATTCAATGTGTGTGAAAGGGATTGTTAGAAAACTGGCCTATTAACTGTTTTAAGTTTGACGCGGTCATTATTTAGTTTAGTATCCATAACACAAGCTCTGTAAGCAGAGCTTATGTTATGGATACTAAACAACATGGTAAGCCGTGGGACTAGATGGCGCTGTTAATTGGCCAGGGTTATTTTATTCAACGCGTTGTCACATGGACTCT
This sequence comes from Achroia grisella, assembly GCF_030625045.1. Lineage (NCBI taxonomy): Eukaryota > Metazoa > Arthropoda > Insecta > Lepidoptera > Pyralidae > Achroia > Achroia grisella. Next base: position 7,550,446 of record NW_026712984.1, on the reverse strand, counting down.
CTTAATAATGGAAAGGTGCCGAGTATAGAAAGGAATATTACAAGTGTAGGCACAATATCATGAGAAGCTAACAGACCTGACCTCGTGCTCATCTTAACCTCCACTGGTGCCCCGCCAGCGTAAACCGTTAGCGCAGGCGGGTGCACCATTCCATTAGCACCCATAAACAAAACACTAGACAACGATCGATTACAGGAGTAAAAAAAACAGTACAAACTTTCTGTATCTCATCCTTGGAGACATAGGATCCTCCATTCTTCACCCTGATGGCTGTCTTCACGTAGTTGAACTTCCTGCCATACAGCTCGAAGAACTCAATGAGCAAAACACCAAGGTTATTGCAGCGGCGCACTCGTTCAGGCCTCGGGTGGAGCTGCAGGAAGCTGATGCACATCAGTATTAGGGAGTAGGAGGAGATGCCGCCGGTGAACACCTCGTTCAGGTCCCGCTGGAGCAGGAACTGCTTCAGAACCATCACCAGAGGGGAGAGCACTGGGTATTTTTCCTGTGGAACAAAATTTCAATATCTTTAAATATGATACTATCATATAGTCTCCCATCAGAAGGCAAAAACAGTTTTGCTGTGTGTTAATACTTTAAGTAATAACAATAATTGCTAAATATACTGATCTGGCAATAAAACTAAAAATACAATGGCAGGTAGAAACAGTGAAATCTCTCCCAATTATTATCTCGTCCACAGGTGTCATCCCAGCATCCCGACACACTAGCTTCAAGATATTAAAACTTCACCCACTTATTTCATACTTCTCCAAAAAGCTGTAATACTAAACACTTGTCGAATAGTCCTCAAATATTTGTCTTCCACTTAAAAATTATCCATCCTCATCATTCATCATTTATATTGTTTGGTGATTTTTACCCGCAGTGATAGGTCTATTACCCCATCAAAGGGAGATATAATATATATATAAAGAAATAATAATAAAAAGACGTTATCGTAGATACATATGCAATAGTCCGTCGCTTCCTAAATGCCACAGAATAAACCATCAAGCAAAATAAAGTAACTAGAGGCTTGGCATGTCCCGCCCTCAGTACTAATCACAAACTTAAGCTGTGAAAAACAGACAATAATAAACTTTATTTTGCATCCAATTTGTAATATATTATTTGCATACAATTAAGTGATTGTGACCAAATAAAGAAAAAATATTTAATAATCAAACCCAAGAAAGCCAAAGAAAAAAAGTTTCATATTAAAAAATGACAAATTTGCATAACAAATATTTTTTTTATAAACTTGTATGCTATTTATTTACAATTAATCAACCGCCTAAAAAAATAAAAAACGTACAACCTTTTAAACCCTTACAATCCCTCTCATTAAAAAGTAGCCTATGTTCTTTCTCAGGGTCAAGACTATCCACCAAAATTCATATAAAGCGGTTCAGTAATTTTGGCGTGAACGTGCGACAGACTGACAGAGAGAATTACTTTTGCATTAATAATATTATGTTAGTGAGGATAAGGATTAATATATAAATAATAAATAAAGTATATATATATATATATATATATATATATATATATATATATATATATATATATATATATAAAATCAGTTGCGTAAATTACAAGGTAAGGTATTACATTGGAGGCGATTTTGTTTTATACTATGTAAAGATAATAATAAAAATTTAATAATAACTTGTAGGGACTGGTCTGCTCTAATCACTATGACTGATTTCCTCTTATTAATTGTTTAACCAGTTGTTTTTATATTCAATTTTTTCTATTTGAGTATTTAATTGAATTAGTGCTAATTAGTGGTTTGTATTCACACACTTAAACTTAAAAATGTAAAGTAATAATAAAATTATTTAAAAGAGCAACACGCAAGTTTCTTGTTCGTTCTTCTTGTGATCGAATGAGATAGATTAAAAAATATAACTAATGACTATTCAAAAGTGCTTCAATGTAAGTTTATTTGAATAAATAATTTTCTAAGCTATTCTATTCCATAACCCTGGACAATTCAAACAGCGCCATCTAGTCCCAAGGTAATTAGAGCTTTTGTTATGGGTACTAGACAACAAATTATTATCATTTGAATTATGTTATAAGCATTTTTACAGTGAAAGTATTTTATACCACACTAGTTACCCACCCCGGCTTTGCACGGGTGTACATTATAATATATAAACCTTTCTCTTGAATCAATCTAGAAAAAAAAACGCTTCAAAAAGTGCTGCGTAGTTTTAAATACTTAAGCATACGGACGGACAGACAGCGACTTTATTTTATACTATGTAGTAATAGTAAAGCATTTTTACAAGGACAGTATTTTACGCGACATTTTAATCTTTTTTCAGGCATTAGAAATAAATATCTTGGGCGACAAGATTGTATGGTAAAGATTTACCTAAAAAAAGGGAAAGAAGCCCATGCTCAGTAGTGGAGTCTCAATGGGTAATACTGACCTTGTACTGTTTGATCAACTCGGCACTTTTGACACCGCTGCTCATGTTGAATGAAATGTCCACCTGGCAACACAAAAATGACCTTACATTATATATGACTAGGTGTTTGTGCTGATTTGCTATGCTTGGAATTAATATAAATAAACTTTCCAAACTAAAAGTAGTCTAAGTCACTTCTAATAACATTAGCTATCTGCGTGTGAAAGTCCCGTCAAAATCGGTGCAACTAAAATTTTATAAATTTATTATTTTATACTAGCCGTACCCGGGGTTTCACCTGCATGAAATTTATAACCTATATGTTATTCTGATGTATAAGCTATATTACTGTAAAGTTTCATTAAAATCCATTCAGTAGTTTTTGCATGAAAGAGTAACAAACATCCATCCATACTCACAAACTATCGGGTTTATAATACTATTAAGATAGAAGTAAATACATACATATACATAGAGAACACCCAGACCGATAAAAACGATCATACTCATGAATACAAATATTTGTACCGTGCGAGGAATAGAACCCGCGATCATAGGAAGTAAAGCGGTGTGCTAAACCGCTAGACCACCGAGACCGACATCCATGGTATGCATGGATGGATGGATCCACACTCACAAACTTCCACGTTTATTATATTATTAAGTAAGATTTATCTATATTTAATTGCGGAGTAATTTGCTTTGGGAATAACTATCTTAATACACTGGTAATAGAGTTCACCTTCACATCAGAATATTTGTCAGTCATCTTCACAATTGGCACTGTTGCCTTCTCCAGCACTTTGATGCTCTCCTTCTCGGCGATGTCCTGAACCACCAGCTCTCGCTCCAGGGTCCACAGCGGCAGCTTCTCCCATTGTCCTGTAACAAAAGGGGTCACACATTATGTTATATTCTATTTATTTCGTTTGGCCTCGGCGGTTCAGCGCTTAGCAGACTGCCTTACTTTCCAATAGTCGCGGGTTCGATTCCTCGCACAGTACAAACATTTGTATTCATGAGTATGATTATTTGTATCGGTCTGGGTGTTTTCTAAGTACTTTATATATGTATTTACAAAAAATAAATGTAGATACATTTTTTGTAAATACATCTAGTACTCATCAGTTGACTAGTACACATAACACAAGCTTTGCTTAGCTTGGGACTAGATGGCGCTGTATGAATTGTCATGGATTATTATTCATATTTATCCAAATATTTTATTTTTATTATTGAATGATAATGGAATAGTGCGCCCGCCTGTTATTATATTGTTATATTTTATTAATTATTTTGTTATTATTAATTTGTTATTACAACAAAATAATAACGGTTTACACTACCAGTATAGGATGATAAGATGAGCATGAGTTCAGTCAGTTAGAGCATCATGGTAAATTCTAAATGTAAGCGATTTACAATTCAATAAGCGATTTACAATTCAATAAGGCTCGACCGAGACAGGTTTTCGTTCTCGGCCGAGACCGAGAATAGACAAAGCGTATTTTTTTTAATACTGTTTACTTTTCAATACATTACTAATTGTTTAACAAAAATAACTGTTTTAATAATCAAAGTTAAATATAACATTATATTATAACATAAAATAGTAATTTTTCGGCATTTTCGCCTTTCAAAGAGTGTCGCCTCTCGTCATACAATTGTACAGCTTTGCTAATCAGTTGTTCACTTGCTATATTAATAAAAATTATTTGTTGCAGTAGTAATCACCTTATAAGGTGACGAATTTCTTTGCAGTCTTAGCTCTCTAGCTTTGTAGCGCTATTTCGATCACAGATCTTGAAATGTATTCGTCATTGGTCATCGACATCATCACTCGTCTTCCACCTGTATCGAATCACGAGCCGCCCATAAGTTGGATTGATTTGTTGCAGCCATGTCTCATATGCATGCAGGATCAGATCAGAGATTAGACGGCATCTGCAACTAACTCTTGTTCCAACCAATCACAATTCAGTTCTCTCACGCACTTACCAATCGACTTCGCGTAATGCCGATCCGAACAAAGTTATAATCTCGGTCATGACCGAGAATCTCGGCTACAATTAGCCGAGAACCGAGACAAATTTCTCGGTTGGATTTGTAGCCGAGAATGCCGAGAAGTTTACTCTGATCAGTCATGGACCCCATTAAGAATAGCAAGCAGAAGAGAGAAGACGAGTTTTATGCCTGTTTTATAATTATAAAATTTATAAACGAAAACGTAAAATTATGTAAAAAAGTGGACTTTCGTAAAATAACACATAATTCGGTAAAATAGTTACCTACTACTACTATTGAAAAGGTAGATTGGAAATATGTAAAATTATTGTTAATTAAATAAATAACATTACAAACGCGAAAGTTTGAGGACATTTGATAGTCTTTACGCAAAAACTATTAAACAAATTTCGATGAAACATTACAGTAATATAGCTTAAACATCAAGTAACCATAACATAAGCTATAAATTACAAAGATATTATGTAAATTGGGCGAAATGTAATGATAAATGTAAAGTAAGTAACTCAGATGAAGTTGCGCGGGGCAGCCAGTCTGATAATATGTACATTGGGCGAAGTGTAATGATAAATGTAAAGTAAGTAACTCAGACGAAGTTGCACAGGGTAGCCAGACTGATAATATGTACATTGGGCGAAGTGTAATGATAAATGTAAAGTAAGTAACTCAGACGAAGTTGCACAGAGTAGCCAGTCTGACAATATGTAAATTGGTTGAAATGTAATGATAAATGTAAAGTAAGTAACTCAGACGAAGTTGCACAGGGTAGCCAGTCTGATAATATGTACAATGTAATGATAAATGTAAAGTAAGTAACTCAGAAAGTTGCACAGGGTAGCCAGTCTGATAATATGTACATTGGGCGAAGTGTAATGATAAATGTAAAGTAAGTAACTCAGACGAAGTTGCACAGGGTAGCCAGTCTGATAATATGTACATTGGGCGAAGTGTAATGATAAATGTAAAGTAAGTAACTCAGACGAAGTTGCACAGGGTAGCCAGTCTGATAATATGTACATTGGGCGAAGTGTAATGATAAATGTAAAGTAAGTAAATCAGATGAAGTTGCACAGGGTAGCCAGTCTGATAATATGTACATTGGGCGAAGTGTAATGATAAATGTAAAGTAAGTAACTCAGACGAAGTTGCACAGGGTAGCCAGACTGATAATATGTACATTGGGCGAAGTGTAATGATAAATGTAAAGTAAGTAAATCAGACGAAGTTGCGCGGGGCAGCTAGTTTGATAATATGTACATTGGGCGAAGTGTAATGATAAATGTAAAGTAAGTAAATCAGATGAAGTTGCACAGGGTAGCCAGACTGATAATATGTAACTTGGGCAAAAGGATCTAGCGGGTTAAGCATATGAAAACTGCACTCGCGTCTGATGAAGGGTTCTTACCGCCTATTTATTGTCATTTAATGATAAATGTCAAGTAAGTGTGATAAATATGATAATAGTCATGAAGTTGCGCGGGGCAACTAGTCTGATAATATGTAAATTGGGCGATATGTAATCATAAATGTCAAGTAAGTGTGATGCAGACAAACTTGCGCGGGGCAGCTAGTCTAAGATAAGTTGACAATAAAATGGACGCTAACAATGTTGTAACACAATACCTACGCGTAGTGTGACGCACGCATGCGCCGCACACAATAGATAATAGAATCACATCGCTAAGTCCACGGATTTCTTTCAATGAGTATGCTTCATTCATAAACCTCGGTCTAGCGGTTTAGCTCAGCGCTTTACCACCAATGGTCACGAGTTCACGAAGCGAAGAGACAGCGGCGGCGACTGTGTTTTATACTATGTACTAGCTGACCCCGCAAACGTATTGCCATATAAATTAAAATCGCTATTAAAAAAATAGGGGTTGATAGTAGAAGGGTGAAAATTTAGGGTTGTATGTATTTTTATAGCCATATTATAAAGGAATAAAAAATAAAAATGTCCAAAATTAAAAAAATATGTTAGGGATGGACATCCCTTATCACTTAGGGGTATGAAATATAGATAGAAGCAGATTCTCAGACATACTAAATATGCATATAAAATTTCATAAAAATCGGTCAAGCCGTTTCGGAGGAGTATGGTAACTAACGTTGTGACACGAGAATTTTATATCTATCTATATATATAACTCAAAGGTCACTGACATAGTGATCTATCAACGCACAGCCCAAACCACTGGTCGGATTGGGCTAAAATTTGGCATGCAGGTAGATGTTATGACGTAGGCATCCGCTAAGAAAGGATTAAATAAGGGATGAAAGTTTGTATGAAACTTTGTCAATTTTAAACCGATCGGGCTGAGACTTTTCATGCATAAAGGAACTATGACGTAGGCATCCCCTAAGAAAGATTTTTGCCAAATTTCACCCCTAAGGAGATAAATTAACGCAAGCGTAGCCGCTCTCGCTCAGTTGTCGCCCGGCAATCGTTCTGGCAGCGCGAGTGGCAGGGGAAGCGGCTGAATGTAAATGTAATATAATGCTACGTTTACATTCAGCCTCTTACGCAACATTTGTCATAATCCAGTCTGTATGAATCATACTCATTCACATAAATGTGTAGTAATTTATCTGTTATGTTCGTTTGTCAGACATGCATGCAATTGTAATACCAATTGCAAGGGTCTAGAGGTCATTGTGAATTGAACTTTGAGGTTTATATATAATAGGGTAATTGTCCCTTGGCGTGTAGATTGCAGCTGGTAAATAAACTTTGGTATTCATATTTTGGGTCGACAAAGTGTGATGGCTTTATCTTATACTAGCTTTTGCCCGCGGCTACGCTCGCGTCAATTTATTTATCGCGTTAATATGGAAATGACTACCATATGCTATATAGCTTCATCGGGATGTTAGCTTGTAAACATTCGGACAACCTGACGACTGAGTGTATATTACCAGCCTATTATGTATGTTATATCTACTGCTTCCTCTGACTGCGCTTGTATTCGTTTAATAATAAATTAATTATTGGACTTAATATTATTTAGAGGAAAGATTTATGATTATATGATCTTATTTGTAAGAGTAAATATATTATATAAATAGGCTTTGCCGCGGCATCGTTCGCGTTAATTTATCGCCTTAGGGGTGGAATTTAGCAAAAATCTTTCTTAGGGGATGCCTACGTTATAGTAGCTTTATGCATGCAAAGTCTCAGCCGATCGGTGTAAAATTGACAAATTTTCATACAAACTTTCATCCCCTATTTTATCCCCTTAGGGGAGGAATACCAAAATCCTTTCTTAGCGGATGCCTACGTCATAACACCTACCTGCATGCCAAATTTCAGCCCGATCCGTCCAGTGGTTTCGGCTGTGCGTTGATAGATCACTATGTCAGTCACCTTTGAGTCATATATTATACATGTACAGCCCTGCAAAGCCGGGGCGAGTAGCTAGTATTTAATAAATAATAAGAATAATAATATCTCAGGATAATTCACGGTGTCACACACGCCATCTAGTCCCAAGCTAAGCAGAGCTTGTCTTATGGGTACTAGACAACTGATATAAATACATGGATACATTTTTTTTTTGTTGTAAATAATTACATATTATACATAGAGAACACCAGACCGATACAAACAATCATACTCTTGAATACAAATGTTTGTACCGTGCGATACAAATCGAATCGAACCCACGACCATCGGATAGCAAAGCAGTGTGCTAAACCACTAGACCACCGAGGCTGTCTAATAAATATCTACTAAGTGTGATGCAGACAAGTTACGCCGATCAGCTAGTACAATATTGTTATCACGGTTGTTGTACTGCAATTATCACTGAGGCCGTATGACAGTGGCCGTATATAAATAGACTAGCGCGTAGCTAAATATAAAACCGTTGCATCGTCTACATGCACTGATCACGTCCAATTAATTTCTATTAGTGTTACATCAGTTACTCGACGTGACGAGGGTCGAATTGTAGCCTAATTACGACGAACTGTAGTCAGACCTCCGGGACTTGTAGGTCCCGCTGTCCTCGGTCAAAATAAAAAAAAAAACAGAATAAAAAAAAAAAATGTTTGTTACTCTTTCACGCAAAAACTACTGAACGGATTTTGATGAAACTTTACAGTAATATAGCTTAGTTTATACATAAGCATAATGGACAGGCTATAAATTTCAGGCAACTGAAACCGCGGGCACAGCTAGTATTAATATAAACATATCTTATATATAAAATTCTCGTGTCACAGTTTTCGTTCCCATACTCCTCCGAAACGGCTTGACCGATTCTCATGAAATTTTGTGAGCGTATTGAGTAGGTCTGAGAATCGGCCAACATCTATTTTTCATCCCCCTAAATGTTAGGGGTAGTCCACCCTATTTTTTTTTTTTTTTAGACAACATTTTTAGTTTCTATTTTTTTATGATACAACATACAATCAAAATACAACATAAAATACATACAATCCTAAATTTTCACCCTTCTATCATCAACCCCTATTTTGTTATAGCGTTATTAATTTATATGGCAAAACGACGTTTGGCGGGACAGCTAGTCTAGATATAAATGCAAGATTTTTCCTGCTACTCATGACAAAGTAAGAAACGAACTATACACAAACAAGGAAAATAATAAGGCAGTTAAAAAGTTTGTGAAAGTCGCGAAATCACGACGCCAACTGTCAACAAAAAGGGAAGTTAAGAGGAAAAATTTGAGTAAATCTCGCAAACTTATTGTTTGTTTCGAACAATCTCGTATAACAGTGGACATGAAGTCGCTTGTCATTGGAAAAAACGACAGCAACAGTGTTTTATTCAAAACGATTTCGTTCGCGTGGAATTTAACTTTATTTTTCTAAAATAAAAGTAGCCCAAGTTACTCCTTATTACATCAGCTACCTGCCAAAAAAGTCCCGTCAAAATTCCGGTCCATCCATTTCAGAGATTAGCCGGAACAAACAGACAGACAGAAAAAAAATCAAAAAAATATATTTTGGTGTATGTACCGTATTTATTACTACATGCATATGAATATATGCATGTAGTAAAAAATGGTTATTTCAATATTGCAAACAGACACTCCAATTTTATTTATATGTATAGACTAGCTTTTACCCGCGGCTTTCACTCGCATTGAATCCATTAAATAAGTATCAGAGTAACTTCATTACTTTACTTGCTGCTAAAGGGCGCTGAAGTAGCAAAATGTAGATATTTATTTATTTGTTTTTTATAAAAAATATTTATTGTTTTTTAAGAAAAAGTATCCTATGTTCATTCTAATACCTCTAAGAACATGTGTACACAATTGCATGATGGTCGGTTCAGTAGATTTCGCGTGTATGCTAGACAGACAGACAGAATTACTTATGCATTTATAATATTAATTAATATAGTATATTCAAATTCAAATTCAAAAATCATTTATTCATGTAGGACATTTTAGCCGCTTATGAACGTCAAGTTTTTACATTATAATTCTTTTTCCCTACCGTCCAGTTCGTAAAGTAAGTAACAGTATTTATGACAAGACTATATGTATAGGGTACGGTCATCACAAATTCATATTTCTGACATATATTATATTTGAATCTGGAATACGAGGTCATAAAACTTTTTTATGACTTTTTATACATTTATGAGTGTGTAATTGTTTAATATTTGCGTCAACATTAGTTTTTATGTGTGTGCGTCATATACATAAACATAATGAATCGATTACCTACGTACTGTACCTATGACAATTTAAAGATAAGTTACCTTTTTTATCGTATGGAAAAATCTTCGAAAGACCATCCTATCAGAGGGTATTTTTTTATTGGAGTTTTGGGTTATTCTTAGATGCTTGGACCTGTAGCACTGCGACCTACATAGATCAATTGTGCTCGCCCATTTTCAGAGTTCGCTACCTGGACCCGTCAGGGACAAGAATTGAAGGATATTCTTAGGAGCGATGGTTTTTATCTCCTCAGGATAGTGTAAACTTTCCAAAGGAGATATTACGTTTATGCATGAGTGGGATACATCAGAGGGGCTACGAGGGGGTGTGTGGGATTGTTACCCATTAGAAAACCACATGGTATACCTACGAGCGCCATAGGCAGAGTCGCGTGGCCGAGTTAGCATTCTACCGCGACTCCGGCGGAACGATGAGCTACCTACTTCTGTAACACTGAGGCCATTAGTAACAATTCCTATTTTAAACAAATTAAAACCTATAAGAGTCCTTTACTGCACCGACTAGCTCCCAACAAGTCGCCAGTTCAAATCAGAGCAACACCAAAAAACGTTCCATGTTAATTTACACGTCTGAAGCTCTGGTGATAGAAACACAGGCATATCATATGTTACGCTGGATGCCGTATTTCTAGGTTTTTTTTCCAAGGAGTACGTGAGTAAAACTGTTTATTTTGCCGCATCTGAAGCGTAAATTATTTAACTTTAATGCACAAAAACAATGTGTACATATGGCCGACTTAACACCATGCGGCATAATCTACCAGTCAACCATGAGTGGCGCAGAGAACATACTACGTATGAATCGAATATAGGCCGGCATGAGCCGAGGTTCGGACTAGCGGTGTTCTCAGACTGGCGTCGTATCCGTCAGGCTGGAGTTGGCCTTCAGCCGCTCCATAAGTCCTTCCACGGGTTTGTAGTGCCATATGCACTCGCCCCCTATCGTCCGATAAAGCTGTAAAGGCCAGCTGCGGGCAACAGCATTAGAGTAGTTCGAAAAAAAAAGAACCGAATCCGCGAGCATTGGAAGTAAAGCGGTGTGAACCGCTAGACCACCGAGGACGCCACAATAAATCATGGCGATATATTATAATTGGTCTAAGCCGCTCCATAAGTCCTTCCACGGGTTTGGAGTGCCATCTGCACTCGCCCCGTATCGTCCGGTGAAACTGTAAAGGCCAACTACAGCCAACAGCATTAGATTAGTCCAAAAAAAAGCGGAACCTGAGGTACCGAAAAATAGGGTGTGAACCGCTAGACCAGAGAGGATGCCTCCGACTACCCTGATAATAGCGATGTCAAAGCCGTAAAATAATTAGGAATTTCCACAGTTGAACCTTGGAATTTGAGAATATTTTTTGACATGGGCGGACGCGACTGTTTAGTGCGTGACGTATCATAGTGAGAACACGGTGCGACCGGGGAGCGACCGGGCGACGGCAGCGTTGTTATTACTGACATATTTCTTTTTGGGCGTGTTTTGCTGGCATTTAGAGGCCGTCATATGACAAAAGAGTTTTTAATACAGACGAAGGATCTAGACACGCGGCAGCGTGTCAAGCCGAGTTTCAAGTAAACTGGCCTGCAGCACCGTGTGTATATTTACACGAACCATTTGGAGCCAGTTTTGACCCCCTCATAACTCAAAAACTCTATCACACAAACCTGTCAAATTTGGTTTATATATTGAGACTTGCGAGATAAATATGTGTTCCAAATTTCATAAACATATCTCAAACGGTTATTTAGATATTAATGTCCAAAAATCGTCATTTTTATCACTGATCAACTATAGATCAAAATTATAACCCACTTCCAGATGACCTAGGAAGTTCAAATTTGGCATGCAGATAGGTAATTAGGTGAGTATAAAGGAAAAAATTTTCATATACGAAATATACTGTAGCCTTCGCAAGTTCTAAACATGTTACTTGTCGGTTCCTATTTTAATATTAATAGTAACTAGCAATCGAAAGTAATAATTGGTATATGAGAACTGGCCAAGTTAGACCTTAGGCTACAGTATATTATCCTAAGTTATAAGAAGAAATGATATTTTATATTGTTATAAATACATTTCAGGACAGACCATTGAACTTGGCACCCATTTAGATCTCATCTCTTTTGTCGTAGAAGTCAACAATCAAGGCATATATCATAATATTAAACTCGGCTATCATTTCACATTTATGTTTTTGATGGGATACCGCTTTTCACTTTTGGCTGCTTTCTACGTTTGATCAGTCTGGATGTTTACTCATCATCATCTGCTTCTTCCTTATCCCATTTATTTGTGGTCGACGTAATATGTTTTTCTCTTACATTCATCCCTGTCATCTCGTTATTTACTTCCTTTCTTACCATATTATCTTTCACATAGTCTATATCTCTTTTTTGTCCTTCGTAATTTTTTTTTTTATTTTTTTCAATCGGACCAGTAGTTTCTGAGATTAGCGCGTTCAAACAAAAAACCTCTTCAGCTTTATAATATTAGTACAGATAATATATATGTGATATAGTTAGAATTGCGTGGCCAATTTATTATTTTCGTTTTATCGCTCTACGCCCACTCACGAATATCAGTTGTTTCTATGAAGATAATTTATAAAAAAAAGAAGAGTAGAGTAATATTTTTAACAATGCATAAAAAATATAATAAATCATAACAGAATACATTACCGTCTATTTGAGACACACTTTTGTTATTTACTCAAGTCTGTGGTCAAGTTGAGAATAGATTAATATTGTGTGTTTTTATATTATTTGTCTATAGTCTTAGTGAATGCTAAATTAATTATGGTCGAATTTTGACCCATGGGCGACCACTAATATATAATTTGAAGCCATAATGCGTAAAAGACCTGCATCACTGATGTCTAGAATTCGGGGGAGCTCAAACAGCATCCTAAAAACTGTTGCGAATATACCTGATTGTCCGCTCCAGAGGCACTGGATAACGTTGCATTGTGGACCCAGTGCTTCTGGACGTGGACACATATATATGAAATAATATATCTACGTATATGTATATTATAAGTTACTAACATAGTTGTGTAAGTTTTTTACTAACACAATATGGATGTAATCGAATTAAAATTAAAATAAATAATATAGACTTATATATATACATATATTAAATTAAGAACACAATCAATACCTACAAATTATCATATATTGTGACATAACTTTGACTCCACTATATTAAGTACATAATTGTCCCGATAAAAATTCTGATTACCCTAAGCTAGTATATTTTTTATTTATTTAACTTTAATGCACTAAAACAATGTGTACATATGGCGGACTTAACACGATGCGGCGTCACGATGGGCTAACTGACCTGACGTCATGCTCATCTTATCATCCTCCACTGGTACCCCGCCAACGTATACCGTTAGCGCAGGCGGGTGCTCCATTCCATTATCATCCATAGGTGCAGAGAAAGATTGAATATTATGATAAAGACTAAAATTTCTATTACTGAAAAGTCTACCTAAAAATTAATTGATTTAAAGTTCTTTTTGCAGTAAAGAGTGCGTAATCAAATTGCGAGAGGTAGTTCGGATACGCTCAGCAGTTAGCAACGAGCTATCCGCAGCCGTGGCCTTGAGACAGACGTTTGTATCTATACTTACATATGTATGATATGTATACGGATACCATACGACCGGTGAGGGGCGTCGACCCCTCTATTCGGGCCATGGGTGATCGCTCCGCATGGGAAACTACTGACCTAGTTAGGTAGGATATACGACCGTGGTGTTCTAGTGGTTAAACATACCACCTCACTTTCGATGGTCGCGGGTTCGTTTCTTCGCACATTTGTATTCTTCAATATGATTATATTATTATTGTACTAGCTACTCGCCCCGACTTCGCTCGGGTGTACATGTATTATACATATAAACCTTCCTCTAGAATAGCTCTGTCTATTAAATAAAACCGCTTCAAGATCCGTTGCGTAGTTTTAAAGATTTAAGCATACATAGGGACGGACAGGCAGCGACAGCGACTTTATTTTATACTATACTAGCTGTCCCGGCAGACGTTGTTTTGCCTTAAAATTCATCGCAAAAAACATTTGTATTCTAGGTATGTTCTATGTATATGTATTATGTATGCTGTATTAAAAAAAACCTAAATGAATGTCATTTCTTTAACATTATTATAATATTATATTAGTATATATTACTAGGGGATGAAAAATATAAAAATAAATTAGGCCGATTCTATCATTTAGACCTACTCAATACGCTCACAAAATTTCATGAGAATCAGTCAAGCCGTTTCGGAGGAGTATGGGAACGAAAACTGTGACACGAGAATTTTATATACATATAAGATAGTACTATATAATGAGAGTGTGTGTCTGTACGTATGTTTGTCCGTCTGTCCATGTTACTGTTACTGTCTTATTGAAAATTGATATGGACTGAGATAAAATATATCACTAGCATGTACATAGACCACATTTTATCACAAAATAGTCAATTCACACAGCGCCATCTAATCCCAAGCTAAGCAAAGCTTATGTTATGCGTACTAGACTACTTAATTACTTTTAGATAGAATACTTAATTTACATTACATTTTACATTTAAATTAGAATACTTAAAAACTTTTTTATAAATACACACATAGAAAACAATAAAATTATGGATATTTTAAAACATTATAATAATTATGTTTATAATAAGTAACAATAGCAATATATTGGAGTCGAAGTTTTAATTTTATCAACAATATTTCTTTATCAACTCATTATAAACACATATACGCTAAAAGATCAAAAGTCAACTACGTTTTAATCGTGTTTTTAAAACACTAGAGAGAGTCACATCGTTCTCTTTGGTGATATAAAATAATCCACAGATCGGAAGTAATAATAAATAATAATAATAAAAAAGAATAAACCAGCAAAAGCTGAGAGTTAGACGATGATAATAATAATAATTAACTCTGGACAATTAACATGGCGCCATCTAGTCCCAAGCTAAGCAGATCTTGTGTTATGGGTACTAGGCAACTGATATAAATATTTAGATATTTTTTTTGTTAGTTAGATAGTCGTAGAAAAGACTGGGGACAAAGGTATCCCTTTACTCCTGCTTCTAAAGTTATCACATACATAGGTAGTTCTAACAGTGTTTTTTACGTCTCTGAAGAGAATGACAGATCGTACTCTTTGGCGACATAAAATAGTCCCCAACCCACCAGATTGGAAGTGATAATATATAATAATAATTAACTCTGGGCAATTAACACAGCGCCATCTAGTCCCAAGCTAAGTAGAGCTTGTGTTATGGGTACTAGGCAACTGATATAAATACTTAGATTTTATTTTTTGTTAGAGATAGCTTTAGAAAAAGCTGAGAAAGAAAAGATTACAAACTACCGATTAGCATTAATTCAATTAAATAATCAAACAAACTACTGAAGAGAACATCTCCTCGTTTTCTACAGTAATATCAAATATCTCACAACGCACTAGATTGGAAATAATAACCTTAGAAGCAAATTGAAACGATTGTTAGTAATGTGAACTAATTACTCAATCGCAATATATGTCAGATTGACCTCAACGCGGTTCCCCCTGGAAACCATCATATTACTTCAGATATAGCTACATCAAAATAATACATCTTATTTATATTACTAGATGTTCCCGCGACTTCGCCCGCGTGGAATTTAACAAAAAGGTTAATTAGAGAATTTTCCCGAAAAAAGAAGTGGCCTAAGTTACTTCTTATTACATCAGCTGTCTGCCAAAAAAAGTTCCGTCAAAATCTGTCCAGCCATTTCTGAGATTAGCGGGAACAAACAGACAGACAGTCAAAAATTGTAAAAAATGTTAATTTGTATGTACCGTATTTACATTCATATGCATCTAGTAAACAACGGTTATTTCAATATTACAAACAGACACTTGTATTTATATGTGTAGATGAACGCGAAAGTTTGTAAGTATGGACGGATGTTTGTTACTCTTTCACGGCAAAACTACTGAACGGATTTTGATGATACCTTACACTAATATAGCTTACACATCAGAATAACACATAGGCTATAATTTAAAAAGATATGTAAATTGGGCAAAATATGATAAGTATGGTGCAGAGGAAGTTGCGCCGGTCAGGCTAGTAGGCTATAAATTTCATGAAAACGCAGACACAGTACATAATATATCTGTTCATTACACGGCACTCTGATCAACCAGCAGCGCGACCAGCGGGGTCCGTCCGGAGGACACCGACAATACCCGAACGGAGCCGACCGCCACTTGTGCATAGTACGGCGGCAAAGTTACACCTTATTTTATAATCTTGTAAAGAATCAGCAATTAAACTATTTATCATATCAACATTTGTATTATTGGAGCTGCTGAAGCTCCAACATATCTACATATTAAAATAATTTAAATAGACAAATCCGCAGGTAGTAAATAGACTCATGAAAGTATGCTAAATACGTTTCAACTTGAGACAGATAAGATTGCATATCGTATTGATTTATGACATGCATCATAATGTTTGATACAGCATATTCAAATCCGCTAATTTCATTTTTTGCTACACTAGGTAACATGTCCGTCAATATTATATGTACATAGATAAGATACTAGAAAAATTATGAATGTAAAATTATTGAATGAATGAATGAAACTCTTTATTTGTTCCTCTCACAGAAAATACATATAAAGATACACAATTATAAACAAGACAAAGAGGTAACAACGGACAGTCTTGTTGCTAAAAATCTGTTACATTATTGTGTTATGCTTATGATTATTGTGGAAGAGACAGAGGAATGAAGAGAATGGTAAGGTAAGAAAAAGGATAGAATGTCCTCTTCTAGTAATGATGGTATATTGCTATCAAAGGGCTTACTAAAGTCAGGTCCAATTGATGAAATGGCCACGATGAGCTAACTGGCCTGACTGTATACTCATTCTATCATCCTTCACTGGTGTAGTATCATAGTCACTAGCGAATATCGTTAGGGCAGGCCAGATAGATAGATATTGCACAATTCCAACATAATTCATACGCAAATAATACTAGAAAGAAAGGGTCATATATGAGTGCCCTGAGGGACGCCTGTACTTATCACTCTTTCTTATATATTATTATACTTCGATACACTGTTAATTACGTGCTTTCCACTTCTTATATTTTTATAGCATAGGTAACAATCTTGCGAATTACTTGAGGGTAAGTGAATTGCTGCCCTTTTAAGATGGGGGTGGGTAGTACAAGGAATTAAGAAAGGGATAGTGATTGCAATGCCCATAAACAACGAAATTAATTAATTTTTTCTTCGGTAAATTCTTAAACAGCAGTTAGGTGGAATAACGACTTACGTAGGGTTGCGGGTAATGATTGGACGAGAAGGGCTGAAGATCAAGCCTAGTAGGGTGCCTTGGAAAAGGACTATGTCGGATGATAGAAAAGGATAATGATGAAATTATTAGACTCACCGATGACGACTAGATCCACATCACTAGTGGGGAGGTAGAGACCAGTGCGGAAGGAGCCGAAGACCTCGACGCGGGCCTGTGGCCATAGCGCGAGAATCACGTTGCGGATACGGGAGACCACTGTAGACCTCATCAGGTGTTCTGTCTCTGTCGGCGTCATGTACGCGTGGAAGTGTTCGATCTCCTCGTGCAGCCTGGTAAAACATTTATTACATTAATTTTCTTTTTCTATTTCATGATTATATGCTAGTTGTGGCCGCGGTTTCACCCGTTGTAAATTTCAATACATACCATATTGATATTCATATGCATGTAGTAAAAAACGGTTATTTCAATATTAAAAACAGACACTTCAATTTTATTTATATGTATAGATTAAGTGAAAGATTGTACCGACGATAATATTATTTCTGAGACTGATTCATAATGTGCAGGTCTAGTTAGTAAATTCCAAATGTAATTCCTTGTTAATTTAGTTTCAGCTACACGTCACGTCTATAAATGCTTATAGCCCAAGAGCCCACGACGGCCAGATATACGTCTTATTAGTAAATGTAAAAGTTTTTCTATGTGTGTCCTCAACACAGGTAAGAACAATGCCCAAACATGAAACCTAGATCGTGGTACCTTTGGCAGGTGAAAAATTTCATATCAAATTCGTTATTTTAAGAAACTCCATTTTTCATATATTGTTCGTAGGATGCTAGAACCAACAAAACTGTCTGGCAATTCAGGAAACACAGTTTAATAGTTCTTTGAATAATATATATAAATTTCAGCTTTGTTACCTGTTGCCTGCCAAAGGAACCACAATCTAGGTTTCATGTGTGGGGATCGTTCTTACCTGTATTGGGGACACGTACAAGAACTTTCACCTTTACGACGTATGTCTGGCCGTCGTGGGCTCTTGCTCTATTAGTATATAATTAAATTACACATTTTGACCTTGTTTCTATTGATTCATCAAAATCTTTGCAATTATCAACTCTTGGAATGATCTCATTTGTCAGAGAATTATCTTCATTCCTTAAAAATCTCACTCAAATTTATTCACTGTTGAACAGCACTGCCTCCATGGTCTAGCGGTTTAACGCACCGCTTTACTTCCGATAGTCGCGGCTTCGATTCCTACCACGATCAAAACATTTGTATTCAGGAGTATGATTGTTTGTATCGGTCTGGGTGTTTTCTATGTATAATATATATGTATTCACAAAATAAAAATATATCTATGTACTTGTATCAGCTGTCTAGTACCCATAACACAAACTTTAGCTAGCTTAACTTGGGTCTAGATGGCGCTGTGTGAATTGTCCTGAGATTATTATTATTATTATATCTATAACTCTACCAGTGTTTGTTATACATATATTTTGTTATTGTTTGTTAAGAAAGTATTAAAAACAATTATAGAACGTTTATAATTATAATGGAATGGGATTTTCATTTAATGTTAGACATAGACACCTACATAAATACTGCCTACATAAAAAGTATATACAATGTATATACTTTTTTTTAAAAGCCAGTTTGGCTTTTAAAAAGAAGTAATTCAATTGAGTTTCTTGCCAATTCTTCTCAATTGAATCTATATACCGAACTGGACTTTAGGAAAAAAAATATATAATGTAAAAACTTAACGTTCATAAGCGGCTAAAGTGTCCTACATGAATAAATGATTTTTGAATTTTGAATTTTTTGAAAAATAAAAGTAATATCAAATTATACAAATTCATATAGCGTTCAATTACTAACTTAGAATTGTACTTCAATAGTACAATACTGTAATATAAACATACGCTCTTTTCTTTATTAGTACAGCTGGCCGATGAGGCAAATAGTCTATACATATAAATAAAATTGGCGTGTCTGTTTGTAATATTGAAATAACCATTTTTTACTACATGCATATGAATATAAATATGGTACATACACCAAGATAACTTTTCGTCTTTCTGTTTGTTCCGGCTAATCTCCGAAACGGCTGGACCGATTTTGACGGGACTTTTATTGGCAGATAGCTGACGTAACAAGGAGTAACTTAGGCTACTTTCATTTTAGAAAAATTCTCAAACTTTTTGTTAAATTCCACCCGGACGAAGTCGCGGGTACCTATACTAGCTGTATAGGTAATAAAAATAATGCAGATACAAACTGATTTACATACGACAACATTACGCACGTAAGGTGTTTACCTTCAGCCCCTTAATAAAATGCCAATGCAACAGTAGAATTCCACTGTCGACCGTCCGGCGTCCAAGCCTTTCACTCGCTACCTTCGATCGACAATACTAATAGATGTCCGATAGCGTTTCAGTGTGTAACGCCTCACTTGCCGTGTGAGTTCTTACTTTTAATTAGTATTTATTTAGACAATCGGGCGATTGGTACAACCACCAAAAGCTAGGGTTTTAATTAATACTAGCTGTTCCCGCGACTTTGTCCGCGTGGAATTTAACAAATTTTGAGAATTTTTCTAAAATAAAAGTAGCCTAATTTACTCCTTATTACATCAGCTACCTGACAAAAAAAAGTCCCGTCAAAATTTAGATCGATTTTCTTTTGAATAAACTAATAAGACTTGATCTTCCAATTCCTGACACGTTATCTAGACCCTCTAAGATAGATCCCCCGTCCAATTCAAATGGGCATCGAAATTACGACGGCCTGCGACGAGGGTCGAACTCCTAGCGGTGCCCTCAGACTAAAGTCGTATCCGCCCGGGAGTTGGGCATTAGCCGCTCCATAAGTCCTTCCGCGGGTTTGGAGTGCCATCTGCACTCCCCTATCGTCCGGTGAAGCTGTAAAGGCCTGCCAACATTAGAGTAGTCCGAACAAAAACGTTATCTAGTTGGCATTGTCGATCGAAACCGGGTACAGGAAATGCCAAGTAGAACCTGTTTAATTACATTACAAATAGAAAGAAGTAAATTGTATGAAATGTAGTAAATGCGTTAAACCGGTTTTAATAAATACCTCTATGTTATATGCAATTTTAAACACATGGCCAACTTAGGCCTGTTCTTAACAAAGATTTACAGATTTTGAAGAAGAAACGCCACTACACATCCTATGCAGCTGGAGCCCACTAATACATTTACGAGGTTTTGGGGGAAAGGGAATTGTTAGGAATGTGACTTTGATTTTAACAATGTACTATGTCGAAGAAGATTCCCCCTGAAACCATCGTGATAAATTCACGATGGGCTACACTACACCTCATACTCATCTTATCATCCTTCACTGGTGCCCCGCCAGCGTAAACTGTTAGAGCAGGCGGGTGCAAAATTTCATTATCATCCCAAAATTAAAAAAAAAATTCATATACGAGGAGGGAAAGGAGTTTATTAATAACGTGAACCGATGATCTCATTGCTAGCAATATACCATGTCAGGTTGACCTCCACGCAGTTCCCCCTGGAAACCATCGTGATAAATTCCTAGTGAATTTGTCACGATGGGCTAACTGACCTGATCTCATGTCCACCTTATCATCGTCCACTGGTGCCCCGCCATCGTAAACCGTTAGCGCAGGCGGACGCCCATTATTCCTTTATCATCCATAAAAAAATGCATATGCGAAATATCTTCTTTGGAATGTATACACTATAAACTGAGGATATAAAACTATCGCTTCTAAGAATACGCTTCAATTCTTGTCCTGACGGGTCACCGTGTTTACTGGTTACCGTGGTTACCGTCGGGTACCTAACTTTGAAAAAGGGCGAGCACAATAGATCTATGCAGGTCTAAAACACCGCGTAACAACCCAATCCCCGCAATAAAAAAAATATATATATAAGCAAATTTCAGACATAAGGGCCAAGCTGAATATAATTGTTACCCCAAATAGACAAAATATTAGTTCAGTCCAATCAATTGACAGCTGACAATGTTTCAGGCCTCCATAGGCTACGGTAACCATTTACCATCATCAGATGGGCCGTATTCTTGTTTTGCACAATTTACACTCAGCCCGAGGGGGCAGGGAAGTGAGCACGGAAGTGAGCAGCGAGGGAGTGTAAACACGAGTAGAAACACTTCCCATGCCATTGGCTCTGTCACTCGCGCTGCCCGGCGCTCCCTCGATTGTCGGTTTTTCTTGCGCGAGTCAAAGGACTGGCAATGCGAGAGGCAGCGTGTTTTAACATTCAGCCCTCTCGCTCAGTTGTCGCCCGGCAATATTTCCAGCAGCGCGAGTGGCAGGAGAAGCGGCTGAATGTAAACGTAGCATTTGCCATCATAGTAGTATAAAAAAAAGGTTCAGCAATCTAGCGGCTTAGCACATCGCCTTACTTCCGAAGATCGCAATTCGATTCCTCGCACAATTTTTAAATTCATCTTTGGGAGAATAGAGGGACCACCAGCATATGCTATTGCAAAAGCAAAAAGTCTAATCAGTGTTCGTAACCTGAACAGACCAGTCCCCAAGCAACCCCCAACAAGCAGCATCCGTTCACGAGTATGACGGATGAGATGATAATCAATTTGTATAAATTGTTTTGAACTACATCATTTGATCTAATTGCAATGTGTATCAATTACAAATTCAATCGGCAAACTTCGGTAACCGCCGTACCGTAAAATCACAAATAGAGCGTTATTGTTTACCGTTCTAAGAATATCCGGTTTTTACTACATTGTTATTTAGATATTTATTTTTATACGCTGTGGAATAACAATTCGTTTCAAAAGTACCACAGAGTATTTCATTGTTATTATTATTTTTATCTGATAGCATAATAAAAAGAAACCAAAAACCGTATGTTTTACGTACGATTTTTGTTTTTTTTTATTATAATTATAAATACTTTTCCATATTAAAAAAATATTTACAAGATATTTGACGGAAAATATTTATAGTGGCCTCGGTGGTCTAGCGGTTTGGCACGCCGCTTCACTTCCGATGGTAGCGCTTTCGATTGCTCGCACGATGTAAACATTTGTATTCATGAGTATAATTGTTTGTATATGTCTGGGTGTTTTCTATGTATATTATGTATGTATTTACAAAAAAAAGTATTACAGTAGTTTAGTACCCATAACACAAGGTCTGCTTACCACGAGACTAGATGGCGCTGTGTTAATTATCCAGAGTTAATTATTTATTATTTAAAAAAAAATCATTACACTGTTTATTAGATTGACGTTACTAATGGCCTCAATCTCATCATTAAAAAACCCGTGCGAAGCCGGGGCGAATAGCTAGTCATTACAATAAACACAACTACGATAACAGTGGTTCTTGTTTATTGCTACTCACGGTAAATACCACCAAATAATAACACAAATAATCTTATCTCTTATCAGTGCCTTTTGATGTTTTAAAACAACTTACACAGAAATTGTGCAGTCCAGATCTCAAGGTTACCTACATACATTAGAATATTAAAGGAGTTTATTAGGATATTGTCTGTTTTCAAATCTAATCAAATCAAATCAAAATATCTTTATTAATGTAGGTCTATTATGGACTTTCATCATCATTGCCTAGTCTTTATCCCATTATTTAAATTGTGCAGTCATTCGAATATTAAAAGGGAGTGGGGGTAGCTGATGTAAGAAGGAGTAACTTAGGCTACCTTTATTTTACAAAAACAAATTTCCACGCGGACGAAGTCGCGTGTACGGCTAGTTTTGAATATGTAGCGAAACGGTTATCACCTCACCACTGTAACGTTATATATAACTAGTTTTTGCCCGCGACTTTCCTCGCGTTATTTTTTCCCTTCAGGGATGGAATTTATCGAAATCCTTTCTTAGCGGATGCCTACGTCATAACATCTACCTGCATGCAAAATTTCAGCCCGATCCGTCCAACGGTTTGGGCTGTGCGTTAATAGATCACTATGTCAGTCACCTTTAAGTTATATACATACATTTAGATGTTATGATAAGTCAAATCTACCGTCAGTTCGTAGTGCTTACGAGCTATCTTCCGCCAAAGTCCGGCAAAGCTTCAGTATCACGGGCCTCACATTAAACACATCGATGGTGTTAATATTACTAGTTACCACGTCCCATCAAATAGGCTAAAACACTAATTCTCATTTCAATTAAATAAAACATACAGCGGTTCTGTAGATGCGCACAAACAAAACAAACCTATCGCAATTCATAATATACAATTATATTGCTGGCCTGATAATGACATAATCGTTTATTACACTGCCACCGAGTGCACTGACTGTTATTGACAAGGCCGTATGCATACGCCAAAATCTCGAGTCAATGTTGAATTAAAAAAAAATCGCTCTCTCGCGATTTGTACATTATTATACACTAGTTATCGCCCGCGGCTTCGCTCGCGTTAATTTATCCCCTTAAGGATGGAATTTATCACAATCCTTTCTTAGGGGATGCCGACGTCATAGTAGCTTTATGTATGCAAAGTCTCAGCCCGATCGGTTTAAAACTGACAAAGTTTCATACAAATTTTCATCCCCTTAAATGTGATTTGTGTGTTCCCACATTTTTAATGTTATCCATTTAATGCAAAGTGATTTTTTTTCGTACAATGTATATCATTTTTATTATAGCTCCTAAACGAATACACCTTCGCCTCGAGTCAATGTTGATTAAAAAAAATCATTCTCTCGAGTTTAGTATTGTTAGTTAATCAGGTTTGAAGAGAAGGGGGATTGTTAGTAATGTGGCTCAGGTTGACCTCCATGCGATTCCTTGAAACTCGTAACCATTTCTCAAGATGGGCTACCATACACCTATATGCGATATCAAGATGGGATAAAATAAAATCAGGTATTTCATGCTCACTTGGTCACACTCCACTAGTGCCCCGCCAGACATATGTGACCAAAAATATCCTATATGATTAAATTATTTTGACTTTCGACTTTGAATAAAATAAATATTCCTGGACAATTAACACAGCGCCATCTAATACCACGGTAAGCAGGAATTGTGTTATAGGTACTAGACAACTGATATAAAAGATATTTTTTTTGTAAATGCATATAGAACATAAATAGATAATACCCAGACCGATACAAACAATCATAGTCATGGATACAAATGTCTGCGTGCGAGGAATCGAGCCCGCAACCATCGTAAGGAAAGCGATGTGCTAAAATCGTTAGACCACTGAGATATTCAAGTTGAATAGTTAGTTCCCAATCAAATGGTTACTAAAGCCTGACATTGATGGATACTTTAAGTATAACTTTTTAAGAAGTGTATTCATGTCTTCAAAAAAGGGTTTTTTTAAATAATTTTTTTTCTCTGTCTGATAGGACATCGAGTAGTAAATTTGAAAGTTGCGCCGGTTATAGAAAAGTTGCGAGGTAACAGATTGAGCTGGTATGGGCATGTTATGCGGAGGAATGAGGACCATGTCTTATGGAAAGTGTATAATATGAATGTGGATGGATGTAAAGGGAGGGGCCGCCCTAAGAAAAGATGGATGGATTGTGTGAAAGATGATATGAATAAAAGAAGAGTATGTTTAGATATGACGACCGATAGAGAGCAGTGGAAGAGAATGACATACTGCGCCGAGCACAGATAATGGGATAAAGGCAAGACAATGATGATATAGGATATCGAGTAATGCTTTTTATTTGAAAGATTATGCTTCTCATATAAGTTTAAGGAAGACCTGCAATAATGCGATCAAACTGTTTTTTTTTGCGCCCACAATATCTGTATATCTGTATTGTAACTCCTAAACGAATACAGCTATTTTCATGCGATTTTTATTTGTTTGAAAGCTGACCCGTTGAGATAGTTTTTAGCGACAATTTACAATTTTATTATGCTGGGGTAATGAAAAATTATTAATCTAACTATTACATATAAATAAAATTGGAGTGTCTGTTTGTAATATTGAAATAACCGTTTTTTACTACATGCACATGAATATAAATACCGTACATACACCAAAATAACATTTTTTTCAATTTTTGTCTGTCTGTCCATTTGTTCTGGCTATTCTCTGAAATGGCTGGACGGATTTTGACGGGACTTTTTATGGCAGATAGCTGATGTAATAAGGAGTAACTTAGGCTGCTTTTATTTTAGAAAAATAGAGTTAAATTCCAAGCGGACGAAGTCGCGGAAACAGATAGTTTAGAATAATTTCATTGCTTGCAATAAAACTGACATTATCTTACTGTCGTAAATGACATAAAAGGTAAAATAAATATATCTTATCAAATAATTGATTTTAAATATAATGGGGAGCTCCCCATTATTAATTAATTATGTATAATAATAACCAATAAAAATCAGATATCCTAGTATAGCATAATATAATATAGGGGAAAAAAACTTAAAAATTCATATTGCTATATAAACTGAAAGAGTCCACCTTCCACACAGCTTTTGACATAGCATATGACTGAAGCATTCATTTTCGATATACCCATCTAATCAAATAAAAAAATATTTATTCATATAGTGTGACTGGAATGGCAACACAACTACTATTTCAATTAAAATCAAATAATAGTAAAAAAGTGTATATTTCCCAAAAGGGCTCACAGCGCAGAAAATGTAACAACAAGTAGTCAAAAGTGACATATAAAAACAACAAGACATATAAACAAGCTGCCAACAACATATACTTTCTGCCTTTTACACATAAAAGGCAGAAAGTCATATTCTTTTCCGCTATCCCTACAGTCCAGTTCGCTAGCCAATTCAGCTGAGAAGAACTGACAAGTAACGAAGATACACAATTGCTATCTTCTTCATTTCTTATCAGTTTTTCTGCATGTTTTTATAAATATAACATACTATGAAATATATACTAGTAGGGTCATAGATGGTATTGAATATATTCAATTAATTCAAGTAATTTATGGTGTCTTAGATACAGGCCTGGTTTAGACAGTATTGCACTTTGTATTAAATAGTTTTTAAGAACTATTGCATTATATATGGAACAGATATAGAAACTTAGTTATGTCTATTTTGTAACTGATTTTTGCACAGTAATTTATTATTACTATTTAAGTATACTTATGTATAATAAACGGGGACGCCCCGCAGCTAGGTGGAGCGACGACTTACGTAGGGTTGCGGGTAGTAACTGGATGAGAAGGGCTGAAGATCGTGCCCAGTGGCGTGCCTTGGGAGAGGCTTATGTCCAGCAGTGGACTGCAGTGGGCTGATGATGATGATGATGTATAATAAAATCTTAAAATTGTTAAAAGACATAAACTGTCTGTTCAAAGTTTTAACAGAAAAAAGCTTGCGGAAATAGGATGAATTATTTACAGAATACATTGGCATATATGTTAATGTATTCTGTAAAAATATATGCTAGAGAAAGCTGACAAAAATACCACCCAAAGTGAAGAATCAATTTAGAAGATAATTCTAATACTCTACACAATTAATTTTATAATGTCTAATTTTACTAATTAATGCATAATTACTTAATTAATTAAAAAAGAAACTCCTAAATATTATATTAATAAAACATAATAATAAATTTATTAATAAAATAAAGGCCTATTGCTTTATTTTGTGACTTAATGATCTATACATATAAATAAAATTGGTGTGTCTGTTTGTAATATTGAAATAACCGTTTTTTACGTGCATATAGCACATGAATATAAATACCGTACATACACCAAAATAACATTTTCTACAATTTTTGTCTGTCTGTTTGTTCTGGCTAATCTCTGAAATGGCTGGACCGATTTTGACAGGACATTTTTTGGCAGTTAGCTGATGTAAAACATTTATATGTTTCGAAGGAAAACCAGAGTGACTTAAGCTATTTTTATTTTAGAAAAATAAAATTAAATTCCATGTGGATGAAGTCGCGGGAACAGTTAGTCATAATATATGGCATTTTACAAATATACACATGTAGGAACTCCCTGCAACCACTAGATTATAATGAATGGAACAAAAACACTTGGTCACAGGAAATACAATCTGTATGTGATAAGATTATGTAAAAATTTAGTAATCATGCTACTCAATGTACATCTATGGTAAGTCGAGATATTTTTAAAAGATTCACCTTTAAAATTTAGCCTTTCAGTCCAATTTTCTCAGGATAAATATTAAGACTCTCTCAAATGTAGGACACTCCTGGTGTACTACATTTGAGAGAGTGAGAGAATTTCGAGAAAATCACCTTTAAAATTTAGCCTTTAGGTTCATATTGCTCTACATGTGAATATACATGAGCGGGAGTATTGCAGTGTACTACATTTGAGAGAGAATTTTGAAAAAATCAACTTTAAAATTTAGCCTTTTGAGTCCAATTTTCTCAGGATAAATATTGAGCGTGAGCCAATGCTCACGCTCAATATTTATCCTGAGAAAATCTCTCAAATGTATTACACTGCAATCAGTGTAATACATTTGAGAGAGTGAGAGAATTTTGAGAAAATCACCTTTAAAATTTAGCCTTTATGTCCATATTTCTCTACATGTGAATATAGATTGAGCAGGAGTACCTTTAAAATTTACCTGATGCCTACAATTTTTGATATGTTTGGATAAACATTGTGTACCTATAGTATACTACATTATGAAACTTGATAAGTTTTATCTCTATTCAAAAAATTTAAATGTTCTGTTAATATAAACAATGTTGATATATTTATTTGTTCTTGAATGGATTTTTAGAATTTGAGAAGAACATGTCTTCAAATTGAGTATATGGGCGGATCCAGCTTTGGCGCCAGGAGGGGGTCACATAATCGTGGTCAAGTCCAGAACTTATAATTTAATTTTGATAACAATAGATACAAGGCATATTATTAATGTATGTAAGTAAGACATATTGGCAAATAGATAAAAAAAAATATTTTATTAATGATTTAATGTTTTTTTTTTTTGTTGTGTGATAACCTACGATACTGCAAAGGTAATTCTTGCATACGACTGTCGCAAATACGCGGGTAAATGATTACGATCGAAATATGAAACATAGAGTGACGAATGAATTTCGTTTTTCGGAACTGTAACACTGTGCCGGCCAGCGGCCACGCGCCTATCTAGTAACTTCATTAACACGCCGTGCTGCTATAACCAACCTGACAAACACGTTTGACAGACTTATGCGACTACTCATTTTTATGAAGGTTACTTACCCCAAAATTCCAGGCTTATAAATATAATTTGGTATTCTCCACGGACAACCACCGAATTCACCTATGAGAGCATCACGATTTTTGTTCAGGTTAAAAGTCGATGCACGGTTATCGTTCATTTTCCTCCGTGCTGGGTTGAAATAATTATTATTCCTACTTTCACCGTTCACATCATTTATTGGTATAAAGTCTTGAGCTTTATTCACATTAGGATTAGCGTTCTCTAAGTTTTTTAAATTCATTTTGTCTATTTCACTTTGGGTTTCCCAGATACGAAGCCACAGGCGCTTCGCGGGTCCTTCCTGCTCGGGCTGATACCACGCTACGGCGGGATCCATTCAGCCGGAGCAACCTTCTACTATTTGGGATAACACATGCTTTTGCATTTCACATTTATAATAACCTAATTGAAAATTAACACAAAACAAAAATAAGTCACAACACATTCGGAACATGGACGACACGCGTATAGTTGAGTTTTCAACTACTAGAGGGAGCCATCTTAGCAAAATAAGTCCTACATTTTAGCTCAAATGATATACTTTTTGTTTTAAATCCACTACTATTATATTAATATTGCAATTTCATATAATAATATAAATTTATTCATATAAACACTCTCAACCCTTATAACACTATTGAAAGTTTATGACCATTCTTAATACTGCACTAAAAAAGAATTCTGAGCATTAACAGGAAATACTTCAGATACATTCGGATACATTTAAAAAAAAATTACACACAATTATTGGATGAAGTATAGTTCGGATACAAATTTTAATTTCACCCTATTTTGCTTGAGACTTAAACCTACTAGACACGGTCACAGTATTCTTTGTATAAGATACATAATTACAAAATCTATACTATAATAAACGCTCGTAGGTCCTATACAAAGGGTCGCAAAATAATAAATTGACGATGGGAATCGGTCATTGTATCTATATAGACGTTTGTTTCCCACTAAGTCTCTATGAACAATTTTGTTAAAATAGAATCATTGACGAATTAGCTACTACGGGCACCGTTAATAGGCGCAAAAGTTTTATTCAATAAATATATGTATATACGTCTGGATATTTTGCAGTGAAAATCATTTCAAAAGCAATTCAAGTGTAAACATTGAATGACAGAATGATTGACAGCATATTGTCATTCAGAATTTGCTTTTACTCGAAATTACTCAAATTCTATTTGTTTATCTCTCAAATACTTTGTAATTAGAAATTTACTTTAAACATCTTGTACACAATAAAAAAGAGATAATGATTAATTGTTGATGGGCTTTCTTCTAAGATTCATACATTATAGGTTACCAATACTTAGATTTAAATTAAACAACAGAAGTTTTAATGTCTTCCCATTAGTTTTGCCGCCAATTGTTGTAGATGTTAAGAAAATGTCTCAGAAAAGTATAACATCGTTTTTTAAGATCACGCCTAAAAAGCCTGAAATAAAACAAGAAAAGGACGAAGTGAGTACATCATTATTATTAAACCATGACAAGTACCAATCCACAATCTTTATTTTGTTTAGCATTAATCTTTTGCCTAAATATTTTTTTTCTTATCTTTGCTTTTTGGTTAGTCAGACTTTAGAATCTGTATAATTCCATACTCAACAAAGAATTTTGTGCTGCAAATCTACCAGGACATAGAGACCACTTTTGATTTTTTATTTTTATTATATGGTTTTTTCTTATGGATTTTAACAGAATGGTGCAGCCGCTTGTGCTAACGGTTTACACTGGTGATGAATAGATGAGCATTAGGTCAGGTCAGTTAGCCCATTGTGGTAAATTCACCATGAATTTGTCACGATGGTTTTCAGAGGGAACCGCATGGAGATCAACCTGACAGAATACATTGTTGGCAATTGGGTTGTGTTTTTCGTTCAGGCAACTTAACACATTATGAGTGGGGCAGGTATTTGTACCTGTATTAATATATATTTACTAGCTGTCCCGGCAAACATTGTTTTGCCATATAAATTAATAATGCTATAAAAAAATAGGGGGTTTTTTTTTTTGTGGATGATAATGGAATGGTGCACCCGCCTGCGCTAACGGTTTACGCTGGCGGGGCACCAGTGGAGGATGATAAGACGAGCATGAGGTCAGGTCAGTTAGCCCATCATGACAAATTCACCAGGAATTTAACACTATGGTTACCAGGGGGAACCGCGTGGAGGTTGACCTGACACGGTACATTGCTAGCAATGGGGTTATCAATCCACATTACTAACAATCCCCTTCCCCCCAAAAAATAGGGGTTTGTCGACACTAGACTGACCTGACCTCATTCTCATCTCATCATCCTCCACTGGTGCCCTGTCAGCATATACCATTAGTGCAGGTCATTGCACCATTACATTATCATCCATATAAGAACCCACAGTTACTTGTTCCTACCATTATACTGCTAAGACTATTATTGCATACATGTCTTACTGTTTGTTTATTTATTATTTTTAAATTTCAGGTTAAAGATACCAATAATGAATCAACAAGTAATGAGAACTCTCCAGTCACACCAAAGACAGAAAAGGTAAGGTATTTTTAAAAAATATAAACCAATTGTCAAAAGGCTCTGACAAGGCGGACCGATGATCTGGTCACGATCGTTGGAAGGCATTGGATGCTAGCAGCGCAGACTGATTGTTGTGGAGATTTTATGGGGAGGACTTTTTTCATTATTTTTTGGGCTGAAATGATGATGAATCAATTTGGTCTTTCAGTAAATGAACTAATAATCAATTTGATGTATTTTTAAAAAGCTTTTATTGTCATTTATGAAATTTTTATGTATGTTACTTCAACAATTTTCTGATGAAAATTATGAAATTAATCTATCCATTTTATAAAAAGTCTCCCCTCAACCAAATTAAATAATTGTATAATTTTTATATTTATATATGTGAGTGTATTTTAATTTATATTTTAATTTAATTTACTTAATATTAATTATTGATGTTATTTGTCTGTACATAGTAACAGTAATTATAAGAAATCCATAATACTGACAAAATGGGCAAGTATGCCAGATAATAAATAAATAATAATTATTATTAGATATATAAGAGATGGGACCAGAATACGGTCAAGAATATGTTGGAAAGACAACATCAACCTGACTCTAGGATCATTCTGGAATAGGGTTGCGGAAGACAGAGCTCAGTGGAGAGTGCTGGAGGAGGCTTGTGCCAAAAGGCATATCAAGTTGTGGGACATTTGATAAACCA
Organism: Achroia grisella; assembly: GCF_030625045.1. NCBI lineage: Eukaryota > Metazoa > Arthropoda > Insecta > Lepidoptera > Pyralidae > Achroia > Achroia grisella. The sequence goes on along the minus strand of NW_026712984.1, from coordinate 7,518,490 downwards.
CAAAATGAAGCCCAACTTTCAGAAAGAAGGCTTTATTATTATGAAGCCATTATTATATTACTATCTGTTCCCGCGGTTTCACTCGCGTGAAATTTATAGCCTATATGTTATTCTGATGTATAAGCTATATTACTGTAAAATCCGTTCAGTAGTTGTTGCGTGAAAGAGTAACAAACATCCATCACTACTCACAAACTTTCCCATTTATAATATTAACTATCGGTGCCCAGCGGTTTCACCTGCGCTAAATTTCAATAAAAAATATAGCCTGTCTGTTGCATAAGCTATATTCCTGTAAAGTTTCATCCAAATCCATTCAGTAGTTGTTGGTGTGAAAGAGTAACAAACATCCCTACTCAAAAACTTTTGCGTTTATAATATCAATAAGATTAGATTTATTTAAATGAAATTATTAATTTCTTTACAGGATAAATTAATAGAACAATCACCTAAAATTGAAACATTTAAAAATCACACATCATAATTTACATTATATATTTCACAGGTATCTGCGAAGAGGCGTCGGTTGGACAGCAGTGGTAGTGAAACACCAAAATCACCGTCTGCTTCACCAATAACCAATTCTGAGAAGGTAACTTTCTTACCACTTATTACAATACTGATTTTATCTTATAGATCTCCAGATCTATCATTCAATCAAATTTTACTAGAGGAGCATTGGAATGTAAGTATAATAGAATGTATAATAATAATACAATGTATAATAAAGTAATGTAGATAATCTGTAAACCAGTTATCTGTAGTTGTAAATAAACTTAAGATCCGAAATACAGTTGTTTGTTATTGTGCTCCTGTAATTTCTAGACATTACAGTTTTTATAGACAAATTGTAACATAAAATTCATAGCGCTGACAATATTATCTGATTGCACAGAGATTGAGTGTGTAGCAGTTTAAATGTTGATTATAGAAGGCCTTGTTAGTATGTATGATTAGAACAACATTTATTTAAAAGAGATTATTACACAATTTTCTTCATCATTCTTCTTGTGCAGGCTGCATTTGGAATGAGTGGTAGAATAAAAAATTTGACTATTCAAAAGTGCTTATATTAACTTTATTTGAATAAAGATTATTATTATATCTGGACCATTTTTTTTTATTGGGTTGTTTGGGCTATTGTCAGATACCTGAACCTGTAGCACTGCGACCTACATAGATCTATTGTGCTCGCCCTTTTTCAATGTTCGCTACCTAGACCCGTCAGGGACAAGAATTGAAGGATATTCTTAGGAGCGATGGTTTTTATCTCCTCGGGAAAGAGTGTAAACTTTCCAAAGGGGATATTACGTTTATGCATGAGTGGGCTACAACCACATAGGATGTGTAGGGGCGTTTCCTATTCAGTTTTATCAGGACCATTCACAATGTCGTAATCTAGTCCCAAGTTAAGCAAACTTGTATTGTTTACTAGACAACTGATAGATATACTTAGATACATTTTTTTTGGAAATACGTTATTTGTTAATAATTTGATTTGTATTATATCATAAACAAGAATTTATTTTCTTCAGAAAGCTAAAGGTAAGCGACTACGAATAGAAAGCTCCGGTAGCGAATCTGAGGCTAAAGAAGATGGTGCAGCAGAAATGAAAATTCTTAAAAGTGAAAATCCTCCAAAAACATATAATTCGCCAAAAAGTAAAAAGGCTAAAATAAAACAGGAAAATCAGAATGCAAAAAAGAAAGAAAATAAGAGTCCTTCATCTAAGAAAATTAAAACTGAAGTTACAGAGAAATCTCCAAATATTGAAAGTACTAAAAGTAGTCCAACTCAAAATGGCAATGCTACTGTAAAGAAAGAAAAAAGTCCTTCTCCTGAACCAAAAGATCCAGTAAATATTAAAGAGAACAAAGAAACAAAGGATGTGAAACAAAATGGTCAATCGAACAATGATCAGAAGGTTCCTAAAGATAGTGACGATTCAGCTAAAGTTTTAGTTGCAGGTAATTAATGTTTTGTAAATGTAAATTGGACTCTATTTTCCGCCATCAGCCTCTCTTCTGGGCCGTTGTGCGTGTAATAAATTAATGATTTATTATCATAACTAGCTACTCGCTCCGGCTTCGCACGGGTGTACATGTATTATATATATATATAAACCTTACTCTTGAATCACTCTATCTATTAAAAAACCCCTCTTCAAAATCCGTTATGTACTTTAAAAGAGTTAGATAGGGACAGACAGCGACAGCGACTTTATTTTATACTATGTAATGAAGATAGATATTGTAGTCATCTATGTGTATCTCTTTCTCTCTCACTTTTTGCAACAGCTTGGTTTTTACGCTGTTTGCACTTTAGGGTGTTCATCTGTATACATATCTCTGTCTGTCTCACTTTCTGCAGCTGCTAAGTAGCTTGGTTTCTAAGCTGTTTTAGCTTTATTGCAGTAAAATTATAGTTTTTTAGTTCATAATCCTGGGTATCTCTCTCTCACTCTTTCCAACAGCTTGGTTTTTACGTTGTTTGCACTTTAGAGCGTTCATCTGTATGCATATCTCTGTTTGTCTCACTTTCTGCAGCTGCAAAGTAGCTTGGTTTCTAAGCTGTTTTAGCTTTATTGCAATAAAATTATAGTTTTTTAGTTTATAATTCTTAGGAATTAGTCCTATTAGTTAGTCCTTAGGAATGCCAACACATTTGCAGCAAACTGAATTGTTTTATTATAGTAGGTCAACTATTATATATATTATATACATTACTAACAATGGAATCATTAGTCCACATTATTAACAATTCTCTTCCCTCCCAAATAAAGAATTTGAGTTTGATTCCACAGAAGAGGATTACAATCCAGCCAAATCGAAATATCATCCAGTCAATGATGCTTGCTGGACCAAAGGACAAGCGGTTCCATACCTTGCACTGGCCAAGACGTTAGAAGCTATCGAAGCCACATCAGCTCGTCTAAAGATGGTGGAGATACTGAGCAACTTCTTCCGTTCGGTGATAGCGCTGACTCCCGAGGACTTGCTGCCCAGTATCTACATGTGTTTGAACCAGTTAGCGCCCGCATATCATAGCTTGGAACTTGGTAAGTTACTTGAAGCCAGTAGCAGTTATTGTAGCTTCATCACGTCAGAGTAGACTGTAAGAAATCGTCTTTGTTTGTATCCTAGGATTTATGTTTATTGTTCTTTCACGTAAAAACTACTAAGAATGGATTTTAATGAAACTTTGCAGACTGATACAAACAATCACACTTATGTGTTAGGGAGAAAGTGGAAGCATGTGAGGGTTATGTCAGTCGTACCTTTCGATGCTCCGAGGGTTTCAGTGTTCTTCAACACGAATTGGGGTAGGTGTTAAAAAAAATTTACTCGTTAAACACTTAGTGTCACCACTTGTTTTTAACTATATGTTAGGAAAGTCGCGTCGCTTGGTGTGGTCTTGGCAACTGCCAACGTCATGGTAGGATAAAGAGGGTATATTCAAAAATGCCCATCTGTATTTTTGAACATTATGAATAGAAATGTTTTTTATCGAAAAAAGCATATTATAAAATTGAAAAGTTCGTTAATGATAATAATGTTTTCGTAAAACTTAATATTCATAGCTCGGACAATATCTTCTTGTGACCTGCGTTCCGAATGAGTCGTAGAATCAAAAGTATTACTATTAAAAAGTGTATTTGAAAAAAGATTACTTCTATTTCTATGAAAACCGTGACTATCGAATAGTAAAGCCGTACGCCAAACCACTATACCCCGAGGCTGTCAATAAATATAATAGTGTAACGCCCGGCAGGCATCGCGGAGACGTACCTGATGAAGGCGGTGGGGCAGAGCACCGGGCGCTCGGTGTCGCAGGTGCGGGCGGCGGCGCGCGCGGCCGGGGACCTCGGCGCCGCCGCCGCCGCCGCCCGCGCCACGCAGCGCACGCTGCGGCCGCCGCCCCCGCTGCGGGCGCGCGCGGTGTTCACAGCGCTCAAGGACATCGCGCACATGACCGGTCAGTTCATTATAGGACTACTCGGGCTACTCGGAACGACGGAAAGACGAGTTACCTCGAGAAAGACACGACATCGAGTTGAAAAAGGTGGTGGATCACCGCAGTCAAGTCGCGCACATGACCGTTCGGCGCGCTCAAAGACATCGAGGACATCGCGCACATGACCGGTGAGTTCATTATAAGACAACTCGGGAAAGACTCGAACGACGGAGAAGACAAGTTACCTCGAGTTGAAAGGTGGATCACCGCAGTGTTCGCAGCGCTCGAGGACATCGCGCACATGACCGGTGAGTTCATTATAGGACTACTCGGGAAAGACTCGAACGACGGAGAAGACAAGTTACCTCGAGTTGAAAGGTGGATCACCGCAGTGTTCGCCGCGCTCGAGGACATCGCGCACATGACCGGTGAGTTCATTATGGGGCAACTCAGGAAAGACACGACTCGAGTTGAAAGGTGGATCACCGCAGTGTTCACAGCGCTCGAGAACATCGCGCACATGACCGGTGAGTTCATTATAGGACTACTCGGGAAAGACACGACTCGAGTTGAAAGGTGGATCACCGCAGTGTTCGCAGCGCTCAAGGACATCGCGCACATGACCGGTCAGTTCATTATAGGACTACTCGGGAAAGACACGACTCGAGTTACCTCGAGACTCGAGTTGAAAGGTGGATCACCGCAGTGTTCGCAGCGCTCAAGGACATCGCGCACATGACCGGTGAGTTCATTATAGGACAGCTCGGGAAAGACTCGAACGACGGGGAAGACGAGTTACCTCGAGTTGAAAGGTGGATCACCGCAGTGTTCGACGCGCTCAAGGACATCGCGCACATGACCGGTGAGTTCATTATGGGGCAACTCAGGAAAGACACGACTCGAGTTGAAAGGTGGATCACCGCAGTGTTCGCAGCGCTCAAGGACATCGCGCACATGACCGGTGAGTTCATCATGGGGCAACTCGAGAAAGACACGATTCGAGTTACGAGTCTTCGCGCACGTAACCGGTAGACCAGTCTTGTTCTAACTCGAAAACCTATCAACTCTAGTTGATAGGTTTTCGATGACGACCTCGGTGGAATAGCGGTTAGCACACCACTTTATGACCGATGGTCGCGAGTTCGATTCAATTCATCGCATGGTACAAACATTTGTATTCTTGAGTATGATTGTTTGTATCGGTCTGTGTGTTTTCTATGTATAATATGTATGTATTTATAAAAAAAATATCTATATATATGTATCAGTTATCTAGTACCCATAACACAAGCTTTAGCTAGCTTAACTTGAATCTAGATGGCGCTGTGTAAATTGTCCTGAAATTATTATTATTATTATAATTACTCAAATTTCAACTCAAATCATGCTTTCTCGAATTGGCATTCAGCATTTTTGGAAGCGTCGGAAAACACGACTCAAGTTTGCCGACGCTTCCAAAAATGTTAGAACTAGTTACTGAGAATGTTAGTTACAAATAACTTTTTAGGCACCATTTTCGCCTCACTCAGGGACATCGCGCATATAACCGATAAGTTCGTGGTGTAACTTTTTAGGCGGTATGTTCTCCGCCCACAAGTATAACGTCATTCTACACAATTTGTATTGTTTCCGTAAAAAAAAAAAACAAATAACTATTTAGGCGCCAAATTCGCCACTCAAGGACAACGTCGTTCTAAACAATTTATATTGCTTCAATAAAAAAAATATATTTTACAGGTCAGGCGTCAGTCAATAAAAAAATCGCCAAGATACAATCGCTATTTGTGGCGTGCAGGCATTGTGAAGCAAAATACTTAATAAGGTAAATTAATCTTTATAAATTACCATAGATCATATAGATGACTAGTTATGCCGGCGATTTCACCTGCATGTAATATATAGCCTATGTCAGGGCATCCCAAACTTATTCGTCTTGTGGCGCCCTTGGGCCAGCTTTCATAAATACTTACCCATTCTAGTATAGGTTAACAGGAAAACACTAATTGAATATTTATAATTTTACTACCTGTCCCGGCAAACGTTGTATTGCCTTAAAATAAAAAAAAAGATTAGGGGTGGACTACCCCTAACATTTAGGGGGATGAAAAATAGATGTTGGCCGATTCTCAGACTTACTCAATACGCTCACAAAATTTCATGAGAATCGGTCAAGCCGTTTCGGAGGAGTATGGGAACGAAAACTGTGACACGAGAATTTTATATATAAGATTAGAAGACATAAGCACAAAATTAAAAAGAGATATTTATGTATCTGGTTGGTCAATGTGAAGGGTGTGCTTGCCTTTCTGATCGTAGCTTATAAAACAGGCTCCAGTTTAGAAATTGCTACTCTAATTTCATTTCAAGTCTATCTTTGACCTGTAATTACTGCAATTGCAGAAAAGCAATGTCGCATCGACACTCGACGCCCCGTAGACAACGCCGCGACGCGCTGGGACGTTGCAACGCACAGTTTGGGAAGCCTTGGCCTATGTTATTCTGATTTATAAGCTATATTTTGAAGTTAGTTGCATCAAAATCCATTCAATAGTTTTTGCGTGATCATTTTTATTGAACAAAACCTTATTACTCACTAAACGATTACTTAAATGACACGATACGTGCTTGGTACTATAGCTAGGTTTTTCAAGTATATTTAGGTTTCTTATGGGTCGGCGACGTGCACATCACACCCCTGGTGTTTCAGGCGTTCATAGGCTACGGTAACCATTTACCATCAGATGGGCCGTATGCTTTATTGCCACCATCGTAGTATAAAAAAAGCCATGTACAATTTCATTTAATGGTGTAAAATTTTATATCCATTCCCATAAAAGACCCATTGATTTTTCTAAACGATACTTAGGAAGAGCAAGTTTGTCTTTGAGTCTAGTATTAATGTTATGCGCTCTTTTGTGCTTATGATCAGATCGCTGGAAGGGAAACTTCGCATCGGTTTGGCGGAGCAATCAGTGCTGCAAGCATTGGCAGTAGCGACCGCTACAACGCCACCAAACCCTGACGGTGTGGAGGTGCTGGACGCGTCCAAGGGACTGTCTGCAGAGGTATTCAAGGTAGGTCTAACATTTATTTATTTATTAGCTGTACCCGCGACTTCGTCCATAAATTTTACTTTATTTTTCTGAAATAAAAGTAGCCTAAGTTACTCCTTATTACATCAGCTACCTGCCAATAAAAGTCCCGTTAAAATCGGTCCAGCCATTTCAGAGATTAGCCGGAACAAACTGGCGCCTCCAGCGGTAGTTACAGCTAACAGTATATTATATTTTTGTGAGAAGAATGGATAAGATAAGGAATTAATACTTTAGAGGTATGAAAGTGGCGTCGGTGTCGGAGAAATTGAAGAGTGATCGTCTATCATGGTATGGGCATGTATTGCGTAGGAATGAAGATAATATTTTAAGGAAGGTGTTACAAATGAATGTGGATGGTTATAAGGGTAGAGAAAGGCCGAAAAAGATAGATGACTGTCTGAAAAATGATATAAGAAAGGGAGTAAATAACGAGATGACTGCGAATAGTGATGAATGGAAGAGAAAAATACATTACGTCGACCACAAATAAATGGGATAAGGAAGAAGAGATGACTGTGTGAAAGATGATATAAGAAAGGGAGTAAATAACGAGATGACTGCGAATAGTGATGAATGGAAGAGAAAAATATATTACGTCGACCACAAATAAATGGGATAAGGAAGAAGCAGATGATGATATACTTTTATTTATAAAAAAGTAGCTATTAAAAAAAATTCTAGCTTTTAAGCTAGTTACATCTAATAAAGTGTATATTCGTTTGTCCCAGGCACGAGTGGACGAGCACGCCCTGTTGATAAAGACGACGTACTGCGAGTGTCCGGACTACGGGCGCGTGGTGCCGGCGCTGCTGCAGCACGGCGTCGGCTCCCTGCCGCAGCACTGTCGCCTCACTCCGGGGACTCCGCTCAAGCCCATGCTGGCGCACCCCACGCGAGGAGTACATCAAATCTTCGACAGGTGACGATGTGTGATCATACTAGTGACTCTGGACTTAGACAGCGTTTTTATGAATGATAATGGAATGGTGAACGCTTGCGCTAAAGGTTTACCCTGGCGGGGCAGCAGTGGAGGATGATAACGTTTAGTTAGATCAGTTAGCCTATCGTGGTAAATTCACCATGAATTTATCACGATGGTTTTCAGGAGAGAGTTAGGGGCAAAAACAGTCCAACTGGGCCCCCTAACCCTTCTGTGGTGTGCCCCCATTGCCTAAAACTGGAACATATCAAATTAATAACCAAATGAGAATTTACACTGAATCACTGGCAAGAAAAAATGCCAGGATTAACACATTCAAAAGACCTAATATCGGGCTTCTTGACCAAATACTCCAATAGACTACCGCTATTGAGTAAAAACAACATATGCATGATGACTAGGGCCCTCACAGGACACTGCAAATTAAACAAGCATGGTTAACCTGACATGGTAACTTATCAGCAATAGGGTTACTTGTCCACATTACTAACAATCCCTAAACCTAACCTACCCTAACCCCCGAAGGGTTGTTAGTAATGTGAACTAAAAACCCCATTGCTAATATACCTGGAAACCACCGTGATATACATATATACCGTGAAAAATTAAGATAAAAATTAATGGTGAATTTACCACGATAGATTAACTAACTTCAATAAAAAATATAGCCTATATGTTATTCTAATACATAAGCTATATAACTGTAAAGTTTCGTCAAAATTCGTTTAGTAGTTTTTACGTGAAAGAGTAACAAACATCCATACTTATAAACTTTCGAGTTCATAATATTATTAAAATTAAGATGATACAATTGTTTATAACCAGGTTCGAAAACGAGCAGTTCACGTGCGAGTGGAAGTACGACGGAGAACGGGCGCAGCTTCACGTGCCCGGAGATGAAGAGCCTCGGCTGCAGGAAGCCGCCATCTTCAGCCGGAACCAGGAGAACAACACCACGTAAGTAACCATGCTGTCTCTAGTTTTTTTCGGACTACTCTAATGCTGTTGGCCGCAGCTGGTCTTTCCAGCTTCATCGGACGAACGAACGATCGAGGGGCACCCATGCAGATGACACTCACAGTATAATACCAATGCACTCATCAAGGATTAAACTTACGCAATACATAGATTAAAAGTAATAAAATGTGAATTGTCCAGAGAGATATTATTATTATTTAGTCAGAATATATGTATATTTTAATCATTACATATGTAGTATAAAACAGTCGCGGTTGCTGTCTGTCCGTCCCTATGTATGCTTAAATCTTTAAAACTACGCAACAGATTTTGAAGCGGACTTTTTTAATAGATAGAGTGATCCAAGAGGAAGATTTATATAAGAATAAGAATAACATTTATTTCATAAAATATAACTATATGTAACATTGTAACTATGACCCCACACTAGGCAATGCCTGTATCGTGGAAATCAAAGCAGGTTTGACAGTTAACGTTACATTGGTACGGCGATCAGAGTGCATATAAAAATTTTGTGTTTATATAATATTAATACTAATAATATATGACAAAAAATAAAATAAAAAATTGTTATCATTTTACTACAATTTTTCACTTTAATTGATTATATGACATTGATCCCTGGCGAGAATACAATAATAAAAATTACAGATATGTATTTGTTAGTCGGCGAGTGTGTGTGTGTATGTGTGTACGTGTGAGTGTGTGTGTGTGTGTGTGTTTGAGTGAGTAAGAATGTTATTTGGAAGTGTTGTAAATTCATATAGAATCATTAGAATATTTCAGAATTGTCTAAATTTATATTACGGGTTTTAGTATTTTCTCAGTGTCCTCATATGTCCAGGACATCAGTATACTGTTGAGGAGTGTTTTTAAACCTGATAACTGAGAGTGTTTCATATCATATTAGTTTGCAAATTTGATTGTATATGTGTGGAATTATGTATATGTATATTACATGTACACCTGGGCGAAGCCGGGGCGAGTAGCTACTATATTATAATGAACTTGTGTACCCGCCTGCGCTATCGGTTTACGCTGACGGGTCACCAGTGGAGGATGATAAGATGAGCATGAGGTCAGGTCAGTTAACCCATCGTGACAAATACACCAGGAATTTACCACGATGGTTTCCAGGGAGATATGGTACATTGCTTGCAATACAATCAAATTCAAATTCAAATTCAAATTCAAAATATCTTTATTCATGTAGGTCTATTACAGACTCTTATGATATGTCAAATCTACCGTCAATTCGGAATGATTTCGAGATGAGAAGAACTGACAAGAAACTCAGCTCGTATTTTTTTTTTTTTAATGTTGTACATATTTATAATAATACTATTTCATTTAAATTCAAATTTGGGAGAATAGAGTGACCACCAGCATATGCTATATAAAAAAAAATATCATCAAAAAAATCAAAAAATCTAATCAGTGTTCGCAACCTGAACAGACCAGTCCCCACAAGCAGCACCCGTACACGAGTATGACGGATGAGCCAGCCATCATTGCACTCAACCATATTAGAGGGAGCACATCGACCCGGCCCACCACGCCGCCACAAGTTTGAACTATATAGCGAGCATGACTGTTTCAAGTTACTCCACTACGTCATTTATATTATTTACAGCATAAACTGTACCAATCACAGTTTTCACCCATTACAATATTTAATTTACATTATTTAAATTACAATATGTCATCAATCATCAGTTTACATTATATAACAATCCTCTTCCCCCCAATGTATGATGCACAAAGTTTTAACTGGAACTGAATACACGATCTCTAAAGCGTAATTCAAAGTATTAAACCACTATGCTACCACGGGTCTAAACGGGATGACTATTCCGTCATAGACTCTTAAACTGTTACCACCCTACAGGAAGTATCCAGACGTGCTCCGTCGGCTACCATCGCTGTTAAAGCCGACGGTCACCAGCTGCGTGCTGGACTGCGAGGCGGTCGCATACGACACCGTCAACAAGCAGATACTACCGTTCCAGGTCTGATGTTTATAGTTCAAATTCAATTCAATACAATTCAAATAATAAATTTGCAGAATGTTGCGAGATAATAATCAGGGATGTTAGGGAGCTCTGTAACCGTAACCGAAACTATCGGATATCCGATATAAAAGAATATTAGTAACCGAATCCGAAATACAAGTTTCGGATAATATCGAATAGGGGCCGAGCCTAATTAAGACACGTTACGTAACCGAAATTATCCGAAACTAACGGATGAACCGAAATAATTTCCTATCCGAAGCCGTATAATAATCATTCCTACATCCGAAACGGATAGGTTTCGGATGTAGGATCCGAAATTTCATATCCATAACATCCCTGATAATATTAGGATGTTGTCGGTTGAGACGATGTATATTACAGATGATAATATACTGACAAATGTACCTAAAATATTGGTCTTATATACTAAATTAGCTTTTGCCCGCGGCTTCACTCGCTTAAGTTATCGCCTTAGGGTTCGAATTTATCAAAATCCTTTCTTAGGGGATGCTTACGTCATAGTAGCTTTATGCATGCAAAGTCTCAGCCCGATCGGTTTAAAGTTGACAAAGTTTCATACAAACTTTCATCCCTTATTTTATCCCCTTGGGAGTAGAATTGATCAAAATCCTATCTTAGCGGATGCCTACGTCATAACATCTACCTGCATGCCAAATTTCAGTCCGATCCGTCCAGTGGTTTGGGCTGTGCGTTGATAGATCACTATGTCAGTCACCTTTGAGTTATATATATTTAGATAGAAGAACAACAATAACAATAGGAAAATGTAAGGTGCGGTGACACAGTTTAAACACGGCCGTGCTTAGTAGACAGTATTGAATTTGTCTTACTAGCCATTATTAGGTAACTGTGTCCCATACAGAACACAGTGCTTATAGGCAGGGATGTTATGGATATGAAATTTCGGATACGGATAGTTTTCGGATGTAGGAATGATTATTATACCGGATGCGGATATGAAATTATTTAATAGTTTTCCCTACTAATAGTGTTATAAATAAAAAATAGGTACTATCGACCCGTAAACGTAAGGATGCCCGCGAAGAAGATATCAAAGTGCAGGTGTGCTTGTTCGTGTTCGACGTGCTGTACCTAAACGGGCGCGCGCTCGTTACGGAGCCGCTCGGGAGGAGACGGGATATGCTGCGGGAACACTTCAACGAAGTTCCTGGTACGTAGTACTATATATTTAGACACGCGGTAGCGTATCAAGCCGAGTTTCAAGTAAACTGGCAAGCAGCACCGTGTGTATATTTACACGAACAATTTGGAGCCACTTTTGACCCCCTCATAACTCAAAAACTCTTTCACACAAACCTGTCAAATTTGGTTCATATATTGAGACTTGCGAGATAAATATGTGTTCCAAATTTCATAAACATATCTCAAACGGTTATTTAGATATTAATGTCCAAAAATCGTCATTTTTATCACTGATCAACTATAGATCAAAATTATAACCCACTTCCAGATGACCTAGGTAGTTCAAATTTGGCATGCAGATAGGTAATTAGGTGAATATAAAGGAAAAAATGAAACTGAAACTGGTAAATTGTTATCATTTTACTACAATTTTTCATTGACATAATTTATCAATGTCCCTTACCAAATTGACATAATTTATGATGGCCCCTTATTAAATTGACATAATTTATGATTGACCCTTATCATAGTAACGTAATTTATGATGGCTTCTTATTAAATTGACATAATTTATGATGGCCCCTTATTAAACTGACATAATTTATGATGGCTTCTTATTAAATTGACATAATTTATGTTGGCTTCTTATTAAATTGACATAATTTATGATGGCCCCTTATTAAATTGACATAATTTATGATTGACCCTTATCATAGTGACGTAATTCATGATGGCCACTTATTACATTGACATAATTTATGAGGGCCATTTATTAAATTGAAATAATTTATAATGGCTTCTTATTAAATTGACTTAATTTATGATGGCTTCTTATTAAATTGACATAATTTACGATGGCCCCATATTAAATTGACATAATTTATCATTGACCCTTATCATAGTGACGTAATTTATAATGGCTTCTTATTAAATTGATATAATTAATGACGGCTTTTTATTAAATTGACATAATTTATGAATGACCCTTATCACATAGACGTAATTTATGATCGCCGCTTATTAAACTGACAAAATTTATGAGGGCTTCTTATTAAATTGACATAATTTATGATGGCCCCTTATTAAATTGAAAAATTTATGATTGACTCTTATTATAGTGACGTAATTCATGATGGCCACTTATTACATTGACATAATTTATGATGGCCATTTATTAAATTGACATAATTTATAATGGCTTCTTATTAAATTGACATAATTTACGATGGCCCCATATTAAATTGACATAATTTATTATTGACCCGTATCATAGTGACGTAATTTATAATGGATTCTTATTAAATTGACATAATTTATGACGGCTTCTTATTAAATTGACATAATTTATGAATGACCCTTATCACATTGACGTAATTTATGATGGCCGCTTATTAAACTGACATAATTTATGAGGGCTTCTTATTAAATTGACATAATTTATGATGGCCCCTTATTAAATTGTAAAATTTATGAATTACCCTTATCATAGTGACGTAATTTATTATGGCTTCTTATTAAATTGACATAATTTATAATGGCCCCTTATAAAATTGACATAATTTATGATTGACCCTTATCATTGTGACGTAATTTATGATGGCCACTTATTACATTGACATAATTTATGATGGCCACTTATTAAATTGACATAATTTATAATGGCTTCTTATTAAATTGACATAATATATGATGGCCCCTTATTAAATTGACATAATTTATGATTGTCCCTTATCGTAGTGACGTAATTTACGATGGCCGCTTATTAAATTGACATAAATTATGATGGCTCCTTATTAAATTGACATACTTTATTATTGTCTCTTATCATATTGACGAAATTTATGATGGCTGCTTATTGCACTGACATAAGTGATATATATTATAGATTATGGCTCCTTATTAAATTAACATAATTTAGCCTCTTAATAAATTGACATATTTTGATGGCTCCTTATTACATTGACATTATTTATGATTCCTCCTTATTAAATTGAAATAATTTATGATTGCCCCTTATCAAATTGACGTAATTTATGACGGTCCCTAATTAAATTTTCGTAATTTATGGATGGCCCCTTATTGAACCAGGTGAGTGGCAGTTCGCGACTTCCAAGGACTGCACCACCATGGAGGAGGTGCAGCAGTTCCTCGATGAGGCCATCCGCGGCTCCTGTGAGGGTCTCATGGTGAAGATGCTGACGGGGGAGAACGCGCGGTACGACATCGCGCGGCGGTCACACAACTGGCTTAAGGTAACTTTTTTTTACCAGGCAAACATACGGCCCATCTGATGGTAAACGGTTCTTTTTAATTATAATAATGTAACGGTGAACCCGCCTGCAACGGTTTACGCTGGCGGGGCACGAGTAGAGAATGATAAGATGAGCATGAGGTCCAATCAATTAGCTCATGGTAACAAATTCACCAGGAACATGGTTTTCAGGGGGAACCGCGTGATGTTCAATCTAACATTACAGGTATATACAGCAATGGGTCAATCATTAATCCACGTTACTAAGAGCCCCTATTGCCCCGATGGTAAACGGTTACCGTTATTGGAATCACCTCCCAGCAATGGTATTTCCGAACCGATACGATATTGAATTCTTCAAGAAAAGAGCTTATACCTTCTTAAAAGGCCGGCAATGCACTTGCAATTCCCCTGACGTTGCGGGTACTCATGGGCGGCGGTAATCACTTACTGTCAGGTGAACCGCAAACCGTTTGTCCCCTTTGCTATAAAAAAATCTTGTAATTGCACTGCTACATCTGCACTCTGCAACCGAAATACAGCATACAAAGTTGTGGTGGATGAAATATGGTATCAGTAAAAAAGTAATCGTGAAGCAGACTGTGTATCTCATTTGGAAAGTATACACTCTATCCTGAGGAAATAAAAACCATCGCTCCTAAGAATATCCTTCGATTCTTGTCCCTGACGGGTCCAGGTAGAGAACATTGGAAAAAGGCGCACATAATAGATCTATGCAGGTCGCAGTGTTATAGATCTTACCATCTGACAATGACCCAAAATCCTCAATAAAAAATGTGATATCTATATAATGTGTTAAACATTATACACAGCTCAAGAAAGACTACTTAGAAGGGTGCGGAGATTCGGTAGACGTGGTCGTTATCGGCGGTTACCACGGGAAAGGCAGGCGCGCAGGTGTCTACGGCGGGTTCTTACTGGCCTGCTACGACCCCCACACCGAGGAGTACCAGTCGCTGTGCAAGATCGGCACCGGCTTCTCAGATGAGGACCTGCAGAAGTTGAGTGCGGCTCTCAACGAACATGTCATCGATACGCCCAGGAATTACTACAGGTTAGTTTAAATAATAATTATATTAATTGACGCCAATTTTACAGGTTTTTTTTACTTTGGACAATTAACACAGCGCCATCTAGTCTGATGGTAAACAGAGCTTGTGTTATGGGTACTAGGTGATATCAATACCATATCAATGGGCAAATCAAATTTGTCTCTGAGAGACAAAACAGAAAAGAAACAAAGTATTGTGACACTACCGAAGACAAAGACAGTATTGGTTATCATTGTTGACATATATTTTTATTTTATTTATTTATTTGTACAATCAATGGTTGTAAATAGCCTTGGTTTTTCCGAAAAAATATTTTTAATTCTTAACAATTACTATATTATAGAATGACTGTATGGGCTGAGTCTCCTTACCTTTCCCTGATATTCTCCCCCAAATTTATACTTCCCCATTTTTTTTTAGGTTCGACAGTGCGCACCGTCCGGACGCGTGGTTCGAGGCGGCGCGAGTGTGGGAGGTGCGCGCCGCGGACCTGTCGCAGTCCGCCGCGCACCGCGCCGCGCGCGGGGCGCTGCACCCCGACCGCGGACTGTCGCTCAGGTTCCCCAGGTAACGGCCGGCCCACACAGTCCGCCGCGGACTGTCGCAGTCCGCCGCGCACCGCGCCGCGCGCGGGGCGCTGCACCCCGACCGCGGACTGTCGCTCAGGTTCCCCAGGTAACGGCCGGCCCACACAGTCCGCCGCGGACTGTCGCAGTCCGCCGCGCACCGCGCCGCGCGCGGGGCGCTGCACCCCGACCGCGGACTGTCGCTCAGGTTCCCCAGGTAACGGCCGGCCCACACAGTCCGCCGCGGACTGTCGCAGTCCGCCGCGCACCGCGCCGCGCGCGGGGCGCTGCACCCCGACCGCGGACTGTCGCTCAGGTTCCCCAGGTAACGGCCGGCCCACACAGTCCGCCGCGGACTGTCGCAGTCCGCCGCGCACCGCGCCGCGCGCGGGGCGCTGCACCCCGACCGCGGACTGTCGCTCAGGTTCCCCAGGTAACGGCCGGCCCACACAGTCCGCCGCGGACTGTCGCAGTCCGCCGCGCACCGCGCCGCGCGCGGGGCGCTGCACCCCGACCGCGGACTGTCGCTCAGGTTCCCCAGGTAACGGCCGGCCCACACAGTCCGCCGCGGACTGTCGCAGTCCGCCGCGCACCGCGCCGCGCGCGGGGCGCTGCACCCCGACCGCGGACTGTCGCTCAGGTTCCCCAGGTAACGGCCGGCCCACACAGTCCGCCGCGGACTGTCGCAGTCCGCCGCGCACCGCGCCGCGCGCGGGGCGCTGCACCCCGACCGCGGACTGTCGCTCAGGTTCCCCAGGTAACGGCCGGCCCACACAGTCCGCCGCGGACTGTCGCAGTCCGCCGCGCACCGCGCCGCGCGCGGGGCGCTGCACCCCGACCGCGGACTGTCGCTCAGGTTCCCCAGGTAACGGCCGGCCCACACAGTCCGCCGCGGACTGTCGCAGTCCGCCGCGCACCGCGCCGCGCGCGGGGCGCTGCACCCCGACCGCGGACTGTCGCTCAGGTTCCCCAGGTAACGGCCGGCCCACACAGTCCGCCGCGGACTGTCGCAGTCCGCCGCGCGCGGGGCGCTGCACCCCGACGCGCGCGGGGCGCTGCACCCCGACCGACCGCGGACTGTCGCTCAGGTTCCCCAGGTAACGGCCGGCCCACACAGTCCGCCGCGGACTGTCGCAGTCCGCCGCGCACCGCGCCGCGCGCGGGGCGCTGCACCCCGACCGCGGACTGTCGCTCAGGTTCCCCAGGTAACGGCCGGCCCACACAGTCCGCCGCGGACTGTCGCAGTCCGCCGCGAACCGCGCCGCGCGCGGGGCGCTGCACCCCGCGCGACTGTCGCTCAGGTTCCCCAGGTAACGGCCGGCCCACACAGTCCGCCGCGGACTGTCGCAGTCCGCCGCGCACCGCGCCGCGCGCGGGGCGCTGCACCCCGACCGCGGACTGTCGCTCAGGTTCCCCAGGTAACGGCCGGCCCACACAGACACAGTCCGCCGTCGGACGCGCCGCGCACCGCGCCGCGCGCGGGGCGCTGCACCCCGACCGCGGACTGTCGCTCAGGTTCCCCAGGTAACGGCCGGCCCTCACAGTCCGCCGCGGACTGTCGCAGTCCGCCGCGCACCGCGCCGCGCGCCGCGCGCGGGGCGCTGCACCCCGACCGCGGACTGTCGCTCAGGTTCCCCAGGTAACGGCCGGCCCACACAGTCCGCCGCGGACTGTCGCAGTCCGCCGCGCGCGGGGCGCTGCACCCCGACCGCGGACTGTCGCTCAGGTTCCCCAGGTAACGGCCGGCCGACACAGTCCGCCGCGGACTGTCGCAGTCCGCCGCGCACCGCGCCGCGCGCGGGGCGCTGCACCCCGACCGCGGACTGTCGCTCAGGTTCCCCAGGTAACGGCCGGCCGACACAGTCCGCCGCGGACAGGTCTCTGTCCGCCGCGCTCCGCGCCGCGCGCGGGGCGCTGCACCCCGACCGCGGACTGTCGCTCAGGTTCCCCAGGTAACGGCCGGCCCACACAGTCCGCCGCGGACTGTCGCAGTCCGCCGCGCACCGCGCCGCGCGCGGGGCGCTGCACCCCGACCGCGGACTGTCGCTCAGGTTCCCCAGGTAACGGCCGGCCCACACAGTCCGCCGCGGACTGTCGCAGTCCGCCGCGCGCGCGGGGCGCGCCGCGCGCGCTCAGGTTCCCCAGGTAACGGCCGCACCCCGCCGCGCGCCGCGCGCGGGGCGCTGACTGTCCGGGGCGCTGCACCCCGACCGCGGACTGTCGCTCAGGTTCCCCAGGTAACGGCCGGCCCACACAGTCCGCCGCGGACTGTCGCAGTCCGCCGCGCACCGCGCCGCGCGCGGGGCGCCGCACCCCGACCGCGGACTGTCGCTCAGGTTCCCCAGGTAACGGCCGGCCCACACAGTCCGCCGCGGACTGTCGCAGTCCGCCGCGCACCGCGCCGCGCGCGGGGCGCTGCACCCCGACCGCGGACTGTCGCTCAGGTTCCCCAGGTAACGGCCGGCCCACACAGTCCGCCGCGGACTGTCGCAGTCCGCCGCGCACCGCGCCGCGCGCGGGGCGCTGCACCCCGACCGCGGACTGTCGCTCAGGTTCCCCAGGTAACGGCCGGCCCACACAGTCCGCCGCGGACTGTCGCAGTCCGCCGCGCACCGCGCCGCGCGCGGGGCGCTGCACCCCGACCGCGGACTGTCGCTCAGGTTCCCCAGGTAACGGCCGGCCCACACAGTCCGCCGCGGACTGTCGCAGTCCGCCGCGCACCGCGCCGCGCGCGGGGCGCTGCACCCCGACCGCGGACTGTCGCTCAGGTTCCCCAGGTAACGGCCGGCCCACACAGTCCGCCGCGGACTGTCGCAGTCCGCCGCGCACCGCGCCGCGCGCGGGGCGCTGCACCCCGACCGCGGACTGTCGCTCAGGTTCCCCAGGTAACGGCCGGCCCACACAGTCCGCCGCGGACTGTCGCAGTCCGCCGCGCACCGCGCCGCGCGCGGGGCGCTGCACCCCGACCGCGGACTGTCGCTCAGGTTCCCCAGGTAACGGCCGGCCCACACTGTCCGCCGCGGACTGTCGCAGTCCGCCGCGCACCAAATAGAAACTCTGTTCCTAAAATAAGCTGCTTGCCAGCTGAATTTTTTTTTATACTACGTAGGTAACAAATAATCATACGGCCCATCTGATGGTAAACGGTTACCTGATAAACGGATACACGCAGATGTTTAATTGATACCGGAATGGTACATCCGTCTCCGCTAACGGTTTACGTTGGCGGGGCACAAGTGGAGGATGAGATCAGGTCAGTTAGCCCATCGTGACAAATTCGCCAGAAATTGATCACGATAGTTTCCAGAGAAAAATGAGTGGAGATCAACTTGACTTGATACATGCTAGCGATGGAGTAATTAGTTCATATAAACTTTCTCCTTTCCAGATTCATCCGCGAGCGTGATGATAAGACACCGGAGCAGGCGACGAGCGCGCAGCAGCTCGTAGAGATGTATCTTGCACAGGACCAGGTCAAGAACCAAACCACCAAGAATACGAACCACGACGAGTTCTACTAAACGAGCATATAGATCTGACATTTTCCCCAACCGCATCATTTTTGCATTCTTTATTGATTTCAAAATTTTCAAAATAAAGATAAGAATAATTGTATATCTAAAAATTGAGGGCACATACTTAAAATTACGTGGTACAGTAGTTCAGAATCACTGATCTAGATAGATAGATCTAGATAGATCTAGAAATAAATCTACGCGTTGAATAATACGCGCAAACACATTGAATAAGAATTTTTTTATATACTACAATTAGATATTTCAATTCTATGTTTATTGTGGTATGCAAATATTATTTTACAATTAATACAACTATATTTTTCTTATTTATGACAACTTCGGTAGTCGCTGGTTCGATTCCTCGCACGATACAAACATTTGTATTCATGAGTATGATTGTTTGTATCGGTCTGGGCGTTTTCTATGTATAATATGTATTTATTTTAAAAAATGTATCCATGTATTTATATCAGTTGTCTAGTACCCATAACACAAGCTCTGCTTAGCTTGAGACTAGGTAGCGCTGTGTGATTTGTCCTTAGTTCTATTATATATCTTTTCCAATTAAATATAATAAAAAGGACCAATAAACCGACCGTAGACGGTCCAGTGATGATTAAAGTAGTATCAATAATAAAAATCATGTTAATATTACCAATATTACATAATAATATAAAAGAAAATGTAATATCACAAATTTGTAACAAAAGTTTGTAATATAAATAATAAACAGTTATTTGTTCACGTAAGTTTTATTTAAAAGTCCTTAATCTATTGTACTTAATGCTACAAGTTTCATTTTACTACTAAGTCACAATTTGTTCATAAATTTATTGTATCAACTTAATTTCGACCAGTTTCGGTCCAACATTGGCGATTACTTTCATTCGTCCGAAAATTACAATATTCTAAAAACAGTATTCATATATTTTACAATTAATTTTCGATCAGTTCCAGTCCAGAATTGGTGTATAGTTGTTCTCGAAAACGAACAATACTTAAAAAAATTACAATTTATTATCAGTAATTAAAACTATTATATTATTATTATTATTAATAGAAAATAGTATTTGGGCTACATTTTATAAATTTACAATTTTAAAAGTACCTGCTCGTGAAGAATAAATTCTATAAAAGGAGAGAGCTTTTTAGAAATATAACTTTGGTTTCCCCAAAATGTCGGGAACGAAAGCTAAAATTCGGATTAAATTTCGGTTTTAATAACTAATTTTCATATACGTATACATATTTATTATGACACTACAATTGGGTTGGTTTTGTTATAATTTGACAACTAATATTTTAGTTATTTTTAAACTTCTGTGTTTAACATACATTATTTATATTGTTAACCGGGTCTTAACACGAATAATTTTATGGCAAATAAAGGTATTTACCTCTCGACATTTCGACTAGGCTGTGAGAGGTAAATACCTTAACACAAATAATTTTATGTAAGTATGTAAGTCGTATTTGCATTACAGATAAGATAAGTAAACAATTAAGCGACAGTGATGATATCAGCAGGCAGCGATGTAATATGCCTTTTTACTGTATTCATGCAAAATTTGAATAAAGACAAAGATATTTACCTCTCTCTCACCTTAGTCGATACGTCGAGAGAGGTAAATACATTTATTTGCCATAAAATGATTCGTGTTAAGACCCGGTTAAGAATATAAATAATCTAAGATTTATTATATATTATTTTTATATTGTATATTACATTTCGGGCTATTCTCTACATCGAATACGTTCAGAATAATATATATTATGTTTTTGCAAGAACAGTGATATGCAGTCGATATGTACACGCTGTAAAAATGACGGCTTGCTCCCTGCGGGGGATTGTTAAGAGCCTCTTAACTCCTGAACTAGAAAGGTCTACATTTAACTAGACAATTTATCGAAACATTAAAAAGAATATATCCAATAACAAACTGAAAATACCATTAGAGTATGGTTTAGGTACTTGGTACTTATACGCGGTCGACATTATTTTCATTATGCGTCTAGAAGTCATTACTGAAATTAGTTCACGTTTGGTCACCAAACATACTGCGTGTGTTCATCTACCAGTACCATCGCTCATGTTACCATTAATTACCATTTAAGAAAAAAACATATTAGTGTGTAAACTTCGACTTTTTTAATTATTGGTATATTAAATTAGATGTGTACTATAACAAAGCCGTACAACTATATGGTCCTTCGAGCCGGATATGAACCGTAATGGATGTTATATTTATAAGAAATCAATGGAAGCATGTACATACCTCGCAATATGAGCGTTTACAACCAAAGTATATGTGAATGACTGTATAATAAGTCTTATGAGTAAAAAGTAAGTACATAGTTCAGTTTAAGTCGGTATTTGTGTACTATATATATAGCTTGTATGTTTTAAGGATAAAGAAATTGTATTGACGGCCTCGGTGATCTAGTGGTTTAGCACACCGCCTCACTTCCGATGGTCGCGGCTTCGATTCCTCGCACGGCACAAAACATTCATGAGTATGATTGTTTGTATCGGTCTGGTTATTTTCTACGTATAATATGTACGTATTTACGAAAAAAAATCTATGTATTTGTATCAGTCATCTAGTACCTACAACACAAGCTTTAGCTAGCTTAACTTAGGTCTAGATGGCACTGTGTGAATTGTTCTGAGATTATTATAATTATTATTTAAAAAAATATATTTCATACAGTACATCTTAGTCGCTTATGAACATTAAGTTTTTTGTATTCATATTTTGTACTTGCAACTCATGTCGAAAAAATTGTAAATAATATATTTTCTTTTGAAACAATCTTAATTTCTAAAACATGATAGAGATCGTTACACCGGTGTGTTTATATTCGAGCTAATGTCACAACTTTAAATTATATATCAAACGAGATTCACTTAAAAGGATACCAAACATCGTGTTAATAATAAGCTTATAAACAAATTGAGATAAATGTGAATATAGATTACCTATTTGAAGTTAGTTTACAATTTTGACTCATCTTTTTTTCATGTTTTGTCAAAATTTGAATTTGCAAAGAAGTTTTGTCAAAACATATAGGGACAAAGATAAAAACACATTTACCCAGATGCGAACCTGCTCAAATCTGCCCCAACTGCTTTCTACAATATGCTATGTCGGGGCTATCCTGATGCATATCCTCAGTCCCAAAGACCATATGCCATATTGGTGTCCAGTCTATTGTTTTACGGCCCAGATTATCTGCATTGCAACTTGATATCTTCATATCTTCTCTGTATATAAGGGAAGGTTTTTGTAAGCCACGGCATTCGGTCTTTGAGCACAGGATGCGCTGGTTGTATTTTAAATGCTAAAGTGAATTGTGTTAGACATAGTTAAATTAATGTTATATAGTTGTTATTTTATTATAATACATACTTTTACTAGTACATAGAGTTGATATATCTAACATATATATTCTTCACAATTATAAAAAAAAACAATTAATTTTATAATTCCTAACGTATATCAATACATCTCAATTTGTTTACACGCTTCACAAGAATGCACAACCTCTTTCACAACTGGCCGCTTTAGTACATAGGATATGTACGGGAAAATAAACTAAAACACGGTTTTGCATTTGTAATAGAGTAT